>NC_068927.1:0-1236250 GCF_023091745.1 Budorcas taxicolor | reverse complement strand
CCATTCCAAGAGTCCCCCAGAAGTCTCAGTCCATTCCAGAGGAACCTCTTTTCCCTTCACCGGCTCGTCTTTCACGCCGAGGATCGACTCACACCAAGGTGGCACGTGGCACAGCCCTGTGGGAAAGCCTCGTGGGAAAGCCTCGAGGGACAGCCTCGAGGGAAAGCCACAGATCACTTGATCCACGTGACAGGAAGCGTGACACTACTGCTGCAGCTCGGGAGGAAAGCGCACGTGCATGCCCCCACTCGAGACGAGGCCTGACTCCCCTGGGGAGACTCAGAAGCACCCCAAGATCCATGGCAACACTGGAGAGCAATCCTCAGGTTCCGGCCCCGACTCCACACAAGGACTGAGGCCCCGGCATGGACGGGAGAGGAATCCCGAGAGGTCCCCTAGCAACTCGCATGGGGACTGGCCTTTCCTGAGGCCACCAGAGCGGGTCCCTGAGGTCCCCGTCGTAACTCGAGAAGACCTGCCGCAACTCGAGAAAATCCAGGATGTTCTCCCCTCCAGGCGAGATGAGTCCCATTTCAGCTGAGGCGTCTCGAGGCTGATCACACCTCACCTCTGGAACTTCGAAAGGCTCCTTCACACCCTTGGTGCAAATCAAGAAGTTCCCCGACATACCCGTCTCCACTCGAGAGGAATCACGAGGGTCCCGCCCACATCCAGAGGAGCCCCGTTTCCGCCTCGTAGCTCGAGATGAGGGATCCTTTCCCTGCTTCGTCGGGAAAGAGTTCCCGGCGTTCCCGTCGCATCTCAAGAGGAGGCCCTCTCAACAGGAACGGCGAGAGGAACTCCAGGGTCGTGCCACCATTCCAAGAGTCCCCCAGATGTCTCAGTCCATTCCAGAGGAACCTCTTTTCGCTTCACCGGCTCGTCTTTCACGCCGAGGATCGACTCACACCAAGGTGGCACGTGGCAAAACCCTGTGGGAAAGCCTCGTGGGAAAGCCTCAAGGGACAGCCTCGAGGGAAAGACACAGATCCCTTGATCCACGTGACAGGAAGCGTGACACTACTGCTGCAGCTCGGGAGGAAAGCGCACGTGCATGCCCCCACTCGAGACGAGGCCTGACTCCCCTGGGGAGACTCAGAAGCACCCCAAGATCCATGGCAACACTGGAGAGCAATCCTCAGGTTCCGGCCCCGACTCCACACAAGGACTGAGGCCCCGGCATGGACGGGAGAGGAATCCCGAGCGGTCCCCTAGCAACTCGCATGGGGACTGGCCTTTCCTGAGGCCACCAGAGCGGGTCCCTGAGGTCCCCGTCGTAACTCGAGAAGACCTGCCACAACTCGAGAAAATCCAGGAGGTTCTCCCCTCCAGGCGAGATGAGGCCCATGTCCGCTGAGGCGTCTCGAGGCTGATCACACCTCACCTCTGGAACTTCGAAATGCTCCTTCACACCCTTCGTGCAAATCAAGAAGTTCCCCGACCTAGCCGTCTCCACTCGAGAGGAATCACGAGGGTCCCGCCCACATCCAGAGGAGCCCCGTTTCCGCCTCGTAGCTCGAGATGAGGGATCCTTTCCCTGCTTCGTCGGGAAAGAGTTCCCGGCGTTCCCGTCGCATCTCAAGAGGAGGCCCTCTCAACAGGAACGGCGAGAGGAAATCCAGGGTCGTGCCACCATTCCAAGAGTCCCCCAGATGTCTCAGTCCATTCCAGAGGAACCTCTTTTCCCTTCACCGGCTCGTCTTTCACGCCGAGGATCGACTCACACCAAGGTGGCACGTGGCACAGCCCTGTGGGAAAGCCTCGTGGGAAAGCCCCGAGGGACAGCTTCGAGGGAAAGCCACAGATCCCTTGATCCACGTGACAGGAAGCGTTACACTACTGCTGCAGATCGGGAGGAAAGCGCACGTGCATGCCCCCACTCGAGACGAGGCCTGACTCCCCTGGGGAGACTCAGAAGCACCCCAAGATCCATGGCAACAATGGAGAGCAATCCTCAGGTTCCGGCTCCGACTCCACAGAAGGTCTGAGGCCCCGGCATGGACGGGAGAGGAATCCCGAGAGATCCCCTAGCAACTCGCATGGGGACTGGCCTTTCCTGAGGCCACCAGAGCGGGTCCCTGAGGTCCCCGTCGTAACTCGAGAAGACCTGCCGCAACTCGAGAAAATCCAGGAGGTTCTCCCCTCCAGGCGAGTTGAGGCCCATGTCCGCTGAGGCGTCTCGAGGCTGATCACACCTCACCTCTGGAACTTCGAAATGCTCCTTCACACCCTTGGTGCAAATCAAAAAGTTCCCCGACCTAGCCGTCTCCACTCGAGAGGAATCACGAGGGTCCCGCCCACATCCAGAGGAGCCCCGTTTCCGCCTCGTAGCTCGAGATGAGGGATCCTTTCCCTGCTTCGTCGGGAAAGAGTTCCCGGCGTTCCCGTCGCATCTCAAGAGGAGGCCCTCTCAACAGGAACGGCGACAGGAACTCCAGGGTCGTGCCACCATTCCAAGAGTCCCCCAGATGTCTCAGTCCATTCCAGAGGAACCTCTTTTCCCTTCACCGGCTCGTCTTTCACGCCGAGGATCGACTCACACCAAGGTGGCACGTGGCACAGCCCTGTGGGAAAGCCTCGTGGGAAAGCCTCGGGGGAAAGCCACAGATCCATTGATCCAAGTGACAGGAAGCGTGACACTACTGCTGCAGCTCGGGAGGAAAGCGCACGTGCATGCCCCCACTCGAGACGAGGCCTGACTCCCCTGGGGAGACTCAGAAGCACCCCAAGATCCATGGCAACACTGGAGAGGAATCCTCAGGTTCCGGCCCCGACTCCACACAAGGACTGAGGCCCCGGCATGGACGGGAGAGGAATCCCGAGAGGTCCCCTAGCAACTCGCATGGGGACTGGCCTTTCCTGAGGCCACCAGAGCGGGTCCCTGAGGTCCCCGTCGTAACTCGAGAAGACCTGCCGCAACTGGAGAAAATACAAGAGGTTCTCCCCTCCAGGCGAGATGAGGCCCATTTCCGCTGAGGCGTCTCGAGGCTGATCACACCTCACCTCTGGAACTTCGAAATGCTCCTTCACACCCTTGGTGCAAATCAAGAAGTTCCCCGACATACCCGTCTCCACTCGAGAGGAATCACGAGGGTCCCGCCCACATCCAGAGGAGCCCCGTTTCCGCCTCGTAGCTCGAGATGAGGGATCCTTTCCCTGCTTCGTCGGGAAAGAGTTCCCGGCGTTCCCGTCGCATCTCAAGAGGAGGCCCTCTCAACAGGAACGGCGAGAGGAACTCCAGGGTCGTGCCACCATTCCAAGAGTCCCCCAGAAGTCTCAGTCCATTCCAGAGGAACCTCTTTTCCCTTCACCGGCTCGTCTTTCACGCCGAGGATCGACTCACACCAAGGTGGCACGTGGCACAGCCCTGTGGGAAAGCCTCGTGGGAAAGCCTCGAGGGACAGCCTCGAGGGAAAGCCACAGATCCCTTGATCCACGTGACAGGAAGCGTGACACTACTGCTGCAGCTCGGGAGGAAAGCGCACGTGCATGCCCCCACTCGAGACGAGGCCTGACTCCCCTGGGGAGACTCAGAAGCACCCCAAGATCCATGGCAACACTGGAGAGCAATCCTCAGGTTCCGGCCCCGACTCCACACAAGGACTGAGGCCCCGGCATGGACGGGAGAGGAATCCCGAGCGGTCCCCTAGCAACTCGCATGGGGACTGGCCTTTCTGAGGCCACCAGAGCGGGTCCCTGAGGTCCCCGTCGTAACTCGAGAAGACCTGCCACAACTCGAGAAAATCCAGGAGGTTCTCCCCTCCAGGCGAGATGAGGCCCATGTCCGCTGAGGCGTCTCGAGGCTGATCACACCTCACCTCTGGAACTTCGAAAGGGTACTTCACACCCTTGGTGCAAATCAAGAAGTTCCCCGACATACCCGTCTCCACTCGAGAGGATTCACGAGGGTCCCGCCCACATCCAGAGGAGCCCCGTGTCCGCCTCGTAGCTCGAGATGAGGGATCCTTTCCCTGCTTCGTCGGGAAAGAGTTCCCGGCGTTCCCGTCGCATCTCAAGAGAAGGCCCTCTCAACAGGAACGGCGAGAGGAACTCCAGGGTCGTGCCACCATTCCAAGAGTCCCCCAGATGTCTCAGTCCATTCCAGAGGAACCTCTTTTCCCTTCACCGGCTCATCTTTCACGCGGAGGATCGACTCACACCAAGGTGGCACGTGGCACAGCCCTGTGGGAAAGCCTCGTGGGAAAGCCTCGAGGGACAGCCTCGAGGGAAAGCCACAGATCCCTTGATCCACGTGACAGGAAGCGTGACACTACTGCTGCAGCTCGGGAGGAAAGTGCACGTGCATGCCCCCACTCGAGACGAGGCCTGACTCCCCTGGGGAGACTCAGAAGCACCCCAAGATCCATGGCAACACTGGAGAGGAATCCTCAGGTTCCGGCCCCGACTCCACACAAGGACTGAGGCCCCGGCATGGACGGGAGAGGAATCCCGAGAGGTCCCCTAGCAACTCGCATGGGGACTGGCCTTTCCTGAGGCCACCAGAGCGGGTCCCTGAGGTCCCCGTCGTAACTCGAGAAGACCTGCCGCAACTCGAGAAAATCCAGGATGTTCTCCCCTCCAGGCGAGATGAGGCCCATTTCCGCTGAGGCGTCTCGAGGCTGATCACACCTCACCTCTGGAACGTCGAAAGGCTCCTTCACACCCTTGGTGCAAATCAAGAAGTTCCCCGACCTAGCCGTCTCCACTCGAGAGGAATCACGAGGGTCCCGCCCACATCCAGAGGAGCCCCGTTTCCACCTCGTAGCTCGAGATGTGGGATCCTTTCCCTGCTTCGTCGGGAAAGAGTTCCCGGCGTTCCCGTCGCATCTCAAGAGGAGGCCCTCTCAACAGGAACGGCGAGAGGAACTCCAGGGTCGTGCCACCATTCCAAGAGTCCCCCAGATGTCTCAGTCCATTCCAGAGGAACCTCTTTTCCCTTCACCGGCTCGTCTTTCACGCCGAGGATCGACTCACACCAAGGTGGCACGTGGCACAGCCCTGTGGGAAAGCCTCGTGGGAAAGCCTCGAGGGAAAGCCACAGATCCCTTGATCCACGTGACAAGAAGCGTGACACTACTGCTGCAGCTCGGGAGGAAAGCGCACGTGCATGCCCCCACTCGAGACGAGGCCTGACTCCCCTGGGGAGACTCAGAAGCACCCCAAGATCCATGGCAACACTGGAGAGCAATCCTCAGGTTCCGGCCCCGACTCCACACAAGGACTGAGGCCCCGGCATGGACGGGAGAGGAATCCCGAGAGGTCCCCTAGCAACTCCCATGGGGACAGGCCTTTCCTGAGGCCACCAGAGCGGGTCCCTGAGGTCCCCGTCGTAACTCGAGAAGACCTGCCGCAACTGGAGAAAATACAAGAGGTTCTCCCCTCCAGGCGATATGAGGCCCATTTCCGCTGAGGCATCTCGAGGCTGATCACACCTCACCTCTGGAACTTCGAAATGCTACTTCACACCCTTGGTGCAAATCAAGAAGTTCCCCGACCTAGCCGTCTCCACTCGAGAGGAATCACGAGGGTCCCGCCCACATCCAGAGGAGCCCCGTTTCCGCCTCATAGCTCGAGATGAGGGATCCTTTCCCTGCTTCGTCGGGAAAGAGTCCCCGGCCTTCCCGTCGCATCTCAAGAGGAGGCCCTCTCAACAGGAACGGCGAGAGGAACTCCAGGGTCGTGCCACCATTCCAAGAGTCCCCCAGATGTCTCAGTCCATTACAGAGGAACCTCTTTTCCCTTCACCGGCTCGTCTTTCACGCCAAGGATCGACTCACGCCAAGGTGGCACGTGGCACAGCCCTGTGGGAAAGCCTCGTGGGAAAGCCTCGAGGGACAGCCTCGAGGGAAAGCCACAGATCCCTTGATCCACGTGACAGGAAGCGTGACACTACTGCTGCAGCTCGGGAGGAAAGCGCACGTGCATGCCCCCACTCGAGACGAGGCCTGACTCCCCTGGGGAGACTCAGAAGCACCCCAAGATCCATGGCAACACTGGAGAGCAATCCTCAGGTTCCGGCCCCGACTCCACACAAGGACTGAGGCCCCGGCATGGACGGGAAAGGAATCCCGAGCGGTCCCCTAGCAACTCGCATGGGGACTGGCCTTTCCTGAGGCCACCAGAGCGGGTCCCTGAGGTCCCCGTCGTAACTCGAGAAGACCTGCCGCAACTCGAGAAAATCCAGGAGGTTCTCCCCTCCAGGCGAGATGAGGCCCATGTCCGCTGAGGCGTCTCGAGGCTGATCACACCTCACCTCTGGAACTTCGAAATGCTCCTTCACACCCTTCGTGCAAATCAAGAAGTTCCCCGACCTAGCCGTCTCCACTCGAGAGGAATCACGAGGGTCCCGCCCACATCCAGAGGAGCCCCGTTTCCGCCTCGTAGCTCGAGATGAGGGATCCTTTCCCTGCTTCGTCGGGAAAGAGTTCCCGGCGTTCCCGTCGCATCTCAAGAGGAGGCCCTCTCAACAGGAACGGCGAGAGGAAATCCAGGGTCGTGCCACCATTCCAAGAGTCCCCCAGATGTCTCAGTCCATTCCAGAGGAACCTCTTTTCCCTTCACCGGCTCGTCTTTCACGCCGAGGATCGACTCACACCAAGGTGGCACGTGGCACAGCCCTGTGGGAAAGCCTCGTGGAAAGCCCCGAGGGACAGCCTCGAGGGAAAGCCACAGATCCCTTGATCCACGTGACAGGAAGCGTGACACTACTGCTGCAGATCGGGAGGAAAGCGCACGTGCATGCCCCCACTCGAGACGAGGCCTGACTCCCCTGGGGAGACTCAGAAGCACCCCAAGATCCATGGCAACACTGGAGAGCAATCCTCAGGTTCCGGCCCCGACTCCACAGAAGGTCTGAGGCCCCGGCATGGACGGGAGAGGAATCCCGAGAGATCCCCTAGCAACTCGCATGGGGACTGGCCTTTCCTGAGGCCACCAGAGCGGGTCCCTGAGGTCCCCGTCGTAACTCGAGAAGACCTGCCGCAACTCGAGAAAATCCAGGAGGTTCTCCCCTCCAGGCGAGTTGAGGCCCATGTCCGCTGAGGCGTCTCGAGGCTGATCACACCTCACCTCTGGAACTTCGAAATGCTCCTTCACACCCTTGGTGCAAATCAAAAAGTTCCCCGACCTAGCCGTCTCCACTCGAGAGGAATCACGAGGGTCCCGCCCACATCCAGAGGAGCCCCGTTTCCGCCTCGTAGCTCGAGATGAGGGATCCTTTCCCTGCTTCGTCGGGAAAGAGTTCCCGGCGTTCCCGTCGCATCTCAAGAGGAGGCCCTCTCAACAGGAACGGCGACAGGAACTCCAGGGTCGTGCCACCATTCCAAGAGTCCCCCAGATGTCTCAGTCCATTCCAGAGGAACCTCTTTTCCCTTCACCGGCTCGTCTTTCACGCCGAGGATCGACTCACACCAAGGTGGCACGTGGCACAGCCCTGTGGGAAAGCCTCGTGGGAAAGCCTCGAGGGACAGCCTCGAGGGAAAGCCACAGATCCCTTGATCCACGTGACAGGAAGCGTGACACTACTGCTGCAGCTCGGGAGGAAAGCGCACGTGCATGCCCCCACTCGAGACGAGGCCTGACTCCCCTGGGGAGACTCAGAAGCACCCCAAGATCCATGGCAACACTGGAGAGCAATACTCAGGTTCCGGCCCCGACTCCACACAAGGACTGAGGCCCCGGCATGGACGGGAGAGGAATCCCGAGCGGTCCCCTAGCAACTCGCATGGGGACTGGCCTTTCCTGAGGCCACCAGAGCGGGTCCCTGAGGTCCCCGTCGTAACTCGAGAAGACCTGCCGCAACTGGAGAAAATACAAGAGGTTCTCCCCTCCAGGCGAGATGAGGCCCATTTCCGCTGAGGCATCTCGAGGCTGATCACACCTCACCTCTGGAACTTCGAAATGCTCCTTCACACCCTTGGTGCAAATCAAGAAGTTCCCCGACCTAGCCGTCTCCACTCGAGAGGAATCACGAGGGTCCCGCCCACATCCAGAGGAGCCCCGTTTCCGCCTCGTAGCTCGAGATGAGGGATCCTTTCCCTGCTTCGTCGGGAAAGAGTCCCCGGCATTCCCGTCGCATCTCAAGAGGAGGCCCTCTCAACAGGAACGGCGAGAGGAACTCCAGGGTCGTGCCACCATTCCAAGAGTCCCCCAGATGTCTCAGTCCATTCCAGAGGAACCTCTTTTCCCTTCACCGGCTCGTCTTTCACGCCAAGGATCGACTCACGCCAAGGTGGCACGTGGCACAGCCCTGTGGGAAAGCCTCGTGGGAAAGCCTCGAGGGACAGCCTCGAGGGAAAGCCACAGATCCCTTGATCCACGTGACAGGAAGCGTGACACTACTGCTGCAGCTCGGGAGGAAAGCGCACGTGCATGCCCCCACTCGAGACGAGGCCTGACTCCCCTGGGGAGACTCAGAAGCACCCCAAGATCCATGGCAACACTGGAGAGCAATCCTCAGGTTCCGGCCCCGACTCCACACAAGGACTGAGGCCCCGGCATGGACGGGAGAGGAATCCCGAGAGGTCCCCTAGCAACTCGCATGGGGACTGGCCTTTCCTGAGGCCACCAGAGCGGGTCCCTGAGGTCCCCGTCGTAACTCGAGAAGACCTGCCGCAACTCGAGAAAATCCAGGATGTTCTCCCCTCCAGGCGAGATGAGTCCCATTTCAGCTGAGGCGTCTCGAGGCTGATCACACCTCACCTCTGGAACTTCGAAAGGCTCCTTCACACCCTTGGTGCAAATCAAGAAGTTCCCCGACATACCCGTCTCCACTCGAGAGGAATCACGAGGGTCCCGCCCACATCCAGAGGAGCCCCGTTTCCGCCTCGTAGCTCGAGATGAGGGATCCTTTCCCTGCTTCGTCGGGAAAGAGTTCCCGGCGTTCCCGTCGCATCTCAAGAGGAGGCCCTCTCAACAGGAACGGCGAGAGGAAATCCAGGGTCGTGCCACCATTCCAAGAGTCCCCCAGATGTCTCAGTCCATTCCAGAGGAACCTCTTTTCCCTTCACCGGCTCGTCTTTCACGCTGAGGATCGACTCACACCAAGGTGGCACGTGGCACAGCCCTGTGGGAAAGCCTCGTGGGAAAGCCCCGAGGGACAGCCTCGAGGGAAAGCCACAGATCCCTTGATCCACGTGACAGGAAGCGTGACACTACTGTTGCAGATCGGGAGGAAAGCGCACGTGCATGCCCCCACTCGAGACGAGGCCTGACTCCCCTGGGGAGACTCAGAAGCACCCCAAGATCCATGGCAACACTGGAGAGCAATCCTCAGGTTCCGGCCCCGACTCCACAGAAGGTCTGAGGCCCCGGCATGGACGGGAGAGGAATCCCGAGAGATCCCCTAGCAACTCGCATGGGGACTGGCCTTTCCTGAGGCCACCAGAGCGGGTCCCTGAGGTCCCCGTCGTAACTCGAGAAGACCTGCCGCAACTCGAGAAAATCCAGGAGGTTCTCCCCTCCAGGCGAGTTGAGGCCCATTTCCGCTGAGGCGTCTCGAGGCTGATCACACCTCACCTCTGGAACTTCGAAATGCTCCTTCACACCCTTGGTGCAAATCAAAAAGTTCCCCGACCTAGCCGTCTCCACTCGAGAGGAATCACGAGGGTCCCGCCCACATCCAGAGGAGCCCCGTTTCCGCCTCGTAGCTCGAGATGAGGGATCCTTTCCCTGCTTCGTCGGGAAAGAGTTCCCGGCGTTCCCGTCGCATCTCAAGAGGAGGCCCTCTCAACAGGAACGGCGTCAGGAACTCCAGGGTCGTGCCACCATTCCAAGAGTCCCCCAGATGTCTCAGTCCATTCCAGAGGAACCTCTTTTCCCTTCACCGGCTCGTCTTTCACGCCGAGGATCGACTCACACCAAGGTGGCACGTGGCACAGCCCTGTGGGAAAGCCTCGTGGGAAAGCCTCGAGGGACAGCCTCGAGGGAAAGCCACAGATCCCTTGATCCACGTGACAGGAAGCGTGACACTACTGCTGCAGCTCGGGAGGAAAGCGCACGTGCATGCCCCCACTCGAGACGAGGCCTGACTCCCCTGGGGAGACTCAGAAGCACCCCAAGATCCATGGCAACACTGGAGAGCAATCCTCAGGTTCCGGCCCCGACTCCACACAAGGACTGAGGCCCCGGCATGGACGGGAGAGGAATCCCGAGCGGTCCCCTAGCAACTCGCATGGGGACTGGCCTTTCCTGAGGCCACCAGAGCGGGTCCCTGAGGTCCCCGTCGTAACTCGAGAAGACCTGCCGCAACTGGAGAAAATACAAGAGGTTCTCGCCTCCAGGCGAGATGAGGCCCATTTCCGCTGAGGCATCTCGAGGCTGATCACACCTCACCTCTGGAACTTCGAAATGCTCCTTCACACCCTTGGTGCAAATCAAGAAGTTCCCCGACCTAGCCGTCTCCACTCGAGAGGAATCACGAGGGTCCCGCCCACATCCAGAGGAGCCCCGTTTCCGCCTCGTAGCTCGAGATGAGGGATCCTTTCCCTGCTTCGTCGGGAAAGAGTCCCCGGCATTCCCGTCGCATCTCAAGAGGAGGCCCTCTCAACAGGAACGGCGAGAGGAACTCCAGGGTCGTGCCACCATTCCAAGAGTCCCCCAGATGTCTCAGTCCATTCCAGAGGAACCTCTTTTCCCTTCACCGGCTCGTCTTTCACGCCAAGGATCGACTCACGCCAAGGTGGCACGTGGCACAGCCCTGTGGGAAAGCCTCGTGGGAAAGCCTCGAGGGACAGCCTCGAGGGAAAGCCACAGATCCCTTGATCCACGTGACAGGAAGCGTGACACTACTGCTGCAGCTCGGGAGGAAAGCGCACGTGCATGCCCCCACTCGAGACGAGGCCTGACTCCCCTGGGGAGACTCAGAAGCACCCCAAGATCCATGGCAACACTGGAGAGCAATCCTCAGGTTCCGGCCCCGACTCCACACAAGGACTGAGGCCCCGGCATGGACGGGAGAGGAATCCCGAGAGGTCCCCTAGCAACTCGCATGGGGACTGGCCTTTCCTGAGGCCACCAGAGCGGGTCCCTGAGGTCCCCGTCGTAACTCGAGAAGACCTGCCGCAACTCGAGAAAATCCAGGATGTTCTCCCCTCCAGGCGAGATGAGTCCCATTTCAGCTGAGGCGTCTCGAGGCTGATCACACCTCACCTCTGGAACTTCGAAAGGCTCCTTCACACCCTTGGTGCAAATCAAGAAGTTCCCCGACATACCCGTCTCCACTCGAGAGGAATCACGAGGGTCCCGCCCACATCCAGAGGAGCCCCGTTTCCGCCTCGTAGCTCGAGATGAGGGATCCTTTCCCTGCTTCGTCGGGAAAGAGTTCCCGGCGTTCCCGTCGCATCTCAAGAGGAGGCCCTCTCAACAGGAACGGCGAGAGGAACTCCAGGTTCGTGCCACCATTCCAAGAGTCCCCCAGATGTCTCAGTCCATTCCAGAGGAACCTCTTTTCCCTTCACCGGCTCGTCTTTCACGCCGAGGATCGACTCACACCAAGGTGGCACGTGGCACAGCCCTGTGGGAAAGCCTCGTGGGAAAGCCTCAAGGGACAGCCTCGAGGGAAAGACACAGATCCCTTGATCCACGTGACAGGAAGCGTGACACTACTGCTGCAGCTCGGGAGGAAAGCGCACGTGCATGCCCCCACTCGAGACGAGGCCTGACTCCCCTGGGGAGACTCAGAAGCACCCCAAGATCCATGGCAACACTGGAGAGCAATCCTCAGGTTCCGGCCCCGACTCCACACAAGGACTGAGGCCCCGGCATGGACGGGAGAGGAATCCCGAGCGGTCCCCTAGCAACTCGCATGGGGACTGGCCTTTCCTGAGGCCACCAGAGCGGGTCCCTGAGGTCCCCGTCGTCACTCGAGAAGACCTGCCACAACTCGAGAAAATCCAGGAGGTTCTCCCCTCCAGGCGAGATGAGGGCCATGTCCGCTGAGGCGTCTCGAGGCTGATCACACCTCACCTGTGGAACTTCGAAAGGCTCCTTCACACCCTTCGTGCAAATCAAGAAGTTCCCCGACCTAGCCGTCTCCACTCGAGAGGAATCACGAGGGTCCCGCCCACATCCAGAGGAGCCCCGTTTCCGCCTCGTAGCTCGAGATGAGGGATCCTTTCCCTGCTTCGTCGGGAAAGAGTTCCCGGCGTTCCCGTCGCATCTCAAGAGGAGGCCCTCTCAACAGGAACGGCGAGAGGAACTCCAGGGTCGTGCCACCATTCCAAGAGTCCCCCAGATGTCTCAGTCCATTCCAGAGGAACCTCTTTTCCCTTCACCGGCTCGTCTTTCACGCCGAGGATCGACTCACACCAAGGTGGCACGTGGCACAGCCCTGTGGGAAAGCCTCGTGGGAAAGCCTCGAGGGACAGCCTCGAGGGAAAGCCACAGATCCCTTGATCCACGTGACAGGAAGCGTGACACTACTGCTGCAGCTCGGGAGGAAAGCGCACGTGCATGCCCCCACTCGAGACGAGGCCTGACTCCCCTGGGGAGACTCAGAAGCACCCCAAGATCCATGGCAACACTGGAGAGGAATCCTCAGGTTCCGGCCCCGACTCCACACAAGGACTGAGGCCCCGGCATGGACGGGAGAGGAATCACGAGCGGTCCCCTAGCAACTCGCATGGGGACTGGCCTTTCCTGAGGCCACCAGAGCGGGTCCCTGAGGTCCCCGTCGTAACTCGAGAAGACCTGCCGCAACTCGAGAAAATCCAGGAGGTTCTCCCCTCCAGGCGAGTTGAGGCCCATTTCCGCTGAGGCGTCTCGAGGCTGATCACACCTCACCTCTGGAACTTCGAAATGCTCCTTCACACCCTTCGTGCAAATCAAGAAGTTCCCCGACCTAGCCGTCTCCACTCGAGAGGAATCACGAGGGTCCCGCCCACATCCAGAGGAGCCCCGTGTCCGCCTCGTAGCTCGAGATGAGGGATCCTTTCCCTGCTTCGTCGGGAAAGAGTTCCCGGCGTTCCCGTCGCATCTCAAGAGGAGGCCCTCTCAACAGGAACGGCGAGAGGAACTCCAGGGTCGTGCCACCATTCCAAGAGTCCCCCAGATGTCTCAGTCCATTCCAGAGGAACCTCTTTTCTCTTCACCGGCTCCTCTTTCACGCCGAGGATCGACTCACACCAAGGTGGCACGTGGCACAGCCCTGTGGGAAAGCCTCGTGGGAAAGCCTCGAGGGACAGCCTCGAGGGAAAGCCACAGATCCCTTGATCCACGTGACAGGAAGCGTGACACTACTGCTGCAGCTCGGGAGGAAAGTGCACGTGCATGCCCCCACTCGAGACGAGGCCTGACTCCCCTGGGGAGACTCAGAAGCACCCCAAGATCCATGGCAACACTGGAGAGGAATCCTCAGGTTCCGGCCCCGACTCCACACAAGGACTGAGGCCCCGGCATGGACGGGAGAGGAATCCCGAGAGGTCCCCTAGCAACTCGCATGGGGACTGACCTTTCCTGAGGCCACCAGAGCGGGTCCCTGAGGTCCCCGTCGTAACTCGAGAAGACCTGCCGCAACTCGAGAAAATCCAGGATGTTCTCCCCTCCAGGCGAGATGAGGCCCATTTCCGCTGAGGCGTCTCGAGGCTGATCACACCTCACCTGTGGAACTTCGAAAGGCTCCTTCACACCCTTCGTGCAAATCAAGAAGTTCCCCGACCTAGCCGTCTCCACTCGAGAGGAATCACGAGGGTCCCGCCCACATCCAGAGGAGCCCCGTTTCCGCCTCGTAGCTCGAGATGAGGGATCCTTTCCCTGCTTCGTCGGGAAAGAGTTCCCGGCGTTCCCGTCGCATCTCAAGAGGAGGCCCTCTGAACAGGAACGGCGAGAGGAACTCCAGGGTCGTGCCACCATTCCAAGAGTCCCCCAGATGTCTCAGTCCATTCCAGAGGAACCTCTTTTCCCTTCACCGGCTCGTCTTTCACGCCGAGGATCGACTCACACCAAGGTGGCACGTGGCACAGCCCTGTGGGAAAGCCTCGTGGGAAAGCCTCGAGGGACAGCCTCGAGGGAAAGCCACAGATCCCTTGATCCACGTGACAGGAAGCGTGACACTACTGCTGCAGCTCGGGAGGAAAGCGCACGTGCATGCCCCCACTCGAGACGAGGCCTGACTCCCCTGGGGAGACTCAGAAGCACCCCAAGATCCATGGCAACACTGGAGAGGAATCCTCAGGTTCCGGCCCCGACTCCACACAAGGACTGAGGCCCCGGCATGGACGGGAGAGGAATCACGAGCGGTCCCCTAGCAACTCGCATGGGGACTGGCCTTTCCTGAGGCCACCAGAGCGGGTCCCTGAGGTCCCCGTCGTAACTCGAGAAGACCTGCCGCAACTCGAGAAAATCCAGGAGGTTCTCCCCTCCAGGCGAGTTGAGGCCCATTTCCGCTGAGGCGTCTCGAGGCTGATCACACCTCACCTCTGGAACTTCGAAATGCTCCTTCACACCCTTCGTGCAAATCAAGAAGTTCCCCGACCTAGCCGTCTCCACTCGAGAGGAATCACGAGGGTCCCGCCCACATCCAGAGGAGCCCCGTTTCCGCCTCGTAGCTCGAGATGAGGGATCCTTTCCCTGCTTCGTCGGGAAAGAGTTCCCGGCGTTCCCGTCGCATCTCAAGAGGAGGCCCTCTCAACAGGAACGGCGAGAGGAAATCCAGGGTCGTGCCACCATTCCAAGAGTCCCCCAGATGTCTCAGTCCATTCCAGAGGAACCTCTTTTCCCTTCACCGGCTCGTCTTTCACGCCGAGGATCGACTCACACCAAGGTGGCACGTGGCACAGCCCTGTGGGAAAGCCTCGTGGGAAAGCCCCGAGGGACAGCCTCGAGGGAAAGCCACAGATCCCTTGATCCACGTGACAGGAAGCGTGACACTACTGCTGCAGATCGGGAGGAAAGCGCACGTGCATGCCCCCACTCGAGACGAGGCCTGACTCCCCTGGGGAGACTCAGAAGCACCCCAAGATCCATGGCAACACTGGAGAGCAATCCTCAGGTTCCGGCCCCGACTCCACAGAAGGTCTGAGGCCCCGGCATGGACGGGAGAGGAATCCCGAGAGATCCCCTAGCAACTCGCATGGGGACTGGCCTTTCCTGAGGCCACCAGAGCGGGTCCCTGAGGTCCCCGTCGTAACTCGAGAAGACCTGCCGCAACTCGAGAAAATCCAGGAGGTTCTCCCCTCCAGGCGAGTTGAGGCCCATGTACGCTGAGGCGTCTCGAGGCTGATCACACCTCACCTCTGGAACTTCGAAATGCTCCTTCACACCCTTGGTGCAAATCAAAAAGTTCCCCGACCTAGCCGTCTCCACTCGAGAGGAATCACGAGGGTCCCGCCCACATCCAGAGGAGCCCCGTTTCCGCCTCGTAGCTCGAGATGAGGGATCCTTTCCCTGCTTCGTCGGGAAAGAGTTCCCGGCGTTCCCGTCGCATCTCAAGAGGAGGCCCTCTCAACAGGAACGGCGAGAGGAACTCCAGGGTCGTGCCACCATTCCAAGAGTCCCCCAGATGTCTCAGTCCATTCCAGAGGAACCTCTTTTCCCTTCACCGGCTCGTCTTTCACGCCGAGGATCGACTCACACCAAGGTGGCACGTGGCACAGCCCTGTGGGAAAGCCTCGTGGGAAAGCCTCGAGGGACAGCCTCGAGGGAAAGCCACAGATCCCTTGATCCACGTGACAGGAAGCGTGACACTACTGCTGCAGCTCGGGAGGAAAGCGCACGTGCATGCCCCCACTCGAGACGAGGCCTGACTCCCCTGGGGAGACTCAGAAGCACCCCAAGATCCATGGCAACACTGGAGAGCAATCCTCAGGTTCCGGCCCCGACTCCACACAAGGACTGAGGCCCCGGCATGGACGGGAGAGGAATCCCGAGAGGTCCCCTAGCAACTCGCATGGGGACTGGCCTTTCCTGAGGCCACCAGAGCGGGTCCCTGAGGTCCCCGTCGTAACTCGAGAAGACCTGCCGCAACTCGAGAAAATCCAGGATGTTCTCCCCTCCAGGCGAGATGAGTCCCATTTCAGCTGAGGCGTCTCGAGGCTGATCACACCTCACCTCTGGAACTTCGAAAGGCTCCTTCACACCCTTGGTGCAAATCAAGAAGTTCCCCGACATACCCGTCTCCACTCGAGAGGAATCACGAGGGTCCCGCCCACATCCAGAGGAGCCCCGTTTCCGCCTCGTAGCTCGAGATGAGGGATCCTTTCCCTGCTTCGTCGGGAAAGAGTTCCCGGCGTTCCCGTCGCATCTCAAGAGGAGGCCCTCTCAACAGGAACGGCGAGAGGAACTCCAGGGTCGTGCCACCATTCCAAGAGTCCCCCAGATGTCTCAGTCCATTCCAGAGGAACCTCTTTTCCCTTCACCGGCTCGTCTTTCACGCCGAGGATCGACTCACACCAAGGTGGCACGTGGCACAGCCCTGTGGGAAAGCCTCTTGGGAAAGCCTCAAGGGACAGCCTCGAGGGAAAGACACAGATCCCTTGATCCACGTGACAGGAAGCGTGACACTACTGCTGCAGCTCGGGAGGAAAGCGCACGTGCATGCCCCCACTCGAGACGAGGCCTGACTCCCCTGGGGAGACTCAGAAGCACCCCAAGATCCATGGCAACACTGGAGAGCAATCCTCAGGTTCCGGCCCCGACTCCACACAAGGACTGAGGCCCCGGCATGGACGGGAGAGGAATCCCGAGCGGTCCCCTAGCAACTCGCATGGGGACTGGCCTTTCCTGAGGCCACCAGAGCGGGTCCCTGAGGTCCCCGTCGTCACTCGAGAAGACCTGCCACAACTCGAGAAAATCCAGGAGGTTCTCCCCTCCAGGCGAGATGAGGGCCATGTCCGCTGAGGCGTCTCGAGGCTGATCACACCTCACCTCTGGAACTTCGAAAGGGTCCTTCACACCCTTGGTGCAAATCAAGAAGTTCCCCGACATACCCGTCTCCACTCGAGAGGATTTACGAGGGTCCCGCCCACATCCAGAGGAGCCCCGTGTCCGCCTCGTAGCTCGAGATGAGGGATCCTTTCCCTGCTTCGTCGGGAAAGAGTTCCCGGCGTTCCCGTCGCATCTCAAGAGGAGGCCCTCTCAACAGGAACGGCGAGAGGAACTCCAGGGTCGTGCCACCATTCCAAGAGTCCCCCAGATGTCTCAGTCCATTCCAGAGGAACCTCTTTTCTCTTCACCGGCTCCTCTTTCACGCCGAGGATCGACTCACACCAAGGTGGCACGTGGCACAGCCCTGTGGGAAAGCCTCGTGGGGAAGCCTCGAGGGACAGCCTCGAGGGAAAGCCACAGATCCCTTGATCCACGTGACAGGAAGCGTGACACTACTGCTGCAGCTCGGGAGGAAAGTGCACGTGCATGCCCCCACTCGAGACGAGGCCTGACTCCCCTGGGGAGACTCAGAAGCACCCCAAGATCCATGGCAACACTGGAGAGGAATCCTCAGGTTCCGGCCCCGACTCCACACAAGGACTGAGGCCCCGGCATGGACGGGAGAGGAATCCCGAGAGGTCCCCTAGCAACTCGCATGGGGACTGACCTTTCCTGAGGCCACCAGAGCGGGTCCCTGAGGTCCCCGTCGTAACTCGAGAAGACCTGCCGCAACTCGAGAAAATCCAGGATGTTCTCCCCTCCAGGCGAGATGAGGCCCATTTCCGCTGAGGCGTCTCGAGGCTGATCACACCTCACCTCTGGAACTTCGAAAGGGTCCTTCACACCCTTGGTGCAAATCAAGAAGTTCCCCGACATACCCGTCTCCACTCGAGAGGAATCACGAGGGTCCCGCCCACATCCAGAGGAGCCCCGTTTCCGCCTCGTAGCTCGAGATGAGGGATCCTTTCCCTGCTTCGTCGGGAAAGAGTTCCCGGCGTTCCCGTCGCATCTCAAGAGGAGGCCCTCTCAACAGGAACGGCGAGAGGAACTCCAGGGTCGTGCCACCATTCCAAGAGTCCCCCAGATGTCTCAGTCCATTCCAGAGGAACCTCTTTTCCCTTCACCGGCTCGTCTTTCACGCCGAGGATCGACTCACACCAAGGTGGCACGTGGCACAGCCCTGTGGGAAAGCCTCGTGGGAAAGCCTCGAGGGACAGCCTCGAGGGAAAGCCACAGATCCCTTGATCCACGTGACAGGAAGCGTGACACTACTGCTGCAGCTCGGGAGGAAAGCGCACGTGCATGCCCCCACTCGAGACGAGGCCTGACTCCCCTGGGGAGACTCAGAAGCACCCCAAGATCCATGGCAACACTGGAGAGGAATCCTCAGGTTCCGGCCCCGACTCCACACAAGGACTGAGGCCCCGGCATGGACGGGAGAGGAATCACGAGCGGTCCCCTAGCAACTCGCATGGGGACTGGCCTTTCCTGAGGCCACCAGAGCGGGTCCCTGAGGTCCCCGTCGTAACTCGAGAAGACCTGCCGCAACTCGAGAAAATCCAGGAGGTTCTCCCCTCCAGGCGAGTTGAGGCCCATTTCCGCTGAGGCGTCTCGAGGCTGATCACACCTCACCTCTGGAACTTCGAAATGCTCCTTCACACCCTTCGTGCAAATCAAGAAGTTCCCCGACCTAGCCGTCTCCACTCGAGAGGAATCACGAGGGTCCCGCCCACATCCAGAGGAGCCCCGTTTCCGCCTCGTAGCTCGAGATGAGGGATCCTTTCCCTGCTTCGTCGGGAAAGAGTTCCCGGCGTTCCCGTCGCATCTCAAGAGGAGGCCCTCTCAACAGGAACGGCGAGAGGAACTCCAGGGTCGTGCCACCATTCCAAGAGTCCCCCAGATGTCTCAGTCCATTCCAGAGGAACCTCTTTTCCCTTCACCGGCTCGTCTTTCACGCCGAGGATCGACTCACACCAAGGTGGCACGTGGCACAGCCCTGTGGGAAAGCCTCGTGGGAAAGCCTCGAGGGACAGCCTCGAGGGAAAGCCACAGATCCCTTGATCCACGTGACAGGAAGCGTGACACTACTGCTGCAGCTCGGGAGGAAAGCGCACGTGCATGCCCCCACTCGAGACGAGGCCTGACTCCCCTGGGGAGACTCAGAAGCACCCCAAGATCCATGGCAACACTGGAGAGCAATCCTCAGGTTCCGGCCCCGACTCCACACAAGGACTGAGGCCCCGGCATGGACGGGAGAGGAATCCCGAGAGGTCCCCTAGCAACTCGCATGGGGACTGGCCTTTCCTGAGGCCACCAGAGCGGGTCCCTGAGGTCCCCGTCGTAACTCGAGAAGACCTGCCGCAACTCGAGAAAATCCAGGATGTTCTCCCCTCCAGGCGAGATGAGTCCCATTTCAGCTGAGGCGTCTCGAGGCTGATCACACCTCACCTCTGGAACTTCGAAAGGCTCCTTCACACCCTTGGTGCAAATCAAGAAGTTCCCCGACATACCCGTCTCCACTCGAGAGGAATCACGAGGGTCCCGCCCACATCCAGAGGAGCCCCGTTTCCGCCTCGTAGCTCGAGATGAGGGATCCTTTCCCTGCTTCGTCGGGAAAGAGTTCCCGGCGTTCCCGTCGCATCTCAAGAGGAGGCCCTCTCAACAGGAACGGCGAGAGGAACTCCAGGGTCGTGCCACCATTCCAAGAGTCCCCCAGATGTCTCAGTCCATTCCAGAGGAACCTCTTTTCCCTTCACCGGCTCGTCTTTCACGCCGAGGATCGACTCACACCAAGGTGGCACGTGGCACAGCCCTGTGGGAAAGCCTCTTGGGAAAGCCTCAAGGGACAGCCTCGAGGGAAAGACACAGATCCCTTGATCCACGTGACAGGAAGCGTGACACTACTGCTGCAGCTCGGGAGGAAAGCGCACGTGCATGCCCCCACTCGAGACGAGGCCTGACTCCCCTGGGGAGACTCAGAAGCACCCCAAGATCCATGGCAACACTGGAGAGCAATCCTCAGGTTCCGGCCCCGACTCCACACAAGGACTGAGGCCCCGGCATGGACGGGAGAGGAATCCCGAGCGGTCCCCTAGCAACTCGCATGGGGACTGGCCTTTCCTGAGGCCACCAGAGCGGGTCCCTGAGGTCCCCGTCGTCACTCGAGAAGACCTGCCACAACTCGAGAAAATCCAGGAGGTTCTCCCCTCCAGGCGAGATGAGGGCCATGTCCGCTGAGGCGTCTCGAGGCTGATCACACCTCACCTCTGGAACTTCGAAAGGGTCCTTCACACCCTTGGTGCAAATCAAGAAGTTCCCCGACATACCCGTCTCCACTCGAGAGGATTTACGAGGGTCCCGCCCACATCCAGAGGAGCCCCGTGTCCGCCTCGTAGCTCGAGATGAGGGATCCTTTCCCTGCTTCGTCGGGAAAGAGTTCCCGGCGTTCCCGTCGCATCTCAAGAGGAGGCCCTCTCAACAGGAACGGCGAGAGGAACTCCAGGGTCGTGCCACCATTCCAAGAGTCCCCCAGATGTCTCAGTCCATTCCAGAGGAACCTCTTTTCTCTTCACCGGCTCCTCTTTCACGCCGAGGATCGACTCACACCAAGGTGGCACGTGGCACAGCCCTGTGGGAAAGCCTCGTGGGGAAGCCTCGAGGGACAGCCTCGAGGGAAAGCCACAGATCCCTTGATCCACGTGACAGGAAGCGTGACACTACTGCTGCAGCTCGGGAGGAAAGTGCACGTGCATGCCCCCACTCGAGACGAGGCCTGACTCCCCTGGGGAGACTCAGAAGCACCCCAAGATCCATGGCAACACTGGAGAGGAATCCTCAGGTTCCGGCCCCGACTCCACACAAGGACTGAGGCCCCGGCATGGACGGGAGAGGAATCCCGAGAGGTCCCCTAGCAACTCGCATGGGGACTGACCTTTCCTGAGGCCACCAGAGCGGGTCCCTGAGGTCCCCGTCGTAACTCGAGAAGACCTGCCGCAACTCGAGAAAATCCAGGATGTTCTCCCCTCCAGGCGAGATGAGGCCCATTTCCGCTGAGGCGTCTCGAGGCTGATCACACCTCACCTCTGGAACTTCGAAAGGGTCCTTCACACCCTTGGTGCAAATCAAGAAGTTCCCCGACATACCCGTCTCCACTCGAGAGGAATCACGAGGGTCCCGCCCACATCCAGAGGAGCCCCGTTTCCGCCTCGTAGCTCGAGATGAGGGATCCTTTCCCTGCTTCGTCGGGAAAGAGTTCCCGGCGTTCCCGTCGCATCTCAAGAGGAGGCCCTCTCAACAGGAACGGCGAGAGGAACTCCAGGGTCGTGCCACCATTCCAAGAGTCCCCCAGATGTCTCAGTCCATTCCAGAGGAACCTCTTTTCCCTTCACCGGCTCGTCTTTCACGCCGAGGATCGACTCACACCAAGGTGGCACGTGGCACAGCCCTGTGGGAAAGCCTCGTGGGAAAGCCTCGAGGGACAGCCTCGAGGGAAAGCCACAGATCCCTTGATCCACGTGACAGGAAGCGTGACACTACTGCTGCAGCTCGGGAGGAAAGCGCACGTGCATGCCCCCACTCGAGACGAGGCCTGACTCCCCTGGGGAGACTCAGAAGCACCCCAAGATCCATGGCAACACTGGAGAGGAATCCTCAGGTTCCGGCCCCGACTCCACACAAGGACTGAGGCCCCGGCATGGACGGGAGAGGAATCACGAGCGGTCCCCTAGCAACTCGCATGGGGACTGGCCTTTCCTGAGGCCACCAGAGCGGGTCCCTGAGGTCCCCGTCGTAACTCGAGAAGACCTGCCGCAACTCGAGAAAATCCAGGAGGTTCTCCCCTCCAGGCGAGTTGAGGCCCATTTCCGCTGAGGCGTCTCGAGGCTGATCACACCTCACCTCTGGAACTTCGAAATGCTCCTTCACACCCTTCGTGCAAATCAAGAAGTTCCCCGACCTAGCCGTCTCCACTCGAGAGGAATCACGAGGGTCCCGCCCACATCCAGAGGAGCCCCGTTTCCGCCTCGTAGCTCGAGATGAGGGATCCTTTCCCTGGTTCGTCGGGAAAGAGTTCCCGGCGTTCCCGTCGCATCTCAAGAGGAGGCCCTCTCAACAGGAACGGCGAGAGGAAATCCAGGGTCGTGCCACCATTCCAAGAGTCCCCCAGATGTCTCAGTCCATTCCAGAGGAACCTCTTTTCCCTTCACCGGCTCGTCTTTCACGCCGAGGATCGACTCACACCAAGGTGGCACGTGGCACAGCCCTGTGGGAAAGCCTCGTGGGAAAGCCCCGAGGGACAGCCTCGAGGGAAAGCCACAGATCCCTTGATCCACGTGACAGGAAGCGTGACACTACTGCTGCAGATCGGGAGGAAAGCGCACGTGCATGCCCCCACTCGAGACGAGGCCTGACTCCCCTGGGGAGACTCAGAAGCACCCCAAGATCCATGGCAACACTGGAGAGCAATCCTCAGGTTCCGGCCCCGACTCCACAGAAGGTCTGAGGCCCCGGCATGGACGGGAGAGGAATCCCGAGAGATCCCCTAGCAACTCGCATGGGGACTGGCCTTTCCTGAGGCCACCAGAGCGGGTCCCTGAGGTCCCCGTCGTAACTCGAGAAGACCTGCCGCAACTCGAGAAAATCCAGGAGGTTCTCCCCTCCAGGCGAGTTGAGGCCCATGTCCGCTGAGGCGTCTCGAGGCTGATCACACCTCACCTCTGGAACTTCGAAATGCTCCTTCACACCCTTGGTGCAAATCAAAAAGTTCCCCGACCTAGCCGTCTCCACTCGAGAGGAATCACGAGGGTCCCGCCCACATCCAGAGGAGCCCCGTTTCCGCCTCGTAGCTCGAGATGAGGGATCCTTTCCCTGCTTCGTCGGGAAAGAGTTCCCGGCGTTCCCGTCGCATCTCAAGAGGAGGCCCTCTCAACAGGAACGGCGAGAGGAACTCCAGGGTCGTGCCACCATTCCAAGAGTCCCCCAGATGTCTCAGTCCATTCCAGAGGAACCTCTTTTCCCTTCACCGGCTCGTCTTTCACGCCGAGGATCGACTCACACCAAGGTGGCACGTGGCACAGCCCTGTGGGAAAGCCTCGTGGGAAAGCCTCAAGGGACAGCCTCGAGGGAAAGACACAGATCCCTTGATGCACGTGACAGGAAGCGTGACACTACTGCTGCAGCTCGGGAGGAAAGCGCACGTGCATGCCCCCACTCGAGACGAGGCCTGACTCCCCTGGGGAGACTCAGAAGCACCCCAAGATCCATGGCAACACTGGAGAGCAATCCTCAGGTTCCGGCCCCGACTCCACACAAGGACTGAGGCCCCGGCATGGACGGGAGAGGAATCCCGAGCGGTCCCCTAGCAACTCGCATGGGGACTGGCCTTTCCTGAGGCCACCAGAGCGGGTCCCTGAGGTCCCCGTCGTCACTCGAGAAGACCTGCCACAACTCGAGAAAATCCAGGAGGTTCTCCCCTCCAGGCGAGATGAGGGCCATGTCCGCTGAGGCGTCTCGAGGCTGATCACACCTCACCTCTGGAACTTCGAAATGCTCCTTCACACCCTTGGTGCAAATCAAGAAGATCCCCGACATACCCGTCTCCACTCGAGAGGAATCACGAGGGTCCCGCCCACATCCAGAGGAGCCCCGTTTCCGCCTCGTAGCTCGAGATGAGGGATCCTTTCCCTGCTTCGTCGGGAAAGAGTTCCCGGCGTTCCCGTCGCATCTCAAGAGGAGGCCCTCTCAACAGGAACGGCGAGAGGAACTCCAGGGTCGTGCCACCATTCCAAGAGTCCCCCAGATGTCTCAGTCCATTCCAGAGGAACCTCT
Source organism: Budorcas taxicolor (assembly GCF_023091745.1). Lineage (NCBI taxonomy): Eukaryota > Metazoa > Chordata > Mammalia > Artiodactyla > Bovidae > Budorcas > Budorcas taxicolor. The sequence continues at coordinate 1,212,565 of NC_068927.1, read as the reverse complement.
TTTCCCTTCACCGGCTCGTCTTTCACGCCAAGGATCGACTCACACCAAGGTGGCACGTGGCACAGCCCTGTGGGAAAGCCTCGTGGGAAAGCCTCGAGGGACAGCCTCGAGGGAAAGCCACAGATCCCTTGATCCACATGACAGGAAGCGTGACACTACTTCTGCAGCTCGGGAGGAAAGCGCACGTGCATGCCCCCACTCGAGACGAGGCCTGACTCCCCTGGGGAGACTCAGAAGCACCCCAAGATCCATGGCAACACTGGAGAGCAATCCTCAGGTTCCGGCCCCGACTCCACACAAGGACTGAGGCCCCGGCATGGACGGGAGAGGAATCCCGAGAGATCCCCTAGCAACTCGCATGGGGACTGGCCTTTCCTGAGGCCACCAGAGCGGGTCCCTGAGGTCCCCGTCGTAACTCGAGAAGACCTGCCACAACTCGAGAAAATCCAGGAGGTTCTCCCCTCCAGGCGAGATGAGGCCCATGTCCGCTGAGGCGTCTCGAGGCTGATCACACCTCACCTCTGGAACTTCGAAAGGGTCCTTCACACCCTTGGTGCAAATCAAGAATTTCCCCGACCTAGACGTCTCCACTCGAGAGGAATCACGAGGGTCCCGCCCACATCCAGAGGAGCCCCGTTTCCGCCTCGTAGCTCGAGATGAGGGATCCTTTCCCTGCTTCGTCGGGAAAGAGTTCCAGGCGTTCCCGTCGCATCTCAAGAGGAGGCCCTCTCAACAGGAACGGCGAGAGGAACTCCAGGGTCGTGCCACCATTCCAAGAGTCCCCCAGATGTCTCAGTCCATTCCAGAGGAACCTCTTTTCCCTTCACCGGCTCGTCTTTCACGCCGAGGATCGACTCACACCAAGGTGGCACGTGGCACAGCCCTGTGGGAAAGCCTCGTGGGAAAGCCTCAAGGGACAGCCTCGAGGGAAAGACACAGATCCCTTGATCCACGTGACAGGAAGCGTGACACTACTGCTGCAGCTCGGGAGGAAAGCGCACGTGCATGCCCCCACTCGAGACGAGGCCTGACTCCCCTGGGGAGACTCAGAAGCACCCCAAGATCCATGGCAACACTGGAGAGCAATCCTCAGGTTCCGGCCCCGACTCCACACAAGGACTGAGGCCCCGGCATGGACGGGAGAGGAATCCCGAGCGGTCCCCTAGCAACTCGCATGGGGACTGGCCTTTCCTGAGGCCACCAGAGCGGGTCCCTGAGGTCCCCGTCGTCACTCGAGAAGACCTGCCACAACTCGAGAAAATCCAGGAGGTTCTCCCCTCCAGGCGAGATGAGGGCCATGTCCGCTGAGGCGTCTCGAGGCTGATCACACCTCACCTCTGGAACTTCGAAAGGGTCCTTCACACCCTTGGTGCAAATCAAGAAGTTCCCCGACATACCCGTCTCCACTCGAGAGGATTTACGAGGGTCCCGCCCACATCCAGAGGAGCCCCGTGTCCGCCTCGTAGCTCGAGATGAGGGATCCTTTCCCTGCTTCGTCGGGAAAGAGTTCCCGGCGTTCCCGTCGCATCTCAAGAGGAGGCCCTCTCAACAGGAACGGCGAGAGGAACTCCAGGGTCGTGCCACCATTCCAAGAGTCCCCCAGATGTCTCAGTCCATTCCAGAGGAACCTCTTTTCTCTTCACCGGCTCCTCTTTCACGCCGAGGATCGACTCACACCAAGGTGGCACGTGGCACAGCCCTGTGGGAAAGCCTCGTGGGAAAGCCTCGAGGGACAGCCTCGAGGGAAAGCCACAGATCCCTTGATCCACGTGACAGGAAGCGTGACACTACTGCTGCAGCTCGGGAGGAAAGCGCACGTGCATGCCCCCACTCGAGACGAGGCCTGACTCCCCTGGGGAGACTCAGAAGCACCCCAAGATCCATGGCAACACTGGAGAGGAATCCTCAGGTTCCGGCCCCGACTGCACACAAGGACTGAGGCACCGGAATGGACGGGAGAGGAATCCCGAGAGGTCCCCTAGCAACTCGCATGGGGACTGGCCTTTCCTGAGGCCACCAGAGCGGGTCCCTGAGGTCCCCGTCGTAACTCGAGAAGACCTGCCACAACTCGAGAAAATCCAGGATGTTCTCCCCTCCAGGCGAGATGAGGCCCATGTCCGCTGAGGCGTCTCGAGGCTGATCAAACCTCACCTCTGGAACTTCGAAATGCTCCTTCACACCCTTGGTGCAAATCAAGAAGATCCCCGACATACCCGTCTCCACTCGAGAGGAATCACGAGGGTCCCGCCCACATCCAGAGGAGCCCCGTTTCCGCCTCGTAGCTCGAGATGAGGGATCCTTTCCCTGCTTCGTCGGGAAAGAGTTCCCGGCGTTCCCGTCGCATCTCAAGAGGAGGCCCTCTCAACAGGAACGGCGAGAGGAACTCCAGGGTCGTGCCACCATTCCAAGAGTCCCCCAGATGTCTCAGTCCATTCCAGAGGAACCTCTTTTCCCTTCACCGGCTCGTCTTTCACGCCAAGGATCGACTCACACCAAGGTGGCACGTGGCACAGCCCTGTGGGAAAGCCTCGTGGGAAAGCCTCGAGGGACAGCCTCGAGGGAAAGCCACAGATCCCTTGATCCACATGACAGGAAGCGTGACACTACTTCTGCAGCTCGGGAGGAAAGCGCACGTGCATGCCCCCACTCGAGACGAGGCCTGACTCCCCTGGGGAGACTCAGAAGCACCCCAAGATCCATGGCAACACTGGAGAGCAATCCTCAGGTTCCGGCCCCGACTCCACACAAGGACTGAGGCCCCGGCATGGACGGGAGAGGAATCCCGAGAGATCCCCTAGCAACTCGCATGGGGACTGGCCTTTCCTGAGGCCACCAGAGCGGGTCCCTGAGGTCCCCGTCGTAACTCGAGAAGACCTGCCGCAACTCGAGAAAATCCAGGAGGTTCTCCCCTCCAGGCGAGTTGAGGCCCATTTCCGCTGAGGCGTCTCGAGGCTGATCACACCTCACCTCTGGAACTTCGAAAGGCTCCTTCACACCCTTGGTGCAAATCAAGAAGTTCCCCGACCTAGCCGTCTCCACTCGAGAGGAATCACGAGGGTCCCGCCCACATCCAGAGGAGCCCCGTTTCCGCCTCGTAGCTCGAGATGAGGGATCCTTTCCCTGCTTCGTCGGGAAAGAGTTCCCGGCGTTCCCGTCGCATTCAAGAGGAGGCCCTCTCAACAGGAACGGCGAGAGGAACTCCAGGGTCGTGCCACCATTCCAAGAGTCCCCCAGATGTCTCAGTCCATTCCAGAGGAACCTCTTTTCCCTTCACCGGCACGTCTTTCACGCCAAGGATCGACTCACACCAAGGTGGCACGTGGCACAGCCCTGTGGGAAAGCCTCGTGGGAAAGCCTCGAGGGACAGCCTCGAGGGAAAGCCACAGATCCCTTGATCCACATGACAGGAAGCGTGACACTACTGCTGCAGCTCGGGAGGAAAGCGCACGTGCATGCCCCCACTCGAGACGAGGCCTGACTCCCCTGGGGAGACTCAGAAGCACCCCAAGATCCATGGCAACACTGGAGAGCAATCCTCAGGTTCCGGCCCCGACTCCACACAAGGACTGAGGCCCCGGCATGGACGGGAGAGGAATCCCGAGCGGTCCCCTAGCAACTCGCATGGGGACTGGCCTTTCCTGAGGCCACCAGAGCGGGTCCCTGAGGTCCCCGTCGTAACTCGAGAAGACCTGCCACAACTCGAGAAAATCCAGGAGGTTCTCCCCTCCAGGCGAGATGAGGCCCATGTCCGCTGAGGCGTCTCGAGGCTGATCACACCTCACCTCTGGAACTTCGAAAGGGTCCTTCACACCCTTGGTGCAAATCAAGAATTTCCCCGACCTAGCCGTCTCCACTCGAGAGGAATCACGAGGGTCCCGCCCACATCCAGAGGAGCCCCGTTTCCGCCTCGTAGCTCGAGATGAGGGATCCTTTCCCTGCTTCGTCGGGAAAGAGTTCCCGGCGTTCCCGTCGCATCTCAAGAGGAGGCCCTCTCAACAGGAACGGCGAGAGGAACTCCAGGGTCGTGCCACCATTCCAAGAGTCCCCCAGAAGTCTCAGTCCATTCCAGAGGAACCTCTTTTCCCTTCACCGGCTCGTCTTTCACGCCGAGGATCGACTCACACCAAGGTGGCACGTGGCACAGCCCTGTGGGAAAGGCTCGTGGGAAAGCCTCGAGGGACAGCCTCGAGGGAAAGCCACAGATCCCTTGATCCACGTGACAGGAAGCGTGACACTACTGCTGCAGCTCGGGAGGAAAGCGCACGTGCATGCCCCCACTCGAGACGAGGCCTGACTCCCCTGGGGAGACTCAGAAGCACCCCAAGATCCATGGCAACACTGGAGAGCAATCCTCAGGTTCCGGCCCCGACTCCACACAAGGACTGAGGCCGCGGCATGGACGGGAGAGGAATCCCAAGCGGTCCCCTAGCAACTCGCATGGGGACTGGCCTTTCCTGAGGCCACCAGAGCGGGTCCCTGAGGTCCCCGTCGTAACTCGAGAAGACCTGCCGCAACTCGAGAAAATCCAGGAGATTCTCCCCTCCAGGCGAGATGAGGCCCATGTCCGCTGAGGCGTCTCGAGGCTGATCACACCTCACCTCTGGAACTTCGAAAGGGTCCTTCACACCCTTGGTGCAAATCAAGAATTTCCCCGACCTAGCCGTCTCCACTCGAGAGGAATCACGAGGGTCCCGCCCACATCCAGAGGAGCCCCGTTTCCGCCTCGTAGCTCGAGATGAGGGATCCTTTCCCTGGTTCGTCGGGAAAGAGTTCCCGGCGTTCCCGTCGCATCTCAAGAGGAGGCCCTCTGAACAGGAACGGCGAGAGGAACTCCAGGGTCGTGCCACCATTCCAAGAGTCCCCCAGATGTCTCAGTCCATTCCAGAGGAACCTCTTTTCCCTTCACCGGCTCGTCTTTCACGCCGAGGATCGACTCACACCAAGGTGGCACGTGGTACAGCCCTGTGGGAAAGCCTCGTGGGAAAGCCTCGAGGGACAGCCTCGAGGGAAAGCCACAGATCCCTTGATCCACGTGACAGGAAGCGTGACACTACTGCTGCAGCTCGGGAGGAAAGCGCACGTGCATGCCCCCACTCGAGACGAGGCCTGACTCCCCTGGGGAGACTCAGAAGCATCCCAAGATCCATGGCAACACTGGAGAGCAATCCTCAGGTTCCGGCCCCGACTCCACAAAAGGACTGAGGCCCCGGCATGGACGGGAGAGAAATCCCGAGCGGTCCCCTAGCAACTCGCATGGGGACTGGCCTTTCCTGAGGCCACCAGAGCGGGTCCCTGAGGTCCCCGTCGTAACTCGAGAATACCTGCCACAACTCGAGTAAATCCAGGAGGTTCTCCCCTCCAGGCGAGATGAGGGCCATGTCCACTGAGGCGTCTCGAGGCTGATCACACCTCACCTCTGGAACTTCGAAAGGCTCCTTCACACCCTTGCTGCAAATCAAGAAGTTCCCCGACCTAGCCGTCTCCACTCGAGAGGAATCACGAGGGTCCCGCCCACATCCAGAGGAGCCCCGTTTCCGCCTCGTAGCTCGAGATGAGGGATCCTTTCCCTGCTTCGTCGGGAAAGAGTTCCCGGCGTTCCCGTCGCATCTCAAGAGGAGGCCCTCTCAACAGGAACGGCGAGAGGAACTCCAGGGTCATGCCACCATTCCAAGAGTCCCCCAGATGTCTCAGTCCATTCCAGAGGAACCTCTTTTCCCTTCACCGGCTCGTCTTTCACGCCGAGGATCGACTCACACCAAGGTGGCACGTGGCACAGCCCTGTGGGAAAGCCTCGTGGGAAAGCCTCGAGGGACAGCCTCGAGGGAAAGCCACAGATCCCTTGATCCACGTGACAGGAAGCGTGACACTACTGCTGCAGCTCGGGAGGAAAGCGCACGTGCATGCCCCCACTCGAGACGAGGCCTGACTCCCCTGGGGAGACTCAGAAGCACCCCAAGATCCATGGCAACACTGGAGAGCAATCCTCAGGTTCCGGCCCCGACTCCACACAAGGACTGAGGCCCCGGCATGGACGGGAGAGGAATCCCGAGCGGTCCCCTAGCAACTCGCATGGGGACTGGCCTTTCCTGAGGCCACCAGAGCGGGTCCCTGAGGTCCCCGTCGTAACTCGAGAAGACCTGCCGCAACTCGAGAAAATCCAGGAGATTCTCCCCTCCAGGCGAGATGAGGCCCATGTCCGCTGAGGCGTCTCGAGGCTGATCACACCTCACCTCTGGAACTTCGAAAGGCTCCTTCACACCCTTGCTGCAAATCAAGAAGTTCCCCGACCTAGCCGTCTCCACTCGAGAGGAATCACGAGGGTCCCGCCCACATCCAGAGGAGCCCCGTTTCCGCCTCGTAGCTCGAGATGAGGGATCCTTTCCCTGCTTCGTCGGGAAAGAGTTCCCGGCGTTCCCGTCGCATCTCAAGAGGAGGCCCTCTCAACAGGAACGGCGAGAGGAACTCCAGGGTCATGCCACCATTCCAAGAGTCCCCCAGATGTCTCAGTCCATTCCAGAGGAACCTCTTTTCCCTTCACCGGCTCGTCTTTCACGCCGAGGATCGACTCACACCAAGGTGGCACGTGGCACAGCCCTGTGGGAAAGCCTCGTGGGAAAGCCTCGAGGGACAGCCTCGAGGGAAAGCCACAGATCCCTTGATCCACGTGACAGGAAGCGTGACACTACTGCTGCAGCTCGGGAGGAAAGCGCACGTGCATGCCCCCACTCGAGACGAGGCCTGACTCCCCTGGGGAGACTCAGAAGCACCCCAAGATCCATGGCAACATTGGAGAGCAATCCTCAGGTTCCGGCCCCGACTCCACACAAGGACTGAGGCCCCGGCATGGACGGGAGAGGAATCCCGAGCGGTCCCCTAGCAACTCGCATGGGGACTGGCCTTTCCTGAGGCCACCAGAGCGGGTCCCTGAGGTCACCGTCGTAACTCGAGAAGACCTGCCGCAACTCGAGAAAATCCAGGAGATTCTCCCCTCCAGGCGAGATGAGGCCCATGTCCGCTGAGGCGTCTCGAGGCTGATCACACCTCACCTCTGGAACTTCGAAAGGCTCCTTCACACCCTTGGTGCAAATCAAGAAGTTCCCCGGCCTAGCCGTCTCCACTCGAGAGGAATCACGAGGGTCCCGCCCACATCCAGAGGAGCCCCGTTTCCGCCTCGTAGCTCGAGATGAGGGATCCTTTCCCTGCTTCGTCGGGAAAGAGTTCCCGGCGTTCCCGTCGCATCTCAAGAGGAGGCCCTCTCAACAGGAACGGCGAGAGGAACTCCAGGGTCGTGCCACCATTCCAAGAGTCCCCCAGATGTCTCAGTCCATTCCAGAGGAACCTCTTTTCCCTTCACCGGCTCGTCTTTCACGCCGAGGATCGACTCACACCAAGGTGGCACGTGGCACAGCCCTGTGGGAAAGCCTCGTGGGAAAGCCTCGAGGGACAGCCTCGAGGGAAAGCCACAGATCCCTTGATCCACGTGACAGGAAGCGTGACACTACTGCTGCAGCTCGGGAGGAAAGCGCACGTGCATGACCCCACTTGAGACGAGGCCTGACTCCCCTGGGTACACTCAGAAGCACCCCAAGATCCATGGCAACACTGGAGAGGAATCCTCAGGTTCCGGCCCCGACTCCACACAAGGACTGAGGCCCCGGCATGGACGGGAGAGGAATCCCGAGCGGTCCCCTAGCAACTCGCATGGGGACTGGCCTTTCCTGAGGCCACCAGAGCGGGTCCCTGAGGTCCCCGTCGTAACTCAAGAAGACCTGCCGCAACTCGAGAAAATCCAGGAGGTTCTCCCCTCCAGGCGAGATGAGGCCCATGTCCGCTGAGGCGTCTCGAGGCTGATCACACCTCACCTCTGGAACTTCGAAAGGCTCCTTCACACCCTTGGTGCAAATCAAGAAGTTCCCCGACCTAGCCGTCTCCACTCGAGAGGAATCACGAGGGTCCCGCCCACATCCAGAGGAGCCCCGTTTCCGCCTCGTAGCTCGAGATGAGGGATCCTTTCCCTGCTTCGTCGGGAAAGAGTTCCCGGCGTTCCCGTCGCATCTCAAGAGGAGGCCCTCTCAACAGGAACGGCGAGAGGAACTCCAGGGTCGTGCCACCATTCCAAGAGTCCCCCAGATGTCTCAGTCCATTCCAGAGGAACCTCTTTTCCCTTCACCGGCTCGTCTTTCACGCCGAGGATCGACTGACACCAAGGTGGCACGTGGCACAGCCCTGTGGGAAAGCCTCGTGGGAAAGCCTCGAGGGACAGCCTCGAGGGAAAGCCACAGATCCCTTGATCCACGTGACAGGAAGCGTGACACTACTGCTGCAGCTCGGGAGGAAAGCGCACGTGCATGCCCCCACTCGAGACGAGGCCTGACTCCCCTGGGGAGACTCAGAAGCATCCCAATATCCATGGCAACACTGGAGAGCAATCCTCAGGTTCCGGCCCCGACTCCACACAAGGACTGAGGCCCCGGCATGGACGGGAGAGGAATCCCGAGCGGTCCCCTAGCAACTCGCATGGGGACTGGCCTTTCCTGAGGCCACCAGAGCGGGTCCCTGAGGTCCCCGTTGTAACTCGAGAAGACCTGCCGCAACTCGAGAAAATCCAGGAGGTTCTCCCCTCCAGGCGAGATGAGGCCCATGTCCGCTGAGGCGTCTCGAGGCTGATCACACCTCACCTCTGGAACTTCGAAAGGGTCCTTCACACCCTTGGTGCAAATCAAGAATTTCCCCGACCTAGCCGTCTCCACTCGAGAGGAATCACGAGGGTCCCGCCCACATCCAGAGGAGCCCCGTTTCCGCCTCGTAGCTCGAGATGAGGGATCCTTTCCCTGCTTCGTCGGGAAAGAGTTCCCGGCGTTCCCGTCGCATCTCAAGAGGAGGCCCTCTCAACAGGAACGGCGAGAGGAACTCCAGGGTCGTGCCACCATTCCAAGAGTCCCCCAGATGTCTCAGTCCATTCCAGAGGAACCTCTTTTCCCTTCACCGGCTCGTCTTTCACGCCGAGGATCGACTGACACCAAGGTGGCACGTGGCACAGCCCTGTGGGAAAGCCTCATGGGAAAGCCTCGAGGGACAGCCTCGAGGGAAAGCCACAGATCCCTTGATCCACGTGACAGGAAGCGTGACACTACTGCTGCAGCTCGGGAGGAAAGCGCACGTGCATGCCCCCACTCGAGACGAGGCCTGACTCCCCTGGGGAGACTCAGAAGCATCCCAATATCCATGGCAACACTGGAGAGCAATCCTCAGGTTCCGGCCCCGACTCCACACAAGGACTGAGGCCCCGGCATGGACGGGAGAGGAATCCCGAGCGGTCCCCTAGCAACTCGCATGGGGACTGGCCTTTCCTGAGGCCACCAGAGCGGGTCCCTGAGGTCCCCGTTGTAACTCGAGAAGACCTGCCGCAACTCGAGAAAATCCAGGAGATTCTCCCCTCCAGGCGAGATGAGGCCCATGTCCGCTGAGGCGTCTCGAGGCTGATCACACCTCACCTCTGGAACTTCGAAAGGGTCCTTCACACCCTTGGTGCAAATCAAGAATTTCCCCGACCTAGCCGTCTCCACTCGAGAGGAATCACGAGGGTCCCGCCCACATCCAGAGGAGCCCCGTTTCCGCCTCGTAGCTCGAGATGAGGGATCCTTTCCCTGCTTCGTCGGGAAAGAGTTCCCGGCTTTCCCGTCGCATCTCAAGAGGAGGCCCTCTCAACAGGAACGGCGAGAGGAACTCCAGGGTCGTGCCACCATTCCAAGAGTCCCCCAGATATCTCAGTCCATTCCAGAGGAACCTCTTTTCCCTTCACCGGCTCGTCTTTCACGCCGAGGATCGACTCACACCAAGGTGGCACGTGGCACAGCCCTGTGGGAAAGCCTCGTGGGAAAGCCTCGAGGGACAGCCTCGAGGGAAAGCCACAGATCCCTTGATCCACGTGACAGGAAGCGTGACACTACTGCTGCAGCTCGGGAGGAAAGCGCACGTGCATGCCCCCACTCGAGACGAGGCCTGACTCCCCTGGGGAGACTCAGAAGCACCCCAAGATCCATGGCAACACTGGAGAGGAATCCTCAGGTTCCGGCCCCGCCTCCACACAAGGACTGAGGCCCCGGCATGGACGGGAGAGGAATCCCGAGCGGTCCCCTAGCAACTCGCATGGGGACTGGCCTTTCCTGAGGCCACCAGAGCAGGTCCCTGAGGTCCCCGTCGTAACTCAAGAAGACCTGCCGCAACTCGAGAAAATCCAGGAGGTTCTCCCCTCCAGGCGAGATGAGGCCCATGTCCGCTGAGGCGTCTCGAGGCTGATCACACCTCACCTCTGGAACTTCGAAAGGCTCCTTCACACCCTTGGTGCAAATCAAGAAGTTCCCCGACCTAGCCGTCTCCACTCGAGAGGAATCACGAGGGTCCCGCCCACATCCAGAGGAGCCCCGTTTCCGCCTCGTAGCTCGAGATGAGGGATCCTTTCCCTGCTTCGTCGGGAAAGAGTTCCCGGCGTTCCCGTCGCATCTCAAGAGGAGGCCCTCTCAACAGGAACGGCGAGAGGAACTCCAGGGTCGTGCCACCATTCCAAGAGTCCCCCAGATGTCTCAGTCCATTCCAGAGGAACCTCTTTTCCCTTCACCGGCTCGTCTTTCACGCCGAGGATCGACTGACACCAAGGTGGCACGTGGCACAGCCCTGTGGGAAAGCCTCATGGGAAAGCCTCGAGGGACAGCCTCGAGGGAAAGCCACAGATCCCTTGATCCACGTGACAGGAAGCGTGACACTACTGCTGCAGCTCGGGAGGAAAGCGCACGTGCATGCCCCCACTCGAGACGAGGCCTGACTCCCCTGGGGAGACTCAGAAGCATCCCAATATCCATGGCAACACTGGAGAGCAATCCTCAGGTTCCGGCCCCGACTCCACACAAGGACTGAGGCCCCGGCATGGACGGGAGAGGAATCCCGAGCGGTCCCCTAGCAACTCGCATGGGGACTGGCCTTTCCTGAGGCCACCAGAGCGGGTCCCTGAGGTCCCCGTTGTAACTCGAGAAGACCTGCCGCAACTCGAGAAAATCCAGGAGATTCTCCCCTCCAGGCGAGATGAGGCCCATGTCCGCTGAGGCGTCTCGAGGCTGATCACACCTCACCTCTGGAACTTCGAAAGGGTCCTTCACACCCTTGGTGCAAATCAAGAATTTCCCCGACCTAGCCGTCTCCACTCGAGAGGAATCACGAGGGTCCCGCCCACATCCAGAGGAGCCCCGTTTCCGCCTCGTAGCTCGAGATGAGGGATCCTTTCCCTGCTTCGTCGGGAAAGAGTTCCCGGCTTTCCCGTCGCATCTCAAGAGGAGGCCCTCTCAACAGGAACGGCGAGAGGAACTCCAGGGTCGTGCCACCATTCCAAGAGTCCCCCAGATATCTCAGTCCATTCCAGAGGAACCTCTTTTCCCTTCACCGGCTCGTCTTTCACGCCGAGGATCGACTCACACCAAGGTGGCACGTGGCACAGCCCTGTGGGAAAGCCTCGTGGGAAAGCCTCGAGGGACAGCCTCGAGGGAAAGCCACAGATCCCTTGATCCACGTGACAGGAAGCGTGACACTACTGCTGCAGCTCGGGAGGAAAGCGCACGTGCATGCCCCCACTCGAGACGAGGCCTGACTCCCCTGGGGAGACTCAGAAGCACCCCAAGATCCATGGCAACACTGGAGAGGAATCCTCAGGTTCCGGCCCCGCCTCCACACAAGGACTGAGGCCCCGGCATGGACGGGAGAGGAATCCCGAGCGGTCCCCTAGCAACTCGCATGGGGACTGGCCTTTCCTGAGGCCACCAGAGCAGGTCCCTGAGGTCCCCGTCGTAACTCAAGAAGACCTGCCGCAACTCGAGAAAATCCAGGAGGTTCTCCCCTCCAGGCGAGATGAGGCCCATGTCCGCTGAGGCGTCTCGAGGCTGATCACACCTCACCTCTGGAACTTCGAAAGGCTCCTTCACACCCTTGGTGCAAATCAAGAAGTTCCCCGACCTAGCCGTCTCCACTCGAGAGGAATCACGAGGGTCCCGCCCACATCCAGAGGAGCCCCGTTTCCGCCTCGTAGCTCGAGATGAGGGATCCTTTCCCTGCTTCGTCGGGAAAGAGTTCCCGGCGTTCCCGTCGCATCTCAAGAGGAGGCCCTCTCAACAGGAACGGCGAGAGGAACTCCAGGGTCGTGCCACCATTCCAAGAGTCCCCCAGATGTCTCAGTCCATTCCAGAGGAACCTCTTTTCCCTTCACCGGCTCGTCTTTCACGCCGAGGATCGACTGACACCAAGGTGGCACGTGGCACAGCCCTGTGGGAAAGCCTCATGGGAAAGCCTCGAGGGACAGCCTCGAGGGAAAGCCACAGATCCCTTGATCCACGTGACAGGAAGCGTGACACTACTGCTGCAGCTCGGGAGGAAAGCGCACGTGCATGCCCCCACTCGAGACGAGGCCTGACTCCCCTGGGGAGACTCAGAAGCATCCCAATATCCATGGCAACACTGGAGAGCAATCCTCAGGTTCCGGCCCCGACTCCACACAAGGACTGAGGCCCCGGCATGGACGGGAGAGGAATCCCGAGCGGTCCCCTAGCAACTCGCATGGGGACTGGCCTTTCCTGAGGCCACCAGAGCGGGTCCCTGAGGTCCCCGTTGTAACTCGAGAAGACCTGCCGCAACTCGAGAAAATCCAGGAGATTCTCCCCTCCAGGCGAGATGAGGCCCATGTCCGCTGAGGCGTCTCGAGGCTGATCACACCTCACCTCTGGAACTTCGAAAGGGTCCTTCACACCCTTGGTGCAAATCAAGAATTTCCCCGACCTAGCCGTCTCCACTCGAGAGGAATCACGAGGGTCCCGCCCACATCCAGAGGAGCCCCGTTTCCGCCTCGTAGCTCGAGATGAGGGATCCTTTCCCTGCTTCGTCGGGAAAGAGTTCCCGGCTTTCCCGTCGCATCTCAAGAGGAGGCCCTCTCAACAGGAACGGCGAGAGGAACTCCAGGGTCGTGCCACCATTCCAAGAGTCCCCCAGATATCTCAGTCCATTCCAGAGGAACCTCTTTTCCCTTCACCGGCTCGTCTTTCACGCCGAGGATCGACTCACACCAAGGTGGCACGTGGCACAGCCCTGTGGGAAAGCCTCGTGGGAAAGCCTCGAGGGACAGCCTCGAGGGAAAGCCACAGATCCCTTGATCCACGTGACAGGAAGCGTGACACTACTGCTGCAGCTCGGGAGGAAAGCGCACGTGCATGCCCCCACTCGAGACGAGGCCTGACTCCCCTGGGGAGACTCAGAAGCACCCCAAGATCCATGGCAACACTGGAGAGGAATCCTCAGGTTCCGGCCCCGCCTCCACACAAGGACTGAGGCCCCGGCATGGACGGGAGAGGAATCCCGAGCGGTCCCCTAGCAACTCGCATGGGGACTGGCCTTTCCTGAGGCCACCAGAGCAGGTCCCTGAGGTCCCCGTCGTAACTCAAGAAGACCTGCCGCAACTCGAGAAAATCCAGGAGGTTCTCCCCTCCAGGCGAGATGAGGCCCATGTCCGCTGAGGCGTCTCGAGGCTGATCACACCTCACCTCTGGAACTTCGAAAGGCTCCTTCACACCCTTGGTGCAAATCAAGAAGTTCCCCGACCTAGCCGTCTCCACTCGAGAGGAATCACGAGGGTCCCGCCCACATCCAGAGGAGCCCCGTTTCCGCCTCGTAGCTCGAGATGAGGGATCCTTTCCCTGCTTCGTCGGGAAAGAGTTCCCGGCGTTCCCGTCGCATCTCAAGAGGAGGCCCTCTCAACAGGAACGGCGAGAGGAACTCCAGGGTCGTGCCACCATTCCAAGAGTCCCCCAGATGTCTCAGTCCATTCCAGAGGAACCTCTTTTCCCTTCACCGGCTCGTCTTTCACGCCGAGGATCGACTGACACCAAGGTGGCACGTGGCACAGCCCTGTGGGAAAGCCTCATGGGAAAGCCTCGAGGGACAGCCTCGAGGGAAAGCCACAGATCCCTTGATCCACGTGACAGGAAGCGTGACACTACTGCTGCAGCTCGGGAGGAAAGCGCACGTGCATGCCCCCACTCGAGACGAGGCCTGACTCCCCTGGGGAGACTCAGAAGCATCCCAATATCCATGGCAACACTGGAGAGCAATCCTCAGGTTCCGGCCCCGACTCCACACAAGGACTGAGGCCCCGGCATGGACGGGAGAGGAATCCCGAGCGGTCCCCTAGCAACTCGCATGGGGACTGGCCTTTCCTGAGGCCACCAGAGCGGGTCCCTGAGGTCCCCGTTGTAACTCGAGAAGACCTGCCGCAACTCGAGAAAATCCAGGAGATTCTCCCCTCCAGGCGAGATGAGGCCCATGTCCGCTGAGGCGTCTCGAGGCTGATCACACCTCACCTCTGGAACTTCGAAAGGGTCCTTCACACCCTTGGTGCAAATCAAGAATTTCCCCGACCTAGCCGTCTCCACTCGAGAGGAATCACGAGGGTCCCGCCCACATCCAGAGGAGCCCCGTTTCCGCCTCGTAGCTCGAGATGAGGGATCCTTTCCCTGCTTCGTCGGGAAAGAGTTCCCGGCTTTCCCGTCGCATCTCAAGAGGAGGCCCTCTCAACAGGAACGGCGAGAGGAACTCCAGGGTCGTGCCACCATTCCAAGAGTCCCCCAGATATCTCAGTCCATTCCAGAGGAACCTCTTTTCCCTTCACCGGCTCGTCTTTCACGCCGAGGATCGACTCACACCAAGGTGGCACGTGGCACAGCCCTGTGGGAAAGCCTCGTGGGAAAGCCTCGAGGGACAGCCTCGAGGGAAAGCCACAGATCCCTTGATCCACGTGACAGGAAGCGTGACACTACTGCTGCAGCTCGGGAGGAAAGCGCACGTGCATGCCCCCACTCGAGACGAGGCCTGACTCCCCTGGGGAGACTCAGAAGCACCCCAAGATCCATGGCAACACTGGAGAGGAATCCTCAGGTTCCGGCCCCGCCTCCACACAAGGACTGAGGCCCCGGCATGGACGGGAGAGGAATCCCGAGCGGTCCCCTAGCAACTCGCATGGGGACTGGCCTTTCCTGAGGCCACCAGAGCAGGTCCCTGAGGTCCCCGTCGTAACTCAAGAAGACCTGCCGCAACTCGAGAAAATCCAGGAGGTTCTCCCCTCCAGGCGAGATGAGGCCCATGTCCGCTGAGGCGTCTCGAGGCTGATCACACCTCACCTCTGGAACTTCGAAAGGCTCCTTCACACCCTTGGTGCAAATCAAGAAGTTCCCCGACCTAGCCGTCTCCACTCGAGAGGAATCACGAGGGTCCCGCCCACATCCAGAGGAGCCCCGTTTCCGCCTCGTAGCTCGAGATGAGGGATCCTTTCCCTGCTTCGTCGGGAAAGAGTTCCCGGCGTTCCCGTCGCATCTCAAGAGGAGGCCCTCTCAACAGGAACGGCGAGAGGAACTCCAGGGTCGTGCCACCATTCCAAGAGTCCCCCAGATGTCTCAGTCCATTCCAGAGGAACCTCTTTTCCCTTCACCGGCTCGTCTTTCACGCCGAGGATCGACTGACACCAAGGTGGCACGTGGCACAGCCCTGTGGGAAAGCCTCATGGGAAAGCCTCGAGGGACAGCCTCGAGGGAAAGCCACAGATCCCTTGATCCACGTGACAGGAAGCGTGACACTACTGCTGCAGCTCGGGAGGAAAGCGCACGTGCATGCCCCCACTCGAGACGAGGCCTGACTCCCCTGGGGAGACTCAGAAGCATCCCAATATCCATGGCAACACTGGAGAGCAATCCTCAGGTTCCGGCCCCGACTCCACACAAGGACTGAGGCCCCGGCATGGACGGGAGAGGAATCCCGAGCGGTCCCCTAGCAACTCGCATGGGGACTGGCCTTTCCTGAGGCCACCAGAGCGGGTCCCTGAGGTCCCCGTTGTAACTCGAGAAGACCTGCCGCAACTCGAGAAAATCCAGGAGATTCTCCCCTCCAGGCGAGATGAGGCCCATGTCCGCTGAGGCGTCTCGAGGCTGATCACACCTCACCTCTGGAACTTCGAAAGGGTCCTTCACACCCTTGGTGCAAATCAAGAATTTCCCCGACCTAGCCGTCTCCACTCGAGAGGAATCACGAGGGTCCCGCCCACATCCAGAGGAGCCCCGTTTCCGCCTCGTAGCTCGAGATGAGGGATCCTTTCCCTGCTTCGTCGGGAAAGAGTTCCCGGCTTTCCCGTCGCATCTCAAGAGGAGGCCCTCTCAACAGGAACGGCGAGAGGAACTCCAGGGTCGTGCCACCATTCCAAGAGTCCCCCAGATATCTCAGTCCATTCCAGAGGAACCTCTTTTCCCTTCACCGGCTCGTCTTTCACGCCGAGGATCGACTCACACCAAGGTGGCACGTGGCACAGCCCTGTGGGAAAGCCTCGTGGGAAAGCCTCGAGGGACAGCCTCGAGGGAAAGCCACAGATCCCTTGATCCACGTGACAGGAAGCGTGACACTACTGCTGCAGCTCGGGAGGAAAGCGCACGTGCATGCCCCCACTCGAGACGAGGCCTGACTCCCCTGGGGAGACTCAGAAGCACCCCAAGATCCATGGCAACACTGGAGAGGAATCCTCAGGTTCCGGCCCCGCCTCCACACAAGGACTGAGGCCCCGGCATGGACGGGAGAGGAATCCCGAGCGGTCCCCTAGCAACTCGCATGGGGACTGGCCTTTCCTGAGGCCACCAGAGCAGGTCCCTGAGGTCCCCGTCGTAACTCAAGAAGACCTGCCGCAACTCGAGAAAATCCAGGAGGTTCTCCCCTCCAGGCGAGATGAGGCCCATGTCCGCTGAGGCGTCTCGAGGCTGATCACACCTCACCTCTGGAACTTCGAAAGGCTCCTTCACACCCTTGGTGCAAATCAAGAAGTTCCCCGACCTAGCCGTCTCCACTCGAGAGGAATCACGAGGGTCCCGCCCACATCCAGAGGAGCCCCGTTTCCGCCTCGTAGCTCGAGATGAGGGATCCTTTCCCTGCTTCGTCGGGAAAGAGTTCCCGGCGTTCCCGTCGCATCTCAAGAGGAGGCCCTCTCAACAGGAACGGCGAGAGGAACTCCAGGGTCGTGCCACCATTCCAAGAGTCCCCCAGATGTCTCAGTCCATTCCAGAGGAACCTCTTTTCCCTTCACCGGCTCGTTTTTCACGCCGAGGATCGACTGACACCAAGGTGGCACGTGGCACAGCCCTGTGGGAAAGCCTCATGGGAAAGCCTCGAGGGACAGCCTCGAGGGAAAGCCACAGATCCCTTGATCCACGTGACAGGAAGCGTGACACTACTGCTGCAGCTCGGGAGGAAAGCGCACGTGCATGCCCCCACTCGAGACGAGGCCTGACTCCCCTGGGGAGACTCAGAAGCATCCCAATATCCATGGCAACACTGGAGAGCAATCCTCAGGTTCCGGCCCCGACTCCACACAAGGACTGAGGCCCCGGCATGGACGGGAGAGGAATCCCGAGCGGTCCCCTAGCAACTCGCATGGGGACTGGCCTTTCCTGAGGCCACCAGAGCGGGTCCCTGAGGTCCCCGTTGTAACTCGAGAAGACCTGCCGCAACTCGAGAAAATCCAGGAGATTCTCCCCTCCAGGCGAGATGAGGCCCATGTCCGCTGAGGCGTCTCGAGGCTGATCACACCTCACCTCTGGAACTTCGAAAGGGTCCTTCACACCCTTGGTGCAAATCAAGAATTTCCCCGACCTAGCCGTCTCCACTCGAGAGGAATCACGAGGGTCCCGCCCACATCCAGAGGAGCCCCGTTTCCGCCTCGTAGCTCGAGATGAGGGATCCTTTCCCTGCTTCGTCGGGAAAGAGTTCCCGGCTTTCCCGTCGCATCTCAAGAGGAGGCCCTCTCAACAGGAACGGCGAGAGGAACTCCAGGGTCGTGCCACCATTCCAAGAGTCCCCCAGATATCTCAGTCCATTCCAGAGGAACCTCTTTTCCCTTCACCGGCTCGTCTTTCACGCCGAGGATCGACTCACACCAAGGTGGCACGTGGCACAGCCCTGTGGGAAAGCCTCGTGGGAAAGCCTCGAGGGACAGCCTCGAGGGAAAGCCACAGATCCCTTGATCCACGTGACAGGAAGCGTGACACTACTGCTGCAGCTCGGGAGGAAAGCGCACGTGCATGCCCCCACTCGAGACGAGGCCTGACTCCCCTGGGGAGACTCAGAAGCACCCCAAGATCCATGGCAACACTGGAGAGGAATCCTCAGGTTCCGGCCCCGCCTCCACACAAGGACTGAGGCCCCGGCATGGACGGGAGAGGAATCCCGAGCGGTCCCCTAGCAACTCGCATGGGGACTGGCCTTTCCTGAGGCCACCAGAGCAGGTCCCTGAGGTCCCCGTCGTAACTCAAGAAGACCTGCCGCAACTCGAGAAAATCCAGGAGGTTCTCCCCTCCAGGCGAGATGAGGCCCATGTCCGCTGAGGCGTCTCGAGGCTGATCACACCTCACCTCTGGAACTTCGAAAGGCTCCTTCACACCCTTGGTGCAAATCAAGAAGTTCCCCGACCTAGCCGTCTCCACTCGAGAGGAATCACGAGGGTCCCGCCCACATCCAGAGGAGCCCCGTTTCCGCCTCGTAGCTCGAGATGAGGGATCCTTTCCCTGCTTCGTCGGGAAAGAGTTCCCGGCGTTCCCGTCGCATCTCAAGAGGAGGCCCTCTCAACAGGAACGGCGAGAGGAACTCCAGGGTCGTGCCACCATTCCAAGAGTCCCCCAGATGTCTCAGTCCATTCCAGAGGAACCTCTTTTCCCTTCACCGGCTCGTCTTTCACGCCGAGGATCGACTGACACCAAGGTGGCACGTGGCACAGCCCTGTGGGAAAGCCTCATGGGAAAGCCTCGAGGGACAGCCTCGAGGGAAAGCCACAGATCCCTTGATCCACGTGACAGGAAGCGTGACACTACTGCTGCAGCTCGGGAGGAAAGCGCACGTGCATGCCCCCACTCGAGACGAGGCCTGACTCCCCTGGGGAGACTCAGAAGCATCCCAATATCCATGGCAACACTGGAGAGCAATCCTCAGGTTCCGGCCCCGACTCCACACAAGGACTGAGGCCCCGGCATGGACGGGAGAGGAATCCCGAGCGGTCCCCTAGCAACTCGCATGGGGACTGGCCTTTCCTGAGGCCACCAGAGCGGGTCCCTGAGGTCCCCGTTGTAACTCGAGAAGACCTGCCGCAACTCGAGAAAATCCAGGAGATTCTCCCCTCCAGGCGAGATGAGGCCCATGTCCGCTGAGGCGTCTCGAGGCTGATCACACCTCACCTCTGGAACTTCGAAAGGGTCCTTCACACCCTTGGTGCA
This sequence comes from Budorcas taxicolor, assembly GCF_023091745.1. Lineage (NCBI taxonomy): Eukaryota > Metazoa > Chordata > Mammalia > Artiodactyla > Bovidae > Budorcas > Budorcas taxicolor. The sequence goes on along the minus strand of NC_068927.1, from coordinate 1,193,240 downwards.
AATCAAGAATTTCCCCGACCTAGCCGTCTCCACTCGAGAGGAATCACGAGGGTCCCGCCCACATCCAGAGGAGCCCCGTTTCCGCCTCGTAGCTCGAGATGAGGGATCCTTTCCCTGCTTCGTCGGGAAAGAGTTCCCGGCTTTCCCGTCGCATCTCAAGAGGAGGCCCTCTCAACAGGAACGGCGAGAGGAACTCCAGGGTCGTGCCACCATTCCAAGAGTCCCCCAGATATCTCAGTCCATTCCAGAGGAACCTCTTTTCCCTTCACCGGCTCGTCTTTCACGCCGAGGATCGACTCACACCAAGGTGGCACGTGGCACAGCCCTGTGGGAAAGCCTCGTGGGAAAGCCTCGAGGGACAGCCTCGAGGGAAAGCCACAGATCCCTTGATCCACGTGACAGGAAGCGTGACACTACTGCTGCAGCTCGGGAGGAAAGCGCACGTGCATGCCCCCACTCGAGACGAGGCCTGACTCCCCTGGGGAGACTCAGAAGCACCCCAAGATCCATGGCAACACTGGAGAGGAATCCTCAGGTTCCGGCCCCGCCTCCACACAAGGACTGAGGCCCCGGCATGGACGGGAGAGGAATCCCGAGCGGTCCCCTAGCAACTCGCATGGGGACTGGCCTTTCCTGAGGCCACCAGAGCAGGTCCCTGAGGTCCCCGTCGTAACTCAAGAAGACCTGCCGCAACTCGAGAAAATCCAGGAGGTTCTCCCCTCCAGGCGAGATGAGGCCCATGTCCGCTGAGGCGTCTCGAGGCTGATCACACCTCACCTCTGGAACTTCGAAAGGCTCCTTCACACCCTTGGTGCAAATCAAGAAGTTCCCCGACCTAGCCGTCTCCACTCGAGAGGAATCACGAGGGTCCCGCCCACATCCAGAGGAGCCCCGTTTCCGCCTCGTAGCTCGAGATGAGGGATCCTTTCCCTGCTTCGTCGGGAAAGAGTTCCCGGCGTTCCCGTCGCATCTCAAGAGGAGGCCCTCTCAACAGGAACGACGAGAGGAACTCCAGGGTCATGCCACCATTCCAAGAGTCCCCCAGATGTCTCAGTCCATTCCAGAGGAACCTCTTTTCCCTTCACCGGCTCGTCTTTCACGCCGAGGATCGACTCACACCAAGGTGGCACGTGGCACAGCCCTGTGGGAAAGCCTCGTGGGAAAGCCTCGAGGGACAGCCTCGAGGGAAAGCCACAGATCCCTTGATCCACGTGACAGGAAGCGTGACACTACTGCTGCAGCTCGGGAGGAAAGCGCACGTGCATGCCCCCACTCGAGACGAGGCCTGACTCCCCTTGGGAGACTCAGAAGCACCCCAAGATCCATGGCAACACTGGAGAGCAATCCTCAGGTTCCGGCCCCGACTCCACACAAGGACTGAGGCCGCGGCATGGACGGGAGAGGAATCCCGAGCGGTCCCCTAGCAACTCGCATGGGGACTGGCCTTTCCTGAGGCCACCAGAGCGGGTCCCTGAGGTCCCCGTCGTAACTCGAGAAGACCTGCCGCAACTCGAGAAAATCCAGGAGATTCTCCCCTCCAGGCGAGATGAGGCCCATGTCCGCTGAGGCGTCTCGAGGCTGATCACACCTCACCTCTGGAACTTCGAAAGGGTCCTTCACACCCTTGGTGCAAATCAAGAATTTCCCCGACCTAGCCGTCTCCACTCGAGAGGAATCACGAGGGTCCCGCCCACATCCAGAGGAGCCCCGTTTCCGCCTCGTAGCTCGAGATGAGGGATCCTTTCCCTGGTTCGTCGGGAAAGAGTTCCCGGCGTTCCCGTCGCATCTCAAGAGGAGGCCCTCTCAACAGGAACGGCGAGAGGAACTCCAGGGTCGTGCCACAATTCCAAGAGTCCCCCAGATGTCTCAGTCCATTCCAGAGGAACCTCTTTTCCCTTCACCGGCTCGTCTTTCACGCCGAGGATCGACTCACACCAAGGTGGCACGTGGTACAGCCCTGTGGGAAAGCCTCGTGGGAAAGCCTCGAGGGACAGCCTCGAGGGAAAGCCACAGATCCCTTGATCCACGTGACAGGAAGCGTGACACTACTGCTGCAGCTCGGGAGGAAAGCGCACGTGCATGCCCCCACTCGAGACGAGGCCTGACTCCCCTGGGGAGACTCAGAAGCATCCCAAGATCCATGGCAACACTGGAGAGCAATCCTCAGGTTCCGGCCCCGACTCCACAAAAGGACTGAGGCCCCGGCATGGACGGGAGAGGAATCCCGAGCGGTCCCCTAGCAACTCGCATGGGGACTGGCCTTTCCTGAGGCCACCAGAGCGGGTCCCTGAGGTCCCCGTCGTAACTCGAGAATACCTGCCACAACTCGAGTAAATCCAGGAGGTTCTCCCCTCCAGGCGAGATGAGGGCCATGTCCACTGAGGCGTCTCGAGGCTGATCACACCTCACCTCTGGAACTTCGAAAGGCTCCTTCACACCCTTGCTGCAAATCAAGAAGTTCCCCGACCTAGCCGTCTCCACTCGAGAGGAATCACGAGGGTCCCGCCCACATCCAGAGGAGCCCCGTTTCCGCCTCGTAGCTCGAGATGAGGGATCCTTTCCCTGCTTCGTCGGGAAAGAGTTCCCGGCGTTCCCGTCGCATCTCAAGAGGAGGCCCTCTCAACAGGAACGGCGAGAGGAACTCCAGGGTCATGCCACCATTCCAAGAGTCCCCCAGATGTCTCAGTCCATTCCAGAGGAACCTCTTTTCCCTTCACCGGCTCGTCTTTCACGCCGAGGATCGACTCACACCAAGGTGGCACGTGGCACAGCCCTGTGGGAAAGCCTCGTGGGAAAGCCTCGAGGGACAGCCTCGAGGGAAAGCCACAGATCCCTTGATCCACGTGACAGGAAGCGTGACACTACTGCTGCAGCTCGGGAGGAAAGCGCACGTGCATGCCCCCACTCGAGACGAGGCCTGACTCCCCTGGGGAGACTCAGAAGCACCCCAAGATCCATGGCAACACTGGAGAGCAATCCTCAGGTTCCGGCCCCGACTCCACACAAGGACTGAGGCCCCGGCATGGACGGGAGAGGAATCCCGAGCGGTCCCCTAGCAACTCGCATGGGGACTGGCCTTTCCTGAGGCCACCAGAGCGGGTCCCTGAGGTCCCCGTCGTAACTCGAGAAGACCTGCCGCAACTCGAGAAAATCCAGGAGATTCTCCCCTCCAGGCGAGATGAGGCCCATGTCCGCTGAGGCGTCTCGAGGCTGATCACACCTCACCTCTGGAACTTCGAAAGGCTCCTTCACACCCTTGGTGCAAATCAAGAAGTTCCCCGACATACCCGTCTCGACTCGAGAGGAATCACGCGGGTCCCGCCCACATCCAGAGGAGCCCCGTTTCCGCCTCGTAGCTCGAGATGAGGGATCCTTTCCCTGCTTCGTCGGGAAAGAGTTCCCGGCGTTCCCGTCGCATCTCAAGAGGAGGCCCTCTCAACAGGAACGGCGAGAGGAACTCCAGGGTCGTGCCACCATTCCAAGAGTCCCCCAGATGTCTCAGTCCATTCCAGAGGAACCTCTTTTCCCTTCACCGGCTCGTCTTTCACGCCGAGGATCGACTGACAACAAGGTGGCACGTGGCACAGCCCTGTGGGAAAGCCTCATGGGAAAGCCTCGAGGGACAGCCTCGAGGGAAAGCCACAGATCCCTTGATCCACGTGACAGGAAGCGTGACACTACTGCTGCAGCTCGGGAGGAAAGCGCACGTGCATGCCCCCACTCGAGACGAGGCCTGACTCCCCTGGGGAGACTCAGAAGCATCCCAAGATCCATGGCAACACTGGAGAGCAATCCTCAGGTTCCGGCCCCGACTCCACAAAAGGACTGAGGCCCCGGCATGGACGGGAGAGGAATCCCGAGAGGTCCCCTAGCAACTCGCATGGGGACTGGCCTTTCCTGAGGCCACCAGAGCGGGTCCCTGCGGTCCCCGTCGTAACTCGAGAAGACCTGCCGCAACTCGAGAAAATCCAGTAGGTTCTCCCCTCCAGGCGAGTTGAGGCCCATGTCCGCTGAGGCGTTTCGAGGCTGATCACACCTCACCTCTGGAACTTCGAAATGCTCCTTCACTCCCTTGGTGCAAATCAAGAAGTTCCCCGACCTAGCCGTTTCCACTCGAGAGGAATCACGAGGATCCCGCCCACATCCAGAGGAGCCCCGTTTCTGCCTCGTAGCTCGAGATGAGGGATCCTTTCCCTGCTTCGTCGGGAAAGAGTTCCCGGCGTTCCCGTCACATCTCAAGACGAGGCCCTCTCAACAGGAACGGCGAGAGGAACTCCAGGGTCGTGCCACCATTCCAAGAGTCCCCCAGATGTCTCAGTCCATTCCAGAGGAACCTCTTTTCCCTTCACCGGCTCGTCTTTCACGCCGAGGATCGACTCACACCAAGGTGGCACGTGGCACAGCCCTGTGGGAAAGCCTCGTGGGAAAGCCTCGAGGGACAGCCTCGAGGGAAAGCCACAGATCCCTTGATCCACGTGACAGGAAGCGTGACACTACTGCTGCAGCTCGGGAGGAAAGCGCACGTGCATGCCCCCACTCGAGACGAGGCCTGACTCCCCTGGGGAGACTCAGAAGCACCCCAAGATCCATGGCAACACTGGAGAGCAATCCTCAGGTTCCGGCCCCGACTCCACAGAAGGTCTGAGGCCCCGGCATGGACGGGAGAGGAATCTCGAGAGGTCCCTTAGCAACTCGCATGGGGACTGGCCTTTCCTGAGGCCACCAGAGCGGGTCCCTGAGGTCCCCGTCGTAACTCGAGAAGACCTGCCGCAACTCGAGAAAATCCAGGAGGTTCTCCCCTCCAGGCGAGTTGAGGCCCATTTCCGCTGAGGCGTCTCGAGGCTGATCACACCTCACCTCTGGAACTTCGAAATGCTCCTTCACACCCTTCGTGCAAATCAAGAAGTTCCCCGACCTAGCCGTCTCCACTCGAGAGGAATCACGAGGGTCCCGCCCACATCCAGAGGAGCCCCGTTTCCGCCTCGTAGCTCGAAATGAGGGATCCTTTCCCTGCTTCGACGGGAAAGAGTCCCCGGCGTTCCCGTCGCATTCAAGAGGAGGCCCTCTCAACAGGAACGGCGAGAGGAACTCCAGGGTCGTGCCACCATTCCAAGAGTCCCCCAGATGTCTCAGTCCATTCCAGAGGAACCTCTTTTCCCTTCACCGGCTCGTCTTTCACGCCAAGGATCGACTCACACCAAGGTGGCACGTGGCACAGCCCTGTGGGAAAGCCTCGTGGGAAAGCCTCGAGGGACAGCCTCGAGGGAAAGCCACAGATCCCTTGATCCACGTGACAGGAAGCGTGACACTACTGCTGCAGCTCGGGAGGAAAGCGCACGTGCATGCCCCCACTCGAGACGAGGCCTGACTCCCCTGGGGAGACTCAGAAGCACCCCAAGATCCATGGCAACACTGGAGAGCAATCCTCAGGTTCCGGCCCCGACTCTACACAAGGACTGAGGCCCCGGCATGGACGGGAGAGGAATCCCGAGCGGTCCCCTAGCAACTCGCATGGGGACTGGCCTTTCCTGAGGCCACCAGAGCAGGTCCCTGAGGTCCCCGTCGTAACTCAAGAAGACCTGCCACAACTCGAGAAAATCCAGGAGGTTCTCCCCTCCAGGCGAGATGAGGCCCATGTCCGCTGAGGCGTCTCGAGGCTGATCACACCTCACCTCTGGAACTTCGAAAGGCTCCTTCACACCCTTGGTGCAAATCAAGAAGTTCCCCGACATACCCGTCTCGACTCGAGAGGAATCACGCGGGTCCCGCCCACATCCAGAGGAGCCCCGTTTCCGCCTCGTAGCTCGAGATGAGGGATCCTTTCCCTGCTTCGTCGGGAAAGAGTTCCCGGCGTTCCCGTCGCATCTCAAGAGGAGGCCCTCTCAACAGGAACGGCGAGAGGAACTCCAGGGTCGTGCCACCATTCCAAGAGTCCCCCAGATGTCTCAGTCCATTCCAGAGGAACCTCTTTTCCCTTCACCGGCTCGTCTTTCACGCCGAGGATCGACTGACACCAAGGTGGCACGTGGCACAGCCCTGTGGGAAAGCCTCATGGGAAAGCCTCGAGGGACAGCCTCGAGGGAAAGCCACAGATCCCTTGATCCACGTGACAGGAAGCGTGACACTACTGCTGCAGCTCGGGAGGAAAGCGCACGTGCATGCCCCCACTCGAGACGAGGCCTGACTCCCCTGGGGAGACTCAGAAGCATCCCAAGATCCATGGCAACACTGGAGAGCAATCCTCAGGTTCCGGCCCCGACTCCACAAAAGGACTGAGGCCCCGGCATGGACGGGAGAGGAATCCCGAGCGGTCCCCTAGCAACTCGCATGGGGACTGGCCTTTCCTGAGGCCACCAGAGCGGGTCCCTGAGGTCCCCGTCGTAACTCGAGAAGACCTGCCGCAACTCGAGAAAATCCAGTAGGTTCTCCCCTCCAGGCGAGTTGAGGCCCATGTCCGCTGAGGCGTTTCGAGGCTGATCACACCTCACCTCTGGAACTTCGAAATGCTCCTTCACTCCCTTGGTGCAAATCAAGAAGTTCCCCGACCTAGCCGTTTCCACTCGAGAGGAATCACGAGGATCCCGCCCACATCCAGAGGAGCCCCGTTTCTGCCTCGTAGCTCGAGATGAGGGATCCTTTCCCTGCTTCGTCGGGAAAGAGTTCCCGGCGTTCCCGTCACATCTCAAGACGAGGCCCTCTCAACAGGAACGGCGAGAGGAACTCCAGGGTCGTGCCACCATTCCAAGAGTCCCCCAGATGTCTCAGTCCATTCCAGAGGAACCTCTTTTCCCTTCACCGGCTCGTCTTTCACGCCGAGGATCGACTCACACCAAGGTGGCACGTGGCACAGCCCTGTGGGAAAGCCTCGTGGGAAAGCCTCGAGGGACAGCCTCGAGGGAAAGCCACAGATCCCTTGATCCACGTGACAGGAAGCGTGACACTACTGCTGCAGCTCGGGAGGAAAGCGCACGTGCATGCCCCCACTCGAGACGAGGCCTGACTCCCCTGGGGAGACTCAGAAGCACCCCAAGATCCATGGCAACACTGGAGAGCAATCCTCAGGTTCCGGCCCCGACTCCACAGAAGGTCTGAGGCCCCGGCATGGACGGGAGAGGAATCTCGAGAGGTCCCTTAGCAACTCGCATGGGGACTGGCCTTTCCTGAGGCCACCAGAGCGGGTCCCTGAGGTCCCCGTCGTAACTCGAGAAGACCTGCCGCAACTCGAGAAAATCCAGGAGGTTCTCCCCTCCAGGCGAGTTGAGGCCCATTTCCGCTGAGGCGTCTCGAGGCTGATCACACCTCACCTCTGGAACTTCGAAAGGCTCCTTCACACCCTTCGTGCAAATCAAGAAGTTCCCCGACCTAGCCGTCTCCACTCGAGAGGAATCACGAGGGTCCCGCCCACATCCAGAGGAGCCCCGTTTCCGCCTCGTAGCTCGAAATGAGGGATCCTTTCCCTGCTTCGACGGGAAAGAGTCCCCGGCGTTCCCGTCGCATTCAAGAGGAGGCCCTCTCAACAGGAACGGCGAGAGGAACTCCAGGGTCGTGCCACCATTCCAAGAGTCCCCCAGATGTCTCAGTCCATTCCAGAGGAACCTCTTTTCCCTTCACCGGCTCGTCTTTCACGCCAAGGATCGACTCACACCAAGGTGGCACGTGGCACAGCCCTGTGGGAAAGCCTCGTGGGAAAGCCTCGAGGGACAGCCTCGAGGGAAAGCCACAGATCCCTTGATCCACGTGACAGGAAGCGTGACACTACTGCTGCAGCTCGGGAGGAAAGCGCACGTGCATGCCCCCACTCGAGACGAGGCCTGACTCCCCTGGGGAGACTCAGAAGCACCCCAAGATCCATGGCAACACTGGAGAGCAATCCTCAGGTTCCGGCCCCGACTGCACACAAGGACTGAGGCACCGGAATGGACGGGAGAGGAATCCCGAGAGGTCCCCTAGCAACTCGCATGGGGACTGGCCTTTCCTGAGGCCACCAGAGCGGGTCCCTGAGGTCCCCGTCGAAACTCGAGAAGACCTGCCACAACTCGAGAAAATCCAGGAGGTTCTCCCCTCCAGGCGAGATGAGGCCCATGTCCGCTGAGGCGTCTCGAGGCTGATCACACCTCACCTCTGGAACTTCGAAAGGGTCCTTCACACCCTTGGTGCAAATCAAGAAGTTCCCCGACCTAGCCGTCTCCACTCGAGAGGAATCACGAGGGTCCCGCCCACATCCAGAGGAGCCCCGTTTCCGCCTCGTAGCTCGAGATGAGGGATCCTTTCCCTGCTTAGTCGGGAAAGAGTTCCCGGCGTTCCCGTCGCATCTCAAGAGGAGGCCCTCTCAACAGGAACGGCGAGAGGAACTCCAGGGTCGTGCCACCATTCCAAGAGTCCCCCAGAAGTCTCAGTCCATTCCAGAGGAACCTCTTTTCCCTTCACCGGCTCGTCTTTCACGCCGAGGATCGACTCACACCAAGGTGGCACGTGGCACAGCCCTGTGGGAAAGCCTCGTGGGAAAGCCTCGAGGGACAGCCTCGAGGGAAAGCCACAGATCCCTTGATCCACGTGACAGGAAGCGTGACACTACTGCTGCAGATCGGGAGGAAAGCACACGTGCATGCCCCCACTCGAGACGAGGCCTGACTCCCCTGGGGAGACTCAGAAGCACCCCAAGATCCATGGCAACACTGGAGAGCAATCCTCAGGTTCCGGCCCCGACTCCACAGAAGGTCTGAGGCCCCGGCATGGACGGGAGAGGAATCCCGAGAGGTCCCCTAGCAACTCGCATGGGGACTGGCCTTTCCTGAGGCCACCAGAGCGGGTCCCTGAGGTCCCCGTCGTAACTCGAGAAGACCTGCCGCAACTCGAGAAAATCCAGGAGGTTCTCCCCTCCAGGCGAGTTGAGGCCCATTTCCGCTGAGGCGTCTCGAGGCTGATCACACCTCACCTCTGGAACTTCGAAAGGCTCCTTCACACCCTTGGTGCAAATCAAGAAGTTCCCCGACCTAGCCGTCTCCACTCGAGAGGAATCACGAGGGTCCCGCCCACATCCTGAGGAGCCCCGTTTCCGCCTCGTAGCTCGAGATGAGGGATCCTTTCCCTGCTTCGTCGGGAAAGAGTCCCCGGCGTTCCCGTCGCATTCAAGAGGAGGCCCTCTCAACAGGAACGGCGAGAGGAACTCCAGGGTCGTGCCATCATTCCAAGAGTCCCCCAGATGTCTCAGTCCATTCCAGAGGAACCTCTTTTCCCTTCACCGGCTCGTCTTTCACGCCAAGGATCGACTCACACCAAGGTGGCATGTGGCACAGCCCTGTGGGAAAGCCTCGTGGGAAAGCCTCGAGGGACAGCCTCGAGGGAAAGCCACAGATCCCTTGATCCACGTGACAGGAAGCGTGACACTACTGCTGCAGCTCGGGAGGAAAGCGCACGTGCATGCCCCCACTCGAGACGAGGCCTGACTCCCCTGGGGAGACTCAGAAGCACCCCAAGATCCATGGCAACACTGGAAAGCAATCCTCAGGTTCCGGCCCCGACTGCACACAAGGACTGAGGCCCCGGAATGGACGGGAGAGGAATCCCGAGAGGTCCCCTAGCAACTCGCATGGGGACTGGCCTTTCCTGAGGCCACCAGAGCGGGTCCCTGAGGTCCCCGTCGTAACTCGAGAAGACCTGCCGCAACTCGAGAAAATCCAGGATGTTCTCCCCTCCAGGCGAGATGAGGCCCACTTCCGCTGAGGCGTCTCGAGGCTGATCACACCTCACCTCTGGAACTTCGAAAGGCTCCTTCACACCCTTGGTGCAAATCAAGAAGATCCCCGACATACCCGTCTCCACTCGAGAGGAATCACGAGGGTCCCGCCCATATCCAGAGGAGCCCCGTTTCCGCCTCGTAGCTCGAGATGAGGGATCCTTTCCCTGCTTCGTCGGGAAAGAGTTCCCGGCGTTCCCGTCGCATCTCAAGAGGAGGCCCTCTCAACAGGAACGGCGAGAGGAACTCCAGGGTCGTGTCACCATTCCAAGAGTCCCCCAGATGTCTCAGTCCATTCCAGAGGAACCTCTTTTCCCTTCACCGGCTCGTCTTTCACGCCGAGGATCGACTCACACCAAGGTGGCACGTGGCACAGCCCTGTGGGAAAGCCTCTTGGGAAAGCCTCGAGGGACAGCCTCGAGGGAAAGCCACAGATCCCTTGATCCACGTGACAGGAAGCGTGACACTACTGCTGCAGCTCGGGAAGAAAGCGCACGTGCATGCCCCCACTCGAGACGAGGCCTGACTCCCCTGGGGAGACTCAGAAGCACCCCAAGATCCATGGCAACACTGGAGAGCAATCCTCAGGTTCCGGCCCCGACTCCACACAAGGACTGAGGCCCCGGCATGGACGGGAAAGGAATCCCGAGCGGTCCCCTAGCAACTCGCATGGGGACTGGCCTTTCCTGAGGCCACCAGAGCGGGTCCCTGAGGTCCCCGTCGTAACTCGAGAAGACCTGCCGCAACTCGAGAAAATCCAGGAGGTTCTCCCCTCCAGGCGAGATGAGGCCCATGTCCGCTGAGGCGTCTCGAGGCTGATCACACCTCACCTCTGGAACTTCGAAAGGGTCCTTCACACCCTTGGTGCAAATCAAGAAGTTCCCCGACCTAGCCGTCTCCACTCGAGAGGAATCACGAGGGTCCCGCCCACATCCAGAGGAGCCCCGTTTCCGCCTCGTAGCTCGAGATGAGGGATCCTTTCCCTGCTTCGTCGGGAAAGAGTTCCCGGCGTTCCCGTCGCATCTCAAGAGGAGGCCCTCTCAACAGGAACGGCGAGAGGAACTCCAGGGTCGTGTCACCATTCCAAGAGTCCCCCAGATGTCTCAGTCCATTCCAGAGGAACCTCTTTTCCCTTCACCGGCTCGTCTTTCACGCCGAGGATCGACTCACACCAAGGTGGCACGTGGCACAGCCCTGTGGGAAAGCCTCTTGGGAAAGCCTCGAGGGACAGCCTCGAGGGAAAGCCACAGATCCCTTGATCCACGTGACAGGAAGCGTGACACTACTGCTGCAGCTCGGGAGGAAAGCGCACGTGCATGCCCCCACTCGAGACGAGGCCTGACTCCCCTGGGGAGACTCAGAAGCACCCCAAGATCCATGGCAACACTGGAGAGCAATCCTCAGGTTCCGGCCCCGACTCCACAGAAGGTCTGAGGCCCCGGCATGGACGGGAGAGGAATCTCGAGAGGTCCCTTAGCAACTCGCATGGGGACTGGCCTTTCCTGAGGCCACCAGAGCGGGTCCCTGAGGTCCCCGTCGTAACTCGAGAAGACCTGCCGCAACTCGAGAAAATCCAGGAGGTTCTCCCCTCCAGGCGAGTTGAGGCCCATTTCCGCTGAGGCGTCTCGAGGCTGATCACACCTCACCTCTGGAACTTCGAAATGCTCCTTCACACCCTTCGTGCAAATCAAGAAGTTCCCCGACCTAGCCGTCTCCACTCGAGAGGAATCACGAGGGTCCCGCCCACATCCAGAGGAGCCCCGTTTCCGCCTCGTAGCTCGAAATGAGGGATCCTTTCCCTGCTTCGACGGGAAAGAGTCCCCGGCGTTCCCGTCGCATTCAAGAGGAGGCCCTCTCAACAGGAACGGCGAGAGGAACTCCAGGGTCGTGCCACCATTCCAAGAGTCCCCCAGATGTCTCAGTCCATTCCAGAGGAACCTCTTTTCCCTTCACCGGCTCGTCTTTCACGCCAAGGATCGACTCACACCAAGGTGGCACGTGGCACAGCCCTGTGGGAAAGCCTCGTGGGAAAGCCTCGAGGGACAGCCTCGAGGGAAAGCCACAGATCCCTTGATCCACGTGACAGGAAGCGTGACACTACTGCTGCAGCTCGGGAGGAAAGCGCACGTGCATGCCCCCACTCGAGACGAGGCCTGACTCCCCTGGGGAGACTCAGAAGCACCCCAAGATCCATGGCAACACTGGAGAGCAATCCTCAGGTTCCGGCCCCGACTCTACACAAGGACTGAGGCCCCGGCATGGACGGGAGAGGAATCCCGAGCGGTCCCCTAGCAACTCGCATGGGGACTGGCCTTTCCTGAGGCCACCAGAGCAGGTCCCTGAGGTCCCCGTCGTAACTCAAGAAGACCTGCCACAACTCGAGAAAATCCAGGAGGTTCTCCCCTCCAGGCGAGATGAGGCCCATGTCCGCTGAGGCGTCTCGAGGCTGATCACACCTCACCTCTGGAACTTCGAAAGGGTCCTTCACACCCTTGGTGCAAATCAAGAAGTTCCCCGACCTAGCCGTCTCCACTCGAGAGGAATCACGAGGGTCCCGCCCACATCCAGAGGAGCCCCGTTTCCGCCTCGTAGCTCGAGATGAGGGATCCTTTCCCTGCTTCGTCGGGAAAGAGTTCCCGGCGTTCCCGTCGCATCTCAAGAGGAGGCCCTCTCAACAGGAACGGCGAGAGGAACTCCAGGGTCGTGTCACCATTCCAAGAGTCCCCCAGATGTCTCAGTCCATTCCAGAGGAACCTCTTTTCCCTTCACCGGCTCGTCTTTCACGCCGAGGATCGACTCACACCAAGGTGGCACGTGGCACAGCCCTGTGGGAAAGCCTCTTGGGAAAGCCTCGAGGGACAGCCTCGAGGGAAAGCCACAGATCCCTTGATCCACGTGACAGGAAGCGTGACACTACTGCTGCAGCTCGGGAGGAAAGCGCACGTGCATGCCCCCACTCGAGACGAGGCCTGACTCCCCTGGGGAGACTCAGAAGCACCCCAAGATCCATGGCAACACTGGAGAGCAATCCTCAGGTTCCGGCCCCGACTCCACAGAAGGTCTGAGGCCCCGGCATGGACGGGAGAGGAATCTCGAGAGGTCCCTTAGCAACTCGCATGGGGACTGGCCTTTCCTGAGGCCACCAGAGCGGGTCCCTGAGGTCCCCGTCGTAACTCGAGAAGACCTGCCGCAACTCGAGAAAATCCAGGAGGTTCTCCCCTCCAGGCGAGTTGAGGCCCATTTCCGCTGAGGCGTCTCGAGGCTGATCACACCTCACCTCTGGAACTTCGAAATGCTCCTTCACACCCTTCGTGCAAATCAAGAAGTTCCCCGACCTAGCCGTCTCCACTCGAGAGGAATCACGAGGGTCCCGCCCACATCCAGAGGAGCCCCGTTTCCGCCTCGTAGCTCGAAATGAGGGATCCTTTCCCTGCTTCGACGGGAAAGAGTCCCCGGCGTTCCCGTCGCATTCAAGAGGAGGCCCTCTCAACAGGAACTGTGAGAGGAACTCCAGGGTCGTGCCACCATTCCAAGAGTCCCCCAGATGTCTCAGTCCATTCCAGAGGAACCTCTTTTCCCTTCACCGGCTCGTCTTTCACGCCAAGGATCGACTCACACCAAGGTGGCACGTGGCACAGCCCTGTGGGAAAGCCTCGTGGGAAAGCCTCGAGGGACAGCCTCGAGGGAAAGCCACAGATCCCTTGATCCACGTGACAGGAAGCGTGACACTACTGCTGCAGCTCGGGAGGAAAGCGGACGTGCATGCCCCCACTCGAGACGAGGCCTGACTCCCCTGGGGAGACTCAGAAGCACCCCAAGATCCATGGCAACACTGGAGAGCAATCCTCAGGTTCCGGCCCCGACTCTACACAAGGACTGAGGCCCCGGCATGGACGGGAGAGGAATCCCGAGCGGTCCCCTAGCAACTCGCATGGGGACTGGCCTTTCCTGAGGCCACCAGAGCAGGTCCCTGAGGTCCCCGTCGTAACTCAAGAAGACCTGCCACAACTCGAGAAAATCCAGGAGGTTCTCCCCTCCAGGCGAGATGAGGCCCATGTCCGCTGAGGCGTCTCGAGGCTGATCACACCTCACCTCTGGAACTTCGAAAGGCTCCTTCACACCCTTGGTGCAAATCAAGAAGTTCCCCGACATACCCGTCTCGACTCGAGAGGAATCACGCGGGTCCCGCCCACATCCAGAGGAGCCCCGTTTCCGCCTCGTAGCTCGAGATGAGGGATCCTTTCCCTGCTTCGTCGGGAAAGAGTTCCCGGCGTTCCCGTCGCATCTCAAGAGGAGGCCCTCTCAACAGGAACGGCGAGAGGAACTCCAGGGTCGTGCCACCATTCCAAGAGTCCCCCAGATGTCTCAGTCCATTCCAGAGGAACCTCTTTTCCCTTCACCGGCTCGTCTTTCACGCCGAGGATCGACTGACACCAAGGTGGCACGTGGCACAGCCCTGTGGGAAAGCCTCATGGGAAAGCCTCGAGGGACAGCCTCGAGGGAAAGCCACAGATCCCTTGATCCACGTGACAGGAAGCGTGACACTACTGCTGCAGCTCGGGAGGAAAGCGCACGTGCATGCCCCCACTCGAGACGAGGCCTGACTCCCCTGGGGAGACTCAGAAGCATCCCAAGATCCATGGCAACACTGGAGAGCAATCCTCAGGTTCCGGCCCCGACTCCACAAAAGGACTGAGGCCCCGGCATGGACGGGAGAGGAATCCCGAGCGGTCCCCTAGCAACTCGCATGGGGACTGGCCTTTCCTGAGGCCACCAGAGCGGGTCCCTGAGGTCCCCGTCGTAACTCGAGAAGACCTGCCGCAACTCGAGAAAATCCAGTAGGTTCTCCCCTCCAGGCGAGTTGAGGCCCATGTCCGCTGAGGCGTTTCGAGGCTGATCACACCTCACCTCTGGAACTTCGAAATGCTCCTTCACTCCCTTGGTGCAAATCAAGAAGTTCCCCGACCTAGCCGTTTCCACTCGAGAGGAATCACGAGGATCCCGCCCACATCCAGAGGAGCCCCGTTTCTGCCTCGTAGCTCGAGATGAGGGATCCTTTCCCTGCTTCGTCGGGAAAGAGTTCCCGGCGTTCCCGTCACATCTCAAGACGAGGCCCTCTCAACAGGAACGGCGAGAGGAACTCCAGGGTCGTGCCACCATTCCAAGAGTCCCCCAGATGTCTCAGTCCATTCCAGAGGAACCTCTTTTCCCTTCACCGGCTCGTCTTTCACGCCGAGGATCGACTCACACCAAGGTGGCACGTGGCACAGCCCTGTGGGAAAGCCTCGTGGGAAAGCCTCGAGGGACAGCCTCGAGGGAAAGCCACAGATCCCTTGATCCACGTGACAGGAAGCGTGACACTACTGCTGCAGCTCGGGAGGAAAGCGCACGTGCATGCCCCCACTCGAGACGAGGCCTGACTCCCCTGGGGAGACTCAGAAGCACCCCAAGATCCATGGCAACACTGGAGAGCAATCCTCAGGTTCCGGCCCCGACTCCACAGAAGGTCTGAGGCCCCGGCATGGACGGGAGAGGAATCTCGAGAGGTCCCTTAGCAACTCGCATGGGGACTGGCCTTTCCTGAGGCCACCAGAGCGGGTCCCTGAGGTCCCCGTCGTAACTCGAGAAGACCTGCCGCAACTCGAGAAAATCCAGGAGGTTCTCCCCTCCAGGCGAGTTGAGGCCCATTTCCGCTGAGGCGTCTCGAGGCTGATCACACCTCACCTCTGGAACTTCGAAATGCTCCTTCACACCCTTCGTGCAAATCAAGAAGTTCCCCGACCTAGCCGTCTCCACTCGAGAGGAATCACGAGGGTCCCGCCCACATCCAGAGGAGCCCCGTTTCCGCCTCGTAGCTCGAAATGAGGGATCCTTTCCCTGCTTCGACGGGAAAGAGTCCCCGGCGTTCCCGTCGCATTCAAGAGGAGGCCCTCTCAACAGGAACGGCGAGAGGAACTCCAGGGTCGTGCCACCATTCCAAGAGTCCCCCAGATGTCTCAGTCCATTCCAGAGGAACCTCTTTTCCCTTCACCGGCTCGTCTTTCACGCCAAGGATCGACTCACACCAAGGTGGCACGTGGCACAGCCCTGTGGGAAAGCCTCGTGGGAAAGCCTCGAGGGACAGCCTCGAGGGAAAGCCACAGATCCCTTGATCCACGTGACAGGAAGCGTGACACTACTGCTGCAGCTCGGGAGGAAAGCGCACGTGCATGCCCCCACTCGAGACGAGGCCTGACTCCCCTGGGGAGACTCAGAAGCACCCCAAGATCCATGGCAACACTGGAGAGCAATCCTCAGGTTCCGGCCCCGACTGCACACAAGGACTGAGGCACCGGAATGGACGGGAGAGGAATCCCGAGAGGTCCCCTAGCAACTCGCATGGGGACTGGCCTTTCCTGAGGCCACCAGAGCGGGTCCCTGAGGTCCCCGTCGTAACTCGAGAAGACCTGCCACAACTCGAGAAAATCCAGGAGGTTCTCCCCTCCAGGCGAGATGAGGCCCATGTCCGCTGAGGCGTCTCGAGGCTGATCACACCTCACCTCTGGAACTTCGAAAGGGTCCTTCACACCCTTGGTGCAAATCAAGAAGTTCCCCGACCTAGCCGTCTCCACTCGAGAGGAATCACGAGGGTCCCGCCCACATCCAGAGGAGCCCCGTTTCCGCCTCGTAGCTCGAGATGAGGGATCCTTTCCCTGCTTCGTCGGGAAAGAGTTCCCGGCGTTCCCGTCGCATCTCAAGAGGAGGCCCTCTCAACAGGAACGGCGAGAGGAACTCCAGGGTCGTGCCACCATTCCAAGAGTCCCCCAGAAGTCTCAGTCCATTCCAGAGGAACCTCTTTTCCCTTCACCGGCTCGTCTTTCACGCCGAGGATCGACTCACACCAAGGTGGCACGTGGCACAGCCCTGTGGGAAAGCCTCGTGGGAAAGCCTCGAGGGACAGCCTCGAGGGAAAGCCACAGATCCCTTGATCCACGTGACAGGAAGCGTGACACTACTGCTGCAGATCGGGAGGAAAGCACACGTGCATGCCCCCACTCGAGACGAGGCCTGACTCCCCTGGGGAGACTCAGAAGCACCCCAAGATCCATGGCAACACTGGAGAGCAATCCTCAGGTTCCGGCCCCGACTCCACAGAAGGTCTGAGGCCCCGGCATGGACGGGAGAGGAATCCCGAGAGGTCCCCTAGCAACTCGCATGGGGACTGGCCTTTCCTGAGGCCACCAGAGCGGGTCCCTGAGGTCCCCGTCGTAACTCGAGAAGACCTGCCGCAACTCGAGAAAATCCAGGAGGTTCTCCCCTCCAGGCGAGTTGAGGCCCATTTCCGCTGAGGCGTCTCGAGGCTGATCACACCTCACCTCTGGAACTTCGAAAGGCTCCTTCACACCCTTGGTGCAAATCAAGAAGTTCCCCGACCTAGCCGTCTCCACTCGAGAGGAATCACGAGGGTCCCGCCCACATCCAGAGGAGCCCCGTTTCCGCCTCGTAGCTCGAGATGAGGGATCCTTTCCCTGCTTCGTCGGGAAAGAGTCCCCGGCGTTCCCGTCGCATTCAAGAGGAGGCCCTCTCAACAGGAACGGCGAGAGGAACTCCAGGGTCGTGCCATCATTCCAAGAGTCCCCCAGATGTCTCAGTCCATTCCAGAGGAACCTCTTTTCCCTTCACCGGCTCGTCTTTCACGCCAAGGATCGACTCACACCAAGGTGGCATGTGGCACAGCCCTGTGGGAAAGCCTCGTGGGAAAGCCTCGAGGGACAGCCTCGAGGGAAAGCCACAGATCCCTTGATCCACGTGACAGGAAGCGTGACACTACTGCTGCAGCTCGGGAGGAAAGCGCACGTGCATGCCCCCACTCGAGACGAGGCCTGACTCCCCTGGGGAGACTCAGAAGCACCCCAAGATCCATGGCAACACTGGAAAGCAATCCTCAGGTTCCGGCCCCGACTGCACACAAGGACTGAGGCCCCGGAATGGACGGGAGAGGAATCCCGAGAGGTCCCCTAGCAACTCGCATGGGGACTGGCCTTTCCTGAGGCCACCAGAGCGGGTCCCTGAGGTCCCCGTCGTAACTCGAGAAGACCTGCCGCAACTCGAGAAAATCCAGGATGTTCTCCCCTCCAGGCGAGATGAGGCCCACTTCCGCTGAGGCGTCTCGAGGCTGATCACACCTCACCTCTGGAACTTCGAAAGGCTCCTTCACACCCTTGGTGCAAATCAAGAAGATCCCCGACATACCCGTCTCCACTCGAGAGGAATCACGAGGGTCCCGCCCATATCCAGAGGAGCCCCGTTTCCGCCTCGTAGCTCGAGATGAGGGATCCTTTCCCTGCTTCGTCGGGAAAGAGTTCCCGGCGTTCCCGTCGCATCTCAAGAGGAGGCCCTCTCAACAGGAACGGCGAGAGGAACTCCAGGGTCGTGTCACCATTCCAAGAGTCCCCCAGATGTCTCAGTCCATTCCAGAGGAACCTCTTTTCCCTTCACCGGCTCGTCTTTCACGCCGAGGATCGACTCACACCAAGGTGGCACGTGGCACAGCCCTGTGGGAAAGCCTCTTGGGAAAGCCTCGAGGGACAGCCTCGAGGGAAAGCCACAGATCCCTTGATCCACGTGACAGGAAGCGTGACACTACTGCTGCAGCTCGGGAGGAAAGCGCACGTGCATGCCCCCACTCGAGACGAGGCCTGACTCCCCTGGGGAGACTCAGAAGCACCCCAAGATCCATGGCAACACTGGAGAGCAATCCTCAGGTTCCGGCCCCGACTCCACACAAGGACTGAGGCCCCGGCATGGACGGGAAAGGAATCCCGAGCGGTCCCCTAGCAACTCGCATGGGGACTGGCCTTTCCTGAGGCCACCAGAGCGGGTCCCTGAGGTCCCCGTCGTAACTCGAGAAGACCTGCCGCAACTCGAGAAAATCCAGGAGGTTCTCCCCTCCAGGCGAGATGAGGCCCATGTCCGCTGAGGCGTCTCGAGGCTGATCACACCTCACCTCTGGAACTTCGAAAGGGTCCTTCACACCCTTGGTGCAAATCAAGAAGTTCCCCGACCTAGCCGTCTCCACTCGAGAGGAATCACGAGGGTCCCGCCCACATCCAGAGGAGCCCCGTTTCCGCCTCGTAGCTCGAGATGAGGGATCCTTTCCCTGCTTCGTCGGGAAAGAGTTCCCGGCGTTCCCGTCGCATCTCAAGAGGAGGCCCTCTCAACAGGAACGGCGAGAGGAACTCCAGGGTCGTGTCACCATTCCAAGAGTCCCCCAGATGTCTCAGTCCATTCCAGAGGAACCTCTTTTCCCTTCACCGGCTCGTCTTTCACGCCGAGGATCGACTCACACCAAGGTGGCACGTGGCACAGCCCTGTGGGAAAGCCTCTTGGGAAAGCCTCGAGGGACAGCCTCGAGGGAAAGCCACAGATCCCTTGATCCACGTGACAGGAAGCGTGACACTACTGCTGCAGCTCGGGAGGAAAGCGCACGTGCATGCCCCCACTCGAGACGAGGCCTGACTCCCCTGGGGAGACTCAGAAGCACCCCAAGATCCATGGCAACACTGGAGAGCAATCCTCAGGTTCCGGCCCCGACTCCACACAAGGACTGAGGCCCCGGCATGGACGGGAAAGGAATCCCGAGCGGTCCCCTAGCAACTCGCATGGGGACTGGCCTTTCCTGAGGCCACCAGAGCGGGTCCCTGAGGTCCCCGTCGTAACTCGAGAAGACCTGCCGCAACTCGAGAAAATCCAGGAGGTTCTCCCCTCCAGGCGAGATGAGGCCCATGTCCGCTGAGGCGTCTCGAGGCTGATCACACCTCACCTCTGGAACTTCGAAAGGGTCCTTCACACCCTTGGTGCAAATCAAGAAGTTCCCCGACCTAGCCGTCTCCACTCGAGAGGAATCACGAGGGTCCCGCCCACATCCAGAGGAGCCCCGTTTCCGCCTCGTAGCTCGAGATGAGGGATCCTTTCCCTGCTTCGTCGGGAAAGAGTTCCCGGCGTTCCCTTCGCATCTCAAGAGGAGGCCCTCTCAAGAGGAACGGCGAGAGGAACTCCAGGGTCGTGCCACCATTCCAAGAGTCCCCCAGATGTCTCAGTCCATTCCAGAGGAACTTCTTTTCCCTTCACCGGCTCGTCTTTCACGCCGAGGATCGACTCACACCAAGGTGGCACGTGGCACAGCCCTGTGGGAAAGCCTCGTGGGAAAGCCTCGAGGGACAGCCTCGAGGGAAAGCCACAGATCCCTTGATCCACGTGACAGGAAGCGTGACACTACTGCTGCAGCTCGGGAGGAAAGCGCACGTGCATGCCCCCACTCGAGACGAGGCCTGACTCCCCTGGGGAGACTCAGAAGCACCCCAAGATCCATGGCAACACTGGAGAGGAATCCTCAGGTTCCGGCCCCGACTCCACACAAGGACTGAGGCCCCGGCATGGACGGGAGAGGAATCCCGAGCGGTCCCCTAGCAACTCGCATGGGGACTGGCCTTTCCTGAGGCCACCAGAGCGGGTCCCTGAGGTCCCCGTCGTAACTCGAGAAGACCTGCCGCAACTCGAGAAAATCCAGGATGTTCTCCCCTCCAGGCGAGATGAGGCCCATTTCCGCTGAGGCGTCTCGAGGCTGATCACACCTCACCTCTGGAACTTCGAAAGGCTCCTTCACACCCTTGGTGCAAATCAAGAAGTTCCCCGACCTAGCCGTCTCCACTCGAGAGGAATCACGAGGGTCCCGCCCACATCCAGAGGAGCCCCGTTTCCGCCTCGTAGCTCGAGATGAGGGATCCTTTCCCTGCTTCGTCGGGAAAGAGTTCCCGGCGTTCCCGTCGCATCTCAAGAGGAGGCCCTCTCAACAGGAACGGCGAGAGGAACTCCAGGGTCGTGCCACCATTCCAAGAGTCCCCCAGATGTCTCAGTCCATTCCAGAGGAACCTCTTTTCCCTTCACCGGCTCGTCTTTCACGCCGAAGATCGACTCACACCAAGGTGGCACGTGGCACAGCCCTGTGGGAAAGCCTCGTGGGAAAGCCTCGAGGGACAGCCTCGAGGGAAAGCCACAGATCCCTTGATCCACGTGACAGGAAGCGTGACACTACTGCTGCAGCTCGGGAGGAAAGCGCACGTGCATGCCCCCACTTGAGACGAGGCCTGACTCCCCTGGGGAGACTCAGAAGCACCCCAAGATCCATGGCAACACTGGAGAGGAATCCTCAGGTTCCGGCCCCGACTCCACACAAGGACTGAGGCCCCGGCATGGACGGGAGAGGAATCCCGAGCGGTCCCCTAGCAACTCGCATGGGGACTGGCCTTTCCTGAGGCCACCAGAGCAGGTCCCTGAGGTCCCCGTCGTAACTCAAGAAGACCTGCCGCAACTCGAGAAAATCCAGGAGGTTCTCCCCTCCAGGCGAGATGAGGCCCATGTCCGCTGAGGCGTCTCGAGGCTGATCACACCTCACCTCTGGAACTTCGAAAGGCTCCTTCACACCCTTGGTGCAAATCAAGAAGTTCCCCGACCTAGCCGTCTCCACTCGAGAGGAATCACGAGGGTCCCGCCCACATCCAGAGGAGCCCCGTTTCCGCCTCGTAGCTCGAGATGAGGGATCCTTTCCCTGCTTCGTCGGGAAAGAGTTCCCGGCGTTCCCGTCCCATCTCAAGAGGAGGCCCTCTCAACAGGAACGGCGAGAGGAACTCCAGGGTCGTGCCACCATTCCAAGAGTCCCCCAAATGTCTCAGTCCATTCCAGAGGAACCTCTTTTCCCTTCACCGGCTCGTCTTTCACGCCGAGGATCGACTCACACCAAGGTGGCACGTGGCACAGCCCTGTGGGAAAGCCTCTTGGGAAAGCCTCGAGGGACAGCCTCGAGGGAAAGCCACAGATCCCTTGATCCACGTGACAGGAAGCGTGACACTACTGCTGCAGCTCGGGAGGAAAGCGCACGTGCATGCCCCCACTCGAGACGAGGCCTGACTCCCCTGGGGAGACTCAGAAGCACCCCAAGATCCATGGCAACACTGGAGAGCAATCCTCAGGTTCCGGCCCCGACTCCACACAAGGACTGAGGCCCCGGCATGGACGGGAAAGGAATCCCGAGCGGTCCCCTAGCAACTCGCATGGGGACTGGCCTTTCCTGAGGCCACCAGAGCGGGTCCCTGAGGTCCCCGTCGTAACTCGAGAAGACCTGCCGCAACTCGAGAAAATCCAGGAGGTTCTCCCCTCCAGGCGAGATGAGGCCCATGTCCGCTGAGGCGTCTCGAGGCTGATCACACCTCACCTCTGGAACTTCGAAAGGGTCCTTCACACCCTTGGTGCAAATCAAGAAGTTCCCCGACCTAGCCGTCTCCACTCGAGAGGAATCACGAGGGTCCCGCCCACATCCAGAGGAGCCCCGTTTCCGCCTCGTAGCTCGAGATGAGGGATCCTTTCCCTGCTTCGTCGGGAAAGAGTTCCCGGCGTTCCCTTCGCATCTCAAGAGGAGGCCCTCTCAAGAGGAACGGCGAGAGGAACTCCAGGGTCGTGCCACCATTCCAAGAGTCCCCCAGATGTCTCAGTCCATTCCAGAGGAACCTCTTTTCCCTTCACCGGCTCGTCTTTCACGCCGAGGATCGACTCACACCAAGGTGGCACGTGGCACAGCCCTGTGGGAAAGCCTCGTGGGAAAGCCTCGAGGGACAGCCTCGAGGGAAAGCCACAGATCCCTTGATCCACGTGACAGGAAGCGTGACACTACTGCTGCAGCTCGGGAGGAAAGCGCACGTGCATGCCCCCACTCGAGACGAGGCCTGACTCCCCTGGGGAGACTCAGAAGCACCCCAAGATCCATGGCAACACTGGAGAGCAATCCTCAGGTTCCGGCCCCGACTCCACACAAGGACTGAGGCCCCGGCATGGACGGGAGAGGAATCCCGAGCGGTCCCCTAGCAACTCGCATGGGGACTGGCCTTTCCTGAGGCCACCAGAGCGGGTCCCTGAGGTCCCCGTTGTAACTCGAGAAGACCTGCCGCAACTCGAGAAAATCCAGGAGATTCTCCCCTCCAGGCGAGATGAGGCCCATGTCCGCTGAGGCGTCTCGAGGCTGATCACACCACACCTCTGGAACTTCGAAAGGGTCCTTCACACCCTTGGTGCAAATCAAGAATTTCCCCGACCTAGCCGTCTCCACTCGAGAGGAATCACGCGGGTCCCGCCCACATCCAGAGGAGCCCCGTTTCCGCCTCGTAGCTCGAGATGAGGGATCCTTTCCCTGCTTCGTCGGGAAAGAGTTCCCGGCGTTCCCGTCGCATCTCAAGAGGAGGCCCTCTCAACAGGAACGGCGAGAGGAACTCCAGGGTCGTGCCACCATTCCAAGAGTCCCCCAGATGTCTCAGTCCATTCCAGAGGAACCTCTTTTCCCTTCACCGGCTCGTCTTTCACGCCGAGGATCGACTCACACCAAGGTGGCACGTGGCACAGCCCTGTGGGAAAGCCTCGTGGGAAAGCCTCGAGGGACAGCCTCGAGGGAAAGCCACAGATCCCTTGATCCACGTGACAGGAAGCATGACACTACTGCTGCAGATCGGGAGGAAAGCACACGTGCATGCCCCCACTCGAGACGAGGCCTGACTCCCCTGGGGAGACTCAGAAGCACCCCAAGATCCATGGCAACACTGGAGAGCAATCCTCAGGTTCCGGCCCCGACTCCACAGAAGGTCTGAGGCCCCGGCATGGACGGGAGAGGAATCCCGAGAGGTCCCCTAGCAACTCGCATGGGGACTGGCCTTTCCTGAGGCCACCAGAGCGGGTCCCTGAGGTCCCCGTCGTAACTCGAGAAGACCTGCCGCAACTCGAGAAAATCCAGGAGGTTCTCCCCTCCAGGCGAGTTGAGGCCCATTTCCGCTGAGGCGTCTCGAGGCTGATCACACCTCACCTCTGGAACTTCGAAAGGGTCCTTCACACCCTTGGTGCAAATCAAGAAGTTCCCCGACCTAGCCGTCTCCACTCGAGAGGAATCACGAGGGTCCCGCCCACATCCAGAGGAGCCCCGTTTCCGCCTCGTAGCTCGAGATGAGGGATCCTTTCCCTGCTTCGTCGGGAAAGAGTCCCCGGCGTTCCCGTCGCATTCAAGAGGAGGCCCTCTCAACAGGAACGGCGAGAGGAACTCCAGGGTCGTGCCATCATTCCAAGAGTCCCCCAGATGTCTCAGTCCATTCCAGAGGAACCTCTTTTCCCTTCACCGGCTCGTCTTTCACGCCGAGGATCGACTCACACCAAGGTGGCACGTGGCACAGCCCTGTGGGAAAGCCTCTTGGGAAAGCCTCGAGGGACAGCCTCGAGGGAAAGCCACAGATCCCTTGATCCACGTGACAGGAAGCGTGACACTACTGCTGCAGCTCGGGAGGAAAGCGCACGTGCATGCCCCCACTCGAGACGAGGCCTGACTCCCCTGGGGAGACTCAGAAGCACCCCAAGATCCATGGCAACACTGGAAAGCAATCCTCAGGTTCCGGCCCCGACTGCACACAAGGACTGAGGCCCCGGAATGGACGGGAGAGGAATCCCGAGAGGTCCCCTAGCAACTCGCATGGGGACTGGCCTTTCCTGAGGCCACCAGAGCGGGTCCCTGAGGTCCCCGTCGTAACTCGAGAAGACCTGCCGCAACTCGAGAAAATCCAGGATGTTCTCCCCTCCAGGCGAGATGAGGCCCACTTCCGCTGAGGCGTCTCGAGGCTGATCACACCTCACCTCTGGAACTTCGAAAGGCTCCTTCACACCCTTGGTGCAAATCAAGAAGATCCCCGACATACCCGTCTCCACTCGAGAGGAATCACGAGGGTCCCGCCCATATCCAGAGGAGCCCCGTTTCCGCCTCGTAGCTCGAGATGAGGGATCCTTTCCCTGCTTCGTCGGGAAAGAGTTCCCGGCGTTCCCGTCGCATCTCAAGAGGAGGCCCTCTCAACAGGAACGGCGAGAGGAACTCCAGGGTCGTGTCACCATTCCAAGAGTCCCCCAGATGTCTCAGTCCATTCCAGAGGAACCTCTTTTCCCTTCACCGGCTCGTCTTTCACGCCGAGGATCGACTCACACCAAGGTGGCACGTGGCACAGCCCTGTGGGAAAGCCTCTTGGGAAAGCCTCGAGGGACAGCCTCGAGGGAAAGCCACAGATCCCTTGATCCACGTGACAGGAAGCGTGACACTACTGCTGCAGCTCGGGAGGAAAGCGCACGTGCATGCCCCCACTCGAGACGAGGCCTGACTCCCCTGGGGAGACTCAGAAGCACCCCAAGATCCATGGCAACACTGGAGAGCAATCCTCAGGTTCCGGCCCCGACTCCACACAAGGACTGAGGCCCCGGCATGGACGGGAAAGGAATCCCGAGCGGTCCCCTAGCAACTCGCATGGGGACTGGCCTTTCCTGAGGCCACCAGAGCGGGTCCCTGAGGTCCCCGTCGTAACTCGAGAAGACCTGCCGCAACTCGAGAAAATCCAGGAGGTTCTCCCCTCCAGGCGAGATGAGGCCCATGTCCGCTGAGGCGTCTCGAGGCTGATCACACCTCACCTCTGGAACTTCGAAAGGGTCCTTCACACCCTTGGTGCAAATCAAGAAGTTCCCCGACCTAGCCGTCTCCACTCGAGAGGAATCACGAGGGTCCCGCCCACATCCAGAGGAGCCCCGTTTCCGCCTCGTAGCTCGAGATGAGGGATCCTTTCCCTGCTTCGTCGGGAAAGAGTTCCCGGCGTTCCCTTCGCATCTCAAGAGGAGGCCCTCTCAAGAGGAACGGCGAGAGGAACTCCAGGGTCGTGCCACCATTCCAAGAGTCCCCCAGATGTCTCAGTCCATTCCAGAGGAACCTCTTTTCCCTTCACCGGCTCGTCTTTCACGCCGAGGATCGACTCACACCAAGGTGGCACGTGGCACAGCCCTGTGGGAAAGCCTCGTGGGAAAGCCTCGAGGGACAGCCTCGAGGGAAAGCCACAGATCCCTTGATCCACGTGACAGGAAGCGTGACACTACTGCTGCAGCTCGGGAGGAAAGCGTACGTGCATGCCCCCACTCGAGACGAGGCCTGACTCCCCTGGGGAGACTCAGAAGCACCCCAAGATCCATGGCAACACTGGAGAGGAATCCTCAGGTTCCGGCCCCGACTCCACACAAGGACTGAGGCCCCGGCATGGACGGGAGAGGAATCCCGAGCGGTCCCCTAGCAACTCGCATGGGGACTGGCCTTTCCTGAGGCCACCAGAGCGGGTCCCTGAGGTCCCCGTCGTAACTCGAG
The DNA here is from genome assembly GCF_023091745.1 of Budorcas taxicolor. Classification (NCBI taxonomy): domain Eukaryota; kingdom Metazoa; phylum Chordata; class Mammalia; order Artiodactyla; family Bovidae; genus Budorcas; species Budorcas taxicolor. The sequence goes on along the minus strand of NC_068927.1, from coordinate 1,167,273 downwards.
AAGACCTGCCGCAACTCGAGAAAATCCAGGATGTTCTCCCCTCCAGGCGAGATGAGGCCCATTTCCGCTGAGGCGTCTCGAGGCTGATCACACCTCACCTCTGGAACTTCGAAAGGCTCCTTCACACCCTTGGTGCAAATCAAGAAGTTCCCCGACCTAGCCGTCTCCACTCGAGAGGAATCACGAGGGTCCCGCCCACATCCAGAGGAGCCCCGTTTCCGCCTCGTAGCTCGAGATGAGGGATCCTTTCCCTGCTTCGTCGGGAAAGAGTTCCCGGCGTTCCCGTCGCATCTCAAGAGGAGGCCCTCTCAACAGGAACGGCGAGAGGAACTCCAGGGTCGTGCCACCATTCCAAGAGTCCCCCAGATGTCTCAGTCCATTCCAGAGGAACCTCTTTTCCCTTCACCGGCTCGTCTTTCACGCCGAGGATCGACTCACACCAAGGTGGCACGTGGCACAGCCCTGTGGGAAAGCCTCGTGGGAAAGCCTCGAGGGACAGCCTCGAGGGAAAGCCACAGATCCCTTGATCCACGTGACAGGAAGCGTGACACTACTGCTGCAGCTCGGGAGGAAAGCGCACGTGCATGCCCCCACTTGAGACGAGGCCTGACTCCCCTGGGGAGACTCAGAAGCACCCCAAGATCCATGGCAACACTGGAGAGCAATCCTCAGGTTCCGGCCCCGACTCCACACAAGGACTGAGGCCCCGGCATGGACGGGAGAGGAATCCCGAGCGGTCCCCTAGCAACTCGCATGGGGACTGGCCTTTCCTGAGGCCACCAGAGCAGGTCCCTGAGGTCCCCGTCGTAACTCAAGAAGACCTGCCGCAACTCGAGAAAATCCAGGAGGTTCTCCCCTCCAGGCGAGATGAGGCCCATGTCCGCTGAGGCGTCTCGAGGCTGATCACACCTCACCTCTGGAACTTCGAAAGGCTCCTTCACACCCTTGGTGCAAATCAAGAAGTTCCCCGACCTAGCCGTCTCCACTCGAGAGGAATCACGAGGGTCCCGCCCACATCCAGAGGAGCCCCGTTTCCGCCTCGTAGCTCGAGATGAGGGATCCTTTCCCTGCTTCGTCGGGAAAGAGTTCCCGGCGTTCCCGTCCCATCTCAAGAGGAGGCCCTCTCAACAGGAACGGCGAGAGGAACTCCAGGGTCGTGCCACCATTCCAAGAGTCCCCCAGATGTCTCAGTCCATTCCAGAGGAACCTCTTTTCCCTTCACCGGCTCGTCTTTCACGCCGAGGATCGACTGACACCAAGGTGGCACGTGGCACAGCCCTGTGGGAAAGCCTCATGGGAAAGCCTCGAGGGACAGCCTCGAGGGAAAGCCACAGATCCCTTGATCCACGTGACAGGAAGCATGACACTACTGCTGCAGCTCGGGAGGAAAGCGCACGTGCATGCCCCCACTCGAGACGAGGCCTGACTCCCCTGGGGAGACTCAGAAGCATCCCAAGATCCATGGCAACACTGGAGAGCAATCCTCAGGTTCCGGCCCCGACTCCACACAAGGACTGAGGCCCCGGCATGGACGGGAGAGGAATCCCGAGCGGTCCCCTAGCAACTCGCATGGGGACTGGCCTTTCCTGAGGCCACCAGAGCGGGTCCCTGAGGTCCCCGTTGTAACTCGAGAAGACCTGCCGCAACTCGAGAAAATCCAGGAGATTCTCCCCTCCAGGCGAGATGAGGCCCATGTCCGCTGAGGCGTCTCGAGGCTGATCACACCACACCTCTGGAACTTCGAAAGGGTCCTTCACACCCTTGGTGCAAATCAAGAATTTCCCCGACCTAGCCGTCTCCACTCGAGAGGAATCACGAGGGTCCCGCCCACATCCAGAGGAGCCCCGTTTCCGCCTCGTAGCTCGAGATGAGGGATCCTTTCCCTGCTTCGTCGGGAAAGAGTTCCCGGCGTTCCCGTCGCATCTCAAGAGGAGGCCCTCTCAAAAGGAACGGCGAGAGGAACTCCAGGGTCGTGCCACCATTCCAAGAGAACCCCAGATGTCTCAGTCCATTCCAGAGGAACCTCTTTTCCCTTCACCGGCTCGTCTTTCACGCCGAGGATCGACTCACACCAAGGTGGCACGTGGCACAGCCCTGTGGGAAAGCCTCGTGGGAAAGCCTCGAGGGACAGCCTCGAGGGAAAGCCACAGATCCCTTGATCCACGTGACAGGAAGCGTGACACTACTGCTGCAGCTCGGGAGGAAAGCGCACGTGCATGCCCCCACTCGAGACGAGGCCTGACTCCCCTGGGGAGACTCAGAAGCACCCCAAGATCCATGGCAACACTGGAGAGGAATCCTCAGGTTCCGGCCCCGACTCCACACAAGGACTGAGGCCCCGGCATGGACGGGAGAGGAATCCCGAGCGGTCCCCTAGCAATTCGCATGGGGACTGGCCTTTCCTGAGGCCACCAGAGCGGGTCCCTGAGGTCCCCGTCGTAACTCGAGAAGACCTGCCGCAACTCGAGAAAATCCAGGATGTTCTCCCCTCCAGGCGAGATGAGGCCCATTTCCGCTGAGGCGTCTCGAGGCTGATCACACCTCACCTCTGGAACTTCGAAAGGCTCCTTCACACCCTTGGTGCAAATCAAGAAGTTCCCCGACATACCCGTCTCCACTCGAGAGGAATCACGAGGGTCCCGCCCACATCCAGAGGAGCCCCGTTTCCGCCTCGTAGCTCGAGATGAGGGATCCTTTCCCTGCTTCGTCGGGAAAGAGTTCCCGGCGTTCCCGTCGCATCTCAAGAGGAGGCCCTCTCAACAGGAACGGCGAGAGGAACTCCAGGGTCGTGCCACCATTCCAAGAGTCCCCCAGATGTCTCAGTCCATTCCAGAGGAACCTCTTTTCCCTTCACCGGCTCGTCTTTCACGCCGAGGATCGACTCACACCAAGGTGGCACGTGGCACAGCCCTGTGGGAAAGCCTCGTGGGAAAGCCTCGAGGGACAGCCTCGAGGGAAAGCCACAGATCCCTTGATCCACGTGACAGGAAGCGTGACACTACTGCTGCAGCTCGGGAGGAAAGCGCACGTGCATGCCCCCACTCGAGACGAGGCCTGACTCCCCTGGGGAGACTCAGAAGCACCCCAAGATCCATGGCAACACTGGAGAGGAATCCTCAGGTTCCGGCCCCGACTCCACACAAGGACTGAGGCCCCGGCATGGACGGGAGAGGAATCCCGAGCGGTCCCTTAGCAACTCGCATGGGGACTGGCCTTTCCTGAGGCCACCAGAGCAGGTCCCTGAGGTCCCCGTCGTAACTCAAGAAGACCTGCCGCAACTCGAGAAAATCCAGGAGGTTCTCCCCTCCAGGCGAGATGAGGCCCATGTCCGCTGAGGCGTCTCGAGGCTGATCACACCTCACCTCTGGAACTTCGAAAGGCTCCTTCACACCCTTGGTGCAAATCAAGAAGTTCCCCGACATACCCGTCTCCACTCGAGAGGAATCACGAGGGTCCCGCCCACATCCAGAGGAGCCCCGTTTCCGCCTCGTAGCTCGAGATGAGGGATCCTTTCCCTGCTTCGTCGGGAAAGAGTTCCCGGCGTTCCCGTCCCATCTCAAGAGGAGGCCCTCTCAACAGGAACGGCGAGAGGAACTCCAGGGTCGTGCCACCATTCCAAGAGTCCCCCAGATGTCTCAGTCCATTCCAGAGGAACCTCTTTTCCCTTCACCGGCTCGTCTTTCACGCCGAGGATCGACTGACACCAAGGTGGCACGTGGCACAGCCCTGTGGGAAAGCCTCATGGGAAAGCCTCGAGGGACAGCCTCGAGGGAAAGCCACAGATCCCTTGATCCACGTGACAGGAAGCATGACACTACTGCTGGAGCTCGGGAGGAAAGCGCACGTGCATGCCCCCACTCGAGACGAGGCCTGACTCCCCTGGGGAGACTCAGAAGCATCCCAAGATCCATGGCAACACTGGAGAGCAATCCTCAGGTTCCGGCCCCGACTCCACACAAGGACTGAGGCCCCGGCATGGACGGGAGAGGAATCCCGAGCGGTCCCCTAGCAACTCGCATGGGGACTGGCCTTTCCTGAGGCCACCAGAGCGGGTCCCTGAGGTCCCCGTTGTAACTCGAGAAGACCTGCCGCAACTCGAGAAAATCCAGGAGATTCTCCCCTCCAGGCGAGATGAGGCCCATGTCCGCTGAGGCGTCTCGAGGCTGATCACACCTCACCTCTGGAACTTCGAAAGGGTCCTTCACACCCTTGGTGCAAATCAAGAATTTCCCCGACCTAGCCGTCTCCACTCGAGAGGAATCACGAGGGTCCCGCCCACATCCAGAGGAGCCCCGTTTCCGCCTCGTAGCTCGAGATGAGGGATCCTTTCCCTGCTTCGTCGGGAAAGAGTTCCCGGCGTTCCCGTCGCATCTCAAGAGGAGGCCCTCTCAACAGGAACGGCGAGAGGAACTCCAGGGTCGTGCCACCATTCCAAGAGTCCCCCAGATGTCTCAGTCCATTCCAGAGGAACCTCTTTTCCCTTCACCGGCTCGTCTTTCACGCCGAGGATCGACTCACACCAAGGTGGCACGTGGCACAGCCCTGTGGGAAAGCCTCGTGGGAAAGCCTCGAGGGACAGCCTCGAGGGAAAGCCACAGATCCCTTGATCCACGTGACAGGAAGCGTGACACTACTGCTGCAGCTCGGGAGGAAAGCGCACGTGCATGCCCCCACTCGAGACGAGGCCTGACTCCCCTGGGGAGACTCAGAAGCACCCCAAGATCCATGGCAACACTGGAGAGGAATCCTCAGGTTCCGGCCCCGACTCCACACAAGGACTGAGGCCCCGGCATGGACGGGAGAGGAATCCCGAGCGGTCCCCTAGCAATTCGCATGGGGACTGGCCTTTCCTGAGGCCACCAGAGCGGGTCCCTGAGGTCCCCGTCGTAACTCGAGAAGACCTGCCGCAACTCGAGAAAATCCAGGATGTTCTCCCCTCCAGGCGAGATGAGGCCCATTTCCGCTGAGGCGTCTCGAGGCTGATCACACCTCACCTCTGGAACTTCGAAAGGCTCCTTCACACCCTTGGTGCAAATCAAGAAGTTCCCCGACCTAGCCGTCTCCACTCGAGAGGAATCACGAGGGTCCCGCCCACATCCAGAGGAGCCCCGTTTCCGCCTCGTAGCTCGAGATGAGGGATCCTTTCCCTGCTTCGTCGGGAAAGAGTTCCCGGCGTTCCCGTCGCATCTCAAGAGGAGGCCCTCTCAACAGGAACGGCGAGAGGAACTCCAGGGTCGTGCCACCATTCCAAGAGTCCCCCAGATGTCTCAGTCCATTCCAGAGGAACCTCTTTTCCCTTCACCGGCTCGTCTTTCACGCCGAGGATCGACTCACACCAAGGTGGCACGTGGCACAGCCCTGTGGGAAAGCCTCGTGGGAAAGCCTCGAGGGACAGCCTCGAGGGAAAGCCACAGATCCCTTGATCCACGTGACAGGAAGCGTGACACTACTGCTGCAGCTCGGGAGGAAAGCGCACGTGCATGCCCCCACTCGAGACGAGGCCTGACTCCCCTGGGGAGACTCAGAAGCACCCCAAGATCCATGGCAACACTGGAGAGGAATCCTCAGGTTCCGGCCCCGACTCCACACAAGGACTGAGGCCCCGGCATGGACGGGAGAGGAATCCCGAGCGGTCCCTTAGCAACTCGCATGGGGACTGGCCTTTCCTGAGGCCACCAGAGCAGGTCCCTGAGGTCCCCGTCGTAACTCAAGAAGACCTGCCGCAACTCGAGAAAATCCAGGAGGTTCTCCCCTCCAGGCGAGATGAGGCCCATGTCCGCTGAGGCGTCTCGAGGCTGATCACACCTCACCTCTGGAACTTCGAAAGGCTCCTTCACACCCTTGGTGCAAATCAAGAAGTTCCCCGACATACCCGTCTCCACTCGAGAGGAATCACGAGGGTCCCGCCCACATCCAGAGGAGCCCCGTTTCCGCCTCGTAGCTCGAGATGAGGGATCCTTTCCCTGCTTCGTCGGGAAAGAGTTCCCGGCGTTCCCGTCGCATCTCAAGAGGACGCCCTCTCAACAGGAACGACGAGAGGAACTCCAGGGTCGTGCCACCATTCCAAGAGTCCCCCAGATGTCTCAGTCCATTCCAGAGGAACCTCTTTTCCCTTCACCGGCTCGTCTTTCACGCCGAGGATCGACTCACACCAAGGTGGCACGTGGCACAGCCCTCTGGGAAAGCCTCGTGGGAAAGCCTCGAGGGACAGCCTCGAGGGAAAGCCACAGATCCCTTGATCCACGTGACAGGAAGCGTGACACTACTGCTGCAGCTCGGGAGGAAAGCGCACGTGCATGCCCCCACTCGAGACGAGGCCTGACTCCCCTGGGGAGACTCAGAAGCACCCCAAGATCCATGGCAACACTGGAGAGCAATCCTCAGGTTCCGGCCCCGACTCCACACAAGGACTGAGGCCCCGGCATGGACGGGAGAGGAATCCCGAGCGGTCCCCTAGCAACTCGCATGGGGACTGGCCTTTCCTGAGGCCACCAGAGCGGGTCCCTGAGGTCCCCGTTGTAACTCGAGAAGACCTGCCGCAACTCGAGAAAATCCAGGAGATTCTCCCCTCCAGGCGAGATGAGGCCCATGTCCGCTGAGGCGTCTCGAGGCTGATCACACCTCACCTCTGGAACTTCGAAAGGGTCCTTCACACCCTTGGTGCAAATCAAGAATTTCCCCGACCTAGCCGTCTCCACTCGAGAGGAATCACGAGGGTCCCGCCCACATCCAGAGGAGCCCCGTTTCCGCCTCGTAGCTCGAGATGAGGGATCCTTTCCCTGGTTCGTCGGGAAAGAGTTCCCGGCGTTCCCGTCGCATCTCAAGAGGAGGCCCTCTCAACAGGAACGGCGAGAGGAACTCCAGGGTCGTGCCACCATTCCAAGAGTCCCCCAGATGTCTCAGTCCATTCCAGAGGAACCTCTTTTCCCTTCACCGGCTCGTCTTTCACGCCGAGGATCGACTCACACCAAGGTGGCACGTGGCACAGCCCTGTGGGAAAGCCTCGTGGGAAAGCCTCGAGGGACAGCCTCGAGGGAAAGCCACAGATCCCTTGATCCACGTGACAGGAAGCGTGACACTACTGCTGCAGCTCGGGAGGAAAGCGCACGTGCATGCCCCCACTCGAGACGAGGCCTGACTCCCCTGGGGAGACTCAGAAGCATCCCAAGATCCATGGCAACACTGGAGAGCAATCCTCAGGTTCCGGCCCCGACTCCACAAAAGGACTGAGGCCCCGGCATGGACGGGAGAGGAATCCCGAGCGGTCCCCTAGCAACTCGCATGGGGACTGGCCTTTCCTGAGGCCACCAGAGCGGGTCCCTGAGGTCCCCGTCGTAACTCGAGAATACCTGCCACAACTCGAGTAAATCCAGGAGGTTCTCCCCTCCAGGCGAGATGAGGGCCATGTACGCTGAGACGTCTCGAGGCTGATCACACCTCACCTCTGGAACTTCGAAAGGCTCCTTCACACCCTTGCTGCAAATCAAGAAGTTCCCCGACCTAGCCGTCTCCACTCGAGAGGAATCACGAGGGTCCCGCCCACATCCAGAGGAGCCCCGTTTCCGCCTCGTAGCTCGAGATGAGGGATCCTTTCCCTGCTTCTTCGGGAAAGAGTTCCCGGCGTTCCCGTCGCATCTCAAGAGGAGGCCCTCTCAACAGGAACGGCGAGAGGAACTCCAGGGTCATGCCACCATTCCAAGAGTCCCCCAGATGTCTCAGTCCATTCCAGAGGAACCTCTTTTCCCTTCACCAGCTCGTCTTTCACGCCGAGGATCGACTCACACCAAGGTGGCACGTGGCACAGCCCTGTGGGAAAGCCTCGTGGGAAAGCCTCGAGGGACAGCCTCGAGGGAAAGCCTCGAGGGAAAGCCACAGATCCCTTGATCCACGTGACAGGAAGCGTGACACTACTGCTGCAGCTCGGGAGGAAAGCGCACGTGCATGCCCCCACTCGAGACGAGGCCTGACTCCCCTGGGGAGACTCAGAAGCACCCCAAGATCCATGGCAACACTGGAGAGCAATCCTCAGGTTCCGGCCCCGACTCCACACAAGGACTGAGGCCCCGGCATGGACGGGAGAGGAATCCCGAGCGGTCCCCTAGCAACTCGCATGGGGACTGGCCTTTCCTGAGGCCACCAGAGCGGGTCCCTGAGGTCCCCGTTGTAACTCGAGAAGACCTGCCGCAACTCGAGTAAATCCAGGAGATTCTCCCCTCCAGGCGAGATGAGGCCCATGTCCGCTGAGGCGTCTCGAGGCTGATCACACCTCACCTCTGGAACTTCGAAAGGGTCCTTCACACCCTTGGTGCAAATCAAGAATTTCCCCGACCTAGCCGTCTCCACTCGAGAGGAATCACGAGGGTCCCGCCCACATCCAGAGGAGCCCCGTTTCCGCCTCGTAGCTCGAGATGAGGGATCCTTTCCCTGGTCTTCGGGAAAGAGTTCCCGGCGTTCCCGTCGCATCTCAAGAGGAGGCCCTCTCAACAGGAACGGCGACAGGAACTCCAGGGTCGTGCCACCATTCCAAGAGTCCCCCAGATGTCTCAGTCCATTCCAGAGGAACCTCTTTTCCCTTCACCGGCTCGTCTTTCACGCCGAGGATCGACTCACACCAAGGTGGCACGTGGTACAGCCCTGTGGGAAAGCCTCGTGGGAAAGCCTCGGGGGACAGCCTCGAGGGAAAGCCACAGATCCCTTGATCCACGTGACAGGAAGCGTGACACTACTGCTGCAGCTCGGGAGGAAAGCGCACGTGCATGCCCCCACTCGAGACGAGGCCTGACTCCCCTGGGGAGACTCAGAAGCATCCCAAGATCCATGGCAACACTGGAGAGCAATCCTCAGGTTCCGGCCCCGACTCCACAAAAGGACTGAGGCCCCGGCATGGACGGGAGAGGAATCCCGAGCGGTCCCCTAGCAACTCGCATGGGGACTGGCCTTTCCTGAGGCCACCAGAGCGGGTCCCTGAGGTCCCCGTCGTAACTCGAGAATACCTGCCACAACTCGAGTAAATCCAGGAGGTTCTCCCCTCCAGGCGAGATGAGGGCCATGTCCACTGAGGCGTCTCGAGGCTGATCACACCTCACCTCTGGAACTTCGAAAGGCTCCTTCACACCCTTGCTGCAAATCAAGAAGTTCCCCGACCTAGCCGTCTCCACTCGAGAGGAATCACGAGGGTCCCGCCCACATCCAGAGGAGCCCCGTTTCCGCCTCGTAGCTCGAGATGAGGGATCCTTTCCCTGCTTCGTCGGGAAAGAGTTCCCGGCGTTCCCGTCGCATCTCAAGAGGAGGCCCTCTCAACAGGAACGGCGAGAGGAACTCCAGGGTCATGCCACCATTCCAAGAGTCCCCCAGATGTCTCAGTCCATTCCAGAGGAACCTCTTTTCCCTTCACCGGCTCGTCTTTCACGCCGAGGATCGACTCACACCAAGGTGGCACGTGGCACAGCCCTGTGGGAAAGCCTCGTGGGAAAGCCTCGAGGGACAGCCTCGAGGGAAAGCCACAGATCCCTTGATCCACGTGACAGGAAGCGTGACACTACTGCTGCAGCTCGGGAGGAAAGCGCACGTGCATGCCCCCACTCGAGACGAGGCCTGACTCCCCTGGGGAGACTCAGAAGCACCCCAAGATCCATGGCAACACTGGAGAGCAATCCTCAGGTTCCGGCCCCGACTCCACACAAGGACTGAGGCCCCGGCATGGACGGGAGAGGAATCCCCAGCGGTCCCCTAGCAACTCGCATGGGGACTGGCCTTTCCTGAGGCCACCAGAGCGGGTCCCTGAGGTCCCCGTCGTAACTCGAGAAGACCTGCCGCAACTCGAGAAAATCCAGGAGATTCTCCCCTCCAGGCGAGATGAGGCCCATGTCCGCTGAGGCGTCTCGAGGCTGATCACACCTCACCTCTGGAACTTCGAAAGGGTCCTTCACACCCTTGGTGCAAATCAAGAATTTCCCCGACCAAGCCGTCTCCACTCGAGAGGAATCACGAGGGTCCCGCCCACATCCAGAGGAGCCCCGTTTCCGCCTCGTAGCTCGAGATGAGGGATCCTTTCCCTGCTTCGTCGGGAAAGAGTTCCCGGCGTTCCCGTCGCATCTCAAGAGGAGGCCCTCTCAACAGGAACGGCGAGAGGAACTCCAGGGTCGTGCCACCATTCCAAGAGTCCCCCAGATGTCTCAGTCCATTCCAGAGGAACCTCTTTTCCCTTCACCGGCTCGTCTTTCACGCCGAGGATCGACTCACACCAAGGTGGCACGTGGCACAGCCCTGTGGGAAAGCCTCGTGGGAAAGCCTCGAGGGACAGCCTCGAGGGAAAGCCACAGATCCCTTGATCCACGTGACAGGAAGCGTGACACTACTGCTGCAGCTCGGGAGGAAAGCGCACGTGCATGCCCCCACTCGAGACGAGGCCTGACTCCCCTGGGGAGACTCAGAAGCACCCCAAGATCCATGGCAACACTGGAGAGCAATCCTCAGGTTCCGGCCCCGACTCCACACAAGGACTGAGGCCCCGGCATGGACGGGAGAGGAATCCCGAGAGGTCCCCTAGCAACTCGCATGGGGACTGGCCTTTCCTGAGGCCACCAGAGCGGGTCCCTGAGGTCCCCGTCGTAACTCGAGAAGACCTGCTGTAACTCGAGAAAATCCAGGAGGTTCTCCCCTCCAGGCGAGATGAGGCCCATTTCCGCTGAGGCGTCTCGAGGCTGATCACACCTCACCTCTGGAACTTCGAAAGGGTCCTTCACACCCTTGGTGCAAATCAAGAAGTTCCCCGACATACCCGTCTCCACTCAAGAGGAATCACGAGGGTCCCGCCCACATCCAGAGGAGCCCCGTTTCCGCCGCGTAGCTCGAGATGAGGGATCCTTTCCCTGCTTCGTCCGGAAAGAGTTCCCGGCGTTCCCGTCGCATCTCAAGAGGAGGCCCTCTCAACAGGAACGGCGAGAGGAACTCCAGGGTCGTGCCACCATTCCAAGAGTCCCCCAGATGTCTCAGTCCATTCCAGAGGAACCTCTTTTCCCTTCACCGGCTCGTCTTTCACGCCGAGGATCGACTCATACCAAGGTGGCACGTGGCACAGCCCTGTGGGAAAGCCTCGTGGGAAAGCCTCGAGGGACAGCCTCGAGGGAAAGCCACAGATCCCTTGATCCACGTGACAGGAAGCGTGACACTACTGCTGCAGCTCGGGAGGAAAGCGCACGTGCATGCCCCCACTCGAGACGAGGCCTGACTCCCCTGGGGAGACTCAGAAGCACCCCAAGATCCATGGCAACACTGGAGAGCAATCCTCAGGTTCCGGCCCCGACTCCACACAAGGACTGAGGCCCCGGCATGGACGGGAGAGGAATCCCGAGAGGTCCCCTAGCAACTCGCATGGGGACTGGCCTTTCCTGAGGCCACCAGAGCGGGTCCCTGAGGTCCCCGTCGTAACTCGAGAAGACCTGCCGCAACTCGAGAAAATCCAGGAGGTTCTCCCCTCCAGGCGAGATGAGGCCCATTTCCGCTGAGGCGTCTCGAGGCTGATCACACCTCACCTCTGGAACTTCGAAAGGGTCCTTCACACCCTTGGTGCAAATCAAGAAGTTCCCCGACATACCCGTCTCCACTCAAGAGGAATCACGAGGGTCCCGCCCACATCCAGAGGAGCCCCGTTTCCGCCTCGTAGCTCGAGATGAGGGATCCTTTCCCTGCTTCGTCGGGAAAGAGTTCCCGGCGTTCCCGTCGCATCTCAAGAGGAGGCCCTCTCAACAGGAACGGCGAGAGGAACTCCAGGGTCGTGCCACCATTCCAAGAGTCCCCCAGATGTCTCAGTCCATTCCAGAGGAACCTCTTTTCCCTTCACCGGCTCGTCTTTCACGCCGAGGATCGACTCATACCAAGGTGGCACGTGGCACAGCCCTGTGGGAAAGCCTCGTGGGAAAGCCTCGAGGGACAGCCTCGAGGGAAAGCCACAGATCCCTTGATCCACGTGACAGGAAGCGTGACACTACTGCTGCAGCACGGGAGGAAAGCGCACGTGCATGCCCCCACTCGAGACGAGGCCTGACTCCCCTGGGGAGACTCAGAAGCACCCCAAGATCCATGGCAACACTGGAGAGCAATCCTCAGGTTCCGGCCCCGACTCCACACAAGGACTGAGGCCCCGGCATGGACGGGAGAGGAATCCCGAGAGGTCCCCTAGCAACTCGCATGGGGACTGGCCTTTCCTGAGGCCACCAGAGCGGGTCCCTGAGGTCCCCGTCGTAACTCGAGAAAATCCAGGAGGTTCTCCCATCCAGGCGAGATGAGGCCCATTTCCACTGAGGCGTCTCGAGGCTGATCACACCTCACCTCTGGAACTTCGAAAGGGTCCTTCACACCCTTGGTGCAAATCAAGAACTTCCCCGACCTAGCCGTCTCCACTCGAGAGGAATCACGAGGGTCCCGCCCACATCCAGAGGAGCCCCGTTTCCACCTCGTAGCTCGAGATGAGGGATCCTTTCCCTGCTTTGTCGGGAAAGAGTCCCCGGCGTTCCCGTCGCATCTCAAGAGGAGGCCCTCTCAACAGGAACGGCGAGAGGAACTCCAGGGTCGTGCCACCATTCCAAGAGTCCCCCAGATGTCTCAGTCCATTCCAGAGGAACCTCTTTTCCCTTCACCAGCTCGTCTTTCACGCCGAGGATCGACTCACACCAAGGTGGCACGTGGCACAGCCCTGTGGGAAAGACTCGTGGGAAAGCCTCGAGGGACAGCCTCGAGGGAAAGCCACAGATCCCTTGATCCACGTGACAGGAAGCGTGACACTACTGCTGCAGCTCGGGAGGAAAGCGCACGTGCATGCCCCCACTCGAGACGTGGCCTGACTCCCCTGGGGAGACTCAGAAGCACCCCAAGATCCATGGCAACACTGGAGAGCAATCCTCAGGTTCCGGCCCCAACTCCACACAAGGACTGAGGCCCCGGCATGGACGGGAGAGGAATCCCGAGAGGTCCCCTAGCAACACGCATGGGGACTGGCCTTTCCTGAGGCCACCAGAGCGGGTCCCTGTGGTCCCCGTCGTAACTCGAGAAGACCTGCCGCAACTCGAGAAAATCCAGGAGGTTCTCCCCTCCAGGCGAGATGAGGCCCATTTCCAATGAGGCGTCTCGAGGCTGATCACACCTCACCTCTGGAACTTCGAAAGGGTCCTTCACACCCTTGGTGCAAATCAAGAAGTTCCCCGACATACCCGTCTCCACTCAAGAGGAATCACGAGGGTCCCGCCCACATCCAGAGGAGCCCCGTTTCCGCCTCGTAGCTCGAGATGAGGGATCCTTTCCCTGCTTCGTCGGGAAAGAGTTCCCGGCGTTCCCGTCGCATCTCAAGAGGAGGCCCTCTCAACAGGAACGGCGAGAGGAACTCCAGGGTCGTGCCACCATTCCAAGAGTCCCCCAGATGTCTCAGTCCATTCCAGAGGAACCTCTTTTCCCTTCACCGGCTCGTCTTTCACGCCGAGGATCGACTCATACCAAGGTGGCACGTGGCACAGCCCTGTGGGAAAGCCTCGTGGGAAAGCCTCGAGGGACAGCCTCGAGGGAAAGCCACAGATCCCTTGATCCACGTGACAGGAAGCGTGACACTACTGCTGCAGCACGGGAGGAAAGCGCACGTGCATGCCCCCACTCGAGACGAGGCCTGACTCCCCTGGGGAGACTCAGAAGCACCCCAAGATCCATGGCAACACTGGAGAGCAATCCTCAGGTTCCGGCCCCGACTCCACACAAGGACTGAGGCCCCGGCATGGACGGGAGAGGAATCCCGAGAGGTCCCCTAGCAACTCGCATGGGGACTGGCCTTTCCTGAGGCCACCAGAGCGGGTCCCTGAGGTCCCCGTCGTAACTCGAGAAAATCCAGGAGGTTCTCCCATCCAGGCGAGATGAGGCCCATTTCCACTGAGGCGTCTCGAGGCTGATCACACCTCACCTCTGGAACTTCGAAAGGGTCCTTCACACCCTTGGTGCAAATCAAGAACTTCCCCGACCTAGCCGTCTCCACTCGAGAGGAATCACGAGGGTCCCGCCCACATCCAGAGGAGCCCCGTTTCCACCTCGTAGCTCGAGATGAGGGATCCTTTCCCTGCTTTGTCGGGAAAGAGTCCCCGGCGTTCCCGTCGCATCTCAAGAGGAGGCCCTCTCAACAGGAACGGCGAGAGGAACTCCAGGGTCGTGCCACCATTCCAAGAGTCCCCCAGATGTCTCAGTCCATTCCAGAGGAACCTCTTTTCCCTTCACCAGCTCGTCTTTCACGCCGAGGATCGACTCACACCAAGGTGGCACGTGGCACAGCCCTGTGGGAAAGCCTCGTGGGAAAGCCTCGAGGGACAGCCTCGAGGGAAAGCCACAGATCCCTTGATCCACGTGACAGGAAGCGTGACACTACTGCTGAAGCTCGGGAGGAAAGCGCACGTGCATGCCCCCACTCGAGACGTGGCCTGACTCCCCTGGGGAGACTCAGAAGCACCCCAAGATCCATGGCAACACTGGAGAGCAATACTCAGGTTCCGGCCCCAACTCCACACAAGGACTGAGGCCCCGGCATGGACGGGAGAGGAATCCCGAGAGGTCCCCTAGCAACACGCATGGGGACTGGCCTTTCCTGAGGCCACCAGAGCGGGTCCCTGTGGTCCCCGTCGTAACTCGAGAAGACCTGCCGCAACTCGAGAAAATCCAGGAGGTTCTCCCCTCCAGGCGAGATGAGGCCCATTTCCAATGAGGCGTCTCGAGGCTGATCACACCTCACCTCTGGAACTTCGAAAGGGTCCTTCACACCCTTGGTGCAAATCAAGAAGTTCCCCGACCTAGCCGTCTCCACTCGAGAGGAATCACGAGGGTCCCGCCCACATCCAGAGGAGCCCCGTTTCCGCCTCGTAGCTCGAGATGAGGGATCCTTTCCCTGCTTCGTCGGGAATGAGTTCCCGGCGTTCCCGTCGCATCTCAAGAGGAGGCCCTCTCAACAGGAACGGCGAGAGGAACTCCAGGGTCGTGCCACCATTCCAAGAGTCCCCCAGATGTCTCAGTCCATTCCAGAGGAAACTCTTTTCCCTTCACCGGCTCGTCTTTCACACCGAGGATCGACTCACACCAAGGTGGCACGTGGCACAGCCCTGTGGGAAAGCCTCGTGGGAAAGCCTCGAGGGACAGCCTCGAGGGAAAGCCACAGATCCCTTGATCCACGTGACAGGAAGCGTGACACTACTGCTGCAGCTCGGGAGGAAAGCGCACGTGCATGCCCCCACTCGAGACGAGGCCTGACTCCCCTGGGGAGACTCAGAAGCACCCCAAGAACCATGGCAACACTGGAGAGCAATCCTCAGGTTCCGGCCCCGACTCCACACAAGGACTGAGGCCCCGGCATGGACGGGAGAGGAATCCCGAGAGGTCCCCTAGCAACTCGCATGGGGACGGGCCTTTCCTGAAGCCACCAGAGCGGGTCCCTGAGGTCCCCGTCGTAACTCGAGAAGACCTTCCGCAACTCGAGAAAATCCAGGAGGTTCTCCCCTCCAGGCGAGATGAGGCCCATTTCCGCTGAGGCGTCTCGAGGCTGATCACACCTCACCTCTGGAACTTCGAAAGGGTCCTTCACACCCTTGGTGCAAATCAAGAAGTTCCCCGACCTAGCCGTCTCCACTCGAGAGGAATCACGAGGGTCCCGCCCACATCCAGAGGAGCCTCGTTTCCGCCTCGTAGCTCGAGATGAGGGATCCTTTCCCTGCTTCGTCGGGAAAGATTCCCCGGCGTTCCCGTCGCATCTCAAGAGGAGGCCCTCTCAAGAGGAACGGCGAGAGGAACTCCAGGGTCGTGCCACCATTCCGAGAGTCCCCCAGATGTCTCAGTCCATTCCAGAGGAACCTCTTTTCCCTTCACCGGCTCGTCTTTCACGCCGAGGATCGACTCACACCAAGGTGGCACGTGGCAGAGCCCTGTGGGAAAGCCTCGTGGGAAAGCCTCGAGGGACAGCCTCGAGGGAAAGCCACAGATCCCTTGATCCACGTGACAGGAAGCGTGACACTACTGCTGCAGCTCGGGAGGAAAGCGCACGTGCATGCCCCCACTCGAGACGAGGCCTGACTCCCCTGGGGAGACTCAGAAGCAACCCAAGATCCATGGCAACACTGGAGAGGAATCCTCAGGTTCCGGCCCCGACTCCACACAAGGACTGAGGCCCCGGCATGGACGGGAGAGGAATCCCGAGAGGTCCCCTAGCAACACGCATGGGGACTGGCCTTTCCTGAGGCCACCAGAGCGGGTCCCTGTGGTCCCCGTCGTAACTCGAGAAGACCTGCCGCAACTCGAGAAAATCCAGGAGGTTCTCCCCTCCAGGCGAGATGAGGCCCATTTCCGCTGAGGCGTCTCGAGGCTGATCACACCTCACCTCTGGAACTTCGAAAGGGTCCTTCACACCCTTGGTGCAAATCAAGAAGTTCCCCGACCTAGCCGTCTCCACTCGAGAGGAATCACGAGGGTCCCGGCCACATCCAGAGGAGCCCCGTTTCCGCCTCGTAGCTCGAGATGAGGGATCCTTTCCCTGCTTCGTCGGGAAAGAGTTCCCGGCGTTCCCGTCGCATCTCAAGAGGAAGCCCTCTCAAGAGGAACGGCGAGAGGAACTCCAGGGTCGTGCCACCATTCCAAGAGTCCCCCAGATGTCTCAGTCCATTCCAGAGGAACCTCTTTTCCCTTCACCGGCTCGTCTTTCACGCCGAGGATCGACTCACACCAAGGTGGCACGTGGCACAGCCCTGTGGGAAAGCCTCGTGGGAAAGCCTCGAGGGACAGCCTCGAGGGAAAGCCACAGATCCCTTGATCCACGTGACAGGAAGCGTGACACTACTGCTGCAGCTCGGGAGGAAAGCGCACGTGCATGCCCCCACTCGAGACGAGGCCTGACTCCCCTGGGGAGACTCAGAAGCACCCCAAGAACCATGGCAACACTGGAGAGCAATCCTCAGGTTCCGGCCCCGACTCCACACAAGGACTGAGGCCCCGGCATGGACGGGAGAGGAATCCCGAGCGGTCCCCTAGCAACTCGCATGGGGACTGGCCTTTCCTGAAGCCACCAGAGCGGGTCCCTGAGGTCCCCGTCGTAACTCGAGAAGACCTGCCGCAACTCGAGAAAATCCAGGAGGTTCTCCCCTCCAGGCGAGATGAGGCCCATTTCCGCTGAGGCGTCTCGAGGCTGATCACTCCTCACCTCTGGAACTTCGAAAGGCTCCTTCACACCCTTGGTGCAAATCAAGAAGTTCCCCGACCTAGCCGTCTCCACTCGAGAGGAATCACGAGGGTCCCGCTCACATCCAGAGGAGCCCCGTTTCCGCCTCGTAGCTCGAGATGAGGGATCCTTTCCCTGCTTCGTCGGGAAAGAGTCCCCGGCGTTCCCGTCGCATCTCAAGAGGAGGCCCTCTCAAGAGGAACGGCGAGAGGAACTCCAGGGTCGTGCCACCATTCCAAGAGTCCCCCAGATGTCTCAGTCCATTCCAGAGGAACCTCTTTTCCCTTCACCGGCTCGTCTTTCACGCCGAGGATCGACTCACACCAAGGTGGCACGTGGCACAGCCCTGTGGGAAAGCCTCGTGGGAAAGCCTCGAGGGACAGCCTCGAGGGAAAGCCACAGATCCCTTGATCCACGTGACAGGAAGCGTGACACTACTGCTGCAGCTCGGGAGGAAAGCGCACGTGCATGCCCCCACTCGAGACGAGGCCTGACTCCCCTGGGGAGACTCAGAAGCACCCCAAGATCCATGGCAACACTGGAGAGGAATCCTCAGGTTCCGGCCCCGACTCCACACAAGGACTGAGGCCCCGGCATGGACGGGAGAGGAATCCCGAGAGGTCCCCTTGCAACACGCATGGGGACTGGCCTTTCCTGAGGCCACCAGAGCGGGTCCCTGTGGTCCCCGTCGTAACTCGAGAAGACCTGCCGCAACTCGAGAAAATCCAGGAGGTTCTCCCCTCCAGGCGAGATGAGGCCCATTTCCGCTGAGGCGTCTCGAGGCTGATCACACCTCACCTCTGGAACTTCAAAAGGGTCCTTCACACCCTTGGTGCAAATCAAGAAGTTCCCCGACCTAGCCGTCTCCACTCGAGAGGAATCACGAGGGTCCCGCCCACATCCAGAGGAGCCCCGTTTCCGCCTCGTAGCTCGAGATGAGGGATCCTTTCCCTGCTTCGTCGGGAAAGAGTTCCCGGCGTTCCCGTCGCATCTCAAGAGGAGGCCCTCTCAACAGGAACGGCGAGAGGAACTCCAGGGTCGTGCCACCATTCCAAGAGTCCCCCAGATATCTCAGTCCATTCCAGAGGAACCTCTTTTCCCTTCACCGGCTCGTCTTTCACGCCGAGGATCGACTCACACCAAGGTGGCACGTGGCACAGCCCTGTGGGAAAGCCTCGTGGGAAAACCTCGAGGGACAGCCTCGAGGGAAAGCCACAGATCCCTTGATCCACGTGACAGGAAGCGTGACACTACTGCTGCAGCTCGGGAGGAAAGCGCACGTGCATGCCCCCACTCGAGACGAGGCCTGACTCCCCTGGGGAGACTCAGAAGCACCCCAAGATCCATGGCAACACTGGAGAGGAATCCTCAGGTTCCGGCCCCGACTCCACACAAGGACTGAGGCCCCGGCATGGACGGGAGAGGAATCCCGAGAGGTCCCCTAGCAACACCCATAGGTACTGGCCTTTCCTGAGGCCACCAGAGCGGGTCCCTGTGGTCCCCGTCGTAACTCGAGAAGACCTGCCGCAACTCGCGAAAATCCAGGAGGTTCTCCCCTCCAGGCGAAATGATGCCCATTTCCGCTGAGGCGTCTCGAGGCTCATCACACCTCACCTCTGGAACTTCGAAAGGGTCCTTCACACCCTTGGTGCAAATCAAGAAGTTCCCCGACATAGCCGGCTCCACTCGAGAGTAATCACGCGGGTCCCGCCCACATCCAGAGGAGCCCCGTTTCCGCCTCGTAGCTCGAGATGAGGGATACTTTCCCTGCTTCGTCGGGAAAGAGTTCCCGGCGTTCCCGTCGCATCTCACGAGGAGGCCCTCTCAAGAGGAACGGCGAGAGGAACTCCAGGGTCGTGCCACCATTCCAAGAGTCCCCCAGATGTCTCAGTCCATTCCAGAGGAACCTCTTTTCCCTTCACCGGCTCGTCTTTCACGCCGAGGATCGACTCACACCAAGGTGGCACGTGGCACAGCCCTGTGGGAAAGCCTCGTGGGAAAGCCTCGAGGGACAGCCTCGAGGGAAAGCCACAGATCCCTTGATGCACGTGACAGGAAGCGTGACACTACTGCTGCAGCTCGGGAGGAAAGCGCACGTGCATGCCCCCACTCGAGACGAGGCCTGACTCCCCTGGGGAGACTCAGAAGCACCCCAAGATCCATGGCAACACTGGAGAGGGATCCTCAGGTTCCGGCCCCGACTCCACACAAGGACTGAGGCCCCGGCATGGACGGGAGAGGAATCCCGAGAGGTCCCCTAGCAACACGCATGGGGACTGGCCTTTCCTGAGGCCACCAGAGCGGGTCCCTGAGGTCCCCGTCGTAACTCGAGAAGACCTGCCGCAACTCGAGAAAATCCAGGAGGTTCTCCCGTCCAGGCGAGATGAGGCCCATTTCCGCTGAGGCGTCTCGAGGCTGATCACACCTCACCTCTGGAACTTCGAAAGGGTCCTTCACACCCTTGGTGCAAATCAAGAAGTTCCCCGACCTAGCCGTCTCCACTCGAGAGGAATCACGAGGGTCCCGCCCACATCCAGAGGAGCCCCGTTTCCGCCTCGTAGCTCGAGATGAGGGATCCTTTCCCTGCTTCGTCGGGAAAGAGTTCCCGGCGTTCCCGTCGCATCTCAAGAGGAGGCCCTCTCAACAGGAACGGCGAGAGGAACTCCAGGGTCGTGCCACCATTCCAAGAGTCCCCCAGATGTCTCAGTCCATTCCAGAGGAACCTCTTTTCCCTTCACCGGCTCGTCTTTCACGCCGAAGATCGACTCACACCAAGGTGGCACGTGGCACAGCCCTGTGGGAAAGCCTCGTGGGAAAGCCTCGAGGGACAGCCTCGAGGGAAAGCCACAGATCCCTTGATCCACGTGACAGGAAGCGTGACACTACTGCTGCAGCTCAGGAGGAAAGCGCACGTGCATGCCCCCACTCGAGACGAGGCCTGACTCCCCTGGGGAGACTCAGAAGCACCCCAAGATCCATGGCAACACTGGAGAGGAATCCTCAAGTTCCGGCTCCGACTCCACACAAGGACTGAGGCCCCGGCATGGACGGGAGAGGAATCCCGAGTGGTCCCCTTGCAACACGCATGGGGACTGGCCTTTCCTGAGGCCACCAGAGCGGGTCCCTGTGGTCCCCGTCGTAGCTCGAGAAGACCTGCCGCAACTCGAGAAAATCCAGGAGGTTCTCCCCTCCAGGCGAGATGAGGCCCATTTCCGCTGAGGCGTCTCGAGGCTGATCACACCTCACCTCTGGAACTTCGAAAGGGTCCTTCACACCCTTGGTGCAAATCAAGAAGTTCCCCGACCTAGCCGTCTCCACTCGAGAGGAATCACGAGGGTCCCGCCCACATCCAGAGGAGCCCCGTTTCCGCCTCGTAGCTCGAGATGAGGGATCCTTTCCCTGCTTCTTCGGGAAAGAGTCCCCGGCGTTCCCGTCGCATCTCAAGAGGAGGCCCTCTCAAGAGGAACGGCGAGAGGAACTCCAGGGTCGTGCCACCATTCCAAGAGTCCCCCAGATGTCTCAGTCCATTCCAGAGGAACCTCTTTTCCCTTCACCGGCTCGTCTTTCACGCCGAGGATCGACTCACACCAAGGTGGCACGTGGCACAGCCCTGTGGGAAAGCCTCGTGGGAAAGCCTCGAGGGACAGCCTCGAGGGAAAGCCACAGATCCCTTGATCCACGTGACAGGAAGCGTGACACTACTGCTGCAGCTCGGGAGGAAAGCGCACGTGCATGCCCCCACTCGAGACGAGGCCTGACTCCCCTGGGGATACTCAGAAGCACCCCAAGATCCATGGCAACACTGGAGAGGAATCCTCAGGTTCCGGCTCCGACTCCACACAAGGACTGAGGCCCCGGCATGGACGGGAGAGGAATCCCGAGAGGTCCCCTAGCAACACGCATGTGGACTGGCCTTTCCTGAGGCCACCAGAGCGGGTCCCTGTGGTCCCCGTCGTAACTCGAGAAGACCTGCCGCAACTCGCGAAAGTCCAGGAGGTTCTCCCCTCCAGGCGAGATGAGGCCCATTTCCGCTGAGGCGTCTCGAGGCTGATCACACCTCACCTCTGGAACTTCGAAAGGGTCCTTCACACCCTTGGTGCAAATCAAGAAGTTCCCCGACCTAGCCGTCTCCACTCGAGAGGAATCACGAGGGTCCCGCCCACATCCAGAGGAGCCCCGTTTCCGCCTCGTAGCTCGAGATGAGGGATCCTTTCCCTGCTTCGTCGGGAAAGAGTTCCCGGCGTTCCCGTCGCATCTCAAGAGGAGGCCCTCTCAACAGGAACGGCGAGAGGAACTCCAGGGTCGTGCCACCATTCCAAGAGTCCCCCAGATGTCTCAGTCCATTCCAGAGGAACCTCTTTTCCCTTCACCGGCTCGTCTTTCACGCCGAGGATCGACTCACACCAAGGTGGCACGTGGCACAGCCCTGTGGGAAAGCCTCGTGGGAAAGCCTCGAGGGACAGCCTCGAGGGAAAGCCACAGATCCCTTGATCCACGTGACAGGAAGCGTGACACTACTGCTGCAGCTCGGGAGGAAAGCGCACGTGCATGCCCCCACTCGAGACGAGGCCTGACTCCCCTGGGGAGACTCAGAAGCACCCCAAGAACCATGGCAACACTGGAGAGCAATCCTCAGGTTCCGGCCCCGACTCCACACAAGGACTGAGGCCCCGGCATGGACGGGAGAGGAATCCCGAGAGGTCCCCTAGCAACTCGCATGGGGACTGGCCTTTCCTGAGGCCACCAGAGCGGGTCCTGGAGGTCCCCATCGTAACTCGAGAAGACCTCCCGCAACTCGAGAAAATCCAGGAGGTTCTCCCCTCCAGGCGAGATGAGGCCCATTTCCGCTGAGGCGTCTCGAGGCTGATCACACCTCACCTCTGGAACTTCGAAAGGGTCCTTCACACCCTTGGTGCAAATCAAGAAGTTCCCCGACCTAGCCGTCTCCACTCGAGAGGAATCACGAGGGTCCCGCCCACATCCAGAGGAGCCTCGTTTCCGCCTCGTAGCTCGAGATGAGGGATCCTTTCCCTGCTTCTTCGGGAAAGAGTCCCCGGCGTTCCCGTCGCATCTCAAGAGGAGGCCCTCTCAAGAGGAACGGCGAGAGGAACTCCAGGGTCGTGCCACCATTCCAAGAGTCCCCCAGATGTCTCAGTCCATTCCAGAGGAACCTCTTTTCCCTTCACCGGCTCGTCTTTCACGCCGAGGATCGACTCACACCAAGGTGGCACGTGGCACAGCCCTGTGGGAAAGCCTCGTGGGAAAGCCTCGAGGGACAGCCTCGAGGGAAAGCCACAGATCCCTTGATCCATGTGACAGGAAGCGTGACACTACTGCTGCAGCTCGGGAGGAAAGCGCACGTGCATGCCCCCACTCGAGACGAGGCCTGACTCCCCTGGGGAGACTCAGAAGCGCCCCAAGATCCATGGCAACACTGGAGAGGAATCCTCAGGTTCCGGCCCCGACTCCACACAAGGACTGAGGCCCCGGCATGGACGGGAGAGGAATCCCGAGAGGTCCCCTAGCAACACGCATGGGGACTGGCCTTTCCTGAGGCCACCAGAGCGGGACCCTGTGGTCCCCGTCGTAACTCGAGAAGACCTGCCGCAACTCGCGAAAGTCCAGGAGGTTCTCCCCTCCAGGCGAGATGAGGCCCATTTCCGCTGAGGCGTCTCGAGGCTGATCACACCTCACCTCTGGAACTTCGAAAGGGTCCTTCACACCCTTGGTGCAAATCAAGAAGTTCCCCGACCTAGCCGTCTCCACTCGAGAGGAATCACGAGGGTCCCGCCCACATCCAGAGGAGCCCCGTTTCCGCCTCGTAGCTCGAGATGAGGGATCCTTTCCCTGCTTCGTCGGGAAAGAGTTCCCGGCGTTCCCGTCGCATCTCAAGAGGAGGCCCTCTCAACAGGAACGGCGAGAGGAACTCCAGGGTCGTGCCACCATTCCAAGAGTCCCCCAGATGTTTCAGTCCATTCCAGAGGAACCTCTTTTCCCTTCACCGGCTCGTCTTTCACCCCGAGGATCGACTCACACCAAGGTGGCACGTGGCACAGCCCTGTGGGAAAGCCTCGTGGGAAAGCCTCGAGGGACAGCCTCGAGGGAAAGCCACAGATCCCTTGATCCACGTGACAGGAAGCGTGACACTACTGCTGCAGCTCGGGAGGAAAGCGCACGTGCATGCCCCCACTCGAGACGAGGCCTGACTCCCCTGGGGAGACTCAGAAGCACCCCAAGAACCATGGCAACACTGGAGAGCAATCCTCAGGTTCCGGCCCCGACTCCACACAAGGACTGAGGCCCCGGCATGGACGGGAGAGGAATCCCGAGAGGTCCCCTAGCAACTCGCATGGGGACTGGCCTTTCCTGAGGCCACCAGAGCGGGTCCTTGAGGTCCCCATCGTAACTCGAGAAGACCTCCCGCAACTCGAGAAAATAAAGGAGGTTCTCCCCTCCAGGCGAGATGAGGCCCATTTCCGCTGAGGCGTCTCGAGGCTGATCACACCTCACCTCTGGAACTTCGAAAGGGTCCTTCACACCCTTGGTGCAAATCAAGAAGTTCCCCGACCTAGCCGTCTCCACTCGAGAGGAATCACGAGGGTCCCGCCCACATCCAGAGGAGCCCCATTTCCGCCTCGTAGCTCGAGATGAGGGATCCTTTCCCTGCTTCGTCGGGAAAGAGTCCCCGGCGTTCCCGTCGCATCTCAAGAGGAGGCCCTCTCAAGAGGAACGGCGAGAGGAACTCCAGGGTCGTGCCACCATTCCAAGAGTCCCCCAGATGTCTCAGTCCATTCCAGAGGAACCTCTTTTCCCTTCACCGGCTCGTCTTTCACGCCGAGGATCGACTGACACCAAGGTGGCACGTGGCACAGCCCTGTGGGAAAGCCTCGTGGGAAAGCCTCGAGGGACAGCCTCGAGGGAAAGCCACAGATCCCTTGATCCACGTGACAGGAAGCGTGACACTACTGCTGCAGCTCGGGAGGAAATCGCACGTGCATGCCCCCACTCGAGACGAGGCCTGACTCCCCTGGGGAGACTCAGAAGCACCCCAAGATCCATGGCAACACTGGAGAGGAATCCTCAGGTTCCGGCTCCGACTCCACACAAGGACTGAGGCCCCGGCATGGACGGGAGAGGAATCCCGAGTGGTCCCCTTGCTACACGCATAGGTACTGGCCTTTCCTGAGGCCACCAGAGCGGGTCCCTGTGGTCCCCGTCGTAACTCGAGAAGACCTGCCGCAACTCGAGAAAATCCAGGAGGTTCTCCCCTCCAGGCGAGATGAGGCCCATTTCCGCTGAGGCATCTCGAGGCTGATCACACCTCACCTCTGGAACTTCGAAAGGGTCCTTCACACCCTTGGTGCAAATCAAGAAGTTCCCCGACCTAGCCGTCTCCACTCGAGAGGAATCAGGAGGGTCCCGCCCACATCCAGAGGAGCCCCGTTTCCGCCTCGTAGCTCGAGATGAGGGATCCTTTCCCTGCTTCGTCGGGAAAGAGTTCCCGGCGTTCCCGTCGCATCTCAAGAGGAGGCCCTCTCAACAGGAACGGCGAGAGGAACTCCAGGGTCGTGCCACCATTCCAAGAGTCCCCCAGATGTCTCAGTCCATTCCAGAGGAACCTCTTTTCCCTTCACCGGCTCGTCTTTCACGCCGAGGATCGACTCACACCAAGGTGGCACGTGGCACAGCCCTGGGGGAAAGCCTCGTGGGAAAGCCTCGAGGGACAGCCTCGAGGGAAAGCCACAGATCCCTTGATCCACGTGACAGGAAGCGTGACACTACTGCTGCAGCTCGGGAGGAAAGCGCACGTGCATGCCCCCACTCGAGACGAGGCCTGACTCCCCTGGGGAGACTCAGAAGCACCCCAAGATCCATGGCAACACTGGAGAGCAATCCTCAGGTTCCGGCCCCGACTCCACACAAGGACTGAGGCCCCGGCATGGACGGGAGAGGAATCCCGAGAGGTCCCCTAGCAACACGCATGGGGACTGGCCTTTCCTGAGGCCACCAGAGCGGGTCCCTGAGGTCCCCGTCATAACTCGAGAAGACCTGCCGCAACTCGAGAAAATCCAGGAGGTTCTCCCCTCCAGGCGAGATGAGGCCCATTTCCGCTGAGGCGTCTCGAGGCTGATCACACCTCACCTCTGGAACTTCAAAAGGGTCCTTCACACCCTTGGTGCAAATCAAGAAGTTCCCCGACCTAGCCGTCTCCACTCGAGATGAATCACGAGGGTCCCGCCCACATCCAGAGGAGCCTCGTTTCCGCCTCGTAGCTCGAGATGAGGGATCCTTTCCCTGCTTCTTCGGGAAAGAGTCCCCGGCGTTCCCGTCGCATCTAAAGAGGAGGCCCTCTCAAGAGGAACGGCGAGAGGAACTCCAGGGTCCTGCCACCATTCCAAGAGTCCCCCAGATGTCTCAGTCCATTCCAGAGGAACCTCTTTTCCCTTCACCGGCTCGTCTTTCACGCCGAGCATCGACTCACACCAAGGTGGCACGTGGCACAGCCCTGTGGGAAAGCCTCGTGGGAAAGCCTCGAGGGACAGCCTCGAGGGAAAGCCACAGATCCCTTGATCCACGTGACAGGAAGCGTGACACTACTGCTGCAGCTCGGGAGGAAAGCGCACGTGCATGCCCAAACTCGAGACGAGGCCTGACTCCCCTGGGGAGACTCAGAAGCGCCCCAAGATCCATGGCAACACTGGAGAGGAATCCTCAGGTTCCGGCCCCGACTCCACACAAGGACTGAGGCCCCGGCATGGACGGGAGAGGAATCCCGAGAGGTCCCCTAGCAACACGCATGGGGACTGGCCTTTCCTGAGGCCACCAGAGCGGGTCCCTGTGGTCCCGGTCGTAACTCGAGAAGACCTGCCGCAACTCGCGAAAGTCCAGGAGGTTCTCCCCTCCAGGCGAGATGAGGCCCATTTCCGCTGAGGCGTCTCGAGGCTGATCACACCTCAACTCTGGAACTTCGAAAGGGTCCTTCACACCCTTGGTGCAAATCAAGAAGTTCCCCGACCTAGCCGTCTCCACTCGAGAGGAATCACGAGGGTCCCGCCCACATCCAGAGGAGCCCCGTTTCCGCCTCGTAGCTCGAGATGAGGGATCCTTTCCCTGCTTCGTCGGGAAAGAGTCCCCGGCGTTCCCGTCGCATCTCAAGAGGAGGCCCTGTCAACAGGAACGGCGAGAGGAACTCCAGGGTCGTGCCACCATTCCAAGAGTCCCCCAGATGTCTCAGTCCATTCCAGAGGAACCTCTTTTCCCTTCACCGGCTCGTCTTTCACGCCGAGGATCGACTCACACCAAGGTGGCACGTGGCACAGCCCTGTGGGAAAGCCTCGTGGGAAAGCCTCGAGGGACAGCCTCGAGGGAAAGCCACAGATCCCTTGATCCACGTGACAGGAAGCGTGACACTACTGCTGCAGCTCGGGAGGAAAGCGCACGTGCATGCCCCCACTCGAGACGAGGCCTGACTCCCCTGGGGAGACTCAGAAGCACCCCAAGAACCATGGCAACACTGGAGAGCAATCCTCAGGTTCCGGCCCCGACTCCACACAAGGACTGAGGCCCCGGCATGGACGGGAGAGGAATCCCGAGAGGTCCCCTAGCAACTCGCATGGGGACTGGCCTTTCCTGAAGCCACCAGAGCGGGTCCCTGAGGTCCCCGTCGTAACTCGAGAAGACCTGCCGCAACTCGAGAAAATCCAGGAGGTTCTCCCCTCCAGGCGAGATGAGGCCCATTTCCGCTGAGGCGTCTCGAGGCTGATCACACCTCCCCTCTGGAACTTCGAAAGGGTCCTTCACACCCTTGGTGCAAATCAAGAAGTTCCCCGACCTAGCCGTCTCCACTCGAGAGGAATCACGAGGGTCCCGCCCACATCCAGAGGAGCCCCGTTTCCGCCTCGTAGCTCGAGATGAGGGATCCTTTCCCTGCTTCGTCGGGAAAGAGTCCCCGGCGTTCCCGTCGCATCTCAAGAGGAGGCCCTCTCAAGAGGAAAAGCGAGAGGAACTCCAGGGTCGTGCCACCATTCCAAGAGTCCCCCAGATGTCTCAGTCCATTCCAGAGGAACCTCTTTTCCCTTCACCGGCTCGTCTTTCACGCCGAGGATCGACTCACACCAAGGTGGCACGTGGCACAGCCCTGTGGGAAAGCCTCGTGGGAAAGCCTCGAGGGACAGCCTCGAGGGAAAGCCACAGATCCCTTGATCCACGTGACAGGAAGCGTGACACTACTGCTGCAGCTCGGGAGGAAAGCGCACGTGCATGCCCCCACTCGAGACGAGGCCTGACTCCCCTGGGGAGACTCAGAAGCACCCCAAGATCCATGGCAACACTGGAGAGCAATCCTCAGGTTCCGGCCCCGACTCCACACAAGGACTGAGGCCCCGGCATGGACGGGAGAGGAATCCCGAGAGGTCCCCTAGCAACACGCATGGGGACTGGCCTTTCCTGAGGCCACCAGAGCGGGTCCCTGAGGTCCCCGTCATAACTCGAGAAGACCTGCCGCAACTCGAGAAAATCCAGGAGGTTCTCCCCTCCAGGCGAGATGAGGCCCATTTCCGCTGAGGCGTCTCGAGGCTGATCACACCTCACCTCTGGAACTTCGAAAGGGTCCTTCACACCCTTGGTGCAAATCAAGAAGTTCCCCGACCTAGCCGTCTCCACTCGAGAGGAATCACGAGGGTCCCGCCCACATCCAGAGGAGGCCCGTTTCCGCCTCGTAGCTCGAGATGAGGGATCCTTTCCCTGCTTCGTCGGGAAAGAGTTCCCGGCGTTCCCGTCGCATCTCAAGAGGAGGCCCTCTCAACAGGAACGGCGAGAGGAACTCCAGGGTCGTGCCACCATTCCAAGAGTCCCCCAGATGTCTCAGTCCATTCCAGAGGAACCTCTTTTCCCTTCACCGGCTCGTCTTTCACGCCGAGGATCGACTCACACCAAGGTGGCACGTGGCACAGTCCTGTGGGAAAGCCTCGTGGGAAAGCCTCGAGGGACAGCCTCGAGGGAAAGCCACAGATCCCTTGATCCACGTGACAGGAAGCGTGACACTACTGCTGCAGCTCGGGAGGAAAGCGCACGTGCATGCCCCCACTCGAGACAAGGCCTGACTCCCCTGGGGAGACTCAGAAGCACCCCAAGAACCATGGCAACACTGGAGAGCAATCCTCAGGTTCCGGCCCCGACTCCACACAAGGACTGAGGCCCCGGCATGGACGGGAGAGGAATCCCGAGAGGTCCCCTAGCAACGCACATGGGTACTGGCCTTTCCTGAAGCCACCAGAGCGGGTCCCTGAGGTCCCCGTCGTAACTCGAGAAGACCTGCCGCAACTCGAGAAAATCCAGGAGGTTCTCCCCTCCAGGCGAGATGAGGCCCATTTCCGCTGAGGCGTCTCGAGGCTGATCACACCTCCCCTCTGGAACTTCGAAAGGGTCCTTCACACCCTTGGTGCAAATCAAGAAGTTCCCCGACCTAGCCGTCTCCACTCGAGAGGAATCACGAGGGTCCCGCCCACATCCAGAGGAGCCCCGTTTCCGCCTCGTAGCTCGAGATGAGGGATCCTTTCCCTGCTTCGTCGGGAAAGAGTCCCCGGCGTTCCCGTCGCATCTCAAGAGGAGGCCCTCTCAAGAGGAACGGCGAGAGGAACTCCAGGGTCGTGCCACCATTCCAAGAGTCCCCCAGATGTCTCAGTCCATTCCAGAGGAACCTCTTTTCCCTTCACCGGCTCGTCTTTCACGCCGAGGATCGACTCACACCAAGGTGGCACGTGGCACAGCCCTGTGGGAAAGCCTCGTGGGAAAGCCTCGAGGGACAGCCTCGAGGGAAAGCCACAGATCCCTTGATCCACGTGACAGGAAGCGTGACACTACTGCTGCAGCTCGGGAGGAAAGCGCACGTGCATGCCCCCACTCGAGACAAGGCCTGACTCCCCTGGGGAGACTCAGAAGCACCCCAAGATCCATGGCAACACTGGAGAGCAATCCTCAGGTTCCGGCCCCGACTCCACACAAGGACTGAGGCCCCGGCATGGACGGGAGAGGAATCCCGAGAGGTCCCCTAGCAACACGCATGGGGACTGGCCTTTCCTGAGGCCATCAGAGCGGGTCCCTGAGGTCCCCGTCATAACTCGAGAAGACCTGCCGCAACTCGAGAAAATCCAGGAGGTTCTCCCCTCCAGGCGAGATGAGGCCCATTTCCGCTGAGGCGTCTCGAGGCTGATCACACCTCACCTCTGGAACTTCAAAAGGGTCCTTCACACCCTTGGTGCAAATCAAGAAGTTCCCCGACCTAGCCGTCTCCACTCGAGAGGAATCACGAGGGTCCCGCCCACATCCAGAGGAGGCCCGTTTCCGCCTCGTAGCTCGAGATGAGGGATCCTTTCCCTGCTTCGTCGGGAAAGAGTCCCCGGCGTTCCCGTCGCATCTCAAGAGGAGGCCCTCTCAAGAGGAACGGCGAGAGGAACTCCAGGGTCGTGCCACCATTCCAAGAGTCCCCCAGATGTCTCAGTCCATTCCAGAGGAACCTCTTTTCCCTTCACCGGCTCGTCTTTCACGCCGAGGATCGACTCACACCAAGGTGGCACGTGGCACAGCCCTGTGGGAAAGCCTCGTGGGAAAGCCTCGAGGGACAGCCTCGAGGGAAAGCCACAGATCCCTTGATCCACGTGACAGGAAGCGTGACACTACTGCTGCAGCTCGGGAGGAAAGCGCACGTGCATGCCCCCACTCGAGACGAGGCCTGACTCCCCTGGGGAGACTCAGAAGCACCCCAAGATCCATGGCAACACTGGAGAGGAATCCTCAGGTTCCGGCCCCGACTCCACACAAGGACTGAGGCCCCGGCATGGACGGGAGAGGAATCCCGAGAGGTCCCCTAGCAACACGCATGGGGACTGGCCTTTCCTGAGGCCACCAGAGCGGGTCCCTGTGGTCCCCGTCGTAACTCGAGAAGACCTGCCGCAACTCGAGAAAATCCAGGAGGTTCTCCCCTCCAGGCGAGATGAGGCCCATTTCCGCTGAGGCGTCTCGAGTCTGATCACACCTCACCTCTGGAACTTCGAAAGGGTCCTTCACACCCTTGGTGCAAATCAAGAAGTTCCCCGACCTAGCCGTCTCCACTCGAGAGGAATCACGAGGGTCCCGCCCACATCCAGAGGAGCCCCGTTTCCGCCTCGTAGCTCGAGATGAGGGATCCTTTCCCTGGTTCGTCGGGAAAGAGTCCCCGGCGTTCCCGTCGCATCTCAAGAGGAGGCCCTCTCAAGAGGAACGGCGAGAGGAACTCCAGGATCGTGCCACCATTCCAAGAGTCCCCCAGATGTCTCAGTCCATTCCAGAGGAACCTCTTTTCCCTTCACCGGCTCGTCTTTCACGCCGAGGATCGACTCACACCAAGGTGGCACGTGGCACAGCCCTGTGGGAAAGCCTCGTGGGAAAGCCTCGAGGGACAGCCTCGAGGGAAAGCCACAGATCCCTTGATCCACGTGACAGGAAGCGTGACACTACTGCTGCAGCTCGGGAGGAAAGCGCACGTGCATGCCCCCACGCGAGACGAGGCCTGACTCCCCTGGGGAGACTCAGAAGCACCCCAAGATCCATGGCAACACTGGAGAGCAATCCTCAGGTTCCGGCCCCGACTCCACACAAGGACTGAGGCCCCGGCATGGACGGGAGAGGAATCCCGAGAGGTCCCCTAGCAACTCGCATGGGGACTGGCCTTTCCTGAGGCCACCAGAGCGGGTCCCTGAGGTCCCCGTCGTAACTCGAGAAGACCTGCCGCAACTCGAGAAAATCCAGGAGGTTCTCGCCTCCAGGCGAGATGAGGCCCATTTCCGCTGAGGCGTCTCGAGGCTGATCACTCCTCACCTCTGGAACTTCGAAAGGGTCCTTCACACCCTTGGTGCAAATCAAGAAGTTCCCCGACCTAGCCGTCTCCACTCGAGAGGAATCACGAGGGTCCCGCCCACATCCAGAGGAGCCCCGTTTCCGCCTCGTAGCTCGAGATGAGGGATCCTTTCCCTGCTTCGTCGGGAAAGAGTTCCCGGCGTTCCCGTCGCATCTCAAGAGGAGGCCCTCTCAAGAGGAACGGCGAGAGGAACTCCAGGGTCGTGCCACCATTCCAAGAGTCCCCCAGATGTCTCAGTCCATTCCAGAGGAACCTCTTTTCCCTTCACCGGCTCGTCTTTCACGCCGAAGATCGACTCACACCAAGGTGGCACGTGGCACAGCCCTGTGGGAAAGCCTCGTGGGAAAGCCTCGAGGGACAGCCTCGAGGGAAAGCCACAGATCCCTTGATCCACGTGACAGGAAGCGTGACACTACTGCTGCAGCTCAGGAGGAAAGCGCACGTGCATGCCCCCACTCGAGACGAGGCCTGACTCCCCTGGGGAGACTCAGAAGCACCCCAAGATCCATGGCAACACTGGAGAGGAATCCTCAGGTTCCGGCTCCGACTCCACACAAGGACTGAGGCCCCGGCATGGACGGGAGAGGAATCCCGAGTGGTCCCCTTGCAACACGCATGGGGACTGGCCTTTCCTGAGGCCACCAGAGCGGGTCCCTGTGGTCCCCGTCGTAGCTCGAGAAGACCTGCCGCAACTCGAGAAAATCCAGGAGGTTCTCCCCTCCAGGCGAGATGAGGCCCATTTCCGCTGAGGCGTCTCGAGGCTGATCACACCTCACCTCTGGAACTTCGAAAGGGTCCTTCACACCCTTGGTGCAAATCAAGAAGTTCCCCGACCTAGCCGTCTCCACTCGAGAGGAATCACGAGGGTCCCGCCCACATCCAGAGGAGCCCCGTTTCCGCCTCGTAGCTCGAGATGAGGGATCCTTTCCCTGCTTCTTCGGGAAAGAGTCCCCGGCGTTCCCGTCGCATCTCAAGAGGAGGCCCTCTCAAGAGGAACGGCGAGAGGAACTCCAGGGTCGTGCCACCATTCCAAGAGTCCCCCAGATGTCTCAGTCCATTCCAGAGGAACCTCTTTTCCCTTCACCGGCTCGTCTTTCACGCCGAGGATCGACTCACACCAAGGTGGCACGTGGCACAGCCCTGTGGGAAAGCCTCGTGGGAAAGCCTCGAGGGACAGCCTCGAGGGAAAGCCACAGATCCCTTGATCCACGTGACAGGAAGCGTGACACTACTGCTGCAGCTCGGGAGGAAAGCGCACGTGCATGCCCCCACTCGAGACGAGGCCTGACTCCCCTGGGGATACTCAGAAGCACCCCAAGATCCATGGCAACACTGGAGAGGAATCCTCAGGTTCCGGCTCCGACTCCACACAAGGACTGAGGCCCCGGCATGGACGGGAGAGGAATCCCGAGAGGTCCCCTAGCAACACGCATGTGGACTGGCCTTTCCTGAGGCCACCAGAGCGGGTCCCTGTGGTCCCCGTCGTAACTCGAGAAGACCTGCCGCAACTCGCGAAAGTCCAGGAGGTTCTCCCCTCCAGGCGAGATGAGGCCCATTTCCGCTGAGGCGTCTCGAGGCTGATCACACCTCACCTCTGGAACTTCGAAAGGGTCCTTCACACCCTTGGTGCAAATCAAGAAGTTCCCCGACCTAGCCGTCTCCACTCGAGAGGAATCACGAGGGTCCCGCCCACATCCAGAGGAGCCTCGTTTCCGCCTCGTAGCTCGAGATGAGGGATCCTTTCCCTGCTTCTTCGGGAAAGAGTCCCCGGCGTTCCCGTCGCATCTCAAGAGGAGGCCCTCTCAAGAGGAACGGCGAGAGGAACTCCAGGGTCGTGCCACCATTCCAAGAGTCCCCCAGATGTCTCAGTCCATTCCAGAGGAACCTCTTTTCCCTTCACCGGCTCGTCTTTCACGCCGAGGATCGACTCACACCAAGGTGGCACGTGGCACAGCCCTGTGGGAAAGCCTCGTGGGAAAGCCTCGAGGGACAGCCTCGAGGGAAAGCCACAGATCCCTTGATCCATGTGACAGGAAGCGTGACACTACTGCTGCAGCTCGGGAGGAAAGCGCACGTGCATGCCCCCACTCGAGACGAGGCCTGACTCCCCTGGGGAGACTCAGAAGCGCCCCAAGATCCATGGCAACACTGGAGAGGAATCCTCAGGTTCCGGCCCCGACTCCACACAAGGACTGAGGCCCCGGCATGGACGGGAGAGGAATCCCGAGAGGTCCCCTAGCAACACGCATGGGGACTGGCCTTTCCTGAGGCCACCAGAGCGGGTCCCTGTGGTCCCCGTCGTAACTCGAGAAGACCTGCCGCAACTCGCGAAAGTCCAGGAGGTTCTCCCCTCCAGGCGAGATGAGGCCCATTTCCGCTGAGGCGTCTCGAGGCTGATCACACCTCACCTCTGGAACTTCGAAAGGGTCCTTCACACCCTTGGTGCAAATCAAGAAGTTCCCCGACCTAGCCGTCTCCACTCGAGAGGAATCACGAGGGTCCCGCCCACATCCAGAGGAGCCCCGTTTCCGCCTCGTAGCTCGAGATGAGGGATCCTTTCCCTGCTTCGTCGGGAAAGAGTTCCCGGCGTTCCCGTCGCATCTCAAGAGGAGGCCCTCTCAACAGGAACGGCGAGAGGAACTCCAGGGTCGTGCCACCATTCCAAGAGTCCCCCAGATGTTTCAGTCCATTCCAGAGGAACCTCTTTTCCCTTCACCGGCTCGTCTTTCACCCCGAGGATCGACTCACACCAAGGTGGCACGTGGCACAGCCCTGTGGGAAAGCCTCGTGGGAAAGCCTCGAGGGACAGCCTCGAGGGAAAGCCACAGATCCCTTGATCCACGTGACAGGAAGCGTGACACTACTGCTGCAGCTCGGGAGGAAAGCGCACGTGCATGCCCCCACTCGAGACGAGGCCTGACTCCCCTGGGGAGACTCAGAAGCACCCCAAGAACCATGGCAACACTGGAGAGCAATCCTCAGGTTCCGGCCCCGACTCCACACAAGGACTGAGGCCCCGGCATGGACGGGAGAGGAATCCCGAGAGGTCCCCTAGCAACTCGCATGGGGACTGGCCTTTCCTGAGGCCACCAGAGCGGGTCCTTGAGGTCCCCATCGTAACTCGAGAAGACCTCCCGCAACTCGAGAAAATAAAGGAGGTTCTCCCCTCCAGGCGAGATGAGGCCCATTTCCGCTGAGGCGTCTCGAGGCTGATCACACCTCACCTCTGGAACTTCGAAAGGGTCCTTCACACCCTTGGTGCAAATCAAGAAGTTCCCCGACCTAGCCGTCTCCACTCGAGAGGAATCACGAGGGTCCCGCCCACATCCAGAGGAGCCCCATTTCCGCCTCGTAGCTCGAGATGAGGGATCCTTTCCCTGCTTCGTCGGGAAAGAGTCCCCGGCGTTCCCGTCGCATCTCAAGAGGAGGCCCTCTCAAGAGGAACGGCGAGAGGAACTCCAGGGTCGTGCCACCATTCCAAGAGTCCCCCAGATGTCTCAGTCCATTCCAGAGGAACCTCTTTTCCCTTCACCGGCTCGTCTTTCACGCCGAGGATCGACTGACACCAAGGTGGCACGTGGCACAGCCCTGTGGGAAAGCCTCGTGGGAAAGCCTCGAGGGACAGCCTCGAGGGAAAGCCACAGATCCCTTGATCCACGTGACAGGAAGCGTGACACTACTGCTGCAGCTCGGGAGGAAATCGCACGTGCATGCCCCCACTCGAGACGAGGCCTGACTCCCCTGGGGAGACTCAGAAGCACCCCAAGATCCATGGCAACACTGGAGAGGAATCCTCAGGTTCCGGCTCCGACTCCACACAAGGACTGAGGCCCCGGCATGGACGGGAGAGGAATCCCGAGTGGTCCCCTTGCTACACGCATAGGTACTGGCCTTTCCTGAGGCCACCAGAGCGGGTCCCTGTGGTCCCCGTCGTAACTCGAGAAGACCTGCCGCAACTCGAGAAAATCCAGGAGGTTCTCCCCTCCAGGCGAGATGAGGCCCATTTCCGCTGAGGCATCTCGAGGCTGATCACACCTCACCTCTGGAACTTCGAAAGGGTCCTTCACACCCTTGGTGCAAATCAAGAAGTTCCCCGACCTAGCCGTCTCCACTCGAGAGGAATCAGGAGGGTCCCGCCCACATCCAGAGGAGCCCCGTTTCCGCCTCGTAGCTCGAGATGAGGGATCCTTTCCCTGCTTCGTCGGGAAAGAGTTCCCGGCGTTCCCGTCGCATCTCAAGAGGAGGCCCTCTCAACAGGAACGGCGAGAGGAACTCCAGGGTCGTGCCACCATTCCAAGAGTCCCCCAGATGTCTCAGTCCATTCCAGAGGAACCTCTTTTCCCTTCACCGGCTCGTCTTTCACGCCGAGGATCGACTCACACCAAGGTGGCACGTGGCACAGCCCTGGGGGAAAGCCTCGTGGGAAAGCCTCGAGGGACAGCCTCGAGGGAAAGCCACAGATCCCTTGATCCACGTGACAGGAAGCGTGACACTACTGCTGCAGCTCGGGAGGAAAGCGCACGTGCATGCCCCCACTCGAGACGAGGCCTGACTCCCCTGGGGAGACTCAGAAGCACCCCAAGATCCATGGCAACACTGGAGAGCAATCCTCAGGTTCCGGCCCCGACTCCACACAAGGACTGAGGCCCCGGCATGGACGGGAGAGGAATCCCGAGAGGTCCCCTAGCAACACGCATGGGGACTGGCCTTTCCTGAGGCCACCAGAGCGGGTCCCTGAGGTCCCCGTCATAACTCGAGAAGACCTGCCGCAACTCGAGAAAATCCAGGAGGTTCTCCCCTCCAGGCGAGATGAGGCCCATTTCCGCTGAGGCGTCTCGAGGCTGATCACACCTCACCTCTGGAACTTCAAAAGGGTCCTTCACACCCTTGGTGCAAATCAAGAAGTTCCCCGACCTAGCCGTCTCCACTCGAGAGGAATCACGAGGGTCCCGCCCACATCCAGAGGAGCCCCGTTTCCGCCTCGTAGCTCGAGATGAGGGATCCTTTCCCTGCTTCGTCGGGAAAGAGTTCCCGGCGTTCCCGTCGCATCTCAAGAGGAGGCCCTCTCAACAGGAACGGCGAGAGGAACTCCAGGGTCGTGCCACCATTCCAAGAGTCCCCCAGATGTCTCAGTCCATTCCAGAGGAACCTCTTTTCCCTTCACCGGCTCGTCTTTCACGCCGAGGATCGACTCACACCAAGGTGGCACGTGGCACAGTCCTGTGGGAAAGCCTCGTGGGAAAGCCTCGAGGGACAGCCTCGAGGGAAAGCCACAGATCCCTTGATCCACGTGACAGGAAGCGTGACACTACTGCTGCAGCTCGGGAGGAAAGCGCACGTGCATGCCCCCACTCGAGACAAGGCCTGACTCCCCTGGGGAGACTCAGAAGCACCCCAAGAACCATGGCAACACTGGAGAGCAATCCTCAGGTTCCGGCCCCGACTCCACACAAGGACTGAGGCCCCGGCATGGACGGGAGAGGAATCCCGAGAGGTCCCCTAGCAACGCACATGGGTACTGGCCTTTCCTGAAGCCACCAGAGCGGGTCCCTGAGGTCCCCGTCGTAACTCGAGAAGACCTGCCGCAACTCGAGAAAATCCAGGAGGTTCTCCCCTCCAGGCGAGATGAGGCCCATTTCTGCTGAGGCGTCTCGAGGCTGATCACACCTCCCCTCTGGAACTTCGAAAGGGTCCTTCACACCCTTGGTGCAAATCAAGAAGTTCCCCGACCTAGCCGTCTCCACTCGAGATGAATCACGAGGGTCCCGCCCACATCCAGAGGAGCCTCGTTTCCGCCTCGTAGCTCGAGATGAGGGATCCTTTCCCTGCTTCTTCGGGAAAGAGTCCCCGGCGTTCCCGTCGCATCTAAAGAGGAGGCCCTCTCAAGAGGAACGGCGAGAGGAACTCCAGGGTCCTGCCACCATTCCAAGAGTCCCCCAGATGTCTCAGTCCATTCCAGAGGAACCTCTTTTCCCTTCACCGGCTCGTCTTTCACGCCGAGCATCGACTCACACCAAGGTGGCACGTGGCACAGCCCTGTGGGAAAGCCTCGTGGGAAAGCCTCGAGGGACAGCCTCGAGGGAAAGCCACAGATCCCTTGATCCACGTGACAGGAAGCGTGACACTACTGCTGCAGCTCGGGAGGAAAGCGCACGTGCATGCCCAAACTCGAGACGAGGCCTGACTCCCCTGGGGAGACTCAGAAGCGCCCCAAGATCCATGGCAACACTGGAGAGGAATCCTCAGGTTCCGGCCCCGACTCCACACAAGGACTGAGGCCCCGGCATGGACGGGAGAGGAATCCCGAGAGGTCCCCTAGCAACACGCATGGGGACTGGCCTTTCCTGAGGCCACCAGAGCGGGTCCCTGTGGTCCCGGTCGTAACTCGAGAAGACCTGCCGCAACTCGCGAAAGTCCAGGAGGTTCTCCCCTCCAGGCGAGATGAGGCCCATTTCCGCTGAGGCGTCTCGAGGCTGATCACACCTCAACTCTGGAACTTCGAAAGGGTCCTTCACACCCTTGGTGCAAATCAAGAAGTTCCCCGACCTAGCCGTCTCCACTCGAGAGGAATCACGAGGGTCCCGCCCACATCCAGAGGAGCCCCGTTTCCGCCTCGTAGCTCGAGATGAGGGATCCTTTCCCTGCTTCGTCGGGAAAGAGTCCCCGGCGTTCCCGTCGCATCTCAAGAGGAGGCCCTGTCAACAGGAACGGCGAGAGGAACTCCAGGGTCGTGCCACCATTCCAAGAGTCCCCCAGATGTCTCAGTCCATTCCAGAGGAACCTCTTTTCCCTTCACCGGCTCGTCTTTCACGCCGAGGATCGACTCACACCAAGGTGGCACGTGGCACAGCCCTGTGGGAAAGCCTCGTGGGAAAGCCTCGAGGGACAGCCTCGAGGGAAAGCCACAGATCCCTTGATCCACGTGACAGGAAGCGTGACACTACTGCTGCAGCTCGGGAGGAAAGCGCACGTGCATGCCCCCACTCGAGACGAGGCCTGACTCCCCTGGGGAGACTCAGAAGCACCCCAAGAACCATGGCAACACTGGAGAGCAATCCTCAGGTTCCGGCCCCGACTCCACACAAGGACTGAGGCCCCGGCATGGACGGGAGAGGAATCCCGAGAGGTCCCCTAGCAACTCGCATGGGGACTGGCCTTTCCTGAAGCCACCAGAGCGGGTCCCTGAGGTCCCCGTCGTAACTCGAGAAGACCTGCCGCAACTCGAGAAAATCCAGGAGGTTCTCCCCTCCAGGCGAGATGAGGCCCATTTCCGCTGAGGCGTCTCGAGGCTGATCACACCTCCCCTCTGGAACTTCGAAAGGGTCCTTCACACCCTTGGTGCAAATCAAGAAGTTCCCCGACCTAGCCGTCTCCACTCGAGAGGAATCACGAGGGTCCCGCCCACATCCAGAGGAGCCCCGTTTCCGCCTCGTAGCTCGAGATGAGGGATCCTTTCCCTGCTTCGTCGGGAAAGAGTTCCCGGCGTTCCCGTCGCATCTCAAGAGGAGGCCCTCTCAACAGGAACGGCGAGAGGAACTCCAGGGTCGTGCCACCATTCCAAGAGTCCCCCAGATGTCTCAGTCCATTCCAGAGGAACCTCTTTTCCCTTCACCGGCTCGTCTTTCACGCCGAGGATCGACTCACACCAAGGTGGCACGTGGCACAGTCCTGTGGGAAAGCCTCGTGGGAAAGCCTCGAGGGACAGCCTCGAGGGAAAGCCACAGATCCCTTGATCCACGTGACAGGAAGCGTGACACTACTGCTGCAGCTCGGGAGGAAAGCGCACGTGCATGCCCCCACTCGAGACAAGGCCTGACTCCCCTGGGGAGACTCAGAAGCACCCCAAGAACCATGGCAACACTGGAGAGCAATCCTCAGGTTCCGGCCCCGACTCCACACAAGGACTGAGGCCCCGGCATGGACGGGAGAGGAATCCCGAGAGGTCCCCTAGCAACGCACATGGGTACTGGCCTTTCCTGAAGCCACCAGAGCGGGTCCCTGAGGTCCCCGTCGTAACTCGAGAAGACCTGCCGCAACTCGAGAAAATCCAGGAGGTTCTCCCCTCCAGGCGAGATGAGGCCCATTTCCGCTGAGGCGTCTCGAGGCTGATCACACCTCCCCTCTGGAACTTCGAAAGGGTCCTTCACACCCTTGGTGCAAATCAAGAAGTTCCCCGACCTAGCCGTCTCCACTCGAGAGGAATCACGAGGGTCCCGCCCACATCCAGAGGAGCCCCGTTTCCGCCTCGTAGCTCGAGATGAGGGATCCTTTCCCTGCTTCG
This sequence comes from Budorcas taxicolor, assembly GCF_023091745.1. Lineage (NCBI taxonomy): Eukaryota > Metazoa > Chordata > Mammalia > Artiodactyla > Bovidae > Budorcas > Budorcas taxicolor. The sequence goes on along the minus strand of NC_068927.1, from coordinate 1,127,874 downwards.
TCGGGAAAGAGTCCCCGGCGTTCCCGTCGCATCTCAAGAGGAGGCCCTCTCAAGAGGAACGGCGAGAGGAACTCCAGGGTCGTGCCACCATTCCAAGAGTCCCCCAGATGTCTCAGTCCATTCCAGAGGAACCTCTTTTCCCTTCACCGGCTCGTCTTTCACGCCGAGGATCGACTCACACCAAGGTGGCACGTGGCACAGCCCTGTGGGAAAGCCTCGTGGGAAAGCCTCGAGGGACAGCCTCGAGGGAAAGCCACAGATCCCTTGATCCACGTGACAGGAAGCGTGACACTACTGCTGCAGCTCGGGAGGAAAGCGCACGTGCATGCCCCCACTCGAGACAAGGCCTGACTCCCCTGGGGAGACTCAGAAGCACCCCAAGATCCATGGCAACACTGGAGAGCAATCCTCAGGTTCCGGCCCCGACTCCACACAAGGACTGAGGCCCCGGCATGGACGGGAGAGGAATCCCGAGAGGTCCCCTAGCAACACGCATGGGGACTGGCCTTTCCTGAGGCCATCAGAGCGGGTCCCTGAGGTCCCCGTCATAACTCGAGAAGACCTGCCGCAACTCGAGAAAATCCAGGAGGTTCTCCCCTCCAGGCGAGATGAGGCCCATTTCCGCTGAGGCGTCTCGAGGCTGATCACACCTCACCTCTGGAACTTCAAAAGGGTCCTTCACACCCTTGGTGCAAATCAAGAAGTTCCCCGACCTAGCCGTCTCCACTCGAGAGGAATCACGAGGGTCCCGCCCACATCCAGAGGAGGCCCGTTTCCGCCTCGTAGCTCGAGATGAGGGATCCTTTCCCTGCTTCGTCGGGAAAGAGTCCCCGGCGTTCCCGTCGCATCTCAAGAGGAGGCCCTCTCAAGAGGAACGGCGAGAGGAACTCCAGGGTCGTGCCACCATTCCAAGAGTCCCCCAGATGTCTCAGTCCATTCCAGAGGAACCTCTTTTCCCTTCACCGGCTCGTCTTTCACGCCGAGGATCGACTCACACCAAGGTGGCACGTGGCACAGCCCTGTGGGAAAGCCTCGTGGGAAAGCCTCGAGGGACAGCCTCGAGGGAAAGCCACAGATCCCTTGATCCACGTGACAGGAAGCGTGACACTACTGCTGCAGCTCGGGAGGAAAGCGCACGTGCATGCCCCCACTCGAGACGAGGCCTGACTCCCCTGGGGAGACTCAGAAGCACCCCAAGATCCATGGCAACACTGGAGAGGAATTCTCAGGTTCCGGCCCCGACTCCACACAAGGACTGAGGCCCCGGCATGGACGGGAGAGGAATCCCGAGAGGTCCCCTAGCAACACGCATGGGGACTGGCCTTTCCTGAGGCCACCAGAGCGGGTCCCTGTGGTCCCCGTCGTAACTCGAGAAGACCTGCCGCAACTCGAGAAAATCCAGGAGGTTCTCCCCTCCAGGCGAGATGAGGCCCATTTCCGCTGAGGCGTCTCGAGTCTGATCACACCTCACCTCTGGAACTTCGAAAGGGTCCTTCACACCCTTGGTGCAAATCAAGAAGTTCCCCGACCTAGCCGTCTCCACTCGAGAGGAATCACGAGGGTCCCGCCCACATCCAGAGGAGCCCCGTTTCCGCCTCGTAGCTCGAGATGAGGGATCCTTTCCCTGGTTCGTCGGGAAAGAGTCCCCGGCGTTCCCGTCGCATCTCAAGAGGAGGCCCTCTCAAGAGGAACGGCGAGAGGAACTCCAGGATCGTGCCACCATTCCAAGAGTCCCCCAGATGTCTCAGTCCATTCCAGAGGAACCTCTTTTCCCTTCACCGGCTCGTCTTTCACGCCGAGGATCGACTCACACCAAGGTGGCACGTGGCACAGCCCTGTGGGAAAGCCTCGTGGGAAAGCCTCGAGGGACAGCCTCGAGGGAAAGCCACAGATCCCTTGATCCACGTGACAGGAAGCGTGACACTACTGCTGCAGCTCGGGAGGAAAGCGCACGTGCATGCCCCCACGCGAGACGAGGCCTGACTCCCCTGGGGAGACTCAGAAGCACCCCAAGATCCATGGCAACACTGGAGAGCAATCCTCAGGTTCCGGCCCCGACTCCACACAAGGACTGAGGCCCCGGCATGGACGGGAGAGGAATCCCGAGAGGTCCCCTAGCAACTCGCATGGGGACTGGCCTTTCCTGAGGCCACCAGAGCGGGTCCCTGAGGTCCCCGTCGTAACTCGAGAAGACCTGCCGCAACTCGAGAAAATCCAGGAGGTTCTCGCCTCCAGGCGAGATGAGGCCCATTTCCGCTGAGGCGTCTCGAGGCTGATCACTCCTCACCTCTGGAACTTCGAAAGGGTCCTTCACACCCTTGGTGCAAATCAAGAAGTTCCCCGACCTAGCCGTCTCCACTCGAGAGGAATCACGAGGGTCCCGCCCACATCCAGAGGAGCCCCGTTTCCGCCTCGTAGCTCGAGATGAGGGATCCTTTCCCTGCTTCGTCGGGAAAGAGTCCCCGGCGTTCCCGTCGCATCTCAAGAGGAGGCCCTCTCAACAGGAACGGCGAGAGGAACTCCAGGGTCGTGCCACCATTCCAAGAGTCCCCCAGATGTCTCAGTCCATTCCAGAGGAACCTCTTTTCCCTTCACCGGCTCGTCTTTCACGCCGAGGATCGACTCACACCAAGGTGGCACGTGGCACGGCTCTGTGGGAAAGCCTCGTGGGAAAGCCTCGAGGGACAGCCTCGAGGGAAAGCCACAGATCCCTTGATCCACGTGACAGGAAGCGTGACACTACTGCTGCAGCTCGGGAGGAAAGCTCACGTGCATGCCCCCACTCGAGACGAGGCCTGACTCCCCTGGGGAGACTCAGAAGCACCCCAAGATCCATGGCAACACTGGAGAGGAATCCTCAGGTTCCGGCTCCGACTCCACACAAGGACTGAGGCCCCGGCATGGACGGGAGAGGAATCCCGAGTGGTCCCCTTGCAACACCATGGGGACTGGCCTTTCCTGAGGCCACCAGAGCGGGTCCCTGTGGTCCCCGTCGTAACTCGAGAAGACCTGCCGCAACTCGAGAAAATCCAGGAGGTTCTCCCCTCCAGGCGAGATGAGGCACATTTCCGCTGAGGCGTCTCGAGGCTGATCACACCTCACCTCTGGAACTTCGAAAGGGTCCTTCACACCCTTGGTGCAAATCAAGAAGTTCCCCGACCTAGGCGTCTCCACTCGAGAGGAATCACGAGGGTCCCGCCCACATCCAGAGGAGCCCCGTTTCCGCCTCGTAGCTCGAGATGAGGGATCCTTTCCCTGCTTCGTCGGGAAAGAGTTCCCGGCGTTCCCGTCGCATCTCAAGAGGAGGCCCTCTCAACAGGAACGGCGAGAGGAACTCCAGGGTCATGCCACCATTCCAAGAGTCCCCCAGATGTCTCAGTCCATTCCAGAGGAACCTCTTTTCCCTTCACCGGCTCGTCTTTCACGCCGAGGATCGACTCACACCAAGGTGGCACGTGGCACAGCCCTGTGGGAAAGCCTCGTGGGAAAGCCTCGAGGGACAGCCTCGAGGGAAAGCCACAGATCCCTTGATCCACGTGACAGGAAGCGTGACACTACTGCTGCAGCTCGGGAGGAAAGCGCACGTGCATGCCCCCACTCGAGACGAGGCCTGACTCCCATGGGGAGACTCAGAAGCACCCCAAGATCCATGGCAACACTGGAGAGCAATCCTCAGGTTCCGGCCCCGACTCCACACAAGGACTGAGGCCCCGGCATGGACGGGAGAGGAATCCCGAGAGGTCCCCTAGCAACACGCATGGGGACTGGCCTTTCCTGAGGCCACCAGAGCGGGTCCCTGAGGTCCCTGTCGTAACTCGAGAAGACCTGCCGCAACTCGAGAAAATCCAGGAGGTTCTCCCCTCCAGGCGAGATGAGGCCCATTTCCGCTGAGGCGTCTCGAGGCTGATCACACCTCACCTCTGGAACTTCGAAAGGGTCCTTCACACCCTTGGTGCAAATCAAGAAGTTCCCCGACCTAGGCGTCTACACTCGAGAGGAATCACGAGGGTCCCGCCCACATCCAGAGGAGCCCCGTTTCCGCCTCGTAGCTCGAGATGAGGGATCCTTTCCCTGCTTCGTCGGGAAAGAGTTCCCGGCGTTCCCGTCGCATCTCAAGAGGAGGCCCTCTCAACAGGAACGGCGAGAGGAACTCCAGGGTCGTGCCACCATTCCAAGAGTCCCCCAGATGTCTCAGTCCATTCCAGAGGAACCTCTTTTCCCTTCACCGGCTCGTCTTTCACGCCGAGGATCGACTCACACCAAGGTGGCACGTGGCACAGCCCTGTGGGAAAGCCTCGTGGGAAAGCCTCGAGGGACAGCCTCGAGGGAAAGCCACAGATCCCTTGATCCACGTGACAGGAAGCGTGACACTACTGCTGCAGCTCGGGAGGAAAGCGCACGTGCATGCCCCCACTCGAGACGAGGCCTGACTCCCCTGGGGAGACTCAGAAGCACCCCAAGATCCATGGCAACACTGGAGAGCAATCCTCAGGTTCCGGCCCCGACTCCACACAAGGACTGAGGCCCGGCATGGACGGGAGAGGAATCCCGAGAGGTCCCCTAGCAACTCGCATGGGGACTGGCCTTTCCTGAGGCCACCAGAGCGGGTCCCTGAGGTCCCCGTCGTAACTCGAGAAGACCTGCCGCAACTCGAGAAAATCCAGGAGGTTCTCGCCTCCAGGCGAGATGAGGCCCATTTCCGCTGAGGCGTCTCGAGGCTGATCACACCTCACCTCTGGAACTTCGAAAGGGTCCTTCACACCCTTGGTGCAAATCAAGAAGTTCCCCGACCTAGCCGTCTCCACTCGAGAGGAATCACGAGGGTCCCGCCCACATCCAGAGGAGCCCCGTTTCCGCCTCGTAGCTCGAGATGAGGGATCCTTTCCCTGCTTCGTCGGGAAAGAGTCCCCGGCGTTCCCGTCGCATCTCAAGAGGAGGCCCTCTCAAGAGGAACGGCGAGAGGAACTCCAGGGTCGTGCCACCATTCCAAGAGTCCCCCAGATGTCTCAGTCCATTCCAGAGGAACCTCTTTTCCCTTCACCGGCTCGTCTTTCACGCCGAGGATCGACTCACACCAAGGTGGCACGTGGCACAGCCCTGTGGGAAAGCCTCGTGGGAAAGCCTCGAGGGACAGCCTCGAGGGAAAGCCACAGATCCCTTGATCCACGTGACAGGAAGCGTGACACTACTGCTGCAGCTCGGGAGGAAAGCGCACGTGCATGCCCCCACTCGAGACGAGGCCTGACTCCCCTGGGGAGACTCAGAAGCACCCCAAGATCCATGGCAACACTGGAGAGGAATCCTCAGGTTCCGGCTCCGACTCCACACAAGGACTGAGGCCCCGGCATGGACGGGAGAGGAATCCTGAGTGGTCCCCTTGCAACACGCATGGCGACTGGCCTTTCCTGAGGCCACCAGAGCGGGTCCCTGTGGTCCCCGTCGTAACTCGAGAAGACCTGCTGCAACTCGAGAAAATCCAGGAGGTTCTCCCCTCCAGGCGAGATGAGGCCCATTTCCGCTGAGGCGTCTCGAGGCTGATCACACCTCACCTCTGGAACTTCGAAAGGGTCCTTCACACCCTTGGTGCAAATCAAGAAGTTCCCCGACCTAGCCGTCTCCACTCGAGAGGAATCACGAGGGTCCCGCCCACATCCAGAGGAGCCTCGTTTCCACCTCGTAGCTCGAGATGAGGGATCCTTTCCCTGCTTCGTCGGGAAAGAGTCCCCGGCGTTCCCGTCGCATCTCAAGAGGAGGCCCTCTCAACAGGAACGGCGAGAGGAACTCCAGGGTCATGCCACCATTCCAAGAGTCCCCCAGATGTCTCAGTCCATTCCAGAGGAACCTCTTTTCCCTTCACCGGCTCGTCTTTCACGCCGAGGATCGACTCACACCAAGGTGGCACGTGGCACAGCCCTGTGGGAAAGCCTCGTGGGAAAGCCTCGAGGGACAGCCTCGAGGGAAAGCCACAGATCCCTTGATCCACGTGACAGGAAGCGTGACACTACTGCTGCAGCTCGGGAGGAAAGCGCACGTGCATGCCCCCACTCGAGACGAGGCCTGACTCCCCTGGGGAGACTCAGAAGCACCCCAAGATCCATGGCAACACTGGAGAGCAATCCTCAGGTTCCGGCCCCGACTCCACACAAGGACTGAGGCCCCGGCATGGACGGGAGAGGAATCCCGAGAGGTCCCCTAGCAACACGCATGGGGACTGGCCTTTCCTGAGGCCACCAGAGCGGGTCCCTGAGGTCCCCGTCGTAACTCGAGAAGACCTGCCGCAACTCGAGAAAATCCAGGAGGTTCTCCCCTCCAGGCGAGATGAGGCCCATTTCCGCTGAGGCGTCTCGAGGCTGATCACACCTCACCTCTGGAACTTCGAAAGGGTCCTTCACACCCTTGGTGCAAATCAAGAAGTTCCCCGACCTAGCCGTCTCCACTCGAGAGGAATCACGAGGGTCCCGCCCACATCCAGAGGAGCCCCGTTTCCGCCTCGTAGCTCGAGATGAGGGATCCTTTCCCTGCTTCGTCGGGAAAGAGTTCCCGGCGTTCCCGTCGCATCTCAAGAGGAGGCCCTCTCAACAGGAACGGCGAGAGGAACTCCAGGGTCGTGCCACCATTCCAAGAGTCCCCCAGATGTCTCAGTCCATTCCAGAGGAACCTCTTTTCCCTTCACCGGCTCGTCTTTCACGCCGATGATCGACTCACACCAAGGTGGCACGTGGCACAGCCCTGTGGGAAAGCCTCGTGGGAAAGCCTCGAGGGACAGCCTCGAGGGAAAGCCACAGATCCCTTGATCCACGTGACAGGAAGCGTGACACTACTGCTGCAGCTCGGGAGGAAAGCGCACGTGCATGCCCCCACTCGAGACGAGGCCTGACTCCCCTGGGGAGACTCAGAAGCACCCCAAGATCCATGGCAACACTGGAGAGCAATCCTCAGGTTCCGGCCCCGACTCCACACAAGGACTGAGGCCCCGGCATGGACGGGAGAGGAATCCCGAGAGGTCCCCTAGCAACTCGCATGGGGACTGGCCTTTCCTGAGGCCACCAGAGCGGGTCCCTGAGGTCCCCGTCGTAACTCGAGAAGACCTGCCGCAACTCGAGAAAATCCAGGAGGTTCTCCCCTCCAGGCGAGATGAGGCCCATTTCCGCTGAGGCGTCTCGAGGCTGATCACACCTCACCTCTGGAACTTCGAAAGGGTCCTTCACACCCTTGGTGCAAATCAAGAAGTTCCCCGACCTAGCAATCTCCACTCGAGAGGAATCACGAGGGTCCCGCCCACATCCAGAGGAGCCCCTTTTCCGCCTCGTAGCTCGAGATGAGGGATCCTTTCCCTGCTTCGTCGGGAAAGAGTTCCCGGCTTTCCCGTCGCATCTCAAGAGGAGGCCCTCTCAACAGGAACGGCGAGAGGAACTCCAGGGTCGTGCCACCATTCCAAGAGTCCCCCAGATGTCTCAGTCCATTCCAGAGGAACCTCTTTTCCCTTCACCGGCTCGTCTTTCACGCCGAGGATCGACTCACACCAAGGTGGCACGTGGCACAGCCCTGTGGGAAAGCCTCGTGGGAAAGCCTCGAGGGACAGCCTCGAGGGAAAGCCACAGATCCCTTGATCCACGTGACAGGAAGCGTGACACTACTGCTGCAGCTCGGGAGGAAAGCGCACGTGCATGCCCCCACTCGAGACGAGGCCTGACTCCCCTGGGGAGACTCAGAAGCACCCCATGATCCATGGCAACACTGGAGAGGAATCCTCAGGTTCCGGCCCCGACTCCACACAAGGACTGAGGCCCCGGCATGGACGGGAGAGGAATCCCGAGAGGTCCCCTAGCAACACGCATGGGGACTGGCCTTTCCTGAGGCCACCAGAGCGGGTCCCTGTGGTCCCCGTCGTAACTGGAGAAGACCTGCCGCAACTCGAGAAAATCCAGGAGGTTCTCGCCTCCAGGCGAGATGAGGCCCATTTCCGCTGAGGCGTCTCGAGGCTGATCACTCCTCACCTCTGGAACTTCGAAAGGGTCCTTCACACCCTTGGTGCAAATCAAGAAGTTCCCCGACCTAGCCGTCTCCACTCGAGAGGAATCACGAGGGTCCCGCCCACATCCAGAGGAGCCCCGTTTCCGCCTCGTAGCTCGAGATGAGGGATCCTTTCCCTGCTTCGTCGGGAAAGAGTCCCCGGCGTTCCCGTCGCATCTCAAGAGGAGGCCCTCTCAAGAGGAACGGCGAGAGGAACTCCAGGGTCGTGCCACCATTCCAAGAGTCCCCCAGATGTCTCAGTCCATTCCAGAGGAACCTCTTTTCCCTTCACCGGCTCGTCTTTCACGCCGAGGATCGACTCACACCAAGGTGGCACGTGGCACAGCCCTGTGGGAAAGCCTCGTGGGAAAGCCTCGAGGGACAGCCTCGAGGGAAAGCCACAGATCCCTTGATCCACGTGACAGGAAGCGTGACACTACTGCTGCAGCTCGGGAGGAAAGCGCACGTGCATGCCCCCACTCGAGACGAGGCCTGACTCCCCTGGGGAGACTCAGAAGCACCCCAAGATCCATGGCAACACTGGAGAGGAATCCTCAGGTTCCGGCTCCGACTCCACACAAGGACTGAGGCCCCGGCATGGACGGGAGAGGAATCCCGAGTGGTCCCCTTGCAACACCATGGGGACTGGCCTTTCCTGAGGCCACCAGAGCGGGTCCCTGTGGTCCCCGTCGTAACTCGAGAAGACCTGCCGCAACTCGAGAAAATCCAGGAGGTTCTCCCCTCCAGGCGAGATGAGGCCCATTTCCGCTGAGGCGTCTCGAGGCTGATCACACCTCACCTCTGGAACTTCGAAAGGGTCCTTCACACCCTTGGTGCAAATCAAGAAGTTCCCCGACCTAGCCGTCTCCACTCGAGAGGAATCACGAGGGTCCCGCCCACATCCAGAGGAGCCCCGTTTCCGCCTCGTAGCTCGAGATGAGGGATCCTTTCCCTGCTTCGTCGGGAAAGAGTCCCCGGCGTTCCCGTCGCATCTCAAGAGGAGGCCCTCTCAAGAGGAACGGCGAGAGGAACTCCAGGGTCGTGCCACCATTCCAAGAGTCCCCCAGATGTCTCAGTCCATTCCAGAGGAACCTCTTTTCCCTTCACCGGCTCGTCTTTCACGCCGAGGATCGACTCACACCAAGGTGGCACGTGGCACAGCCCTGTGGGAAAGCCTCGTGGGAAAGCCTCGAGGGACAGCCTCGAGGGAAAGCCACAGATCCCTTGATCCACGTGACAGGAAGCGTGACACTACTAATGCAGCTCGGGAGGAAAGCGCACGTGCATGCCCCCACTAGAGACGAGGCCTGACTCCCCTGGGGAGACTCAGAAGCACCCCAAGATCCATGGCAACACTGGAGAGGAATCCTCAGGTTCCGGCTCCGACTCCACACAAGGACTGAGGCCCCGGCATGGACGGGAGACGAATCCCGAGTGGTCCCCTTGCAACACGCATGGGGACTGGCCTTTCCTGAGGCCACCAGAGCGGGTCCCTGTGGTCCCCGTCGTAACTCGAGAAGACCTGCCGCAACTCGAGAAAATCCAGGAGGTTCTCCCCTCCAGGCGAGATGAGGCCCATTTCCGCTGAGGCGTCTCGAGGCTGATCACACCTCACCTCTGGAACTTCGAAAGGGTCCTTCACACCCTTGGTGCAAATCAAGAAGTTCCCCGACCTAGCCGTCTCCACTCGAGAGGAATCACGAGGGTCCCGCCCACATCCAGAGGAGCCTCGTTTCCACCTCGTAGCTCGAGATGAGGGATCCTTTCCCTGCTTCGTCGGGAAAGAGTCCCCGGCGTTCCCGTCGCATCTCAAGAGGAGGCCCTCTCAACAGGAACGGCGAGAGGAACTCCAGGGTCATGCCACCATTCCAAGAGTCCCCCAGATGTCTCAGTCCATTCCAGAGGAACCTCTTTTCCCTTCACCGGCTCGTCTTTCACGCCGAGGATCGACTCACACCAAGGTGGCACGTGGCACAGCCCTGTGGGAAAGCCTCGTGGGAAAGCCTCGAGGGACAGCCTCGAGGGAAAGCCACAGATCCCTTGATCCACGTGACAGGAAGCGTGACACTACTGCTGCAGCTCGGGAGGAAATCGCACGTGCATGCCCCCACTCGAGACGAGGCCTGACTCCCCTGGGGAGACTCAGAAGCACCCCAAGATCCATGGCAACACTGGAGAGCAATCCTCAGGTTCCGGCCCCGACTCCACACAAGGACTGAGGCCCCGGCATGGACGGGAGAGGAATCCCGAGAGGTCCCCTAGCAACACGCATGGGGACTGGCCTTTCCTGAGCCCACCAGAGCGGGTCCCTGAGGTCCCCGTCGTAACTCGAGAAGACCTGCCGCAACTCGAGAAAATCCAGGAGGTTCTCCCCTCCAGGCGAGATGAGGCCCATTTCCGCTGAGGCGTCTCGAGGCTTATCACACCTCACCTCTGGAACTTCGAAAGGGTCCTTCACACCCTTGGTGCAAATCAAGAAGTTCCCCGACCTAGCCGTCTCCACTCGAGAGGAATCACGAGGGTCCCGCCCACATCCAGAGGAGCCCCGTTTCCGCCTCGTAGCTCGAGATGAGGGATCCTTTCCCTGCTTCGTCGGGAAAGAGTTCCCGGCGTTCCCGTCGCATCTCAAGAGGAGGCCCTCTCAACAGGAACGGCGAGAGGAACTCCAGGGTCGTGCCACCATTCCAAGAGTCCCCCAGATGTCTCAGTCCATTCCAGAGGAACCTCTTTTCCCTTCACCGGCTCGTCTTTCACGCCGAGGATCGACTCACACCAAGGTGGCACGTGGCACAGCCCTGTGGGAAAGCCTCGTGGGAAAGCCTCGAGGGACAGCCTCGAGGGAAAGCCACAGATCCCTTGATCCACGTGACAGGAAGCGTGACACTACTGCTGCAGCTCGGGAGGAAAGCGCACGTGCATGCCCCCACTCGAGACGAGGCCTGACTCCCCTGGGGAGACTCAGAAGCACCCCAAGATCCATGGCAACACTGGAGAGCAATCCTCAGGTTCCGGCCCCGACTCCACACAAGGACTGAGGCCCCGGCATGGACGGGAGAGGAATCCCGAGAGGTCCCCTAGCAACTCGCATGGGGACTGGCCTTTCCTGAGGCCACCAGAGCGGGTCCCTGAGGTCCCCGTCGTAACTCGAGAAGACCTGCCGCAACTCGAGAAAATCCAGGAGGTTCTCCCCTCCAGGCGAGATGAGGCCCATTTCCGCTGAGGCGTCTCGAGGCTGATCACACCTCACCTCTGGAACTTCGAAAGGGTCCTTCACACCCTTGGTGCAAATCAAGAAGTTCCCCGACCTAGCAATCTCCACTCGAGAGGAATCACGAGGGTCCCGCCCACATCCAGAGGAGCCCCTTTTCCGCCTCGTAGCTCGAGATGAGGGATCCTTTCCCTGCTTCGTCGGGAAAGAGTTCCCGGCGTTCCCGTCGCATCTCAAGAGGAGGCCCTCTCAACAGGAACGGCGAGAGGAACTCCAGGGTCGTGCCACCATTCCAAGAGTCCCCCAGATGTCTCAGTCCATTCCAGAGGAACCTCTTTTCCCTTCACCGGCTCGTCTTTCACGCCGAGGATCGACTCACACCAAGGTGGCACGTGGCACAGCCCTGTGGGAAAGCCTCGTGGGAAAGCCTCGAGGGACAGCCTCGAGGGAAAGCCACAGATCCCTTGATCCACGTGACAGGAAGCGTGACACTACTGCTGCAGCTCGGGAGGAAAGCGCACGTGCATGCCCCCACTCGAGACGAGGCCTGACTCCCCTGGGGAGACTCAGAAGCACCCCATGATCCATGGCAACACTGGAGAGGAATCCTCAGGTTCCGGCCCCGACTCCACACAAGGACTGAGGCCCCGGCATGGACGGGAGAGGAATCCCGAGAGGTCCCCTAGCAACACGCATGGGGACTGGCCTTTCCTGAGGCCACCAGAGCGGGTCCCTGTGGTCCCCGTCGTAACTGGAGAAGACCTGCCGCAACTCGAGAAAATCCAGGAGGTTCTCCCCTCCAGGCGAGATGAGGCCCATTTCCGCTGAGGCGTCTCGAGGCTGATCACTCCTCACCTCTGGAACTTCGAAAGGGTCCTTCACACCCTTGGTGCAAATCAAGAAGTTCCCCGACCTAGCCGTCTCCACTCGAGAGGAATCACGAGGGTCCCGCCCACATCCAGAGGAGCCCCGTTTCCGCCTCGTAGCTCGAGATGAGGGATCCTTTCCCTGCTTCGTCGGGAAAGAGTCCCCGGCGTTCCCGTCGCATCTCAAGAGGAGGCCCTCTCAACAGGAACGGCGAGAGGAACTCCAGGGTCGTGCCACCATTCCAAGAGCCCCCAGATGTCTCAGTCCATTCCAGAGGAACCTCTTTTCCCTTCACCGGCTCGTCTTTCACGCCGAGGATTGACTCACACCAAGGTGGCACGTGGCACAGCCCTGTGGGAAAGCCTCGTGGGAAAGCCTGAAGGGACAGCCTCGAGGTAAAGCCACAGATCCCTTGATCCACGTGACAGGAAGCGTGACACTACTGCTGCAGCTCGGGAGGAAAGCGCACGTGCATGCCCCCACTCGAGACGAGGCCTGACTCCCCTGGGGAGACTCAGAAGCACCCCAAGATCCATGGCAACACTGGAGAGCAATCCTCAGGTTCCGGCCCCGACTCCACACAAGGACTGAGGCCCGGCATGGACGGGAGAGGAATCCCGAGAGGTCCCCTAGCAACTCGCATGGGGACTGGCCTTTCCTGAGGCCACCAGAGCGGGTCCCTGAGGTCCCCGTCGTAACTCGAGAAGACCTGCCGCAACTCGAGAAAATCCAGGAGGTTCTCGCCTCCAGGCGAGATGAGGCCCATTTCCGCTGAGGCGTCTCGAGGCTGATCACACCTCACCTCTGGAACTTCGAAAGGGTCCTTCACACCCTTGGTGCAAATCAAGAAGTTCCCCGACCTAGCCGTCTCCACTCGAGAGGAATCACGAGGGTCCCGCCCACATCCAGAGGATCCCCGTTTCCGCCTCGTAGCTCGAGATGAGGGATCCTTTCCCTGCTTCGTCGGGAAAGAGTCCCCGGCGTTCCCGTCGCATCTCAAGAGGAGGCCCTCTCAAGAGGAACGGCGAGAGGAACTCCAGGGTCGTGCCACCATTCCAAGAGTCCCCCAGATGTCTCAGTCCATTCCAGAGGAACCTCTTTTCCCTTCACCGGCTCGTGTTTCACGCCGAGGATCGACTCACACCAAGGTGGCACGTGGCACAGCCCTGTGGGAAAGCCTCGTGGGAAAGCCTCGAGGGACAGCCTCGAGGGAAAGCCACAGATCCCTTGATCCACGTGACAGGAAGCGTGACACTACTGCTGCAGCTCGGGAGGAAAGCGCACGTGCATGCCCCCACTCGAGACGAGGCCTGACTCCCCTGGGGAGACTCAGAAGCACCCCAAGATCCATGGCAACACTGGAGAGCAATCCTCAGGTTCCGGCCCCGACTCCACACAAGGACTGAGGCCCCGGCATGGACGGGAGAGGAATCCCGAGATGTCCCCTAGCAACACGCATGGGGACTGGCCTTTCCTGAGGCCACCAGAGCGGGTCCCTGAGGTCCCTGTAGTAACTCGAGAAGACCTGCCGCAACTCGAGAAAATCCAGGAGGTTCTCCCCTCCAGGCGAGATGAGGCCCATTTCCGCTGAGGCGTCTCGAGGCTGATCACACCTCACCTCTGGAACTTCGAAATGCTCCTTCACACCCTTGGTGCAAATCAAGAAGTTCCCCGACCTAGCCGTCTCCACTCGAGAGGAATCACGAGGGTCCCGCCCACATCCAGAGGAGCCCCGTTTCCGCCTCGTAGCTCGAGATGAGGGATCCTTTCCCTGCTTCGTCGGGAAAGAGTTCCCGGCGTTCCCGTCGCATCTCAAGAGGAGGCCCTCTCAACAGGAACGGCGAGAGGAACTCCAGGGTCGTGCCACCATTCCAAGAGCCCCCAGATGTCTCAGTCCATTCCAGAGGAACCTCTTTTCCCTTCACCGGCTCGTCTTTCACGCCGAGGATTGACTCACACCAAGGTGGCACGTGGCACAGCCCTGTGGGAAAGCCTCGTGGGAAAGCCTGAAGGGACAGCCTCGAGGTAAAGCCACAGATCCCTTGATCCACGTGACAGGAAGCGTGACACTACTGCTGCAGCTCGGGAGGAAAGCGCACGTGCATGCCCCCACTCGAGACGAGGCCTGACTCCCCTGGGGAGACTCAGAAGCACCCCAAGATCCATGGCAACACTGGAGAGCAATCCTCAGGTTCCGGCCCCGACTCCACACAAGGACTGAGGCCCGGCATGGACGGGAGAGGAATCCCGAGAGGTCCCCTAGCAACTCGCATGGGGACTGGCCTTTCCTGAGGCCACCAGAGCGGGTCCCTGAGGTCCCCGTCGTAACTCGAGAAGACCTGCCGCAACTCGAGAAAATCCAGGAGGTTCTCGCCTCCAGGCGAGATGAGGCCCATTTCCGCTGAGGCGTCTCGAGGCTGATCACACCTCACCTCTGGAACTTCGAAAGGGTCCTTCACACCCTTGGTGCAAATCAAGAAGTTCCCCGACCTAGCCGTCTCCACTCGAGAGGAATCACGAGGGTCCCGCCCACATCCAGAGGAGCCCCGTTTCCGCCTCGTAGCTCGAGATGAGGGATACTTTCCCTGCTTCGTCGGGAAAGAGTCCCCGGCGTTCCCGTCGCATCTCAAGAGGAGGCCCTCTCAAGAGGAACGGCGAGAGGAACTCCAGGGTCGTGCCACCATTCCAAGAGTCCCCCAGATGTCTCAGTCCATTCCAGAGGAACCTCTTTTCCCTTCACCGGCTCGTCTTTCACGCCGAGGATCGACTCACACCAAGGTGGCACGTGGCACAGCCCTGTGGGAAAGCCTCGTGGGAAAGCCTCGAGGGACAGCCTCGAGGGAAAGCCACAGATCCCTTGATCCACGTGACAGGAAGCGTGACACTACTGCTGCAGCTCGGGAGGAAAGCGCACGTGCATGCCCCCACTCGAGACGAGGCCTGACTCCCCTGGGGAGACTCAGAAGCACCCCAAGATCCATGGCAACACTGGAGAGCAATCCTCAGGTTCCGGCCCCGACTCCACACAAGGACTGAGGCCCCGGCATGGACGGGAGAGGAATCCCGAGATGTCCCCTAGCAACACGCATGGGGACTGGCCTTTCCTGAGGCCACCAGAGCGGGTCCCTGAGGTCCCTGTAGTAACTCGAGAAGACCTGCCGCAACTCGAGAAAATCCAGGAGGTTCTCCCCTCCAGGCGAGATGAGGCCCATTTCCGCTGAGGCGTCTCGAGGCTGATCACACCTCACCTCTGGAACTTCGAAATGCTCCTTCACACCCTTGGTGCAAATCAAGAAGTTCCCCGACCTAGCCGTCTCCACTCGAGAGGAATCACGAGGGTCCCGCCCACATCCAGAGGAGCCCCGTTTCCGCCTCGTAGCTCGAGATGAGGGATCCTTTCCCTGCTTCGTCGGGAAAGAGTTCCCGGCGTTCCCGTCGCATCTCAAGAGGAGGCCCTCTCAACAGGAACGGCGAGAGGAACTCCAGGGTCGTGCCACCATTCCAAGAGCCCCCAGATGTCTCAGTCCATTCCAGAGGAACCTCTTTTCCCTTCACCGGCTCGTCTTTCACGCCGAGGATTGACTCACACCAAGGTGGCACGTGGCACAGCCCTGTGGGAAAGCCTCGTGGGAAAGCCTGAAGGGACAGCCTCGAGGTAAAGCCACAGATCCCTTGATCCACGTGACAGGAAGCGTGACACTACTGCTGCAGCTCGGGAGGAAAGCGCACGTGCATGCCCCCACTCGAGACGAGGCCTGACTCCCCTGGGGAGACTCAGAAGCACCCCAAGATCCATGGCAACACTGGAGAGCAATCCTCAGGTTCCGGCCCCGACTCCACACAAGGACTGAGGCCCGGCATGGACGGGAGAGGAATCCCGAGAGGTCCCCTAGCAACTCGCATGGGGACTGGCCTTTCCTGAGGCCACCAGAGCGGGTCCCTGAGGTCCCCGTCGTAACTCGAGAAGACCTGCCGCAACTCGAGAAAATCCAGGAGGTTCTCGCCTCCAGGCGAGATGAGGCCCATTTCCGCTGAGGCGTCTCGAGGCTGATCACACCTCACCTCTGGAACTTCGAAAGGGTCCTTCACACCCTTGGTGCAAATCAAGAAGTTCCCCGACCTAGCCGTCTCCACTCGAGAGGAATCACGAGGGTCCCGCCCACATCCAGAGGATCCCCGTTTCCGCCTCGTAGCTCGAGATGAGGGATCCTTTCCCTGCTTCGTCGGGAAAGAGTCCCCGGCGTTCCCGTCGCATCTCAAGAGGAGGCCCTCTCAAGAGGAACGGCGAGAGGAACTCCAGGGTCGTGCCACCATTCCAAGAGTCCCCCAGATGTCTCAGTCCATTCCAGAGGAACCTCTTTTCCCTTCACCGGCTCGTCTTTCACGCCGAGGATCGACTCACACCAAGGTGGCACGTGGCACAGCCCTGTGGGAAAGCCTCGTGGGAAAGCCTCGAGGGACAGCCTCGAGGGAAAGCCACAGATCCCTTGATCCACGTGACAGGAAGCGTGACACTACTGCTGCAGCTCGGGAGGAAAGCGCACGTGCATGCCCCCACTCGAGACGAGGCCTGACTCCCCTGGGGAGACTCAGAAGCACCCCAAGATCCATGGCAACACTGGAGAGCAATCCTCAGGTTCCGGCCCCGACTCCACACAAGGACTGAGGCCCCGGCATGGACGGGAGAGGAATCCCGAGATGTCCCCTAGCAACACGCATGGGGACTGGCCTTTCCTGAGGCCACCAGAGCGGGTCCCTGAGGTCCCTGTAGTAACTCGAGAAGACCTGCCGCAACTCGAGAAAATCCAGGAGGTTCTCCCCTCCAGGCGAGATGAGGCCCATTTCCGCTGAGGCGTCTCGAGGCTGATCACACCTCACCTCTGGAACTTCGAAATGCTCCTTCACACCCTTGGTGCAAATCAAGAAGTTCCCCGACCTAGCCGTCTCCACTCGAGAGGAATCACGAGGGTCCCGCCCACATCCAGAGGAGCCCCGTTTCCGCCTCGTAGCTCGAGATGAGGGATCCTTTCCCTGCTTCGTCGGGAAAGAGTTCCCGGCGTTCCCGTCGCATCTCAAGAGGAGGCCCTCTCAACAGGAACGGCGAGAGGAACTCCAGGGTCGTGCCACCATTCCAAGAGCCCCCAGATGTCTCAGTCCATTCCAGAGGAACCTCTTTTCCCTTCACCGGCTCGTCTTTCACGCCGAGGATTGACTCACACCAAGGTGGCACGTGGCACAGCCCTGTGGGAAAGCCTCGTGGGAAAGCCTGAAGGGACAGCCTCGAGGTAAAGCCACAGATCCCTTGATCCACGTGACAGGAAGCGTGACACTACTGCTGCAGCTCGGGAGGAAAGCGCACGTGCATGCCCCCACTCGAGACGAGGCCTGACTCCCCTGGGGAGACTCAGAAGCACCCCAAGATCCATGGCAACACTGGAGAGCAATCCTCAGGTTCCGGCCCCGACTCCACACAAGGACTGAGGCCCGGCATGGACGGGAGAGGAATCCCGAGAGGTCCCCTAGCAACTCGCATGGGGACTGGCCTTTCCTGAGGCCACCAGAGCGGGTCCCTGAGGTCCCCGTCGTAACTCGAGAAGACCTGCCGCAACTCGAGAAAATCCAGGAGGTTCTCGCCTCCAGGCGAGATGAGGCCCATTTCCGCTGAGGCGTCTCGAGGCTGATCACACCTCACCTCTGGAACTTCGAAAGGGTCCTTCACACCCTTGGTGCAAATCAAGAAGTTCCCCGACCTAGCCGTCTCCACTCGAGAGGAATCACGAGGGTCCCGCCCACATCCAGAGGATCCCCGTTTCCGCCTCGTAGCTCGAGATGAGGGATACTTTCCCTGCTTCGTCGGGAAAGAGTCCCCGGCGTTCCCGTCGCATCTCAAGAGGAGGCCCTCTCAAGAGGAACGGCGAGAGGAACTCCAGGGTCGTGCCACCATTCCAAGAGTCCCCCAGATGTCTCAGTCCATTCCAGAGGAACCTCTTTTCCCTTCACCGGCTCGTCTTTCACGCCGAGGATCGACTCACACCAAGGTGGCACGTGGCACAGCCCTGTGGGAAAGCCTCGTGGGAAAGCCTCGAGGGACAGCCTCGAGGGAAAGCCACAGATCCCTTGATCCACGTGACAGGAAGCGTGACACTACTGCTGCAGCTCGGGAGGAAAGCGCACGTGCATGCCCCCACTCGAGACGAGGCCTGACTCCCCTGGGGAGACTCAGAAGCACCCCAAGATCCATGGCAACACTGGAGAGGAATCCTCAGGTTCCGGCTCCGACTCCACACAAGGACTGAGGCCCCGGCATGGACGGGAGAGGAATCCCGAGTGGTCCCCTTGCAACACCATGGGGACTGGCCTTTCCTGAGGCCACCAGAGCGGGTCCCTGTGGTCCCCGTCGTAACTCGAGAAGACCTGCCGCAACTCGAGAAAATCCAGGAGGTTCTCCCCTCCAGGCGAGATGAGGCCCATTTCCGCTGAGGCGTCTCGAGGCTGATCACACCTCACCTCTGGAACTTCGAAAGGGTCCTTCACACCCTTGGTGCAAATCAAGAAGTTCCCCGACCTAGGCGTCTCCACTCGAGAGGAATCACGAGGGTCCCGCCCACATCCAGAGGAGGCCCGTTTCCGCCTCGTAGCTCGAGATGAGGGATCCTTTCCCTGCTTCGTCGGGAAAGAGTTCCCGGCGTTCCCGTCGCATCTCAAGAGGAGGCCCTCTCAAGAGGAACGGCGAGAGGAACTCCAGGGTCGTGCCACCATTCCAAGAGTCCCCCAGATGTCTCAGTCCATTCCAGAGGAACCTCTTTTCCCTTCACCGGCTCGTCTTTCACGCCGAGGATCGACTCACACCAAGGTGGCACGTGGCACAGCCCTGTGGGAAAGCCTCGTGGGAAAGCCTCGAGGGACAGCCTCGAGGGAAAGCCACAGATCCCTTGATCCACGTGACAGGAAGCGTGACACTACTGCTGCAGCTCGGGAGGAAAGCGCACGTGCATGCCCCCACTCGAGACGAGGCCTGACTCCCCTGGGGAGACTCAGAAGCACCCCAAGATCCATGGCAACACTGTAGAGCAATCCTCAGGTTCCGGCCCTGACTCCACACAAGGACTGAGGCCCCGGCATGGACGGGAGAGGAATCCCGAGATGTCCCCTAGCAACACGCATGGGGACTGGCCTTTCCTGAGGCCACCAGAGCGGGTCCCTGAGGTCCCTGTAGTAACTCGAGAAGACCTGCCGCAACTCGAGAAAATCCAGGAGGTTCTCCCCTCCAGGCGAGATGAGGCCCATTTCCGCTGAGGCGTCTCGAGGCTGATCACACCTCACCTCTGGAACTTCGAAATGCTCCTTCACACCCTTGGTGCAAATCAAGAAGTTCCCCGACCTAGCCGTCTCCACTCGAGAGGAATCACGAGGGTCCCGCCCACATCCAGAGGAGCCCCGTTTCCGCCTCGTAGCTCGAGATGAGGGATCCTTTCCCTGCTTCGTCGGGAAAGAGTTCCCGGCGTTCCCGTCGCATCTCAAGAGGAGGCCCTCTCAACAGGAACGGCGAGAGGAACTCCAGGGTCGTGCCACCATTCCAAGAGCCCCCAGATGTCTCAGTCCATTCCAGAGGAACCTCTTTTCCCTTCACCGGCTCGTCTTTCACGCCGAGGATTGACTCACACCAAGGTGGCACGTGGCACAGCCCTGTGGGAAAGCCTCGTGGGAAAGCCTGAAGGGACAGCCTCGAGGTAAAGCCACAGATCCCTTGATCCACGTGACAGGAAGCGTGACACTACTGCTGCAGCTCGGGAGGAAAGCGCACGTGCATGCCCCCACTCGAGACGAGGCCTGACTCCCCTGGGGAGACTCAGAAGCACCCCAAGATCCATGGCAACACTGGAGAGCAATCCTCAGGTTCCGGCCCCGACTCCACACAAGGACTGAGGCCCGGCATGGACGGGAGAGGAATCCCGAGAGGTCCCCTAGCAACTCGCATGGGGACTGGCCTTTCCTGAGGCCACCAGAGCGGGTCCCTGAGGTCCCCGTCGTAACTCGAGAAGACCTGCCGCAACTCGAGAAAATCCAGGAGGTTCTCGCCTCCAGGCGAGATGAGGCCCATTTCCGCTGAGGCGTCTCGAGGCTGATCACACCTCACCTCTGGAACTTCGAAAGGGTCCTTCACACCCTTGGTGCAAATCAAGAAGTTCCCCGACCTAGCCGTCTCCACTCGAGAGGAATCACGAGGGTCCCGCCCACATCCAGAGGATCCCCGTTTCCGCCTCGTAGCTCGAGATGAGGGATACTTTCCCTGCTTCGTCGGGAAAGAGTCCCCGGCGTTCCCGTCGCATCTCAAGAGGAGGCCCTCTCAAGAGGAACGGCGAGAGGAACTCCAGGGTCGTGCCACCATTCCAAGAGTCCCCCAGATGTCTCAGTCCATTCCAGAGGAACCTCTTTTCCCTTCACCGGCTCGTCTTTCACGCCGAGGATCGACTCACACCAAGGTGGCACGTGGCACAGCCCTGTGGGAAAGCCTCGTGGGAAAGCCTCGAGGGACAGCCTCGAGGGAAAGCCACAGATCCCTTGATCCACGTGACAGGAAGCGTGACACTACTGCTGCAGCTCGGGAGGAAAGCGCACGTGCATGCCCCCACTCGAGACGAGGCCTGACTCCCCTGGGGAGACTCAGAAGCACCCCAAGATCCATGGCAACACTGGAGAGGAATCCTCAGGTTCCGGCTCCGACTCCACACAAGGACTGAGGCCCCGGCATGGACGGGAGAGGAATCCCGAGTGGTCCCCTTGCAACACCATGGGGACTGGCCTTTCCTGAGGCCACCAGAGCGGGTCCCTGTGGTCCCCGTCGTAACTCGAGAAGACCTGCCGCAACTCGAGAAAATCCAGGAGGTTCTCCCCTCCAGGCGAGATGAGGCCCATTTCCGCTGAGGCGTCTCGAGGCTGATCACACCTCACCTCTGGAACTTCGAAAGGGTCCTTCACACCCTTGGTGCAAATCAAGAAGTTCCCCGACCTAGGCGTCTCCACTCGAGAGGAATCACGAGGGTCCCGCCCACATCCAGAGGAGGCCCGTTTCCGCCTCGTAGCTCGAGATGAGGGATCCTTTCCCTGCTTCGTCGGGAAAGAGTTCCCGGCGTTCCCGTCGCATCTCAAGAGGAGGCCCTCTCAACAGGAACGGCGAGAGGAACTCCAGGGTCGTGCCACCATTCCAAGAGTCCCCCAGATGTCTCAGTCCATTCCAGAGGAACCTCTTTTCCCTTCACCGGCTCGTCTTTCACGCCGAGGATCGACTCACACCAAGGTGGCACGTGGCACAGCCCTGTGGGAAAGCCTCGTGGGAAAGCCTCGAGAGACAGCCTCGAGGGAAAGCCACAGATCCCTTGATCCACGTGACAGGAAGCGTGACACTACTGCTGCAGCTCGGGAGGAAAGCGCACGTGCAGGCCCCCACTCGAGACGAGGCCTGACTCCCCTGGGGAGACTCAGAAGCACCCCAAGATCCATGGCAACACTGGAGAGCAATCCTCAGGTTCCGGCCCCGACTCCACACAAGGACTGAGGCCCGGCATGGACGGGAGAGGAATCCCGAGAGGTCCCCTAGCAACTCGCATGGGGACTGGCCTTTCCTGAGGCCACCAGAGCGGGTCCCTGAGGTCCC
This sequence comes from Budorcas taxicolor, assembly GCF_023091745.1. NCBI lineage: Eukaryota > Metazoa > Chordata > Mammalia > Artiodactyla > Bovidae > Budorcas > Budorcas taxicolor. Next base: position 1,106,131 of record NC_068927.1, on the reverse strand, counting down.
CGTCGTAACTCGAGAAGACCTGCCGCAACTCGAGAAAATCCAGGAGGTTCTCGCCTCCAGGCGAGATGAGGCCCATTTCCGCTGAGGCGTCTCGAGGCTGATCACACCTCACCTCTGGAACTTCGAAAGGGTCCTTCACACCCTTGGTGCAAATCAAGAAGTTCCCCGACCTAGCCGTCTCCACTCGAGAGGAATCACGAGGGTCCCGCCCACATCCAGAGGATCCCCGTTTCCGCCTCGTAGCTCGAGATGAGGGATACTTTCCCTGCTTCGTCGGGAAAGAGTCCCCGGCGTTCCCGTCGCATCTCAAGAGGAGGCCCTCTCAAGAGGAACGGCGAGAGGAACTCCAGGGTCGTGCCACCATTCCAAGAGTCCCCCAGATGTCTCAGTCCATTCCAGAGGAACCTCTTTTCCCTTCACCGGCTCGTCTTTCACGCCGAGGATCGACTCACACCAAGGTGGCACGTGGCACAGCCCTGTGGGAAAGCCTCGTGGGAAAGCCTCGAGGGACAGCCTCGAGGGAAAGCCACAGATCCCTTGATCCACGTGACAGGAAGCGTGACACTACTGCTGCAGCTCGGGAGGAAAGCGCACGTGCATGCCCCCACTCGAGACGAGGCCTGACTCCCCTGGGGAGACTCAGAAGCACCCCAAGATCCATGGCAACACTGGAGAGGAATCCTCAGGTTCCGGCTCCGACTCCACACAAGGACTGAGGCCCCGGCATGGACGGGAGAGGAATCCCGAGTGGTCCCCTTGCAACACCATGGGGACTGGCCTTTCCTGAGGCCACCAGAGCGGGTCCCTGTGGTCCCCGTCGTAACTCGAGAAGACCTGCCGCAACTCGAGAAAATCCAGGAGGTTCTCCCCTCCAGGCGAGATGAGGCCCATTTCCGCTGAGGCGTCTCGAGGCTGATCACACCTCACCTCTGGAACTTCGAAAGGGTCCTTCACACCCTTGGTGCAAATCAAGAAGTTCCCCGACCTAGGCGTCTCCACTCGAGAGGAATCACGAGGGTCCCGCCCACATCCAGAGGAGGCCCGTTTCCGCCTCGTAGCTCGAGATGAGGGATCCTTTCCCTGCTTCGTCGGGAAAGAGTTCCCGGCGTTCCCGTCGCATCTCAAGAGGAGGCCCTCTCAACAGGAACGGCGAGAGGAACTCCAGGGTCGTGCCACCATTCCAAGAGTCCCCCAGATGTCTCAGTCCATTCCAGAGGAACCTCTTTTCCCTTCACCGGCTCGTCTTTCACGCCGAGGATCGACTCACACCAAGGTGGCACGTGGCACAGCCCTGTGGGAAAGCCTCGTGGGAAAGCCTCGAGGGACAGCCTCGAGGGAAAGCCACAGATCCCTTGATCCACGTGACAGGAAGCGTGACACTACTGCTGCAGCTCGGGAGGAAAGCGCACGTGCATGCCCCCACTCGAGACGAGGCCTGACTCCCCTGGGGAGACTCAGAAGCACCCCAAGATCCATGGCAACACTGGAGAGCAATCCTCAGGTTCCGGCCCCGACTCCACACAAGGACTGAGGCCCCGGCATGGACGGGAGAGGAATCCCGAGATGTCCCCTAGCAACACGCATGGGGACTGGCCTTTCCTGAGGCCACCAGAGCGGGTCCCTGAGGTCCCTGTAGTAACTCGAGAAGACCTGCCGCAACTCGAGAAAATCCAGGAGGTTCTCCCCTCCAGGCGAGATGAGGCCCATTTCCGCTGAGGCGTCTCGAGGCTGATCACACCTCACCTCTGGAACTTCGAAATGCTCCTTCACACCCTTGGTGCAAATCAAGAAGTTCCCCGACCTAGCCGTCTCCACTCGAGAGGAATCACGAGGGTCCCGCCCACATCCAGAGGAGCCCCGTTTCCGCCTCGTAGCTCGAGATGAGGGATCCTTTCCCTGCTTCGTCGGGAAAGAGTTCCCGGCGTTCCCGTCGCATCTCAAGAGGAGGCCCTCTCAACAGGAACGGCGAGAGGAACTCCAGGGTCGTGCCACCATTCCAAGAGCCCCCAGATGTCTCAGTCCATTCCAGAGGAACCTCTTTTCCCTTCACCGGCTCGTCTTTCACGCCGAGGATTGACTCAAACCAAGGTGGCACGTGGCACAGCCCTGTGGGAAAGCCTCGTGGGAAAGCCTGAAGGGACAGCCTCGAGGTAAAGCCACAGATCCCTTGATCCACGTGACAGGAAGCGTGACACTACTGCTGCAGCTCGGGAGGAAAGCGCACGTGCATGCCCCCACTCGAGACGAGGCCTGACTCCCCTGGGGAGACTCAGAAGCACCCCAAGATCCATGGCAACACTGGAGAGCAATCCTCAGGTTCCGGCCCCGACTCCACACAAGGACTGAGGCCCGGCATGGACGGGAGAGGAATCCCGAGAGGTCCTCTAGCAACTCGCATGGGGACTGGCCTTTCCTGAGGCCACCAGAGCGGGTCCCTGAGGTCCCCGTCGTAACTCGAGAAGACCTGCCGCAACTCGAGAAAATCCAGGAGGTTCTCGCCTCCAGGCGAGATGAGGCCCATTTCCGCTGAGGCGTCTCGAGGCTGATCACACCTCACCTCTGGAACTTCGAAAGGGTCCTTCACACCCTTGGTGCAAATCAAGAAGTTCCCCGACCTAGCCGTCTCCACTCGAGAGGAATCACGAGGGTCCCGCCCACATCCAGAGGATCCCCGTTTCCGCCTCGTAGCTCGAGATGAGGGATACTTTCCCTGCTTCGTCGGGAAAGAGTCCCCGGCGTTCCCGTCGCATCTCAAGAGGAGGCCCTCTCAAGAGGAACGGCGAGAGGAACTCCAGGGTCGTGCCACCATTCCAAGAGTCCCCCAGATGTCTCAGTCCATTCCAGAGGAACCTCTTTTCCCTTCACCGGCTCGTCTTTCACGCCGAGGATCGACTCACACCAAGGTGGCACGTGGCACAGCCCTGTGGGAAAGCCTCGTGGGAAAGCCTCGAGGGACAGCCTCGAGGGAAAGTCACAGATCCCTTGATCCACGTGACAGGAAGCGTGACACTACTGCTGCAGCTCGGGAGGAAAGCGCACGTGCATGCCCCCACTCGAGACGAGGCCTGACTCCCCTGGGGAGACTCAGAAGCACCCCAAGATCCATGGCAACACTGGAGAGGAATCCTCAGGTTCCGGCTCCGACTCCACACAAGGACTGAGGCCCCGGCATGGACGGGAGAGGAATCCCGAGTGGTCCCCTTGCAACACCATGGGGACTGGCCTTTCCTGAGGCCACCAGAGCGGGTCCCTGTGGTCCCCGTCGTAACTCGAGAAGACCTGCCGCAACTCGAGAAAATCCAGGAGGTTCTCCCCTCCAGGCGAGATGAGGCCCATTTCCGCTGAGGCGTCTCGAGGCTGATCACACCTCACCTCTGGAACTTCGAAAGGGTCCTTCACACCCTTGGTGCAAATCAAGAAGTTCCCCGACCTAGGCGTCTCCACTCGAGAGGAATCACGAGGGTCCCGCCCACATCCAGAGGAGGCCCGTTTCCGCCTCGTAGCTCGAGATGAGGGATCCTTTCCCTGCTTCGTCGGGAAAGAGTTCCCGGCGTTCCCGTCGCATCTCAAGAGGAGGCCCTCTCAACAGGAACGGCGAGAGGAACTCCAGGGTCGTGCCACCATTCCAAGAGTCCCCCAGATGTCTCAGTCCATTCCAGAGGAACCTCTTTTCCCTTCACCGGCTCGTCTTTCACGCCGAGGATCGACTCACACCAAGGTGGCACGTGGCACAGCCCTGTGGGAAAGCCTCGTGGGAAAGCCTCGAGAGACAGCCTCGAGGGAAAGCCACAGATCCCTTGATCCACGTGACAGGAAGCGTGACACTACTGCTGCAGCTCGGGAGGAAAGCGCACGTGCATGCCCCCACTCGAGACGAGGCCTGACTCCCCTGGGGAGACTCAGAAGCACCCCAAGATCCATGGCAACACTGGAGAGCAATCCTCAGGTTCCGGCCCCGACTCCACACAAGGACTGAGGCCCCGGCATGGACGGGAGAGGAATCCCGAGATGTCCCCTAGCAACACGCATGGGGACTGGCCTTTCCTGAGGCCACCAGAGCGGGTCCCTGAGGTCCCTGTCGTAACTCGAGAAGACGTGCCGCAACTCGAGAAAATCCAGGAGGTTCTCCCCTCCAGGCGAGATGAGGCCCATTTCCGCTGAGGCGTCTCGAGGCTGATCACACCTCACCTCTGGAACTTCGAAAGGGTCCTTCACACCCTTGGTGCAAATCAAGAAGTTCCCCGACCTAGGCGTCTCCACTCGAGAGGAATCACGAGGGTCCCGCCCACATCCAGAGGAGCCCCGTTTCCGCCTCGTAGCTCGAGATGAGGGATCCTTTCCCTGCTTCGTCGGGAAAGAGTTCCCGGCGTTCCCGTCGCATCTCAAGAGGAGGCCCTCTCAACAGGAACGGCGAGAGGAACTCCAGGGTCGTGCCACCATTCCAAGAGCCCCCAGATGTCTCAGTCCATTCCAGAGGAACCTCTTTTCCCTTCACCGGCTCGTCTTTCACGCCGAGGATCGACTCACACCAAGGTGGCACGTGGCACAGCCCTGTGGGAAAGCCTCGTGGGAAAGCCTGAAGGGACAGCCTCGAGGGAAAGCCACAGATCCCTTGATCCACGTGACAGGAAGCGTGACACTACTGCTGCAGCTCGGGAGGAAAGCGCACGTGCATGCCCCCACTCGAGACGAGGCCTGACTCCCCTGGGGAGACTCAGAAGCACCCCAAGAACGATGGCAACACTGGAGAGCAATCCTCAGGTTCCGGCCCCGACTCCACACAAGGACTGAGGCCCCGGCATGGACGGGAGAGGAATCCCGAGAGGTCCCCTAGCAACACGTATGGGGACTGGCCTTTCCTGAGGCCACCAGAGCGGGTCCCTGTGGTCCCCGTCGTAACTCGAGAAGACCTGCCGCAACTCGAGAAAATCCAGGAGGTTCTCCCCTCCAGGCAAGATGAGGCCCATTTCCGCTGAGGTGTCTCGAGGCTGATCACACCTCACCTCTGGAACTTCAAAAGGGTCCTTCACACCCTTGGTGCAAATCAAGAAGTTCCCCGACCTAGCCGTCTCCACTCGAGAGGAATCACGAGGGTCCCGCCCACATCCAGAGGAGCCCCGTTTCCGCCTCGTAGCTCGAGATGAGGGATCTTTTCCCTGCTTCGTCGGGAAAGAGTTCCCGGCGTTCCCGTCGCATCTCAAGAGGAGGCCCTCTCAACAGGAACGGCGAGAGGAACTCCAGGGTCGTGCCACCATTCCAAGAGTCCCCCAGATGTCTCAGTCCATTCCAGAGGAACCTCTTTTCCCTTCACCGGCTCGTCTTTCACGCCGAGGATCGACTCACACCAAGGTGGCACGTGGCACAGCCCTGTGGGAAAGCCTCGTGGGAAAGCCTCGAGGGACAGCATTGAGCGAAAGCCACAGATCCCTTGATGCACGTGACAGGAAGCGGGACACTACTGCTGCAGCTCGGGAGGAAAGCGCACGTGCATGCCCCCACTCGAGACGAGGCCTGACTCCCCTGGGGAGACTCAGAAGCACCCCAAGATCCATGGCAACACTGGAGAGGAATCCTCAGGTTTCGGCCCCGACTCCACACAAGGACTGAGGCCCCGGCATGGACGGGAGAGGAATCCCGAGCGGTCCCCTAGCAACTCGCATGGGGACCGGCCTATCCTGAGGCCACCAGAGCGGGTCCCTGAGGTCCCCGTCGTAACTCGAGAAGACCTGCCGCAACTCGAGAAAATCCAGGAGGTTCTCCCCTCCAGGCGAGATGAGGCCCATTTCCGCTGAGGCGTCTCGAGGCTGATCACACCTCACCTCTGGAACTTCGAAAGGGTCCTTCACACCCTTGGTGCAAAGCAAGAAGTTCCCCGACCTAGCCGTCTCCACTCGAGAGGAATCACGAGGATCCCGCCCACATCCAGAAGAGCCCCGTTTCCGCCTCGTAGCTCGAGATGAGGGATCCTTTCCCTGCTTCGTCGGGAAAGAGTCCCCGGCGTTCCCGTCGCATCTCAAGAGGAGGCCCTCTCAACAGGAACGGCGAGAGGAACTCCAGGGTCGTGCCACCATTCCAAGAGTCCCCCAGATGTCTCAGTCCATTCCAGAGGAACCTCTTTTCCCTTCACCGGTTCGTCTTTCACGCCGAGGATCGACTCACACCAAGGTGGCACGTGGCACAGCCCTGTGGGAAAGCCTCGTGGGAAAGCCTCGCGGGACAGCCTCGAGGGAAAGCCACAGATCCCTTGATCCACGTGACAGGAAGCGTGACATTACTGCTGCAGCTCGGGAGGAAAGCGGACGTGCATGCCCCCACTCGAGACAAGGCCTGACTCCCCTGGGGAGACACAGAAGCACCCCAAGAACCATGGCAACACTGGAGAGGAATCCTCAGGTTCCGGCCCCGACTCCACACAAGGACTGAGGCCCCGGCATGGACGGGAGAGGAATCCCGAGAGGTCCCCTAGCAACACGTATGGGGACTGGCCTTTCCTGAGGCCACCAGAGCGGGTCCCTGTGGTCCCCGTCGTAACTCGAGAAGACTTGCCGCAACTCGAGAAAATCCAGGAGGTTCTCCCCTCCAGGCGAGATGAGGCCCATTTCCGCTGAGGTGTCTCGAGGCTGATCACACCTCACCTCTGGAACTTCAAAAGGGTCCTTCACACCCTTGGTGCAAATCAAGAAGTTCCCCGACCTAGCCGTCTCCACTCGAGAGGAATCACGAGGGTCCCGCCCACATCCAGAGGAGCCCCGTTTCCCCCTCGTAGCTCGAGATGAGGGATCCTTTCCCTGCTTCGTCGGGAAAGAGTTCCCGGCGTTCCCGTCGCATCTCAAGAGGAGGCCCTCTCAACAGGAACGGCGAGAGGAACTCCAGGGTCGTGCCACCATTCCAAGAGTCCCCCAGATGTCTCAGTCCATTCCAGAGGAACCTCTTTTCCCTTCACCAGCTCGTCTTTCACGCCGAGGATCGACCCACACCAAGGTGGCACGTGGCACAGCCCTGTGGGAAAGCCTCTTGGGAAAGCCACGAGGGAGAGCCTCGAGGGACAGCCTCGAGGGAAAACCACAGATCCCTTGATCCACGTGACAGGAAGCGTGACACTACTGCTGCAGCTCGGGAGGAAAGCGCACGTGCATGCCCCCACTCGAGACGAGGCCTGACTCCCCTGGGGAGACTCAGAAGCACCCCAAGATCCATGGCAACACTGGAGAGCAATCCTCAGGTTCCGGCCCCGACTCCACACAAGGACTGAGGCCCCGGCATGGACGGGAGAGGAATCCCGAGAGGTCCCCTAGCAACACGCATGGGGACTGGCCTTTCCTGAGGCCACCAGAGCGGGTACCTGAGGTCCCCGTCGTAACTCGAGAAGACCTGCCGCAACTCGAGAAAATCCAGGAGGTTCTCCCCTCCAGGCGAGATGAGGCCCATTTCCGCTGAGGCGTCTCGAGGCTGATCACACCTCACCTCTGGGACTTCGAAAGGGTCCTTCACACCCTTGGTGCAAATCAAGAAGTTCCCCGACCTAGCCGTCTCCACTCGAGAGGAATCACGAGGGTCCCGCCCACATCCAGAGGAGCCCCGTTTCCGCCTCGTAGCTCGAGATGAGGGATCCTTTCCCTGCTTCGTCGGGAAAGAGTTCCCGGCGTTCCCGTCGCATCTCAAGAGGAGCCCCTCTCAACAGGAACGGCGAGAGGAACTCTAGGGTCGTGCCACCATTCCAAGAGTCCCCCATATGTCTCAGTCCATTCCAGAGGAAACTCTTTTCCCTTCACCGGCTCGTCTTTCACGCCGAGGATCGACTCACACCAAGGTGGCACGTGGCACAGCCCTGTGGGAAAGCCTCGTGGGAAAGCCTCGAGGGACAGCCTCGAGGGAAAGCCACAGATCCCTTGATCCACGTGACAGGAAGCGTGACACTACTGCTGCAGCTCGGGAGGAAAGCGCACGAGCATGCCCCCACTCGAGACGAGGCCTGACTCCCCTGGGGAGACTCAGAAGCACCCCAAGATCCATGGCAACACTGGAGAGGAATCCTCAGGTTCCGGCCCCGACTCCACACAAGGACTGAGGCCCCGGCATGGACGGGAGAGGAATCCCGAGAGGTCCCCTAGCAACTCGCATGGGGACTGGCCTTTCCTGAGGCCACCAGAGCGGGTCCCTGAGGTCCCCGTCGTAACTCGAGAAGACCTGCCGCAACTCGAGAAAATCCAGGAGGTTCTCCCCTCCAGGCGAGATGAGGCCCATTTCCGCTGAGACGTCTCGAGGCTGATCACACCTCACCTCTGGAACTTCGAAAGGGTCCTTCACACCCTTGGTGCAAATCAATAAGTTCCCCGACCTAGCCGTCTCCACTCGAGAGGAATCACGAGGGTCCCGCCCACATCCAGAGGAGCCCCGTTTCCGCCTCGTAGCTCGAGATGAGGGATCCTTTCCCTGCTTCGTCGGGAAAGAGTCCCCGGCGTTCCCGTCGCATCTCAAGAGGAGGCCCTCTCAACAGGAACGGCGAGAGGAACTCCAGGGTCGTGCCACCATTCCAAGAGTCCCCCAGATGTCTCAGTCCATTCCAGAGGAACCTCTTTTCCCTTCACCGGTTCGTCTTTCACGCCGAGGATCGACTCACACCAAGGTGGCACGTGGCACAGCCCTGTGGGAAAGCCTCGTGGGAAAGCCTCGAGGGACAGCCTCGAGGGAAAGCCACAGATCCCTTGATCCACGTGACAGGAAGCGTGACACTACTGCTGCAGCTCGGGAGGAAAGCACACGTGCATGCCCCCACTCGAGACAAGGCCTGACTCCCCTGGGGAGACACAGAAGCACCCCAAGAACCATGGCAACACTGGAGAGGAATCCTCAGGTTCCGGCCCCGACTCCACACAAGGACTGAGGCCCCGGCATGGACGGGAGAGGAATCCCGAGAGGTCCCCTAGCAACACGTATGGGGACAGGCCTTTCCTGAGGCCACCAGAGCGGGTCCCTGTGGTCCCCGTCGTAACTCGAGAAGACCTGCCGCAACTCGAGAAAATCCAGGAGGTTCTCCCCTCCAGGCAAGATGAGGCCCATTTCCGCTGAGGTGTCTCGAGGCTGATCACACCTCACCTCTGGAACTTCAAAAGGGTCCTTCACACCCTTGGTGCAAATCAAGAAGTTCCCCGACCTAGCCGTCTCCACTCGAGAGGAATCACGAGGGTCCCGCCCACATCCAGAGGAGCCCCGTTTCCGCCTCGTAGCTCGAGATGAGGGATCTTTTCCCTGCTTCGTCGGGAAAGATTTCCCGGCGTTCCCGTCGCATCTCAAGAGGAGGCCCTCTCAACAGGAACGGCGAGAGGAACTCCAGGGTCGTGCCACCATTCCAAGAGTCCCCCAGATGTCTCAGTCCATTCCAGAGGAACCTCTTTTCTCTTCACCGGCTCGTCTTTCACGCCGAGGATCGACTCACACCAAGGTGGCACGTGGCACAGCCCTGTGGGAAAGCCTCGTGGGAAAGCCTCGAGGGACAGCATCGAGCGAAAGCCACAGATCCCTTGATGCACGTGACAGGAAGCGGGACACTACTGCTGCAGCTCGGGAGGAAAACGCACGTGCATGCCCCCACTCGAGACGAGGCCTGACTCCCCTGGGGAGACTCAGAAGCACCCCAAGATCCATGGCAACACTGGAGAGGAATCCTCAGGTTTCGGCCCCGACTCCACACAAGGACTGAGGCCCCGGCATGGACGGGAGAGGAATCCCGAGCGGTCCCCTAGCAACTCGCATGGGGACCGGCCTTTCCTGAGGCCACCAGAGCGGGTCCCTGAGGTCCTCGTCGTAACTCGAGAAGACCTGCCGCAACTCGAGAAAATCCAGGAGGTTCTCCCCTCCAGGCGAGATGAGGCCCATTTCCGCTGAGGCGTCTCGAGGCTGATCACACCTCACCTCTGGAACTTCGAAAGGGTCCTTCACACCCTTGGTGCAAATCAAGAAGTTCCCCGACATAGCCGTCTCCACTCGAGAGGAATCACGAGGGTCCCGCCCACATCCAGAGGAGCCCCGTTTCCGCCTCGTAGCTCGAGATGAGGGATCCTTTCCCTGCTTCGTCGGGAAAGAGTTCCCGGCGTTCCCGTCGCATCTCAAGAGGAGGCCCTCTCAAGAGGAACGGCGAGAGGAACTCCAGGGTCGTGCCACCATTCCAAGAGTCCCCCAGATGTCTCAGTCCATTCCAGAGGAACCTCTTTTCCCTTCACCGGCTCGTCTTTCACGCCGAGGATCGACTCACACCAAGGTGGCACGTGGCACAGCCCTGTGGGAAAGCCTCGTGGGAAAGCCTCGAGGGACAGCCTCGAGGGAAAGCCACAGATCCCTTGATCCACGTGACAGGAAGCGTGACACTACTGCTGCAGCTCGGGAGGAAAGCGCCCGAGCATGCCCCCACTCGAGACGAGGCCTGACTCCCCTGGGGAGACTCAGAAGCACCCCAAGATCCATGGCAACACTGGAGAGGAATCCTCAGGTTCCGGCCCCGACTCCACACAAGGACTGAGGCCCCGGCATGGACGGGAGAGGAATCCCGAGAGGTCCCCTAGCAACTCGCATGGGGACTGGCCTTTCCTGAGCCCACCAGAGCGGGTCCCTGAGGTCCCCGTCGTAACTCGAGAAGACCTGCCGCAACTCGAGAAAATCCAGGAGGTTCTCCCCTCCAGGCGAGATGAGGCCCATTTCCGCTGAGGCGTCTCGAGGCTGATCACACCTCACCTCTGGAACTTCGAAAGGGTCCTCCACACCCTTGGTGCAAAGCAAGAAGTTCCCCGACCTAGCCGTCTCCACTCGAGAGGAATCACGAGGATCCCGCCCACATCCAGAAGAGCCCCGTTTCCGCCTCGTAGCTCGAGATGAGGGATCCTTTCCCTGCTTCATCGGGAAAGAGTCCCCGGCGTTCCCGTCGCATCTCAAGAGGAGGCCCTCTCAACAGGAACGGCGAGAGGAACTCCAGGGTCGTGCCACCATTCCAAGAGTCCCCCAGATGTCTCAGTCCATTCCAGAGGAACCTCTTTTCCCTTCACCGGTTCGTCTTTCACGCCGAGGATCGACTCACACCAATGTGGCACGTGGCACAGCCCTGTGGGAAAGCCTCGTGGGAAAGCCTCGAGGGACAGCCTCGAGGGAAAGCCACAGATCCCTTGATCCACGTGACAGGAAGCGTGACACTACTGCTGCAGCTCGGGAGGAAAGCGCACGTGCATGCCCCCACTCGAGACAAGGCCTGACTCCCCTGGGGAGACACAGAAGCACCCCAAGAACCATGGCAACACTGGAGAGGAATCCTCAGGTTCCGGCCCCGACTCCACACAAGGACTGAGGCCCCGGCATGGACGGGAGAGGAATCCCGAGAGGTCCCCTTGCAACACGCATGGGGACTGGCCTTTCCTGAGGCCACCAGAGCGGGTCCCTGAGGTCCCCGTCGTAACTCGAGAAGACCTGCCGCAACTCGAGAAAATCCAGGAGGTTCTCCCCTCCAGGCGAGATGAGGCCCATTTCCGCTGAGGCGTCTCGAGGCTGATCACACCTCACCTCTGGAACTTCGAAAGGGTCCTTCACACCCTTGGTGCAAATCAAGAAGTTCCCCGACCTAGCCGTCTCCACTCGAGAGGAATCACGAGGGTCCCGCCCACATCCAGAGGAGCCCCGTTTCCGCCTCGTAGCTCGAGATGAGGGATCCTTTCCCTGCTTCGTCGGGAAAGAGTCCCCGGCGTTCCCGTCGCATCTCAAGAGGAGGCCCTCTCAACAGGAACGGCGAGAGGAACTCCAGGGTCGTGCCACCATTCCAAGAGTCCCCCAGATGTCTCAGTCCATTCCAGAGGAACCTCTTTTCTCTTCACCGGCTCGTCTTTCACGCCGATGATCGACTCACACCAAGGTGGCACGTGGCACAGCCCTGTGGGAAAGCCTCGTGGGAAAGCCTCGAGGGACAGCATCGAGCGAAAGCCACAGATCCCTTGATGCACGTGACAGGAAGCGGGACACTACTGCTGCAGCTCGGGAGGAAAACGCACGTGCATGCCCCCACTCGAGACGAGGCCTGACTCCCCTGGGGAGACTCAGAAGCACCCCAAGATCCATGGCAACACTGGAGAGGAATCCTCAGGTTTCGGCCCCGACTCCACACAAGGACTGAGGCCCCGGCATGGACGGGAGAGGAATCCCGAGCGGTCCCCTAGCAACTCGCATGGGGACCGGCCTTTCCTGAGGCCACCAGAGCGGGTCCCTGAGGTCCCCGTCGTAACTCGAGAAGACCTGCCGCAACTCGAGAAAATCCAGGAGGTTCTCCCCTCCAGGCGAGATGAGGCCCATTTCCGCTGAGGCGTCTCGAGGCTGATCACACCTCACCTCTGGAACTTCGAAAGGGTCCTTCACACCCTTGCTGCAAATCAAGAAGTTCCCCGACCTAGCCGTCTCCACTCGAGAGGAATCACGAGGGTCCCGCCCACATCCAGAGGAGCCCCGTTTCCGCCTCGTAGCTCGAGATGAGGGATCCTTTCCCTGCTTCGTCGGGAAAGAGTCCCCGGCGTTCCCGTCGCATCTCAAGAGGAGGCCCTCTCAACAGGAACGGCGAGAGGAACTCCAGGGTCGTGCCACCATTCCAAGAGTCCCCCAGATGTCTCAGTCCATTCCAGAGGAACCTCTTTTCCCTTCACCGGTTCGTCTTTCACGCCGAGGATCGACTCACACCAATGTGGCACGTGGCACAGCCCTGTGGGAAAGCCTCGTGGGAAAGCCTCGAGGGACAGCCTCGAGGGAAAGCCACAGATCCCTTGATCCACGTGACAGGAAGCGTGACACTACTGCTGCAGCTCGGGAGGAAAGCGCACGTGCATGCCCCCACTCGAGACAAGGCCTGACTCCCCTGGGGAGACACAGAAGCACCCCAAGAACCATGGCAACACTGGAGAGGAATCCTCAGGTTCCGGCCCCGACTCCACACAAGGACTGAGGCCCCGGCATGGACGGGAGAGGAATCCCGAGAGGTCCCCTTGCAACACGCATGGGGACTGGCCTTTCCTGAGGCCACCAGAGCGGGTCCCTGTGGTCCCCGTCGTAACTCGAGAAGACCTGCCGCAACTCGAGAAAATCCAGGAGGTTCTCCCCTCCAGGCGAGATGAGGCCCATTTCCGCTGAGGCGTCTCGAGGCTGATCACACCTCACCTCTGGAACTTCGAAAGGGTCCTTCACACCCTTGGTGCAAATCAAGAAGTTCCCCGACCTAGCCGTCTCCACTCGAGAGGAATCACGAGGGTCCCGCCCACATCCAGAGGAGCCCCGTTTCCGCCTCGTAGCTCGAGATGAGGGATCCTTTCCCTGCTTCGTCGGGAAAGAGTTCCCGGCGTTCCCGTCGCATCTCAATAGGAGGCCCTCTCAACAGGAACGGCGAGAGGAACTCCAGGGTCGTGCCACCATTCCAAGAGTCCCCCAGATATCTCAGTCCATTCCAGAGGAACCTCTTTTCCCTTCACCGGCTCGTCTTTCACGCCGAGGATCGACTCACACCAAGGTGGCACGTGGCACAGCCCTGTGGGAAAGCCTCGTGGGAAAGCCTCGAGGGACAGCCTCGAGGGAAAGCCACAGATCCCTTGATCCACGTGACAGGAAGAGTGACACTACTGCTGCAGCTCGGGAGGAAAGCGCACGTGCATGCCCCCACTCGAGACGAGGCCTGACTCCCCTGGGGAGACTCAGAAGCACCCCAAGATCCATGGCAACACTGGAGAGCAATCCTCAGGTTCCGGGCCCGACTCCACACAAGGACTGAGGCCCCGGCATGGACGGGAGAGGAATCCCGAGAGGTCCCCTAGCAACTCGCATGGGGACTGGCCTTTCCTGAGGCCACCAGAGCGGGTCCCTGAGGTCCCCGTCGTAACTCGAGAAGACCTGCCGCAACTCGAGAAAATCCAGGAGGTTCTCCCATCCAGGCGAGATGAGGCCCATTTCCGCTGAGGCGTCTCGAGGCTGATCACACCTCACCTCTGGAACTTCGAAAGGGTCCTTCACACCCTTGGTGCAAATCAAGAAGTTCCCCGACCTAGCCGTCTCCACTCGAGAGGAATCACGAGGGTCCCGCCCACATCCAGAGGAGCCCCGTTTACACCTCGTAGCTCGAGATGAGGGATCCTTTCCCTGCTTTGTCGGGAAAGAGTCCCCGGCTTTCATGTCGCATCTCAAGAGGAGGCCCTCTCAACAGGAACGGCGAGAGGAACTCCAGGGTCGTGCCACCATTCCAAGAGTCCCCCAGATGTCTCAGTCCATTCCAGAGGAACCTCTTTTCCCTTCACCGGCTCGTCTTTCACGCCGAGGATCGACTCACACCAAGGTGGCACGTGGCACAGCCCTGTGGGAAAGCCTCTTGGGAAAGCCACGAGGGAGAGCCTCGAGGGACAGCCTCGAGGGAAAGCCACAGATCCCTTGATCCACGTGACAGGAAGCGTGACACTACTGCTGCAGCTCGGGAGGAAAGCGCACGTGCATGCCCCCACTCGAGACGAGGCCTGACTCCCCTGGGGAGACTCAGAAGCACCCCAAGATCCATGGCAACACTGGAGAGGAATCCTCAGGTTCCGGCCCCGACTCCACACAAGGACTGAGGCCCCGGCATGGACGGGAGAGGAATCCCGAGCGGTCCCCTAGCAACTCGCATGGGGACCGGCCTTTCCTGAGGCCACCAGAGCGGGTCCCTGAGGTCCCCGTCGTAACTCGAGAAGACCTGCCGCAACTCGAGAAAATCCAGGAGGTTCTCCCCTCCAGGCGAGATGAGGCCCATTTCCGCTGAGACGTCTCGAGGCTGATCACACCTCACCTCTGGAACTTCAAAAGGGTCCTTCACACCCTTGGTGCAAATCAAGAAGTTCCCCGACCTAGCCGTCTCCACTCGAGAGGAATCACGAGGGTCCCGCCCACATCCAGAGGAGCCCCGTTTCCGCCTCGTAGCTCGAGATGAGGGATCCTTTCCCTGCTTCGTCGGGAAAGAGTCCCCGGCGTTCCCGTCGCATCTCAAGAGGAGGCCCTCTCAACAGGAACGGCGAGAGGAACTCCAGGGTCGTGCCACCATTCCAAGAGTCCCCCAGATGTCTCAGTCCATTCCAGAGGAACCTCTTTTCCCTTCACCGGTTCGTCTTTCACGCCGAGGATCGACTCACACCAATGTGGCACGTGGCACAGCCCTGTGGGAAAGCCTCGTGGGAAAGCCTCGAGGGACAGCCTCGAGGGAAAGCCACAGATCCCTTGATCCACGTGACAGGAAGCGTGACACTACTGCTGCAGCTCGGGAGGAAAGCGCACGTGCATGCCCCCACTCGAGACAAGGCCTGACTCCCCTGGGGAGACACAGAAGCACCCCAAGAACCATGGCAACACTGGAGAGGAATCCTCAGGTTCCGGCCCCGACTCCACACAAGGACTGAGGCCCCGGCATGGACGGGAGAGGAATCCCGAGAGGTCCCCTTGCAACACGCATGGGGACTGGCCTTTCCTGAGGCCACCAGAGCGGGTCCCTGTGGTCCCCGTCGTAACTCGAGAAGACCTGCCGCAACTCGAGAAAATCCAGGAGGTTCTCCCCTCCAGGCGAGATGAGGCCCATTTCCGCTGAGGCGTCTCGAGGCTGATCACACCTCACCTCTGGAACTTCGAAAGGGTCCTTCACACCCTTGGTGCAAATCAAGAAGTTCCCCGACCTAGCCGTCTCCACTCGAGAGGAATCACGAGGGTCCCGCCCACATCCAGAGGAGCCCCGTTTCCGCCTCGTAGCTCGAGATGAGGGATCCTTTCCCTGCTTCGTCGGGAAAGAGTTCCCGGCGTTCCCGTCGCATCTCAAGAGGAGGCCCTCTCAACAGGAACGGCGAGAGGAACTCCAGGGTCGTGCCACCATTCCAAGAGTCCCCCAGATATCTCAGTCCATTCCAGAGGAACCTCTTTTCCCTTCACCGGCTCGTCTTTCACGCCGAGGATCGACTCACACCAAGGTGGCACGTGGCACAGCCCTGTGGGAAAGCCTCGTGGGAAAGCCTCGAGGGACAGCCTCGAGGGAAAGCCACAGATCCCTTGATCCACGTGACAGGAAGAGTGACACTACTGCTGCAGCTCGGGAGGAAAGCGCACGTGCATGCCCCCACTCGAGACGAGGCCTGACTCCCCTGGGGAGACTCAGAAGCACCCCAAGATCCATGGCAACACTGGAGAGCAATCCTCAGGTTCCGGCCCCGACTCCACACAAGGACTGAGGCCCCGGCATGGACGGGAGAGGAATCCCGAGAGGTCCCCTAGCAACTCGCATGGGGACTGGCCTTTCCTGAGGCCACCAGAGCGGGTTCCTGAGGTCCCCGTCGTAACTCGAGAAGACCTGCCGCAACTCGAGAAAATCCAGGAGGTTCTCCCATCCAGGCGAGATGAGGCCCATTTCCGCTGAGGCGTCTCGAGGCTGATCACACCTCACCTCTGGAACTTCGAAAGGGTCCTTCACACCCTTGGTGCAAATCAAGAAGTTCCCCGACCTAGCCGTCTCCACTCGAGAGGAATCACGAGGGTCCCGCCCACATCCAGAGGAGCCCCGTTTCCGCCTCGTAGCTCGAGATGAGGGATCCTTTCCCTGCTTTGTCGGGAAAGAGTCCCCGGCTTTCATGTCGCATCTCAAGAGGAGGCCCTCTCAACAGGAACGGCGAGAGGAACTCCAGGGTCGTGCCACCATTCCAAGAGTCCCCCAGATGTCTCAGTCCATTCCAGAGGAACCTCTTTTCCCTTCACCGGCTGGTCTTTCACGCCGAGGATCGACTCACACCAAGGTGGCACGTGGCACAGCCCTGTGGGAAAGCCTCTTGGGAAAGCCACGAGGGAGAGCCTCGAGGGACAGCCTCGAGGGAAAGCCACAGATCCCTTGATCCACGTGACAGGAAGCGTGACACTACTGCTGCAGCTCGGGAGGAAAGCGCACGTGCATGCCCCCACTCGAGACAAGGCCTGACTCCCCTGGGGAGACTCAGAAGCACCCCAAGATCCATGGCAACACTGGAGAGGAATCCTCAGGTTCCGGCCCCGACTCCACACAAGGACTGAGGCCCCGGCATGGACGGGAGAGGAATCCCGAGAGGTCCCCTAGCAACTCGCATGGGGACTGGCCTTTCCTGAGGCCACCAGAGCGGGTCCCTGAGGTCCCCGTCGTAACTCGAGAAGACCTGCCGCAACTCGAGAAAATCCAGGAGGTTCTCCCCTCCAGGCGAGATGAGGCCCATTTCCGCTGAGACGTCTCGAGGCTGATCACACCTCACCTCTGGAACTTCGAAAGGGTCCTTCACACCCTTGGTGCAAATCAAGAAGTTCCCCGACCTAGCCGTCTCCACTCGAGAGGAATCACGAGGGTCCCGCCCACATCCAGAGGAGCCCCGTTTCCGCCTCGTAGCTCGAGATGAGGGATCCTTTCCCTGCTTCGTCGGGAAAGAGTCCCCGGCGTTCCCGTCGCATCTCAAGAGGAGGCCCTCTCAACAGGAACGGCGAGAGGAACTCCAGGGTCGTGCCACCATTCCAAGAGTCCCCCAGATGTCTCAGTCCATTCCACAGGAACCTCTTTTCCCTTCACCGGTTCGTCTTTCACGCCGAGGATCGACTCACACCAATGTGGCACGTGGCACAGCCCTGTGGGAAAGCCTCGTGGGAAAGCCTCGAGGGACAGCCTCGAGGGAAAGCCACAGATCCCTTGATCCACGTGACAGGAAGCGTGACACTACTGCTGCAGCTCGGGAGGAAAGCGCACGTGCATGCCCCCACTCGAGACAAGGCCTGACTCCCCTGGGGAGACACAGAAGCACCCCAAGAACCATGGCAACACTGGAGAGGAATCCTCAGGTTCCGGCCCCGACTCCACACAAGGACTGAGGCCCCGGCATGGACGGGAGAGGAATCCCGAGAGGTCCCCTTGCAACACGCATGGGGACTGGCCTTTCCTGAGGCCACCAGAGCGGGTCCCTGTGGTCCCCGTCGTAACTCGAGAAGACCTGCCGCAACTCGAGAAAATCCAGGAGGTTCTCCCCTCCAGGCGAGATGAGGCCCATTTCCGCTGAGGCGTCTCGAGGCTGATCACACCTCACCTCTGGAACTTCGAAAGGGTCCTTCACACCCTTGGTGCAAATCAAGAAGTTCCCCGACCTAGCCGTCTCCACTCGAGAGGAATCACGAGGGTCCCGCCCACATCCAGAGGAGCCCCGTTTCCGCCTCGTAGCTCGAGATGAGGGATCCTTTCCCTGCTTCGTCGGGAAAGAGTCCCCGGCGTTCCCGTCGCATCTCAAGAGGAGGCCCTCTCAACAGGAACGGCGAGAGGAACTCCAGGGTCGTGCCACCATTCCAAGAGTCCCCCAGATGTCTCAGTCCATTCCAGAGGAACCTCTTTTCTCTTCACCGGCTCGTCTTTCACGCCGATGATCGACTCACACCAAGGTGGCACGTGGCACAGCCCTGTGGGAAAGCCTCGTGGGAAAGCCTCGAGGGACAGCATCGAGCGAAAGCCACAGATCCCTTGATGCACGTGACAGGAAGCGGGACACTACTGCTGCAGCTCGGGAGGAAAACGCACGTGCATGCCCCCACTCGAGACGAGGCCTGACTCCCCTGGGGAGACTCAGAAGCACCCCAAGATCCATGGCAACACTGGAGAGGAATCCTCAGGTTTCGGCCCCGACTCCACACAAGGACTGAGGCCCCGGCATGGACGGGAGAGGAATCCCGAGCGGTCCCCTAGCAACTCGCATGGGGACCGGCCTTTCCTGAGGCCACCAGAGCGGGTCCCTGAGGTCCCCGTCGTAACTCGAGAAGACCTGCCGCAACTCGAGAAAATCCAGGAGGTTCTCCCCTCCAGGCGAGATGAGGCCCATTTCCGCTGAGGCGTCTCGAGGCTGATCACACCTCACCTCTGGAACTTCGAAAGGGTCCTTCACACCCTTGGTGCAAATCAAGAAGTTCCCCGACCTAGCCGTCTCCACTCGAGAGGAATCACGAGGGTCCCGCCCACATCCAGAGGAGCCCCGTTTCCGCCTCGTAGCTCGAGATGAGGGATCCTTTCCCTGCTTCGTCGGGAAAGAGTCCCCGGCGTTCCCGTCGCATCTCAAGAGGAGGCCCTCTCAACAGGAACGGCGAGAGGAACTCCAGGGTCGTGCCACCATTCCAAGAGTCCCCCAGATGTCTCAGTCCATTCCACAGGAACCTCTTTTCCCTTCACCGGTTCGTCTTTCACGCCGAGGATCGACTCACACCAATGTGGCACGTGGCACAGCCCTGTGGGAAAGCCTCGTGGGAAAGCCTCGAGGGACAGCCTCGAGGGAAAGCCACAGATCCCTTGATCCACGTGACAGGAAGCGTGACACTACTGCTGCAGCTCGGGAGGAAAGCGCACGTGCATGCCCCCACTCGAGACAAGGCCTGACTCCCCTGGGGAGACACAGAAGCACCCCAAGAACCATGGCAACACTGGAGAGGAATCCTCAGGTTCCGGCCCCGACTCCACACAAGGACTGAGGCCCCGGCATGGACGGGAGAGGAATCCCGAGAGGTCCCCTTGCAACACGCATGGGGACTGGCCTTTCCTGAGGCCACCAGAGCGGGTCCCTGTGGTCCCCGTCGTAACTCGAGAAGACCTGCCGCAACTCGAGAAAATCCAGGAGGTTCTCCCCTCCAGGCGAGATGAGGCCCATTTCCGCTGAGGCGTCTCGAGGCTGATCACACCTCACCTCTGGAACTTCGAAAGGGTCCTTCACACCCTTGGTGCAAATCAAGAAGTTCCCCGACCTAGCCGTCTCCACTCGAGAGGAATCACGAGGGTCCCGCCCACATCCAGAGGAGCCCCGTTTCCGCCTCGTAGCTCGAGATGAGGGATCCTTTCCCTGCTTCGTCGGGAAAGAGTCCCCGGCGTTCCCGTCGCATCTCAAGAGGAGGCCCTCTCAACAGGAACGGCGAGAGGAACTCCAGGGTCGTGCCACCATTCCAAGAGTCCCCCAGATGTCTCAGTCCATTCCAGAGGAACCTCTTTTCTCTTCACCGGCTCGTCTTTCACGCCGATGATCGACTCACACCAAGGTGGCACGTGGCACAGTCCTGTGGGAAAGCCTCGTGGGAAAGCCTCGAGGGACAGCATCGAGCGAAAGCCACAGATCCCTTGATGCACGTGACAGGAAGCGGGACACTACTGCTGCAGCTCGGGAGGAAAACGCACGTGCATGCCCCCACTCGAGACGAGGCCTGACTCCCCTGGGGAGACTCAGAAGCACCCCAAGATCCATGGCAACACTGGAGAGGAATCCTCAGGTTTCGGCCCCGACTCCACACAAGGACTGAGGCCCCGGCATGGACGGGAGAGGAATCCCGAGCGGTCCCCTAGCAACTCGCATGGGGACCGGCCTTTCCTGAGGCCACCAGAGCGGGTCCCTGAGGTCCCCGTCGTAACTCGAGAAGACCTGCCGCAACTCGAGAAAATCCAGGAGGTTCTCCCCTCCAGGCGAGATGAGGCCCATTTCCGCTGAGGCGTCTCGAGGCTGATCACACCTCACCTCTGGAACTTCGAAAGGGTCCTTCACACCCTTGGTGCAAATCAAGAAGTTCCCCGACCTAGCCGTCTCCACTCGAGAGGAATCACGAGGGTCCCGCCCACATCCAGAGGAGCCCCGTTTCCGCCTCGTAGCTCGAGATGAGGGATCCTTTCCCTGCTTCGTCGGGAAAGAGTCCCCGGCGTTCCCGTCGCATCTCAAGAGGAGGCCCTCTCAACAGGAACGGCGAGAGGAACTCCAGGGTCGTGCCACCATTCCAAGAGTCCCCCAGATGTCTCAGTCCATTCCAGAGGAACCTCTTTTCCCTTCACCGGTTCGTCTTTCACGCCGAGGATCGACTCACACCAATGTGGCACGTGGCACAGCCCTGTGGGAAAGCCTCGTGGGAAAGCCTCGAGGGACAGCCTCGAGGGAAAGCCACAGATCCCTTGATCCACGTGACAGGAAGCGTGACACTACTGCTGCAGCTCGGGAGGAAAGCGCACGTGCATGCCCCCACTCGAGACAAGGCCTGACTCCCCTGGGGAGACACAGAAGCACCCCAAGAACCATGGCAACACTGGAGAGGAATCCTCAGGTTCCGGCCCCGACTCCACACAAGGACTGAGGCCCCGGCATGGACGGGAGAGGAATCCCGAGAGGTCCCCTTGCAACACGCATGGGGACTGGCCTTTCCTGAGGCCACCAGAGCGGGTCCCTGTGGTCCCCGTCGTAACTCGAGAAGACCTGCCGCAACTCGAGAAAATCCAGGAGGTTCTCCCCTCCAGGCGAGATGAGGCCCATTTCCGCTGAGGCGTCTCGAGGCTGATCACACCTCACCTCTGGAACTTCGAAAGGGTCCTTCACACCCTTGGTGCAAATCAAGAAGTTCCCCGACCTAGCCGTCTCCACTCGAGAGGAATCACGAGGGTCCCGCCCACATCCAGAGGAGCCCCGTTTCCGCCTCGTAGCTCGAGATGAGGGATCCTTTCCCTGCTTCGTCGGGAAAGAGTTCCCGGCGTTCCCGTCGCATCTCAAGAGGAGGCCCTCTCAACAGGAACGGCGAGAGGAACTCCAGGGTCGTGCCACCATTCCAAGAGTCCCCCAGATATCTCAGTCCATTCCAGAGGAACCTCTTTTCCCTTCACCGGTTCGTCTTTCACGCCGAGGATCGACTCACACCAAGGTGGCACGTGGCACAGCCCTGTGGGAAAGCCTCGTGGGAAAGCCTCGAGGGACAGCCTCGAGGGAAAGCCACAGATCCCTTGATCCACGTGACAGGAAGAGTGACACTACTGCTGCAGCTCGGGAGGAAAGCGCACGTGCATGCCCCCACTCGAGACGAGGCCTGACTCCCCTGGGGAGACTCAGAAGCACCCCAAGATCCATGGCAACACTGGAGAGCAATCCTCAGGTTCCGGCCCCGACTCCACACAAGGACTGAGGCCCCGGCATGGACGGGAGAGGAATCCCGAGAGGTCCCCTAGCAACTCGCATGGGGACTGGCCTTTCCTGAGGCCACCAGAGCGGGTCCCTGAGGTCCCCGTCGTAACTCGAGAAGACCTGCCGCAACTCGAGAAAATCCAGGAGGTTCTCCCATCCAGGCGAGATGAGGCCCATTTCCGCTGAGGCGTCTCGAGGCTGATCACACCTCACCTCTGGAACTTCGAAAGGGTCCTTCACACCCTTGGTGCAAATCAAGAAGTTCCCCGACCTAGCCGTCTCCACTCGAGAGGAATCACGAGGGTCCCGCCCACATCCAGAGGAGCCCCGTTTACACCTCGTAGCTCGAGATGAGGGATCCTTTCCCTGCTTTGTCGGGAAAGAGTCCCCGGCTTTCATGTCGCATCTCAAGAGGAGGCCCTCTCAACAGGAACGGCGAGAGGAACTCCAGGGTCGTGCCACCATTCCAAGAGTCCCCCAGATGTCTCAGTCCATTCCAGAGGAACCTCTTTTCCCTTCACCGGCTCGTCTTTCACGCCGAGGATCGACTCACACCAAGGTGGCACGTGGCACAGCCCTGTGGGAAAGCCTCTTGGGAAAGCCACGAGGGAGAGCCTCGAGGGACAGCCTCGAGGGAAAGCCACAGATCCCTTGATCCACGTGACAGGAAGCGTGACACTACTGCTGCAGCTCGGGAGGAAAGCGCACGTGCATGCCCCCACTCGAGACGAGGCCTGACTCCCCTGGGGAGACTCAGAAGCACCCCAAGATCCATGGCAACACTGGAGAGGAATCCTCAGGTTCCGGCCCCGACTCCACACAAGGACTGAGGCCCCGGCATGGACGGGAGAGGAATCCCGAGCGGTCCCCTAGCAACTCGCATGGGGACCGGCCTTTCCTGAGGCCACCAGAGCGGGTCCCTGAGGTCCCCGTCGTAACTCGAGAAGACCTGCCGCAACTCGAGAAAATCCAGGAGGTTCTCCCCTCCAGGCGAGATGAGGCCCATTTCCGCTGAGACGTCTCGAGGCTGATCACACCTCACCTCTGGAACTTCGAAAGGGTCCTTCACACCCTTGGTGCAAATCAAGAAGTTCCCCGACCTAGCCGTCTCCACTCGAGAGGAATCACGAGGGTCCCGCCCACATCCAGAGGAGCCCCGTTTCCGCCTCGTAGCTCGAGATGAGGGATCCTTTCCCTGCTTCGTCGGGAAAGAGTCCCCGGCGTTCCCGTCGCATCTCAAGAGGAGGCCCTCTCAACAGGAACGGCGAGAGGAACTCCAGGGTCGTGCCACCATTCCAAGAGTCCCCCAGATGTCTCAGTCCATTCCAGAGGAACCTCTTTTCCCTTCACCGGTTCGTCTTTCACGCCGAGGATCGACTCACACCAATGTGGCACGTGGCACAGCCCTGTGGGAAAGCCTCGTGGGAAAGCCTCGAGGGACAGCCTCGAGGGAAAGCCACAGATCCCTTGATCCACGTGACAGGAAGCGTGACACTACTGCTGCAGCTCGGGAGGAAAGCGCACGTGCATGCCCCCACTCGAGACAAGGCCTGACTCCCCTGGGGAGACACAGAAGCACCCCAAGAACCATGGCAACACTGGAGAGGAATCCTCAGGTTCCGGCCCCGACTCCACACAAGGACTGAGGCCCCGGCATGGACGGGAGAGGAATCCCGAGAGGTCCCCTTGCAACACGCATGGGGACTGGCCTTTCCTGAGGCCACCAGAGCGGGTCCCTGTGGTCCCCGTCGTAACTCGAGAAGACCTGCCTCAACTCGAGAAAATCCAGGAGGTTCTCCCCTCCAGGCGAGATGAGGCCCATTTCCGCTGAGGCGTCTCGAGGCTGATCACACCTCACCTCTGGAACTTCGAAAGGGTCCTTCACACCCTTGGTGCAAATCAAGAAGTTCCCCGACCTAGCCGTCTCCACTCGAGAGGAATCACGAGGGTCCCGCCCACATCCAGAGGAGCCCCGTTTCCGCCTCGTAGCTCGAGATGAGGGATCCTTTCCCTGCTTCGTCGGGAAAGAGTTCCCGGCGTTCCCGTCGCATCTCAAGAGGAGGCCCTCTCAACAGGAACGGCGAGAGGAACTCCAGGGTCGTGCCACCATTCCAAGAGTCCCCCAGATATCTCAGTCCATTCCAGAGGAACCTCTTTTCCCTTCACCGGCTCGTCTTTCACGCCGAGGATCGACTCACACCAAGGTGGCACGTGGCACAGCCCTGTGGGAAAGCCTCGTGGGAAAGCCTCGAGGGACAGCCTCGAGGGAAAGCCACAGATCCCTTGATCCACGTGACAGGAAGAGTGACACTACTGCTGCAGCTCGGGAGGAAAGCGCACGTGCATGCCCCCACTCGAGACGAGGCCTGACTCCCCTGGGGAGACTCAGAAGCACCCCAAGATCCATGGCAACACTGGAGAGCAATCCTCAGGTTCCGGCCCCGACTCCACACAAGGACTGAGGCCCCGGCATGGACGGGAGAGGAATCCCGAGAGGTCCCCTAGCAACTCGCATGGGGACTGGCCTTTCCTGAGGCCACCAGAGCGGGTCCCTGAGGTCCCCGTCGTAACTCGAGAAGACCTGCCGCAACTCGAGAAAATCCAGGAGGTTCTCCCATCCAGGCGAGATGAGGCCCATTTCCGCTGAGGCGTCTCGAGGCTGATCACACCTCACCTCTGGAACTTCGAAAGGGTCCTTCACACCCTTGGTGCAAATCAAGAAGTTCCCCGACCTAGCCGTCTCCACTCGAGAGGAATCACGAGGGTCCCGCCCACATCCAGAGGAGCCCCGTTTACACCTCGTAGCTCGAGATGAGGGATCCTTTCCCTGCTTTGTCGGGAAAGAGTCCCCGGCTTTCATGTCGCATCTCAAGAGGAGGCCCTCTCAACAGGAACGGCGAGAGGAACTCCAGGGTCGTGCCACCATTCCAAGAGTCCCCCAGATGTCTCAGTCCATTCCAGAGGAACCTCTTTTCCCTTCACCGGCTCGTCTTTCACGCCGAGGATCGACTCACACCAAGGTGGCACGTGGCACAGCCCTGTGGGAAAGCCTCTTGGGAAAGCCACGAGGGAGAGCCTCGAGGGACAGCCTCGAGGGAAAGCCACAGATCCCTTGATCCACGTGACAGGAAGCGTGACACTACTGCTGCAGCTCGGGAGGAAAGCGCACGTGCATGCCCCCACTCGAGACGAGGCCTGACTCCCCTGGGGAGACTCAGAAGCACCCCAAGATCCATGGCAACACTGGAGAGGAATCCTCAGGTTCCGGCCCCGACTCCACACAAGGACTGAGGCCCCGGCATGGACGGGAGAGGAATCCCGAGCGGTCCCCTAGCAACTCGCATGGGGACCGGCCTTTCCTGAGGCCACCAGAGCGGGTCCCTGAGGTCCCCGTCGTAACTCGAGAAGACCTGCCGCAACTCGAGAAAATCCAGGAGGTTCTCCCCTCCAGGCGAGATGAGGCCCATTTCCGCTGAGACGTCTCGAGGCTGATCACACCTCACCTCTGGAACTTCGAAAGGGTCCTTCACACCCTTGGTGCAAATCAAGAAGTTCCCCGACCTAGCCGTCTCCACTCGAGAGGAATCACGAGGGTCCCGCCCACATCCAGAGGAGCCCCGTTTCCGCCTCGTAGCTCGAGATGAGGGATCCTTTCCCTGCTTCGTCGGGAAAGAGTCCCCGGCGTTCCCGTCGCATCTCAAGAGGAGGCCCTCTCAACAGGAACGGCGAGAGGAACTCCAGGGTCGTGCCACCATTCCAAGAGTCCCCCAGATGTCTCAGTCCATTCCAGAGGAACCTCTTTTCCCTTCACCGGTTCGTCTTTCACGCCGAGGATCGACTCACACCAATGTGGCACGTGGCACAGCCCTGTGGGAAAGCCTCGTGGGAAAGCCTCGAGGGACAGCCTCGAGGGAAAGCCACAGATCCCTTGATCCACGTGACAGGAAGCGTGACACTACTGCTGCAGCTCGGGAGGAAAGCGCACGTGCATGCCCCCACTCGAGACAAGGCCTGACTCCCCTGGGGAGACACAGAAGCACCCCAAGAACCATGGCAACACTGGAGAGGAATCCTCAGGTTCCGGCCCCGACTCCACACAAGGACTGAGGCCCCGGCATGGACGGGAGAGGAATCCCGAGAGTTCCCCTTGCAACACGCATGGGAACCGGCCTTTCCTGAGGCCACCAGAGCGGGTCCCTGAGGTCCCCGTCGTAACTCGAGAAGACCTGCCGCAACTCGAGAAAATCCAGGAGGTTCTCCCCTCCAGGCGAGATGAGGCCCATTTCCGCTGAGGCGTCTCGAGGCTGATCACACCTCACCTCTGGAACTTCGAAAGGGTCCTTCACACCCTTGGTGCAAATCAAGAAGTTCCCCGACCTAGCCGTCTCCACTCGAGAGGAATCACGAGGGTCCCGCCCACATCCAGAGGAGCCCCGTTTCCGCCTCGTAGCTCGAGATGAGGGATCCTTTCCCTGCTTCGTCGGGAAAGAGTTCCCGGCGTTCCCGTCGCATCTCAAGAGGAGGCCCTCTCAACAGGAACGGCGAGAGGAACTCCAGGGTCGTGCCACCATTCCAAGAGTCCCCCAGATATCTCAGTCCATTCCAGAGGAACCTCTTTTCCCTTCACCGGCTCGTCTTTCACGCCGAGGATCGACTCACACCAAGGTGGCACGTGGCACAGCCCTGTGGGAAAGCCTCGTGGGAAAGCCTCGAGGGACAGCCTCGAGGGAAAGCCACAGATCCCTTGATCCACGTGACAGGAAGAGTGACACTACTGCTGCAGCTCGGGAGGAAAGCGCACGTGCATGCCCCCACTCGAGACGAGGCCTGACTCCCCTGGGGAGACTCAGAAGCACCCCAAGATCCATGGCAACACTGGAGAGGAATCCTCAGGTTCCGGCCCCGACTCCACACAAGGACTGAGGCCCCGGCATGGACGGGAGAGGAATCCCGAGAGGTCCCCTAGCAACTCGCATGGGGACTGGCCTTTCCTGAGGCCACCAGAGCGGGTCCCTGAGGTCCCCGTCGTAACTCTAGAAGACCTGCCGCAACTCGAGAAAATCCAGGAGGTTCTCCCATCCAGGCGAGATGAGGCCCATTTCCGCTGAGGCGTCTCGAGGCTGATCACACCTCACCTCTGGAACTTCGAAAGGGTCCTTCACACCCTTGGTGCAAATCAAGAAGTTCCCCGACCTAGCCGTCTCCACTCGAGAGGAATCACGAGGGTCCCGCCCACATCCAGAGGAGCCCCGTTTCCGCCTCGTAGCTCGAGATGAGGGATCCTTTCCCTGCTTCGTCGGGAAAGAGTCCCCGGCGTTCCCGTCGCATCTCAAGAGGAGGCCCTCTCAACAGGAACGGCGAGAGGAACTCCAGGGTCGTGCCACCATTCCAAGAGTCCCCCAGATGTCTCAGTCCATTCCAGAGGAACCTCTTTTCCCTTCACCGGCTCGTCTTTCACGCCGAGGATCGACTCACACCAAGGTGGCACGTGGCACAGCCCTGTGGGAAAGCCTCTTGGGAAAGCCACGAGGGAGAGCCTCGAGGGACAGCCTCGAGGGAAAGCCACAGATCCCTTGATCCACGTGACAGGAAGCGTGACACTACTGCTGCAGCTCGGGAGGAAAGCGCACGTGCATGCCCCCACTCGAGACGAGGCCTGACTCCCCTGGGGAGACTCAGAAGCACCCCAAGATCCATGGCAACACTGGAGAGGAATCCTCAGGTTCCGGCCCCGACTCCACACAAGGAGTGAGGCCCCGGCATGGACGGGAGAGGAATCCCGAGAGGTCCCCTAGCAACTCGCATGGGGACTGGCCTTTCCTGAGGCCACCAGAGCGGGTCCCTGAGGTCCCCGTCGTAACTCGAGAAGACCTGCCGCAACTCGAGAAAATCCAGGAGGTTCTCCCCTCCAGGCGAGATGAGGCCCATTTCCGCTGAGACTTCTCGAGGCTGATCACACCTCACCTCTGGAACTTCGAAAGGGTCCTTCACACCCTTGGTGCAAATCAAGAAGTTCCCCGACCTAGGCGTCTCCACTCGAGAGGAATCACGAGGGTCCCGCCCACATCCAGAGGAGCCCCGTTTCCGCCTCGTAGCTCGAGATGAGGGATCCTTTCCCTGCTCTGTCGGGAAAGAGTTCCCGGCGTTCCCGTCGCATCTCAAGAGGAGGCCCTCTCAACAGGAACGGCGAGAGGAACTCCAGGGTCGTGCCACCATTCCAAGAGCCCCCAGATGTCTCAGTCCATTCCAGAGGAACCTCTTTTCCCTTCACCGGCTCGTCTTTCACGCCGAGGATCGATTCACAACAAGGTGGCACGTGGCACAGCCCTGTGGGAAAGCCTCGTGGGAAAGCCTGAAGGGACAGCCTCGAGGGAAAGCCACAGATCCCTTGATCCACGTGACAGGAAGCGTGACACTACTGCTGCAGCTCGGGAGGAAAGCGCACGTGCATGCCCCCACTCGAGACGAGGCCTGACTCCCCTGGGGAGACTCAGAAGCACCCCAAGATCCATGGCAACACTGGAGAGCAAACCTCAGGTTCCGGCCCCGACTCCACACAAGGACTGAGGCCCCGGCATGGACGGGAGAGGAATCCCGAGAGGTCCCCTAGCAACACGTATGGGGACTGGCCTTTCCTGAGGCCACCAGAGCGGGTCCCTGTGGTCCCCGTCGTAACTCGAGAAGACCTGCCGCAACTCGAGAAAATCCAGGAGGTTCTCCCCTCCAGGCAAGATGAGGCCCATTTCCGCTGAGGTGTCTCGAGGCTGATCACACCTCACCTCTGGAACTTCAAAAGGGTCCTTCACACCCTTGGTGCAAATCAAGAAGTTCCCCGACCTAGCCGTCTCCACTCGAGAGGAATCACGAGGGTCCCGCCCACATCCAGAGGAGCCCCGTTTCCGCCTCGTAGCTCGAGATGAGGGATCTTTTCCCTGCTTCGTCGGGAAAGAGTTCCCGGCGTTCCCGTCGCATCTCAAGAGGAGGCCCTCTCAACAGGAACGGCGAGAGGAACTCCAGGGTCGTGCCACCATTCCAAGAGTCCCCCAGATGTCTCAGTCCATTCCAGAGGAACCTCTTTTCCCTTCACCGGCTCGTCTTTCACGCCGAGGATCGACTCACACCAAGGTGGCACGTGGCACAGCCCTGTGGGAAAGCCTCGTGGGAAAGCCTCGAGGGACAGCATCGAGCGAAAGCCACAGATCCCTTGATGCACGTGACAGGAAGCGGGACACTACTGCTGCAGCTCGGGAGGAAAGCGCACGTGCATGCCCCCACTCGAGACGAGGCCTGACTCCCCTGGGGAGACTCAGAAGCACCCCAAGATCCATGGCAACACTGGAGAGGAATCCTCAGGTTTCGGCCCCGACTCCACACAAGGACTGAGGCCCCGGCATGGACGGGAGAGGAATCCCGAGCGGTCCCCTAGCAACTCGCATGGGGACCGGCCTTTCCTGAGGCCACCAGAGCGGGTCCCTGAGGTCCCCGTCGTAACTCGAGAAGACCTGCCGCAACTCGAGAAAATCCAGGAGGTTCTCCCCTCCAGGCGAGATGAGGCCCATTTCCGCTGAGGCGTCTCGAGGCTGATCACACCTCACCTCTGGAACTTCGAAAGGGTCCTTCACACCCTTGGTGCAAAGCAAGAAGTTCCCCGACCTAGCCGTCTCCACTCGAGAGGAATCACGAGGATCCCGCCCACATCCAGAAGAGCCCCGTTTCCGCCTCGTAGCTCGAGATGAGGGATCCTTTCCCTGCTTCGTCGGGAAAGAGTCCCCGGCGTTCCCGTCGCATCTCAAGAGGAGGCCCTCTCAACAGGAACGGCGAGAGGAACTCCAGGGTCGTGCCACCATTCCAAGAGTCCCCCAGATGTCTCAGTCCATTCCAGAGGAACCTCTTTTCCCTTCACCGGTTCGTCTTTCACGCCGAGGATCGACTCACACCAAGGTGGCACGTGGCACAGCCCTGTGGGAAAGCCTCGTGGGAAAGCCTCGAGGGACAGCCTCGAGGGAAAGCCACAGATCCCTTGATCCACGTGACAGGAAGCGTGACATTACTGCTGCAGCTCGGGAGGAAAGCGGACGTGCATGCCCCCACTCGAGACAAGGCCTGACTCCCCTGGGGAGACACAGAAGCACCCCAAGAACCATGGCAACACTGGAGAGGAATCCTCAGGTTCCGGCCCCGACTCCACACAAGGACTGAGGCCCCGGCATGGACGGGAGAGGAATCCCGAGAGGTCCCCTAGCAACACGTATGGGGACTGGCCTTTCCTGAGGCCACCAGAGCGGGTCCCTGTGGTCCCCGTCGTAACTCGAGAAGACTTGCCGCAACTCGAGAAAATCCAGGAGGTTCTCCCCTCCAGGCGAGATGAGGCCCATTTCCGCTGAGGTGTCTCGAGGCTGATCACACCTCACCTCTGGAACTTCAAAAGGGTCCTTCACACCCTTGGTGCAAATCAAGAAGTTCCCCGACCTAGCCGTCTCCACTCGAGAGGAATCACGAGGGTCCCGCCCACATCCAGGGGAGCCCCGTTTCCCCCTCGTAGCTCGAGATGAGGGATCCTTTCCCTGCTTCGTCGGGAAAGAGTTCCCGGCGTTCCCGTCGCATCTCAAGAGGAGGCCCTCTCAACAGGAACGGCGAGAGGAACTCCAGGGTCGTGCCACCATTCCAAGAGTCCCCCAGATGTCTCAGTCCATTCCAGAGGAACCTCTTTTCCCTTCACCAGCTCGTCTTTCACGCCGAGGATCGACCCACACCAAGGTGGCACGTGGCACAGCCCTGTGGGAAAGCCTCTTGGGAAAGCCACGAGGGAGAGCCTCGAGGGACAGCCTCGAGGGAAAGCCACAGATCCCTTGATCCACGTGAAAGGAAGCGTGACACTACTGCTGCAGCTCGGGAGGAAAGCGCACGTGCATGCCCCCACTCGAGACGAGGCCTGACTCCCCTGGGGAGACTCAGAAGCACCCCAAGATCCATGGCAACACTGGAGAGCAATCCTCAGGTTCCGGCCCCGACTCCACACAAGGACTGAGGCCCCGGCATGGACGGGAGAGGAATCCCGAGAGGTCACCTAGCAACACGCATGGGGACTGGCCTTTCCTGAGGCCACCAGAGCGGGTACCTGAGGTCCCCGTCGTAACTCGAGAAGACCTGCCGCAACTCGAGAAAATCCAGGAGGTTCTCCCCTCCAGGCGAGATGAGGCCCATTTCCGCTGAGGCGTCTCGAGGCTGATCACACCTCACCTCTGGAACTTCGAAAGGGTCCTTCACACCCTTGGTGCAAATCAAGAAGTTCCCCGACCTAGCCGTCTCCACTCGAGAGGAATCACGAGGGTCCCGCCCACATCCAGAGGAGCCCCGTTTCCGCCTCGTAGCTCGAGATGAGGGATCCTTTCCCTGCTTCGTCGGGAAAGAGTTCCCGGCGTTCCCGTCGCATCTCAAGAGGAGCCCCTCTCAACAGGAACGGCGAGAGGAACTCTAGGGTCGTGCCACCATTCCAAGAGTCCCCCATATGTCTCAGTCCATTCCAGAGGAAACTCTTTTCCCTTCACCGGCTCGTCTTTCACGCCGAGGATCGACTCACACCAAGGTGGCACGTGGCACAGCCCTGTGGGAAAGCCTCGTGGGAAAGCCTCGAGGGACAGCCTCGAGGGAAAGCCACAGATCCCTTGATCCACGTGACAGGAAGCGTGACACTACTGCTGCAGCTCGGGAGGAAAGCGCACGAGCATGCCCCCACTCGAGACGAGGCCTGACTCCCCTGGGGAGACTCAGAAGCACCCCAAGATCCATGGCAACACTGGAGAGGAATCCTCAGGTTCCGGCCCCGACTCCACACAAGGACTGAGGCCCCGGCATGGACGGGAGAGGAATCCCGAGAGGTCCCCTAGCAACTCGCATGGGGACTGGCCTTTCCTGAGGCCACCAGAGCGGGTCCCTGAGGTCCTCGTCGTAACTCGAGAAGACCTGCCGCAACTCGAGAAAATCCAGGAGGTTCTCCCCTCCAGGCGAGATGAGGCCCATTTCCGCTGAGACGTCTCGAGGCTGATCACACCTCACCTCTGGAACTTCGAAAGGGTCCTTCACACCCTTGGTGCAAATCAAGAAGTTCCCCGACCTAGCCGTCTCCACTCGAGAGGAATCACGAGGGTCCCGCCCACATCCAGAGGAGCCCCGTTTCCGCCTCGTAGCTCGAGATGAGGGATCCTTTCCCTGCTTCGTCGGGAAAGAGTCCCCGGCGTTCCCGTCGCATCTCAAGAGGAGGCCCTCTCAAGAGGAACGGCGAGAGGAACTCCAGGGTCGTGCCACCATTCCAAGAGTCCCCCAGATGTCTCAGTCCATTCCAGAGGAACCTCTTTTCCCTTCACCGGTTCGTCTTTCACGCCGAGGATCGACTCACACCAAGGTGGCACGTGGCACAGCCCTGTGGGAAAGCCTCGTGGGAAAGCCTCGAGGGACAGCCTCGAGGGAAAGCCACAGATCCCTTGATCCACGTGACAGGAAGCGTGACACTACTGCTGCAGCTCGGGAGGAAAGCACACGTGCATGCCCCCACTCGAGACAAGGCCTGACTCCCCTGGGGAGACACAGAAGCACCCCAAGAACCATGGCAACACTGGAGAGGAATCCTCAGGTTCCGGCCCCGACTCCACACAAGGACTGAGGCCCCGGCATGGACGGGAGAGGAATCCCGAGAGGTCCCCTAGCAACACGTATGGGGACTGGCCTTTCCTGAGGCCACCAGAGCGGGTCCCTGTGGTCCCCGTCGTAACTCGAGAAGACCTGCCGCAACTCGAGAAAATCCAGGAGGTTCTCCCCTCCAGGCAAGATGAGGCCCATTTCCGCTGAGGTGTCTCGAGGCTGATCACACCTCACCTCTGGAACTTCAAAAGGGTCCTTCACACCCTTGGTGCAAATCAAGAAGTTCCCCGACCTAGCCGTCTCCACTCGAGAGGAATCACGAGGGTCCCGCCCACATCCAGAGGAGCCCCGTTTCCGCCTCGTAGCTCGAGATGAGGGATCTTTTCCCTGCTTCGTCGGGAAAGAGTTCCCGGCGTTCCCGTCGCATCTCAAGAGGAGGCCCTCTCAACAGGAACGGCGAGAGGAACTCCAGGGTCGTGCCACCATTCCAAGAGTCCCCCAGATGTCTCAGTCCATTCCAGAGGAACCTCTTTTCTCTTCACCGGCTCGTCTTTCACGCCGAGGATCGACTCACACCAAGGTGGCACGTGGCACAGCCCTGTGGGAAAGCCTCGTGGGAAAGCCTCGAGGGACAGCATCGAGCGAAAGCCACAGATCCCTTGATGCACGTGACAGGAAGCGGGACACTACTGCTGCAGCTCGGGAGGAAAACGCACGTGCATGCCCCCACTCGAGACGAGGCCTGACTCCCCTGGGGAGACTCAGAAGCACCCCAAGATCCATGGCAACACTGGAGAGGAATCCTCAGGTTTCGGCCCCGACTCCACACAAGGACTGAGGCCCCGGCATGGACGGGAGAGGAATCCCGAGCGGTCCCCTAGCAACTCGCATGGGGACCGGCCTTTCCTGAGGCCACCAGAGCGGGTCCCTGAGGTCCCCGTCGTAACTCGAGAAGACCTGCCGCAACTCGAGAAAATCCAGGAGGTTCTCCCCTCCAGGCGAGATGAGGCCCATTTCCGCTGAGGCGTCTCGAGGCTGATCACACCTCACCTCTGGAACTTCGAAAGGGTCCTTCACACCCTTGGTGCAAATCAAGAAGTTCCCCGACCTAGCCGTCTCCACTCGAGAGGAATCACGAGGGTCCCGCCCACATCCAGAGGAGCCCCGTTTCCGCCTCGTAGCTCGAGATGAGGGATCCTGTCCCTGCTTCGTCGGGAAAGAGTTCCCGGCATTCCCGTCGCATCTCAAGAGGAGGCCCTCTCAACAGGAACGGCGAGAGGAACTCCAGGGTCGTGCCACCATTCCAAGAGTCCCCCAGATGTCTCAGTCCATTCCAGAGGAACCTCTTTTCCCTTCACCGGTTCGTCTTTCACGCCGAGGATCGACTCACACCAAGGTGGCACGTGGCACAGCCCTGTGGGAAAGCCTCGTGGGAAAGCCTCGAGGGACAGCCTCGAGGGAAAGCCACAGATCCCTTGATCCACGTGACAGGAAGCGTGACATTACTGCTGCAGCTCGGGAGGAAAGCGGACGTGCATGCCCCCACTCGAGACAAGGCCTGACTCCCCTGGGGAGACACAGAAGCACCCCAAGAACCATGGCAACACTGGAGAGGAATCCTCAGGTTCCGGCCCCGACTCCACACAAGGACTGAGGCCCCGGCATGGACGGGAGAGGAATCCCGAGAGGTCCCCTAGCAACACGTATGGGGACTGGCCTTTCCTGAGGCCACCAGAGCGGGTCCCTGTGGTCCCCGTCGTAACTCGAGAAGACTTGCCGCAACTCGAGAAAATCCAGGAGGTTCTCCCCTCCAGGCGAGATGAGGCCCATTTCCGCTGAGGTGTCTCGAGGCTGATCACACCTCACCTCTGGAACTTCAAAAGGGTCCTTCACACCCTTGGTGCAAATCAAGAAGTTCCCCGACCTAGCCGTCTCCACTCGAGAGGAATCACGAGGGTCCCGCCCACATCCAGGGGAGCCCCGTTTCCCCCTCGTAGCTCGAGATGAGGGATCCTTTCCCTGCTTCGTCGGGAAAGAGTTCCCGGCGTTCCCGTCGCATCTCAAGAGGAGGCCCTCTCAACAGGAACGGCGAGAGGAACTCCAGGGTCGTGCCACCATTCCAAGAGTCCCCCAGATGTCTCAGTCCATTCCAGAGGAACCTCTTTTCCCTTCACCAGCTCGTCTTTCACGCCGAGGATCGACCCACACCAAGGTGGCACGTGGCACAGCCCTGTGGGAAAGCCTCTTGGGAAAGCCACGAGGGAGAGCCTCGAGGGACAGCCTCGAGGGAAAGCCACAGATCCCTTGATCCACGTGAAAGGAAGCGTGACACTACTGCTGCAGCTCGGGAGGAAAGCGCACGTGCATGCCCCCACTCGAGACGAGGCCTGACTCCCCTGGGGAGACTCAGAAGCACCCCAAGATCCATGGCAACACTGGAGAGCAATCCTCAGGTTCCGGCCCCGACTCCACACAAGGACTGAGGCCCCGGCATGGACGGGAGAGGAATCCCGAGAGGTCACCTAGCAACACGCATGGGGACTGGCCTTTCCTGAGGCCACCAGAGCGGGTACCTGAGGTCCCCGTCGTAACTCGAGAAGACCTGCCGCAACTCGAGAAAATCCAGGAGGTTCTCCCCTCCAGGCGAGATGAGGCCCATTTCCGCTGAGGCGTCTCGAGGCTGATCACACCTCACCTCTGGAACTTCGAAAGGGTCCTTCACACCCTTGGTGCAAATCAAGAAGTTCCCCGACCTAGCCGTCTCCACTCGAGAGGAATCACGAGGGTCCCGCCCACATCCAGAGGAGCCCCGTTTCCGCCTCGTAGCTCGAGATGAGGGATCCTTTCCCTGCTTCGTCGGGAAAGAGTTCCCGGCGTTCCCGTCGCATCTCAAGAGGAGCCCCTCTCAACAGGAACGGCGAGAGGAACTCTAGGGTCGTGCCACCATTCCAAGAGTCCCCCATATGTCTCAGTCCATTCCAGAGGAAACTCTTTTCCCTTCACCGGCTCGTCTTTCACGCCGAGGATCGACTCACACCAAGGTGGCACGTGGCACAGCCCTGTGGGAAAGCCTCGTGGGAAAGCCTCGAGGGACAGCCTCGAGGGAAAGCCACAGATCCCTTGATCCACGTGACAGGAAGCGTGACACTACTGCTGCAGCTCGGGAGGAAAGCGCACGAGCATGCCCCCACTCGAGACGAGGCCTGACTCCCCTGGGGAGACTCAGAAGCACCCCAAGATCCATGGCAACACTGGAGAGGAATCCTCAGGTTCCGGCCCCGACTCCACACAAGGACTGAGGCCCCGGCATGGACGGGAGAGGAATCCCGAGAGGTCCCCTAGCAACTCGCATGGGGACTGGCCTTTCCTGAGGCCACCAGAGCGGGTCCCTGAGGTCCTCGTCGTAACTCGAGAAGACCTGCCGCAACTCGAGAAAATCCAGGAGGTTCTCCCCTCCAGGCGAGATGAGGCCCATTTCCGCTGAGACGTCTCGAGGCTGATCACACCTCACCTCTGGAACTTCGAAAGGGTCCTTCACACCCTTGGTGCAAATCAAGAAGTTCCCCGACCTAGCCGTCTCCACTCGAGAGGAATCACGAGGGTCCCGCCCACATCCAGAGGAGCCCCGTTTCCGCCTCGTAGCTCGAGATGAGGGATCCTTTCCCTGCTTCGTCGGGAAAGAGTCCCCGGCGTTCCCGTCGCATCTCAAGAGGAGGCCCTCTCAACAGGAACGGCGAGAGGAACTCCAGGGTCGTGCCACCATTCCAAGAGTCCCCCAGATGTCTCAGTCCATTCCAGAGGAACCTCTTTTCCCTTCACCGGTTCGTCTTTCACGCCGAGGATCGACTCACACCAAGGTGGCACGTGGCACAGCCCTGTGGGAAAGCCTCGTGGGAAAGCCTCGAGGGACAGCCTCGAGGGAAAGCCACAGATCCCTTGATCCACGTGACAGGAAGCGTGACACTACTGCTGCAGCTCGGGAGGAAAGCACACGTGCATGCCCCCACTCGAGACAAGGCCTGACTCCCCTGGGGAGACACAGAAGCACCCCAAGAACCATGGCAACACTGGAGAGGAATCCTCAGGTTCCGGCCCCGACTCCACACAAGGACTGAGGCCCCGGCATGGACGGGAGAGGAATCCCGAGAGGTCCCCTAGCAACACGTATGGGGACTGGCCTTTCCTGAGGCCACCAGAGCGGGTCCCTGTGGTCCCCGTCGTAACTCGAGAAGACCTGCCGCAACTCGAGAAAATCCAGGAGGTTCTCCCCTCCAGGCAAGATGAGGCCCATTTCCGCTGAGGTGTCTCGAGGCTGATCACACCTCACCTCTGGAACTTCAAAAGGGTCCTTCACACCCTTGGTGCAAATCAAGAAGTTCCCCGACCTAGCCGTCTCCACTCGAGAGGAATCACGAGGGTCCCGCCCACATCCAGAGGAGCCCCGTTTCCGCCTCGTAGCTCGAGATGAGGGATCTTTTCCCTGCTTCGTCGGGAAAGAGTTCCCGGCGTTCCCGTCGCATCTCAAGAGGAGGCCCTCTCAACAGGAACGGCGAGAGGAACTCCAGGGTCGTGCCACCATTCCAAGAGTCCCCCAGATGTCTCAGTCCATTCCAGAGGAACCTCTTTTCTCTTCACCGGCTCGTCTTTCACGCCGAGGATCGACTCACACCAAGGTGGCACGTGGCACAGCCCTGTGGGAAAGCCTCGTGGGAAAGCCTCGAGGGACAGCATCGAGCGAAAGCCACAGATCCCTTGATGCACGTGACAGGAAGCGGGACACTACTGCTGCAGCTCGGGAGGAAAACGCACGTGCATGCCCCCACTCGAGACGAGGCCTGACTCCCCTGGGGAGACTCAGAAGCACCCCAAGATCCATGGCAACACTGGAGAGGAATCCTCAGGTTTCGGCCCCGACTCCACACAAGGACTGAGGCCCCGGCATGGACGGGAGAGGAATCCCGAGCGGTCCCCTAGCAACTCGCATGGGGACCGGCCTTTCCTGAGGCCACCAGAGCGGGTCCCTGAGGTCCCCGTCGTAACTCGAGAAGACCTGCCGCAACTCGAGAAAATCCAGGAGGTTCTCCCCTCCAGGCGAGATGAGGCCCATTTCCGCTGAGGCGTCTCGAGGCTGATCACACCTCACCTCTGGAACTTCGAAAGGGTCCTTCACACCCTTGGTGCAAATCAAGAAGTTCCCCGACCTAGCCGTCTCCACTCGAGAGGAATCACGAGGGTCCCGCCCACATCCAGAGGAGCCCCGTTTCCGCCTCGTAGCTCGAGATGAGGGATCCTGTCCCTGCTTCGTCGGGAAAGAGTCCCCGGCGTTCCCGTCGCATCTCAAGAGGAGGCCCTCTCAACAGGAACGGCGAGAGGAACTCCAGGGTCGTGCCACCATTCCAAGAGTCCCCCAGATGTCTCAGTCCATTCCAGAGGAACCTCTTTTCCCTTCACCGGTTCGTCTTTCACGCCGAGGATCGACTCACACCAATGTGGCACGTGGCACAGCCCTGTGGGAAAGCCTCGTGGGAAAGCCTCGAGGGACAGCCTCGAGGGAAAGCCACAGATCCCTTGATTTACGTGACAGGAAGCGTGACACTACTGCTGCAGCTCGGGAGGAAAGCGCACGTGCATGCCCCCACTCGAGACGAGGCCTGACTCCCCTGGGGAGACACAGAAGCACCCCAAGAACCATGGCAACACTGGAGAGGAATCCTCAGGTTCCGGCCCCGACTCCACACAAGGACTGAGGCCCCGGCATGGACGGGAGAGGAATCCCGAGAGGTCCCCTTGCAACACGCATGGGGACTGGCCTTTCCTGAGGCCACCAGAGCGGGTCCCTGTGGTCCCCGTCGTAACTCGAGAAGACCTGCCGCAACTCGAGAAAATCCAGGAGGTTCTCCCCTCCAGGCGAGATGAGGCCCATTTCCGCTGAGGCGTCTCGAGGCTGATCACACCTCACCTCTGGAACTTCGAAAGGGTCCTTCACACCCTTGGTGCAAATCAAGAAGTTCCCCGACCTAGCCGTCTCCACTCGAGAGGAATCACGAGGGTCCCGCCCACATCCAGAGGAGCCCCGTTTCCGCCTCGTAGCTCGAGATGAGGGATCCTTTCCCTGCTTCGTCGGGAAAGAGTTCCCGGCGTTCCCGTCGCATCTCAAGAGGAGGCCCTCTCAACAGGAACGGCGAGAGGAACTCCAGGGTCGTGCCACCATTCCAAGAGTCCCCCAGATATCTCAGTCCATTCCAGAGGAACCTCTTTTCCCTTCACCGGCTCGTCTTTCACGCCGAGGATCGACTCACACCAAGGTGGCACGCGGCACAGCCCTGTGGGAAAGCCTCGTGGGAAAGCCTCGAGGGACAGCCTCGAGGGAAAGCCACAGATCCCTTGATCCACGTGACAGGAAGAGTGACACTACTGCTGCAGCTCGGGAGGAAAGCGCACGTGCATGCCCCCACTCGAGACGAGGCCTGACTCCCCTGGGGAGACTCAGAAGCACCCCAAGATCCATGGCAACACTGGAGAGCAATCCTCAGGTTCCGGCCCCGACTCCACACAAGGACTGAGGCCCCGGCATGGACGGGAGAGGAATCCCGAGAGGTCCCCTAGCAACTCGCATGGGGACTGGCCTTTCCTGAGGCCACCAGAGCGGGTCCCTGAGGTCCCCGTCGTAACTCGAGAAGACCTGCCGCAACTCGAGAAAATCCAGGAGGTTCTCCCATCCAGGCGAGATGAGGCCCATTTCCGCTGAGGCGTCTCGAGGCTGATCACACCTCACCTCTGGAACTTCGAAAGGGTCCTTCACACCCTTGGTGCAAATCAAGAAGTTCCCCGACCTAGCCGTCTCCACTCGAGAGGAATCACGAGGGTCCCGCCCACATCCAGAGGAGCCCCGTTTACACCTCGTAGCTCGAGATGAGGGATCCTTTCCCTGCTTTGTCGGGAAAGAGTCCCCGGCTTTCATGTCGCATCTCAAGAGGAGGCCCTCTCAACAGGAACGGAGAGAGGAACTCCAGGGTCGTGCCACCATTCCAAGAGTCCCCCAGATGTCTCAGTCCATTCCAGAGGAACCTCTTTTCCCTTCACCGGCTCGTCTTTCACGCCGAGGATCGACTCACACCAAGGTGGCACGTGGCACAGCCCTGTGGGAAAGCCTCTTGGGAAAGCCACGAGGGAGAGCCTCGAGGGACAGCCTCGAGGGAAAGCCACAGATCCCTTGATCCACGTGACAGGAAGCGTGACACTACTGCTGCAGCTCGGGAGGAAAGCGCACGTGCATGCCCCCACTCGAGACGAGGCCTGACTCCCCTGGGGAGACTCAGAAGCACCCCAAGATCCATGGCAACACTGGAGAGGAATCCTCAGGTTCCGGCCCCGACTCCACACAAGGACTGAGGCCCCGGCATGGACGGGAGAGGAATCCCGAGAGGTCCCCTAGCAACTCGCATGGGGACTGGCCTTTCCTGAGGCCACCAGAGCGGGTCCCTGAGGTCCCCGTCGTAACTCAAGAAGACCTGCCGCAACTCGAGAAAATCCAGGAGGTTCTCCCCTCCAGGCGAGATGAGGCCCATTTCCGCTGAGACGTCTCGAGGCTGATCACACCTCACCTCTGGAACTTCGAAAGGGTCCTTCACACCCTTGGTGCAAATCAAGAAGTTCCCCGACCTAGCCGTCTCCACTCGAGAGGAATCACGACGGTCCCGCCCACATCCAGAGGAGCCCCGTTTCCGCCTCGTAGCTCGAGATGAGGGATCCTTTCCCTGCTTCGTCGGGAAAGAGTCCCCGGCGTTCCCGTCGCATCTCAAGAGGAGGCCCTCTCAACAGGAACGGCGAGAGGAACTCCAGGGTCGTGCCACCATTCCAAGAGTCCCCCAGATGTCTCAGTCCATTCCAGAGGAACCTCTTTTCCCTTCACCGGTTCGTCTTTCACGCCGAGGATCGACTCACACCAATGTGGCACGTGGCACAGCCCTGTGGGAAAGCCTCGTGGGAAAGCCTCGAGGGACAGCCTCGAGGGAAAGCCACAGATCCCTTGATCCACGTGACAGGAAGCGTGACACTACTGCTGCAGCTCGGGAGGAAAGCGCACGTGCATGCCCCCACTCGAGACAAGGCCTGACTCCCCTGGGGAGACACAGAAGCACCCCAAGAACCATGGCAACACTGGAGAGGAATCCTCAGGTTCCGGCCCCGACTCCACACAAGGACTGAGGCCCCGGCATGGGCGGGAGAGGAATCCCGAGAGGTCCCCTTGCAACACGCATGGGGACTGGCCTTTCCTGAGGCCACCAGAGCGGGTCCCTGTGGTCCCCGTCGTAACTCGAGAAGACCTGCCGCAACTCGAGAAAATCCAGGAGGTTCTCCCCTCCAGGCGAGATGAGGCCCATTTCCGCTGAGGCGTCTCGAGGCTGATCACACCTCACCTCTGGAACTTCGAAAGGGTCCTTCACACCCTTGGTGCAAATCAAGAAGTTCCCCGACCTAGCCGTCTCCACTCGAGAGGAATCACGAGGGTCCCGCCCACATCCAGAGGAGCCCCGTTTCCGCCTCGTAGCTCGAGATGAGGGATCCTTTCCCTGCTTCGTCGGGAAAGAGTTCCCGGCGTTCCCGTCGCATCTCAAGAGGAGGCCCTCTCAACAGGAACGGCGAGAGGAACTCCAGGGTCGTGCCACCATTCCAAGAGTCCCCCAGATATCCCAGTCCATTCCAGAGGAACCTCTTTTCCCTTCACCGGCTCGTCTTTCACGCCGAGGATCGACTCACACCAAGGTGGCACGTGGCACAGCCCTGTGGGAAAGCCTCGTGGGAAAGCCTCGAGGGACAGCCTCGAGGGAAAGCCACAGATCCCTTGATCCACGTGACAGGAAGAGTGACACTACTGCTGCAGCTCGGGAGGAAAGCGCACGTGCATGCCCCCACTCGAGACGAGGCCTGACTCCCCTGGGGAGACTCAGAAGCACCCCAAGATCCATGGCAACACTGGAGAGCAATCCTCAGGTTCCGGCCCCGACTCCACACAAGGACTGAGGCCCCGGCATGGACGGGAGAGGAATCCCGAGAGGTCCCCTAGCAACTCGCATGGGGACTGGCCTTTCCTGAGGCCACCAGAGCGGGTCCCTGAGGTCCCCGTCGTAACTCGAGAAGACCTGCCGCAACTCGAGAAAATCCAGGAGGTTCTCCCATCCAGGCGAGATGAGGCCCATTTCCGCTGAGGCGTCTCGAGGCTGATCACACCTCACCTCTGGAACTTCGAAAGGGTCCTTCACACCCTTGGTGCAAATCAAGAAGTTCCCCGACCTAGCCGTCTCCACTCGAGAGGAATCACGAGGGTCCCGCCCACATCCAGAGGAGCCCCGTTTACACCTCGTAGCTCGAGATGAGGGATCCTTTCCCTGCTTTGTCGGGAAAGAGTCCCCGGCTTTCATGTCGCATCTCAAGAGGAGGCCCTCTCAACAGGAACGGCGAGAGGAACTCCAGGGTCGTGCCACCATTCCAAGAGTCCCCCAGATGTCTCAGTCCATTCCAGAGGAACCTCTTTTCCCTTCACCGGCTCGTCTTTCACGCCGAGGATCGACTCACACCAAGGTGGCACGTGGCACAGCCCTGTGGGAAAGCCTCTTGGGAAAGCCACGAGGGAGAGCCTCGAGGGACAGCCTCGAGGGAAAGCCACAGATCCCTTGATCCACGTGACAGGAAGCGTGACACTACTGCTGCAGCTCGGGAGGAAAGCGCACGTGCATGCCCCCACTCGAGACGAGGCCTGACTCCCCTGGGGAGACTCAGAAGCACCCCAAGATCCATGGCAACACTGGAGAGGAATCCTCAGGTTCCGGCCCCGACTCCACACAAGGACTGAGGCCCCGGCATGGACGGGAGAGGAATCCCGAGAGGTCCCCTAGCAACTCGCATGGGGACTGGCCTTTCCTGAGGCCACCAGAGCGGGTCCCTGAGGTCCCCGTCGTAACTCGAGAAGACCTGCCGCAACTCGAGAAAATCCAGGAGGTTCTCCCCTCCAGGCGAGATGAGGCCCATTTCCGCTGAGACGTCTCGAGGCTGATCACACCTCACCTCTGGAACTTCGAAAGGGTCCTTCACACCCTTGGTGCAAATCAAGAAGTTCCCCGACCTAGCCGTCTCCACTCGAGAGGAATCACGAGGGTCCCGCCCACATCCAGAGGAGCCCCGTTTCCGCCTCGTAGCTCGAGATGAGGGATCCTTTCCCTGCTTCGTCGGGAAAGAGTCCCCGGCGTTCCCATCGCATCTCAAGAGGAGGCCCTCTCAACAGGAACGGCGAGAGGAACTCCAGGGTCGTGCCACCATTCCAAGAGTCCCCCAGATGTCTCAGTCCATTCCAGAGGAACCTCTTTTCCCTTCACCGGTTCGTCTTTCACGCCGAGGATCGACTCACACCAAGGTGGCACGTGGCACAGCCCTGTGGGAAAGCCTCGTGGGAAAGCCTCGAGGGA
This sequence comes from Budorcas taxicolor, assembly GCF_023091745.1. Taxonomy (NCBI): domain Eukaryota; kingdom Metazoa; phylum Chordata; class Mammalia; order Artiodactyla; family Bovidae; genus Budorcas; species Budorcas taxicolor. Next base: position 1,063,065 of record NC_068927.1, on the reverse strand, counting down.
CAGCCTCGAGGGAAAGCCACAGATCCCTTGATCCACGTGACACGAAGCGTGACACTACTGCTGCAGCTCGGGAGGAAAGCGCACGTGCATGCCCCCACTCGAGACAAGGCCTGACTCCCCTGGGGAGACACAGAAGCACCCCAAGAACCATGGCAACACTGGAGAGGAATCCTCAGGTTCCGGCCCCGACTCCACACAAGGACTGAGTCCCCGGCATGGACGGGAGAGGAATCCCGAGAGGTCCCCTAGCAACACGTATGGGGACTGGCCTTTCCTGAGGCCACCAGAGCGGGTCCCTGTGGTCCCCGTCGTAACTCGAGAAGACCTGCCGCAACTCGAGAAAATCCAGGAGGTTCTCCCCTCCAGGCAAGATGAGGCCCATTTCCGCTGAGGTGTCTCGAGGCTGATCACACCTCACCTCTGGAACTTCAAAAGGGTCCTTCACACCCTTGGTGCAAATCAAGAAGTTCCCCGACCTAGCCGTCTCCACTCGAGAGGAATCACGAAGGTCCCGCCCACATCCAGAGGAGCCCCGTTTCCGCCTCGTAGCTCGAGATGAGGGATCTTTTCCCTGCTTCGTCGGGAAAGAGTTCCCGGCGTTCCCGTCGCATCTCAAGAGGAGGCCCTCTCAACAGGAACGGCGAGAGGAACTCCAGGGTCGTGCCACCATTCCAAGAGTCCCCCAGATGGTTCAGTCCATTCCAGAGGAACCTCTTTTCCCTTCACCGGCTCGTCTTTCACGCCGAGGATCGACTCACACCAAGGTGGCACGTGGCACAGCCCTGTGGGAAAGCCTCGTGGGAAAGCCTCGAGGGACAGCATCGAGCGAAAGCCACAGATCCCTTGATGCACGTGACAGGAAGCGGGACACTACTGCTGCAGCTCGGGAGGAAAGCGCACGTGCATGCCCCCACTCGAGACGAGGCCTGACTCCCCTGGGGAGACTCAGAAGCACCCCAAGATCCATGGCAACACTGGAGAGGAATCCTCAGGTTTCAGCCCCGACTCCACACAAGGACTGAGGCCCCGGCATGGACGGGAGAGGAATCCCGAGCGGTCCCCTAGCAACTCGCATGGGGACCGGCCTTTCCTGAGGCCACCAGAGCGGGTCCCTGAGGTCCCCGTCGTAACTCGAGAAGACCTGCCGCAACTCGAGAAAATCCAGGAGGTTCTCCCCTCCAGGCGAGATGAGGCCCATTTCCGCTGAGGCGTCTCGAGGCTGATCACACCTCACCTCTGGAACTTCGAAAGGGTCCTTCACACCCTTGGTGCAAAGCAAGAAGTTCCCCGACCTAGCCGTCTCCACTCGAGAGGAATCACGAGGATCCCGCCCACATCCAGAAGAGCCCCGTTTCCGCCTCGTAGCTCGAGATGAGGGATCCTTTCCCTGCTTCGTCGTGAAAGAGTCCCCGGCGTTCCCGTCGCATCTCAAGAGGAGGCCCTCTCAACAGGAACGGCGAGAGGAACTCCAGGGTCGTGCCACCATTCCAAGAGTCCCCCAGATGTCTCAGTCCATTCCAGAGGAACCTCTTTTCCCTTCACCGGCTCGTCTTTCACGCCGAGGATCGACTCACACCAAGGTGGCACGTGGCACAGCCCTGTGGGAAAGCCTCGTGGGAAAGCCTCGAAGGACAGCCTCGAGGGAAAGCCACAGATCCCTTGATCCACGTGACAGGAAGCGTGACACTACTGCTGCAGCTCGGGAGGAAAGCACACGTGCATGCCCCCACTCGAGACAAGGCCTGACTCCCCTGGGGAGACACAGAAGCACCCCAAGAACCATGGCAACACTGGAGAGGAATCCTCAGGTTCCGGCCCCGACTCCACACAAGGACTGAGGCCCCGGCATGGACGGGAGAGGAATCCCGAGAGGTCCCCTAGCAACACGTATGGGGACTGGCCTTTCCTGAGGCCACCAGAGCGGGTCCCTGTGGTCCCCGTCGTAACTCGAGAAGACCTACCGCAACTCGAGAAAATCCAGGAGGTTCTCCCCTCCAGGCAAGATGAGGCCCATTTCCGCTGAGGTGTCTCGAGGCTGATCACACCTCACCTCTGGAACTTCAAAAGGGTCCTTCACACCCTTGGTGCAAATCAAGAAGTTCCCCGACCTAGCCGTCTCCACTCGAGAGGAATCACGAGGGTCCCGCCCACATCCAGAGGAGCCCCGTTTCCGCCTCGTAGCTCGAGATGAGGGATCTTTTCCCTGCTTCGTCGGGAAAGAGTTCCCGGCGTTCCCGTCCCATCTCAAGAGGAGGCCCTCTCAACAGGAACGGCGAGAGGAACTCCAGGGTCGTGCCACCATTCCAAGAGTCCCCCAGATGTCTCAGTCCATTCCAGAGGAACCTCTTTTCCCTTCACCGGCTCGTCTTTCACACCGAGGATCGACTCACACCAAGGTGGCACGTGGCACAGCCCTGTGGGAAAGCCTCGTGGGAAAGCCTCGAGGGACAGCATCGAGCGAAAGCCACAGATCCCTTGATGCACGTGACAGGAAGCGGGACACTACTGCTGCAGCTCGGGAGGAAAGCGCACGTGCATGCCCCCACTCGAGACGAGGCCTGACTCCCCTGGGGAGACTCAGAAGCACCCCAAGATCCATGGCAACACTGGAGAGGAATCCTCAGGTTTCGGCCCCGACTCCACACAAGGACTGAGGCCCCGGCATGGACGGGAGAGGAATCCCGAGCGGTCCCCTAGCAACTCGCATGGGGACCGGCCTTTCCTGAGGCCACCAGAGCGGGTCCCTGAGGTCCCCGTCGTAACTCGAGAAGACCTGCCGCAACTCGAGAAAATCCAGGAGGTTCTCCCCTCCAGGCGAGATGAGGCCCATTTCCGCTGAGGCGTCTCGAGGCTGATCACACCTCACCTCTGGAACTTCGAAAGGGTCCTTCACACCCTTGGTGCAAAGCAAGAAGTTCCCCGACCTAGCCGTCTCCACTCGAGAGGAATCACGAGGATCCCGCCCACATCCAGAAGAGCCCCGTTTCCGCCTCGTAGCTCGAGATGAGGGATCCTTTCCCTGCTTCGTCGGGAAAGAGTCCCCGGCGTTCCCGTCGCATCTCAAGAGGAGGCCCTCTCAACAGGAACGGCGAGAGGAACTCCAGGGTCGTGCCACCATTCCAAGAGTCCCCCAGATGTCTCAGTCCATTCCAGAGGAACCTCTTTTCCCTTCACCGGTTCGTCTTTCACGCCGAGGATCGACTCACACCAAGGTGGCACGTGGCACAGCCCTGTGGGAAAGCCTCGTGGGAAAGCCTCGAGGGACAGCCTCGAGGGAAAGCCACAGATCCCTTGATCCACGTGACAGGAAGCGTGACATTACTGCTGCAGCTCGGGAGGAAAGCGCACGTGCATGCCCCCACTCGAGACAAGGCCTGACTCCCCTGGGGAGACACAGAAGCACCCCAAGAACCATGGCAACACTGGAGAGGAATCCTCAGGTTCCGGCCCCGACTCCACACAAGGACTGAGGCCCCGGCATGGACGGGAGAGGAATCCCGAGAGGTCCCCTAGCAACACGTATGGGGACTGGCCTTTCCTGAGGCCACCAGAGCGGGTCCCTGTGGTCCCCGTCGTAACTCGAGAAGACCTGCCGCAACTCGAGAAAATCCAGGAGGTTCTCCCCTCCAGGCGAGATGAGGCCCATTTCCGCTGAGGTGTCTCGAGGCTGATCACACCTCACCTCTGGAACTTCAAAAGGGTCCTTCACACCCTTGGTGCAAATCAAGAAGTTCCCCGACCTAGCCGTCTCCACTCGAGAGGAATCACGAGGGTCCCGCCCACATCCAGAGGAGCCCCGTTTCCCCCTCGTAGCTCGAGATGAGGGATCCTTTCCCTGCTTCGTCGGGAAAGAGTTCCCGGCGTTCCCGTCGCATCTCAAGAGGAGGCCCTCTCAACAGGAACGGCGAGAGGAACTCCAGGGTCGTGCCACCATTCCAAGAGTCCCCCAGATGTCTCAGTCCATTCCAGAGGAACCTCCTTTCCCTTCACCGGCTCGTCTTTCACGCCGAGGATCGACTCACACCAAGGTGGCACGTGGCACAGCCCTGTGGGAAAGCCTCGTGGGAAAGCCTCGAGGGACAGCCTCGAGGGAAAGCCACAGATTCCTTGATCCACGTGACAGGAAGCGTGACACTACTGCTGCAGCTCGGGAGGAAAGCGCACGAGCATGCCCCCACTCGAGACGAGGCCTGACTCCCCTGGGGAGACTCAGAAGCACCCCAAGATCCATGGCAACACTGGAGAGGAATCCTCAGGTTCCGGCTCCGACTCCACACAAGGACTGAGGCCCCGGCATGGACGGGAGAGGAATCCCGAGAGGTCCCCTAGCAACTCGCATGGGGACTGGCCTTTCCTGAGGCCACCAGAGCGGGTCCCTGAGGTCCCCGTCGTAACTCGAGAAGACCTGCCGCAACTCGAAAAAATCCAGGAGGTTCTCCCCTCCAGGCGAGATGAGGCCCATTTCCGCTGAGACGTCTCGAGGCTGATCACACCTCACCTCTGGAACTTCGAAAGGGTCCTTCACACCCTTGGTGCAAATCAAGAAGTTCCCCGACCTAGCCGTCTCCACTCGAGAGGAATCACGAGGGTCCCGCCCACATCCAGAGGAGCCCCGTTTCCGCCTCGTAGCTCGAGATGAGGGATCCTTTCCCTGCTTCGTCGGGAAAGAGTCCCCGGCGTTCCCGTCGCATCTCAAGAGGAGGCCCTCTCAACAGGAACGGCGAGAGGAACTCCAGGGTCGTGCCACCATTCCAAGAGTCCCCCAGATGTCTCAGTCCATTCCAGAGGAACCTCTTTTCTCTTCACCGGCTCGTCTTTCACGCCGAGGATCGACTCACACCAAGGTGGCACGTGGCACAGCCCTGTGGGAAAGCCTCGTGGGAAAGCCTCGAGGGACAGCATCGAGCGAAAGCCACAGATCCCTTGATGCACGTGACAGGAAGCGGGACACTACTGCTGCAGCTCGGGAGGAAAACGCACGTGCATGCCCCCACTCGAGACGAGGCCTGACTCCCCTGGGGAGACTCAGAAGCACCCCAAGATCCATGGCAACACTGGAGAGGAATCCTCAGGTTCCGGCCCCGACTCCACACAAGGACTGAGGCCCCGGCATGGACGGGAGAGGAATCCCGAGCGGTCCCCTAGCAACTCGCATGGGGACCGGCCTTTCCTGAGGCCACCAGAGCGGGTCCCTGAGGTCCCCGTCGTAACTCGAGAAGACCTGCCGCAACTCGAGAAAATCCAGGAGGTTCTCCCCTCCAGGCGAGATGAGGCCCATTTCCGCTGAGGCGTCTCGAGGCTGATCACACCTCACCTCTGGAACTTCGAAAGGGTCCTTCACACCCTTGGTGCAAATCAAGAAGTTCCCCGACCTAGCCGTCTCCACTCGAGAGGAATCACGAGGGTCCCGCCCACATCCAGAGGAGCCCCGTTTCCGCCTCGTAGCTCGAGATGAGGGATCCTTTCCCTGCTTCGTCGGGAAAGAGTTCCCGGCGTTCCCGTCGCATCTCAAGAGGAGGCCCTCTCAACAGGAACGGCGAGAGGAACTCCAGGGTCGTGCCACCATTCCAAGAGTCCCCCAGATGTCTCAGTCCATTCCAGAGGAACCTCTTTTCCCTTCACCGGCTCGTCTTTCACGTCGAGGATCGACTCACACCAAGGTGGCACGTGGCACAGCCCTGTGGGAAAGCCTCGTGGGAAAGCCTCGAGGGACAGCCTCGAGGGAAAGCCACAGATCCCTTGATCCACGTGACAGGAAGCGTGACACTACTGCTGCAGCTCGGGAGGAAAGCGCACGAGCATGCCCCCACTCGAGACGAGGCCTGACTCCCCTGGGGAGACTCAGAAGCACCCCAAGATCCATGGCAACACTGGAGAGGAATCCTCAGGTTCCGGCCCCGACTCCACACAAGGACTGAGGCCCCGGCATGGACGGGAGAGGAATCCCGAGAGGTCCCCTAGCAACTCGCATGGGAACTGGCCTTTCCTGAGGCCACCAGAGCGGGTCCCTGAGGTCCCCGTCGTAACTCGAGAAGACCTGCCGCAACTCGAGAAAATCCAGGAGGTTCTCCCCTCCAGGCGAGATGAGGCCCATTTCCGCTGAGGCGTCTCGAGGCTGATCACACCTCACCTCTGGAACTTCGAAAGGGTCCTCCACACCCTTGGTGCAAAGCAAGAAGTTCCCCGACCTAGCCGTCTCCACTCGAGAGGAATCACGAGGATCCCGCCCACATCCAGAAGAGCCCCGTTTCCGCCTCGTAGCTCGAGATGAGGGATCCTTTCCCTGCTTCGTCGGGAAAGAGTCCCCGGCGTTCCCGTCGCATCTCAAGAGGAGGCCCTCTCAACAGGAACGGCGAGAGGAACTCCAGGGTCGTGCCACCATTCCAAGAGTCCCCCAGATGTCTCAGTCCATTCCAGAGGAACCTCTTTTCCCTTCACCGGTTCGTCTTTCACGCCGAGGATCGACTCACACCAAGGTGGCACGTGGCACAGCCCTGTGGGAAAGCCTCGTGGGAAAGCCTCGAGGGACAGCCTCGAGGGAAAGCCACAGATCCCTTGATCCACGTGACAGGAAGCGTGACACTACTGCTGCAGCTCGGGAGGAAAGCGCACGTGCATGCCCCCACTCGAGACAAGGCCTGACTCCCCTGGGGAGACACAGAAGCACCCCAAGAACCATGGCAACACTGGAGAGGAATCCTCAGGTTCCGGCCCCGACTCCACACAAGGACTGAGGCCCCGGCATGGACGGGAGAGGATTCCCGAGAGGTCCCCTTGCAACACGCATGGGGACTGGCCTTTCCTGAGGCCACCAGAGCGGGTCCCTGTGGTCCCCGTCGTAACTCGAGAAGACCTGCCGCAACTCGAGAAAATCCAGGAGGTTCTCCCCTCCAGGCGAGATGAGGCCCATTTCCGCTGAGGCGTCTAGAGGCTGATCACACCTCACCTCTGGAACTTCGAAAGGGTCCTTCACACCCTTGGTGCAAATCAAGAAGTTCCCCGACCTAGCCGTCTCCACTCGAGAGGAATCACGAGGGTCCCGCCCACATCCAGAGGAGCCCCGTTTCCACCTCGTAGCTCGAGATGAGGGATCCTTTCCCTGCTTCGTCGGGAAAGAGTTCCCGGCGTTCCCGTCGCATCTCAAGAGGAGGCCCTCTCAACAGGAACGGCGAGAGGAACTCCAGGGTCGTGCCACCATTCCAAGAGTCCCCCAGATATCTCAGTCCATTCCAGAGGAACCTCTTTTCCCTTCACCGGCTCGTCTTTCACGCCGAGGATCGACTCACACCAAGGTGGCACGTGGCACAGCCCTGTGGGAAAGCCTCGTGGGAAAGCCTCGAGGGACAGCCTCGAGGGAAAGCCACAGATCCCTTGATCCACGTGACAGGAAGAGTGACACTACTGCTGCAGCTCGGGAGGAAAGCGCACGTGCATGCCCCCACTCGAGACGAGGCCTGACTCCCCTGGGGAGACTCAGAAGCACCCCAAGATCCATGGCAACACTGGAGAGCAATCCTCAGGTTCCGGCCCCGACTCCACACAAGGACTGAGGCCCCGGCATGGACGGGAGAGGAATCCCGAGAGGTCCCCTAGCAACTCGCATGGGGACTGGCCTTTCCTGAGGCCACCAGAGCGGGTCCCTGAGGTCCCCGTCGTAACTCGAGAAGACCTGCCGCAACTCGAGAAAATCCAGGAGGTTCTCCCATCCAGGCGAGATGAGGCTCATTTCCGCTGAGGCGTCTCGAGGCTGATCACACCTCACCTCTGGAACTTCGAAAGGGTCCTTCACACCCTTGGTGCAAATCAAGAAGTTCCCCGACCTAGCCGTCTCCACTCGAGAGGAATCACGAGGGTCCCGCCCACATCCAGAGGAGCCCCGTTTACACCTCGTAGCTCGAGATGAGGGATCCTTTCCCTGCTTTGTCGGGAAAGAGTCCCCGGCTTTCACGTCGCATCTCAAGAGGAGGCCCTCTCAACAGGAACGGCGAGAGGAACTCCAGGGTCGTGCCACCATTCCAAGAGTCCCCCAGATGTCTCAGTCCATTCCAGAGGAACCTCTTTTCCCTTCACCGGCTCGTCTTTCACGCCGAGGATCGACTCACACCAAGGTGGCACGTGGCACAGCCCTGTGGGAAAGCCTCTTGGGAAAGCCACGAGGGAGAGCCTCGAGGGACAGCCTCGAGGGAAAGCCACAGATCCCTTGATCCACGTGACAGGAAGCGTGACACTACTGCTGCAGCTCGGGAGGAAAGCGCACGTGCATGCCCCCACTCGAGACGAGGCCTGACTCCCCTGGGGAGACTCAGAAGCACCCCAAGATCCATGGCAACACTGGAGAGCAATCCTCAGGTTCCGGCCCCGACTCCACACAAGGACTGAGGCCCCGGCATGGACGGGAGAGGAATCCCGAGAGGTCCCCTAGCAACACGCATGGGGACTGGCCTTTCCTGAGGCCACTAGAGCGGGTCCCTGAGGTCCCCGTCGTAACTCGAGAAGACCTGCCGCAACTCGAGAAAATCCAGGAGGTTCTCCCCTCCAGGCGAGATGAGGCCCATTTCCGCTGAGGCGTCTCGAGGCTGATCACACCTCACCTCTGGAACTTCGAAAGGGTCCTTCACACCCTTGGTGCAAATCAAGAAGTTCCCCGACCTAGCCGTCTCCACTCGAGAGGAATCACGAGGGTCCCGCCCACATCCAGAGGAGCCCCGTTTCCGCCTCGTACTCGAGATGAGGGATCCTTTCCCTGCTTCGTCGGGAAAGAGTCCCCGGCGTTCCCGTCGCATCTCAAGAGGAGGCCCTCTCAACAGGAACGGCGAGAGGAACTCCAGGGTCGTGCCACCATTCCAAGAGTCCCCCAGATGTCTCAGTCCATTCCAGAGGAACCTCTTTTCCCTTCACCGGCTCGTCTTTCACGCCGAGGATCGACTCACACCAAGGTGGCACGTGGCACAGCCCTGTGGGAAAGCCTCGTGGGAAAGCCTCGAGGGACAGCCTCGAGGGAAAGCCACAGATCCCTTGATCCACGTGACAGGAAGCGTGACACTACTGCTGCAGCTCGGGAGGAAAGCGCACGTGCATGCCCCCACTCGAGACGAGGCCTGACTCCCCTGGGGAGACTCAGAAGCACCCCAAGATCCATGGCAACACTGGAGAGCAATCCTCAGGTTCCGGCCCCGACTCCACACAAGGACTGAGGCCCCGGCATGGACGGGAGAGGAATCCCGAGAGGTCCCCTAGTAACTCGCATGGGGACTGGCCTTTCCTGAGGCCACCAGAGCGGGTCGCTGAGGTCCCCGTCGTAACTCGAGAAGACCTGCCACAACTCGAGAAAATCCAGGAGGTTCTCCCATCCAGGCGAGATGAGGCCCATTTCCGCTGAGGCGTCTCGAGGCTGATCACACCTCACCTCTGGAACTTAGAAATGGTCCTTCACACCCTTGGTGCAAATCAAGAAGTTCCCCGACCTAGCCGTCTCCACTCGAGAGGAATCACGAGGGTCCCGCCCACATCCAGAGGAGCCCCGTTTCCGCCTCGTAGCTCGAGATGAGGGATCCTTTCCCTGCTTCGTCGGGAAAGAGTCCCCGGCGTTCCCGTCGCATCTCAAGAGGAGGCCATCTCAACAGGAACGGCGAGAGGAACTCCAGGGTCGTGCCACCATTCCAAGAGTCCCCCAGATGTCTCAGTCCATTCCAGAGGAACCTCTTTTCCCTTCACCGGCTCGTCTTTCACGCCGAGGATCGACTCACACCAAGGTGGCACGTGGCACAGCCCTGTGGGAAAGCCTCGTGGGAAAGCCTCGAGGGACAGCCTCGAGGGAAAGCCACAGATCCCTTGATCCACGTGACAGGAAGCGTGACACTACTGCTGCAGCTCGGGAGGAAAGCGCACGTGCATGCCCCGACTCGAGACGAGGCCTGACTCCCCTGGGGAGACTCAGAAGCACCCCAAGATCCATGGCAACACTGGAGAGCAATCCTCAGGTTCCGGCCCTGACTCCACACAAGGACTGAGGCCCCGGCATGGACGGGAGAGGAATCCCGAGAGGTCCCCTAGCAACTCGCATGGGGACTGGCCTTTCCTGAGGCCACCAGAGCGGGTCCCTGAGGTCCCCGTCGTAACTCGAGAAGACCTGCCACAACTCGAGAAAATCCAGGAGGTTCTCCCCTCCAGGCGAGATGAGGCCCATTTCCGCTGAGGCGTCTCGAGGCTGATCACACCTCACCTCTGGAACTTCAAAAGGGTCCTTCACACCCTTGGTGCAAAGCAAGAAGTTCCCCGACCTAGCCGTCTCCACTCGAGAGGAATCACGAGGGTCCCGCCCACATCCAGAGGAGCCCCGTTTCCGCCTCGTAGCTCGAGATGAGGGATCCTTTCCCTGCTTCGTCGGGAAAGAGTTCCCGGCGTTCCCGTCGCATCTCAAGAGGAGGCCCTCTCAACAGGAACGGCGAGAGGAACTCCAGGGTCGTGCCACCATGCCAAGAGTCCCCAGATGTCTCAGTCCATTCCAGAGGAACCTCTTTTCCCTTCACCGGCTCGTCTTTCACGCCGAGGATCGACTCACACCAAGGTGGCACTTGGCACAGCCCTGTGGGAAAGCCTCGTGGGAAAGCCTCGAGGGACAGCCTCGAGGGAAAGCCACAGATCCCTTGATCCACGTGACAGGAAGCGTGACACTACTGCTGTAGCTCGGGAGGAAAGCGCACGTGCATGTCCCCACTCGAGACGAGGCCTGACTCCCCTGGGGAGACTCAGAAGCACCCCAAGATCCATGGCAACACTGGAGAGGAATCCTCAGGTTCTGGCCCCGAATCCACACAAGGACTGAGGCCCCGGCATGGACGGGAGAGGAATCCCGAGCGGTCCCCTAGCAACTCGCATGGGGACTGGCCTTTCCTGAGGCCACCAGAGCGGGTCCCTGAGGTCCCCGTCGTAACTCGAGAAGACCTGCCGCAACTCGAGAAAATCCAGGAGGTTCTCTCCTCCAGGCGAGATGAGGCCCATTTCCGCTGAGGCGTCTCGAGGCTGATCACACCTCACCTCTGGAACTTCGAAAGGGTCCTTCACACCCTTGGTGCAAATCAAGAAGTTCCCCGACCTAGCCGTCTCCACTCGAGAGGAATCACGAGGGTCCCGCCCACATCCAGAGGAGCCCCGTTTCCGCCTCGTAGCTCGAGATGAGGGATCCTTTCCCTGCTTCGTCGGGAAAGAGTTCCCGGCGTTCCCGTCGCATCTCAAGAGGAGGCCCTCTCAACAGGAACGGCGAGAGGAACTCCAGGGTCGTGCCACCATTCCAAGAGTCCCCCAGATGTCTCAGTCCATTCCAGAGGAACCTCTTTTCCCTTCACCGGCTCGTCTTTCACGCCGAGGATCGACTCACACCAAGGTGGCACGTGGCACAGCCCTGTGGGAAAGCCTCGTGGGAAAGCCTCGAGGGACAGCCTCGAGGGAAAGCCACAGATCCCTTGATCCACGTGACAGGAAGCGTGACACTACTGCTGAAGCTCGGGAGGAAAGTGCACGTGCATGGCCCCACTCGAGACGAGGCCTGACTCCCCTGGGGAGACTCAGAAGGACCCCAAGATCCATGGCAACACTGGAGAGCAATCCTCAGGTTCCGACCCCGACTCCACACAAGGACTGAGGCACCGGCATGGACGGGAGAGGAATCCCGAGAGGTCCCCTAGCAACTCGCATGGGGACCGGCCTTTCCTGAGGCCACCAGAGCGGGTCCCTGAGGTCCCCGTCGTAACTCGAGAAGACCTGCCGCAACTCGAGAAAATCCAGGAGGTTCTCCCCTCCAGGCGAGATGAGGCCCATTTCCGCTGAGGCGTCTCGAGGCTGATCACACCTCACCTCTGGAACTTCGAAAGGGTCCTTCACACCCTTGGTGCAAATCAAGAAGTTCCCCGACCTAGCCGTCTCCACTCGAGAGGAATCACGAGGGTCCCGCCCACATCCAGAGGAGCCCCGTTTCCGCCTCGTAGCTCGAGATGAGGGATCCTTTCCCTGCTTCGTCGGGAAAGAGTTCCCGGCGTTCCCGTCGCATCTCAAGAGGAGGCCCTCTCAACAGGAACGGCGAGAGGAACTCCAGGGTCGTGCCACCATTCCAAGAGTCCCCCAGATGTCTCAGTCCATTCCAGAGGAACCTCTTTTCCCTTCACCGGCTCGTCTTTCACGCCGAGGATCGACTCACACCAAGGTGGCACGTGGCACAGCCCTGTGGGAAAGCCTCTTGGGAAAGCCACGAGGGAGAGCCTCGAGGGACAGCCTCGAGGGAAAGCCACAGATCCCTTGATCCACGTGACAGGAAGCGTGACACTACTGCTGCAGCTCGGGAGGAAAGCGCACGTGCATGCCCCCACTCGAGACGAGGCCTGACTCCCCTGGGGAGACTCAGAAGCACCCCAAGATCCATGGCAACACTGGAGAGCAATCCTCAGGTTCCGGCCCCGACTCCACACAAGGACTGAGGCCCCGGCATGGACGGGAGAGGAATCCCGAGAGGTCCCCTAGCAACACGCATGGGGACTGGCCTTTCCTGAGGCCACCAGAGCGGGTCCCTGAGGTCCCCGTCGTAACTCGAGAAGACCTGCCGCAACTCGAGAAAATCCAGGAGGTTCTCCCCTCCAGGCGAGATGAGGCCCATTTCCGCTGAGGCGTCTCGAGGCTGATCACACCTCACCTCTGGAACTTCGAAAGGGTCCTTCACACCCTTGGTGCAAATCAAGAAGTTCCCCGACCTAGCCGTCTCCACTCGAGAGGAATCGCGAGGGTCCCGACCACATCCAGAGGAGCCCCGTTTCCGCCTCGTAGCTCGAGATGAGGGATCCTTTCCCTGCTTCGTCGGGAAAGAGTCCCCGGCGTTCCCGTCGCATCTCAACAGGAGGCCCTCTCAACAGGAACGGCGAGAGGAACTCCAGGGTCGTGCCACCATTCCAAGAGTCCCCCAGATGTCTCAGTCCATTCCAGAGGAATTTCTTTTCCCTTCACCCGCTCGTCTTTCACGCCGAGGATCGACTCACACCAAGGTGGCACGTGGCACAGCCCTGTGGGAAAGCCTCGTGGGAAAGCCTCGAGGGACAGCCTCGAGGGAAAGCCACAGATCCCTTGATCCACGTGACAGGAAGCGTGACAATACTGCTGCAGCTCGGGAGGAAAGCGCACGTGCATGCCCCCACTCGAGACGAGCCCTGACTCCCCTGGGGAGACTCAGAAGCACCCCAAGATCCATGGCAACATGGAGAGGAATCCTCAGGTTCCGGCCCCCACTCCACACAAGGACTGAGGCCCCGGCATGGATGGGAGAGGAAACCCGAGAGGTCCCCTAGCCACTCGCATGGGGACTGGCCTTTCCTGAGGCCACCAGAGCGGGTCCCTGAGGTCCCCGTCGTAACTCGAGAAGACCTGCCGCAACTCGAGAAAATCCAGGAGGTTCTCCCCTCCAGGCGAGATGAGGCCCATTTCCGCTGAGGCGTCTCGAGGCTGATCACACCTCACCTCTGGAACTTCGAAAGGGTCCTTCACACCCTTGGTGCAAATCAAGAAGTTTCCCGACATACCCGTCTCCACTCGAGAGGAATCACGAGGGTCCCGCCCACATCCAGAGGAGCCCCGGGTCCGCCTCGTAGCTCGAGATGAGGGATCCTTTCCCTGCTTCGTCGGGAAAGAGTTCCCGGCGTTCCCGTCGCATCTCAAGAGGAGGCCCTCTCAACAGGAACGGCGAGAGGAACTCCAGGGTCGTGCCACCATTCCAAGAGTCCCCCAGATGTCTCAGTCCATTCCAGAGGAACCTCTTTTCCCTTCACCGGCTCGTCTTTCACGCCGAGGATCGACTCACACCAAGGTGGCACGTGGCACAGCCCTGTGGGAAAGCCTCGTGGGAAAGCCTCGAGGGACAGCCTCGAGGGAAAGCCACAGATCCCTTGATCCACGTGACAGGAAGCGTGACACTACTGCTGCAGCTCGGGAGGAAAGCGCACGTGCATGTCCCCACTCGAGACGAGCCCTGACTCCCCTGGGGAGACTCAGAAGCACCCCAAGATCCATGGCAACATTGGAGAGGAATCCTCAGGTTCCGGCCCCGACTCCACACAAGGACTGAGGCCCCGGCATGGACGGGAGAGGAAACCCGAGAGGTCCCCTAGCCACTCGCATGGGGACTGGCCTTTCCTGAGACCACCAGAGCGGGTCCCTGAGGTCCCCGTCGTAACTCGAGAAGACCTGCCGCAACTCGAGAAAATCCAGGAGGTTCTCCCCTCCAGGCGAGATGAGGCCCATTTCCGCTGAGGCGTCTCGAGGCTGATCACACCTCACCTCTGGAACTTCGAAAGGGTCCTTCACACCCTTGGTGCAAATCAAGAAGTTCCCCGACCTCGCCGTCTCCACTCGAGAGGAATCACGAGGGTCCCGCCCACATCCAGAGGAGCCCCGTTTCGTCCTCGTAGCTCGAGATGAGGGATCCTTTCCCTGCTTCGTCGGGAAAGAGTTCCCGGCGTTCCCGTCGCATCTCAAGAGGAGGCCCTCTCAACAGGAACGGCGAGAGGAACTCCAGGGTCGTGCCACCATTCCAAGAGTCCCCCAGATGTCTCAGGCCATTCCAGAGGAACCTCTTTTCCCTTCACCGGCTCGTCTTTCACGCCGAGGATCGACTCACACCAAGGTGGCACGTGGCACAGCCCTGTGGGAAAGCCTCGTGGGAAAGCCTCGAGGGACAGCCTCGAGGGAAAGCCACACATCCCTTGATCCACGTGACAGGAAGCGTGACACTACTGCTGAAGCTCGGGAGGAAAGCGAACGTGCATGACCCCACTCGAGACGAGGCCTGACTCCCCTGGGGAGACTCAGAAGCACCCCAAGATCCATGGCAACACTGGAGAGGAATCCTCAGGTTCCGGCCCCGACTCCACACAAGGACTGAGGCCCCGGCATGGACGGGAGAGGAATCCCGAGAGGTCCCCTAGCAACTCGCATGGGGACTGGCCTTTCCTGAGGCCACCAGAGCGGGTCCCTGAGGTCCCCGTCGTAACTCGAGAAGACCTGCCGCAACTCGAGAAAATCCAGGAGGTTCTCCCCTCCAGGCGAGATGAGGCCCATTTCCGCTGAGGCGTCTCGAGGCTGATCACACCTCCCCTCTGGAACTTCGAAAGGGTCCTTCACACCCTTGGTGCAAATCAAGAAGTTTCCCGATATACCCGTCTCCACTCGAAAGGAGTCACGAGCGTCCCGCCCACATCCAGAGGAGCCCCGGGTCCGCCTCGTAGCTCGAGATGAGGGATCCTTTCCCTGCTTCGTCGGGAAAGAGTTCCCGGCGTTCCCGTCGCATCTCAAGAGGAGGCCCTCTCAACAGGAACGGCGAGAGGAACTCCAGGGTCGTGCCACCATTCCAAGAGTCCCCCAGATGTCTCAGTCCATTCCAGAGGAACCTCTTTTCCCTTCACCGGCTCGTCTTTCATGCCGAGGATCGACTCACACCAAGGTGGCACGTGGCACAGCCCTGTGGGAAAGCCTCGTGGGAAAGCCTCGAGGGACAGCCTCGAGGGAAAGCCACAGATGCCTTGATCCACGTGACAGGAAGCGTGACACTACTGCTGCAGCTCGGGAGGAAAGCGCACGTGCATGCCCCCACTCGAGACGAGCCCTGACTCCCCTGGGGAGACTCAGAAGCACCCAAAGATCCATGGCAACCCTGGAGAGGAATCCTCAGGTTCCGGCCCCGACTCCACAAATGGACTGAGGCCCCGGCATGGACGGGAGAGGAATCCCGAGAGGTCCCCTAGCAACTCGCATGGGGACTGGCCTTTCCTGAGGCCACCAGAGCGGGTCCCTGAGGTCCCCGTCGTAACTCGAGAAGACCTGCCGCAACTCGAGAAAATCCAGGAGGTTCTCCCCTCCAGGCGAGATGAGGCCCATTTCCGCTGAGGCGTCTCGAGGCTGATCACACCTCACCTCTGGAACTTCGAAAGGGTCTTTCACACCCTTGGTGCAAATCAAGAAGTTTCCCGACATACCCGTCTCCACTTGAGAGGAATCACGAGGGCCCCGCCCACATCCAGAGGAGCCCCGTTTCCGCCTCGTAGCTCGAGATAAGGGATCCTTTCCCTGCTTCTTCGGGAAAGAGTTCCCGGCGTTCCCGTCGCATCTCAACAGGAGGCCCTCTCAACAGGAACGGCGAGAGGAACTCCAGGGTCGTGCCACCATTCCAAGAGTCCCCCAGATGTCTCAGTCCATTCCAGAGGAAGCTCTTTTCCCTTCACCGGCTCGTCTTTCACGCCGAGGATCGACTCACACCAAGGTGGCACGTGGCACAGCCCTGTGGGAAAGCCTCGTGGGAAAGCCTCGAGGGACAGCCTCGAGGGAAAGCCACAGATCCCTTGATCCACGTGACAGGAAGCGTGACACTACTGCTGCAGCTCGGGAGGAAAGCGCACGTGCATGCCCCCACTCGAGACGAGGCCTGACTCCCCTGGGGAGACTCAGAAGCACCCCAAGATCCATGGCAACACTGGAGAGGAATCCTCAGGTTGCGGCCCCGACTCCACACAAGGACTGAGGCCCCGGCATGGACGGGAGAGGAATCCCAGAGGTCCCCAAACAACTCGCATGGGGACTGGCTTTTCCTGAGGCAAGCAGACCGGGTCCCTGAGGTCCCCGTCGTAACTCGAGAAGACGTGCCGCATCTCGAGAAAATCCAGGAGGTTCTCCCCTCCAGGCGAGATGAGGCCCATTTCCGCTGAGGCGTGTCGAGGCTGATCACACCTCACCTCTGGAACTTCGAAAGGGTCCTTCACACCCTTGGTGCAAATCAAGAAGTTCCCCGACATACCCGTCTCCACTCGAGAGGAATCACGAGGGTCCCGCCCACATCCAGAGGAGCCCCGTTTCCGCCTCGTAGCTCGAGATGAGGGATCCTTTCCCTGCTTCGTCGGGAAATAGTTCCCGGCGTTCCCGTCGCATCTCAAGAGGAGGCCCTCTCAACAGGAACGGCGAGAGGAACTCCAGGGTCGTGCCACCTTTCCAAGAGTCCCCCAGATGTCTCAGTCCATTCCAGAGGAACCTCTTTTCCCTTCACCGGCTCGTCTTTCACGCCGAGGATCGACTCACACCAAGGTGGCACGTGGCACAGCCCTGTGGGAAAGCCTCGTGGGAAAGCCTCGAGGGACAGCCTCGAGGGAAAGCCACACATCCCTTGATCCACGTGACAGGAAGAGTGACACTACTGCTGAAGCTCGGGAGGAAAGCGCACGTGCATGCCCCCACTCGAGACGAGGCCTGACTCCCCTGGGGAGACTCAGAAGCACCCCAAGATCCATGGCAACACTGGAGAGGAATCCTCAGGTTCCGGCCCCGACTCCACACAAGGACTGAGGCCCCGGCATGGACGGGAGAGGAATCCCGAGAGGTCCCCTAGCAACTCGCATGGGGACTGGCCTTTCCTGAGGCCACCAGAGCGGGTCCCTGAGGTCCCCGTCGTAACTCCAGAAGACCTACCGCAACTCGAGAAAATCCAGGAGGTTCTCCCCTCCAGGCGAGATGAGGCCCATTTCCGCTGAGGCGTCTCGAGGCTGATCACACCTCACCTCTGGAACTTCGAAAGGCTCCTTCACACCCTTGGTGCAAATCAAGAAGTTCCCCGACATACCCGTCTCCACTCGAGAGGAATCACGAGGGCCCCGCCCACATCCAGAGGAGCCCCGTTTCGTCCTCGTAGCTCGAGATGAGGGATCCTTTCCCTGCTTCGTCGGGAAAGAGTTCCCGGCGTTCCCGTCGCATCTCAAGAGGAGGCCCTCTCAACAGGAACGGCGAGAGGAACTCCAGGGTCGTGCCACCATTCCAAGAGTCCCCCAGATGTCTCAGGCCATTCCAGAGGAACCTCTTTTCCCTTCACCGGCTCGTCTTTCACGCCGAGGATCGACTCACACCAAGGTGGCACGTGGCACAGCCCTGTGGGAAAGCCTCGTGGGAAAGCCTCGAGGGACAGCCTCGAGGGAAAGCCACACATCCCTTGATCCACGTGACAGGAAGCGTGACACTACTGCTGAAGCTCGGGAGGAAAGCGAACGTGCATGACCCCACTCGAGACGAGGCCTGACTCCCCTGGGGAGACTCAGAAGCACCCCAAGATCCATGGCAACACTGGAGAGGAATCCTCAGGTTCCGGCCCCGACTCCACACAAGGACTGAGGCCCCGGCATGGACGGGAGAGGAATCCCGAGAGGTCCCCTAGCAACTCGCATGGGGACTGGCCTTTCCTGAGGCCACCAGAGCGGGTCCCTGAGGTCCCCGTCGTAACTCGAGAAGACCTGCCGCAACTCGAGAAAATCCAGGAGGTTCTCCCCTCCAGGCGAGATGAGGCCCATTTCCGCTGAGGCGTCTCGAGGCTGATCACACCTCCCCTCTGGAACTTCGAAAGGGTCCTTCACACCCTTGGTGCAAATCAAGAAGTTTCCCGATATACCCGTCTCCACTCGAAAGGAGTCACGAGGGTCCCGCCCACATCCAGAGGAGCCCCGGGTCCGCCTCGTAGCTCGAGATGAGGGATCCTTTCCCTGCTTCGTCGGGAAAGAGTTCCCGGCGTTCCCGTCGCATCTCAAGAGGAGGCCCTCTCAACAGGAACGGCGAGAGGAACTCCAGGGTCGTGCCACCATTCCAAGAGTCCCCCAGATGTCTCAGTCCATTCCAGAGGAACCTCTTTTCCCTTCACCGGCTCGTCTTTCATGCCGAGGATCGACTCACACCAAGGTGGCACGTGGCACAGCCCTGTGGGAAAGCCTCGTGGGAAAGCCTCGAGGGACAGCCTCGAGGGAAAGCCACAGATGCCTTGATCCACGTGACAGGAAGCGTGACACTACTGCTGCAGCTCGGGAGGAAAGCGCACGTGCATGCCCCCACTCGAGACGAGCCCTGACTCCCCTGGGGAGACTCAGAAGCACCCAAAGATCCATGGCAACCCTGGAGAGGAATCCTCAGGTTCCGGCCCCGACTCCACAAATGGACTGAGGCCCCGGCATGGACGGGAGAGGAATCCCGAGAGGTCCCCTAGCAACTCGCATGGGGACTGGCCTTTCCTGAGGCCACCAGAGCGGGTCCCTGAGGTCCCCGTCGTAACTCGAGAAGACCTGCCGCAACTCGAGAAAATCCAGGAGGTTCTCCCCTCCAGGCGAGATGAGGCCCATTTCCGCTGAGGCGTCTCGAGGCTGATCACACCTCACCTCTGGAACTTCGAAAGGGTCTTTCACACCCTTGGTGCAAATCAAGAAGTTTCCCGACATACCCGTCTCCACTTGAGAGGAATCACGAGGGCCCCGCCCACATCCAGAGGAGCCCCGTTTCCGCCTCGTAGCTCGAGATAAGGGATCCTTTCCCTGCTTCTTCGGGAAAGAGTTCCCGGCGTTCCCGTCGCATCTCAACAGGAGGCCCTCTCAACAGGAACGGCGAGAGGAACTCCAGGGTCGTGCCACCATTCCAAGAGTCCCCCAGATGTCTCAGTCCATTCCAGAGGAAGCTCTTTTCCCTTCACCGGCTCGTCTTTCACGCCGAGGATCGACTCACACCAAGGTGGCACGTGGCACAGCCCTGTGGGAAAGCCTCGTGGGAAAGCCTCGAGGGACAGCCTCGAGGGAAAGCCACAGATCCCTTGATCCACGTGACAGGAAGCGTGACACTACTGCTGCAGCTCGGGAGGAAAGCGCACGTGCATGCCCCCACTCGAGACGAGGCCTGACTCCCCTGGGGAGACTCAGAAGCACCCCAAGATCCATGGCAACACTGGAGAGGAATCCTCAGGTTGCGGCCCCGACTCCACACAAGGACTGAGGCCCCGGCATGGACGGGAGAGGAATCCCAGAGGTCCCCAAACAACTCGCATGGGGACTGGCTTTTCCTGAGGCAAGCAGACCGGGTCCCTGAGGTCCCCGTCGTAACTCGAGAAGACGTGCCGCATCTCGAGAAAATCCAGGAGGTTCTCCCCTCCAGGCGAGATGAGGCCCATTTCCGCTGAGGCGTGTCGAGGCTGATCACACCTCACCTCTGGAACTTCGAAAGGGTCCTTCACACCCTTGGTGCAAATCAAGAAGTTCCCCGACATACCCGTCTCCACTCGAGAGGAATCACGAGGGTCCCGCCCACATCCAGAGGAGCCCCGTTTCCGCCTCGTAGCTCGAGATGAGGGATCCTTTCCCTGCTTCGTCGGGAAATAGTTCCCGGCGTTCCCGTCGCATCTCAAGAGGAGGCCCTCTCAACAGGAACGGCGAGAGGAACTCCAGGGTCGTGCCACCTTTCCAAGAGTCCCCCAGATGTCTCAGTCCATTCCAGAGGAACCTCTTTTCCCTTCACCGGCTCGTCTTTCACGCCGAGGATCGACTCACACCAAGGTGGCACGTGGCACAGCCCTGTGGGAAAGCCTCGTGGGAAAGCCTCGAGGGACAGCCTCGAGGGAAAGCCACACATCCCTTGATCCACGTGACAGGAAGAGTGACACTACTGCTGAAGCTCGGGAGGAAAGCGCACGTGCATGCCCCCACTCGAGACGAGGCCTGACTCCCCTGGGGAGACTCAGAAGCACCCCAAGATCCATGGCAACACTGGAGAGGAATCCTCAGGTTCCGGCCCCGACTCCACACAAGGACTGAGGCCCCGGCATGGACGGGAGAGGAATCCCGAGAGGTCCCCTAGCAACTCGCATGGGGACTGGCCTTTCCTGAGGCCACCAGAGCGGGTCCCTGAGGTCCCCGTCGTAACTCCAGAAGACCTACCGCAACTCGAGAAAATCCAGGAGGTTCTCCCCTCCAGGCGAGATGAGGCCCATTTCCGCTGAGGCGTCTCGAGGCTGATCACACCTCACCTCTGGAACTTCGAAAGGCTCCTTCACACCCTTGGTGCAAATCAAGAAGTTCCCCGACATACCCGTCTCCACTCGAGAGGAATCACGAGGGCCCCGCCCACATCCAGAGGAGCCCCGTTTCGTCCTCGTAGCTCGAGATGAGGGATCCTTTCCCTGCTTCGTCGGGAAAGAGTTCCCGGCGTTCCCGTCGCATCTCAAGAGGAGGCCCTCTCAACAGGAACGGCGAGAGGAACTCCAGGGTCGTGCCACCATTCCAAGAGTCCCCCAGATGTCTCAGGCCATTCCAGAGGAACCTCTTTTCCCTTCACCGGCTCGTCTTTCACGCCGAGGATCGACTCACACCAAGGTGGCACGTGGCACAGCCCTGTGGGAAAGCCTCGTGGGAAAGCCTCGAGGGACAGCCTCGAGGGAAAGCCACACATCCCTTGATCCACGTGACAGGAAGCGTGACACTACTGCTGAAGCTCGGGAGGAAAGCGAACGTGCATGACCCCACTCGAGACGAGGCCTGACTCCCCTGGGGAGACTCAGAAGCACCCCAAGATCCATGGCAACACTGGAGAGGAATCCTCAGGTTCCGGCCCCGACTCCACACAAGGACTGAGGCCCCGGCATGGACGGGAGAGGAATCCCGAGAGGTCCCCTAGCAACTCGCATGGGGACTGGCCTTTCCTGAGGCCACCAGAGCGGGTCCCTGAGGTCCCCGTCGTAACTCGAGAAGACCTGCCGCAACTCGAGAAAATCCAGGAGGTTCTCCCCTCCAGGCGAGATGAGGCCCATTTCCGCTGAGGCGTCTCGAGGCTGATCACACCTCCCCTCTGGAACTTCGAAAGGGTCCTTCACACCCTTGGTGCAAATCAAGAAGTTTCCCGATATACCCGTCTCCACTCGAAAGGAGTCACGAGGGTCCCGCCCACATCCAGAGGAGCCCCGGGTCCGCCTCGTAGCTCGAGATGAGGGATCCTTTCCCTGCTTCGTCGGGAAAGAGTTCCCGGCGTTCCCGTCGCATCTCAAGAGGAGGCCCTCTCAACAGGAACGGCGAGAGGAACTCCAGGGTCGTGCCACCATTCCAAGAGTCCCCCAGATGTCTCAGTCCATTCCAGAGGAACCTCTTTTCCCTTCACCGGCTCGTCTTTCATGCCGAGGATCGACTCACACCAAGGTGGCACGTGGCACAGCCCTGTGGGAAAGCCTCGTGGGAAAGCCTCGAGGGACAGCCTCGAGGGAAAGCCACAGATGCCTTGATCCACGTGACAGGAAGCGTGACACTACTGCTGCAGCTCGGGAGGAAAGCGCACGTGCATGCCCCCACTCGAGACGAGCCCTGACTCCCCTGGGGAGACTCAGAAGCACCCAAAGATCCATGGCAACCCTGGAGAGGAATCCTCAGGTTCCGGCCCCGACTCCACAAATGGACTGAGGCCCCGGCATGGACGGGAGAGGAATCCCGAGAGGTCCCCTAGCAACTCGCATGGGGACTGGCCTTTCCTGAGGCCACCAGAGCGGGTCCCTGAGGTCCCCGTCGTAACTCGAGAAGACCTGCCGCAACTCGAGAAAATCCAGGAGGTTCTCCCCTCCAGGCGAGATGAGGCCCATTTCCGCTGAGGCGTCTCGAGGCTGATCACACCTCACCTCTGGAACTTCGAAAGGGTCTTTCACACCCTTGGTGCAAATCAAGAAGTTTCCCGACATACCCGTCTCCACTTGAGAGGAATCACGAGGGCCCCGCCCACATCCAGAGGAGCCCCGTTTCCGCCTCGTAGCTCGAGATAAGGGATCCTTTCCCTGCTTCTTCGGGAAAGAGTTCCCGGCGTTCCCGTCGCATCTCAACAGGAGGCCCTCTCAACAGGAACGGCGAGAGGAACTCCAGGGTCGTGCCACCATTCCAAGAGTCCCCCAGATGTCTCAGTCCATTCCAGAGGAAGCTCTTTTCCCTTCACCGGCTCGTCTTTCACGCCGAGGATCGACTCACACCAAGGTGGCACGTGGCACAGCCCTGTGGGAAAGCCTCGTGGGAAAGCCTCGAGGGACAGCCTCGAGGGAAAGCCACAGATCCCTTGATCCACGTGACAGGAAGCGTGACACTACTGCTGCAGCTCGGGAGGAAAGCGCACGTGCATGCCCCCACTCGAGACGAGGCCTGACTCCCCTGGGGAGACTCAGAAGCACCCCAAGATCCATGGCAACACTGGAGAGGAATCCTCAGGTTGCGGCCCCGACTCCACACAAGGACTGAGGCCCCGGCATGGACGGGAGAGGAATCCCAGAGGTCCCCAAACAACTCGCATGGGGACTGGCTTTTCCTGAGGCAAGCAGACCGGGTCCCTGAGGTCCCCGTCGTAACTCGAGAAGACGTGCCGCATCTCGAGAAAATCCAGGAGGTTCTCCCCTCCAGGCGAGATGAGGCCCATTTCCGCTGAGGCGTGTCGAGGCTGATCACACCTCACCTCTGGAACTTCGAAAGGGTCCTTCACACCCTTGGTGCAAATCAAGAAGTTCCCCGACATACCCGTCTCCACTCGAGAGGAATCACGAGGGTCCCGCCCACATCCAGAGGAGCCCCGTTTCCGCCTCGTAGCTCGAGATGAGGGATCCTTTCCCTGCTTCGTCGGGAAATAGTTCCCGGCGTTCCCGTCGCATCTCAAGAGGAGGCCCTCTCAACAGGAACGGCGAGAGGAACTCCAGGGTCGTGCCACCTTTCCAAGAGTCCCCCAGATGTCTCAGTCCATTCCAGAGGAACCTCTTTTCCCTTCACCGGCTCGTCTTTCACGCCGAGGATCGACTCACACCAAGGTGGCACGTGGCACAGCCCTGTGGGAAAGCCTCGTGGGAAAGCCTCGAGGGACAGCCTCGAGGGAAAGCCACACATCCCTTGATCCACGTGACAGGAAGAGTGACACTACTGCTGAAGCTCGGGAGGAAAGCGCACGTGCATGCCCCCACTCGAGACGAGGCCTGACTCCCCTGGGGAGACTCAGAAGCACCCCAAGATCCATGGCAACACTGGAGAGGAATCCTCAGGTTCCGGCCCCGACTCCACACAAGGACTGAGGCCCCGGCATGGACGGGAGAGGAATCCCGAGAGGTCCCCTAGCAACTCGCATGGGGACTGGCCTTTCCTGAGGCCACCAGAGCGGGTCCCTGAGGTCCCCGTCGTAACTCGAGAAGACCTGCCGCAACTCGAGAAAATCCAGGAGGTTCTCCCCTCCAGGCGAGATGAGGCCCATTTCCGCTGAGGCGTCTCGAGGCTGATCACACCTCACCTCTGGAACTTCGAAAGGCTCCTTCACACCCTTGGTGCAAATCAAGAAGTTCCCCGACCTAGCCGTCTCCACTCGAGAGGAATCACGAGGGTCCCGCCCACATCCAGAGGAGCCCCGGGTCCGCCTCGTAGCTCGAGATGAGGGATCCTTTCCCTGCTTCGTCGGGAAAGAGTTCCCGGCGTTCCCGTCGCATCTCAAGAGGAGGCCCTCTCAACAGGAACAGCGAGAGGAACTCCAGGGTCGTGCCAGCATTCCAAGAGTCCCCCAGATGTCTCAGTCCATTCCAGAGGAACCTCTTTTCCCTTCACCGGCTCGTCTTTCACGCCGAGGATCGACTCACACCAAGGTGGCACGTGGCACAGCCCTGTGGGAAAGCCTCGTGGGAAAGCCTCGAGGGACAGCCTCGAGGGAAAGCCACACATCCCTTGATCCACGTGACAGGAAGCGTGACACTACTGCTGCAGCTCGGGAGGAAAGCGCACGTGCATGCCCCCACTCGAGACGAGGCCTGACTCCCCTGGGGAGACTCAGAAGCACCCCAAGATCCATGGCAACACTGGAGAGGAATCCTCAGGTTCCGGCCCCGACTCCACACAAGGACTGAGGCCCCGGCATGGACGGGAGAGGAATCCCGAGAGGTCCCCTAGCAACTCGCATGGGGACTGGCCTTTCCTGAGGCCACCAGAGCGGGTCCCTGAGGTCCCCGTCGTAACTCGAGAAGACCTGCCGCAACTCGAGAAAATCCAGGAGGTTCTCCCCTCCAGGCGAGATGAGGCCCATTTCCGCTGAGGCGTCTCGAGGCTGATCACACCTCACCTCTGGAACTTCGAAAGGGTCCTTCACACCCTTGGTGCAAATCAAGAAGTTCCCCGACCTAGCCGTCTCCACTCGAGAGGAATCACGAGGGTCCCGCCCACATCCAGAGGATCCCCGTTTACACCTCGTAGCTCGAGATGAGGGATCCTTTCCCTGCTTTGTCGGGAAAGAGTCCCCGGCTTTCACGTCGCATCTCAAGAGGAGGCCCTCTCAACAGGTACGGCGAGAGGAACTCCAGGGTCGTGCCACCATTCCAAGAGTCCCCCAGATGTCTCAGTCCATTCCAGAGGAACCTCTTTTCCCTTCACCGGCTCGTCTTTCACGCCGAGGATCGACTCACACCAAGGTGGCACTTGGCACAGCCCTGTGGGAAAGCCTCTTGGGAAAGCCACGAGGGACAGCCTCGAGGGACAGCCTCGAGGGAAAGCCACAGATCCCTTGATCCACGTGACAGGAAGCGTGACACTACTGCTGCAGCTCGGGAGGAAAGCGCACGTGCATGCCCCCACTCGAGACGAGGCCTGACTCCCCTGGGGAGACTCAGAAGCACCCCAAGATCCATGGCAACACTGGAGAGGAATCCTTAGGTTCCGGCCCCGAATCCACACAAGGACTGAGGCCCCGGCATGGACGGGAGAGGAATCCCGAGCGGTCCCCTAGCAACTCGCATGGGGACTGGCCTTTCCTGAGGCCACCAGAGCGGGTCCCTGAGGTCCCCGTCGTAACTCGAGAAGACCTGCCGCAACTCGAGAAAATCCAGGAGGTTCTCCCCTCCAGGCGAGATGAGGCCCATTTCCGCTGAGGCGTCTCGAGGCTGATCACACCTCACCTCTGGAACTTCGAAAGGGTCCTTCACACCCTTGGTGCAAATCAAGAAGTTCCCCGACCTAGCCGTCTCCACTCGAGAGGAATCACGAGGGTCCCGCCCACATCCAGAGGAGCCCCGTTTCCGCCTCGTAGCTCGAGATGAGGGATCCTTTCCCTGCTTCGTCGGGAAAGAGTTCCCGGCGTTCCCGTCGCATCTCAAGAGGAGGCCCTCTCAACAGGAACGGCGAGAGGAACTCCAGGGTCGTGCCACCATTCCAAGAGTCCCCCAGATGTCTCAGTCCATTCCAGAGGAACCTCTTTTCCCTTCACCGGCTCGTCTTTCACGCCGAGGATCGACTCACACCAAGGTGGCACGTGGCACAGCCCTGTGGGAAAGCCTCGTGGGAAAGCCTCGAGGGACAGCCTCGAGGGAAAGCCACAGATCCCTTGATCCACGTGACAGGAAGCGTGACACTACTGCTGCAGCTCGGGAGGAAAGCGCACGTGCATGACCCCACTCGAGACGAGGCCTGACTCCCCTGGGGAGACTCAGAAGCACCCCAAGATCCATGGCAACACTGGAGAGGAATACTCAGGTTCTGGCCCCGAATCCACACAAGGACTGAGGCCCCGGCATGGACGGGAGAGGAATCCCGAGCGGTCCCCTAGCAACTCGCATGGGGACTGGCCTTTCCTGAGGCCACCAGAGCGGGTCCCTGAGGTCCCCGTCGTAACTCGAGAGACCTGCCACAACTCGAGAAAATCCAGGAGGTTCTCCCCTCCAGGGGAGATGAGGCCCATTTCCGCTGAGGCGTCTCGAGGCTGATCACACCTCACCTCTGGAACTTCAAAAGGGTCCTTCACACCCTTGGTGCAAAGCAAGAAGTTTCCCGATATACCCGTCTCCACTCGAGAGGAATCACGAGGGTCCCGCCCACATCCAGAGGAGCCCCGTTTCCGCCTCGTAGCTCGAGATGAGGGATCCTTTCCCTGCTTCGTCGGGAAAGAGTTCCCGGCGTTCCCGTCGCATCTCAAGAGGAGGCCCTCTCAACAGGAACGGCGAGAGGAACTCCAGGGTCGTGCCACCATTCCAAGAGTCCCCCAGATGTCTCAGTCCATTCCAGAGGAACCTCTTTTCCCTTCACCGGCTCGTCTTTCACGCCGAGGATCGACTCACACCAAGGTGGCACGTGGCACAGCCCTGTGGGAAAGCCTCGTGGGAAAGCCTCGAGGGACAGCCTCGAGGGAAAGCCACAGATCCCTTGATCCACGTGACAGGAAGCGTGACACTACTGCTGCAGCTCGGGAGGAAAGCGCACGTGCATGCCCCCACTCGAGACGAGGCCTGACTCCCCTGGGGAGACTCAGAAGCACCCCAAGATCCATGGCAACACTGGAGAGGAATCCTTAGGTTCCGGCCCCGAATCCACACAAGGACTGAGGCCCCGGCATGGACGGGAGAGGAATCCCGAGCGGTCCCCTAGCAACTCGCATGGGGACTGGCCTTTCCTGAGGCCACCAGAGCGTGTCCCTGAGGTCCCCGTCGTAACTCGAGAAGACCTGCCGCAACTCGAGAAAATCCAGGAGGTTCTCCCCTCCAGGCGAGATGAGGCCCATTTCCGCTGAGGCGTCTCGAGGCTGATCACACCTCACCTCTGGAACTTCGAAAGGGTCCTTCACACCCTTGGTGCAAATCAAGAAGTTCCCCGACCTAGCCGTCTCCACTCGAGAGGAATCACGAGGGTCCCGCCCACATCCAGAGGAGCCCCGTTTCCGCCTCGTAGCTCGAGATGAGGGATCCTTTCCCTGCTTCGTCGGGAAAGAGTTCCCGGCGTTCCCGTCGCATCTCAAGAGGAGGCCCTCTCAACAGGAACGGCGAGAGGAACTCCAGGGTCGTGCCACCATTCCAAGAGTCCCCCAGATGTCTCAGTCCATTCCAGAGGAACCTCTTTTCCCTTCACCGGCTCGTCTTTCACGCCGAGGATCGACTCACACCAAGGTGGCACGTGGTACAGCCCTGTGGGAAAGCCTCGTGGGAAAGCCTCGAGGGACAGCCTCGAGGGAAAGCCACAGATCCCTTGATCCACGTGACAGGAAGCGTGACACTACTGCTGCAGCTCGGGAGGAAAGCGCACGTGCATGCCCCCACTCGAGACGAGGCCTGACTCCCCTGGGGAGACTCAGAAGGACCCCAAGATCCATGGCAACACTGGAGAGCAATCCTCAGGTTCGGACCCCGACTCCACACAAGGACTGAGGCCCCGGCATGGACGGGAGAGGAATCCCGAGAGGTCCCCTAGCAACTCGCATGGGGACCGGCCTTTCCTGAGGCCACCAGAGCGGGTCCCTGAGGTCCCCGTCGTAACTCGAGAAGACCTGCCGCAACTCGAGAAAATCCAGGAGGTTCTCCCCTCCAGGCGAGATGAGGCCCATTTCCGCTGAGGCGTCTCGAGGCTGATCACACCTCACCTCTGGAACTTCGAAAGGGTCCTTCACACCCTTGGTGCAAATCAAGAAGTTCCCCGACCTAGCCGTCTCCACTCGAGAGGAATCACGAGGGTCCCGCCCACATCCAGAGGAGCCCCGTTTCCGCCTCGTAGCTCGAGATGAGGGATCCTTTCCCTGCTTCGTCGGGAAAGAGTTCCCGGCGTTCCCGTCCCATCTCAAGAGGAGGCCCTCTCAACAGGAACGGCGAGAGGAACTCCAGGGTCGTGCCACCATTCCAAGAGTCCCCCAGATGTCTCAGTCCATTCCAGAGGAACCTCTTTTCCCTTCACCGGCTCGTCTTTCACGCCGAGGATCGACTCACACCAAGGTGGCACGTGGCACAGCCCTGTGGGAAAGCCTCGTGGGAAAGCCTCGAGGGACAGCCTCGAGGGAAAGCCACAGATCCCTTGATGCACGTGACAGGAAGCGGGAAACTACTGCTGCAGCTCGGGAGGAAAGCGCACGTGCATGCCCCCACTCGAGACGAGGCCTGACTCCCCTGGGGAGACTCAGAAGCACCCCAAGATCCATGGCAACACTGGAGAGGAATCCTCAGGTTCCGGCCCCGACTCCACACAAGGACTCAGGCCCAGGCATGGACGGGAGAGGAATCCCGAGAGGTCCCCTAGCAACACGCATGGGGACTGACCTTTCCTGAGGCCACCAGAGCGGGTCCCTGAGGTCCCCGTCGTAACTCGAGAAGACCTGCCGCAACTCGAGAAAATCCAGGAGGTTCTCCCCTCCAGGCGAGATGAGGCCCATTTCCGCTGAGGCGTCTCGAGGCTGATCACACCTCACCTCTGGAACTTCGAAAGGGTCCTTCACACCCTTGGTGCAAATCAAGAAGTTCCCCGACCTAGCCGTCTCCACTCGAGAGGAATCACGAGGGTCCCGCCCACATCCAGAGGAGCCCCGTTTCCGCCTCGTAGCTCGAGATGAGGGATCCTTTCCCTGCTTCGTCGGGAAAGAGTTCCCGGCGTTCCCGTCGCATCTCAAGAGGAGGCCCACTCAACAGGAACGGCGAGAGGAACTCCAGGGTCGTGCCACCATTCCAAGAGTCCCCCAGATGTCTCAGTCCATTCCAGAGGAACCTCTTTTCCCTTCACCGGCTCGTCTTTCATGCCGAGGATCGACTCACATCAAGGTGGCACGTGGCACAGCCCTGTGGGAAAGCCTCGTGGGAAAGCCTCGAGGGACAGCCTCGAGGGAAAGCCACAGATCCCTTGATCCACGTGACAGGAAGCGTGACACTACTGCTGCAGCTCGGGAGGAAAGCGCACGTGCATGCCCCCACTCGAGACAAGGCCTGACTCCCCTGGGGAGACACAGAAGCACCCCAAGAACCATGGCAACACTGGAGAGGAATCCTCAGGTTCCAGCCCCGACTCCACACAAGGACTGAGGCCCCGGCATGGACGGGAGAGGAATCCCGAGAGGTCCCCTAGCAACACGCATGTGGACTGGCCTTTCCTGAGGCCACCAGAGCGGGTCCCTGTGGTCCCCGTCGTAACTCGAGAAGACCTGCCGCAACTCGAGAAAATCCAGGAGGTTCTCCCCTCCAGGCGAGATGAGGCCCATTTCCGCTGAGGTGTCTCGAGACTGATCACACCTCACCTCTGGAACTTCGAAAGGGTCCTTCACACCCTTGGTGCAAATCAAGAAGTTCCCCGACCTAGCCGTCTCCACTCGAGAGGAATCACGAGGGTCCCGCCCACATCCAGAGGAGCCCCGTTTCCGCCTCGTAGCTCGAGATGAGGGATCCTTTCCCTGCTTCGTCGGGAAAGAGATCCCGGCGTTCCCGTCGCATCTCAAGAGGAGGCCCTCTCAACAGGAACGGCGAGAGGAACTCCAGGGTCGTGCCACCATTCCAAGAGTCCCCCAGATGTCTCAGTCCATTCCAGAGGAACCTCTTTTCCCTTCACCGGCTCGTCTTTCACGCCGAGGATCGACTCACACCAAGGTCGCACGTGGCACAGCCCTGTGGGAAAGCCTCGTGGGAAAGCCTCGAGGGACAGCCTCGAGGGAAAGCCACAGATCCCTTGATCCACGTGACAGGAAGCGTGACACTACTGCTGCAGCTCGGGAGGAAAGCGCACGTGCATGCCCCCACTCGAGACGAGGCCTGACTCCCCTGGGGAGACTCAGAAGCACCCCAAGATCCATGGCAACACTGGAGAGGAATCCTCAGGTTCTGGCCCCGAATCCACACAAGGACTGAGGCCCCGGCATGGACGGGAGAGGAATCCCGAGCGGTCCCCTAGCAACTCGCATGGGGACTGGCCTTTCCTGAGGCCACCAGAGCGGGTCCCTGAGGTCCCCGTCGTAACTCGAGAAGACCTGCCGCAACTCGAGAAAATCCAGGAGGTTCTCCCCTCCAGGCGAGATGAGGCCCATTTCCGCTGAGGCGTCTCGAGGCTGATCACACCTCACCTCTGGAACTTCGAAAGGGTCCTTCACACCCTTGGTGCAAATCAAGAAGTTCCCCGACCTAGCCGTCTCCACTCGAGAGGAATCACGAGGGTCCCGCCCACATCCAGAGGAGCCCCGTTTCCGCCTCGTAGCTCGAGATGAGGGATCCTTTCCGTGCTTCGTCGGGAAAGAGATCCCGGCGTTCCCGTCGCATCTCAAGAGGAGGCCCTCTCAACAGGAACGGCGAGAGGAACTCCAGGGTCGTGCCACCATTCCAAGAGTCCCCCAGATGTCTCAGTCCATTCCAGAGGAACCTCTTTTCCCTTCACCGGCTCGTCTTTCACGCCGAGGATCGACTCACACCAAGGTCGCACGTGGCACAGCCCTGTGGGAAAGCCTCGTGGGAAAGCCTCGAGGGACAGCCTCGAGGGAAAGCCACAGATCCCTTGATCCACGTGACAGGAAGCGTGACACTACTGCTGCAGCTCGGGAGGAAAGCGCACGTGCATGCCCCCACTCGAGACGAGGCCTGACTCCCCTGGGGAGACTCAGAAGCACCCCAAGATCCATGGCAACACTGGAGAGGAATCCTCAGGTTCTGGCCCCGAATCCACACAAGGACTGAGGCCCCGGCATGGACGGGAGAGGAATCCCGAGCGGTCCCCTAGCAACTCGCATGGGGACTGGCCTTTCCTGAGGCCACCAGAGCGGGTCCCTGAGGTCCCCGTCGTAACTCGAGAAGACCTGCCGCAACTCGAGAAAATCCAGGAGGTTCTCCCCTCCAGGCGAGATGAGGCCCATTTCCGCT
Organism: Budorcas taxicolor; assembly: GCF_023091745.1. NCBI lineage: Eukaryota > Metazoa > Chordata > Mammalia > Artiodactyla > Bovidae > Budorcas > Budorcas taxicolor. Next base: position 1,031,636 of record NC_068927.1, on the reverse strand, counting down.
GAGGCGTCTCGAGGCTGATCACACCTCACCTCTGGAACTTCGAAAGGGTCCTTCACACCCTTGGTGCAAATCAAGAAGTTCCCCGACCTAGCCGTCTCCACTCGAGAGGAATCACGAGGGTCCCGCCCACATCCAGAGGAGCCCCGTTTCCGCCTCGTAGCTCGAGATGAGGGATCCTTTCCCTGCTTCATCGGGAAAGAGTTCCCGGCGTTCCCGTCGCATCTCAAGAGGAGGCCCTCTCAACAGGAACGGCGAGAGGAACTCCAGGGTCGTGCCACCATTCCAAGAGTCCCCCAGATGTCTCAGTCCATTCCAGAGGAACCTCTTTTCCCTTCACCGGCTCGTCTTTCACGCCGAGGATCGACTCACACCAAGGTGGCACGTGGCACAGCCCTGTGGGAAAGCCTCGTGGGAAAGCCTCGAGGGACAGCCTCGAGGGAAAGCCACAGATCCCTTGATCCACGTGACAGGAAGCGTGACACTACTGCTGAAGCTCGGGAGGAAAGTGCACGTGCATGGCCCCACTCGAGACGAGGCCTGACTCCCCTGGGGAGACTCAGAAGGACCCCAAGATCCATGGCAACACTGGAGAGCAATCCTCAGGTTCGGACCCCGACTCCACACAAGGACTGAGGCCCCGGCATGGACGGGAGAGGAATCCCGAGAGGTCCCCTAGCAACTCGCATGGGGACCGGCCTTTCCTGAGGCCACCAGAGCGGGTCCCTGAGGTCCCCGTCGTAACTCGAGAAGACCTGCCGCAACTCGAGAAAATCCAGGAGGTTCTCCCCTCCAGGCGAGATGAGGCCCATTTCCGCTGAGGCGTCTCGAGGCTGATCACACCTCACCTCTGGAACTTCGAAAGGGTCCTTCACACCCTTGGTGCAAATCAAGAAGTTCCCCGACCTAGCCGTCTCCACTCGAGAGGAATCACGAGGGTCCCGCCCACATCCAGAGGAGCCCCGTTTCCGCCTCGTAGCTCGAGATGAGGGATCCTTTCCCTGCTTCGTCGGGAAAGAGTTCCCGGCGTTCCCGTCCCATCTCAAGAGGAGGCCCTCTCAACAGGAACGGCGAGAGGAACTCCAGGGTCGTGCCACCATTCCAAGAGTCCCCCAGATGTCTCAGTCCATTCCAGAGGAACCTCTTTTCCCTTCACCGGCTCGTCTTTCACGCCGAGGATCGACTGACACCAAGGTGGCACGTGGCACAGCCCTGTGGGAAAGCCTCGTGGGAAAGCCTCGAGGGGCATCCTCGAGGGAAAGCCACAGATCCCTTGATCCACGTGACAGGAAGCGTGACACTACTGCTGCAGCTCGGGAGGAAAGCGCACGTGCATGCCCCCACTCGAGACAAGGCCTGACTCCCCTGGGGAGACACAGAAGCACCCCAAGAACCATGGCAACACTGGAGAGGAATCCTCAGGTTCCGGCCCCGACTCCACACAAGGACTGAGGCCCCGGCATGGACGGGAGAGGAATCCCGAGAGGTCCCCTAGCAACACGCATGGGGACTGGCCTTTCCTGAGGCCACCAGAGCGGGTCCCTGTGGTCCCCGTCGTAACTCGAGAAGACCTGCCGCAACTCGAGAAAATCCAGGAGGTTCTCCCCTCCAGGCGAGATGAGGCCCATTTCCGCTGAGGTGTCTCGAGGCTGATCACACCTCACCTCTGGAACTTCGAAAGGGTCCTTCACACCCTTGGTGCAAATCAAGAAGTTCCCCGACCTAGCCGTCTCCACTCGAGAGGAATCACGAGGGTCCCGCCCACATCCAGAGGAGCCCCGTTTCCGCCTCGTAGCTCGAGATGAGGGTTCCTTTCCCTGCTTCGTCGGGAAAGAGTTCCCGGCGTTCCCGTCGCATCTCAAGAGGAGGCCCTCTCAACAGGAACGGCGAGAGGAACTCCAGGGTCGTGCCACCATTCCAAGAGTCCCCCAGATGTCTCAGTCCATTCCAGAGGAACCTCTTTTCCCTTCACCGGCTCGTCTTTCACGCCGAGGATCGACTCACACCAAGGTGGCACGTGGCACAGCCCTGTGGGAAAGCCTCGTGGGAAAGCCTCGAGGGACAGCCTCGAGGGAAAGCCACAGATCACTTGATCCACGTGACAGGAAGCGTGACACTACTGCTGCAGCTCGGGAGGAAATCGCACATTCATGCCCCCACTCGAGATGAGGCCTGACTCCCCTGGGGAGACTCAGAAGCACCCCAAGATCCATGGCAACACTGGAGAGGAATCCTCAGGTTCCGGCCCCGACTCCACACAAGGACTCAGGCCCAGGCATGGACGGGAGAGGAATCCCGAGAGGTCCCCTAGCAACACGCATGGGGACTGACCTTTCCTGAGGCCACCAGAGCGGGTCCCTGTGGTCCCCGTCGTAACTCGAGAAGACCTGCCGCAACTCGAGAAAGTCCAGGAGGTTCTCCCCTCCAGGCGAGATGAGGCCCATTTCCGCTGAGGCGTCTCGAGGCTGATCACACCTCACCTCTGGAACTTCGAAAGGGTCCTTCACACCCTTGGTGCAAATCAAGAAGTTCCCCGACCTAGCCGTCTCCACTCGAGAGGAATCACGAGGGTCCCGCCCACATCCAGAGGAGCCCCGTTTCCGCCTCGTAGCTCGAGATGAGGGATCCTTTCCCTGCTTCGTCGGGAAAGAGTTCCCGGCGTTCCCGTCGCATCTCAAGAGGAGGCCCACTCAACAGGAACGGCGAGAGGAACTCCAGGGTCGTGCCACCATTCCAAGAGTCCCCCAGATGTCTCAGTCCATTCCAGAGGAACCTCTTTTCCCTTCACCGGCTCGTCTTTCATGCCGAGGATCGACTCACATCAAGGTGGCACGTGGCACAGCCCTGTGGGAAAGCCTCGTGGGAAAGCCTCGAGGGACAGCCTCGAGGGAAAGCCACAGATCCATTGATCCACGTGACAGGAAGCGTGACACTACTGCTGCAGCTCGGGAGGAAAGCGCACGTGCATGCCCCCACTCGAGACAAGGCCTGACTCCCCTGGGGAGACACAGAAGCACCCCAAGAACCATGGCAACACTGGAGAGGAATCCTCAGGTTCCAGCCCCGACTCCACACAAGGACTGAGGCCCCGGCATGGACGGGAGAGGAATCCCGAGAGGTCCCCTAGCAACACGCATGTGGACTGGCCTTTCCTGAGGCCACCAGAGCGGGTCCCTGTGGTCCCCGTCGTAACTCGAGAAGACCTGCCGCAACTCGAGAAAATCCAGGAGGTTCTCCCCTCCAGGCGAGATGAGGCCCATTTCCGCTGAGGTGTCTCGAGACTGATCACACCTCACCTCTGGAACTTCGAAAGGGTCCTTCACACCCTTGGTGCAAATCAAGAAGTTCCCCGACCTAGCCGTCTCCACTCGAGAGGAATCACGAGGGTCCCGCCCACATCCAGAGGAGCCCCGTTTCCGCCTCGTAGCTCGAGATGAGGGATCCTTTCCCTGCTTCGTCGGGAAAGAGATCCCGGCGTTCCCGTCGCATCTCAAGAGGAGGCCCTCTCAACAGGAACGGCGAGAGGAACTCCAGGGTCGTGCCACCATTCCAAGAGTCCCCCAGATGTCTCAGTCCATTCCAGAGGAACCTCTTTTCCCTTCACCGGCTCGTCTTTCACGCCGAGGATCGACTCACACCAAGGTGGCACGTGGCACAGCCCTGTGGGAAAGCCTCGTGGGAAAGCCTCGAGGGACAGCCTCGAGGGAAAGCCACAGATCCCTTGATCCACGTGACAGGAAGCGTGACACTACTGCTGAAGCTCGGGAGGAAAGTGCACGTGCATGGCCCCACTCGAGACGAGGCCTGACTCCCCTGGGGAGACTCAGAAGGACCCCAAGATCCATGGCAACACTGGAGAGCAATCCTCAGGTTCCGACCCCGACTCCACACAAGGACTGAGGCCCCGGCATGGACGGGAGAGGAATCCCGAGAGGTCCCCTAGCAACTCGCATGGGGACCGGCCTTTCCTGAGGCCACCAGAGCGGGTCCCTGAGGTCCCCGTCGTAACTCGAGAAGACCTGCCGCAACTCGAGAAAATCCAGGAGGTTCTCCCCTCCAGGCGAGATGAGGCCCATTTCCGCTGAGGCGTCTCGAGGCTGATCACACCTCACCTCTGGAACTTCGAAAGGGTCCTTCACACCCTTGGTGCAAATCAAGAAGTTCCCCGACCTAGCCGTCTCCACTCGAGAGGAATCACCAGGGTCCCGCCCACATCCAGAGGAGCCCCGTTTCCGCCTCGTAGCTCGAGATGAGGGATCCTTTCCCTGCTTCGTCGGGAAAGAGTTCCCGGCGTTCCCGTCCCATCTCAAGAGGAGGCCCTCTCAACAGGAACGGCGAGAGGAACTCCAGGGTCGTGCCACCATTCCAAGAGTCCCCCAGATGTCTCAGTCCATTCCAGAGGAACCTCTTTTCCCTTCACCGGCTCGTCTTTCACGCCGAGGATCGACTCACACCAAGGTGGCACGTGGCACAGCCCTGTGGGAAAGCTTCGTGGGAAAGCCTCGAGGGACAGCCTCGAGGGAAAGCCACAGATCCCTTGATGCACGTGACAGGAAGCGGGAAACTACTGCTGCAGCTCGGGAGGAAAGCGCACGTGCATGCCCCCACTCGAGACGAGGCCTGACTCCCCTGGGGAGACTCAGAAGCACCCCAAGATCCATGGCAACACTGGAGAGGAATCCTCAGGTTTCGGCCCCGACTCCACACAAGGACTGAGGCCCCGGCATGGACGGGAGAGGAATCTCGAGCGGTCCCCTAGCAACTCGCATGGGGACCGGCCTTTCCTGAGGCCACCAGAGCGGGTCCCTGAGGTCCCCGTCGTAACTCGAGAAGACCTGCCGCAACTCGAGAAAATCCAGGAGGTTCTCCCCTCCAGGCGAGATGAGGCCCATTTCCGCTGAGGCGTCTCGAGGCTGATCACACCTCACCTCTGGAACTTCGAAAGGGTCCTTCACACCCTTGGTGCAAATCAAGAAGTTCCCCGTCCTAGCCGTCTCCACTCGAGAGGAATCACGAGGGTCCCGCCCAATCCAGAGGAGCCCCGTTTCCGCCTCGTAGCTCGAGATGAGGGATCCTTTCCCTGCTTCGTCGGGAAAGAGTTCCCGGCGTTCCCGTCGCATCTCAAGAGGAGGCCCACTCAACAGGAACGGCGAGAGGAACTCCAGGGTCGTGCCACCATTCCAAGAGTCCCCCAGATGTCTCAGTCCATTCCAGAGGAACCTCTTTTCCCTTCACCGGCTCGTCTTTCACGCCGAGGATCGACTCACACCAAGGTGGCACGTGGAACAGCCCTGTGGGAAAGCCTCGTGGGAAAGCCTCGAGGGACAGCCTCGAGGGAAAGCCACAGATCCCTTGATCCACGTGACAGGAAGCGTGACACTACTGCTGCAGCTCGGGAGGAAAGCGCACGTGCATGCCCCCACTCGAGACGAGGCCTGACTCCCCTGGGGAGACTCAGAAGCACCCCAAGATCCATGGCAACACTGGAGAGGAATCCTCAGGTTCCGGCCCCGACTCCACACAAGGACTCAGGCCCCGGCATGGACGGGAGAGGAATCCCGAGAGGTCCCCTAGCAACTCGCATGGGGACTGGCCTTTCCTGAGGCCACCAGAGCGGGTCCCTGTGGTCCCCGTCGTAACTCGAGAAGACCTGCCGCAACTCGAGAAAATCCAGGAGGTTCTCCCCTCCAGGCGAGATGAGGCCCATTCCCGCTGAGGCGTCTCGAGGCTGACCACACCTCACCTCTGGAACTTCGAAAGGGTCCTCCACACCCTTGGTGCAAAGCAAGAAGTTCCCCGACCTAGCCGTCTCCACTCGAGAGGAATCACGAGGATCCCGCCCACATCCAGAAGAGCCCCGTTTCCGCCTCGTAGCTCGAGATGAGGGATCCTTTCCCTGCTTCGTCGGGAAAGAGTCCCCGGCGTTCCCGTCGCATCTCAAGAGGAGGCCCTCTCAACAGGAACGGCGAGAGGAACTCCAGGGTCGTGCCACCATTCCAAGAGTCCCCCAGATGTCTCAGTCCATTCCAGAGGAACCTCTTTTCCCTTCACCGGCTCGTCTTTCACGCCGAGGATCGACTGACACCAAGGTGGCACGTGGCACAGCCCTGTGGGAAAGCCTCGTGGGAAAGCCTCGAGGGGCATCCTCGAGGGAAAGCCACAGATCCCTTGATCCACGTGACAGGAAGCGTGACACTACTGCTGCAGCTCGGGAGGAAAGCGCACGTGCATGCCCCCACTCGAGACAAGGCCTGACTCCCCTGGGGAGACACAGAAGCACCCCAAGAACCATGGCAACACTGGAGAGGAATCCTCAGGTTCCGGCCCCGACTCCACACAAGGACTGAGGCCCCGGCATGGACGGGAGAGGAATCCCGAGAGGTCCCCTAGCAACACGCATGGGGACTGGCCTTTCCTGAGGCCACCAGAGCGGGTCCCTGTGGTCCCCGTCGTAACTCGAGAAGACCTGCCGCAACTCGAGAAAATCCAGGAGGTTCTCCCCTCCAGGCGAGATGAGGCCCATTTCCGCTGAGGTGTCTCGAGGCTGATCACACCTCACCTCTGGAACTTCGAAAGGGTCCTTCACACCCTTGGTGCAAATCAAGAAGTTCCCCGACCTAGCCGTCTCCACTCGAGAGGAATCACGAGGGTCCCGCCCACATCCAGAGGAGCCCCGTTTCCGCCTCGTAGCTCGAGATGAGGGTTCCTTTCCCTGCTTCGTCGGGAAAGAGTTCCCGGCGTTCCCGTCGCATCTCAAGAGGAGGCCCTCTCAACAGGAACGGCGAGAGGAACTCCAGGGTCGTGCCACCATTCCAAGAGTCCCCCAGATGTCTCAGTCCATTCCAGAGGAACCTCTTTTCCCTTCACCGGCTCGTCTTTCACGCCGAGGATCGACTCACACCAAGGTGGCACGTGGCACAGCCCTGTGGGAAAGCCTCGTGGGAAAGCCTCGAGGGACAGCCTCGAGGGAAAGCCACAGATCACTTGATCCACGTGACAGGAAGCGTGACACTACTGCTGCAGCTCGGGAGGAAATCGCACATTCATGCCCCCACTCGAGATGAGGCCTGACTCCCCTGGGGAGACTCAGAAGCACCCCAAGATCCATGGCAACACTGGAGAGGAATCCTCAGGTTCCGGCCCCGACTCCACACAAGGACTCAGGCCCAGGCATGGACGGGAGAGGAATCCCGAGAGGTCCCCTAGCAACACGCATGGGGACTGACCTTTCCTGAGGCCACCAGAGCGGGTCCCTGTGGTCCCCGTCGTAACTCGAGAAGACCTGCCGCAACTCGAGAAAGTCCAGGAGGTTCTCCCCTCCAGGCGAGATGAGGCCCATTTCCGCTGAGGCGTCTCGAGGCTGATCACACCTCACCTCTGGAACTTCGAAAGGGTCCTTCACACCCTTGGTGCAAATCAAGAAGTTCCCCGACCTAGCCGTCTCCACTCGAGAGGAATCACGAGGGTCCCGCCCACATCCAGAGGAGCCCCGTTTCCGCCTCGTAGCTCGAGATGAGGGATCCTTTCCCTGCTTCGTCGGGAAAGAGTTCCCGGCGTTCCCGTCGCATCTCAAGAGGAGGCCCACTCAACAGGAACGGCGAGAGGAACTCCAGGGTCGTGCCACCATTCCAAGAGTCCCCCAGATGTCTCAGTCCATTCCAGAGGAACCTCTTTTCCCTTCACCGGCTCGTCTTTCATGCCGAGGATCGACTCACATCAAGGTGGCACGTGGCACAGCCCTGTGGGAAAGCCTCGTGGGAAAGCCTCGAGGGACAGCCTCGAGGGAAAGCCACAGATCCATTGATCCACGTGACAGGAAGCGTGACACTACTGCTGCAGCTCGGGAGGAAAGCGCACGTGCATGCCCCCACTCGAGACAAGGCCTGACTCCCCTGGGGAGACACAGAAGCACCCCAAGAACCATGGCAACACTGGAGAGGAATCCTCAGGTTCCAGCCCCGACTCCACACAAGGACTGAGGCCCCGGCATGGACGGGAGAGGAATCCCGAGAGGTCCCCTAGCAACACGCATGTGGACTGGCCTTTCCTGAGGCCACCAGAGCGGGTCCCTGTGGTCCCCGTCGTAACTCGAGAAGACCTGCCGCAACTCGAGAAAATCCAGGAGGTTCTCCCCTCCAGGCGAGATGAGGCCCATTTCCGCTGAGGTGTCTCGAGACTGATCACACCTCACCTCTGGAACTTCGAAAGGGTCCTTCACACCCTTGGTGCAAATCAAGAAGTTCCCCGACCTAGCCGTCTCCACTCGAGAGGAATCACGAGGGTCCCGCCCACATCCAGAGGAGCCCCGTTTCCGCCTCGTAGCTCGAGATGAGGGATCCTTTCCCTGCTTCGTCGGGAAAGAGATCCCGGCGTTCCCGTCGCATCTCAAGAGGAGGCCCTCTCAACAGGAACGGCGAGAGGAACTCCAGGGTCGTGCCACCATTCCAAGAGTCCCCCAGATGTCTCAGTCCATTCCAGAGGAACCTCTTTTCCCTTCACCGGCTCGTCTTTCACGCCGAGGATCGACTCACACCAAGGTGGCACGTGGCACAGCCCTGTGGGAAAGCCTCGTGGGAAAGCCTCGAGGGACAGCCTCGAGGGAAAGCCACAGATCCCTTGATCCACGTGACAGGAAGCGTGACACTACTGCTGAAGCTCGGGAGGAAAGTGCACGTGCATGGCCCCACTCGAGACGAGGCCTGACTCCCCTGGGGAGACTCAGAAGGACCCCAAGATCCATGGCAACACTGGAGAGCAATCCTCAGGTTCCGACCCCGACTCCACACAAGGACTGAGGCCCCGGCATGGACGGGAGAGGAATCCCGAGAGGTCCCCTAGCAACTCGCATGGGGACCGGCCTTTCCTGAGGCCACCAGAGCGGGTCCCTGAGGTCCCCGTCGTAACTCGAGAAGACCTGCCGCAACTCGAGAAAATCCAGGAGGTTCTCCCCTCCAGGCGAGATGAGGCCCATTTCCGCTGAGGCGTCTCGAGGCTGATCACACCTCACCTCTGGAACTTCGAAAGGGTCCTTCACACCCTTGGTGCAAATCAAGAAGTTCCCCGACCTAGCCGTCTCCACTCGAGAGGAATCACCAGGGTCCCGCCCACATCCAGAGGAGCCCCGTTTCCGCCTCGTAGCTCGAGATGAGGGATCCTTTCCCTGCTTCGTCGGGAAAGAGTTCCCGGCGTTCCCGTCCCATCTCAAGAGGAGGCCCTCTCAACAGGAACGGCGAGAGGAACTCCAGGGTCGTGCCACCATTCCAAGAGTCCCCCAGATGTCTCAGTCCATTCCAGAGGAACCTCTTTTCCCTTCACCGGCTCGTCTTTCACGCCGAGGATCGACTCACACCAAGGTGGCACGTGGCACAGCCCTGTGGGAAAGCTTCGTGGGAAAGCCTCGAGGGACAGCCTCGAGGGAAAGCCACAGATCCCTTGATGCACGTGACAGGAAGCGGGAAACTACTGCTGCAGCTCGGGAGGAAAGCGCACGTGCATGCCCCCACTCGAGACGAGGCCTGACTCCCCTGGGGAGACTCAGAAGCACCCCAAGATCCATGGCAACACTGGAGAGGAATCCTCAGGTTTCGGCCCCGACTCCACACAAGGACTGAGGCCCCGGCATGGACGGGAGAGGAATCTCGAGCGGTCCCCTAGCAACTCGCATGGGGACCGGCCTTTCCTGAGGCCACCAGAGCGGGTCCCTGAGGTCCCCGTCGTAACTCGAGAAGACCTGCCGCAACTCGAGAAAATCCAGGAGGTTCTCCCCTCCAGGCGAGATGAGGCCCATTTCCGCTGAGGCGTCTCGAGGCTGATCACACCTCACCTCTGGAACTTCGAAAGGGTCCTTCACACCCTTGGTGCAAATCAAGAAGTTCCCCGTCCTAGCCGTCTCCACTCGAGAGGAATCACGAGGGTCCCGCCCAATCCAGAGGAGCCCCGTTTCCGCCTCGTAGCTCGAGATGAGGGATCCTTTCCCTGCTTCGTCGGGAAAGAGTTCCCGGCGTTCCCGTCGCATCTCAAGAGGAGGCCCACTCAACAGGAACGGCGAGAGGAACTCCAGGGTCGTGCCACCATTCCAAGAGTCCCCCAGATGTCTCAGTCCATTCCAGAGGAACCTCTTTTCCCTTCACCGGCTCGTCTTTCACGCCGAGGATCGACTCACACCAAGGTGGCACGTGGAACAGCCCTGTGGGAAAGCCTCGTGGGAAAGCCTCGAGGGACAGCCTCGAGGGAAAGCCACAGATCCCTTGATCCACGTGACAGGAAGCGTGACACTACTGCTGCAGCTCGGGAGGAAAGCGCACGTGCATGCCCCCACTCGAGACGAGGCCTGACTCCCCTGGGGAGACTCAGAAGCACCCCAAGATCCATGGCAACACTGGAGAGGAATCCTCAGGTTCCGGCCCCGACTCCACACAAGGACTCAGGCCCCGGCATGGACGGGAGAGGAATCCCGAGAGGTCCCCTAGCAACTCGCATGGGGACTGGCCTTTCCTGAGGCCACCAGAGCGGGTCCCTGTGGTCCCCGTCGTAACTCGAGAAGACCTGCCGCAACTCGAGAAAATCCAGGAGGTTCTCCCCTCCAGGCGAGATGAGGCCCATTCCCGCTGAGGCGTCTCGAGGCTGACCACACCTCACCTCTGGAACTTCGAAAGGGTCCTCCACACCCTTGGTGCAAAGCAAGAAGTTCCCCGACCTAGCCGTCTCCACTCGAGAGGAATCACGAGGATCCCGCCCACATCCAGAAGAGCCCCGTTTCCGCCTCGTAGCTCGAGATGAGGGATCCTTTCCCTGCTTCGTCGGGAAAGAGTCCCCGGCGTTCCCGTCGCATCTCAAGAGGAGGCCCTCTCAACAGGAACGGCGAGAGGAACTCCAGGGTCGTGCCACCATTCCAAGAGTCCCCCAGATGTCTCAGTCCATTCCAGAGGAACCTCTTTTCCCTTCACCGGCTCGTCTTTCACGCCGAGGATCGACTGACACCAAGGTGGCACGTGGCACAGCCCTGTGGGAAAGCCTCGTGGGAAAGCCTCGAGGGACATCCTCGAGGGAAAACCACACATCCCTTGATCCACGTGACAGGAAGCGTGACACTACTGCTGCAGCTCGGGAGGAAAGCGCACGTGCATGCCCCCACTCGAGACAAGGCCTGACTCCCCTGGGGAGACACAGAAGCACCCCAAGAACCATGGCAACACTGGAGAGGAATCCTCAGGTTCCGGCCCCGACTCCACACAAGGACTGAGGCCCCGGCATGGACGGGAGAGGAATCCCGAGAGGTCCCCTAGCAACACGCATGGGGACTGGCCTTTCCTGAGGCCACCAGAGCGGGTCCCTGTGGTCCCCGTCGTAACTCGAGAAGACCTGCCGCAACTCGAGAAAATCCAGGAGGTTCTCCCCTCCAGGCGAGATGAGGCCCATTTCCGCTGAGGTGTCTCGAGGCTGATCACACCTCACCTCTGGAACTTCAAAAGGGTCCTTCACACCCTTGGTGCAAATCAAGAAGTTCCCCGACCTAGCCGTCTCCACTCGAGAGGAATCACGAGGGTCCCGCCCACATCCAGAGGAGCCCCGTTTCCGCCTCGTAGCTCGAGATGAGGGTTCCTTTCCCTGCTTCGTCGGGAAAGAGTTCCCGGCGTTCCCGTCGCATCTCAAGAGGAGGCCCTCTCAACAGGAACGGCGAGCGGAACTCCAGGGTCGTGCCACCATTCCAAGAGTCCCCCAGATGTCTCAGTCCATTCCAGAGGAACCTCTTTTCCCTTCACCGGCTCGTCTTTCACGCCGAGGATCGACTCACACCAAGGTGGCACGTGGCACAGCCCTGTGGGAAAGCCTCGTGGGAAAGCCTCGAGGGACAGCCTCGAGGGAAAGCCACAGATCCCTTGATCCACGTGACAGGAAGCGTGACACTACTGCTGCAGCTCGGGAGGAAATCGCACATTCATGCCCCCACTCGAGACGAGGCCTGAGTCCCCTGGGGAGACTCAGAAGCACCCCAAGATCCATGGCAACACTGGAGAGGAATCCTCAGGTTCCGGCCCCGACTCCACACAAGGACTCAGGCCCAGGCATGGACGGGAGAGGAATCCCGAGAGGTCCCCTAGCAACACGCATGGGGACTGGCCTTTCCTGAGGCCACCAGAGCGGGTCCCTGTGGTCCCCGTCGTAACTCGAGAAGACCTGCCGCAACTCGAGAAAATCCAGGAGGTTCTCCCCTCCAGGCGAGATGAGGCCCATTTCCGCTGAGGCGTCTCGAGGCTGATCACACCTCACCTCTGGAACTTCGAAAGGGTCCTTCACACCCTTGGTGCAAATCAAGAAGTTCCCCGAAATAGCCGTCTCCACTCGAGAGGAATCACGAGGGTCCCGCCCACATCCAGAGGAGCCCCGTTTCCGCCTCGTAGCTCGAGATGAGGGATCCTTTCCCTGCTTCGTCGGGAAAGAGTTCCTGGCGTTCCCGTCGCATCTCAAGAGGAGGCCCACTCAACAGGAACGGCGAGAGGAACTCCAGGGTCGTGCCACCATTCCAAGAGTCCCCCAGATGTCTCAGTCCATTCCAGAGGAACCTCTTTTCCCTTCACCGGCTCGTCTTTCACGCCGAGGATCGACTCACATCAAGGTGGCACGTGGCACAGCCCTGTGGGAAAGCCTCGTGGGAAAGCCTCGAGGGACAGCCTCGAGGGAAAGCCACAGATCCATTGATCCACGTGACAGGAAGAGTGACACTACTGCTGCAGCTCGGGAGGAAAGCGCACGTGCATGCCCCCACTCGAGACAAGGCCTGACTCCCCTGGGGAGACACAGAAGCACCCCAAGAACCATGGCAACACTGGAGAGGAATCCTCAGGTTCCAGCCCCGACTCCACACAAGGACTGAGGCCCCGGCATGGACGGGAGAGGAATCCCGAGAGGTCCCCTAGCAACACGCATGTGGACTGGCCTTTCCTGAGGCCACCAGAGCGGGTCCCTGTGGTCCCCGTCGTAACTCGAGAAGACCTGCCGCAACTCGAGAAAATCCAGGAGGTTCTCCCCTCCAGGCGAGATGAGGCCCATTTCCGCTGAGGTGTCTCGAGACTGATCACACCTCACCTCTGGAACTTCGAAAGGGTCCTTCACACCCTTGGTGCAAATCAAGAAGTTCCCCGACATACCCGTCTCCACTCGAGAGGAATCACGAGGGTCCCGCCCACATCCAGAGGAGCCCCGTTTCCGCCTCGTAGCTCGAGATGAGGGATCCTTTCCCTGCTTCGTCGGGAAAGAGTTCCCGGCGTTCCCGTCGCATCTCAAGAGGAGGCCCTCTCAACAGGAACGGCGAGAGGAACTCCAGGGTCGTGCCACCATTCCAAGAGTCCCCCAGATGTCTCAGTCCATTCCAGAGGAACCTCTTTTCCCTTCACCGGCTCGTCTTTCACGCCGAGGATCGACTCACACCAAGGTGGCACGTGGCACAGCCCTGTGGGAAAGCCTCGTGGGAAAGCCTCGAGGGACAGCCTCGAGGGAAAGCCACAGATCCCTTGATCCACGTGACAGGAAGCGTGACACTACTGCTGAAGCTCGGGAGGAAAGTGCACGTGCATGGCCCCACTCGAGACGAGGCCTGACTCCCCTGGGGAGACTCAGAAGGACCCCAAGATCCATGGCAACACTGGAGAGCAATCCTCAGGTTCCGACCCCGACTCCACACAAGGACTGAGGCCCCGGCATGGACGGGAGAGGAATCCCGAGAGGTCCCCTAGCAACTCGCATGGGGACCGGCCTTTCCTGAGGCCACCAGAGCGGGTCCCTGAGGTCCCCGTCGTAACTCGAGAAGACCTGCCGCAACTCGAGAAAATCCAGGAGGTTCTCCCCTCCAGGCGAGATGAGGCCCATTTCCGCTGAGGCGTCTCGAGGCTGATCACACCTCACCTCTGGAACTTCGGAAGGGTCCTTCACACCCTTGGTGCAAATCAAGAAGTTCCCCGACCTAGCCGTCTCCACTCGAGAGGAATCACGAGGGTCCCGCCCACATCCAGAGGAGCGCCGTTTCCGCCTCGTAGCTCGAGATGAGGGATCCTTTCCCTGATTCGTCGGGAAAGAGTTCCCGGCGTTCCCGTCCCATCTCAAGAGGAGGCCCTCTCAACAGGAACGGCGAGAGGAACTCCAGGGTCGTGCCACCATTCCAAGAGTCCCCCAGATGTCTCAGTCCATTCCAGAGGAACCTCTTTTCCCTTCACCGGCTCGTCTTTCACGCCGAGGATCGACTCACACCAAGGTGGCACGTGGCACAGCCCTGTGGGAAAGCCTCGTGGGAAAGCCTCGAGGGACAGCCTCGAGGGAAAGCCACAGATCCCTTGATGCACGTGACAGGAAGCGGGAAACTACTGCTGCAGCTCGGGAGGAAAGCGCACGTGCATGCCCCCACTCGAGACGAGGCCTGACTCCCCTGGGGAGACTCAGAAGCACCCCAAGATCCATGGCAACACTGGAGAGGAATCCTCAGGTTTCGGCCCCGACTCCACACAAGGACTGAGGCCCCGGCATGGACTGGAGAGGAATCTCGAGCGGTCCCCTAGCAACTTGCATGGGGACCGGCCTTTCCTGAGGCCACCAGAGCGGGTCCCTGAGGTCCCCGTCGTAACTCGAGAAGACCTGCCGCAACTCGAGAAAATCCAGGAGGTTCTCCCCTCCAGGCGAGATGAGGCCCATTTCCGCTGAGGCGTCTCGAGGCTGATCACACCTCACCTCTGGAACTTCGAAAGGGTCCTTCACACCCTTGGTGCAAATCAAGAAGTTCCCCGTCCTAGCCGTCTCCACTCGAGAGGAATCACGAGGGTCCCGCCCACATCCAGAGGAGCCCCGTTTCCGCCTCGTAGCTCGAGATGAGGGATCCTTTCCCTGCTTCGTCGGGAAAGAGTTCCCGGCGTTCCCGTCGCATCTCAAGAGGAGGCCCACTCAACAGGAACGGCGAGAGGAACTCCAGGGTCGTGCCACCATTCCAAGAGTCCCCCAGATGTCTCAGTCCATTCCAGAGGAACCTCTTTTCCCTTCACCGGCTCGTCTTTCACGCCGAGGATCGACTCACACCAAGGTGGCACGTGGCACAGTCCTGTGGGAAAGCCTCGTGGGAAAGCCTCGAGGGACAGCCTCGAGGGAAAGCCACAGATCCCTTGATCCACGTCACAGGAAGCGTGACACTACTGCTGCAGCTCGGGAGGAAAGCGCACGTGCATGCCCCCACTCGAGACGAGGCCTGACTCCCCTGGGGAGACTCAGAAGCACCCCAAGATCCATGGCAACACTGGAGAGGAATCCTCAGGTTCCGGCCCCGACTCCACACAAGGACTCAGGCCCCGGCATGGACGGGAGAGGAATCCCGAGAGGTCCCCTAGCAACTCGCATGGGGACTGGCCTTTCCTGAGGCCACCAGAGCGGGTCCCTGTGGTCCCCGTCGTAACTCGAGAAGACCTGCCGCAACTCGAGAAAATCCAGGAGGTTCTCCCCTCCAGGCGAGATGAGGCCCATTCCCGCTGAGGCGTCTCGAGGCTGACCACACCTCACCTCTGGAACTTCGAAAGGGTCCTCCACACCCTTGGTGCAAAGCAAGAAGTTCCCCGACCTAGCCGTCTCCACTCGAGAGGAATCACGAGGATCCCGCCCACATCCAGAAGAGCCCCGTTTCCGCCTCGTAGCTCGAGATGAGGGATCCTTTCCCTGCTTCGTCGGGAAAGAGTCCCCGGCGTTCCCGTCGCATCTCAAGAGGAGGCCCTCTCAACAGGAACGGCGAGAGGAACTCCAGGGTCGTGCCACCATTCCAAGAGTCCCCCAGATGTCTCAGTCCATTCCAGAGGAACCTCTTTTCCCTTCACCGGCTCGTCTTTCACGCCGAGGATCGACTGACACCAAGGTGGCACGTGGCACAGCCCTGTGGGAAAGCCTCGTGGGAAAGCCTCGAGGGACATCCTCGAGGGAAAGCCACAGATCCCTTGATCCACGTGACAGGAAGCGTGACACTACTGCTGCAGCTCGGGAGGAAAGCGCACGTGCATGCCCCCACTCGAGACAAGGCCTGACTCCCCTGGGGAGACACAGAAGCACCCCAAGAACCATGGCAACACTGGAGAGGAATCCTCAGGTTCCGGCCCCGACTCCACACAAGGACTGAGGCCCCGGCATGGACGGGAGAGGAATCCCGAGAGGTCCCCTAGCAACACGCATGGGGACTGGCCTTTCCTGAGGCCACCAGAGCGGGTCCCTGTGGTCCCCGTCGTAACTCGAGAAGACCTGCCGCAACTCGAGAAAATCCAGGAGGTTCTCCCCTCCAGGCGAGATGAGGCCCATTTCCGCTGAGGTGTCTCGAGGCTGATCACACCTCACCTCTGGAACTTCGAAAGGGTCCTTCACACCCTTGGTGCAAATCAAGAAGTTCCCCGACCTAGCCGTCTCCACTCGAGAGGAATCACGAGGGTCCCGCCCACATCCAGAGGAGCCCCATTTCCGCCTCGTAGCTCGAGATGAGGGTTCCTTTCCCTGCTTCGTCGGGAAAGAGTTCCCGGCGTTCCCGTCGCATCTCAAGAGGAGGCCCTCTCAACAGGAACGGCGAGAGGAACTCCAGGGTCGTGCCACCATTCCAAGAGTCCCCCAGATGTCTCAGTCCATTCCAGAGGAACCTCTTTTCCCTTCACCGGCTCGTCTTTCACGCCGAGGATCGACTCACACCAAGGTGGCACGTGGCACAGCCCTGTGGGAAAGCCTCGTGGGAAAGCCTCGAGGGACAGCCTCGAGGGAAAGCCACAGATCCCTTGATCCACGTGACAGGAAGCGTGACACTACTGCTGCAGCTCGGGAGGAAATCGCACATTCATGCCCCCACTCGAGACGAGGCCTGACTCCCCTGGGGAGACTCAGAAGCACCCCAAGATCCATGGCAACACTGGAGAGGAATCCTCAGGTTCCGGCCCCGACTCCACACAAGGACTCAGGCCCAGGCATGGACGGGAGAGGAATCCCGAGAGGTCCCCTAGCAACACGCATGGGGACTGGCCTTTCCTGAGGCCACCAGAGCGGGTCCCTGTGGTCCCCGTCGTAACTCGAGAAGACCTGCCGCAACTCGAGAAAATCCAGGAGGTTCTCCCCTCCAGGCGAGATGAGGCCCATTTCCGCTGAGGCGTCTCGAGGCTGATCACACCTCACCTCTGGAACTTCGAAAGGGTCCTTCACACCCTTGGTGCAAATCAAGAAGTTCCCCGAAATAGCCGTCTCCACTCGAGAGGAATCACGAGGGTCCCGCCCACATCCAGAGGAGCCCCGTTTCCGCCTCGTAGCTCGAGATGAGGGATCCTTTCCCTGCTTCGTCGGGAAAGAGTTCCCGGCGTTCCCGTCGCATCTCAAGAGGAGGCCCACTCAACAGGAACGGCGAGAGGAACTCCAGGGTCGTGCCACCATTCCAAGAGTCCCCCAGATGTCTCAGTCCATTCCAGAGGAACCTCTTTTCCCTTCACCGGCTCGTCTTTCACGCCGAGGATCGACTCACATCAAGGTGGCACGTGGCACAGCCCTGTGGGAAAGCCTCGTGGGAAAGCCTCGAGGGACAGCCTCGAGGGAAAGCCACAGATCCATTGATCCACGTGACAGGAAGCGTGACACTACTGCTGCAGCTCGGGAGGAAAGCGCACGTGCATGCCCCCACTCGAGACAAGGCCTGACTCCCCTGGGGAGACACAGAAGCACCCCAAGAACCATGGCAACACTGGAGAGGAATCCTCAGGTTCCAGCCCCGACTCCACACAAGGACTGAGGCCCCGGCATGGACGGGAGAGGAATCCCGAGAGGTCCCCTAGCAACACGCATGTGGACTGGCCTTTCCTGAGGCCACCAGAGCGGGTCCCTGTGGTCCCCGTCGTAACTCGAGAAGACCTGCCGCAACTCGAGAAAATCCAGGAGGTTCTCCCCTCCAGGCGAGATGAGGCCCATTTCCGCTGAGGTGTCTCGAGACTGATCACACCTCACCTCTGGAACTTTGAAAGGGTCCTTCACACCCTTGGTGCAAATCAAGAAGTTCCCCGACCTAGCCGTCTCCACTCGAGAGGAATCACGAGGGTCCCGCCCACATCCAGAGGAGCCCCGTTTCCGCCTCGTAGCTCGAGATGAGGGATCCTTTCCCTGCTTCGTCGGGAAAGAGTTCCCGGCGTTCCCGTCGCATCTCAAGAGGAGGCCCTCTCAACAGGAACGGCGAGAGGAACTCCAGGGTCGTGCCACCATTCCAAGAGTCCCCCAGATGTCTCAGTCCATTCCAGAGGAACCTCTTTTCCCTTCACCGGCTCGTCTTTCACGCCGAGGATCGACTCACACCAAGGTGGCACGTGGCACAGCCCTGTGGGAAAGCCTCGTGGGAAAGCCTCGAGGGACAGCCTCGAGGGAAAGCCACAGATCCCTTGATCCACGTGACAGGAAGCGTGACACTACTGCTGAAGCTCGGGAGGAAAGTGCACGTGCATGGCCCCACTCGAGACGAGGCCTGACTCCCCTGGGGAGACTCAGAAGGACCCCAAGATCCATGGCAACACTGGAGAGCAATCCTCAGGTTCCGACCCCGACTCCACACAAGGACTGAGGCCCCGGCATGGACGGGAGAGGAATCCCGAGAGGTCCCCTAGCAACTCGCATGGGGACCGGCCTTTCCTGAGGCCACCAGAGCGGGTCCCTGAGGTCCCCGTCGTAACTCGAGAAGACCTGCCGCAACTCGAGAAAATCCAGGAGGTTCTCCCCTCCAGGCGAGATGAGGCCCATTTCCGCTGAGGCGTCTCGAGGCTGATCACACCTCACCTCTGGAACTTCGAAAGGGTCCTTCACACCCTTGGTGCAAATCAAGAAGTCCCCGACCTAGCCGTCTCCACTCGAGAGGAATCACGAGGGTCCCGCCCACATCCAGAGGAGCCCCGTTTCCGCCTCGTAGCTCGAGATGAGGGATCCTTTCCCTGCTTCGTCGGGAAAGAGTTCCCGGCGTTCCCGTCCCATCTCAAGAGGAGGCCCTCTCAACAGGAACGGCGAGAGGAACTCCAGGGTCGTGCCACCATTCCAAGAGTCCCCCAGATGTCTCAGTCCATTCCAGAGGAACCTCTTTTCCCTTCACCGGCTCGTCTTTCACGCCGAGGATCGACTCACACCAAGGTGGCACGTGGCACAGCCCTGTGGGAAAGCCTCGTGGGAAAGCCTCGAGGGACAGCCTCGAGGGAAAGCCACAGATCCCTTGATGCACGTGACAGGAAGCGGGAAACTACTGCTGCAGCTCGGGAGGAAAGCGCACGTGCATGACCCCACTCGAGACGAGGCCTGACTCCCCTGGGGAGACTCAGAAGCACCCCAAGATCCATGGCAACACTGGAGAGGAATCCTCAGGTTTCGGCCCCGACTCCACACAAGGACTGAGGCCCCGGCATGGACGGGAGAGGAATCTCGAGCGGTCCCCTAGCAACTCGCATGGGGACCGGCCTTTCCTGAGGCCACCAGAGCGGGTCCCTGAGGTCCCCGTCGTAACTCGAGAAGACCTGCCGCAACTCGAGAAAATCCAGGAGGTTCTCCCCTCCAGGCGAGATGAGGCCCATTTCCGCTGAGGCGTCTCGAGGCTGATCACACCTCACCTCTGGAACTTCGAAAGGGTCCTTCACACCCTTGGTGCAAATCAAGAAGTTCCCCGTCCTAGCCGTCTCCACTCGAGAGGAATCACGAGGGTCCCGCCCACATCCAGAGGAGCCCCGTTTCCGCCTCGTAGCTCAAGATGAGGGATCCTTTCCCTGCTTTGTCGGGAAAGAGTCCCCGGCGTTCCCGTCGCATCTCAAGAGGAGGCCCTCTCAACAGGAACGGCGAGAGGAACTCCAGGGTCGTGCCACCATTCCAAGAGTCCCCCAGATGTCTCAGTCCATTCCAGAGGAACCTCTTTTCCCTTCACCGGCTCGTCTTTCACGCCGAGGATCGACTGACACCAAGGTGGCACGTGGCACAGCCCTGTGGGAAAGCCTCGTGGGAAAGCCTCGAGGGACATCCTCGAGGGAAAGCCACAGATCCCTTGATCCACGTGACAGGAAGCGTGACACTACTGCTGCAGCTCGGGAGGAAAGCGCACGTGCATGCCCCCACTCGAGACAAGGCCTGACTCCCCTGGGGAGACACAGAAGCACCCCAAGAACCATGTTAACACTGGAGAGGAATCCTCAGGTTCCGGCCCCGACTCCACACAAGGACTCAGGCCCAGGCATGGACGGGAGAGGAATCCCGAGTGGTCCCCTAGCAACACGCATGGGGACTGGCCTTTCCTGAGGCCACCAGAGCGGGTCCCTGTGGTCCCCGTCGTAACTCGAGAAGACCTGCCGCAACTCGAGAAAATCCAGGAGGTTCTCCCCTCCAGGCGAGATGAGGCCCATTTCCGCTGAGGCGTCTCGAGGCTGATCACACCTCACCTCTGGAACTTCGAAAGGGTCCTTCACACCCTTGGTGCAAATCAAGAAGTTCCCCGACCTAGCCGTCTCCACTCGAGAGGAATCACGAGGGTCCCTCCCACATCCAGAGGAGCCCCGTTTCCGCCTCGTAGCTCGAGATGAGGGATCTTTTCCCTGCTTCGTCGGGAAAGAGTTCCCGGCGTTCCCGTCGCATCTCAAGAGGAGGCCCACTCAACAGGAACGGCGAGAGGAACTCCAGGGTCGTGCCACCATTCCAAGAGTCCCCCAGATGTCTCAGTCCATTCCAGAGGAACCTCTTTTCCCTTCACCGGCTCGTCTTTCACGCCGAGGATCGACTCACATCAAGGTGGCACGTGGCACAGCCCTGTGGGAAAGCCTCGTGGGAAAGCCTCGAGGGACAGCCTCGAGGGAAAGCCACAGATCCATTGATCCACGTGACAGGAAGCGTGACACTACTGCTGCAGCTCGGGAGGAAAGCGCACGTGCATGCCCCCACTCGAGACAAGGCCTGACTCCCCTGGGGAGACACAGAAGCACCCCAAGAACCATGGCAACACTGGAGAGGAATCCTCAGGTTCCAGCCCCGACTCCACACAAGGACTGAGGCCCCGGCATGGACGCGAGAGGAATCCCGAGAGGTCCCCTAGCAACACGCATGTGGACTGGCCTTTCCTGAGGCCACCAGAGCGGGTCCCTGTGGTCCCCGTCGTAACTCGAGAAGACCTGCCGCAACTCGAGAAAATCCAGGAGGTTCTCCCCTCCAGGCGAGATGAGGCCCATTTCCGCTGAGGTGTCTCGAGACTGATCACACCTCACCTCTGTAACTTCGAAAGGGTCCTTCACACCCTTGGTGCAAATCAAGAAGTTCCCCGACCTAGCCGTCTCCACTGGAGAGGAATCACGAGGGTCCCGCCCACATCCAGAGGAGCCCCGTTTCCGCCTCGTAGCTCGAGATGAGGGATCCTTTCCCTGCTTCGTCGGGAAAGAGTTCCCGGCGTTCCCGTCGCATCTCAAGAGGAGGCCCTCTCAACAGGAACGGCGAGAGGAACTCCAGGGTCGTGCCACCATTCCAAGAGTCCCCCAGATGTCTCAGTCCATTCCAGAGGAACCTCTTTTCCCTTCACCGGCTCGTCTTTCACGCCGAGGATCGACTCACACCAAGGTGGCACGTGGCACAGCCCTGTGGGAAAGCCTCGTGGGAAAGCCTCGAGGGACAGCCTCGAGGGAAAGCCACAGATCCCTTGATGCACGTGACAGGAAGCGGGACACTACTGCTGCAGCTCGGGAGGAAAGCGCACGTGCATGCCCCCACTCGAGACGAGGCCTGACTCCCCTGGGGAGACTCAGAAGCACCCCAAGATCCATGGCAACACTGGAGAGGAATCCTCAGGTTTCGGCCCCGACTCCACACAAGGACTGAGGCCCCGGCATGGACGGGAGAGGAATCCCGAGCGGTCCCCTAGCAACTCGCATGGGGACCGGCCTTTCCTGAGGCCACCAGAGCGGATCCCTGAGGTCCCCGTCGTAACTCGAGAAGACCTGCCGCAACTCGAGAAAATCCAGGAGGTTCTCCCCTCCAGGCGAGATGAGGCCCATTTCCGCTGAGGCGTCTCGAGGCTGATCACACCTCACCTCTGGAACTTCGAAAGGGTCCTTCACACCCTTGGTGCAAATCAAGAAGTTCCCCGACCTAGCCGTCTCCACTCGAGAGGAATCACGAGGGTCCCGCCCACATCCAGAGGAGCCCCGTTTCCGTCTCGTAGCTCGAGATGAGGGATCCTTTCCCTGCTTCGTCGGGAAAGAGTTCCCGGCGTTCCCGTCGCATCTCAAGAGGAGGCCCTCTCAACAGGTACGGCGAGAGGAACTCCAGGGTCGTGCAACCATTCCAAGAGTCCCCCAGATGTCTCAGTCCATTCCAGAGGAACCTCTTTTCCCTTCACCGGCTCGTCTTTCACGCCGAGGATCGACTCACACCAAGGTGGCACATGGCACAGCCCTGTGGGAAAGCCTCGTGGGAAAGCCTCGAGGGACAGCCTCGAGGGAAAGCCACAGATCCCTTGATCCACGTGACAGGAAGCGTGACACTACTGCTGAAGCTCGGGAGGAAAGCGCACGTGCATGCCCCCACTCGAGACGAGGCCTGACTCCCCTGGGGAGACTCAGAAGCACCCCAAGATCCATGGCAACACTGGAGAGGAATCCTCAGGTTCCGGCCCCGACTCCACACAAGGACTGAGGCCCCGGCATGGACGGGAGAGGAAACCCAAGCGGTCCCCTAGCAACTCGCATGGGGACTGGCCTTTCCTGAGGCCACCAGAGCGGGTCCCTGTGGTCCCCGTCGTAACTCGAGAAGACATGCCGCAACTCGAGAAAATCCAGGAGGTTCTCCCCTCCAGGCGAGATGAGGCCGATTTCCGCTGAGGCGTCTCGAGGCTGATCACACCTCACCTCTGGAACTTCGAAAGGGTCCTCCACACCCTTGGTGCAAAGCAAGAAGTTCCCCGACCTAGCCGTCTCCACTCGAGAGGAATCACGGGGATCCCGCCCACATCCAGAGGAGCCCCGTTTCCGCCTCGTAGCTCGAGATGAGGGATCCTTTCCCTGCTTCGTCGGGAAAGAGTTCCCGGCGTTCCCGTCGCCTCTCAAGAGGAAGCCCTCTCAACAGGATCGGCGAGAGGAACTCCAGGGTCGTGCCACCATTCCAAGAGTCCCCCAGATGTCTCAGTCCATTCCAGAGGAACCTCTTTTCCCTTCACCGGCTCGTCTTTCACGCCAAGGATCGACTCACACCAAGGTGGCACGTGGAACAGCCCTGTGGGAAAGCCTCGTGGGAAAGCCTTGAGGGACAGCCTCGAGGGAAAGCCACAGATCCCTTGATCCACGTGACAGGAAGCGTGACACTACTGCTGCAGCTCGGGAGGAAAGCGCACGTGCATGCCCCCACTCGAGACGAGGCCTGACTCCCCTGGGGAGACTCAGAAGCACCCCAAGATCCATGGCAACACTGGAGAGGAATCCTCAGGTTCCGGCCCCGACTCCACACAAGGACTGAGGCCCCGGCATGGACGGGAGAGGAATCCCGAGAGGTCCCCTAGCAACACGCATGGGGACTGGCCTTTCCTGAGGCCAACAGAGCGGGTCCCTGTGGTCCCCGTCGTAACTCGAGAAGACCTGCCGCAACTCGAGAAAATCCAGGAGGTTCTCCCCTCCAGGCGAGATGAGGCCCATTTCCGCTGAGGCGTCTCGAGGCTGATCACACCTCACCTCTGGAACTTCGAAAGGGTCCTCCACACCCTTGGTGCAAATCAAGAAGTTCCCCGACCTGGCCGTCTCCACTCGAGAGGAATCACGAGGGTCCCGCCCACATCCAGAAGAGCCCCGTTTCCGCCTCGTAGCTCGAGATGAGGGATCCTTTCCCTGCTTCGTCGGGAAAGAGTCCCCTGCGTTCCCGTCGCATCTCAAGAGGAGGCCCTCTCAACAGGAACGGCGAGAGGAACTCCAGGGTCGTGCCACCATTCCAAGAGTCCCCCAGATGTCTCAGTCCATTCCAGAGGAACCTCTTTTCCCTTCACCGGCTCGTCTTTCACGCCGAGGATCGACTCACACCAAGGTGGCACGTGGCACAGCCCTGTGGGAAAGCCTCGTGGGAAAGCCTCGAGGGACAGCCTCGAGGGAAAGCCACAGATCCCTTGATCCACGTGACAGGAAGCGTGACACTACTGCTACAGCTCGGGAGGAAAGCGCTCGTGCATGCCCCCAGTCGAGACGAGGCCTGACTCCCCTGGGGAGACTCAGAAGCACCCCAAGATCCATGGCAACACTGGAGAGCAATCCTCAGGTTCCGGCCCCGACTCCACACAAGGACTGAGGCCCCGGCATGGACGGGAGAGGAATCCCGAGCGGTCCCCTAGCAACTCGCATGGGGACTGGCCTTTCCTGAGGCCACCAGAGCGGGTCCCTGAGGTCCCCGTCGTAACTCGAGAAGACCTGCCGCAACTCGAGAAAATCCAGGAGGTTCTCCCCTCCATGCGAGATGAGGCCCATTTCCGCTGAGGCGTCTCGAGGCTGATCACACCTCACCTCTGGAACTTCGAAAGGGTCCTTCACACCCTTGGTGCAAATCAAGAAGTTCCCCGACCTAGCCGTCTCCACTCGAGAGGAATCACGAGGGTCCCGCCCACATCCAGAGGAGCCCCGTTTCCGCCTCGTAGCTCGAGATGAGGGATCCTTTCCCTGCTTCGTCGGGAAAGAGTTCCCGGCGTTCCCGTCGCATCTCAAGAGGAGGCCCTCTCAACAGGAACGGCGAGAGGAACTCCAGGGTCGTGCCACCATTCCAAGAGTCCCCCAGATGTCTCAGTCCATTCCAGAGGAACCTCTTTTCCCTTCACCGGCTCGTCTTTCACGCCGAGGATCGACTCACACCAAGGTGGCACGTGGCACAGCCCTGTGGGAAACCTCGTGGGAATGCCTCGAGGGACAGCCTTGAGGGAAAGCCACAGATCCCTTGATCCACGTGACAGGAAGCGTGACACTACTGCTGCAGCTCGGGAGGAAAGCGCACGTGCATGCCCCCACTCGAGACGAGGCCTGACTCCCCTGGGGAGACTCAGAAGCACCCCAAGATCCATGGCAACACTGGAGAGGAAACCTCAGGTTCCGGCCCCGACTCCACACAAGGACTGAGGCCCCGGCATGGACGGGAGAGGAATCCCGAGAGGTCCCCTAGCAACTCGCATGGGGACTGGCCTTTCCTGAGGCCACCAGAGCGGGTCCCTGAGGTCCCCGTCGTAACTCGAGAAGACCTGCCGCAACTGGAGAAAATCCAGGAGGTTCGCCCCTCCAGGCGAGATGAGGCCCATTTCCGCTGAGGCGTCTCGAGGCTGATCACACCTCACCTCTGGAACTTCGAAAGGGTCCTTCACACCCTTGGTGCAAATCAAGAAGTTCCCCGACATACCCGTCTCCACTCGAGAGGAATCACGAGGGTCCCGCCCACATCCAGAGGAGCCCCGTTTCCGCCTCGTAGCTCGAGATGAGGGATCCTTTCCCTGCTTCGTCGGGAAAGAGTTCCCGGCCTTCCCGTCGCATCTCAAGAGGAGGCCCTCTCAACAGGAACGGCGAGAGGAACTCCAGGGTCGTGCCACCATTCCAAGAGTCCCCCAGATGTCTCAGTCCATTCCAGAGGAAACTCTTTTCCCTTCACCGGCTCGTCTTTCACGCCGAGGATCGACTCACACCAAGGTGGCACGTGGCACAGCCCTGTGAGAAAGCCTCGTGGGAAAGCCTCGAGGGACAGCCTCGAGGGAAAGCCACAGATCCCTTGATCCACGTGACAGGAAGCGTGACACTACTGCTACAGCTCGGGAGGAAAGCGCTCGTGCATGCCCCCACTCGAGACGAGGCCTGACTCCCCTGGGGAGACTCAGAAGCACCCCAAGATCCATGGCAACACTGGAGAGGAATCCTCAGGTTCCGGCCCCGACTCCACACAAGGACTGAGGCCCCGGCATGGACGGGAGAGGAATCCCGAGCGGTCCCCTAGCAACTCGCATGGGGACTGGCCTTTCCTGAGGCCACCAGAGCGGGTCCCTGAGGTCACCGTCGTAACTCGAGAAGACCTGCCGCAACTGGAGAAAATCCAGGAGGTTCTCCCCTCCAGGCGAGATGAGGCCCATTTCCGCTGAGGCGTCTCGAGTCTGATCACACCTCACCTCTGGAACTTCGAAAGGGTCCTTCACACCCTTGGTGCAAATCAAGAAGTTCCCCGACCTAGCCGTCTCCACTCGAGAGGAATCACGAGGGTCCCGCCCACATCCAGAGGAGCCCCGTTTCCGCCTCGTAGCTCGAGATGAGGGATCCTTTCCCTGCTTCGTCGGGAAAGAGTTCCCGGCGTTCCCGTCGCATCTCAAGAGGAGGCCCTCTCAACAGGAACGGCGAGAGGAACTTCAGGGTCGTGCCAACATTCCAAGAGTCCCCCAGATGTCTCAGTCCATTCCAGAGGAACCTCTTTTCCCTTCACCGGCTCGTCTTTCACGCCGAGGATCGACTCACACCAAGGTGGCACGTGGCACAGCCCTGTGGGAAAGCCTCGTGGGAAAGCCTCGAGGGACAGCCTCGAGGGAAAGCCACACATCCCTTGATCCACGTGACAGGAAGCGTGACACTACTGCTGCAGCTCGGGAGGAAAGCGCACGTGCATGCCCCCACTCGAGACGAGGCCTGACTCCCCTGGGGAGACTCAGAAGCACCCCAAGATCCATGGCAACACTGGAGAGGAATCCTCAGGTTCCGGCCCCGACTCCACACAAGGACTGAGGCCCCGGCATGGACGGGAGAGGTATCCCGTGAGGTCCCCTAGCAACTCGCATGGGGACTGGCCTTTCCTGAGGCCACCAGAGCGGGTCCCTGAGGTCCCCGTCGTAACTCGAGAAGACCTGCCGCAACTCGAGAAAATCCAGGAGGTTCTCCCCTCCAGGCGAGATGAGGCCCATTTCCGCTGAGGCGTCTCGAGGCTGATCACACCTCACCTCTGGAACTTCGAAAGGGTCCTTCTCATCCTTGGTGCAAATCAAGAAGTTCCCCGACCTAGCCGTCTCCACTCGAGAGGAATCACGAGGGTCCCGCCCACATCCAGAGGAGCCCCGTTTCCGCCTCGTACCTCGAGATGAGGGATCCTTTCCCTGCTTCGTCGGGAAAGAGTTCCCGGCGTTCCCATCGCACCTCAAGAGGAGGCCCTCTCAACAGGAACGGCGAGAGGAACTCCAGGGTCGTGCCACCATTCCAAGAGTCCCCCAGATGTCTCAGTCCATTCCAGAGGAACCTCTTTTCCCTTCACCGGCTCGTCTTTCACGCTTAGGATCGACTCACACCAAGGTGGCACGTGGCACAGCCCTGTGGGAAAGCCTCGTGGGAAAGCCTCGAGGGACAGCCTCGAGGGAAAGCCACAGATCCCTTGATCCACGTGACAGGAAGCGTGACACTACTGCTGCAGCTCGGGAGGAAAGCGCACGTGCATGCCCCCACTCGAGACGAGGCCTGACTCCCCTGGGGAGACTCAGAAGCACCCCAAGATCCATGGCAACACTGGAGAGGAATCCTCAGGTTCCGGCCCCGACTCCACACAAGGACTGAGGCCCCGGCATGGACGGGAGAGGTATCCCGTGAGGTCCCCTAGCAACTCGCATGGGGACTGGCCTTTCCTGAGGCCACCAGAGCGGGTCCCTGAGGTCCCCGTCGTAACTCGAGAAGACCTGCCGCAACTCGAGAAAATCCAGGAGGTTCTCCCCTCCAGGCGAGATGAGGCCCATTTCCGCTGAGGCGTCTCGAGGCTGATCACACCTCACCTCTGGAACTTCGAAAGGCTCCTTCACACCGTTGGTGCAAATCAAGAAGTTCCCCGACATACCCGTCTCCACTCGAGGAGAATCACGAGGGTCCCGCCCACATCCAGAGGAGCCCCGTTTCCGCCTCGTAGCTCGAGATGAGGGATCCTTTCCCTGCTTCGTCGGGAAAGAGTTCCCGGCGTTCCCGTCGCATCTCAAGAGGAGGCCCTCTCAACAGGAACGGCGAGAGGAACTCCAGGGTCGTGCCACCATTGCAAGAGTCCCCCAGATGTCTCAGTCCATTCCAGAGGAACCTCTTTTCCCTTCACCGGCTCGTCTTTCACGCCGAGGATCGATTCACACCAAGGTGGCACGTGGCGCAGCACTGTGGGAAAGCCTCGTGGGAAAGCCTCGAGGGACAGCCTCGAGGGAAAGCCACAGATCCCTTGATCCACGTGACAGGAAGCGTGACACTACTGCTACAGCTCGGGAGGAAAGCGCTCGTGCATGCCCCAACTTGAGACGAGGCCTGACTCCCCTGGGGAGACTCAGAAGCACCCCAAGATCCATGGCAACACTGGAGAGGAATCCTCAGGTTCCGGCCCCGACTCCACACAAGGACTGAGGCCCCGGCATGGACGGGAGAGGAAATCCGAGAGGTCCCCTAGCAACTCGCATGGGGCTGGCCTTTCCTGAGGCCACCAGAGCGGGTCCCTGAGGTCCCCATCGTAACTCGAGAAGACCTGCCGCAACTCGAGAAAATCCAGGAGGTTCTCCCCTCCAGGCGAGATGAGGCCCATTTCCGCTGAGGCGTCTCGAGGCTGATCACACCTCACCTCTGGAACTTCGAAAGGGTCCTTCACACCCTTGGTGCAAATCAAGATGTTCCCCGACATACCCGTCTCCCCTCGAGAGGAATCACGAGGGTCCCGCCCACATCCAGAGGAGCCCCGTTTCCGCCTCGTAGCTCGAGATGAGGGATCCTTTCCCTGCTTCGTCGGGAAAGAGTTCCCGGCGTTCCCGTCGCATCTCAAGAGGAGGCCCTCTCAACAGGAACGGCGAGAGGAACTCCAGGGTCGTGCCACCATTCCAAGAGTCCCCCAGATGTCTCAGTCCATTCCAGAGGAACCTCTTTTCCCTTCACCGGCTCGTCTTTCACGCCGAGGATCGACTCACACCAAGGTGGCACGTGGCACAGCCCTGTGGGAAAGCCTCGTGGGAAAGCCTCGAGGGACAGCCTCGAGGGAAAGCCACAGATCCCTTGATCCACGTGACAGGAAGCCTGACACTACTGCTGCAGCTCGGGAGGAAAGCGCACGTGCATGCCCCCACTCGAGACGAGGCCTGACTCCCCTGGGGAGACTCAGAAGCACCCCAAGATCCATGGCAACACTGGAGAGGAATCCTCAGGTTCCGGCCCCGACTCCACACAAGGACTGAGGCCCCGGCATGGACGGGAGAGGAATCCCGAGAGGTCCCCTAGCAACTCGCATGGGGACTGGCCTTTCCTGAGGCCACCAGAGCGGGTCCCTGAGGTCCCCGTCGTAACTCGAGAAGACCTGCCGCAACTCGAGAAAATCCAGGAGGTTCTCCCCTCCAGGCGAGATGAGGCCCATTTCCGCTGAGGCGTCTCGAGGCTGATCACACCTCACCTCTGGAACTTCGAAAGGCTCCTTCACACCGTTGGTGCAAATCAAGAAGTTCCCCGACATACCCGTCTCCACTCGAGGAGAATCACGAGGGTCCCGCCCACATCCAGAGGAGCCCCGTTTCCGCCTCGTAGCTCGAGATGAGGGATCCTTTCCCTGCTTCGTCGGGAAAGAGTTCCCGGCGTTCCCGTCGCATCTCAAGAGGAGGCCCTCTCAACAGGAACGGCGAGAGGAACTCCAGGGTCGTGCCACCATTGCAAGAGTCCCCCAGATGTCTCAGTCCATTCCAGAGGAACCTCTTTTCCCTTCACCGGCTCGTCTTTCACGCCGAGGATCGATTCACACCAAGGTGGCACGTGGCGCAGCACTGTGGGAAAGCCTCGTGGGAAAGCCTCGAGGGACAGCCTCGAGGGAAAGCCACAGATCCCTTGATCCACGTGACAGGAAGCGTGACACTACTGCTACAGCTCGGGAGGAAAGCGCTCGTGCATGCCCCAACTTGAGACGAGGCCTGACTCCCCTGGGGAGACTCAGAAGCACCCCAAGATCCATGGCAACACTGGAGAGGAATCCTCAGGTTCCGGCCCCGACTCCACACAAGGACTGAGGCCCCGGCATGGACGGGAGAGGAAATCCGAGAGGTCCCCTAGCAACTCGCATGGGGCTGGCCTTTCCTGAGGCCACCAGAGCGGGTCCCTGAGGTCCCCATCGTAACTCGAGAAGACCTGCCGCAACTCGAGAAAATCCAGGAGGTTCTCCCCTCCAGGCGAGATGAGGCCCATTTCCGCTGAGGCGTCTCGAGGCTGATCACACCTCACCTCTGGAACTTCGAAAGGGTCCTTCACACCCTTGGTGCAAATCAAGATGTTCCCCGACATACCCGTCTCCCCTCGAGAGGAATCACGAGGGTCCCGCCCACATCCAGAGGAGCCCCGTTTCCGCCTCGTAGCTCGAGATGAGGGATCCTTTCCCTGCTTCGTCGGGAAAGAGTTCCCGGCGTTCCCGTCGCATCTCAAGAGGAGGCCCTCTCAACAGGAACGGCGAGAGGAACTCCAGGGTCGTGCCACCATTCCAAGAGTCCCCCAGATGTCTCAGTCCATTCCAGAGGAACCTCTTTTCCCTTCACCGGCTCGTCTTTCACGCCGAGGATCGACTCACACCAAGGTGGCACGTGGCACAGCCCTGTGGGAAAGCCTCGTGGGAAAGCCTCGAGGGACAGCCTCGAGGGAAAGCCACAGATCCCTTGATCCACGTGACAGGAAGCCTGACACTACTGCTGCAGCTCGGGAGGAAAGCGCACGTGCATGCCCCCACTCGAGACGAGGCCTGACTCCCCTGGGGAGACTCAGAAGCACCCCAAGATCCATGGCAACACTGGAGAGGAATCCTCAGGTTCCGGCCCCGACTCCACACAAGGACTGAGGCCCCGGCATGGACGGGAGAGGAATCCCGAGAGGTCCCCTAGCAACTCGCATGGGGACTGGCCTTTCCTGAGGCCACCAGAGCGGGTCCCTGAGGTCCCCGTCGTAACTCGAGAAGACCTGCCGCAACTCGAGAAAATCCAGGAGGTTCTCCCCTCCAGGCGAGATGAGGCCCATTTCCGCTGAGGCGTCTCGAGGCTGATCACACCTCACCTCTGGAACTTCGAAAGGCTCCTTCACACCGTTGGTGCAAATCAAGAAGTTCCCCGACATACCCGTCTCCACTCGAGGAGAATCACGAGGGTCCCGCCCACATCCAGAGGAGCCCCGTTTCCGCCTCGTAGCTCGAGATGAGGGATCCTTTCCCTGCTTCGTCGGGAAAGAGTTCCCGGCGTTCCCGTCGCATCTCAAGAGGAGGCCCTCTCAACAGGAACGGCGAGAGGAACTCCAGGGTCGTGCCACCATTGCAAGAGTCCCCCAGATGTCTCAGTCCATTCCAGAGGAACCTCTTTTCCCTTCACCGGCTCGTCTTTCACGCCGAGGATCGATTCACACCAAGGTGGGACGTGGCGCAGCACTGTGGGAAAGCCTCGTGGGAAAGCCTCGAGGGACAGCCTCGAGGGAAAGCCACAGATCCCTTGATCCACGTGACAGGAAGCGTGACACTACTGCTACAGCTCGGGAGGAAAGCGCTCGTGCATGCCCCAACTTGAGACGAGGCCTGACTCCCCTGGGGAGACTCAGAAGCACCGCAAGATCCATGGCAACACTGGAGAGGAATCCTCAGGTTCCGGCCCCGACTCCACACAAGGACTGAGGCCCCGGCATGGACGGGAGAGGAAATCCGAGAGGTCCCCTAGCAACTCGCATGGGGCTGGCCTTTCCTGAGGCCACCAGAGCGGGTCCCTGAGGTCCCCATCGTAACTCGAGAAGACCTGCCGCAACTCGAGAAAATCCAGGAGGTTCTCCCCTCCAGGCGAGATGAGGCCCATTTCCGCTGAGGCGTCTCGAGGCTGATCACACCTCACCTCTGGAACTTCGAAAGGGTCCTTCACACCCTTGGTGCAAATCAAGATGTTCCCCGACATACCCGTCTCCCCTCGAGAGGAATCACGAGGGTCCCGCCCACATCCAGAGGAGCCCCGTTTCCGCCTCGTAGCTCGAGATGAGGGATCCTTTCCCTGCTTCGTCGGGAAAGAGTTCCCGGCGTTCCCGTCGCATCTCAAGAGGAGGCCCTCTCAACAGGAACGGCGAGAGGAACTCCAGGGTCGTGCCACCATTCCAAGAGTCCCCCAGATGTCTCAGTCCATTCCAGAGGAACCTCTTTTCCCTTCACCGGCTCGTCTTTCACGCCGAGGATCGACTCACACCAAGGTGGCACGTGGCACAGCCCTGTGGGAAAGCCTCGTGGGAAAGCCTCGAGGGACAGCCTCGAGGGAAAGCCACAGATCCCTTGATCCACGTGACAGGAAGCGTGACACTACTGCTGCAGCTCGGGAGGAAAGCGCACGTGCATGCCCCCACTCGAGACGACGCCTGACTCCCCTGGGGAGACTCAGAAGCACCCCAAGATCCATGGCAACACTGGAGAGGAATCCTCAGGTTCCGGCCCCGACTCCACACAAGGACTGAGGCCCCGGCATGGACGGGAGAGGAATCCCGAGAGGTCCCCTAGCAACTCGCATGGGGACTGGCCTTTCCTGAGGCCACCAGAGCGGGTCCCTGAGGTCCCCGTCGTAACTCGAGAAGACCTGCCGCAACTCGAGAAAATCCAGGAGGTTCTCCCCTCCAGGCGAGATGAGGCCCATTTCCGCTGAGGCGTCTCGAGGCTGATCACACCTCCCCTCTGGAACTTCGAAAGGGTCCTTCACACCCTTGGTGCAAATCAAGAAGTTCCCCGACCTAGCCGTCTCCACTCGAGAGGAATGACGAGGGTCCCGCCCACATCCAGAGGAGCCCCGTTTCCGCCTCGTAGCTCGAGATGAGGGATCCTTTCCCTGCTTCTTCGGGAAAGAGTTCCCGGCGTTCCCGTCGCATCTCAAGAGGAGGCCCTCTCAACAGGAACGGCGAGAGGAACTCCAGGGTCGTGCCACCATTCCAAGAGTCCCCCAGATGTCTCAGTCCATTCCAGAGGAACCTCTTTTCCCTTCACCGGCTCGTCTTTCACGCCGAGGATCGACTCACGCCAAGGTGGCACGTGGCACAGCCCTTTGGGAAAGCCTCGTGGGAAAGCCTCGAGGGACAGCCTCGAGGGAAAGCCACAGATCCCTTGATCCACGTGACAGGAAGCGTGACACTACTGCTGCAGCTCGGGAGGAAAGCGCACGTGCATGCCCCCACTCGAGACGAGGCCTGACTCCCCTGGGGAGACTCAGAAGCACCCCAAGATCCATGGCAACACTCGAGAGGAATCCTCAGGTTCCGGCCCCGACTCTACACAAGGACTGAGGCCCCGGCATGGACGGGAGAGGAATCCCGAGAGGTCCCCTAGCAACTCGCATGGGGACTGGCCTTTCCTGAGGCCACCAGAGCGGGTCCCTGAGGTCCCCGTCGTAACTCGATAAGACCTGCCGCAACTCGAGAAAATCCAGGAGGTTCTCCCCTCCAGGCGAGATGAGGCCCATTTCCGCTGAGGCGTCTCGAGGCTGATCACACCTCACCTCTGGAACTTCGAAAGGCTCCTTCACACCCTTGGTGCAAATCAAGAAGTTCCCCGACCTAGCCGTCTCCACTCGAGAGGAATCACGAGGGTCCCGCCCACATCCAGAGGAGCCCCGTTTCCGCCTCGTAGCTCGAGATGAGGGATCCTTTCCCTGCTTCATCGGGAAAGAGTTCCCGGCGTTCCCGTCGCATCTCAAGAGGAGGCCCTCTCAACAGGAACGGCGAGAGGAACTCCAGGGTCGTGCCACCATTCCAAGAGTCCCCCAGATGTCTCAGTCCATTCCAGAGGAACCTCTTTTCCCTTCACCGACTCGTCTTTCACTCCGCGGATCGACTCACACCAAGGTGGCACGTGGCACAGCCCTGTGGGAAAGCCTCTTGGGAAAGCCTCGAGGGACAGCCTCGAGGGAAAGCCACAGATCCCTTGATCCACGTGACAGGAAGCGTGACACTACTGCTGCAGCTCGGGAGGAAAGCGCACGTGCATGCCCCCACTCGAGACGAGGCCTGACTCCCCTGGGGAGACTCAGAAGCACCCCAAGATCCATGGCAACACTGGAGAGCAATCCTCAGGTTCCGGCCCCGACTCCACACAAGGACTGAGGCCCCGGCATGGACGGGAGAGGAATCCCGAGCGGTCCCCTAGCAACTCGCATGGGGACTGGCCTTTCCTGAGGCCACCAGAGCGGGTCCCTGAGGTCCCCGTCGTAACTCGAGAAGACCTGCCGCAACTCGAGAAAATCCAGGAGGTTCTCCCCTCCAGGCGAGATGAGGCCCATTTCCGCTGAGTCGTCTCGAGGCTGATAACACCTCACCTCTGGAACTTCGAAAGGGTCCTTCACACCCTTGGTGCAAATCAAGAAGTTCCCCGACCTAGCCGTCTCCACTCGAGAGGATTCACGAGGGTCCCGCCCACATCCAGAGGAGCCCCGTTTCCGCCTCGTAGCTCGAGATGAGGGATCCTTTCCCTGCTTCGTCGGGAAAGAGTCCCCGGCGTTCCCGTCGCATCTCAAGAGGAGGCCCTCTCAACAGGAACGGCGAGAGGAACTCCAGGGTCGTGCCACCATTCCAAGAGTCCCCCAGATGTCTCAGTCCATTCCAGAGGAACCTCTTTTCCCTTCACCGGCTCGTCTTTCACTCCGAGGATCGACTCACACCAAGGTGGCACGTGGCACAGCCCTGTGGGTAAGCCTCGTGGGAAAGCCTCGAGGGACAGCCTCGAGGGAAAGCCACAGATCCCTTGATCCACGTGACAGGAAGCGTGACACTACTGCTGCAGCTCGGGAGGAAAGCGCACGTGCATGCCCCCACTCGAGACGAGGCCTGACTCCCCTGGGGAGACTCAGAAGCACCCCAAGATCCATGGCAACACTGGACAGCAATCCTCAGGTTCCGGCCCCGACTCCACACAAGGACTGAGGCCCCGGCATGGACGGGAGAGGAATCCCGAGCGGTCCCCTAGCAAGTCGCATGGGGACTGGCCTTTCCTGAGGCCACCAGAGCGGGTCCCTGAGGTCCCCGTCGTAACTCGAGAAGACCTGCCGCAACTCGAGAAAATCCAGGAGGTTCTCCCCTCCAGGCGAGATGAGGCCCATTTCCGCTGAGGCGTCTCGAGGCTGATCACACCTCCCCTCTGGAACTTCGAAAGGGTCCTTCACACCCTTGGTGCAAATCAAGAAGTTCCCCGACCTAGCCGTCTCCACTCGAGAGGAATCACGAGGGTCCCGCCCACATCCAGAGGAGCCCCGTTTCCGCCTCGTAGCTCGAGATGAGGGATCCTTTCCCTGCTTCGTCGGGAAAGAGTTCCCGGCGTTCCCGTCGCATCTCAAGAGGAGGCCCTCTCAACAGGAACGGCGAGAGGAACTCCAGGGTCGTGCCACCATTCCAAGAGTCCCCCAGATGTCTCAGTCCATTCCAGAGGAACCTCTTTTCCCTTCACCGGCTCGTCTTTCACGCCGAGGATCGACTCACGCCAAGGTGGCACGTGGCACAGCCCTGTGGGAAAGCCTCGTGGGAAAGCCTCGAGGGACAGCCTCGAGGGAAAGCCACAGATCCCTTGAACCACGTGACAGGAAGCGTGACACTACTGCTGCAGCTCGGGAGGAAAGTGCACGTGCATGCCCCCACTCGAGACGAGGCCTGACTCCCCTGGGGAGACTCAGAAGCACCCCAAGATCCATGGCAACACTGGAGAGGAATCCTCAGGTTCCGGCCCCGACTCCACACAAGGACTGAGGCCCCGGCATGGACAGGAGAGGAATCCCGAGAGGTCCCCTAGCAACTCGCATGGGGACTGGCCTTTCCTGAGGCCACCAGAGCGGGTCCCTGAGGTCCCCTTCGTAACTCGAGAAGACCTGCCGCAACTCGAGAAAATCCAGGAGGTTCTCCCCTCCAGGCGAGATGAGGCCCATTTCCGCTGAGGCGTCTCGAGGCTGATAACACCTCACCTCTGGAACTTCGAAAGGGTCCTTCACACCCTTGGTGCAAATCAAGAAGTTCCCCGACCTAGCCGTCTCCACTCGAGAGGATTCACGAGGGTCCCGCCCACATCCAGAGGAGCCCCGTTTCCGCCTCGTAGCTCGAGATGAGGGATCCTTTCCCTGCTTCGTCGGGAAAGAGTCCCCGGCGTTCCCGTCGCATCTCAAGAAGAGGCCCTCTCAACAGGAACGGCGAGAGGAACTCCAGGGTCGTGCCACCATTCCAAGAGTCCCCCAGATGTCTCAGTCCATTCCAGAGGAACCTCTTTTCCCTTCACCGGCTCGTCTTTCACTCCGAGGATCAACTCACACCAAGGTGGCACGTGGCACAGCCCTGTGGGTAAGCCTCGTGGGAAAGCCTCGAGGGACAGCCTCGAGTGAAAGCCACAGATCCCTTGATCCACGTGACAGGAAGCGTGACACTACTGCTGCAGCTCGGGAGGAAAGCGCACGTGCATGCCCCCACTCGAGACGAGGCCTGACTCCCCTGGGGAGACTCAGAAGCACACCAAGATCCATGGCAACACTCGAGAGGAATCCTCAGGTTCCGGCCCCGACTCCACACAAGGACTGAGGCCCCGGCATGGACGGGAGAGGAATCCCGAGAGGTCCCCTAGCAACGCGCATGGGGACTGGCCTTTTCTGAGGCCAACAGAGCGGGTCCCTGAGGTCCCCGTCGTAACTCGAGAAGACCTGCCGCAACTCGAGAAAATCCAGGAGGTTCTCCCCTCCAGGCGAGATGAGGCCCATTTCCGCTGAGGCGTCTCGAGGCTGATCACACCTCACCTCTGGAACTTCGAAAGGCTCCTTCACACCCTTGGTGCAAATCAAGAAGTTCCCCGACCTAGCCGTCTCCACTCGAGAGGAATCACGAGGGTCCCGCCCACATCCAGAGGAGCCCCGTTTCCGCCTCGTAGCTCGAGATGAGGGATCCTTTCCCTGCTTCGTCGGGAAAGATTTCCCGGCGTTCCCGACGTATCTCAAGAGGAGGCCCTCTGAACAGGAACGGCGAGAGGAACTCCAGTGTCGTGCCACCATTCCAAGAGTCCCCCAGATGTCTCAGTCCATTCCAGAGGAACCTCTTTTCCCTTCACCGGCTCGTCTTTCACGCCGAGGATCGACTCACACCAAGGTGGCACGTGGCACAGCCCTGTGGGAAAGCCTCGTGGGAAAGCCTCGAGGGACAGCCTCGAGGGAAAGCCACAGATCCCTTGATCCACGTGACAGGAAGCGTGACACTACTGCTGCAGCTCGGGAGGAAAGCGCACGTGCATGCCCCCACTCGAGACGAGGCCTGACTCCCCTGGGGAGACTCAGAAGCACCCCAAGATCCATGGCAACACTGGAGAGGAATCCTCAGGTTCCGGCCCCGACTCCACACAAGGACTGAGGCCCCGGCATGGACAGGAGAGGAATCCCGAGAGGTCCCCTAGCAACTCGCATGGGGACTGGCCTTTCCTGAGGCCACCAGAGCGGGTCCCTGAGGTCCCCGTCGTAACTCGAGAAGACCTGCCGCAACTTGAGAAAATCCAGGAGGTTCTCCCCTCCAGGCGAGATGAGGCCCATTTCCGCTGAGGCGTCTCGAGGCTGATCACACCTCACCTCTGGAACTTCGAAAGGGTCCTTCACACCCTTGGTGCAAATCAAGAAGTTCCCCGACCTAGGCGTCTCCACTCGAGAGGAATCACGAGGGTCCCGCCCACATCCAGAGGAGCCCCGTTTCCGCCTCGTAGCTCGAGATGAGGGATCCTTTTCCTGCTTCGTCGGGAAAGAGTCCCCGGCGTTCCCGTCGCATCTCAAGAGGAGGCCCTCTCAACAGGAACGGCGAGAGGAACTCCAGGGTCGTGCCACCATTCCAAGAGTCCCCCAGATGTCTCAGTCCATTCCAGAGGAACCTCTTTTCCCTTCACCGGCTCGTCTTTCACTCCGAGGATCGACTCACACCAAGGTGGCACGTGGCACAGCCCTGTGGGTAAGCCTCGTGGGAAAGCCTCGAGGGACAGCCTCGAGGGAAAGCCACAGATCCCTTGATCCACGTGACAGGAAGCGTGACACTACTGCTGCAGCTCGGGAGGAAAGCGCACGTGCATGCCCCCACTTGAGACGAGGCCTGACTCCCCTGGGGAGACTCAGAAGCACCCCAAGATCCATGGCAACACTCGAGAGGAATCCTCAGGTTCCGGCCCAGACTCCACACAAGGACTGAGGCCCCGGCATGGACGGGAGAGGAATCCCGAGAGGTCCGCTAGCAACTCGCATGGGGACTGGCCTTTCCTGAGGCCACCAGAGCGGGTCCCTGAGGTCTCCGTCGTAACTCGAGAAGACCTGCCGCAACTCGAGAAAATCCAGGAGGTTCTCCCCTCCAGGCGAGATGAGGCCCATTTCCGCTGAGGCGTCTCGAGGCTGATCACACCTCACCTCTGGAACTTCGAAAGGCTCCTTCACACCCTTGGTGCAAATCAAGAAGTTCCCCGACCTAGCCGTCTCCACTCGAGAGGAATCACGAGGGTCCCGCCCACATCCAGAGGAGCCCCGTTTCCGCCTCGTAGCTCGAGATGAGGGATCCTTTCCCTGCTTCGTCGGGAAAGAGTCCCCGGCGTTCCCGTCGCATCCCAAGAGGAGGCCCTCTCAACAGGAACTGCGAGAGGAACTCCAGGGTCCTGCCACCATTCCAAGAGTCCCCCAGATGTCTCAGTCCATTCCAGAGGAACCTCTTTTCCCTTCACCGGCTCGTCTTTCACGCCGAGGATCGACTCACACCAAGGTGGCACGTGGCACAGCCCTGTGGGAAAGCCTCGTGGGAAAGCCTCGAGGGACAGCCTCGAGGGAAAGCCACAGATCCCTTGATCCACGTGACAGGAAGCGTGACACTACTGCTGCAGCCCGGGAGGAAAGCCCACGTGCATGCCCCCACTCGAGACGAGGCCTGACTCCCCTGGGGAGACTCAGAAGCACCCCAAGA
Source organism: Budorcas taxicolor (assembly GCF_023091745.1). NCBI lineage: Eukaryota > Metazoa > Chordata > Mammalia > Artiodactyla > Bovidae > Budorcas > Budorcas taxicolor. The sequence goes on along the minus strand of NC_068927.1, from coordinate 992,718 downwards.
TCCATGGCAACACTGGAGAGCAATCCTCAGGTTCCGGCCCCGACTCCACACAAGGACTGAGGCCCCGGCATGGACGGGAGAGGAATCCCGAGAGGTCCCCTAGCAACTCGCATGGGGACTGGCCTTTCCTGAGGCCACCAGAGCGGTCCCTGAGGTCCCCGTCGTAACTCGAGAAGACCTGCCGCAACTCGAGAAAATCCAGGAGGTTCTCCCCTCCAGGCGAGATGAGGCCCATTTCCGCTGAGGCGTCTCGAGGCTGATCACACCTCACCTCTGGAACTTCGAAAGGGTCCTTCACACCCTTGGTGCAAATCAAGAAGTTCCCCGACCTAGCCGTCTCCACTCGAGAGGAATCACGAGGGTCCCGCCCACATCCAGAGGAGCCCCGTTTCCGCCTCGTAGCTCGAGATGAGGGATCCATTCCCTGCTTCGTCGGGAAAGAGTCCCCCGCGTTCCCGTCGCATCTCAAGAGGAGGCCCTCTCAACAGGAACGGCGAGAGGAACTCCAGGGTCGTGCCACCATTCCAAGAGTCCCCCAGATGTCTCAGTCCATTCCAGAGGAACCTCTTTTCCCTTCACCGGCTCGTCTTTCACGCCGAGGATCGACTCACACCAACGTGGCACGTGGCACAGCCCTGTGGGAAAGCCTCGTGGGAAAGCCTCGAGGGACAGCCTCGAGGGAAAGCCACAGATCCCTTGATCCACGTGACAGGAAGCGTGACACTACTGCTGCAGCTCGGGAGGAAAGCGCACGTGCATGCCCCCACTCGAGACGAGGCCTGACTCCCCTGGGGAGACTCAGAAGCACCCCAAGATCCATGGCAACACTGGAGAGGAATCCTCAGGTTCCGGCCCCGAATCCACACAAGGGCTGAGGCCCCGGCTTGGACGGGAGAGGAATCCCGATAGGTCCCCTAGCAAGAGGCATGGGGACTGGCCTTTCCTGAGGCCTCCAGAGCGGGTCCCTGTGGTCCCCGTCGTAACTCGAGAAGACCTGCCGCAACTCGAGAAAATCCAGGAGGTTCTCCCCTCCAGGCGAGATGAGGCCCATTTCCGCTGAGGCGTCTCGAGGCTGATCACACCTCACCTCTGGAACTTCGAAAGGCTCCTTCACACCCTTGGTGCAAATCAAGAAGTTCCCCGACCTAGCCGTCTCCACTCGAGAGGAATCACGAGGGTCCCGCCCACATCCAGAGGAGCCCCGTTTCCGCCTCGTAGCTTGAGATGAGGGATCCTTTCCCTGCTTCGTCGGGAAAGAGTTCCCGGCGTTCCCGTCGCATCTCAAGAGGAGGCCCTCTCAACAGGAACGGCGAGAGGAACTCCAGGGTCGTGCCACCATTCCAAGAGTCCCCCAGATGTCTCAGTCCTTTCCAGAGGAACCTCTTTTCCCTTCACCGGCTCGTCTTTCACGCCGAGAATCGACTCACACCAAGGTGGCACGTGGCACAGCCCTGTGGGAAAGCCTCTTGGGAAAGCCTCGAGGGACAGCCTCGAGGGAAAGCCACAGATCCCTTGATCCACGTGACAGGAAGCGTGACACTACTGCTGCAGCTCGGGAGGAAAGCGCACGTGCACGCCCCCATTCGAGACGAGGCCTGACTCCCCTGGGGAGACTCAGAAGCACCCCAAGATCCATGGCAACACTGGAGAGCAATCCTCAGGTTCCGGCCCCGACTCCACACAAGGACTGAGGCCCCGGCATGGACGGGAGAGGAATCCCGAGAGGTCCCCTAGCAACTCGCATGGGGACTGGCCTTTCCTGAGGCCACCAGAGCGGGTCCCTGAGGTCCCCGTCGTAACTCGAGAAGACCTGCCGCAACTCGAGAAAATCCAGGAGGTTCTCCCCTCCAGGCGAGATGAGGCCCATTTCCGCTGAGGCGTCTCGAGGCTGATCACACCTCACCTCTGGAACTTCGAAAGGGTCCTTCACACCCTTGGTGCAAATCAAGAAGTTCCCCGACCTAGCCGTGTCCACTCGAGAGGAATCACGAGGGTCCCGCCCACATCCAGAGGATCCCCGTTTCCGCCTCGTAGCTCGAGATGAGGGATCCATTCCCTTCTTCGTCGGGAAAGAGTCCCCCGCGTTCCCGTCGCATCTCAAGAGGAGGCCCTCTCAACAGGAACGGCGAGAGGAACTCCAGGGTCGTGCCACCATTCCAAGAGTCCCCCAGATGTCTCAGTCCATTCCAGAGGAACTTCTTTTCCCTTCACCGGCTCGTCTTTCACGCCGAGGATCAACTCACACCAAGGTGGCACGTGGCACAGCCCTGTGGGAAAGCCTCGTGGGAAAGCCTCGAGGGACAGCCTCGAGGGAAAGCCACAGATCCCTTGATCCACGTGACAGGAAGCGTGACACTACTGCTGCAGCTCGGGAGGAAAGCGCACGTGCATGCCCCCACTCGAGACGAGGCCTGACTCCCCTGGGGAGACTCAGAAGCACCCCAAGATCCATGGCAACACTGGAGAGGAATCCTCAGGTTCCGGCCCCGACTCCACACAAGGACTGAGGCCCCGGCATGGACGGGAGAGGAATCCCGAGCGGTCCCCTAGCAACTCGCATGGGGACTGGCCTTTCCTGAGGCCACCAGAGCGGGTCCCTGAGGTCCCCGTCGTAACTCGAGAAGACCTGCCGCAACTCGAGAAAATCCAGGAGGTTCTCCCCTCCAGGCGAGATGAGGCCCATTTCCGCTGAGGCGTCTCGAGGCTGATCACACCTCACCTCTGGAACTTTGAAAGGGTCCTTCACACCCTTGGTGCAAATCAAGAAGTTCCCCGACCTAGCCGTCTCCACTCGAGAGGAATCACGAGGGTCCCGCCCACATCCAGAGGAGCCCCGTTTCCGCCTCGTAGCTCGAGATGAGGGATCCTTTCCCTGCTTCTTTGGGAAAGAGTCCCCGGCGTTCCCGTCGCATCTCAAGAGGAGGCCCTCTCAACAGGAACGGCGAGAGGAACTCCAGGGTCGTGCCACCATTCCAAGAGTCCCCCAGATGTCTCAGTCCATTCCAGAGGAACCTCTTTTCCCTTCACCGGCTCGTCTTTCACGCCGAGGATCGACTCACGCCAAGGTGGCACGTGGCACAGCCCTGTGGGAAAGCCTCGTGGGAAAGCCTCGAGGGACAGCCTCGAGGGAAAGCCACAGATCCCTTGATCCACGTGACAGGAAGCGTGACACTACTGCTGCAGCTCGGGAGGAAAACGCACGTGCATGTCCCCACTCGAGACGAGGCCTGACTCCCCTGGGGAGACTCAGAAGCACCCCAAGATCCATGGCAACACTGGAGAGCAATCCTCAGGTTCCGGCCCCGACTCCACACAAGGACTGAGGCCCCGGCATGGACGGGAGAGGAATCCCGAGCGGTCCCCTAGCAACTCGCATGGGGACTGGCCTTTCCTGAGGCCACCAGAGCGGGTCCCTGAGGTCCCCGTCGTAACTCGAGAAGACCTGCCGCAACTCGAGAAAATCCAGGAGGTTCTCCCCTCCAGGCGAGATGAGGCCCATTTCCGCTGAGGCGTCTCGAGGCTGATCACACCTCACCTCTGGAACTTCGAAAGGGTCCTTCACACCCTTGGTGCAAATCAAGAAGTTCCACGACCTAGCCGTCTCCACTCGAGAGGAATCACGAGGGTCCCGCCCACATCCAGAGGAGCCCCGTTTCCGCCTCGTAGCTCGAGATGAGGGATCCTTTCCCTGCTTCTTTGGGAAAGAGTCCCCGGCGTTCCCGTCGCATCTCAAGAGGAGGCCCTCTCAACAGGAACGGCGAGAGGAACTCCAGGGTCGTGCCACCATTCCAAGAGTCCCCCAGATGTCTCAGTCCATTCCAGAGGAACCTCTTTTCCCTTCACCGGCTCGTCTTTCACGCCGAGGATCGACTCACGCCAAGGTGGCACGTGGCACAGCCCTGTGGGAAAGCCTCGTGGGAAAGCCTCGAGGGACAGCCTCGAGGGAAAGCCACAGATCCCTTGATCCACGTGACAGGAAGCGTGACACTACTGCTGCAGCTCGGGAGGAAAACGCACGTGCATGCCCCCACTCGAGACGAGGCCTGACTCCCCTGGGGAGACTCAGAAGCACCCCAAGATCCATGGCAACACTGGAGTGCAATCCTCAGGTTCCGGCCCCGACTCCACACAAGGACTGAGGCCCCGGCATGGACAGGAGAGGAATCCCGAGCGGTCCCCTAGCAACTCGCATGGGGACTGGCCTTTCCTGAGGCCACCAGAGCGGGTCCCTGAGGTCCCCGTCGTAACTCGAGAAGACCTGCCGCAACTCGAGAAAATCCAGGAGGTTCTCCCCTCCAGGCGAGATGAGGCCCATTTCCGCTGAGGCGTCTCGAGGCTGATCACACCTCACCTCTGGAACTTCGAAAGGGTCCTTCACACCCTTGGTGCAAATCAAGAAGTTCCCCGACCTAGCCGTCTCCACTCGAGAGGAATCACGAGGGTCCCGCCCACATCCAGAGGAGCCCCGTTTCCGCCTCGTAGCTCGAGATGAGGGATCCTTTCCCTGCTTCGTCGGGAAAGAGTCCCCGGCGTTCCCGTCGCATCTCAAGAGGAGGCCCTCTCAACAGGAACGGCGAGAGGAACTCCAGGGTCGTGCCACCATTCCAAGAGTCCCCCAGATGTCTCAGTCCATTCCAGAGGAACCTCTTTTCCCTTCACCGGCTCGTCTTTCACGCCGAGGATCGACTCACGCCAAGGTGGCACGTGGCACAGCCCTGTGGGAAAGCCTCGTGGGAAAGCCTCGAGGGACAGCCTCGAGGGAAAGCCACAGATCCCTTGATCCACGTGACAGGAAGCGTGACACTACTGCTGCAGCTCGGGAGGAAAGCGCACGTGCATGCACCCACTCGAGACGAGGCCTGACTCCCCTGGGGAGACTCAGAAGCACCCCAAGATCCATGGCAACACTGGAGAGCAATCCTCAGGTTCCGGCCCAGACTCCACACAAGGACTGAGGCCCCGGCATGGACGGGAGAGGAATCCCGAGAGGTCCCCTAGCAACTCGCATGGGGACTGGCCTTTCCTGAGGCCACCAGAGCGGGTCCCTGAGGTCCCCGTCGTAACTCGAGAAGACCTGCCGCAACTCGAGAAAATCCAGGAGGTTCTCCCCTCCAGGCGAGATGAGGCCCATTTCCGCTGAGGCGTCTCGAGGCTGATCACACCTCCCCTCTGGAACTTCGAAAGGGTCCTTCACACCCTTGGTGCAAATCAAGAAGTTCCCCGACCTAGCCGTCTCCACTCGAGAGGAATCACGAGGGTCCCGCCCACATCCAGAGGAGCCCCGTTTCCGCCTCGTAGCTCGAGATGAGGGATCCTTTCCCTGCTTCGTCGGGAAAGAGTCCCCGGCGTTCCCGTCGCATCTCAAGAGGAGGCCCTCTCAACAGGAACGGCGAGAGGAACTCCAGGGTCGTGCCACCATTCCAAGAGTCCCCCAGATGTCTCAGTCCATTCCAGAGGAACCTCTTTTCCCTTCACCGGCTCGTCTTTCACGCCGAGGATCGACTCACGCCAAGGTGGCACGTGGCACAGCCCTGTGGGAAAGCCTCGTGGGAAAGCCTCGAGGGACAGCCTCGAGGGAAAGCCACAGATCCCTTGATCCACGTGACAGGAAGCGTGACACTACTGCTGCAGCTCGGGAGGAAAGCGCACGTGCATGCACCCACTCGAGACGAGGCCTGACTCCCCTGGGGAGACTCAGAAGCACCCCAAGATCCATGGCAACACTGGAGAGCAATCCTCAGGTTCCGGCCCCGACTCCACACAAGGACTGAGGCCCCGGCATGGACGGGAGAGGAATCCCGAGCGGTCCCCTAGCAACTCGCATGGGGACTGGCCTTTCCTGAGGCCACCAGAGCGGGTCCCTGAGGTCCCCGTCGTAACTCGAGAAGACCTGCCGCAACTCGAGAAAATCCAGGAGGTTCTCCCCTCCAGGCGAGATGAGGCCCATTTCCGCTGAGGCGTCTCGAGGCTGATCACACCTCACCTCTGGAACTTCGAAAGGGTCCTTCACACCCTTGGTGCAAATCAAGAAGTTCCCCGACCTAGCCGTCTCCACTCGAGAGGAATCACGAGGGTCCCGCCCACATCTAGGGGAGCCCCGTTTCAGCCTCGTAGCTCGAGATGAGGGATCCTTTCCCTGCTTCGTCGGGAAAGAGTTCCCAGCGTTCCCGTCGCATCTCAAGAGGAGGCCCTCTCAACAGGAAGGGCGAGAGGAACTCCAGGGTCGTGCCACCATTCCAAGAGTCCCCCAGATGTCTCAGTCCATTCCAGAGGAACCTCTTTTCCCTTCACCGGCTCGTCTTTCACGCCGAGGATCGACTCACGCCAAGGTGGCACGTGGCACAGCCCTGTGGGAAAGCCTCGTGGGAAAGCCTCGAGGGACAGCCTCGAGGGAAAGCCACAGATCCCTTGATCCACGTGACAGGAAGCGTGACACTACTGCTGCAGCTCGGGAGGAAAGCGCACGTGCATGCCCCCACTCGAGACGAGGCCTGACTCCCCTGGGGAGACTCAGAAGCACCCCAAGATCCATGGCAACACTGGAGAGGAATCCTCAGGTTCCGGACCCGACTCCAGACAAGGACTGAGGCCCCGGCATGGACGGGAGAGGAATCCCGAGAGGTCCCCTAGCAACTCGCATGGGGACTGGCCTTTCCTGAGGCCACCAGAGCGGGTCCCTGAGGTCCCCGTCGTAACTCGAGAAGACCTGCCGCAACTCGAGAAAATCCAGGAGGTTCTCCCCTCCAGGCGAGATGAGGCCCATTTCCGCTGAGGCGTCTCGAGGCTGATCACACCTCACCTCTGGAACTTCGAAAGGGTCCTTCACACCCTTGGTGCAAATCAAGAAGTTCCCCGACCTAGCCGTCTCCACTCGAGAGGAATCACGAGGGTCCCGCCCACATCCAGAGGAGCCCCGTTTCCGCCTCGTAGCTCGAGATGAGGGATCCTTTCCCTGCTTCGTCGGGAAAGAGTTCCCGGCGTTCCCGTCGCATCTCAAGAGGAGGCCCTCTCAACAGGAACGGCGAGAGGAACTCCAGGGTCGTGCCACCATTCCAAGAGTCCCCCAGATGTCTCAGTCCATTCCAGAGGAACCTCTTTTCCCTTCACCGGCTCGTCTTTCACGCCGAGGATCGACTCACACCAAGGTGGCACGTGGCACAGCCCTGTGGGAAAGCCTCGTGGGAAAGCCTCGAGGGACTGCCTCGAGGGAAAGCCACAGATCCCTTGATCCACGTGACAGGAAGCGTGACACTACTGCTGCAGCTCGGGAGGAAAGCGCACGTGCATGCCCCCACTCGAGACGAGGCCTGACTCCCCTGGGGAGACTCAGAAGCACCCCAAGATCCATGGCAACACTGGAGAGGAATCCTCAGGTTCCGGCCCCGACTCCACACAAGGACTGAGGCCCCGGCATGGACGGGAGAGGAATCCCGAGAGGTCCCCTAGCAACTCGCATGGGGACTGGCCTTTCCTGAGGCCACCAGAGCGGGTCCCTGAGGTCCCCGTCGTAACTCGAGAAGACCTGCCGCAACTCGAGAAAATCCAGGAGGTTCTCCCCTCCAGGAGAGATGAGGCCCATTTCCGCTGAGGCGTCTCGAGGCTGATCACACCTCACCTCTGGAACTTCGAAAGGGTTCTTCACACCCTTGATGCAAATCAAGAAGTTCCCCGACCTAGCCGTCTCCACTCGAGAGGAATCACGAGGGTCCCGCTCACATCCAGAGGAGCCCCGTTTCCGCCTCGTATCTCGAGATGAGGGATCCTTTCCCTGCTTCGTCGGGAAAGAGTTCACGGCGTTCCCGTCGCATCTCAAGAGGAGGCCCTCTGAACAGGTACGGCGAGAGGAACTCCAGGGTCGTGCCACCATTCCAAGAGTCCCCCAGATGTCTCAGTCCATTCCAGAGGAACCTCTTTTCCCTTCACCGGCTCGTCTTTCACGCCGAGGATCGACTCACGCCAAGGTGGCACGTGGCACAGCCCTGTGGGAAAGCCTCGTGGGAAAGCCTCGAGGGACAGCCTCGAGGGAAAGCCACAGATCCCTTGATCCACGTGACAGGAAGCGTGACACTACTGCTGCAGCTCAGGAGGAAAGCGCACGTGCATGCCCCCACTCGAGACGAGGCCTGACTCCCCTGGGGAGACTCAGAAGCACCCCAAGATCCATGGCAACACTGGAGAGGAATCCTCAGGTTCCGGCCCCGACTCCACACAAGGACTGAGGCCCCGGCATGGACGGGAGAGGAATCCCGAGCGGTCCCCTAGCAACTCGCATGGGGACTGGCCTTTCCTGAGGCCACCAGTGCGGGTCCCTGAGGTCCCCGTCGTAACTCGAGAAGACCTGCCGCAACTCGAGAAAATCCAGGAGGTTCTCCCCTCCAGGCGAGATGAGGCCCATTTCCGCTGAGGCGTCTCGAGGCTGATCACACCTCACCTCTGGAACTTCGAAAGGGTCCTTCACACCCTTGGTGCAAATCAAGAAGTTCCCCGACCTAGCCGTCTCCACTCGAGAGGAATCACGAGGGTCCCGCCCACATCCAGAGGAGCCCCGTTTCCGCCTCGTAGCTCGAGATGAGGGATCCTTTCCCTGCTTCGTCGGGAAAGAGTTCCCGGCGTTCCCGTCGCATCTCAAGAGGAGGCCCTCTCAACAGGAACGGCGAGAGGAACTCCAGGGTCGTGCCACCATTCCAAGAGTCCCCCAGATGTCTCAGTCCATTCCAGAGGAACCTCTTTTCCCTTCACCGGCTCGTCTTTCACGCCGAGGATCGACTCACGCCAAGGTGGCACGTGGCACAGCCCTGTGGGAAAGCCTCGTGGGAAAGCCTCGAGGGACAGACTCGAGGGAAAGCCACAGATCCCTTGATCCACGTGACAGGAAGCGTGACACTACTGCTGCAGCTCAGGAGGAAAGCGCACGTGCATGCCCCCACTCGAGACGAGGCCTGACTCCCCTGGGGAGACTCAGAAGCACCCCAAGATCCATGGCAACACTCGAGAGGAATCCTCAGGTTCCGGCCCCGACTCCACACAAGGACTGAGGCCCCGGCATGGACGGGAGAGGAATCCCGAGCGGTCCCCTAGCAACTCGCATGGGGACTGGCCTTTCCTGAGGCCACTAGAGCGGGTCCCTGAGGTCCCCGTCGTAACTCGAGAAGACCTGCCGCAACTCGAGAAAATCCAGGAGGTTCTCCCCTCCAGGCGAGATGAGGCCCATTTCCGCTGAGGCGTCTCGAGGCTGATCACACCTCACCTCTGGAACTTCGAAAGGGTCCTTCACACCCTTGGTGCAAATCAAGAAGTTCCCCGACCTAGCTGTCTCCACTCGAGAGGAATCACGAGGGTCCCGCCCACATCCAGAGGAGCCCCGTTTCCGCCTCGTAGCTCGAGATGAGGGATCCTTTCCCTGCTTCGTCGGGAAAGAGTTCCCGGCGTTCCCGTCGCATCTCAAGAGGAGGCCCTCTCAACAGGAACGGCGAGAGGAACTCCAGGGTCGTGCCACCATTCCAAGAGTCCCCCAGATGTCTCAGTCCATTCCAGAGGAAACTCTTTTCCCTTCACCGGCTCGTCTTTCACGCCGAGGATCAACTCACACCAAGGTGGCACGTGGCACAGCCCTGTGGGAAAGCCTCGTGGGAAAGCCTCGAGGGACAGCCTCGAGGGAAAGCCACAGATCCCTTGATCCACGTGACAGGAAGCGTGACACTACTGCTGCAGCTCGGGAGGAAAGCGCACGTGCATGCCCCCACTCGAGACGAGGCCTGACTCCCCTGGGGAGACTCAGAAGCACCCCAAGATCCATGGCAACACTGGAGAGGAATCCTCAGGTTCCGGCCCCGACTCCACACAAGGACTGAGGCCCCGGCATGGACGGGAGAGGAATCCCGAGAGGTCCCCTAGCAACTCGCATGGGGACTGGCCTTTCCTGAGGCCACCAGTGCGGGTCCCTGAGGTCCCCGTCGTAACTCGAGAAGACCTGCCGCAACTCGAGAAAATCCAGGAGGTTCTCCCCTCCAGGCGAGATGAGGCCCATTTCCGCTGAGGCGTCTCGAGGCTGATCACACCTCACCTCTGGAACTTCGAAAGGGTTCTTCACACCCTTGATGCAAATCAAGAAGTTCCCCGACCTAGCCGTCTCCACTCGAGAGGAATCACGAGGGTCCCGCCCACATCCAGAGGAGCCCCGTTTCCGCCTCGTAGCTCGAGATGAGGGATCCTTTCCCTGCTTCGTCGGGAAAGAGTTCCCGGCGTTCCCGTCGCATCTCAAGAGGAGGCCCTCTCAACAGGAACGGCGAGAGGAACTCCAGGGTCGTGCCACCATTCCAAGAGTCCCCCAGATGTCTCAGTCCATTCCAGAGGAACCTCTTTTCCCTTCACCGGCTCGTCTTTCACGCCGAGGATCGACTCACACCAAGGTGGCACGTGGCACAGCCCTGTGGGAAAGCCTCGTGGGAAAGCCTCGAGGGACTGCCTCGAGGGAAAGCCACAGATCCCTTGATCCACGTGACAGGAAGCGTGACACTACTGCTGCAGCTCGGGAGGAAAGCGCACGTGCATGCCCCCACTCGAGACGAGGCCTGACTCCCCTGGGGAGACTCAGAAGCACCCCAAGATCCATGGCAACACTGGAGAGGAATCCTCAGGTTCCGGCCCCGACTCCACACAAGGACTGAGGCCCCGGCATGGACGGGAGAGGAATCCCGAGAGGTCCCCTAGCAACTCGCATGGGGACTGGCCTTTCCTGAGGCCACCAGAGCGGGTCCCTGAGGTCCCCGTCGTAACTCGAGAAGACCTGCCGCAACTCGAGAAAATCCAGGAGGTTCTCCCCTCCAGGAGAGATGAGGCCCATTTCCGCTGAGGCGTCTCGAGGCTGATCACACCTCACCTCTGGAACTTCGAAAGGGTTCTTCACACCCTTGATGCAAATCAAGAAGTTCCCCGACCTAGCCGTCTCCACTCGAGAGGAATCACGAGGGTCCCGCTCACATCCAGAGGAGCCCCGTTTCCGCCTCGTATCTCGAGATGAGGGATCCTTTCCCTGCTTCGTCGGGAAAGAGTTCACGGCGTTCCCGTCGCATCTCAAGAGGAGGCCCTCTGAACAGGTACGGCGAGAGGAACTCCAGGGTCGTGCCACCATTCCAAGAGTCCCCCAGATGTCTCAGTCCATTCCAGAGGAACCTCTTTTCCCTTCACCGGCTCGTCTTTCACGCCGAGGATCGACTCACGCCAAGGTGGCACGTGGCACAGCCCTGTGGGAAAGCCTCGTGGGAAAGCCTCGAGGGACAGCCTCGAGGGAAAGCCACAGATCCCTTGATCCACGTGACAGGAAGCGTGACACTACTGCTGCAGCTCAGGAGGAAAGCGCACGTGCATGCCCCCACTCGAGACGAGGCCTGACTCCCCTGGGGAGACTCAGAAGCACCCCAAGATCCATGGCAACACTGGAGAGGAATCCTCAGGTTCCGGCCCCGACTCCACACAAGGACTGAGGCCCCGGCATGGACGGGAGAGGAATCCCGAGCGGTCCCCTAGCAACTCGCATGGGGACTGGCCTTTCCTGAGGCCACCAGTGCGGGTCCCTTAGGTCCCCGTCGTAACTCGAGAAGACCTGCCCCAACTCGAGAAAATCCAGGAGGTTCTCCCCTCCAGGCGAGATGAGGCCCATTTCCGCTGAGGCGTCTCGAGGCTGATCACACCTCACCTCTGGAACTTCGAAAGGGTTGTTCACAGCCTTGGTGCAAGTCAAGAAGTTCCCCGACCTAGCCGTCTCCACTCGAGAGGAATCACGAGGGTCCCGCCCACATCCAGAGGAGCCCCGTTTCCGCCTCGTAGCTCGAGATGAGGGATCCTTTCCCTGCTTCGTCGGGAAAGAGTTCCCGGCGTTCCCGTCGCATCTCAAGAGGAGGCCCTCTCAACAGGAACGGCGAGAGGAACTCCAGGGTCGTGCCACCATTCCAAGAGTCCCCCAGATGTCTCAGTCCATTCCAGAGGAACCTCTTTTCCCTTCACCGGCTCGTCTTTCACGCCGAGGATCGACTCACGCCAAGGTGGCACGTGGCACAGCCCTGTGGGAAAGCCTCGTGGGATAGCCTCGAGGGACAGCCTCGAGGGAAAGCCACAGATCCCTTGATCCACGTGACAGGAAGCGTGACACTACTGCTGCAGCTCAGGAGGAAAGCGCACGTGCATGCCCCCACTCGAGACGAGGCCTGACTCCCCTGGGGAGACTCAGAAGCACCCCAAGATCCATGGCAACACTCGCGAGGAATCCTCAGGTTCCGGCCCCGACTCCACACAAGGACTGAGGCCCCGGCATGGACGGGAGAGGAATCCCGAGCGGTCCCCTAGCAACTCGCATGGGGACTGGCCTTTCCTGAGGCCACCAGTGCGGGTCCCTGAGGTCCCCGTCGTAACTCGAGAAGACCTGCCGCAACTCGAGAAAATCCAGGAGGTTCTCCCCTCCAGGCGAGATGAGGCCCATTTCCGCTGAGGCGTCTCGAGGCTGATCACACCTCACCTCTGGAACTTCGAAAGGGTCCTTCACACCCTTGGTGCAAATCAAGAAGTTCCCCGACCTAGCCGTCTCCACTCGAGAGGAATCACGAGGGTCCCGCCCACATCCAGAGGAGCCCCGTTTCCGCCTCGTAGCTCGAGATGAGGGATCCTTTCCCTGCTTCGTCGGGAAAGAGTTCCCGGCGTTCCCGTCGCATCTCAAGAGGAGGCCCTCTCAACAGGAACGGCGAGAGGAACTCCAGGGTCGTGCCACCATTCCAAGAGTCCCCCAGATGTCTCAGTCCATTCCAGAGGAACCTCTTTTCCCTTCACCGGCTCGTCTTTCACGCCGAGGATCGACTCACGCCAAGGTGGCACGTGGCACAGCCCTGTGGGAAAGCCTCGTGGGAAAGCCTCGAGGGACAGACTCGAGGGAAAGCCACAGATCCCTTGATCCACGTGACAGGAAGCGTGACACTACTGCTGCAGCTCAGGAGGAAAGCGCACGTGCATGCCCCCACTCGAGACGAGGCCTGACTCCCCTGGGGAGACTCAGAAGCACCCCAAGATCCATGGCAACACTCGAGAGGAATCCTCAGGTTCCGGCCCCGACTCCACACAAGGACTGAGGCCCCGGCATGGACGGGAGAGGAATCCCGAGCGGTCCCCTAGCAACTCGCATGGGGACTGGCCTTTCCTGAGGCCACTAGAGCGGGTCCCTGAGGTCCCCGTCGTAACTCGAGAAGACCTGCCGCAACTCGAGAAAATCCAGGAGGTTCTCCCCTCCAGGCGAGATGAGGCCCATTTCCGCTGAGGCGTCTCGAGGCTGATCACACCTCACCTCTGGAACTTCGAAAGGGTCCTTCACACCCTTGGTGCAAATCAAGAAGTTCCCCGACCTAGCTGTCTCCACTCGAGAGGAATCACGAGGGTCCCGCCCACATCCAGAGGAGCCCCGTTTCCGCCTCGTAGCTCGAGATGAGGGATCCTTTCCCTGCTTCGTCGGGAAAGAGTTCCCGGCGTTCCCGTCGCATCTCAAGAGGAGGCCCTCTCAACAGGAACGGCGAGAGGAACTCCAGGGTCGTGCCACCATTCCAAGAGTCCCCCAGATGTCTCAGTCCATTCCAGAGGAAACTCTTTTCCCTTCACCGGCTCGTCTTTCACGCCGAGGATCAACTCACACCAAGGTGGCACGTGGCACAGCCCTGTGGGAAAGCCTCGTGGGAAAGCCTCGAGGGACAGCCTCGAGGGAAAGCCACAGATCCCTTGATCCACGTGACAGGAAGCGTGACACTACTGCTGCAGCTCGGGAGGAAAGCGCACGTGCATGCCCCCACTCGAGACGAGGCCTGACTCCCCTGGGGAGACTCAGAAGCACCCCAAGATCCATGGCAACACTGGAGAGGAATCCTCAGGTTCCGGCCCCGACTCCACACAAGGACTGAGGCCCCGGCATGGACGGGAGAGGAATCCCGAGAGGTCCCCTAGCAACTCGCATGGGGACTGGCCTTTCCTGAGGCCACCAGTGCGGGTCCCTGAGGTCCCCGTCGTAACTCGAGAAGACCTGCCGCAACTCGAGAAAATCCAGGAGGTTCTCCCCTCCAGGCGAGATGAGGCCCATTTCCGCTGAGGCGTCTCGAGGCTGATCACACCTCACCTCTGGAACTTCGAAAGGGTTCTTCACACCCTTGATGCAAATCAAGAAGTTCCCCGACCTAGCCGTCTCCACTCGAGAGGAATCACGAGGGTCCCGCCCACATCCAGAGGAGCCCCGTTTCCGCCTCGTAGCTCGAGATGAGGGATCCTTTCCCTGCTTCGTCGGGAAAGAGTTCCCGGCGTTCCCGTCGCATCTCAAGAGGAGGCCCTCTGAACAGGTACGGCGAGAGGAACTCCAGGGTCGTGCCACCATTCCAAGAGTCCCCCAGATGTCTCAGTCCATTCCAGAGGAACCTCTTTTCCCTTCACCGGCTCGTCTTTCACGCCGAGGATCGACTCACGCCAAGGTGGCACGTGGCACAGCCCTGTGGGAAAGCCTCGTGGGATAGCCTCGAGGGACAGCCTCGAGGGAAAGCCACAGATCCCTTGATCCACGTGACAGGAAGCGTGACACTACTGCTGCAGCTCAGGAGGAAAGCGCACGTGCATGCCCCCACTCGAGACGAGGCCTGACTCCCCTGGGGAGACTCAGAAGCACCCCAAGATCCATGGCAACACTCGCGAGGAATCCTCCGGTTCCGGCCCCGACTCCACACAAGGACTGAGGCCCCGGCATGGACGGGAGAGGAATCCCGAGCGGTCCCCTAGCAACTCGCATGGGGACTGGCCTTTCCTGAGGCCACCAGTGCGGGTCCCTGAGGTCCCCGTCGTAACTCGAGAAGACCTGCCGCAACTCGAGAAAATCCAGGAGGTTCTCCCCTCCAGGCGAGATGAGGCCCATTTCCGCTGAGGCGTCTCGAGGCTGATCACACCTCACCTCTGGAACTTCGAAAGGGTCCTTCACACCCTTGGTGCAAATCAAGAAGTTCCCCGACCTAGCCGTCTCCACTCGAGAGGAATCACGAGGGTCCCGCCCACATCCAGAGGAGCCCCGTTTCCGCCTCGTAGCTCGAGATGAGGGATCCTTTCCCTGCTTCGTCGGGAAAGAGTTCCCGGCGTTCCCGTCGCATCTCAAGAGGAGGCCCTCTCAACAGGAACGGCGAGAGGAACTCCAGGGTCGTGCCACCATTCCAAGAGTCCCCCAGATGTCTCAGTCCATTCCAGAGGAACCTCTTTTCCCTTCACCGGCTCGTCTTTCACGCCGAGGATCGACTCACACCAAGGTGGCACGTGGCACAGCCCTGTGGGAAAGCCTCGTGGGAAAGCCTCGAGGGACTGCCTCGAGGGAAAGCCACAGATCCCTTGATCCACGTGACAGGAAGCGTGACACTACTGCTGCAGCTCGGGAGGAAAGCGCACGTGCATGCCCCCACTCGAGACGAGGCCTGACTCCCCTGGGGAGACTCAGAAGCACCCCAAGATCCATGGCAACACTGGAGAGGAATCCTCAGGTTCCGGCCCCGACTCCACACAAGGACTGAGGCCCCGGCATGGACGGGAGAGGAATCCCGAGAGGTCCCCTAGCAACTCGCATGGGGACTGGCCTTTCCTGAGGCCACCAGAGCGGGTCCCTGAGGTCCCCGTCGTAACTCGAGAAGACCTGCCGCAACTCGAGAAAATCCAGGAGGTTCTCCCCTCCAGGAGAGATGAGGCCCATTTCCGCTGAGGCGTCTCGAGGCTGATCACACCTCACCTCTGGAACTTCGAAAGGGTTCTTCACACCCTTGATGCAAATCAAGAAGTTCCCCGACCTAGCCGTCTCCACTCGAGAGGAATCACGAGGGTCCCGCTCACATCCAGAGGAGCCCCGTTTCCGCCTCGTAGCTCGAGATGAGGGATCCTTTCCCTGCTTCGTCGGGAAAGAGTTCACGGCGTTCCCGTCGCATCTCAAGAGGAGGCCCTCTGAACAGGTACGGCGAGAGGAACTCCAGGGTCGTGCCACCATTCCAAGAGTCCCCCAGATGTCTCAGTCCATTCCAGAGGAACCTCTTTTCCCTTCACCGGCTCGTCTTTCACGCCGAGGATCGACTCACGCCAAGGTGGCACGTGGCACAGCCCTGTGGGAAAGCCTCGTGGGAAAGCCTCGAGGGACAGCCTCGAGGGAAAGCCACAGATCCCTTGATCCACGTGACAGGAAGCGTGACACTACTGCTGCAGCTCAGGAGGAAAGCGCACGTGCATGCCCCCACTCGAGACGAGGCCTGACTCCCCTGGGGAGACTCAGAAGCACCCCAAGATCCATGGCAACACTGGAGAGGAATCCTCAGGTTCCGGCCCCGACTCCACACAAGGACTGAGGCCCCGGCATGGACGGGAGAGGAATCCCGAGAGGTCCCCTAGCAACTCGCATGGGGACTGGCCTTTCCTGAGGCCACCAGAGCGGGTCCCCTGAGGTCCCCGTCGTAACTCGAGAAGACCTGCCGCAACTCGAGAAAATCCAGGAGGTTCTCCCCTCCAGGAGAGATGAGGCCCATTTCCGCTGAGGCGTCTCGAGGCTGATCACACCTCACCTCTGGAACTTCGAAAGGGTTCTTCACACCCCTTGATGCAAATCAAGAAGTTCCCCGACCTAGCCGTCTCCACTCGAGAGGAATCACGAGGGTCCCGCTCACATCCAGAGGAGCCCCGTTTCCGCCTCGTAGCTCGAGATGAGGGATCCTTTCCCTGCTTCGTCGGGAAAGAGTTCACGGCGTTCCCCGTCGCATCTCAAGAGGAGGCCCTCTGAACAGGTACGGCGAGAGGAACTCCAGGGTCGTGCCACCATTCCAAGAGTCCCCCAGATGTCTCAGTCCATTCCAGAGGAACCTCTTTTCCCTTCACCGGCTCGTCTTTCACGCCGAGGATCGACTCACGCCAAGGTGGCACGTGGCACAGCCCTGTGGGAAAGCCTCGTGGGAAAGCCTCGAGGGACAGCCCTCGAGGGAAAGCCACAGATCCCTTGATCCACGTGACAGGAAGCGTGACACTACTGCTGCAGCTCAGGAGGAAAGCGCACGTGCATGCCCCCACTCGAGACGAGGCCTGACTCCCCTGGGGAGACTCAGAAGCACCCCAAGATCCATGGCAACACTGGAGAGGAATCCTCAGGTTCCGGCCCCCGACTCCACACAAGGACTGAGGCCCCGGCATGGACGGGAGAGGAATCCCGAGAGGTCCCCTAGCAACTCGCATGGGGACTGGCCTTTCCTGAGGCCACCAGTGCGGGTCCCTGAGGTCCACATCGTAACTCGAGAAGACCTGCCCCAACTCGAGAAAATCCAGGAGGTTCTCCCCTCCAGGCGAGATGAGGCCCATTTCCGCTGAGGCGTCTCGAGGCTGATCACACCTCACCTCTGGAACTTCGAAAGGGTTCTTCACAGCCTTGGTGCAAGTCAAGAAGTTCCCCGACCTAGCCGTCTCCACTCGAGAGGAATCCACGAGGGTCCCGCCCACATCCAGAGGAGCCCCGTTTCCGCCTCGTAGCTCGAGATGAGGAATCCTTTCCCTGCTTCGTCGGGAAAGAGTTCCCGGCGTTCCCGTCGCATCTCAAGAGGAGGCCCTCTCAACAGGAACGGCGAGAGGAACTCCAGGGTCGTGCCCACCATTCCAAGAGTCCCCCAGATGTCTCAGTCCATTCCAGAGGAACCTCTTTTCCCTTCACCCGGCTCGTCTTTCACGCCGAGGATCGACTCACGCCAAGGTGGCACGTGAAACAGCCCTGTGGGAAAGCCTCGTGGGAAAGCCTCGAGGGACAGCCTCGAGGGAAAGCCACAGATCCCTTGATCCACGTGACAGGAAGCGTGACACTACTGCTGCAGCTCGGAGGAAAGCGCACGTGCATGCCCCCACTCGAGACGAGGCCTGACTCCCCTGGGGAGACTCAGAAGCACCCCAAGATCCATGGCAACACTGGAGAGCAATCCTCAGGTTCCGGCCCCGACTCCACACAAGGACTGAGGCCCCGGCATGGACAGGAGAGGAATCCCGAGCGGTCCCCTAGCAACTCGCATGGGGACTGGCCTTTCCTGAGGCCACAAGAGCGGGTCCCTGAGGTGCCCGTCGTAACTCGAGAAGACCTGCCGCAACTCGAGAAAATCCAGGAGGTTCTCCCTCCAGGCGAGATGAGGCCCATTTCCGCTGAGGCGTCTCGAGGCTGATCACACCTCCCCTCTGGAACTTCGAAAGGGTCCTTCACACCCTTGGTGCAAATCAAGAAGTTCCCCGACCTAGCCGTCTCCACTCGATAGGAATCACGAGGGTCCCGCCCACATCCAGAGGAGCCCCGTTTCCGCCTCGTAGCTCGAGATGAGGGATCCTTTCCCTGCTTCGTCGGGAAAGAGTCCCCGGCGTTCCCGTCGCATCTCAAGAGGAGGCCCTCTCAACAGGAACGGCGAGAGGGAACTCCAGGGTCGTGCCACCATTCCAAGAGTCCCCCAGATGTCTCAGTCCATTCCAGAGGAACCTCTTTTCCCTTCACCGGCTCGTCTTTCACGCCGAGGATCGACTCACGCCAAGGTGGCACGTGGCACAGCCCTGTGGGAAAGCCTCGTGGGAAAGCCTCGAGGGACAGCCTCGAGGGAAAGCCACAGATCCCTTGATCCACGTGACAGGAAGCGTGACACTACTGCTGCAGCTCGGGAGGAAAGCGCACGTGCATGCCCCCACTCGAGACGAGGCCTGACTCCCCTGGGGAGACTCAGAAGCACCCCAAGATCCATGGCAACACTGGAGAGCAATCCTCAGGTTCCGGCCCAGACTCCACACAAGGACTGAGGCCCCGGCATGGACGGGAGAGGAATCCCGAGAGGTCCCCTAGCAACTCGCATGGGGACTGGCCTTTCCTGAGGCCACCAGAGCGGGTCCCTGAGGTCCCCGTCGTAACTCGAGAAGACCTGCCGCAACTCGAGAAAATCCAGGAGGTTCTCCCCCTCCAGGCGAGATGAGGCCCATTTCCGCTGAGGCGTCTCGAGGCTGATCACACCTCCCCTCTGGAACTTCGAAAGGGTCCTTCACACCCTTGGTGCAAATCAAGAAGTTCCCCGACCTAGCCGTCTCCACTCGAGAGGAATCACGAGGGTCCCGCCCACATCCAGGGGAGCCCCGTTTCCGCCTCGTAGCTCGAGATGAGGGATCCTTTCCCTGCTTCGTCGGGAAAGAGTTCCCAGCGTTCCCGTCGCATCTCAAGAGGAGGCCCTCTGAACAGGAACGGCGATAGGAACTCCAGGGTCGTGCCACCATTCCAAGAGTCCCCCAGATGTCTCAGTCCATTCCAGAGGAACCTCTTTTCCCTTCACCGGCTCGTCTTTCACGCGGAGGATCGACTCACGCCAAGGTGGCACGTGGCACAGCCCTGTGGGAAAGCCTCGTGGGAAAGCCTCGAGGGACAGACTCGAGGGAAAGCCACAGATCCCTTGATCCACGTGACAGGAAGCGTGACACTACTGCTGCAGCTCAGGAGGAAAGCGCACGTGCATGCCCCCACTCGAGACGAGGCCTGACTCCCCTGGGAGACTCAGAAGCACCCCAAGATCCATGGCAACACTGGAGAGGAATCCTCAGGTTCCGGCCCCGACTCCACACAAGAACTGAGGCCCCGGCATGGACGGGAGAGGAATCCCGAGCGGTCCCCTAGCAACTCGCATGGGGACTGGCCTTTCCTGAGGCCACTAGAGCGGGTCCCTGAGGTCCCCGTCGTAACTCGAAAAGACCTGCCGCAACTCGAGAAAATCCAGGAGGTTCTCCCCTCCAGGCGAGATGAGGCCCATTTCCGCTGAGGCGTCTCGAGGCTGATCACACCTCACCTCTGGAACTTCGAAAGGTCCTTCACACCCTTGGTGCAAATCAAGAAGTTCCCCGACCTAGCTGTCTCCACTCGAGAGGAATCACGAGGGTCCCGCCCACATCCAGAGGAGCCCCGTTTCCGCCTCGTAGCTCGAGATGAGGGATCCTTTCCCTGCTTCGTCGGGAAAGAGTTCCCGGCGTTCCCGTCGCATCTCAAGAGGAGGCCCTCTCAACAGGAACGGCGATAGGAACTCCAGGGTCGTGCCACCATTCCAAGAGTCCCCCAGATGTCTCAGTCCATTCCAGAGGAAACTCTTTTCCCTTCACCGGCTCGTCTTTCACGCCGAGGATCGACTCACACCAAGGTGGCACGTGGCACAGCCCTGTGGGAAAGCCTCGTGGGAAAGCCTCGAGGGACAGCCTCGAGGAAAAGCCACAGATCCCTTGATCCACGTGACAGGAAGCGTGACACTACTGCTGCAGCTCGGGAGGAAAGCGCACGTGCATGCCCCCACTCGAGACGAGGCCTGACTCCCCTGGGGAGACTCAGAAGCACCCCAAGATCCATGGCAACACTGGAGAGGAATCCTCAGGTTCCGGCCCCGACTCCACACAAGGACTGAGGCCCCGGCATGGACGGGAGAGGAATCCCGAGAGGTCCCCTAGCAACTCGCATGGGGACTGGCCTTTCCTGAGGCCACCAGAGCGGGTCCCTGAGGTCCCCGTCGTAACTCGAGAAGACCTGCCGCAACTCGAGAAAATCCAGGAGGTTCTCCCTTCCAGGCGAGATGAGGCCCATTTCCGCTGAGGCGTCTCGAGGCTGATCACACCTCACCTCTGGAACTTCGAAAGGGTTCTTCACACCCTTGATGCAAATCAAGAAGTTCCCCGACCTAGCCGTCTCCACTCGAGAGGAATCACGAGGGTCCCGCCCACATCCAGAGGAGCCCCGTTTCCGCCTCGTAGCTCGAGATGAGGGATCCTTTCCCTGCTTCGTCGGGAAAGAGTTCGCGGCGTTCCTGTCGCATCTCAAGAGGAGGCCCTCTGAACAGGTTCGACGAGAGGAACTCCAGGGTCGTGCCACCATTCCAAGAGTCCCCCAGATGTCTCAGTCCATTCCAGAGGAACCTCTTTTCCCTTCACCGGCTCGTCTTTCACGCCGAGGATCGACTCACGCCAAGGTGGCACGTGGCACAGCCCTGTGGGAAAGCCTCGTGGGAAAGCCTCGAGGGACAGCCTCGAGGGAAAGCCACAGATCCCTTGATCCACGTGACAGGAAGCGTGACACTACTGCTGCAGCTCAGGAGGAAAGCGCACGTGCATGCCCCCACTCGAGACGAGGCCTGACTCCCCTGGGGAGACTCAGAAGCACCCCAAGATCCATGGCAACACTCGCGAGGAATCCTCAGGTTCCGGCCCCGACTCCACACAAGGACTGAGGCCCCGGCATGGACGGGAGAGGAATCCCAAGCGGTCCCCTAGCAACTCGCATGGGGACTGGCCTTTCCTGAGGCCACCAGTGCGGGTCCCTGAGGTCCCCGTCGTAACTCGAGAAGACCTGCTGCAACTCGAGAAAATCCAGGAGGTTCTCCCCTCCAGGCGAGATGAGGACCATTTCCGCTGAGGCGTCTCGAGGCTGATCACACCTCACCTCTGGAACTTCGAAAGGGTCCTTCACACCCTTGGTGCAAATCAAGAAGTTCCCCGACCTAGCCGTCTCCACTCGAGAGGAATCACGAGGGTCCCGCCCACATCCAGAGGAGCCCCGTTTCCGCCTCGTAGCTCGAGATGAGGGATCCTTTCCCTGCTTCGTCGGGAAAGAGTTCCCGGCGTTCCCGTCGCATCTCAAGAGGAGGCCCTCTCAACAGGAACGGCGAGAGGAACTCCAGGGTCGTGCCACCATTCCAAGAGTCCCCCAGATGTCTCAGTCCATTCCAGAGGAACCTCTTTTCCCTTCACCGGCTCGTCTTTCACGCCGAGGATCGACTCACACCAAGGTGGCACGTGGCACAGCCCTGTGGGAAAGCCTCGTGGGAAAGCCTCGAGGGACTGCCTCGAGGGAAAGCCACAGATCCCTTGATCCACGTGACAGGAAGCGTGACACTACTGCTGCAGCTCGGGAGGAAAGCGCACGTGCATGCCCCCACTCGAGACGAGGCCTGACTCCCCTGGGGAGACTCAGAAGCACCCCAAGATCCATGGCAACACTGGAGAGGAATCCTCAGGTTCCGGCCCCGACTCCACACAAGGACTGAGGCCCCGGCATGGACGGGAGAGGAATCCCGAGAGGTCCCCTAGCAACTCGCATGGGGACTGGCCTTTCCTGAGGCCACCAGAGCGGGTCCCTGAGGTCCCCGTCGTAACTCGAGAAGACCTGCCGCAACTCGAGAAAATCCAGGAGGTTCTCCCCTCCAGGAGAGATGAGGCCCATTTCCGCTGAGGCGTCTCGAGGCTGATCACACCTCACCTCTGGAACTTCGAAAGGGTTCTTCACACCCTTGATGCAAATCAAGAAGTTCCCCGACCTAGCCGTCTCCACTCGAGAGGAATCACGAGGGTCCCGCCCACATCCAGAGGAGCCCCGTTTCCGCCTCGTAGCTCGAGATGAGGGATCCTTTCCCTGCTTCGTCGGGAAAGAGTTCGCGGCGTTCCTGTCGCATCTCAAGAGGAGGCCCTCTGAACAGGTTCGGCGAGAGGAACTCCAGGGTCGTGCCACCATTCCAAGAGTCCCCCAGATGTCTCAGTCCATTCCAGAGGAACCTCTTTTCCCTTCACCGGCTCGTCTTTCACGCCGAGGATCGACTCACGCCAAGGTGGCACGTGGCACAGCCCTGTGGGAAAGCCTCGTGGGAAAGCCTCGAGGGACAGCCTCGAGGGAAAGCCACAGATCCCTTGATCCACGTGACAGGAAGCGTGACACTACTGCTGCAGCTCAGGAGGAAAGCGCACGTGCATGCCCCCACTCGAGACGAGGCCTGACTCCCCTGGGGAGACTCAGAAGCACCCCAAGATCCATGGCAACACTCGCGAGGAATCCTCAGGTTCCGGCCCCGACTCCACACAAGGACTGAGGCCCCGGCATGGACGGGAGAGGAATCCCGAGCGGTCCCCTAGCAACTCGCATGGGGACTGGCCTTTCCTGAGGCCACCAGTGCGGGTCCCTGAGGTCCCCGTCGTAACTCGAGAAGACCTGCTGCAACTCGAGAAAATCCAGGAGGTTCTCCCCTCCAGGCGAGATGAGGACCATTTCCGCTGAGGCGTCTCGAGGCTGATCACACCTCACCTCTGGAACTTCGAAAGGGTCCTTCACACCCTTGGTGCAAATCAAGAAGTTCCCCGACCTAGCCGTCTCCACTCGAGAGGAATCACGAGGGTCCCGCCCACATCCAGAGGAGCCCCGTTTCCGCCTCGTAGCTCGAGATGAGGGATCCTTTCCCTGCTTCGTCGGGAAAGAGTTCCCGGCGTTCCCGTCGCATCTCAAGAGGAGGCCCTCTCAACAGGAACGGCGAGAGGAACTCCAGGGTCGTGCCACCATTCCAAGAGTCCCCCAGATGTCTCAGTCCATTCCAGAGGAACCTCTTTTCCCTTCACCGGCTCGTCTTTCACGCCGAGGATCGACTCACACCAAGGTGGCACGTGGCACAGCCCTGTGGGAAAGCCTCGTGGGAAAGCCTCGAGGGACTGCCTCGAGGGAAAGCCACAGATCCCTTGATCCACGTGACAGGAAGCGTGACACTACTGCTGCAGCTCGGGAGGAAAGCGCACGTGCATGCCCCCACTCGAGACGAGGCCTGACTCCCCTGGGGAGACTCAGAAGCACCCCAAGATCCATGGCAACACTGGAGAGGAATCCTCAGGTTCCGGCCCCGACTCCACACAAGGACTGAGGCCCCGGCATGGACGGGAGAGGAATCCCGAGAGGTCCCCTAGCAACTCGCATGGGGACTGGCCTTTCCTGAGGCCACCAGAGCGGGTCCCTGAGGTCCCCGTCGTAACTCGAGAAGACCTGCCGCAACTCGAGAAAATCCAGGAGGTTCTCCCCTCCAGGAGAGATGAGGCCCATTTCCGCTGAGGCGTCTCGAGGCTGATCACACCTCACCTCTGGAACTTCGAAAGGGTTCTTCACACCCTTGATGCAAATCAAGAAGTTCCCCGACCTAGCCGTCTCCACTCGAGAGGAATCACGAGGGTCCCGCCCACATCCAGAGGAGCCCCGTTTCCGCCTCGTAGCTCGAGATGAGGGATCCTTTCCCTGCTTCGTCGGGAAAGAGTTCGCGGCGTTCCCGTCGCATCTCAAGAGGAGGCCCTCTGAACAGGTACGGCGAGAGGAACTCCAGGGTCGTGCCACCATTCCAAGAGTCCCCCAGATGTCTCAGTCCATTCCAGAGGAACCTCTTTTCCCTTCACCGGCTCGTCTTTCACGCCGAGGATCGACTCACGCCAAGGTGGCACGTGGCACAGCCCTGTGGGAAAGCCTCGTGGGAAAGCCTCGAGGGACAGCCTCGAGGGAAAGC
The DNA here is from genome assembly GCF_023091745.1 of Budorcas taxicolor. Lineage (NCBI taxonomy): Eukaryota > Metazoa > Chordata > Mammalia > Artiodactyla > Bovidae > Budorcas > Budorcas taxicolor. Next base: position 968,362 of record NC_068927.1, on the reverse strand, counting down.
CACAGATCCCTTGATCCACGTGACAGGAAGCGTGACACTACTGCTGCAGCTCAGGAGGAAAGCGCACGTGCATGCCCCCACTCGAGACGAGGCCTGACTCCCCTGGGGAGACACAGAAGCACCCCAAGATCCATGGCAACACTCGCGAGGAATCCTCAGGTTCCGGCCCCGACTCCACACAAGGACTGAGGCCCCGGCATGGACGGGAGAGGAATCCCGAGCGGTCCCCTAGCAACTCGCATGGGGACTGGCCTTTCCTGAGGCCACCAGTGCGGGTCCCTGAGGTCCCCGTCGTAACTCGAGAAGACCTGCCGCAACTCGAGAAAATCCAGGAGGTTCTCCCCTCCAGGCGAGATGAGGCCCATTTCCGCTGAGGCGTCTCGAGGCTGATCACACCTCACCTCTGGAACTTCGAAAGGGTCCTTCACACCCTTGGTGCAAATCAAGAAGTTCCCCGACCTAGCCGTCTCCACTCGAGAGGAATCACGAGGGTCCCGCCCACATCCAGAGGAGCCCCGTTTCCGCCTCGTAGCTCGAGATGAGGGATCCTTTCCCTGCTTCTTCGGGAAAGAGTTCCCGGCGTTCCCGTCGCATCTCAAGAGGAGGCCCTCTCAACAGGAACGGCGAGAGGAACTCCAGGGTCGTGCCACCATTCCAAGAGTCCCCCAGATGTCTCAGTCCATTCCAGAGGAACCTCTTTTCCCTTCACCGGCTCGTCTTTCACGCCGAGGATCGACTCACACCAAGGTGGCACGTGGCACAGCCCTGTGGGAAAGCCTCGTGGGAAAGCCTCGAGGGACTGCCTCGAGGGAAAGCCACAGATCCCTTGATCCACGTGACAGGAAGCGTGACACTACTGCTGCAGCTCGGGAGGAAAGCGCACGTGCATGCCCCCACTCGAGACGAGGCCTGACTCCCCTGGGGAGACTCAGAAGCACCCCAAGATCCATGGCAACACTGGAGAGGAATCCTCAGGTTCCGGCCCCGACTCCACACAAGGACTGAGGCCCCGGCATGGACGGGAGAGGAATCCCGAGAGGTCCCCTAGCAACTCGCATGGGGACTGGCCTTTCCTGAGGCCACCAGAGCGGGTCCCTGAGGTCCCCGTCGTAACTCGAGAAGACCTGCCGCAACTCGAGAAAATCCAGGAGGTTCTCCCCTCCAGGCGAGATGAGGCCCATTTCCGCTGAGGCGTCTCGAGGCTGATCACACCTCACCTCTGGAACTTCGAAAGGGTTCTTCACACCCTTGATGCAAATCAAGAAGTTCCCCGACCTAGCCGTCTCCACTCGAGAGGAATCACGAGGGTCCCGCCCACATCCAGAGGAGCCCCGTTTCCGCCTCGTAGCTCGAGATGAGGGATCCTTTCCCTGCTTCGTCGGGAAAGAGTTCGCGGCGTTCCCGTCGCATCTCAAGAGGAGGCCCTCTGAACAGGTACGGCGAGAGGAACTCCAGGGTCGTGCCACCATTCCAAGAGTCCCCCAGATGTCTCAGTCCATTCCAGAGGAACCTCTTTTCCCTTCACCGGCTCGTCTTTCACGCCGAGGATCGACTCACGCCAAGGTGGCACGTGGCACAGCCCTGTGGGAAAGCCTCGTGGGAAAGCCTCGAGGGACAGCCTCGAGGGAAAGCCACAGATCCCTTGATCCACGTGACAGGAAGCGTGACACTACTGCTGCAGCTCGGGAGGAAAGCGCACGTGCATGCCCCCACTCGAGACGAGGCCTGACTCCCCTGGGGAGACTCAGAAGCACCCCAAGATCCATGGCAACACTCGCGAGGAATCCTCAGGTTCCGGCCCCGACTCCACACAAGGACTGAGGCCCCGGCATGGACGGGAGAGGAATCCCGAGCGGTCCCCTAGCAACTCGCATGGGGACTGGCCTTTCCTGAGGCCACCAGTGCGGGTCCCTGAGGTCCCCGTCGTAACTCGAGAAGACCTGCCGCAACTCGAGAAAATCCAGGAGGTTCTCCCCTCCAGGCGAGATGAGGCCCATTTCCGCTGAGGCGTCTCGAGGCTGATCACACCTCACCTCTGGAACTTCGAAAGGGTCCTTCACACCCTTGGTGCAAATCAAGAAGTTCCCCGACCTAGCCGTCTCCACTCGAGAGGAATCACGAGGGTCCCGCCCACATCCAGAGGAGCCCCGTTTCCGCCTCGTAGCTCGAGATGAGGGATCCTTTCCCTGCTTCGTCGGGAAAGAGTTCCCGGCGTTCCCGTCGCATCTCAAGAGGAGGCCCTCTCAACAGGAACGGCGAGAGGAACTCCAGGGTCGTGCCACCATTCCAAGAGTCCCCCAGATGTCTCAGTCCATTCCAGAGGAACCTCTTTTCCCTTCACCGGCTCGTCTTTCACGCCGAGGATCGACTCACACCAAGGTGGCACGTGGCACAGCCCTGTGGGAAAGCCTCGTGGGAAAGCCTCGAGGGACTGCCTCGAGGGAAAGCCACAGATCCCTTGATCCACGTGACAGGAAGCGTGACACTACTGCTGCAGCTCGGGAGGAAAGCGCACGTGCATGCCCCCACTCGAGACGAGGCCTGACTCCCCTGGGGAGACTCAGAAGCACCCCAAGATCCATGGCAACACTGGAGAGGAATCCTCAGGTTCCGGCCCCGACTCCACACAAGGACTGAGGCCCCGGCATGGACGGGAGAGGAATCCCGAGAGGTCCCCTAGCAACTCGCATGGGGACTGGCCTTTCCTGAGGCCACCAGAGCGGGTCCCTGAGGTCCCCGTCGTAACTCGAGAAGACCTGCCGCAACTCGAGAAAATCCAGGAGGTTCTCCCCTCCAGGCGAGATGAGGCCCATTTCCGCTGAGGCGTCTCGAGGCTGATCACACCTCACCTCTGGAACTTCGAAAGGGTTCTTCACACCCTTGATGCAAATCAAGAAGTTCCCCGACCTAGCCGTCTCCACTCGAGAGGAATCACGAGGGTCCCGCCCACATCCAGAGGAGCCCCGTTTCCGCCTCGTAGCTCGAGATGAGGGATCCTTTCCCTGCTTCGTCGGGAAAGAGTTCGCGGCGTTCCCGTCGCATCTCAAGAGGAGGCCCTCTGAACAGGTACGGCGAGAGGAACTCCAGGGTCGTGCCACCATTCCAAGAGTCCCCCAGATGTCTCAGTCCATTCCAGAGGAACCTCTTTTCCCTTCACCGGCTCGTCTTTCACGCCGAGGATCGACTCACGCCAAGGTGGCACGTGGCACAGCCCTGTGGGAAAGCCTCGTGGGAAAGCCTCGAGGGACAGCCTCGAGGGAAAGCCACAGATCCCTTGATCCACGTGACAGGAAGCGTGACACTACTGCTGCAGCTCGGGAGGAAAGCGCACGTGCATGCCCCCACTCGAGACGAGGCCTGACTCCCCTGGGGAGACTCAGAAGCACCCCAAGATCCATGGCAACACTCGCGAGGAATCCTCAGGTTCCGGCCCCGACTCCACACAAGGACTGAGGCCCCGGCATGGACGGGAGAGGAATCCCGAGCGGTCCCCTAGCAACTCGCATGGGGACTGGCCTTTCCTGAGGCCACCAGTGCGGGTCCCTGAGGTCCCCGTCGTAACTCGAGAAGACCTGCCGCAACTCGAGAAAATCCAGGAGGTTCTCCCCTCCAGGCGAGATGAGGCCCATTTCCGCTGAGGCGTCTCGAGGCTGATCACACCTCACCTCTGGAACTTCGAAAGGGTCCTTCACACCCTTGGTGCAAATCAAGAAGTTCCCCGACCTAGCCGTCTCCACTCGAGAGGAATCACGAGGGTCCCGCCCACATCCAGAGGAGCCCCGTTTCCGCCTCGTAGCTCGAGATGAGGGATCCTTTCCCTGCTTCGTCGGGAAAGAGTTCCCGGCGTTCCCGTCGCATCTCAAGAGGAGGCCCTCTCAACAGGAACGGCGAGAGGAACTCCAGGGTCGTGCCACCATTCCAAGAGTCCCCCAGATGTCTCAGTCCATTCCAGAGGAACCTCTTTTCCCTTCACCGGCTCGTCTTTCACGCCGAGGATCGACTCACACCAAGGTGGCACGTGGCACAGCCCTGTGGGAAAGCCTCGTGGGAAAGCCTCGAGGGACTGCCTCGAGGGAAAGCCACAGATCCCTTGATCCACGTGACAGGAAGCGTGACACTACTGCTGCAGCTCGGGAGGAAAGCGCACGTGCATGCCCCCACTCGAGACGAGGCCTGACTCCCCTGGGGAGACTCAGAAGCACCCCAAGATCCATGGCAACACTGGAGAGGAATCCTCAGGTTCCGGCCCCGACTCCACACAAGGACTGAGGCCCCGGCATGGACGGGAGAGGAATCCCGAGAGGTCCCCTAGCAACTCGCATGGGGACTGGCCTTTCCTGAGGCCACCAGAGCGGGTCCCTGAGGTCCACATCGTAACTCGAGAAGACCTGCCGCAACTCGAGAAAATCCAGGAGGTTCTCCCCTCCAGGAGAGATGAGGCCCATTTCCGCTGAGGCGTCTCGAGGCTGATCACACCTCACCTCTGGAACTTCGAAAGGGTCCTTCACACCCTTGGTGCAAATCAAGAAGTTCCCCGACCTAGCCGTCTCCACTCGAGAGGAATCACGAGGGTCCCGCCCACATCCAGAGGAGCCCCGTTTCCGCCTCGTAGCTCGAGATGAGGGATCCTTTCCCTGCTTCGTCGGGAAAGAGTTCCCGGCGTTCCCGTCGCATCTCAAGAGGAGGCCCTCTCAACAGGAACGGCGAGAGGAACTCCAGGGTCGTGCCACCATTCCAAGAGTCCCCCAGATGTCTCAGTCCATTCCAGAGGAACCTCTTTTCCCTTCACCGGCTCGTCTTTCACGCCGAGGATCGACTCACACCAAGGTGGCACGTGGCACAGCCCTGTGGGAAAGCCTCGTGGGAAAGCCTCGAGGGACTGCCTCGAGGGAAAGCCACAGATCCCTTGATCCACGTGACAGGAAGCGTGACACTACTGCTGCAGCTCGGGAGGAAAGCGCACGTGCATGCCCCCACTCGAGACGAGGCCTGACTCCCCTGGGGAGACTCAGAAGCACCCCAAGATCCATGGCAACACTGGAGAGGAATCCTCAGGTTCCGGCCCCGACTCCACACAAGGACTGAGGCCCCGGCATGGACGGGAGAGGAATCCCGAGAGGTCCCCTAGCAACTCGCATGGGGACTGGCCTTTCCTGAGGCCACCAGAGCGGGTCCCTGAGGTCCCCGTCGTAACTCGAGAAGACCTGCCGCAACTCGAGAAAATCCAGGAGGTTCTCCCCTCCAGGAGAGATGAGGCCCATTTCCGCTGAGGCGTCTCGAGGCTGATCACACCTCACCTCTGGAACTTCGAAAGGGTTCTTCACACCCTTGATGCAAATCAAGAAGTTCCCCGACCTAGCCGTCTCCACTCGAGAGGAATCACGAGGGTCCCGCCCACATCCAGAGGAGCCCCGTTTCCGCCTCGTAGCTCGAGATGAGGGATCCTTTCCCTGCTTCGTCGGGAAAGAGTTCGCGGCGTTCCCGTCGCATCTCAAGAGGAGGCCCTCTGAACAGGTACGGCGAGAGGAACTCCAGGGTCGTGCCACCATTCCAAGAGTCCCCCAGATGTCTCAGTCCATTCCAGAGGAACCTCTTTTCCCTTCACCGGCTCGTCTTTCACGCCGAGGATCGACTCACGCCAAGGTGGCACGTGGCACAGCCCTGTGGGAAAGCCTCGTGGGAAAGCCTCGAGGGACAGCCTCGAGGGAAAGCCACAGATCCCTTGATCCACGTGACAGGAAGCGTGACACTACTGCTGCAGCTCAGGAGGAAAGCGCACGTGCATGCCCCCACTCGAGACGAGGCCTGACTCCCCTGGGGAGACACAGAAGCACCCCAAGATCCATGGCAACACTCGCGAGGAATCCTCAGGTTCCGGCCCCGACTCCACACAAGGACTGAGGCCCCGGCATGGACGGGAGAGGAATCCCGAGCGGTCCCCTAGCAACTCGCATGGGGACTGGCCTTTCCTGAGGCCACCAGTGCGGGTCCCTGAGGTCCCCGTCGTAACTCGAGAAGACCTGCCGCAACTCGAGAAAATCCAGGAGGTTCTCCCCTCCAGGCGAGATGAGGCCCATTTCCGCTGAGGCGTCTCGAGGCTGATCACACCTCACCTCTGGAACTTCGAAAGGGTCCTTCACACCCTTGGTGCAAATCAAGAAGTTCCCCGACCTAGCCGTCTCCACTCGAGAGGAATCACGAGGGTCCCGCCCACATCCAGAGGAGCCCCGTTTCCGCCTCGTAGCTCGAGATGAGGGATCCTTTCCCTGCTTCGTCGGGAAAGAGTTCCCGGCGTTCCCGTCGCATCTCAAGAGGAGGCCCTCTCAACAGGAACGGCGAGAGGAACTCCAGGGTCGTGCCACCATTCCAAGAGTCCCCCAGATGTCTCAGTCCATTCCAGAGGAACCTCTTTTCCCTTCACCGGCTCGTCTTTCACGCCGAGGATCGACTCACACCAAGGTGGCACGTGGCACAGCCCTGTGGGAAAGCCTCGTGGGAAAGCCTCGAGGGACTGCCTCGAGGGAAAGCCACAGATCCCTTGATCCACGAGACAGGAAGCGTGACACTACTGCTGCAGCTCGGGAGGAAAGCGCACGTGCATGCCCCCACTCGAGACGAGGCCTGACTCCCCTGGGGAGACTCAGAAGCACCCCAAGATCCATGGCAACACTGGAGAGGAATCCTCAGGTTCCGGCCCCGACTCCACACAAGGACTGAGGCCCCGGCATGGACGGGAGAGGAATCCCGAGAGGTCCCCTAGCAACTCGCATGGGGACTGGCCTTTCCTGAGGCCACCAGAGCGGGTCCCTGAGGTCCCCGTCGTAACTCGAGAAGACCTGCCGCAAGTCGAGAAAATCCAGGAGGTTCTCCCCTCCAGGCGAGATGAGGCCCATTTCCGCTGAGGCGTCTCGAGGCTGATCACACCTCACCTCTGGAACTTCGAAAGGGTTCTTCACACCCTTGATGCAAATCAAGAAGTTCCCCGACCTAGCCGTCTCCACTCGAGAGGAATCACGAGGGTCCCGCCCACATCCAGAGGAGCCCCGTTTCCGCCTCGTAGCTCGAGATGAGGGATCCTTTCCCTGCTTCGTCGGGAAAGAGTCCCCGGCGTTCCCGTCGCATCTCAAGAGGAGGCCCTCTGAACAGGTACGGCGAGAGGAACTCCAGGGTCGTGCCACCATTCCAAGAGTCCCCCAGATGTCTCAGTCCATTCCAGAGGAACCTCTTTTCCCTTCACCGGCTCGTCTTTCACGCCGAGGATCGACTCACGCCAAGGTGGCACGTGGCACAGCCCTGTGGGAAAGCCTCGTGGGAAAGCCTCGAGGGACAGCCTCGAGGGAAAGCCACAGATCCCTTGATCCACGTGACAGGAAGCGTGACACTACTGCTGCAGCTCGGGAGGAAAGCGCACGTGCATGCCCCCACTCGAGACGAGGCCTGACTCCCCTGGGGAGACTCAGAAGCACCCCAAGATCCATGGCAACACTCGCGAGGAATCCTCAGGTTCCGGCCCCGACTCCACACAAGGACTGAGGCCCCGGCATGGACGGGAGAGGAATCCCGAGCGGTCCCCTAGCAACTCGCATGGGGACTGGCCTTTCCTGAGGCCACCAGTGCGGGTCCCTGAGGTCCCCGTCGTAACTCGAGAAGACCTGCCGCAACTCGAGAAAATCCTGGAGGTTCTCCCCTCCAGGCGAGATGAGGCCCATTTCCGCTGAGGCGTCTCGAGGCTGATCACACCTCACCTCTGGAACTTCGAAAGGGTCCTTCACACCCTTGGTGCAAATCAAGAAGTTCCCCGACCTAGCCGTCTCCACTCGAGAGGAATCACGAGGGTCCCGCCCACATCCAGAGGAGACCCGTTTCCGCCTCGTAGCTCGAGATGAGGGATCCTTTCCCTGCTTCGTCGGGAAAGAGTTCCCGGCGTTCCCGTCGCATCTCAAGAGGAGGCCCTCTCAACAGGAACGGCGAGAGGAACTCCAGGGTCGTGCCACCATTCCAAGAGTCCCCCAGATGTCTCAGTCCATTCCAGAGGAACCTCTTTTCCCTTCACCGGCTCGTCTTTCACGCCGAGGATCGACTCACACCAAGGTGGCACGTGGCACAGCCCTGTGGGAAAGCCTCGTGGGAAAGCCTCGAGGGACTGCCTCGAGGGAAAGCCACAGATCCCTTGATCCACGTGACAGGAAGCGTGACACTACTGCTGCAGCTCGGGAGGAAAGCGCACGTGCATGCCCCCACTCGAGACGAGGCCTGACTCCCCTGGGGAGACTCAGAAGCACCCCAAGATCCATGGCAACACTGGAGAGGAATCCTCAGGTTCCGGCCCCGACTCCACACAAGGACTGAGGCCCCGGCATGGACGGGAGAGGAATCCCGAGAGGTCCCCTAGCAACTCGCATGGGGACTGGCCTTTCCTGAGGCCACCAGAGCGGGTCCCTGAGGTCCACATCGTAACTCGAGAAGACCTGCCGCAACTCGAGAAAATCCAGGAGGTTCTCCCCTCCAGGAGAGATGAGGCCCATTTCCGCTGAGGCGTCTCGAGGCTGATCACACCTCACCTCTGGAACTTCGAAAGGGTTCTTCACACCCTTGATGCAAATCAAGAAGTTCCCCGACCTAGCCGTCTCCACTCGAGAGGAATCACGAGGGTCCCGCTCACATCCAGAGGAGCCCCGTTTCCGCCTCGTAGCTCGAGATGAGGGATCCTTTCCCTGCTTCGTCGGGAAAGAGTTCACGGCGTTCCCGTCGCATCTCAAGAGGAGGCCCTCTGAACAGGTACGGCGAGAGGAACTCCAGGGTCGTGCCACCATTCCAAGAGTCCCCCAGATGTCTCAGTCCATTCCAGAGGAACCTCTTTTCCCTTCACCGGCTCGTCTTTCACGCCTAGGATCGACTCACGCCAAGGTGGCACGTGGCACAGCCCTGTGGGAAAGCCTCGTGGGAAAGCCTCGAGGGACAGCCTCGAGGGAAAGCCACAGATCCATTGATCCACGTGACAGGAAGCGTGACACTACTGCTGCAGCTCGGGAGGAAAGCGCACGTGCATGCCCCCACTCGAGACGAGGCCTGACTCCCCTGGGGAGACTCAGAAGCACCCCAAGATCCATGGCAACACTGGAGAGGAATCCTCAGGTTCCGGCCCCGACTCCACACAAGGACTGAGGCCCCGGCATGGACGGGAGAGGAATCCCGAGAGGTCCCCTAGCAACTCGCATGGGGACTGGCCTTTCCTGAGGCCACCAGAGCGGGTCCCTGAGGTCCCCGTCGTAACTCGAGAAGACCTGCCGCAACTCGAGAAAATCCAGGAGGTTCTCCCCTCCAGGCGAGATGAGGCCCATTTCCGCTGAGGCGTCTCGAGGCTGATCACACCTCACCTCTGGAACTTCGAAAGGGTCCTTCACACCCTTGGTGCAAATCAAGAAGTTCCCCGACCTAGCCGTCTCCACTCGAGTGGAATCACGAGGGTCCCGATCACATCCAGAGGAGCCCCGTTTCCGCCTCGTAGCTCGAGATGAGGGATCCTTTCCCTGCTTCGTCGGGAAAGAGTTCCCGGCGTTCCCGTCGCATCTCAAGAGGAGGCCCTCTCAACAGGAACGGCGAGCGGAACTCCAGGGTCGTGCCACCATTCCAAGAGTCCCCCAGATGTCTCAGTCCATTCCAGAGGAACCTCTTTTCCCTTCACCGGCTCGTCTTTCACGCCGAGGATCGACTCACGCCAAGGTGGCACGTGGCACAGCCCTGTGGGAAAGCCTCGTGGGAAAGCCTCGAGGGACAGCCTCGAGGGAAAGCCACAGATCCCTTGATCCACGTGACAGGAAGCGTGACACTACTGCTGCAGCTCGGGAGGAAAGCGCACGTGCATGCCCCCACTCGAGACGAGGACTGACTCCCCTGGGGAGACTCAGAAGCACCCCAAGATCCATGGCAACACTCGAGATTAATCCTCAGGTTCCGGCCCCGACTCCACACAAGGACTGAGGCCCCGGCATGGACGGGAGAGGAATCCCGAGAGGTCCCCTAGCAACTCGCATGGGGACTGGCCTTTCCTGAGGCCACTAGAGCGGGTCCCTGAGGTCCCCGTCGTAACTCGAGAAGACCTGCCGCAACTCGAGAAAATCCAGGAGGTTCTCCCATCCAGGCGAGATGAGGCCCATTTCCGCTGAGGCGTCTCGAGGCTGATCACACCTCACCTCTGGAACTTCGAAAGGGTCCTTCACACCCTTGGTGCAAATCAAGAAGTTCCCCGACCTAGCCGTCTCCACTCGAGAGGAATCACGAGGGTCCCGCCCACATCCAGAGGAGCCCCGTTTCCGCCTCGTAGCTCGAGATGAGGGATCCTTTCCCTGCTTCGTCGGGAAAGAGTTCCCGGCGTTCCCGTCGCATCTCAAGAGGAGGCCCTCTCAACAGGAACGGCGAGAGGAACTCCAGGGTCGTGCCACCATTCCAAGAGTCCCCCAGATGTCTCAGTCCATTCCAGAGGAACCTCTTTTCCCTTCACCGGCTCGTCTTTCACGCCGAGGATCGACTCACACCAAGGTGGCACGTGGCACAGCCCTGTGGGAAAGCCTCGTGGGAAAGCCTCGAGGGACTGCCTCGAGGGAAAGCCACAGATCCCTTGATCCACGTGACAGGAAGCGTGACACTACTGCTGCAGCTCGGGAGGAAAGCGCACGTGCATGCCCCCACTCGATACGAGGCCTGACTCCCCTGGGGAGACTCAGAAGCACCCCAAGATCCATGGCAACACTGGAGAGGAATCCTCAGGTTCCGGCCCCGACTCCACACAAGGACTGAGGCCCCGGCATGGACGGGAGAGGAATCCCGAGAGGTCCCCTAGCAACTCGCATGGGGACTGGCCTTTCCTGAGGCCACCAGAGCGGGTCCCTGAGGTCCCCGTCGTAACTCGAGAAGACCTGCCGCAACTCGAGAAAATCCAGGAGGTTCTCCCCTCCAGGCGAGATGAGGCCCATTTCCGCTGAGGCGTCTCGAGGCTGATCACACCTCACCTCTGGAACTTCGAAAGGGTTCTTCACACCCTTGATGCAAATCAAGAAGTTCCCCGACCTAGCCGTCTCCACTCGAGAGGAATCACGAGGGTCCCGCCCACATCCAGAGGAGCCCCGTTTCCGCCTCGTAGCTCGAGATGAGGGATCCTTTCCCTGCTTCGTCGGGAAAGAGTTCGCGGCGTTCCCGTCGCATCTCAAGAGGAGGCCCTCTGAACAGGTACGGCGAGAGGACCTCCAGGGTCGTGCCACCATTCCAAGAGTCCCCCAGATGTCTCAGTCCATTCCAGAGGAACCTCTTTTCCCTTCACCGGCTCGTCTTTCACACCGAGGATCGACTCACGCCAAGGTGGCACGTGGCACAGCCCTGTGGGAAAGCCTCGTGGGAAAGCCTCGAGGGACAGCCTCGAGGGAAAGCCACAGATCCCTTGATCCACGTGACAGGAAGCGTGACACTACTGCTGCAGCTCGGGAGGAAAGCGCACGTGCATGCCCCCACTCGAGACGAGGCCTGACTCCCCTGGGGAGACTCAGAAGCACCCCAAGATCCATGGCAACACTGGAGAGGAATCCTCAGGTTCCGGCCCCGACTCCACACAAGGACTGAGGCCCCGGCATGGACGGGAGAGGAATCCCGAGAGGTCCCCTAGCAACTCGCATGGGGACTGGCCTTTCCTGAGGCCACCAGAGCGGGTCCCTGAGGTCCCCGTCGTAACTCGAGAAGACCTGCCGCAACTCGAGAAAATCCAGGAGGTTCTCCCCTCCAGGCGAGATGAGGCCCATTTCCGCTGAGGCGTCTCGAGGCTGATCACACCTCACCTCTGGAACTTCGAAAGGGTCCTTCACACCCTTGGTGCAAATCAAGAAGTTCCCCGACCTAGCCGTCTCCACTCGAGAGGAATCACGAGGGTCCCGCCCACATCCAGAGGAGCCCCGTTTCCGCCTCGTAGCTCGAGATGAGGGATCCTTTCCCTGCTTCGTCGGGAAAGAGTTCCCGGCGTTCCCGTCGCATCTCAAGAGGAGGCCCTCTCAACAGGAACGGCGAGAGGAACTCCAGGGTCGTGCCACCATTCCAAGAGTCCCCCAGATGTCTCAGTCCATTCCAGAGGAACCTCTTTTCCCTTCACCGGCTCGTCTTTCACGCCGAGGATCGACTCACACCAAGGTGGCACGTGGCACAGCCCTGTGGGAAAGCCTCGTGGGAAAGCCTCGAGGGACTGCCTCGAGGGAAAGCCACAGATCCCTTGATCCACGAGACAGGAAGCGTGACACTACTGCTGCAGCTCGGGAGGAAAGCGCACGTGCATGCCCCCACTCGAGACGAGGCCTGACTCCCCTGGGGAGACTCAGAAGCACCCCAAGATCCATGGCAACACTGGAGAGGAATCCTCAGGTTCCGGCCCCGACTCCACACAAGGACTGAGGCCCCGGCATGGACGGGAGAGGAATCCCGAGAGGTCCCCTAGCAACTCGCATGGGGACTGGCCTTTCCTGAGGCCACCAGAGCGGGTCCCTGAGGTCCCCGTCGTAACTCGAGAAGACCTGCCGCAAGTCGAGAAAATCCAGGAGGTTCTCCCCTCCAGGCGAGATGAGGCCCATTTCCGCTGAGGCGTCTCGAGGCTGATCACACCTCACCTCTGGAACTTCGAAAGGGTTCTTCACACCCTTGATGCAAATCAAGAAGTTCCCCGACCTAGCCGTCTCCACTCGAGAGGAATCACGAGGGTCCCGCCCACATCCAGAGGAGCCCCGTTTCCGCCTCGTAGCTCGAGATGAGGGATCCTTTCCCTGCTTCGTCGGGAAAGAGTCCCCGGCGTTCCCGTCGCATCTCAAGAGGAGGCCCTCTGAACAGGTACGGCGAGAGGAACTCCAGGGTCGTGCCACCATTCCAAGAGTCCCCCAGATGTCTCAGTCCATTCCAGAGGAACCTCTTTTCCCTTCACCGGCTCGTCTTTCACGCCGAGGATCGACTCACGCCAAGGTGGCACGTGGCACAGCCCTGTGGGAAAGCCTCGTGGGAAAGCCTCGAGGGACAGCCTCGAGGGAAAGCCACAGATCCCTTGATCCACGTGACAGGAAGCGTGACACTACTGCTGCAGCTCGGGAGGAAAGCGCACGTGCATGCCCCCACTCGAGACGAGGCCTGACTCCCCTGGGGAGACTCAGAAGCACCCCAAGATCCATGGCAACACTCGCGAGGAATCCTCAGGTTCCGGCCCCGACTCCACACAAGGACTGAGGCCCCGGCATGGACGGGAGAGGAATCCCGAGCGGTCCCCTAGCAACTCGCATGGGGACTGGCCTTTCCTGAGGCCACCAGTGCGGGTCCCTGAGGTCCCCGTCGTAACTCGAGAAGACCTGCCGCAACTCGAGAAAATCCTGGAGGTTCTCCCCTCCAGGCGAGATGAGGCCCATTTCCGCTGAGGCGTCTCGAGGCTGATCACACCTCACCTCTGGAACTTCGAAAGGGTCCTTCACACCCTTGGTGCAAATCAAGAAGTTCCCCGACCTAGCCGTCTCCACTCGAGAGGAATCACGAGGGTCCCGCCCACATCCAGAGGAGCCCCGTTTCCGCCTCGTAGCTCGAGATGAGGGATCCTTTCCCTGCTTCGTCGGGAAAGAGTTCCCGGCGTTCCCGTCGCATCTCAAGAGGAGGCCCTCTCAACAGGAACGGCGAGAGGAACTCCAGGGTCGTGCCACCATTCCAAGAGTCCCCCAGATGTCTCAGTCCATTCCAGAGGAACCTCTTTTCCCTTCACCGGCTCGTCTTTCACGCCGAGGATCGACTCACACCAAGGTGGCACGTGGCACAGCCCTGTGGGAAAGCCTCGTGGGAAAGCCTCGAGGGACTGCCTCGAGGGAAAGCCACAGATCCCTTGATCCACGTGACAGGAAGCGTGACACTACTGCTGCAGCTCGGGAGGAAAGCGCACGTGCATGCCCCCACTCGAGACGAGGCCTGACTCCCCTGGGGAGACTCAGAAGCACCCCAAGATCCATGGCAACACTGGAGAGGAATCCTCAGGTTCCGGCCCCGACTCCACACAAGGACTGAGGCCCCGGCATGGACGGGAGAGGAATCCCGAGAGGTCCCCTAGCAACTCGCATGGGGACTGGCCTTTCCTGAGGCCACCAGAGCGGGTCCCTGAGGTCCACATCGTAACTCGAGAAGACCTGCCGCAACTCGAGAAAATCCAGGAGGTTCTCCCCTCCAGGAGAGATGAGGCCCATTTCCGCTGAGGCGTCTCGAGGCTGATCACACCTCACCTCTGGAACTTCGAAAGGGTTCTTCACACCCTTGATGCAAATCAAGAAGTTCCCCGACCTAGCCGTCTCCACTCGAGAGGAATCACGAGGGTCCCGCTCACATCCAGAGGAGCCCCGTTTCCGCCTCGTAGCTCGAGATGAGGGATCCTTTCCCTGCTTCGTCGGGAAAGAGTTCACGGCGTTCCCGTCGCATCTCAAGAGGAGGCCCTCTGAACAGGTACGGCGAGAGGAACTCCAGGGTCGTGCCACCATTCCAAGAGTCCCCCAGATGTCTCAGTCCATTCCAGAGGAACCTCTTTTCCCTTCACCGGCTCGTCTTTCACGCCTAGGATCGACTCACGCCAAGGTGGCACGTGGCACAGCCCTGTGGGAAAGCCTCGTGGGAAAGCCTCGAGGGACAGCCTCGAGGGAAAGCCACAGATCCATTGATCCACGTGACAGGAAGCGTGACACTACTGCTGCAGCTCGGGAGGAAAGCGCACGTGCATGCCCCCACTCGAGACGAGGCCTGACTCCCCTGGGGAGACTCAGAAGCACCCCAAGATCCATGGCAACACTGGAGAGGAATCCTCAGGTTCCGGCCCCGACTCCACACAAGGACTGAGGCCCCGGCATGGACGGGAGAGGAATCCCGAGAGGTCCCCTAGCAACTCGCATGGGGACTGGCCTTTCCTGAGGCCACCAGAGCGGGTCCCTGAGGTCCCCGTCGTAACTCGAGAAGACCTGCCGCAACTCGAGAAAATCCAGGAGGTTCTCCCCTCCAGGCGAGATGAGGCCCATTTCCGCTGAGGCGTCTCGAGGCTGATCACACCTCACCTCTGGAACTTCGAAAGGGTCCTTCACACCCTTGGTGCAAATCAAGAAGTTCCCCGAACTAGCCGTCTCCACTCGAGTGGAATCACGAGGGTCCCGATCACATCCAGAGGAGCCCCGTTTCCGCCTCGTAGCTCGAGATGAGGGATCCTTTCCCTGCTTCGTCGGGAAAGAGTTCCCGGCGTTCCCGTCGCATCTCAAGAGGAGGCCCTCTCAACAGGAACGGCGAGCGGAACTCCAGGGTCGTGCCACCATTCCAAGAGTCCCCCAGATGTCTCAGTCCATTCCAGAGGAACCTCTTTTCCCTTCACCGGCTCGTCTTTCACGCCGAGGATCGACTCACGCCAAGGTGGCACGTGGCACAGCCCTGTGGGAAAGCCTCGTGGGAAAGCCTCGAGGGACAGCCTCGAGGGAAAGCCACAGATCCCTTGATCCACGTGACAGGAAGCGTGACACTACTGCTGCAGCTCGGGAGGAAAGCGCACGTGCATGCCCCCACTCGAGACGAGGACTGACTCCCCTGGGGAGACTCAGAAGCACCCCAAGATCCATGGCAACACTCGAGATTAATCCTCAGGTTCCGGCCCCGACTCCACACAAGGACTGAGGCCCCGGCATGGACGGGAGAGGAATCCCGAGAGGTCCCCTAGCAACTCGCATGGGGACTGGCCTTTCCTGAGGCCACTAGAGCGGGTCCCTGAGGTCCCCGTCGTAACTCGAGAAGACCTGCCGCAACTCGAGAAAATCCAGGAGGTTCTCCCATCCAGGCGAGATGAGGCCCATTTCCGCTGAGGCGTCTCGAGGCTGATCACACCTCACCTCTGGAACTTCGAAAGGGTCCTTCACACCCTTGGTGCAAATCAAGAAGTTCCCCGACCTAGCCGTCTCCACTCGAGAGGAATCACGAGGGTCCCGCCCACATCCAGAGGAGCCCCGTTTCCGCCTCGTAGCTCGAGATGAGGGATCCTTTCCCTGCTTCGTCGGGAAAGAGTTCCCGGCGTTCCCGTCGCATCTCAAGAGGAGGCCCTCTCAACAGGAACGGCGAGAGGAACTCCAGGGTCGTGCCACCATTCCAAGAGTCCCCCAGATGTCTCAGTCCATTCCAGAGGAACCTCTTTTCCCTTCACCGGCTCGTCTTTCACGCCGAGGATCGACTCACACCAAGGTGGCACGTGGCACAGCCCTGTGGGAAAGCCTCGTGGGAAAGCCTCGAGGGACTGCCTCGAGGGAAAGCCACAGATCCCTTGATCCACGTGACAGGAAGCGTGACACTACTGCTGCAGCTCGGGAGGAAAGCGCACGTGCATGCCCCCACTCGATACGAGGCCTGACTCCCCTGGGGAGACTCAGAAGCACCCCAAGATCCATGGCAACACTGGAGAGGAATCCTCAGGTTCCGGCCCCGACTCCACACAAGGACTGAGGCCCCGGCATGGACGGGAGAGGAATCCCGAGAGGTCCCCTAGCAACTCGCATGGGGACTGGCCTTTCCTGAGGCCACCAGAGCGGGTCCCTGAGGTCCCCGTCGTAACTCGAGAAGACCTGCCGCAACTCGAGAAAATCCAGGAGGTTCTCCCCTCCAGGCGAGATGAGGCCCATTTCCGCTGAGGCGTCTCGAGGCTGATCACACCTCACCTCTGGAACTTCGAAAGGGTTCTTCACACCCTTGATGCAAATCAAGAAGTTCCCCGACCTAGCCGTCTCCACTCGAGAGGAATCACGAGGGTCCCGCCCACATCCAGAGGAGCCCCGTTTCCGCCTCGTAGCTCGAGATGAGGGATCCTTTCCCTGCTTCGTCGGGAAAGAGTTCGCGGCGTTCCCGTCGCATCTCAAGAGGAGGCCCTCTGAACAGGTACGGCGAGAGGAACTCCAGGGTCGTGCCACCATTCCAAGAGTCCCCCAGATGTCTCAGTCCATTCCAGAGGAACCTCTTTTCCCTTCACCGGCTCGTCTTTCACACCGAGGATCGACTCACGCCAAGGTGGCACGTGGCACAGCCCTGTGGGAAAGCCTCGTGGGAAAGCCTCGAGGGACAGCCTCGAGGGAAAGCCACAGATCCCTTGATCCACGTGACAGGAAGCGTGACACTACTGCTGCAGCTCGGGAGGAAAGCGCACGTGCATGCCCCCACTCGAGACGAGGCCTGACTCCCCTGGGGAGACTCAGAAGCACCCCAAGATCCATGGCAACACTGGAGAGGAATCCTCAGGTTCCGGCCCCGACTCCACACAAGGACTGAGGCCCCGGCATGGACGGGAGAGGAATCCCGAGAGGTCCCCTAGCAACTCGCATGGGGACTGGCCTTTCCTGAGGCCACCAGAGCGGGTCCCTGAGGTCCCCGTCGTAACTCGAGAAGACCTGCCGCAACTCGAGAAAATCCAGGAGGTTCTCCCCTCCAGGCGAGATGAGGCCCATTTCCGCTGAGGCGTCTCGAGGCTGATCACACCTCACCTCTGGAACTTCGAAAGGGTTCTTCACACCCTTGATGCAAATCAAGAAGTTCCCCGACCTAGCCGTCTCCACTCGAGAGGAATCACGAGGGTCCCGCCCACATCCAGAGGAGCCCCGTTTCCGCCTCGTAGCTCGAGATGAGGGATCCTTTCCCTGCTTCGTCGGGAAAGAGTTCGCGGCGTTCCCGTCGCATCTCAAGAGGAGGCCCTCTGAACAGGTACGGCGAGAGGAACTCCAGGGTCGTGCCACCATTCCAAGAGCCCCCAGATGTCTCAGTCCATTCCAGAGGAACCTCTTTTCCCTTCACCGGCTCGTCTTTCACGCCGAGGATCGACTCACACCAAGGTGGCACGTGGCACAGCCCTGTGGGAAAGCCTCGTGGGAAAGCCTCGAGGGACAGCCTCGAGGGAAAGCCACAGATCCCTTGATCCACGTGACAGGAAGCGTGACACTACTGCTGCAGCTCAGGAGGAAAGCGCACGTGCATGCCCCCACTCGAGACGAGGCCTGACTCCCCTGGGGAGACTCAGAAGCACCCCAAGATCCATGGCAACACTCGCGAGGAATCCTCAGGTTCCGGCCCCGACTCCACACAAGGACTGAGGCCCCGGCATTGACGGGAGAGGAATCCCGAGCGGTCCCCTAGCAACTCGCATGGGGACTGGCCTTTCCTGAGGCCACCAGTGCGGGTCCCTGAGGTCCCCGTCGTAACTCGAGAAGACCTGCCGCAACTCGAGAAAATCCAGGAGGTTCTCCCCTCCAGGCGAGATGAGGCCCATTTCCGCTGAGGCGTCTCGAGGCTGATCACACCTCACCTCTGGAACTTCGAAAGGGTCCTTCACACCCTTGGTGCAAATCAAGAAGTTCCCCGACCTAGCCGTCTCCACTCGAGAGGAATCACGAGGGTCCCGCCCACATCCAGAGGAGCCCCGTTTCCGCCTCGTAGCTCGAGATGAGGGATCCTTTCCCTGCTTCGTCGGGAAAGAGTTCCCGGCGTTCCCGTCGCATCTCAAGAGGAGGCCCTCTCAACAGGAACGGCGAGAGGAACTCCAGGGTCGTGCCACCATTCCAAGAGTCCCCCAGATGTCTCAGTCCATTCCAGAGGAACCTCTTTTCCCTTCACCGGCTCGTCTTTCACGCCGAGGATCGACTCACACCAAGGTGGCACGTGGCACAGCCCTGTGGGAAAGCCTCGTGGGAAAGCCTCGAGGGACTGCCTCGAGGGAAAGCCACAGATCCCTTGATCCACGTGACAGGAAGCGTGACACTACTGCTGCAGCTCGGGAGGAAAGCGCACGTGCATGCCCCCACTCGAGACGAGGCCTGACTCCCCTGGGGAGACTCAGAAGCACCCCAAGATCCATGGCAACACTGGAGAGGAATCCTCAGGTTCCGGCCCCGACTCCACACAAGGACTGAGGCCCCGGCATGGACGGGAGAGGAATCCCGAGAGGTCCCCTAGCAACTCGCATGGGGACTGGCCTTTCCTGAGGCCACCAGAGCGGGTCCCTGAGGTCCCCGTCGTAACTCGAGAAGACCTGCCGCAACTCGAGAAAATCCAGGAGGTTCTCCCCTCCAGGCGAGATGAGGCCCATTTCCGCTGAGGCGTCTCGAGGCTGATCACACCTCACCTCTGGAACTTCGAAAGGGTTCTTCACACCCTTGATGCAAATCAAGAAGTTCCCCGACCTAGCCGTCTCCACTCGAGAGGAATCACGAGGGTCCCGCCCACATCCAGAGGAGCCCCGTTTCCGCCTCGTAGCTCGAGATGAGGGATCCTTTCCCTGCTTCGTCGGGAAAGAGTTCGCGGCGTTCCCGTCGCATCTCAAGAGGAGGCCCTCTGAACAGGTACGGCGAGAGGAACTCCAGGGTCGTGCCACCATTCCAAGAGCCCCCAGATGTCTCAGTCCATTCCAGAGGAACCTCTTTTCCCTTCACCGGCTCGTCTTTCACGCCGAGGATCGACTCACACCAAGGTGGCACGTGGCACAGCCCTGTGGGAAAGCCTCGTGGGAAAGCCTCGAGGGACAGCCTCGAGGGAAAGCCACAGATCCCTTGATCCACGTGACAGGAAGCGTGACACTACTGCTGCAGCTCAGGAGGAAAGCGCACGTGCATGCCCCCACTCGAGACGAGGCCTGACTCCCCTGGGGAGACTCAGAAGCACCCCAAGATCCATGGCAACACTCGCGAGGAATCCTCAGGTTCCGGCCCCGACTCCACACAAGGACTGAGGCCCCGGCATTGACGGGAGAGGAATCCCGAGCGGTCCCCTAGCAACTCGCATGGGGACTGGCCTTTCCTGAGGCCACCAGTGCGGGTCCCTGAGGTCCCCGTCGTAACTCGAGAAGACCTGCCGCAACTCGAGAAAATCCAGGAGGTTCTCCCCTCCAGGCGAGATGAGGCCCATTTCCGCTGAGGCGTCTCGAGGCTGATCACACCTCACCTCTGGAACTTCGAAAGGGTCCTTCACACCCTTGGTGCAAATCAAGAAGTTCCCCGACCTAGCCGTCTCCACTCGAGAGGAATCACGAGGGTCCCGCCCACATCCAGAGGAGCCCCGTTTCCGCCTCGTAGCTCGAGATGAGGGATCCTTTCCCTGCTTCGTCGGGAAAGAGTTCCCGGCGTTCCCGTCGCATCTCAAGAGGAGGCCCTCTCAACAGGAACGGCGAGAGGAACTCCAGGGTCGTGCCACCATTCCAAGAGTCCCCCAGATGTCTCAGTCCATTCCAGAGGAACCTCTTTTCCCTTCACCGGCTCGTCTTTCACGCCGAGGATCGACTCACACCAAGGTGGCACGTGGCACAGCCCTGTGGGAAAGCCTCGTGGGAAAGCCTCGAGGGACTGCCTCGAGGGAAAGCCACAGATCCCTTGATCCACGTGACAGGAAGCGTGACACTACTGCTGCAGCTCGGGAGGAAAGCGCACGTGCATGCCCCCACTCGAGACGAGGCCTGACTCCCCTGGGGAGACTCAGAAGCACCCCAAGATCCATGGCAACACTGGAGAGGAATCCTCAGGTTCCGGCCCCGACTCCACACAAGGACTGAGGCCCCGGCATGGACGGGAGATGAATCCTGAGAGGTCCCCTAGCAACTCGCATGGGGACTGGCCTTTCCTGAGGCCACCAGAGCGGGTCCCTGAGGTCCCCGTCGTAACTCGAGAAGACCTGCCGCAACTCGAGAAAATCCAGGAGGTTCTCCCCTCCAGGCGAGATGAGGCCCATTTCCGCTGAGGCGTCTCGAGGCTGATCACACCTCACCTCTGGAACTTCGAAAGGGTTCTTCACACCCTTGATGCAAATCAAGAAGTTCCCCGACCTAGCCGTCTCCACTCGAGAGGAATCACGAGGGTCCCGCCCACATCCAGAGGAGCCCCGTTTCCGCCTCGTAGCTCGAGATGAGGGATCCTTTCCCTGCTTCGTCGGGAAAGAGTTCGCGGCGTTCCCGTCGCATCTCAAGAGGAGGCCCTCTGAACAGGTACGGCGAGAGGAACTCCAGGGTCGTGCCACCATTCCAAGAGTCCCCCAGATGTCTCAGTCCATTCCAGAGGAACCTCTTTTCCCTTCACCGGCTCGTATTTCACGCCGAGGATCGACTCACGCCAAGGTGGCACGTGGCACAGCCCTGTGGGAAAGCCTCGTGGGAAAGCCTCGAGGGACAGCCTCGAGGGAAAGCCACAGATCCCTTGATCCACGTGACAGGAAGCGTGACACTACTGCTGCAGCTCGGGAGGAAAGCGCACGTGCATGCCCCCACTCGAGACGAGGCCTGACTCCCCTGGGGAGACTCAGAAGCACCCCAAGATCCATGGCAACACTCGCGAGGAATCCTCAGGTTCCGGCCCCGACTCCACACAAGGACTGAGGCCCCGGCATGGACGGGAGAGGAATCCCGAGCGGTCCCCTAGCAACTCGCATGGGGACTGGCCTTTCCTGAGGCCACCAGTGCGGGTCCCTGAGGTCCCCGTCGTAACTCGAGAAGACCTGCCGCAACTCGAGAAAATCCAGGAGGTTCTCCCCTCCAGGCGAAATGAGGCCCATTTCCGATGAGGCGTCTCGAGGCTGATCACACCTCACCTCTGGAACTTCGAAAGGGTCCTTCACACCCTTGGTGCAAATCAAGAAGTTCCCCGACCTAGCCGTCTCCACTCGAGAGGAATCACGAGGGTCCCGCCCACATCCAGAGGAGCCCCGTTTCCGCCTCGTAGCTCGAGATGAGGGATCCTTTCCCTGCTTCGTCGGGAAAGAGTTCCCGGCGTTCCCGTCGCATCTCAAGAGGAGGCCCACTCAACAGGAACGGCGA
Source organism: Budorcas taxicolor (assembly GCF_023091745.1). Taxonomy (NCBI): domain Eukaryota; kingdom Metazoa; phylum Chordata; class Mammalia; order Artiodactyla; family Bovidae; genus Budorcas; species Budorcas taxicolor. The sequence goes on along the minus strand of NC_068927.1, from coordinate 946,521 downwards.
GAGGAACTCCAGGGTCGTGCCACCATTCCAAGAGTCCCCCAGATGTCTCAGTCCATTCCAGAGGAACCTCTTTTCCCTTCACCGGCTCGTCTTTCACGCCGAGGATCGACTCACACCAAGGTGGCACGTGGCACAGCCCTGTGGGAAAGCCTCGTGGGAAAGCCTCGAGGGACTGCCTCGAGGGAAAGCCACAGATCCCTTGATCCACGTGACAGGAAGCGTGACACTACTGCTGCAGCTCGGGAGGAAAGCGCACGTGCATGCCCCCACTCGAGACGAGGCCTGACTCCCCTGGGGAGACTCAGAAGCACCCCAAGATCCATGGCAACACTGGAGAGGAATCCTCAGGTTCCGGCCCCGACTCCACACAAGGACTGAGGCCCCGGCATGGACGGGAGAGGAATCCCGAGAGGTCCCCTAGCAACTCGCATGGGGACTGGCCTTTCCTGAGGCCACCAGAGCGGGTCCCTGAGGTCCCCGTCGTAACTCGAGAAGACGTGCCGCAACTCGAGAAAATCCAGGAGGTTCTCCCCTCCAGGCGAGATGAGGCCCATTTCCGCTGAGGCGTCTCGAGGCTGATCACACCTCACCTCTGGAACTTCGAAAGGGTTCTTCACACCCTTGATGCAAATCAAGAAGTTCCCCGACCTAGCCGTCTCCACTCGAGAGGAATCACGAGGGTCCCGCCCACATCCAGAGGAGCCCCGTTTCCGCCTCGTAGCTCGAGATGAGGGATCCTTTCCCTGCTTCGTCGGGAAAGAGTTCGCGGCGTTCCCGTCGCATCTCAAGAGGAGGCCCTCTGAACAGGTACGGCGAGAGGAACTCCAGGGTCGTGCCACCATTCCAAGAGTCCCCCAGATGTCTCAGTCCATTCCAGAGGAACCTCTTTTCCCTTCACCGGCTCGTATTTCACGCCGAGGATCGACTCACGCCAAGGTGGCACGTGGCACAGCCCTGTGGGAAAGCCTCGTGGGAAAGCCTCGAGGGACAGCCTCGAGGGAAAGCCACAGATCCCTTGATCCACGTGACAGGAAGCGTGACACTACTGCTGCAGCTCGGGAGGAAAGCGCACGTGCATGCCCCCACTCGAGACGAGGCCTGACTCCCCTGGGGAGACTCAGAAGCACCCCAAGATCCATGGCAACACTCGCGAGGAATCCTCAGGTTCGGCCCCGACTCCACACAAGGACTGAGGCCCCGGCATGGACGGGAGAGGAATCCCGAGCGGTCCCCTAGCAACTCGCATGGGGACTGGCCTTTCCTGAGGCCACCAGTGCGGGTCCCTGAGGTCCCCGTCGTAACTCGAGAAGACCTGCCGCAACTCGAGAAAATCCAGGAGGTTCTCCCCTCCAGGCGAGATGAGGCCCATTTCCGCTGAGGCGTCTCGAGGCTGATCACACCTCACCTCTGGAACTTCGAAAGGGTCCTTCACACCCTTGGTGCAAATCAAGAAGTTCCCCGACCTAGCCGTCTCCACTCGAGAGGAATCACGAGGGTCCCGCCCACATCCAGAGGAGCCCCGTTTCCGCCTCGTAGCTCGAGATGAGGGATCCTTTCCCTGCTTCGTCGGGAAAGAGTTCCCGGCGTTCCCGTCGCATCTCAAGAGGAGGCCCTCTCAACAGGAACGGCGAGAGGAACTCCAGGGTCGTGCCACCATTCCAAGAGTCCCCCAGATGTCTCAGTCCATTCCAGAGGAACCTCTTTTCCCTTCACCGGCTCGTCTTTCACGCCGAGGATCGACTCACACCAAGGTGGCACGTGGCACAGCCCTGTGGGAAAGCCTCGTGGGAAAGCCTCGAGGGACTGCCTCGAGGGAAAGCCACAGATCCCTTGATCCACGTGACAGGAAGCGTGACACTACTGCTGCAGCTCGGGAGGAAAGCGCACGTGCATGCCCCCACTCGAGACGAGGCCTGACTCCCCTGGGGAGACTCAGAAGCACCCCAAGATCCATGGCAACACTGGAGAGGAATCCTCAGGTTCCGGCCCCGACTCCACACAAGGACTGAGGCCCCGGCATGGACGGGAGAGGAATCCCGAGAGGTCCCCTAGCAACTCGCATGGGGACTGGCCTTTCCTGAGGCCACCAGAGCGGGTCCCTGAGGTCCCCGTCGTAACTCGAGAAGACCTGCCGCAACTCGAGAAAATCCAGGAGGTTCTCCCCTCCAGGCGAGATGAGGCCCATTTCCGCTGAGGCGTCTCGAGGCTGATCACACCTCACCTCTGGAACTTCGAAAGGGTCCTTCACACCCTTGGTGCAAATCAAGAAGTTCCCCGACCTAGCCGTCTCCACTCGAGAGGAATCACGAGGGTCCCGCCCACATCCAGAGGAGCCCCGTTTCCGCCTCGTAGCTCGAGATGAGGGATCCTTTCCCTGCTTCGTCGGGAAAGAGTTCCCGGCGTTCCCGTCGCATCTCAAGAGGAGGCCCTCTCAACAGGAACGGCGAGAGGAACTCCAGGGTCGTGCCACCATTCCAAGAGTCCCCCAGATGTCTCAGTCCATTCCAGAGGAACCTCTTTTCCCTTCACCGGCTCGTCTTTCACGCCGAGGATCGACTCACACCAAGGTGGCACGTGGCACAGCCCTGTGGGAAAGCCTCGTGGGAAAGCCTCGAGGGACTGCCTCGAGGGAAAGCCACAGATCCCTTGATCCACGTGACAGGAAGCGTGACACTACTGCTGCAGCTCGGGAGGAAAGCGCACGTGCATGCCCCCACTCGAGACGAGGCCTGACTCCCCTGGGGAGACTCAGAAGCACCCCAAGATCCATGGCAACACTGGAGAGGAATCCTCAGGTTCCGGCCCCGACTCCACACAAGGACTGAGGCCCCGGCATGGACGGGAGAGGAATCCCGAGAGGTCCCCTAGCAACTCGCATGGGGACTGGCCTTTCCTGAGGCCACCAGAGCGGGTCCCTGAGGTCCCCGTCGTAACTCGAGAAGACCTGCCGCAACTCGAGAAAATCCAGGAGGTTCTCCCCTCCAGGCGAGATGAGGCCCATTTCCGCTGAGGCGTCTCGAGGCTGATCACACCTCACCTCTGGAACTTCGAAAGGGTTCTTCACACCCTTGATGCAAATCAAGAAGTTCCCCGACCTAGCCGTCTCCACTCGAGAGGAATCACGAGGGTCCCGCCCACATCCAGAGGAGCCCCGTTTCCGCCTCGTAGCTCGAGATGAGGGATCCTTTCCCTGCTTCGTCGGGAAAGAGTTCGCGGCGTTCCCGTCGCATCTCAAGAGGAGGCCCTCTGAACAGGTACGGCGAGAGGAACTCCAGGGTCGTGCCACCATTCCAAGAGTCCCCCAGATGTCTCAGTCCATTCCAGAGGAACCTCTTTTCCCTTCACCGGCTCGTATTTCACGCCGAGGATCGACTCACGCCAAGGTGGCACGTGGCACAGCCCTGTGGGAAAGCCTCGTGGGAAAGCCTCGAGGGACAGCCTCGAGGGAAAGCCACAGATCCCTTGATCCACGTGACAGGAAGCGTGACACTACTGCTGCAGCTCGGGAGGAAAGCGCACGTGCATGCCCCCACTCGAGACGAGGCCTGACTCCCCTGGGGAGACTCAGAAGCACCCCAAGATCCATGGCAACACTCGCGAGGAATCCTCAGGTTCCGGCCCCGACTCCACACAAGGACTGAGGCCCCGGCATGGACGGGAGAGGAATCCCGAGCGGTCCCCTAGCAACTCGCATGGGGACTGGCCTTTCCTGAGGCCACCAGTGCGGGTCCCTGAGGTCCCCGTCGTAACTCGAGAAGACCTGCCGCAACTCGAGAAAATCCAGGAGGTTCTCCCCTCCAGGCGAGATGAGGCCCATTTCCGCTGAGGCGTCTCGAGGCTGATCACACCTCACCTCTGGAACTTCGAAAGGGTCCTTCACACCCTTGGTGCAAATCAAGAAGTTCCCCGACCTAGCCGTCTCCACTCGAGAGGAATCACGAGGGTCCCGCCCACATCCAGAGGAGCCCCGTTTCCGCCTCGTAGCTCGAGATGAGGGATCCTTTCCCTGCTTCGTCGGGAAAGAGTTCCCGGCGTTCCCGTCGCATCTCAAGAGGAGGCCCTCTCAACAGGAACGGCGAGAGGAACTCCAGGGTCGTGCCACCATTCCAAGAGTCCCCCAGATGTCTCAGTCCATTCCAGAGGAACCTCTTTTCCCTTCACCGGCTCGTCTTTCACGCCGAGGATCGACTCACACCAAGGTGGCACGTGGCACAGCCCTGTGGGAAAGCCTCGTGGGAAAGCCTCGAGGGACTGCCTCGAGGGAAAGCCACAGATCCCTTGATCCACGTGACAGGAAGCGTGACACTACTGCTGCAGCTCGGGAGGAAAGCGCACGTGCATGCCCCCACTCGAGACGAGGCCTGACTCCCCTGGGGAGACTCAGAAGCACCCCAAGATCCATGGCAACACTGGAGAGGAATCCTCAGGTTCCGGCCCCGACTCCACACAAGGACTGAGGCCCCGGCATGGACGGGAGAGGAATCCCGAGAGGTCCCCTAGCAACTCGCATGGGGACTGGCCTTTCCTGAGGCCACCAGAGCGGGTCCCTGAGGTCCCCGTCGTAACTCGAGAAGACCTGCCGCAACTCGAGAAAATCCAGGAGGTTCTCCCCTCCAGGAGAGATGAGGCCCATTTCCGCTGAGGCGTCTCGATGCTGATCACACCTCACCTCTGGAACTTCGAAAGGGTTCTTCACACCCTTGATGCAAATCAAGAAGTTCCCCGACCTAGCCGTCTCCACTCGAGAGGAATCACGAGGGTCCCGCTCACATCCAGAGGAGCCCCGTTTCCGCCTCGTAGCTCGAGATGAGGGATCCTTTCCCTGCTTCGTCGGGAAAGAGTTCACGGCGTTCCCGTCGCATCTCAAGAGGAGGCCCTCTGAACAGGTACGGCGAGAGGAACTCCAGGGTCGTGCCACCATTCCAAGAGTCCCCCAGATGTCTCAGTCCATTCCAGAGGAACCTCTTTTCCTTTCACCGGCTCGTCTTTCACGCCGAGGATCGACTCACGCCAAGGTGGCACGTGGCACAGCCCTGTGGGAAAGCCTCGTGGGAAAGCCTCGAGGGACAGCCTCGAGGGAAAGCCACAGATCCCTTGATCCACGTGACAGGAAGCGTGACACTACTGCTGCAGCTCAGGAGGAATGCGCACGTGCATGCCCCCACTCGAGACGAGGCCTGACTCCCCTGGGGAGACTCAGAAGCACCCCAAGATCCATGGCAACACTGGAGAGGAATCCTCAGGTTCCGGCCCCGACTCCACACAAGGACTGAGGCCCCGGCATGGACGGGAGAGGAATCCCGAACGCTCCCCTAGCAACTAGCATGGGGACTGGCCTTTCCTGAGGCCACCAGTGCGGGTCCCTTAGGTCCCCGTCGTAACTCGAGAAGACCTGCCCCAACTCGAGAAAATCCAGGAGGTTCTCCCCTCCAGGCGAGATGAGGCCCATTTCCGCTGAGGCGTCTCGAGGCTGATCACACCTCACCTCTGGAACTTCGAAAGGGTCCTTCACACCCTTGGTGCAAGTCAAGAAGTTCCCCGACCTAGACGTCTCCACTCGAGAGGAATCACGAGGGTCCCGCCCACATCCAGAGGAGCCCCGTTTCTGCCTCGTAGCTCGAGATGAGGGATCCTTTCCCTGCTTCGTCGGGAAAGAGTTCCCGGCGTTCCCGTCGCATATCAAGAGGAGGCCCTCTCAACAGGAACGGCGAGAGGAACTCCAGGGTCGTGCCACCATTCCAAGAGTCCCCCAGATGTCTCAGTCCATTCCAGAGGAACCTCTTTTCCCTTCACCGGCTCGTCTTTCACGCCGAGGATCGACTCACGCCAAGGTGGCACTTGGCACAGCCCTGTGGCAAAGCCTCGTGGGAAAGCCTCGAGGGACAGCCTCGAGGGAAAGCCACAGATCCCTTGATCCACGTGACAGGAAGCGTGACACTACTGCTGCAGCTCGGGAGGAAAGCGCACGTGCATGCCCCCACTCCAGACGAGGCCTGACTCCCCTGGGGAGACTCAGAAGCACCCCAAGATCCATGGCAACACTGGAGAGGAATCCTCAGGTTCCGGCCCCGACTCCACACAAGGACTGAGGCCCCGGCATGGACGGGAGAGGAATCCCGAGAGGTCCCCTAGCAACTCGCATGGGGACTGGCCTTTCCTGAGGCCACTAGAGCGGGTCCCTGAGGTCCCCGTCGTAACTCGAGAAGACCTGCCGCAACTCGAGAAAATCCAGGAGGTTCTCCCCTCCAGGCGAGATGAGGCCCATTTCCGCTGAGGCGTCTCGAGGCTGATCACACCTCACCTCTGGAACTTCGAAAGGGTCCTTCACACCCTTGGTGCAAATCAAGAAGTTCCCCGACCTAGCCGTCTCCACTCGAGAGGAATCACGAGGGTCCCGCCCACATCCAGAGGAGCCCCGTTTCCGCCTCGTAGCTCGAGATGAGGGATCCTTTCCCTGCTTCGTCGGGAAAGAGTTCCCGGCGTTCCCGTCGCATCTCAAGAGGAGGCCCTCTCAACAGGAACGGCGATAGGAACTCCAGGGTCGTGCCACCATTCCAAGAGTCCCCCAGATGTCTCAGTCCATTCCAGAGGAAACTCTTTTCCCTTCACCGGCTCGTCTTTCACGCCGAGGATCGACTCACACCAAGGTGGCACGTGGCACAGCCCTGTGGGAAAGCCTCGTGGGAAAGCCTCGAGGGACAGCCTCGAGGGAAAGCCACAGATCCCTTGATCCACGTGACAGGAAGCGTGACACTACTGCTGCAGCTCGGGAGGAAAGCGCACGTGCATGCCCCCACTCGAGACGAGGCCTGACTCCCCTGGGGAGACTCAGAAGCACCCTAAGATCCATGGCAACACTGGAGAGGAAACCTCAGGTTCCGGCCCCGACTCCAGACAAGGACTGAGGCCCCGGCATGGACGGGAGAGGAATCCCGAGAGGTCCCCTAGCAACTCGCATGGGGACTGGCCTTTCCTGAGGCCACCAGAGCGGGTCCCTGAGGTCCCCGTCGTAACTCGAGAAGACCTGCCGCAACTCGAGAAAATCCAGGAGGTTCTCCCCTCCAGGCGAGATGAGGCCCATTTCCGCTGAGGCGTCTCGAGGCTGATCACACCTCACCTCTGGAACTTCGAAAGGGTCCTTCACACCCTTGGTGCAAATCAAGAAGTTCCCCGACCTAGCCGTCTCCACTCGAGTGGAATCACGAGGGTCCCGATCACATCCAGAGGAGCCCCGTTTCTGCCTCGTAGCTCGAGATGAGGGATCCTTTCCCTGCTTCGTCGGGAAAGAGTTCCCGGCGTTCCCGTCGCATCTCAAGAGGAGGCCCTCTCAACAGGAACGGCGAGAGGAACTCCAGGGTCGTGCCACCATTCCAAGAGTCCCCCAGATGTCTCAGTCCATTACAGAGGAACCTCTTTTCCCTTCACCGGCTCGTCTTTCACGCCGAGGATCGACTCACGCCAAGGTGGCACGTGGCACAGCCCTGTGGGAAAGCCTCGTGGGAAAGCCTCGAGGGACAGCCTCGAGGGAAAGCCACAGATCCCTTGATCCACGTGACAGGAAGCGTGACACTACTGCTGCAGCTCGGGAGGAAAGCGCACGTGCATGCCCCCACTCGAGACGAGGCCTGACTCCCCTGGGGAGACTCAGAAGCACCCCAAGATCCATGGCAACACTCGAGAGGAAACCTCAGGTTCCGGCCCCGACTCCACACAAGGACTGAGGCCCCGGCATGGACGGGAGAGGAATCCCGAGAGGTCCCCTAGCAACTCGCATGGGGACTGGCCTTTCCTGAGGCCACTAGAGCGGGTCCCTGAGGTCCCCGTCGTAACTCGAGAAGACCTGCCGCAACTCGAGAAAATCCAGGAGGTTCTCCCCTCCAGGCGAGATGAGGCCCATTTCCGCTGAGGCGTCTCGAGGCTGATCACACCTCACCTCTGGAACTTCGAAAGGGTCCTTCACACCCTTGGTGCAAATCAAGAAGTTCCCCGACCTAGCCGTCTCCACTCGAGAGGAATCACGAGGGTCCCGCCCACATCCAGAGGAGCCCCGTTTCCGCCTCGTAGCTCGAGATGAGGGATCCTTTCCCTGCTTCGTCGGGAAAGAGTTCCCGGCGTTCCCGTCGCATCTCAAGAGGAGGCCCTCTCAACAGGAACGGCGAGAGGAACTCCAGGGTCGTGCCACCATTCCAAGAGTCCCCCAGATGTCTCAGTCCATTCCAGAGGAACCTCTTTTCCCTTCACCGGCTCGTCTTTCACGCCGAGGATCGACTCACACCAAGGTGGCACGTGGCACAGCCCTGTGGGAAAGCCTCGTGGGAAAGCCTCGAGGGACAGCCTCGAGGGAAAGTCACAGATCCCTTGATCCACGTGACAGGAAGCGTGACACTACTGCTGCAGCTCGGGAGGAAAGCGCACGTGCATGCCCCCACTCGAGACGAGGCCTGACTCCCCTGGGGAGACTCAGAAGCACCCCAAGATCCATGGCAACACTGGAGAGGAATCCTCAGGTTCCGGCCCCGACTCCACACAAGGACTGAGGCCCCGGCATGGACGGGAGAGGAATCCCGAGAGGTCCCCTAGCAACTCGCATGGGGACTGGCCTTTCCTGAGGCCACCAGTGCGGGTCCCTGAGGTCCCCGTCGTAACTCGAGAAGACCTGCCGCAACTCGAGAAAATCCAGGAGGTTCTCCCCTCCAGGAGAGATGAGGCCCATTTCCGCTGAGGCGTCTCGAGGCTGATTACACCTCACCTCTGGAACTTCGAAAGGGTTCTTCACACCCTTGATGCAAATCAAGAAGTTCCCCGACCTAGCCGTCTCCACTCGAGAGGAATCACGAGGGTCCCGCCCACATCCAGAGGAGCCCCGTTTCCGCCTCGTAGCTCGAGATGAGGGATCCTTTCCCTGCTTCGTCGGGAAAGAGTTCACGGCGTTCCCGTCGCATCTCAAGAGGAGGCCCTCTGAACAGGTACGGCGAGAGGAACTCCAGGGTCGTGCCACCATTCCAAGAGTCCCCCAGATGTCTCAGTCCATTCCAGAGGAACCTCTTTTCCCTTCACCGGCTCATCTTTCACGCCGAGGATCGACTCACACCAAGGTGGCACGTGGCACAGCCCTGTGGGAAAGCCTCGTGGGAAACCCTCGAGGGACAGCCTCGAGGGAAAGCCACAGATCCCTTGATCCACGTGACAGGAAGCGTGACACTACTGCTGCAGCTCGGGAGGAAAGCGCACGTGCATGCCCCCACTCGAGACGAGGCCTGACTCCCCTGGGGAGACTCAGAAGCACCCCAAGATCCATGGCAACACACGCGAGGAATCCTCAGGTTCCGGCCCCGACTCCACACAAGGACTGAGGCCCCGGCATGGACGGGAGAGGAATCCCGAGAGGTCCCCTAGCAACTCGCATGGGGACTGGCCTTTCCTGAGGCCACCAGTGCGGGTCCCTGAGGTCCCCGTCGTAACTCGAAAAGACCTGCCGCAACTCGAGAAAATCCAGGAGGTTCTCCCCTCCAGGCGAGATGAGGCCCATTTCCGCTGAGGCGTCTCGAGGCTGATCACACCTCACCTCTGGAACTTCGAAAGGGTCCTTCACACCCTTGGTGCAAGTCGAGAAGTTCCCCGACCTAGCCGTCTCCACTCGAGAGGAATCACGAGGGTCCCGCCCACATCCAGAGGAGCCCCGTTTCCGCCTCGTAGCTCGAGATGAGGGATCCTTTCCCTGCTTCGTCGGGAAAGAGTTCCCGGCGTTCCCGTCGCATCTCAAGAGGAGGCCCTCTCAACAGGAACGGCGAGAGGAACTCCAGGGTCGTGCCACCATTCCAAGAGTCCCCCAGATGTCTCAGTCCATTCCAGAGGAACCTCTTTTCCCTTCACCGGCTCGTCTTTCACGCCGAGGATCGACTCACACCAAGGTGGCACGTGGCACAGCCCTGTGGGAAAGCCTCGTGGGAAAGCCTCGAGGGACTGCCTCGAGGGAAAGCCACAGATCCCTTGATCCACGTGACAGGAAGCGTGACACTACTGCTGCAGCTCGGGAGGAAAGCGCACGTGCATGCCCCCACTCGAGACGAGGCCTGACTCCCCTGGGGAGACTCAGAAGCACCCCAAGATCCATGGCAACACTGGAGAGGAATCCTCAGGTTCCGGCCCCGACTCCACACAAGGACTGAGGCCCCGGCATGGACGGGAGAGGAATCCCGAGCGGTCCCCTAGCAACTCGCATGGGGACTGGCCTTTCCTGAGGCCACCAGAGCGGGTCCCTGAGGTCCCCGTCGTAACTCGAGAAGACCTGCCGCAACTCGAGAAAATCCAGGAGGTTCTCCCCTCCAGGCGAGATGAGGCCCATTTCCGCAGAGGCGTCTCGAGGCTGATCACACCTCACCTCTGGAACTTCGAAAGGGTTCTTCACACCCTTGATGCAAATCAAGAAGTTCCCCGACCTAGCCGTCTCCACTCGAGAGGAATCACGAGGGTCCCGCTCACATCCAGAGGAGCCCCGTTTCCGCCTCGTAGCTCGAGATGAGGGATCCTTTCCCTGCTTCGTCGGGAAAGAGTTCACGGCGTTCCCGTCGCATCTCAAGAGGAGGCCCTCTGAACAGGTACGGCGAGAGGAACTCCAGGGTCGTGCCACCATTCCAAGAGTCCCCCAGATGTCTCAGTCCATTCCAGAGGAACCTCTTTTCCCTTCACCGGCTCGTCTTTCACGCCGAGGATCGACTCACGCCAAGGTGGCACGTGGCACAGCCCTGTGGGAAAGCCTCGTGGGAAAGCCTCGAGGGACAGCCTCGAGGGAAAGCCACAGATCCCTTGATCCACGTGACAGGAAGCGTGACACTACTGCTGCAGCTCGGGAGGAAAGCGCACGTGCATGCCCCCACTCGAGACGAGGCCTGACTCCCCTGGGGAGACTCAGAAGCACCCCAAGATCCATGGCAACACTGGAGAGGAATCCTCAGGTTCCGGCCCCGACTCCACACAAGGACTGAGGCCCCGGCATGGACGGGAGAGGAATCCCGAGAGGTCCCCTAGCAACTCGCATGGGGACTGGCCTTTACTGAGGCCACCAGAGCGGGTCCCTGAGGTCCCCGTCGTAACTCGAGAAGACCTGCCGCAACTCGAGAAAATCCAGGAGGTTCTCCCCTCCAGGCGAGATGAGGCCCATTTCCGCTGAGGCGTCTCGAGGCTGATCACACCTCACCTCTGGAACTTCGAAAGGGTCCTTCACACCCTTGGTGCAAGTCAAGAAGTTCCCCGACCTAGCCGTCTCCACTCGAGAGGAATCACGAGGGTCCCGCCCACATCCAGAGGAGCCCCGTTTCCGCCTCGTAGCTCGAGATGAGGGATCCTTTCCCTGCTTCGTCGGGAAAGAGTTCCCGGCGTTCCCGTCGCATCTCAAGAGGAGGCCCTCTCAACAGGAACGGCGAGAGGAACTCCAGGGTCGTGCCACCATTCCAAGAGTCCCCCAGATGTCTCAGTCCATTCCAGAGGAACCTCTTTTCCCTTCACCGGCTCGTCTTTCACGCCGAGGATCGACTCACGCCAAGGTGGCACGTGGCACAGCCCTGTGGGAAAGCCTCGTGGGAAAGCCTCGAGGGACAGCCTCGAGGGAAAGCCACAGACCCCTTGATCCACGTGACAGGAAGCGTGACACTACTGCTGCAGCTCGGGAGGAAAGCGCACGTGCATGCCCCCACTCGAGACGAGGCCTGACTCCCCTGGGGAGACTCAGAAGCACCCTAAGATCCATGGCAACACTGGAGAGGAAACCTCAGGTTCCGGCCCCGACTCCAGACAAGGACTGAGGCCCCGGCATGGACGGGAGAGGAATCCCGAGAGGTCCCCTAGCAACTCGCATGGGGACTGGCCTTTCCTGAGGCCACCAGAGCGGGTCCCTGAGGTCCCCGTCGTAACTCGAGAAGACCTGCCGCAACTCGAGAAAATCCAGGAGGTTCTCCCCTCCAGGCGAGATGAGGCCCATTTCCGCTGAGGCGTCTCGAGGCTGATCACACCTCACCTCTGGAACTTTGAAAGGGTCCTTCACACCCTTGGTGAAAATCAAGAAGTTCCCCGACCTAGCCGTCTCCACTCGAGAGGAATCACGAGGGTCCCGCCCACATCCAGAGGAGCCCCGTTTCCGCCTCGTAGCTCGAGATGAGGGATCCTTTCCCTGCTTCGTTGGGAAGAGTTCCCGGCGTTCCCGTCGCATCTCAAGAGGAGGCCCTCTCAACAGGAACAGCGAGAGGAACTCCAGGGTCGTGCCACCATTCCAAGAGTCCCCCAGATGTCTCAGTCCATTCCAGAGGAACCTCTTTTCCCTTCACCGGCTCGTCTTTCACGCCGAGGATCGACTCACACCAAGGTGGCACGTGGCACAGCCCTGTGGGAAAGCCTCGTGGGAAAGCCTCGAGGGACTGCCTCGAGGGAAAGCCACAGATCCCTTGATCCACGTGACAGGAAGCGTGACACTACTGCTGCAGCTCGGGAGGAAAGCGCACGTGCATGCCCCCACTCGAGACGAGGCCTGACTCCCCTGGGGAGACTCAGAAGCACCCCAAGATCCATGGCAACACTGGAGAGGAATCCTCAGGTTCCGGCCCCGACTCCACACAAGGACTGAGGCCCCGGCATGGACGGGAGAGGAATCCCGAGAGGTCCCCTAGCAACTCGCATGGGGACTGGCCTTTCCTGAGGCCACCAGAGCGGGTCCCTGAGGTCCCCGTCGTAACTCGAGAAGACCTGCCGCAACTCGAGAAAATCCAGGAGGTTCTCCCCTCCAGGCGAGATGAGGCCCATTTCCGCTGAGGCGTCTCGAGGCTGATCACACCTCACCTCTGGAACTTCGAAAGGGTCCTTCACACCCTTGGTGCAAGTCGAGAAGTTCCCCGACCTAGCCGTCTCCACTCGAGAGGAATCACGAGGGTCCCGCCCACATCCAGAGGAGCCCCGTTTCCGCCTCGTAGCTCGAGATGAGGGATCCTTTCCCTGCTTCGTCGGGAAAGAGTTCCCGGCGTTCCCGTCGCATCTCAAGAGGAGGCCCTCTCAACAGGAACGGCGAGAGGAACTCCAGGGTCGTGCCACCATTCCAAGAGTCCCCCAGATGTCTCAGTCCATTCCAGAGGAACCTCTTTTCCCTTCACCGGCTCGTCTTTCACGCCGAGGATCGACTCACACCAAGGTGGCACGTGGCACAGCCCTGTGGGAAAGCCTCGTGGGAAAGCCTCGAGGGACTGCCTCGAGGGAAAGCCACAGACCCCTTGATCCACGTGACAGGAAGCGTGACACTACTGCTGCAGCTCGGGAGGAAAGCGCACGTGCATGCCCCCACTCGAGACGAGGCCTGACTCCCCTGGGGAGACTCAGAAGCACCCCAAGATCCATGGCAACACTGGAGAGGAATCCTCAGGTTCCGGCCCCGACTCCAGACAAGGACTGAGGCCCCGGCATGGACGGGAGAGGAATCCCGAGCGGTCCCCTAGCAACTCGCATGGGGACTGGCCTTTCCTGAGGCCACCAGAGCGGGTCCCTGAGGTCCCCGTCGTAACTCGAGAAGACCTGCCGCAACTCGAGAAAATCCAGGAGGTTCTCCCCTCCAGGCGAGATGAGGCCCATTTCCGCTGAGGCGTCTCGAGGCTGATCACACCTCACCTCTGGAACTTCGAAAGGGTTCTTCACACCCTTGATGCAAATCAAGAAGTTCCCCGACCTAGCCGTCTCCACTCGAGAGGAATCACGAGGGTCCCGCTCACATCCAGAGGAGCCCCGTTTCCGCCTCGTAGCTCGAGATGAGGGATCCTTTCCCTGCTTCGTCGGGAAAGAGTTCACGGCGTTCCCGTCGCATCTCAAGAGGAGGCCCTCTGAACAGGTACGGCGAGAGGAACTCCAGGGTCGTGCCACCATTCCAAGAGTCCCCCAGATGTCTCAGTCCATTCCAGAGGAACCTCTTTTCCCTTCACCGGCTCGTCTTTCACGCCGAGGATCGACTCACGCCAAGGTGGCACGTGGCACAGCCCTGTGGGAAAGCCTCGTGGGAAAGCCTCGAGGGACAGCCTCGAGGGAAAGCCACAGACCCCTTGATCCACGTGACAGGAAGCGTGACACTACTGCTGCAGCTCGGGAGGAAAGCGCACGTGCATGCCCCCACTCGAGACGAGGCCTGACTCCCCTGGGGAGACTCAGAAGCACCCTAAGATCCATGGCAACACTGGAGAGGAAACCTCAGGTTCCGGCCCCGACTCCAGACAAGGACTGAGGCCCCGGCATGGACGGGAGAGGAATCCCGAGAGGTCCCCTAGCAACTCGCATGGGGACTGGCCTTTCCTGAGGCCACCAGAGCGGGTCCCTGAGGTCCCCGTCGTAACTCGAGAAGACCTGCCGCAACTCGAGAAAATCCAGGAGGTTCTCCCCTCCAGGCGAGATGAGGCCCATTTCCGCTGAGGCGTCTCGAGGCTGATCACACCTCACCTCTGGAACTTCGAAAGGGTCCTTCACACCCTTGGTGAAAATCAAGAAGTTCCCCGACCTAGCCGTCTCCACTCGAGAGGAATCACGAGGGTCCCGCCCACATCCAGAGGAGCCCCGTTTCCGCCTCGTAGCTCGAGATGAGGGATCCTTTCCCTGCTTCGTTGGGAAGAGTTCCCGGCGTTCCCGTCGCATCTCAAGAGGAGGCCCTCTCAACAGGAACAGCGAGAGGAACTCCAGGGTCGTGCCACCATTCCAAGAGTCCCCCAGATGTCTCAGTCCATTCCAGAGGAACCTCTTTTCCCTTCACCGGCTCGTCTTTCACGCCGAGGATCGACTCACACCAAGGTGGCACGTGGCACAGCCCTGTGGGAAAGCCTCGTGGGAAAGCCTCGAGGGACTGCCTCGAGGGAAAGCCACAGATCCCTTGATCCACGTGACAGGAAGCGAGACACTACTGCTGCAGCTCGGGAGGAAAGCGCACGTGCATGCCCCCACTCGAGACGAGGCCTGACTCCCCTGGGGAGACTCAGAAGCACCCCAAGATCCATGGCAACACTGGAGAGGAATCCTCAGGTTCCGGCCCCGACTCCACACAAGGACTGAGGCCCCGGCATGGACGGGAGAGGAATCCCGAGAGGTCCCCTAGCAACTCGCATGGGGACTGGCCTTTCCTGAGGCCACCAGAGCGGGTCCCTGAGGTCCCCGTCGTAACTCGAGAAGACCTGCCGCAACTCGAGAAAATCCAGGAGGTTCTCCCCTCCAGGCGAGATGAGGCCCATTTCCGCTGAGGCGTCTCGAGGCTGATCATACCTCACCTCTGGAATTTCGAAAGGGTTCTTCACACCCTTGATGCAAATCAAGAAGTTCCCCGACCTAGCCGTCTCCACTCGAGAGGAATCACGAGGGTCCCGCCCACATCCAGAGGAGCCCCGTTTCTGCCTCGTAGCTCGAGATGAGGGATCCTTTCCCTGCTTCGTCGGGAAAGACTTCACGGCGTTCCCGTCGCATCTCAAGAGGAGGCCCTCTCAACAGGAACGGCGAGAGGAACTCCAGGGTCGTGCCACCATTCCAAGAGTCCCCCAGATGTCTCAGTCCATTCCAGAGGAACCTCTTTTCCCTTCACCGGCTCGTCTTTCACGCCGAGGATCGACTCACACTAAGGTGGCACGTGGCACAGCCCTTTGGAAAAGCCACGTGGGAAAGCCTCGAGGGACAGCCTCGAGGGAAAGCCACAGATCCCTTGATCCACGTGACAGGAAGGGTGACACTACTGCTGCAGCTCGGGAGGAAAGCGCACGTGCATGCCCCCACTCGAGACGAGGCCTGACTCCCCTGGGGAGACTCAGAAGCACCCCAAGATCCATGGCAACACTGGAGAGGAATCCTCAGGTTCCGGCCCCGACTCCACACAAGGACTGAGGCCCCGGCATGGACGGGAGAGGAATCCCGAGAGGTCCCCTAGCAACTCGCATGGGGACTGGCCTTTCCTGAGGCCACCAGAGCGGGTCCCTGAGGTCCCCGTCGTAACTCGAGAAGGCCTGCCGCAGCTCGAGAAAATCCAGGAGGTTCTCCCCTCCAGGCGAGATGAGGCCCATTTCCGCTGAGGCGTCTCGAGGCTGATCACACCTCACCTCTGGAACTTCGAAAGGGTCCTTCACACCCTTGGTGCAAGTCAAGAAGTTCCCCGACCTAGCCGTCTCCACTCGAGAGGAATCACGAGGGTCCCGCCCACATCCAGAGCAGCCCCGTTTCCGCCTCGTAGCTCGAGATGAGGGATCCTTTCCCTGCTTCGTCGGGAAAGAGTTCCCGGCGTTCCCGTCGCATCTCAAGAGGAGGCCCTCTCAACAGGAACGGCGAGAGGAACTCCAGGGTCGTGCCACCATTCCAAGAGTCCCCCAGATGTCTCAGTCCATTCCAGAGGAACCTCTTTTCCCTTCACCGGCTCGTCTTTCACGCCGAGGATCGACTCACACCAAGGTGGCACGTGGCACAGCCCTGTGGGAAAGCCTCGTGGGAAAGCCTCGAGGGACAGCCTCGAGGGAAAGCCACAGATCCCTTGATCCACGTGACAGGAAGCGTGACACTACTGCTGCAGCTCGGGAGGAAAGCGCACGTGCATGCCCCCACTCGAGACGAGGCCTGACTCCCCTGGGGAGACTCAGAAGCACCCCAAGATCCATGGCAACACTGGAGAGGAATCCTCAGGTTCCGGCCCCGACTCCACACAAGGACTGAGGCCCCGGCATGGACGGGAGAGGAATCCCGAGAGGTCCCCTAGCAACTCGCATGGGGACTGGCCTTTCCTGAGGCCACCAGAGCGGGTCCCTGAGGTCCCCGTCGTAACTCGAAAAGACCTGCCGCAACTCGAGAAAATCCAGGAGGTTCTCCCCTCCAGGCGAGATGAGGCCCATTTCCGCTGAGGCGTCTCGAGGCTGATCACACCTCACCTCTGGAACTTCGAAAGGGTCCTTCACACCCTTGGTGCAAGTCGAGAAGTTCCCCGACCTAGCTGTCTCCACTCGAGAGGAATCACGAGGGTCCCGCCCACATCCAGAGGAGCCCCGTTTCCGCCTCGTAGCTCGAGATGAGGGATCCTTTCCCTGCTTCGTCGGGAAAGAGTTCCCGGCGTTCCCGTCGCATCTCAAGTGGAGGCCCTCTCAACAGGAACGGGGAGAGGAACTCCAGGGTCGTGCCACCATTCCAAGAGTCCCCCAGATGTCTCAGTCCATTCCAGAGGAACCTCTTTTCCCTTCACCGGCTCGTCTTTCACGCCGAGGATCGACTCACACCAAGGTGGCACGTGGCACAGCCCTGTGGGAAAGCCTCGTGGGAAAGCCACGAGGGACTGCCTCGAGGGAAAGCCACAGATCCCTTGATCCACGTGACAGGAAGCGTGACACTACTGCTGCAGCTCGGGAGGAAAGCGCACGTGCATGCCCCCACTCGAGACGAGGCCTGACTCCCCTGGGGAGACTCAGAAGCACCCCAAGATCCATGGCAACACTGGAGAGGAATCCTCAGGTTCCGGACGCGACTCCACACAAGGACTGAGGCCCCGGCATGGACGGGAGAGGAATCCCGAGCGGTCCCCTAGCAACTCGCATGGGGACTGGCCTTTCCTGAGGCCACCAGAGCGGGTCCCTGAGGTCCCCGTCGTAACTCGAGAAGACCTGCCGCAACTCGAGAAAATCCAGGAGGTTCTCCCCTCCAGGCGAGATGAGGCCCATTTCCGCTGAGGCGTCTCGAGGCTGATCACACCTCACCTCTGGAACTTCGAAAGGGTTCTTCACACCCTTGATGCAAATCAAGAAGTTCCCCGACCTAGCCGTCTCCACTCGAGAGGAATCACGAGGGTCCCGCTCACATCCAGAGGAGCCCCGTTTCCGCCTCGTAGCTCGAGATGAGGGATCCTTTCCCTGCTTCGTCGGGAAAGAGTTCACGGCGTTCCCGTCGCATCTCAAGAGGAGGCCCTCTGAACAGGTACGGCGAGAGGAACTCCAGGGTCGTGCCACCATTCCAAGAGTCCCCCAGATGTCTCAGTCCATTCCAGAGGAACCTCTTTTCCCTTCACCGGCTCGTCTTTCACGCCGAGGATCGACTCACGCCAAGGTGGCACGTGGCACAGCCCTGTGGGAAAGCCTCGTGGGAAAGCCTCGAGGGACAGCCTCGAGGGAAAGCCACAGATCCCTTGATCCACGTGACAGGAAGCGTGACACTACTGCTGCAGCTCGGGAGGAAAGCGCACGTGCATGCCCCCACTCGAGACGAGGCCTGACTCCCCTGGGGAGACTCAGAAGCACCCCAAGATCCATGGCAACACTGGAGAGGAATCCTCAGGTTCCGGTCCCGACTCCACACAAGGACTGAGGCCCCGGCATGGACGGGAGAGGAATCCCGAGAGGTCCCCTAGCAACTCGCATGGGGACTGGCCTTTCCTGAGGCCACCAGAGCGGGTCCCTGAGGTCCCCGTCGTAACTCGAAAAGACCTGCCGCAACTCGAGAAAATCCAGGAGGTTCTCCCCTCCAGGCGAGATGAGGCCCATTTCCGCTGAGGCGTCTCGAGGCTGATCACACCTCACCTCTGGAACTTCGAAAGGGTCCTTCACACCCTTGGTGCAAGTCGAGAAGTTCCCCGACCTAGCCGTCTCCACTCGAGAGGAATCACGAGGGTCCCGCCCACATCCAGAGGAGCCCCGTTTCCGCCTCGTAGCTCGAGATGAGGGATCCTTTCCCTGCTTCGTCGGGAAAGAGTTCCCGGCGTTCCCGTCGCATCTCAAGTGGAGGCCCTCTCAACAGGAACGGGGAGAGGAACTCCAGGGTCGTGCCACCATTCCAAGAGTCCCCCAGATGTCTCAGTCCATTCCAGAGGAACCTCTTTTCCCTTCACCGGCTCGTCTTTCACGCCGAGGATCGACTCACACCAAGGTGGCACGTGGCACAGCCCTGTGGGAAAGCCTCGTGGGAAAGCCTCGAGGGACTGCCTCGAGGGAAAGCCACAGATCCCTTGATCCACGTGACAGGAAGCGTGACACTACTGCTGCAGCTCGGGAGGAAAGCGCACGTGCATGCCCCCACTCGAGACGAGGCCTGACTCCCCTGGGGAGACTCAGAAGCACCCCAAGATCCATGGCAACACTGGAGAGGAATCCTCAGGTTCCGGCCGCGACTCCACACAAGGACTGAGGCCCCGGCATGGACGGGAGAGGAATCCCGAGCGGTCCCCTAGCAACTCGCATGGGGACTGGCCTTTCCTGAGGCCACCAGAGCGGGTCCCTGAGGTCCCCGTCGTAACTCGAGAAGACCTGCCGCAACTCGAGAAAATCCAGGAGGTTCTCCCCTCCAGGCGAGATGAGGCCCATTTCCGCTGAGGCGTCTCGAGGCTGATCACACCTCACCTCTGGAACTTCGAAAGGGTTCTTCACACCCTTGATGCAAATCAAGAAGTTCCCCGACCTAGCCGTCTCCACTCGAGAGGAATCACGAGGGTCCCGCTCACATCCAGAGGAGCCCCGTTTCCGCCTCGTAGCTCGAGATGAGGGATCCTTTCCCTGCTTCGTCGGGAAAGAGTTCACGGCGTTCCCGTCGCATCTCAAGAGGAGGCCCTCTGAACAGGTACGGCGAGAGGAACTCCAGGGTCGTGCCACCATTCCAAGAGTCCCCCAGATGTCTCAGTCCATTCCAGAGGAACCTCTTTTCCCTTCACCGGCTCGTCTTTCACGCCGAGGATCGACTCACGCCAAGGTGGCACGTGGCACAGCCCTGTGGGAAAGCCTCGTGGGAAAGCCTCGAGGGACAGCCTCGAGGGAAAGCCACAGATCCCTTGATCCACGTGACAGGAAGCGTGACACTACTGCTGCAGCTCGGGAGGAAAGCGCACGTGCATGCCCCAACTCGAGACGAGGCCTGACTCCCCTGGGGAGACTCAGAATCACCCCAAGATCCATGGCAACACTGGAGAGGAATCCTCAGGTTCCGGTCCCGACTCCACACAAGGACTGAGGCCCCGGCATGGACGGGAGAGGAATCCCGAGAGGTCCCCTAGCAACTCGCATGGGGACTGGCCTTTCCTGAGGCCACCAGAGCGGGTCCCTGAGGTCCCCGTCGTAACTCGAGAAGACCTGCCGCAACTCGAGAAAATCCAGGAGGTTCTCCCCTCCAGGCGAGATGAGGCCCATTTCCGCTGAGGCGTCTCGAGGCTGATCACACCTCACCTCTGGAACTTCGAAAGGGTCCTTCACACCCTTGGTGCAAGTCAAGAAGTTCCCCGACCTAGCCGTCTCCACTCGAGAGGAATCACGAGGGTCCCGCCCACATCCAGAGGAGCCCCGTTTCCGCCTCGTAGCTCGAGATGAGGGATCCTTTCCCTGCTTCGTCGGGAAAGAGTTCCCGGCGTTCCCGTCGCATCTCAAGAGGAGGCCCTCTCAACAGGAACGGCGAGAGGAACTCCAGGGTCGTGCCACCATTCCAAGAGTCCCCCAGATGTCTCAGTCCATTCCAGAGGAACCTCTTTTCCCTTCACCGGCTCGTCTTTCACGCCAAGGATCGACTCACGCCAAGGTGGCACGTGGCACAGCCCTGTGGGAAAGCCTCGTGGGAAAGCCTCGAGGGACAGCCTCGAGGGAAAGCCACAGACCCCTTGATCCACGTGACAGGAAGCGTGACACTACTGCTGCAGCTCGGGAGGAAAGCGCACGTGCATGCCCCCACTCGAGACGAGGCCTGACTCCCCTGGGGAGACTCAGAAGCACCCCAAGATCCATGGCAACACTGGAGAGGAATCCTCAGGTTCCGGTCCCGACTCCACACAAGGACTGAGGCCCCGGCATGGACGGGAGAGGAATCCCGAGAGGTCCCCTAGCAACTCGCATGGGGACTGGCCTTTCCTGAGGCCACCAGAGCGGGTCCCTGAGGTCCCCGTCGTAACTCGAAAAGACCTGCCGCAACTCGAGAAAATCCAGGAGGTTCTCCCCTCCAGGCGAGATGAGGCCCATTTCCGCTGAGGCGTCTCGAGGCTGATCACACCTCACCTCTGGAACTTCGAAAGGGTCCTTCACACCCTTGGTGCAAGTCGAGAAGTTCCCCGACCTAGCCGTCTCCACTCGAGAGGAATCACGAGGGTCCCGCCCACATCCAGAGGAGCCCCGTTTCCGCCTCGTAGCTCGAGATGAGGGATCCTTTCCCTGCTTCGTCGGGAAAGAGTTCCCGGCGTTCCCGTCGCATCTCAAGTGGAGGCCCTCTCAACAGGAACGGGGAGAGGAACTCCAGGGTCGTGCCACCATTCCAAGAGTCCCCCAGATGTCTCAGTCCATTCCAGAGGAACCTCTTTTCCCTTCACCGGCTCGTCTTTCACGCCGAGGATCGACTCACACCAAGGTGGCACGTGGCACAGCCCTGTGGGAAAGCCTCGTGGGAAAGCCTCGAGGGACTGCCTCGAGGGAAAGCCACAGATCCCTTGATCCACGTGACAGGAAGCGTGACACTACTGCTGCAGCTCGGGAGGAAAGCGCACGTGCATGCCCCCACTCGAGACGAGGCCTGACTCCCCTGGGGAGACTCAGAAGCACCCCAAGATCCATGGCAACACTGGAGAGGAATCCTCAGGTTCCGGCCGCGACTCCACACAAGGACTGAGGCCCCGGCATGGACGGGAGAGGAATCCCGAGCGGTCCCCTAGCAACTCGCATGGGGACTGGCCTTTCCTGAGGCCACCAGAGCGGGTCCCTGAGGTCCCCGTCGTAACTCGAGAAGACCTGCCGCAACTCGAGAAAATCCAGGAGGTTCTCCCCTCCAGGCGAGATGAGGCCCATTTCCGCTGAGGCGTCTCGAGGCTGATCACACCTCACCTCTGGAACTTCGAAAGGGTTCTTCACACCCTTGATGCAAATCAAGAAGTTCCCCGACCTAGCCGTCTCCACTCGAGAGGAATCACGAGGGTCCCGCTCACATCCAGAGGAGCCCCGTTTCCGCCTCGTAGCTCGAGATGAGGGATCCTTTCCCTGCTTCGTCGGGAAAGAGTTCACGGCGTTCCCGTCGCATCTCAAGAGGAGGCCCTCTGAACAGGTACGGCGAGAGGAACTCCAGGGTCGTGCCACCATTCCAAGAGTCCCCCAGATGTCTCAGTCCATTCCAGAGGAACCTCTTTTCCCTTCACCGGCTCGTCTTTCACGCCGAGGATCGACTCACGCCAAGGTGGCACGTGGCACAGCCCTGTGGGAAAGCCTCGTGGGAAAGCCTCGAGGGACAGCCTCGAGGGAAAGCCACAGATCCCTTGATCCACGTGACAGGAAGCGTGACACTACTGCTGCAGCTCGGGAGGAAAGCGCACGTGCATGCCCCAACTCGAGACGAGGCCTGACTCCCCTGGGGAGACTCAGAATCACCCCAAGATCCATGGCAACACTGGAGAGGAATCCTCAGGTTCCGGTCCCGACTCCACACAAGGACTGAGGCCCCGGCATGGACGGGAGAGGAATCCCGAGAGGTCCCCTAGCAACTCGCATGGGGACTGGCCTTTCCTGAGGCCACCAGAGCGGGTCCCTGAGGTCCCCGTCGTAACTCGAGAAGACCTGCCGCAACTCGAGAAAATCCAGGAGGTTCTCCCCTCCAGGCGAGATGAGGCCCATTTCCGCTGAGGCGTCTCGAGGCTGATCACACCTCACCTCTGGAACTTCGAAAGGGTCCTTCACACCCTTGGTGCAAGTCAAGAAGTTCCCCGACCTAGCCGTCTCCACTCGAGAGGAATCACGAGGGTCCCGCCCACATCCAGAGGAGCCCCGTTTCCGCCTCGTAGCTCGAGATGAGGGATCCTTTCCCTGCTTCGTCGGGAAAGAGTTCCCGGCGTTCCCGTCGCATCTCAAGAGGAGGCCCTCTCAACAGGAACGGCGAGAGGAACTCCAGGGTCGTGCCACCATTCCAAGAGTCCCCCAGATGTCTCAGTCCATTCCAGAGGAACCTCTTTTCCCTTCACCGGCTCGTCTTTCACGCCAAGGATCGACTCACGCCAAGGTGGCACGTGGCACAGCCCTGTGGGAAAGCCTCGTGGGAAAGCCTCGAGGGACAGCCTCGAGGGAAAGCCACAGACCCCTTGATCCACGTGACAGGAAGCGTGACACTACTGCTGCAGCTCGGGAGGAAAGCGCACGTGCATGCCCCCACTCGAGACGAGGCCTGACTCCCCTGGGGAGACTCAGAAACACCCAAAGATCCATGGAAACACTGGAGAGGAATCCTCAGGTTCCGGCCCCGACTCCACACAAGGACTGAGGCCCCGGCATGGACGGGAGAGGAATCCCGAGAGGTCCCCTAGCAACTCGCATGGGGACTGGCCTTTCCTGAGGCCACCAGAGCGGGTCCCTGAGGTCCCCGTCGTAACTCGAGAAGACCTGCCGCAACTCGAGAAAATCCAGGAGGTTCTCCCCTCCAGGCGAGATGAGGCCCATTTCCGCTGAGGCGTCTCGAGGCTGATCACACCTCACCTCTGGAATTTCGAAAGGGTTCTTCACACCCTTGATGCAAATCAAGAAGTTCCCCGACCTAGCCGTCTCCACTCGAGAGGAATCACGAGGGTCCCGCCCACATCCAGAGGAGCCCCGTTTCTGCCTCGTAGCTCGAGATGAGGGATCCTTTCCCTGCTTCGTCGGGAAAGAGTTCACGGCGTTCCCGTCGCATCTCAAGAGGAGGCCCTCTCAACAGGAACGGCGAGAGGAACTCCAGGGTCGTGCCACCATTCCAAGAGTCCCCCAGATGTCTCAGTCCATTCCAGAGGAACCTCTTTTCCCTTCACCGGCTCGTCTTTCACGCCGAGGATCGACTCACACTAAGGTGGCACGTGGCACAGCCCTTTGGGAAAGCCACGTGGGAAAGCCTCGAGGGACAGCCTCGAGGGAAAGCCACAGATCCCTTGATCCACGTGACAGGAAGGGTGACACTACTGCTGCAGCTCGGGAGGAAAGCGCACGTGCATGCCCCCACTCGAGACGAGGCCTGACTCCCCTGGGGAGACTCAGAAGCACCCCAAGATCCATGGCAACACTGGAGAGGAATCCTCAGGTTCCGGCCCCGACTCCACACAAGGACTGAGGCCCCGGCATGGACGGGAGAGGAATCCCGAGAGGTCCCCTAGCAACTCGCATGGGGACTGGCCTTTCCTGAGGCCACCAGAGCGGGTGCCTGAGGTCCCCGTCGTAACTCGAGAAGGCCTGCCGCAACTCGAGAAAATCCAGGAGGTTCTCCCCTCCAGGCGAGATGAGGCCCATTTCCGCTGAGGCGTCTCGAGGCTGATCACACCTCACCTCTGGAACTTCGAAAGGGTCCTTCACACCCTTGGTGCAAGTCAAGAAGTTCCCCGACCTAGCCGTCTCCACTCGAGAGGAATCACGAGGGTCCCGCCCACATCCAGAGGAGCCCCGTTTCCGCCTCGTAGCTCGAGATGAGGGATCCTTTCCCTGCTTCGTCGGGAAAGAGTTCCCGGCGTTCCCGTCGCATCTCAAGAGGAGGCCCTCTCAACAGGAACGGCGAGAGGAACTCCAGGGTCGTGCCACCATTCCAAGAGTCCCCCAGATGTCTCAGTCCATTCCAGAGGAACCTCTTTTCCCTTCACCGGCTCGTCTTTCACGCCGAGGATCGACTCACACCATGGTGGCACGTGGCACAGCCCTGTGGGAAAGCCTCGTGGGAAAGCCTCGAGGGACAGCCTCGAGGGAAAGCCACAGATCCCTTGATCCACGTGACAGGAAGCGTGACACTACTGCTGCAGCTCGGGAGGAAAGCGAACGTGCATGCCCCCACTCGAGACGAGGCCTGACTCCCCTGGGGAGACTCAGAAGCACCCCAAGATCCATGGCAACACTGGAGAGGAATCCTCAGGTTCCGGCCCCGAATCCACACAAGGACTGAGGCCCCGGCATGGACGGGAGAGGAATCCCGAGTGGTCCCCTAGCAACTCGCATGGGGACTGGCCTTTCCTGAGGCCACCAGGGCGGGTCCCTGAGGTCCCCGTCGTAACTCGAAAAAACCTGCCGCAACTCGAGAAAATCCAGGAGGTTCTCCCCTCCAGGCGAGATGAGGCCCATTTCCGCTGAGGCGACTCGAGGCTGATCACACCTCACCTCTGGAACTTCGAAAGCGTCCTTCACACCCTTGGTGCAAGTCGAGAAGTTCCCCGACCTAGCCGTTCCACTCGAGAGGAATCACGAGGGTCCCGCCCACATCCAGAGGAGCCCCGTTTCCGCCTCGTAGCTCGAGATGAGGGATCCTTTCCCTGCTTCGTCGGGAAAGAGTTCCCGGCGTTCCCGTCGCATCTCAAGAGGAGGCCCTCTCAACAGGAACGGCGAGAGGAACTCCAGGGTCGTGCCACCATTCCAAGAGTCCCCCAGATGTCTCAGTCCATTCCAGAGGAACCTCTTTTCCCTTCACCGGCTCGTCTTTCACGCCGAGGATCGACTCACACCAAGGTGGCACGTGGCACAGCCCTGTGGGAAAGCCTCGTGGGAAAGCCTCGAGGGACAGCCTCGAGGGAAAGCCACAGATCCCTTGATCCACGTGACAGGAAGCGTGACACTACTGCTGCAGCTCGGGAGGAAAGCGAACGTGCATGCCCCCACTCGAGACGAGGCCTGACTCCCCTGGGGAGACTCAGAAGCACCCCAAGATCCATGGCAACACTGGAGAGGAATCCTCAGGTTCCGGCCCCGACTCCACACAAGGACTGAGGCCCCGGCATGGACGGGAGAGGAATCCCGAGAGGTCCCCTAGCAACTCGCATGGGGACTGGCCTTTCCTGAGGCCACCAGAGCGGGTCCCTGAGGTCCCCGTCGTAACTCGAAAAGACCTGCCGCAACTCGAGAAAATCCAGGAGGTTCTCCCCTCCAGGCGAGATGAGGCCCATTTCCGCTGAGGCGTCTCGAGGCTGATCACACCTCACCTCTGGAACTTCGAAAGGGTCCTTCACACCCTTGGTGCAAGTCGAGAAGTTCCCCGACCTAGCCGTCTCCACTCGAGAGGAATCACGAGGGTCCCGCCCACATCCAGAGGAGCCCCGTTTCCGCCTCGTAGCTCGAGATGAGGGATCCTTTCCCTGCTTCGTCGGGAAAGAGTTCCCGGCGTTCCCGTCGCATCTCAAGTGGAGGCCCTCTCAACAGGAACGGCGAGAGGAACTCCAGGGTCGTGCCACCATTCCAAGAGTCCCCCAGATGTCTCAGTCCATTCCAGAGGAACCTCTTTTCCCTTCACCGGCTCGTCTTTCACGCCGAGGATCGACTCACACCAAGGTGGCACGTGGCACAGCCCTGTGGGAAAGCCTCGTGGGAAAGCCTCGAGGGACTGCCTCGAGGGAAAGCCACAGATCCCTTGATCCACGTGACAGGAAGCGTGACACTACTGCTGCAGCTCGGGAGGAAAGCGCACGTGCATGCCCCCACTCGAGACGAGGCCTGACTCCCCTGGGGAGACTCAGAAGCACCCCAAGATCCATGGCAACACTGGAGAGGAATCCTCAGGTTCCGGCCCCGACTCCACACAAGGACTGAGGCCCCGGCATGGACGGGAGAGGAATCCCGAGCGGTCCCCTAGCAACTCGCATGGGGACTGGCCTTTCCTGAGGCCACCAGAGCGGGTCCCTGAGGTCCCCGTCGTAACTCGAGAAGAACTGTCGCAACTCGAGGAAATCCAGGAGGTTCTCCCCTCCAGGCGAGATGAGGCCCATTTCCGCTGAGGCGTCTCGAGGCTGATCACACCTCACCTCTGGAACTTCGAAAGGGTCCTTCACACCCTTGGTGAAAATCAAGAAGTTCCCCGACCTAGCCGTCTCCACTCGAGAGGAATCACGAGGGTCCCGCCCACATCCAGAGGAGCCCCGTTTCCGCCTCGTAGCTCGAGATGAGGGATCCTTTCCCTGCTTCGTCGGGAAAGAGTTCCCGGCGTTCCCGTCGCATCTCAAGAGGAGGCCCTCTCAACAGGAACGGCGAGAGGAACTCCAGGGTCGTGCCACCATTCCAAGAGTCCCCCAGATGTCTCAGTCCATTCCAGAGGAACCTCTTTTCCCTTCACCGGCTCGTCTTTCACGCCGAGGATCGACTCACGCCAAGGTGGCACGTGGCACAGCCCTGTGGGAAAGCCTCGTGGGAAAGCCTTGAGGGACAGCCTCGAGGGAAAGCCACAGATCCCTTGATCCACGTGACAGGAAGCGTGACACTACTGCTGCAGCTCGGGAGGAAAGCGCACGTGCATGCCCCCACTCGAGACGAGGCCTGACTCCCCTGGGGAGACTCAGAAGCACCCTAAGATCCATGGCAACACTGGAGAGGAAACCTCAGGTTCCGGCCCCGACTCCACACAAGGACTGAGGCCCCGGCATGGACGGGAGAGGAATCCCGAGAGGTCCCCTAGCAACTCGCATGGGGACTGGCCTTTCCTGAGGCCACCAGAGCGGGTCCCTGAGGTCCCCGTCGTAACTCGAGAAGACCTGTCGCAACTCGAGGAAATCCAGGAGGTTCTCCCTTCCAGGCGAGATGAGGCCCATTTCCGCTGAGGCGTCTCAAGGCTGATCACACCTCACCTCTGGAACTTCGAAAGGGTCCTTCACACCCTTGGTGAAAATCAAGAAGTTCCCCGACCTAGCCGTCTCCACTCGAGAGGAATCACGAGGGTCCCGCCCACATCCAGAGGAGCCCCGTTTCCGCCTCGTAGCTCGAGATGAGGGATCCTTTCCCTGCTTCGTCGGGAAAGAGTTCCCGGCGTTCCCGTCGCATCTCAAGAGGAGGCCCTCTCAACAGGAATGGCGAGAGGAACTCCAGGGTCGTGCCACCATTCCAAGAGTCCCCCAGATGTCTCAGTCCATTCCAGAGGAACCTCTTTTCCCTTCCCCGGCTCGTCTTTCACGCCGAGGATCGACTCACAACAAGGTGGCACGTGGCACAGCCCTGTGGGAAAGCCTCGTGGGAAAGCCTCGAGGGACTGCCTCGAGGGAAAGCCACAGATCCCTTGATCCACGTGACAGGAAGCGTGACACTACTGCTGCAGCTCGGGAGGAAAGCGCACGTGCATGCCCCCACTCGAGACGAGGCCTGACTCCCCTGGGGAGACTCAGAAGCACCCCAAGATCCATGGCAACACTGGAGAGGAATCCTCAGGTTCCGGCCCCGACTCCACACAAGGACTGAGGCCCCGGCATGGACGGGAGAGGAATCCCGAGAGGTCCCCTAGCAACTCGCATGGGGACTGGCCTTTCCTGAGGCCACCAGAGCGGGTCCCTGAGGTCCCCGTCGTAACTCGAGAAGGCCTGCCGCAGCTCGAGAAAATCCAGGAGGTTCTCCCCTCCAGGCGAGATAAGGCCCATTTCCGCTGAGGCGTCTCGAGGCTGATCACACCTCACCTCTGGAACTTCGAAAGGGTCCTTCACACCCTTGGTGCAAATCAAGAAGTTCCCCGACCTAGCCGTCTCCACTCGAGTGGAATCACGAGGGTCCCGCCCACATCCAGAGGAGCCCCGTTTCCGCCTCGTAGCTCGAGATGAGGGATCCTTTCCCTGCTTCGTCGGGAAAGAGTTCCCGGCGTTCCCGTCGCATCTAAAGAGGAGGCCCTCTCAACAGGAACGGCGAGAGGAACTCCAGGGTCGTGCCACCATTCCAAGAGTCCCCCAGATGTCTCAGTCCATTCCAGAGGAACCTCTTTTCCCTTCACCAAATCCTCTTTCACGCCGAGGATCGACTCACACCAAGGTGGCACGTGGCACAGCCCTGTGGGAAAGCCTCGTGGGAAAGCCTCGAGGGACAGCCTCGAGGAAAAGCCACAGATCCCTTGATCCAGGTGACAGGAAGCGTGACACTACTGCTGCAGCTCGGGAGGAAAGCGCACGTGCATGCCCCCACTCGAGACGAGGCCTGACTCCCCTGGGGAGACTCAGAAGCACCCCAAGATCCATGGCAACACTCGAGAGGAATCCTCAGGTTCCGGCCCCGACTCCACACAAGGACTGAGGCCCCGGCATGGACGGGAGAGGAATCCCGAGAGGTCCCCTAGCAACTCGCATGGGGACTGGCCTTTCCTGAGGCCTCCAGAGCGGGTCCCTGAGGTCCCCGTTGTAACTCGAGAAGACCTGCCGCAGCTCGAGAAAATCCAGGAGGTTCTCCCCTCCAGGCGAGATGAGGCCCATTTCCGCTGAGGCGTCTCGAGGCTGATCACACCTCACCTCTAGAACTTCGAAAGGGTCCTTCACACCCTTGGTGCAAATCAAGAAGTTCCCCGACCTAGCCGTCTCCACTCGAGAGGAATCACGAGGGTCCCGCCCACATCCAGGGGAGCCCCGTTTCCGCCTCGTAGCTCGAGATGAGGGATCCTTTCCCTGCTTCGTCGGGAAAGAGTTCCCGGCGTTCCCGTCGCATCTCAAGAGGAGGCCCTCTCAACAGGAACGGCGAGAGGAACTCCAGGGTCGTGCCACCATTCCAAGAGTCCCCCAGATGTCTCAGTCCATTCCAGAGGAACCTCTTTTCCCTTCACCGGCTCGTCTTTCACGCCGAGGATCGACTCACGCCAAGGTGGCACGTGGCACAGCCCTGTGGGAAAGCCTCGTGGGAAAGCCTCGAGGGACAGCCTCGAGGGAAAGCCACAGATCCCTTGATCCACGTGACAGGAAGCGTGACACTACTGCTGCAGCTCGGGAGGAAAGCGCACGTGCATGCCCCCACTCGAGACGAGGCCTGACTCCCCTGGGGAGACTCAGAAGCACCCCAAGATCCATGGCAACACTGGAGAGGAATCCTCAGGTTCCGGTCCCGACTCCACACAAGGACTGAGGCCCCGGCATGGACGGGAGAGGAATCCCGAGCGGTCCCCTAGCAACTCGCATGGGGACTGGCCTTTCCTGAGGCCACCAGAGCGGGTCCCTGAGGTCCCCGTCGTAACTCGAGAAGACCTGCCGCAACTCGAGAAAATCCAGGAGGTTCTCCCCTCCAGGCGAGATGAGGCCCATTTCCGCTGAGGCGTCTCGAGGCTGATCACACCTCACCTCTGGAACTTCGAAAGGGTTCTTCACACCCTTGATGCAAATCAAGAAGTTCCCCGACCTAGCCGTCTCCACTCGAGAGGAATCACGAGGGTCCCGCTCACATCCAGAGGAGCCCCGTTTCCACCTCGTAGCTCGAGATGAGGGATCCTTTCCCTGCTTCGTCGGGAAAGAGTTCACGGCGTTCCCGTCGCATCTCAAGAGGAGGCCCTCTGAACAGGTACGGCGAGAGGAACTCCAGGGTCGTGCCACCATTCCAAGAGTCCCCCAGATGTCTCAGTCCATTCCAGAGGAACCTCTTTTCCCTTCACCGGCTCGTCTTTCACGCCGAGGATCGACTCACGCCAAGGTGGCACGTGGCACAGCCCTGTGGGAAAGCCTCGTGGGAAAGCCTCGAGGGACAGCCTCGAGGGAAAGCCACAGATCCCTTTATCCACGTGACAGGAAGCGTGACACTACTGCTGCAGCTCGGGAGGAAAGCGCACGTGCATGCACCCACTCGAGACGAGGCCTGACTCCCCTGGGGAGACTCAGAAGCACCCCAAGATCCATGGCAACACTGGAGAGGAATCCTCAGGTTCCGGTCCCGACTCCACACAAGGACTGAGGCCCCGGCATGGACGGGAGAGGAATCCCGAGAGGTCCCCTAGCAACTCGCATGGGGACTGGCCTTTCCTGAGGCCACCAGAGCGGGTCCCTGAGGTCCCCGTCGTAACTCGAGAAGACCTGCCGCAACTCGAGAAAATCCAGGAGGTTCTCCCCTCCAGGCGAGATGAGGCCCATTTCCGCTGAGGCGTCTCGAGGCTGATCACACCTCACCTCTGGAACTTCGAAAGGCTCCTTCACACCCTTGGTGCAAGTCAAGAAGTTCCCCGACCTAGCCGTCTCCACTCGAGAGGAATCACGAGGGTCCCGCCCACATCCAGAGGAGCCCCGTTTCCGCCTCGTAGCTCGAGATGAGGGATCCTTTCCCTGCTTCGTCGGGAAAGAGTTCCCGGCGTTCCCGTCGCATCTCAAGAGGAGGCCCTCTCAACAGGAACGGCGAGAGGAACTCCAGGGTCGTGCCACCATTCCAAGAGTCCCCCAGATGTCTCAGTCCATTCCAGAGGAACCTCTTTTCCCTTCACCGGCTCGTCTTTCACGCCGAGGATCGACTCACGCCAAGGTGGCACGTGGCACAGCCCTGTGGGAAAGCCTCGTGGGAAAGCCTCGAGGGACAGCCTCGAGGGAAAGCCACAGACCCCTTGATCCACGTGACAGGAAGCGTGACACTACTGCTGCAGCTCAGGAGGAAAGCGCACGTGCATGCTCCCACTCGAGACGAGGCCTGACTCCCCTGGGGAAACTCAGAAGCACCCTAAGATCCATGGCAACACTGGAGAGGAAACCTCAGGTTCCGGCCCCGACTCCAGACAAGGACTGAGGCCCCGGCATGGACGGGAGAGGAATCCCGAGAGGTCCCCTAGCAACTCGCATGGGGACTGGCCTTTCCTGAGGCCACCAGAGCGGGTCCCTGAGGTCCCCGTCGTAACTCGAGAAGACCTGCCGCAACTCGAGAAAATCCAGGAGGTTCTCCCCTCCAGGCGAGATGAGGCCCATTTCCGCTGAGGCGTCTCGAGGCTGATCACACCTCACCTCTGGAACTTCGAAAGGGTCCTTCACACCCTTGGTGAAAATCAAGAAGTTCCCCGACCTAGCCGTCTCCACTCGAGAGGAATCACGAGGGTCCCGCCCACATCCAGAGGAGCCCCGTTTCCGCCTCGTAGCTCGAGATGAGGGATCCTTTCCCTGCTTCGTTGGGAAAGAGTTCCCGGCGTTCCCGTCGCATCTCAAGAGGAGGCCCTCTCAACAGGAACAGCGAGAGGAACTCCAGGGTCGTGCCACCATTCCAAGAGTCCCCCAGATGTCTCAGTCCATTCCAGAGGAACCTCTTTTCCCTTCACCGGCTCGTCTTTCACGCCGAGGATCGACTCACACCAAGGTGGCACTTGGCACAGCCCTGTGGGAAAGCCTCGTGGGAAAGCCTCGAGGGACTGCCTCGAGTGAAAGCCACAGATCCCTTGATCCACGTGACAGGAAGCGTGACACTACTGCTGCAGCTCGGGAGGAAAGCGCACGTGCATGCCCCCACTCGAGACGAGGCCTGACTCCCCTGGGGAGACTCAGAAGCACCCCAAGATCCATGGCAACACTGGAGAGGAATCCTCAGGTTCCGGCCCCGACTCCACACAAGGACTGAGGCCCCGGCATGGACGGGAGAGGAATCCCGAGAGGTCCCCTAGCAACTCGCATGGGGACTGGCCTTTCCTGAGGCCACCAGAGCGGGTCCCTGAGGTCCCCGTCGTAACTCGAGAAGACCTGCCGCAACTCGAGAAAATCCAGGAGGTTCTCCCCTCCAGGCGAGATGAGGCCCATTTCCGCTGAGGCGTCTCGAGGCTGATCACACCTCACCTCTGGAATTTCGAAAGGGTTCTTCACACCCTTGATGCAAATCAAGAAGTTCCCCGACCTAGCCGTCTCCACTCGAGAGGAATCACGAGGGTCCCGCCCACATCCAGAGGAGCCCCGTTTCCGCCTCGTAGCTCGAGATGAGGGATCCTTTCCCTGCTTCGTCGGGAAAGAGTTCACGGCGTTCCCGTCGCATCTCAAGAGGAGGCCCTCTGAACAGGTACGGCGAGAGGAACTCCAGGGTCGTGCCACCATTCCAAGAGTCCCCCAGATGTCTCAGTCCATTCCAGAGGAACCTCTTTTCCCTTCACCGGCTCGTCTTTCACGCCGAGGATCCACTCACACTAAGGTGGCACGTGGCACAGCCCTTTGGGAAAGCCACGTGGGAAAGCCTCGAGGGACAGCCTCGAGGGAAAGCCACAGATCCCTTGATCCACGTGACAGGAAGGGTGACACTACTGCTGCAGCTCGGGAGGAAAGCGCACGTGCATGCCCACACTCGAGACGAGGCCTGACTCCCCTGGGGAGACTCAGAAGCACCCCAAGATCCATGGCAACACTGGAGAGGAATCCTCAGGTTCCGGCCCCGACTCCACACAAGGACTGAGGCCCCGGCATGGACGGGAGAGGAATCCCGAGAGGTCCCCTAGCAACTCGCATGGGGACTGGCCTTTCCTGAGGCCACCAGAGCGGGTCCCTGAGGTCCCCGTCGTAACTCGAGAAGACCTGCCGCAGCTCGAGAAAATCCAGGAGGTTCTCCCCTCCAGGCGAGATGAGGCCCATTTCCGCTGAGGCGTCTCGAGGCTGATCACACCTCACCTCTGGAACTTCGAAAGGGTCCTTCACACCCTTGGTGAAAATCAAGAAGTTCCCCGACCTAGCCGTCTCCACTCGAGAGGAATCACGAGGGTCCCGCCCACATCCAGAGGAGCCCCGTTTCCGCCTCGTAGCTCGAGATGAGGGATCCTTTCCCTGCTTCGTTGGGAAAGAGTTCCCGGCGTTCCCGTCGCATCTCAAGAGGAG
The DNA here is from genome assembly GCF_023091745.1 of Budorcas taxicolor. NCBI lineage: Eukaryota > Metazoa > Chordata > Mammalia > Artiodactyla > Bovidae > Budorcas > Budorcas taxicolor. The sequence continues at coordinate 913,091 of NC_068927.1, read as the reverse complement.
GCCCTCTCAACAGGAACGGCGAGAGGAACTCCAGGGTCGTGCCACCATTCCAAGAGTCCCCCAGATGTCTCAGTCCATTCCAGAGGAACCTCTTTTCCCTTCACCGGCTCGTCTTTCACGCCGAGGATCGACTCACACCAAGGTGGCACGTGGCACAGCCCTGTGGGAAAGCCTCGTGGGAAAGCCTCGAGGGACTGCCTCGAGGGAAAGCCACAGATCCCTTGATCCACGTGACAGGAAGCGTGACACTACTGCTGCAGCTCGGGAGGAAAGCGCACGTGCATGCCCCCACTCGAGACGAGGCCTGACTCCCCTGGGGAGACTCAGAAGCACCCCAAGATCCATGGCAACACTGGAGAGGAATCCTCAGGTTCCGGCCCCGACTCCACACAAGGACTGAGGCCCCGGCATGGACGGGAGAGGAATCCCGAGAGGTCCCCTAGCAACTCGCATGGGGACTGGCCTTTCCTGAGGCCACCAGAGCGGGTCCCTGAGGTCCCCGTCGTAACTCGAGAAGACCTGCCGCAACTCGAGAAAATCCAGGAGGTTCTCCCCTCCAGGCGAGATGAGGCCCATTTCCGCTGAGGCGTCTCGAGGCTGATCACACCTCACCTCTGGAATTTCGAAAGGGTTCTTCACACCCTTGATGCAAATCAAGAAGTTCCCCGACCTAGCCGTCTCCACTCGAGAGGAATCACGAGGGTCCCGCCCACATCCAGAGGAGCCCCGTTTCCGCCTCGTAGCTCGAGATGAGGGATCCTTTCCCTGCTTCGTCGGGAAAGAGTTCACGGCGTTCCCGTCGCATCTCAAGAGGAGGCCCTCTCAACAGGTACGGCGAGAGGAACTCCAGGGTCGTGCCACCATTCCAAGAGTCCCCCAGATGTCTCAGTCCATTCCAGAGGAACCTCTTTTCCCTTCACCGGCTCGTCTTTCACGCCGAGGATCCACTCACACTAAGGTGGCACGTGGCACAGCCCTTTGGGAAAGCCACGTGGGAAAGCCTCGAGGGACAGCCTCGAGGGAAAGCCACAGATCCCTTGATCCACGTGACAGGAAGGGTGACACTACTGCTGCAGCTCGGGAGGAAAGCGCACGTGCATGCCCACACTCGAGACGAGGCCTGACTCCCCTGGGGAGACTCAGAAGCACCCCAAGATCCATGGCAACACTGGAGAGGAATCCTCAGGTTCCGGCCCCGACTCCACACAAGGACTGAGGCCCCGGCATGGACGGGAGAGGAATCCCGAGAGGTCCCCTAGCAACTCGCATGGGGACTGGCCTTTCCTGAGGCCACCAGAGCGGGTCCCTGAGGTCCCCGTCGTAATTCGAGAAGGCCTGCCGCAGCTCGAGAAAATCCAGGAGGTTCTCCCCTCCAGGCGAGATGAGGCCCATTTCCGCTGAGGCGTCTCGAGGCTGATCACACCTCACCTCTGGAACTTCGAAAGGGTCCTTCACACCCTTGGTGCAAATCAAAAAGTTCCCCAGCCTAGCCGTCTCCACTCGAGTGGAATCACGAGGGTCCCGCCCACATCCAGAGGAGCCCCGTTTCCGCCTCGTAGCTCGAGATGAGGGATCCTTTCCCTGCTTCGTCGGGAAAGAGTTCCCGGCGTTCCCGTCGCAACTCAAGAGGAGGCCCTCTCAACAGGAACGGCGAGAGGAACTCCAGGGTCGTGCCACCATTCCAAGAGTCCCCCAGATGTCTCAGTCCATTCCAGAGGAACCTCTTTTCCCTTCACCGGCTCGTCTTTCACGCCGAGGATCGACTCACGCCAAGGTGGCACGTGGCACAGCCCTGTGGGAAAGCCTCGTGGGAAAGCCTTGAGGGACAGCAGGGAGGGAAAGCCACAGATCCCTTGATCCACGTGACAGGAAGCGTGACACTACTGCTGCAGCTCGGGAGGAAAGCGCACGTGCATGCCCCCACTCGAGACGAGGCCTGACTCCCCTGGGGAGACTCAGAAGCACCCTAAGATCCATGGCAACACTGGAGAGGAAACCTCAGGTTCCGGCCCCGACTCCAGACAAGGACTGAGGCCCCGGCATGGACGGGAGAGGAATCCCGAGAGGTCCCCTAGCAACTCGCATGGGGACTGGCCTTTCCTGAGGCCACCAGAGCGGGTCCCTGAGGTCCCCGTCGTAACTCGAGAAGACCTGTCGCAACTCGAGGAAATCCAGGAGGTTCTCCCCTCCAGGCGAGATGAGGCCCATTTCCGCTGAGGCGTCTCAAGGCTGATCACACCTCACCTCTGGAACTTCGAAAGGGTCCTTCACACCCTTGGTGAAAATCAAGAAGTTCCCCGACCTAGCCGTCTCCACTCGAGAGGAATCACGAGGGTCCCGCCCACATCCAGAGGAGCCCCGTTTCCGCCTCGTAGCTCGAGATGAGGGATCCTTTCCCTGCTTCGTCGGGAAAGAGTTCCCGGCGTTCCCGTCGCATCTCAAGAGGAGGCCCTCTCAACAGGAACGGCGAGAGGAACTCCAGGGTCGTGCCACCATTCCAAGAGTCCCCCAGATGTCTCAGTCCATTCCAGAGGAACCTCTTTTCCCTTCACCGGCTCGTCTTTCACGCCGAGGATCGACTCACACCAAGGTGGCACGTGGCACAGCCCTGTGGGAAAGCCTCGTGGGAAAGCCTCGAGGGACTGCCTCGAGGGAAAGCCACAGATCCCTTGATCCACGTGACAGGAAGCGTGACACTACTGCTGCAGCTCGGGAGGAAAGCGCACGTGCATGCCCCCACTCGAGACGAGGCCTGACTCCCCTGGGGAGACTCAGAAGCACCCCAAGATCCATGGAAACACTGGAGAGGAATCCTCAGGTTCCGGCCCCGACTCCACACAAGGACTGAGGCCCCGGCATGGCCGGGAGAGGAATCCCGAGAGGTCCCCTAGCAACTCGCATGGGGACTGGCCTTTCCTGAGGCCACCAGAGCGGGTCCCTGAGGTCCCCGTCGTAACTCGAGAAGGCCTGCCGCAGCTCGAGAAAATCCAGGAGGTTCTCCCCTCCAGGCGAGATGAGGCCCATTTCCGCTGAGGCGTCTCGAGGCTGATCACACCTCACCTCTGGAACTTCGAAAGGGTCCTTCACACCCTTGGTGAAAATCAAGAAGTTCCCCGACCTAGCCGTCTCCACTCGAGAGGAATCACGAGGGTCCCGCCCACATCCAGAGGAGCCCCGTTTCCGCCTCGTAGCTCGAGATGAGGGATCCTTTCCCTGCTTCGTCGGGAAAGAGTTCCCGGCGTTCCCGTCGCATCTCAAGAGGAGGCCCTCTCAACAGGAACGGCGAGAGGAACTCCAGGGTCGTGCCACCATTCCAAGAGTCCCCCAGATGTCTCAGTCCATTCCAGAGGAACCTCTTTTCCCTTCACCGGCTCGTCTTTCACGCCGAGGATCGACTCACACCAAGGTGGCACGTGGCACAGCCCTGTGGGAAAGCCTCGTGGGAAAGCCTCGAGGGACTGCCTCGAGGGAAAGCCACAGATCCCTTGATCCACGTGACAGGAAGCGTGACACTACTGCTGCAGCTCGGGAGGAAAGCGCACGTGCATGCCCCCACTCGAGACGAGGCCTGACTCCCCTGGGGAGACTCAGAAGCACCCCAAGATCCATGGCAACACTGGAGAGGAATCCTCAGGTTCCGGCCCCGACTCCACACAAGGACTGAGGCCCCGGCATGGACGGGAGAGGAATCCCGAGAGGTCCCCTAGCAACTCGCATGGGGACTGGCCTTTCCTGAGGCCACCAGAGCGGGTCCCTGAGGTCCCCGTCGTAACTCGAGAAGGCCTGCCGCAGCTCGAGAAAATCCAGGAGGTTCTCCCCTCCAGGCGAGATAAGGCCCATTTCCGCTGAGGCGTCTCGAGGCTGATCACACCTCACCTCTGGAACTTCGAAAGGGTCCTTCACACCCTTGGTGCAAATCAAGAAGTTCCCCGACCTAGCCGTCTCCACTCGAGTGGAATCACGAGGGTCCCGCCCACATCCAGAGGAGCCCCGTTTCCGCCTCGTAGCTCGAGATGAGGGATCCTTTCCCTGCTTCGTCGGGAAAGAGTTCCCGGCGTTCCCGTCGCATCTAAAGAGGAGGCCCTCTCAACAGGAACGGCGAGAGGAACTCCAGGGTCGTGCCACCATTCCAAGAGTCCCCCAGATGTCTCAGTCCATTCCAGAGGAACCTCTTTTCCCTTCACCAACTCCTCTTTCACGCCGAGGATCGACTCACACCAAGGTGGCACGTGGCACAGCCCTGTGGGAAAGCCTCGTGGGAAAGCCTCGAGGGACAGCCTCGAGGAAAAGCCACAGATCCCTTGATCCAGGTGACAGGAAGCGTGACACTACTGCTGCAGCTCGGGAGGAAAGCGCACGTGCATGCCCCCACTCGAGACGAGGCCTGACTCCCCTGGGGAGACTCAGAAGCACCCCAAGATCCATGGCAACACTGGAGAGGAATCCTCAGGTTCCGGCCCCGACTCCACACAAGGACTGAGGCCCCGGCATGGACGGGAGAGGAATCCCGAGAGGTCCCCTAGCAACTCGCATGGGGACTGGCCTTTCCTGAGGCCACCAGAGCGGGTCCCTGAGGTCCCCGTCGTAACTCGAGAAGACCTGCGGCAACTCGAAAAAATTCAGGAGGTTCTCCCCTCCAGGCGAGATGAGGCCCATTTTCGCTGAGGCGTCTCGAGGCTGATCACACCTCACCTCTGGAACTTCGAAAGGGTCCTTCACACCCTTGGTGCAAATCAAGAAGTTCCCCGACCTAGCCATCTCCACTCGAGAGGAATCACGAGGGTCCCGCCCACATCAAGAGGAGTCCCGTTTCCGCCTCGTAGCTCGAGATGAGGGATCCTTTCCCTGCTTCGTCTTGAAAGAGTTCCCGGCGTTCCCGTCGCATCTCAAGAGGAGGCCCTCTCAACAGGAACGGCGAGAGGAACTCCAGGGTCGTGCCACCATTCCAAGAGTGCCCCAGATGACTCAGTCCATTCCAGAGGAACCTCTTTTCCCTTCACCGGCTCGTCTTTCACGCCGAGGATCGACTCACACCAAGGTGGCACGTGGCACAGCCCTGTGGGAAAGCCTCGTGGGAAAGCCTCGAGGGACAGCCTCGAGGGAAAGCCACAGATCCCTTGATCCACGTGACAGGAAGCGTGACACTACTGCTGCAGCTCGGGAGGAAAGCGCACGTGCATGCCCCCACTCGAGACGAGGCCTGACTCCCCTGGGGAGACTCAGAAGCACCCCAAGATCCATGGCAACACTCGAGAGGAATCCTCAGGTTCCGGCCCCGACTCCACACAAGGACTGAGGCCCCGGCATGGACGGGAGAGGAATCCCGAGAGGTCCCCTAGCAACTCGCATGGGGACTGGCCTTTCCTGAGGCCTCCAGAGCGGGTCCCTGAGGTCCCCGTCTTAACTCGAGAAGACCTGCCGCAGCTCGAGAAAATCCAGGAGGTTCTCCCCTCCAGGCGAGATGAGGCCCATTTCCGCTGAGGCGTCTCGAGGCTGATCACACCTCACCTCTGGAACTTCGAAAGGGTCCTTCACACCCTTGGTGCAAATCAAGAAGTTCCCCGACCTAGCCGTCTCCACTCGAGAGGAATCACGAGGGTCCCGCCCACATCCAGGGGAGCCCCGTTTCCGCCTCGTAGCTCGAGATGAGGGATCCTTTCCCTGCTTCGTCGGGAAAGAGTTCCCAGCGTTCCCGTCGCATCTCAAGAGGAGGCCCTCTCAACAGGAACGGCGAGAGGAACTCCAGGGTCGTGCCACCATTCCAAGAGTCCCCCAGATGTCTCAGTCCATTCCAGAGTAACCTCTTTTCCCTTCACCGGCTCGTCTTTCACGCCGAGGATCGACTCACGCCAAGGTGGCACGTGGCACAGCCCTGTGGGAAAGCCTCGTGGGAAAGCCTCGAGGGACAGCCTCGAGGGAAAGCCACAGATCCCTTGATCCACGTGACAGGAAGCGTGACACTACTGCTGCAGCTCGGGAGGAAAGCGCACGTGCATGCCCCCACTCGAGACGAGGCCTGACTCCCCTGGGGAGACTCAGAAGCACCCCAAGATCCATGGCAACACTGGAGAGGAATCCTCAGGTTCCGGCCCCGACTCCACACAAGGACTGAGGCCCCGGCATGGACGGGAGAGGAATCCCGAGAGGTCCCCTAGCAACTCGCATGGGGACTGGCCTTTCCTGAGGCCTCCAGAGCGGGTCCCTGAGGTCCCCGTCGTAACTCGAGACGACCTGCCGCAGCTCGAGAAAATCCAGGAGGTTCTCCCCTCCAGGCGAGATGAGGCCCATTTCCGCTGAGGCGTCTCGAGGCTGATCACACCTCACCTCTAGAACTTCGAAAGGGTCCTTCACACCCTTGGTGCAAATCAAGAAGTTCCCCGACCTAGCCGTCTCCACTCGAGAGGAATCACGAGGGTCCCGCCCACATCCAGGGGAGCCCCGTTTCCGCCTCGTAGCTCGAGATGAGGGATCCTTTCCCTGCTTCGTCGGGAAAGAGTTCCCAGCGTTCCCGTCGCATCTCAAGAGGAGGCCCTCTCAACAGGAACGGCGAGAGGAACTCCAGGGTCGTGCCACCATTCCAAGAGTCCCCCAGATGTCTCAGTCCATTCCAGAGGAACCTCTTTTCCCTTCACCGGCTCGTCTTTCACGCCGAGGATCGACTCACGCCAAGGTGGCACGTGGCACAGCCCTGTGGGAAAGCCTCGTGGGAAAGCCTCGAGGGACAGCCTCGAGGGAAAGCCACAGATCCCTTGATCCACGTGACAGGAAGCGTGACACTACTGCTGCAGCTCGGGAGGAAAGCGCACGTGCATGCCCCCACTCGAGACGAGGCCTGACTCCCCTGGGGAGACTCAGAAGCACCCCAAGATCCATGGCAACACTGGAGAGGAATCCTCAGGTTCCGGCCCCGACTCCACACAAGGACTGAGGCCCCGGCATGGACGGGAGAGGAATCCCGAGCAGTCCCCTAGCAACTCGCATGGGGACTGGCCTTTCCTGAGGCCACCAGTGCGGGTCCCTGAGGTCCCCGTCGTAACTCGAGAAGACCTGCCGCAACTCGAGAAAATCCAGGAGGTTCTCCCCTCCAGGCGAGATGAGGCCCATTTCCGCTGACGCGTCTCCAGGCTGATCACACCTCACCTCTGGAACTTCGAAAGGGTCCTTCACACCCTTGGTGCAAGTCAAGAAGTTCCCCGACCTAGCCGTCTCCACTCGAGAGGAATCACGAGGGTCCCGCCCACATCCAGAGGAGCCCCGTTTCCGCCTCGTAGCTCGAGATGAGGGATCCTTTCCCTGCTTCGTCGGGAAAGAGTTCACGGCGTTCCCGTCGCATCTCAAGAGGAGGCCCTCTGAACAGGTACGGCGAGAGGAACTCCAGGGTCGTGCCACCATTCCAAGAGTCCCCCAGATGTCTCAGTCCATTCCAGAGGAACCTCTTTTCCCTTCACCGGCTCGTCTTTCACGCTGAGGATCGACTCACGCCAAGGTGGCACGTGGCACAGCCCTGTGGGAAAGCCTCGTGGTAAAGCCTCGAGGGACAGCCTCGAGGGAAAGCCACAGATCCCTTGATCCACGTGACAGGAAGCGTGACACTACTGCTGCAGCTCAGGAGGAAAGCGCACGTGCATGCCCCCACTCGAGACGAGGCCTGACTCCCCTGGGGAGACTCAGAAGCACCCCAAGATCCATGGCAACACTCGAGAGGAATCCTCAGGTTCCGGCCCCGACTCCACACAAGGACTGAGGCCCCGGCATGGACGGGAGAGGAATCCCGAGCGGTCCCCTAGCAACTCGCATGGGGACTGGCCTTTCCTGAGGCCACCAGTGCGGGTCCCTGAGGTCCCCGTCGTAACTCGAGAAGACCTGCCGCAACTCGAGAAAATCCAGGAGGTTCTCCCCTCCAGGCGAGATGAGGCCCATTTCCGCTGAGGCGTCTCGAGGCTGATCACACCTCACCTCTGGAACTTCGAAAGGGTCCTTCACACCCTTGGTGCAAGTCAAGAAGTTCCCCGACCTAGCCGTCTCCACTCGAGAGGAATCACGAGGGTCCCGCCCACATCCAGAGGAGCCCTGTTTCCGCCTCGTAACTCGAGATGAGGGATCCTTTCCCTGCTTCGTCGGGAAAGAGTTCACGGCGTTCCCGTCGCATCTCAAGAGGAGGCCCTCTGAACAGGTACGGCGAGAGGAACTCCAGGGTCGTGCCACCATTCCAAGAGTCCCCCAGATGTCTCAGTCCATTCCAGAGGAACCTCTTTTCCCTTCACCGGCTCGTCTTTCACGCCGAGGATCGACTCACGCCAAGGTGGCACGTGGCACAGCCCTGTGGGAAAGCCTCGTGGGAAAGCCTCGAGGGACAGCCTCGAGGGAAAGCCACAGATCCCTTGATCCACGTGACAGGAAGAGTGACACTACTGCTGCAGCTCAGGAGGAAAGCGCACGTGCATGCCCCCACTCGAGACGAGGCCTGACTCCCCTGGGGAGACTCAGAAGCACCCCAAGATCCATGGCAACACACGCGAGGAATCCTCAGGTTCCGGCCCCGACTCCACACAAGGACTGAGGCCCCGGCATGGACGGGAGAGGAATCCCGAGCGGTCCCCTAGCAACTCGCATGGGGACTGGCCTTTCCTGAGGCCACCAGTGCGGGTCCCTGAGGTCCCCGTCGTAACTCGAAAAGACCTACCGCAACTCGAGAAAATCCAGGAGGTTCTCCCCTCCAGGCGAGATGAGGCCCATTTCCGCTGAGGCGTCTCGAGGCTGATCACACCTCACCTCTGGAACTTCGAAAGGGTCCTTCACACCCTTGGTGCAATTCAAGAAGTTCCCCGACCTAGACGTCTCCACTCGAGAGGAATCACGAGGGTCCCGCCCACATCCAGAGGAGCCCCGTTTCCGCCTCGTAGCTCGAGATGAGGGATCCTTTCCCTGCTTCGTCGGGAAAGAGTTCCCGGCGTTCCCGTCGCATCTCAAGAGGAGGCCCTCTCAACAGGAACGGCGAGAGGAACTCCAGGGTCGTGCCACCATTCCAAGAGTCCCCCAGATGTCTCAGTCCATTCCAGAGGAACCTCTTTTCCCTTCACCGGCTCGTCTTTCACGCCGAGGATCGACTCACACCAAGGTGGCACGTGGCACAGCCCTGTGGGAAAGCCTCGTGGGAAACCCTCGAGGGACTGCCTCGAGGGAAAGCCACAGATCCCTTGATCCACGTGACAGGAAGCGTGACACTACTGCTGCAGCTCGGGAGGAAAGCGCACGTGCATGCCCCCACTCGAGACGAGGCCTGACTCCCCTGGGGAGACTCAGAAGCACCCCAAGATCCATGGCAACACTGGAGAGGAATCCTCAGGTTCCGGCCCCGACTCCACACAAGGACTGAGGCCCCGGCATGGACGGGAGAGGAATCCCGAGAGGTCCCCTAGCAACTCGCATGGGGACTGGCCTTTCCTGAGGCCACCAGAGCGGGTCCCTGAGGTCCCCGTCGTAACTCGAGAAGACCTGCCGCAACTCGAGAAAATCCAGGAGGTTCTCCCCTCCAGGCGAGATGAGGCCCATTTCCGCTGAGGCGTCTCGAGGCTGATCACACCTCACCTCTGGAATTTCGAAAGGGTTCTTCACACCCTTGATGCAAATCAAGAAGTTCCCCGACCTAGCCGTCTCCACTCGAGAGGAATCACGAGGGTCCCGCCCACATCCAGAGGAGACCCGTTTCTGCCCCGTAGCTCGAGATGAGGGATCCTTTCCCTGCTTCGTTGGGAAAGAGTTCACGGCGTTCCCGTCGCATCTCAAGAGGAGGCCCTCTCAACAGGAACGGCGAGAGGAACTCCAGGGTCGTGCCACCATTCCAAGAGTCCCCCAGATGTCTCAGTCCATTCCAGAGGAACCTCTTTTCCCTTCACCGGCTCGTCTTTCACGCCGAGGATCGACTCACACTAAGGTGGCACGTGGCACAGCCCTTTGGGAAAGCCACGTGGGAAAGCCTCGAGGGACAGCCTCGAGGGAAAGCCACAGATCCCTTGATCCACGTGACAGGAAGGGTGACACTACTGCTGCAGCTCGGGAGGAAAGCGCACGTGCATGCCCCCACTCGAGACGAGGCCTGACTCCCCTGGGGAGACTCAGAAGCACCCCAAGATCCATGGCAACACTGGAGAGGAATCCTCAGGTTCCGGCCCCGACTCCACACAAGGACTGAGGCCCCGGCATGGACGGGAGAGGAATCCCGAGAGGTCCCCTAGCAACTCGCATGGGGACTGGCCTTTCCTGAGGCCACCAGAGCGGGTCCCTGAGGTCCCCGTCGTAACTCGAGAAGGCCTGCCGCAGGTCGAGAAAATCCAGGAGGTTCTCCCCTCCAGGCGAGATGAGGCCCATTTCCGCTGAGGCGTCTCGAGGCTGATCACACCTCACTTCTGGAACTTCGAAAGGGTCCTTCACACCCTTGGTGAAAATCAAGAAGTTCCCCGACCTAGCCGTCTCCACTCGAGAGGAATCACGAGGGTCCCGCCCACATCCAGAGGAGCCCCGTTTCCGCCTCGTAGCTCGAGATGAGGGATCCTTTCCCTGCTTCGTCGGGAAAGAGTCCCCGGCGTTCCCGTCGCATCTAAAGAGGAGGCCCTCTCAACAGGAACGGCGAGAGGAACTCCAGGGTCGTGCCACCATTCCAAGAGTCCCCCAGATGTCTCAGTCCATTCCAGAGGAACCTCTTTTCCATTCACCAGCTCCTCTTTCACGCCGAGGATCGACTCACACCAAGGTGGCACGTGGCACAGCCCTGTGGCAAAGCCTCGTGGGAAAGCCTCGAGGGACAGCCTCGAGGGAAAGCCACAGATCCCTTGATCCAGGTGACAGGAAGCGTGACACTACTGCTGCAGCTCGGGAGGAAAGCGCACGTGCATGCCCCCACTCGAGACGAGGCCTGACTCCCCTGGGGAGACTCAGAAGCACCCCAAGATCCATGGCAACACTGGAGAGGAATCCTCAGGTTCCGGCCCCGACTCCGCACAAGGACTGAGGCCCCGGCATGGACGGGAGAGGAATCCCGAGAGGTCCCCTAGCAACTCGCATGGGGACTGGCCTTTCCTGAGGCCACCAGAGCGGGTCCCTGAGGTCCCCGTCGTAACTCGAGAAGACCTGCCGCAACTCGAGAAAATCCAGGAGGTTCTCCCCTCCAGGCGAGATGAGGCCCATTTCCGCTGAGGCGTCTCGAGGCTGATCACACCTCACCTCTGGAACTTCGAAAGGGTCCTTCACACCCTTGGTGCAAGTCAAGAAGTTTCCCGACCTAGCCGTCTCCACTCGAGAGGAATCACGAGGGTCCCGCCCACATCCAGAGGAGCCCTGTTTCCGCCTCGTAACTCGAGATGAGGGATCCTTTCCCTGCTTCGTCGGGAAAGAGTTCACGGCGTTCCCGTCGCATCTCAAGAGGAGGCCCTCTGAACAGGTACGGCGAGAGGAACTCCAGGGTCGTGCCACCATTCCAAGAGTCCCCCAGATGTCTCAGTCCATTCCAGAGGAACCTCTTTTCCCTTCACCGGCTCGTCTTTCACGCCGAGGATCGACTCACGCCAAGGTGGCACGTGGCACAGCCCTGTGGGAAAGCCTCGTGGGAAAGCCTCGAGGGACAGCCTCGAGGGAAAGCCACAGATCCCTTGATCCACGTGACAGGAAGAGTGACACTACTGCTGCAGCTCAGGAGGAAAGCGCACGTGCATGCCCCCACTCGAGACGAGGCCTGACTCCCCTGGGGAGACTCAGAAGCACCCCAAGATCCATGGCAACACACGCGAGGAATCCTCAGGTTCCGGCCCCGACTCCACACAAGGACTGAGGCCCCGGCATGGACGGGAGAGGAATCCCGAGCGGTCCCCTAGCAACTCGCATGGGGACTGGCCTTTCCTGAGGCCACCAGTGCGGGTCCCTGAGGTCCCCGTCGTAACTCGAAAAGACCTACCGCAACTCGAGAAAATCCAGGAGGTTCTCCCCTCCAGGCGAGATGAGGCCCATTTCCGCTGAGGCGTCTCGAGGCTGATCACACCTCACCTCTGGAACTTCGAAAGGGTCCTTCACACCCTTGGTGCAATTCAAGAAGTTCCCCGACCTAGACGTCTCCACTCGAGAGGAATCACGAGGGTCCCGCCCACATCCAGAGGAGCCCCGTTTCCGCCTCGTAGCTCGAGATGAGGGATCCTTTCCCTGCTTCGTCGGGAAAGAGTTCCCGGCGTTCCCGTCGCATCTCAAGAGGAGGCCCTCTCAACAGGAACGGCGAGAGGAACTCCAGGGTCGTGCCACCATTCCAAGAGTCCCCCAGATGTCTCAGTCCATTCCAGAGGAACCTCTTTTCCCTTCACCGGCTCGTCTTTCACGCCGAGGATCGACTCACACCAAGGTGGCACGTGGCACAGCCCTGTGGGAAAGCCTCGTGGGAAACCCTCGAGGGACTGCCTCGAGGGAAAGCCACAGATCCCTTGATCCACGTGACAGGAAGCGTGACACTACTGCTGCAGCTCGGGAGGAAAGCGCACGTGCATGCCCCCACTCGAGACGAGGCCTGACTCCCCTGGGGAGACTCAGAAGCACCCCAAGATCCATGGCAACACTGGAGAGGAATCCTCAGGTTCCGGCCCCGACTCCACACAAGGACTGAGGCCCCGGCATGGACGGGAGAGGAATCCCGAGAGGTCCCCTAGCAACTCGCATGGGGACTGGCCTTTCCTGAGGCCACCAGAGCGGGTCCCTGAGGTCCCCGTCGTAACTCGAGAAGACCTGCCGCAACTCGAGAAAATCCAGGAGGTTCTCCCCTCCAGGCGAGATGAGGCCCATTTCCGCTGAGGCGTCTCGAGGCTGATCACACCTCACCTCTGGAATTTCGAAAGGGTTCTTCACACCCTTGATGCAAATCAAGAAGTTCCCCGACCTAGCCGTCTCCACTCGAGAGGAATCACGAGGGTCCCGCCCACATCCAGAGGAGACCCGTTTCTGCCCCGTAGCTCGAGATGAGGGATCCTTTCCCTGCTTCGTTGGGAAAGAGTTCACGGCGTTCCCGTCGCATCTCAAGAGGAGGCCCTCTCAACAGGAACGGCGAGAGGAACTCCAGGGTCGTGCCACCATTCCAAGAGTCCCCCAGATGTCTCAGTCCATTCCAGAGGAACCTCTTTTCCCTTCACCGGCTCGTCTTTCACGCCGAGGATCGACTCACACTAAGGTGGCACGTGGCACAGCCCTTTGGGAAAGCCACGTGGGAAAGCCTCGAGGGACAGCCTCGAGGGAAAGCCACAGATCCCTTGATCCACGTGACAGGAAGGGTGACACTACTGCTGCAGCTCGGGAGGAAAGCGCACGTGCATGCCCCCACTCGAGACGAGGCCTGACTCCCCTGGGGAGACTCAGAAGCACCCCAAGATCCATGGCAACACTGGAGAGGAATCCTCAGGTTCCGGCCCCGACTCCACACAAGGACTGAGGCCCCGGCATGGACGGGAGAGGAATCCCGAGAGGTCCCCTAGCAACTCGCATGGGGACTGGCCTTTCCTGAGGCCACCAGAGCGGGTCCCTGAGGTCCCCGTCGTAACTCGAGAAGGCCTGCCGCAGGTCGAGAAAATCCAGGAGGTTCTCCCCTCCAGGCGAGATGAGGCCCATTTCCGCTGAGGCGTCTCGAGGCTGATCACACCTCACTTCTGGAACTTCGAAAGGGTCCTTCACACCCTTGGTGAAAATCAAGAAGTTCCCCGACCTAGCCGTCTCCACTCGAGAGGAATCACGAGGGTCCCGCCCACATCCAGAGGAGCCCCGTTTCCGCCTCGTAGCTCGAGATGAGGGATCCTTTCCCTGCTTCGTCGGGAAAGAGTCCCCGGCGTTCCCGTCGCATCTAAAGAGGAGGCCCTCTCAACAGGAACGGCGAGAGGAACTCCAGGGTCGTGCCACCATTCCAAGAGTCCCCCAGATGTCTCAGTCCATTCCAGAGGAACCTCTTTTCCATTCACCAGCTCCTCTTTCACGCCGAGGATCGACTCACACCAAGGTGGCACGTGGCACAGCCCTGTGGCAAAGCCTCGTGGGAAAGCCTCGAGGGACAGCCTCGAGGGAAAGCCACAGATCCCTTGATCCAGGTGACAGGAAGCGTGACACTACTGCTGCAGCTCGGGAGGAAAGCGCACGTGCATGCCCCCACTCGAGACGAGGCCTGACTCCCCTGGGGAGACTCAGAAGCACCCCAAGATCCATGGCAACACTGGAGAGGAATCCTCAGGTTCCGGCCCCGACTCCGCACAAGGACTGAGGCCCCGGCATGGACGGGAGAGGAATCCCGAGAGGTCCCCTAGCAACTCGCATGGGGACTGGCCTTTCCTGAGGCCACCAGAGCGGGTCCCTGAGGTCCCCGTCGTAACTCGAGAAGACCTGCCGCAACTCGAGAAAATCCAGGAGGTTCTCCCCTCCAGGCGAGATGAGGCCCATTTCCGCTGAGGCGTCTCGAGGCTGATCACACCTCACCTCTGGAACTTGGAAAGGGTCCTTCACAGCCTTGGTGCAAATCAAGATGTTCCCCGACCTAGCCGTCTCCACTCGAGAGGAATCACGAGGGTCCCGCCCACATCCAGAGGAGCCCCGTTTCCGCCTCGTAGCTCGAGATGAGGGATCCTTTCCCTGCTTCGTCGGGAAAGAGTCCCCGGCGTTCCCGTCGCATCTCAAGAGGAGGCCCTCTCAACAGGAACGGCGAGAGGAACTCCAGGGTCGTGCCACCATTCCAAGAGTCCCCCAGATGTTTCAGTCCATTCCAGAGGAACCTCTTTTCCCTTCACCAGCTCCTCTTTCACGCCGAGGATCGACTCACACCAAGGTGGCACGTGGCAAAGCCCTGTGGGAAAGCCTCGTGGGAAAGCCTCGAGGGACAGCCTCGAGGGAAAGCCACAGATCCCTTGATCCACGTGACAGGAAGCGTGACACTACTGCTGCAGCTCGGGAGGAAAGCGCACGTGCATGCCCCCACTCGAGACGAGGCCTGACTCCCCTGGGGAGACTCAGAAGCACCCCAAGATCCATGGCAACACTGGAGAGGAATCCTCAGGTTCCGGCCCCGACTCCACACAAGGACTGAGGCCCCGGCATGGACGGGAGAGGAATCCCGAGAGGTCCCCTAGCAACTCGCATGGGGACTGGCCTTTCCTGAGGCCTCCAGAGCGGGTCCCTGAGGTCCCCGTCGTAACTCGAGAAGACCTGCCGCAGCTCGAGAAAATCCAGGAGGTTCTCCCCTCCAGGCGAGATGAGGCCCATTTCCGCTGAGGCGTCTCGAGGCTGATCACACCTCACCTCTGGAACTTCGAAAGGGTCCTTCACACCCTTGGTGCAAATCAAGAAGTTCCCCGACCTAGCCGTCTCCACTCGAGAGGAATCACGAGGGTCGCGCCCACATCCAGGGGAGCCCCGTTTCCGCCTCGTAGCTCGAGATGAGGGATCCTTTCCCTGCTTGGTCGGGACAGAGTTCCCAGCGTTCCCGTCGCATCTCAAGAGGAGGCCCTCTCAACAGGAACGGCGAGAGGAACTCCAGGGTCGTGCCACCATTCCAAGAGTCCCCCAGATGTCTCAGTCCATTCCAGAGGAACCTCTTTTCCCTTCACCGGCTCGTCTTTCACGCCGAGGATCGACTCACGCCAAGGTGGCACGTGGCACAGCCCTGTGGGAAAGCCTCGTGGGAAAGCCTCGAGGGACAGCCTCGAGGGAAAGCCACAGATCCCTTGATCCACGTGACAGGAAGTGTGACACTACTGCTGCAGCTCGGGAGGAAAGCGCACGTGCATGCCCCCACTCGAGACGAGGCCTGACTCCCCTGGGGAGACTCAGAAGCACCCCAAGATCCATGGCAACACTCGAGAGGAATCCTCAGGTTCCGGCCCCGACTCCACACAAGGACTGAGGCCCCGGCATGGACGGGAGAGGAATCCCGAGCGGTCCCCTAGCAACTCGCATGGGGACTGGCCTTTCCTGAGGCCACCAGAGCGGGTCCCTGAGGTCCCCGTCGTAACTCGAGAAGACCTGCCGCAACTCGAGAAAATCCAGGAGGTTCTCCCCTCCAGGCGAGATGAGGCCCATTTCCGCTGAGGCGTCTCCAGGCTGATCACACCTCACCTCTGGAACTTCGAAAGGGTCCTTCACACCCTTGGTGCAAGTCAAGAAGTTCCCCGACCTAGCCGTCTCCACTCGAGAGGAATCACGAGGGTCCCGCCCACATCCAGAGGAACCCCGTTTCCGCCTCGTAGCTCGAGATGAGGGATCCTTTCCCTGCTTCGTCGGGAAAGAGTTCCCGGCGTTCCCGTCGCATCTCAAGAGGAGGCCCTCTCAACAGGAACGGCGAGAGGAACTCCAGGGTCGTGCCACCATTCCAAGAGTCCCCCAGATGTCTCAGTCCATTCCAGAGGAACCTCTTTTCAGTTCACCGGCTCGTCTTTCACGCCGAGGATCGACTCACGCCAAGGTGGCACGTGGCACAGCCCTGTGGGAAAGCCTCGTGGGAAAGCCTCGAGGGACTGCCTCGAGGGAAAGCCACAGATCCCTTGATCCACGTGACAGGAAGCGTGACACTACTGCTGCAGCTCGGGAGGAAAGCGCACGTGCATGCCCCCACTCGAGACGAGGCCTGACTCCCCTGGGGAGACTCAGAAGCACCCCAAGATCCATGGCAACACTGGAGAGGAATCCTCAGGTTCCGGCCCCGACTCCACACAAGGACTGAGGCCCCGGCATGGACGGGAGAGGAATCCCGAGAGGTCCCCTAGCAACTCGCATGGGGACTGGCCTTTCCTGAGGCCACCAGAGCGGGTCCCTGAGGTCCCCGTCGTAACTCGAGAAGACCTGCCGCAACTCGAGAAAATCCAGGAGGTTCTCCCCTCCAGGCGAGATGAGGCCCATTTTCGCTGAGGCGTCTCGAGGCTGATCACACCTCACCTCTGGAACTTCGAAAGGGTTCTTCACACCCTTGATGAAAATCAAGAAGTTCCCCGACCTAGCAGTCTCCACTCGAGAGGAATCACGAGGGTCCCGCTCACATCCAGAGGAGCCCCGTTTCCGCCTCGTAGCTCGAGATGAGGGATCCTTTCCCTGCTTCGTCGGGAAAGAGTTCACGGCGTTCCCGTCGCATCTAAAGAGGAGGCCCTCTGAACAGGTACGGCGAGAGGAACTCCAGGGTCGTGCCACCATTCCAAGAGTCCCCCAGATGTCTCAGTCCATTCCAGAGGAACCTCTTTTCCCTTCACCGGCTCGTCTTTCACGCCGAGGATCGACTCACGCCAAGGTGGCACGTGGCACAGCCCTGTGGGAAAGCCTCGTGGGAAAGCCTCGAGGGACAGCCTCGAGGGAAAGCCACAGGTCCCTTGATCCACGTGACAGGAAGCGTGACAATACTGCTGCAGCTCAGGAGGAAAGCGCACGTGCATGCCCCCACTCGAGACGAGGCCTGACTCCCCTGGGGAGACTCAGAAGCACCCCAAGATCCATGGCAACACTCGAGAGGAATCCTCAGGTTCCGGCCCCGACTCCACACAAGGACTGAGACCCCGGCATGGACGGGATAGGAATCCCGAGCGGTCCCCTAGCAACTCGCATGGGGACTGGCCTTTCCTGAGGCCACCAGTGCGGGTCCCTGAGGTCCCCGTCGTAACTCGAGAAGACCTGCCGCAACTCGAGAAAATCCAGGAGGTTCTCCCCTCCAGGCGAGATGAGGCCCATTTCCGCTGAGGCGTCTCAAGGCTGATCACACCTCACCTCTGGAACTTCGAAAGGGTCCTTCACACCCTTGGTGCAAGTCAAGAAGTTCCCCGACCTAGCCGTCTCCACTCGAGAGGAATCACGAGGGTCCCGCCCACATCCAGAGGAGCCCCGTTTCCGGCTCGTAGCTCGAGATGAGGGATCCTTTCCCTGCTTCGTCGGGAAAGAGTCCACGGCATTCCCGTCGCATCTCAAGAGGAGGCCCTCTCAACAGGAACGGCGAGAGGAACTCCAGGGTCGTGCCACCATTCCAAGAGTCCCCCAGATGTCTCAGTCCATTCCAGAGGAACCTCTTTTCCCTTCACCGGCTCGTCTTTCACGGCGAGGATCGACTCACACCAAGGTGGCACTTGGCACAGCCCTGTGGGAAAGCCTCGTGGGAAAGGCTCGAGGGACAGCCTCGAGTGAAAGCCACAGATCCCTTGATCCACGTGACAGGAAGCGTGACACTACTGCTGCAGCTCGGGAGGAAAGCGCACGTGCATGCCCCCACTCGAGACGAGGCCTGACTCCCCTGGGGAGACTCAGAAGCACCCCAAGATCCATGGCAACACTTGAGAGCAATCCTCAGGTTCCGGCCCCGACTCCACACAAGGACTGAGGCCCCGGCATGGACGGGAGAGTAAACCCGAGAGGTCCCCTAGCAACTGGCATGGGGACTGGCCTTTCCTGAGGCCACCAGAGCGGGTCCCTGAGGTCCCCGTCGTAACTCGAGAAGACCTGCCGCAACTCGAGAAAATCCAGGAGGTTCTCCCCTCCAGGCGAGATGAGGCCCATGTCCGCTGAGGCGTCTCGAGGCTGATCACACCTCACCTCTGGAACTTCGAAAGGGTCCTTCACACCCTTGGTGCAAATCAAGAAGTTCCCCGACATACCCGTCTCCACTCGAGAGGAATCACGAGGGTCCCGCCCACATCCAGAGGAGCCCCGTTTCCGCCTCGTAGCTCGAGATGAGGGATCCTTTCCCTGCTTCGTCGGGAAAGAGTTCCCGGCGTTCCCGTCGCATCTCAAGAGGAGGCCCTCTCAACAGGAACGGCGAGAGGAACTCCAGGGTCGTGCCACCATTTAAAGAGTCCCCCAGATGTCTCAGTCCATTCCAGAGGAACCTCTTTTCCCTTCACCGGCTCGTCTTTCACGCCGAGGATCGACTCACACCAAGGTGGCACGTGGCACAGCCCTGTGGGAAAGCCTCGTGGGAAAGCCTCGAGGGACAGCCTCGAGGGAAAGCCACAGATCCCTTGATCCACGTGACAGGAAGCGTGACACTACTGCTGCAGCTCGGGAGGAAAGCGCACGTGCATGCCCCCACTCGAGACGAGGCCTGACTCCCCTGGGGAGACTCAGAAGCACCCCAAGATCCATGGCAACACTGGAGAGCAATCCTCAGGTTCCGGCCCCGACTCCACACAAGGACTGAGGTCCCGGCATGGACGGGAGAGGAATCCCGAGCGGTCCCCTAGCAACTCGCATGGGGACTGGCCTTTCCTGAGGCCACCAGAGCGGGTCCCTGAGGTCCCCGTCGTAACTCGAGAAGACCTGCCACAACTCGAGAAAATCCAGGAGGTTCTCCCCTCCAGGCGAGATGAGGCCCATGTCCGCTGAGGCGTCTCGAGGCTGATCACACCTCACCTCTGGAACTTCGAAAGGGTCCTTCACACCCTTGGTGCAAATCAAGAAGTTCCCCGACATACCCGTCTCCACTCGAGAGGAATCACGAGGGTCCCGCCCACATCCAGAGGAGCCCCGTTTCCGCCTCGTAGCTCGAGATGAGGGATCCTTTCCCTGCTTCGTCGGGAAAGAGTTCCCGGCGTTCCCGTCGCATCTCAAGAGGAGGCCCTCTCAACAGGAACGGCGAGAGGAACTCCAGGGTCGTGCCACCATTTAAAGAGTCCCCCAGA
Source organism: Budorcas taxicolor (assembly GCF_023091745.1). Classification (NCBI taxonomy): domain Eukaryota; kingdom Metazoa; phylum Chordata; class Mammalia; order Artiodactyla; family Bovidae; genus Budorcas; species Budorcas taxicolor. The sequence continues at coordinate 893,442 of NC_068927.1, read as the reverse complement.
TGTCTCAGTCCATTCCAGAGGAACCTCTTTTCCCTTCACCGGCTCGTCTTTCACGCCGAGGATCGACTCACACCAAGGTGGCACGTGGCACAGCCCTGTGGGAAAGCCTCGTGGGAAAGCCTCGAGGGACAGCCTCGAGGGAAAGCCACAGATCCCTTGATCCAGGTGACAGGAAGCGTGACACTACTGCTGCAGCTCGGGAGGAAAGCGCACGTGCATGCCCCCACTCGAGACGAGGCCTGACTCCCCTGGGGAGACTCAGAAGCACCCCAAGATCCATGGCAACACTTGAGAGCAATCCTCAGGTTCCGGCCCCGACTCCACACAAGGACTGAGGCCCCGGCATGGACGGGAGAGGAATCCCGAGAGGTCCCCTAGCAACTGGCATGGGGACTGGCCTTTCCTGAGGCCACCAGAGCGGGTCCCTGAGGTCCCCGTCGTAACTCGAGAAGACCTGCCGCAACTCGAGAAAATCCAGGATGTTCTCCCCTCCAGGCGAGATGAGTCCCATTTCAGCTGAGGCGTCTCGAGGCTGATCACACCTCACCTCTGGAACTTCGAAAGGGTCCTTCACACCCTTGGTGCAAATCAAGAAGTTCCCCGACATACCCGTCTCCACTCGAGAGGAATCACGAGGGTCCCGCCCACATCCAGAGGAGCCCCGTTTCCGCCTCGTAGCTCGAGATGAGGGATCCTTTCCCTGCTTCGTCGGGAAAGAGTTCCCGGCGTTCCCGTCGCATCTCAAGAGGAGGCCCTCTCAACAGGAACGGCGAGAGGAACTCCAGGGTCGTGCCACCATTCCAAGAGTCCCCCAGATGTCTCAGTCCATTCCAGAGGAACCTCTTTTCCCTTCACCGGCTCGTCTTTCACGCCGAGGATCGACTCACACCAAGGTGGCACGTGGCACAGCCCTGTGGGAAAGCCTCGTGGGAAAGCCTCGAGGGACAGCCTCGAGGGAAAGCCACAGATCCCTTGATCCACGTGACAGGAAGCGTGACACTACTGCTGCAGCTCGGGAGGAAAGTGCACGTGCATGCCCCCACTCGAGACGAGGCCTGACTCCCCTGGGGAGACTCAGAAGCACCCCAAGATCCATGGCAACACTGGAGAGGAATCCTCAGGTTCCGGCCCCGACTCCACACAAGGACTGAGGCCCCGGCATGGACGGGAGAGGAATCCCGAGCGGTCCCCTAGCAACTCGCATGGGGACTGGCCTTTCCTGAGGCCACCAGAGCGGGTCCCTGAGGTCCCCGTCGTAACTCGAGAAGACCTGCCGCAACTCGAGAAAATCCAGGATGTTCTCCCCTCCAGGCGAGATGAGGCCCATGTCCGCTGAGGCGTCTCGAGGCTGATCACACCTCACCTCTGGAACTTCGAAAGGCTCCTTCACACCCTTGGTGCAAATCAAGAAGTTCCCCGACATACCCGTCTCCACTCGAGAGGAATCACGAGGGTCCCGCCCACATCCAGAGGAGCCCCGTTTCCGCCTCGTAGCTCGAGATGAGGGATCCTTTCCCTGCTTCGTCGGGAAAGAGTTCCCGGCGTTCCCGTCGCATCTCCAGAGGAGGCCCTCTCAACAGGAACGGCGAGAGGAACTCCAGGGTCGTGCCACCATTCCAAGAGTCCCCCAGATGTCTCAGTCCATTCCAGAGGAACCTCTTTTCCCTTCACCGGCTCGTCTTTCACGCCGAGGATCGACTCACACCAAGGAGGCACGTGGCACAGCCCTGTGGGAAAGCCTCGTGGGAAAGCCTCGGGGGAAAGCCACAGATCCCTTGATCCACGTGACAGGAAGCGTGACACTAATGCTGCAGCTCGGGAGGAAAGCGCACGTGCATGCCCCCACTCGAGACGAGGCCTGACTCCCCTGGGGAGACTCAGAAGCACCCCAAGATCCATGGCAACACTGGAGAGCAATCCTCAGGTTCCGGCCCCGACTCCACACAAGGACTGAGGCCCCGGCATGGACGGGAGAGGAATCCCGAGAGGTCCCCTAGCAACTCGCATGGGGACTGGCCTTTCCTGAGGCCACCAGAGCGGGTCCCTGAGGTCCCCGTCGTAACTCGAGAAGACCTGCCGCAACTGGAGAAAATACAAGAGGTTCTCCCCTCCAGGCGAGATGAGGCCCATTTCCGCTGAGGTGTCTCGAGGCTGATCACACCTCACCTCTGGAACTTCGAAATGCTCCTTCACACCCTTGGTGCAAATCAAGAAGTTCCCCGACCTAGCCGTCTCCACTCGAGAGGAATCACGAGGGTCCCGCCCACATCCAGAGGAGCCCCGTTTCCGCCTCGTAGCTCGAGATGCGGGATCCTTTCCCTGCTTCGTCGGGAAAGAGTCCCCGGCCTTCCCGTCGCATCTCAAGAGGAGGCCCTCTCAACAGGAACGGCGAGAGGAACTCCAGGGTCGTGCCACCATTCCAAGAGTCCCCCAGATGTCTCAGTCCATTACAGAGGAACCTCTTTTCCCTTCACCGGCTCGTCTTTCACGCCAAGGATCGACTCACGCCAAGGTGGCACGTGGCACAGCCCTGTGGGAAGGCCTCGTGGGAAAGCCTCGAGGGACAGCCTCGAGGGAAAGCCACAGATCCCTTGATCCACGTGACAGGAAGCGTGACACTACTGCTGCAGCTCGGGAGGAAAGCGCACGTGCATGCCCCCACTCGAGACGAGGCCTGACTCCCCTGGGGAGACTCAGAAGCACCCCAAGATCCATGGCAACACTTGAGAGCAATCCTCAGGTTCCGGCCCCGACTCCACACAAGGACTGAGGCCCCGGCATGGACGGGAGAGGAATCCCGAGAGGTCCCCTAGCAACTCGCATGGGGACTGGCCTTTCCTGAGGCCACGAGAGCGGGTCCCTGAGGTCCCCGTCATAACTCGAGAAGACCTGCCGCAACTCGAGAAAATCCAGGATGTTCTCCCCTCCAGGCGAGATGAGGCCCATTTCAGCTGAGGCGTCTCGAGGCTGATCACACCTCACCTCTGGAACTTCGAAAGGCTCCTTCACACCCTTGGTGCAAATCAAGAAGTTCCCGACATACCCGTCTCCACTCGAGAGGAATCACGAGGGTCCCGCCCACATCCAGAGGAGCCCCGTTTCTGCCTCGTAGCTCGAGATGAGGGATCCTTTCCCTGCTTCGTCGGGAAAGAGTTCCCGGCGTTCCCGTCGCATCTCAAGAGGAGGCCCTCTCAACAGGAACGGCGAGGGGAACTCCAGGGTCGTGCCACCATTCCAAGAGTCCCCCAGATGTCTCAGTCCATTCCAGAGGAACCTCTTTTCCCTTCACCGGCTCGTCTTTCACGCCGAGGATCGACTCACACCAAGGTGGCACGTGGCACAGCCCTGTGGGAAAGCCTCGTGGGAAAGCCTCGAGGGACAGCCTCGAGGGAAAGCCACAGATCCCTTGATCCACGTGACAGGAAGCGTGACACTACTGCTGCAGCTCGGGAGAAAGCGCACGTGCATGCCCCCACTCGAGACGAGGCCTGACTCCCCTGGGGAGACTCAGAAGCACCCCAAGATCCATGGCAACACTGGAGAGGAATCCTCAGGTTCCGGCCCCGACTCCACACAAGGACTGAGGCCCCGGCATGGACGGGAGAGGAATCCCGAGAGGTCCCCTAGCAACTCGCATGGGGACTGGCCTTTCCTGAGGCCACCAGAGCGGGTCCCTGAGGTCCCCGTCGTAACTCGAGAAGACCTGCCGCAACTCGAGAAAATCCAGGATGTTCTCCCCTCCAGGCGAGATGAGGCCCATTTCCGCTGAGGCGTTTCGAGGCTGATCACACCTCACTTCTGGAACGTCGAAAGGCTCCTTCACACCCTTGGTGCAAATCAAGAAGTTCCCCGACCTAGCCGTCTCCACTCGAGAGGAATCACGAGGGTCCCGCCCACATCCAGAGGAGCCCCGTTTCCGCCTCGTAGCTCGAGATGAGGGATCCTTTCCCTGCTTCGTCGGGAAAGAGTTCCCGGCGTTCCCGTCGCATCTCAAGAGGAGGCCCTCTCAACAGGAACAGCGAGAGGAACTCCAGGGTCGTGCCACCATTCCAAGAGTCCCCCAGATGTCTCAGTCCATTCCAGAGGAACCTCTTTTCCCTTCACCGGCTCGTCTTTCACGCCGAGGATCGACTCACACCAAGGTGGCACGTGGCACAGCCCTGTGGGAAAGCCTCGTGGGAAAGCCTCGGGGGAAAGCCACAGATCCATTGATCCAAGTGACAGGAAGCGTGACACTACTGCTGCAGCTCGGGAGGAAAGCGCACGTGCATGCCCCCACTCGAGACGAGGCCTGACTCCCCTGGGGAGACTCAGAAGCACCCCAAGATCCATGGCAACACTGGAGAGGAATCCTCAGGTTCCGGCCCCGACTCCACACAAGGACTGAGGCCCCGGCATGGACGGGAGAGGAATCCCGAGAGGTCCCCTAGCAACTCGCATGGGGACTGGCCTTTCCTGAGGCCACCAGAGCGGGTCCCTGAGGTCCCCGTCGTAACTCGAGAAGACCTGCCGCAACTGGAGAAAATACAAGAGGTTCTCCCCTCCAGGCGAGATGAGGCCCATTTCCGCTGAGGCGTCTCGAGGCTGATCACACCTCACCTCTGGAACTTCGAAATGCTCCTTCACACCCTTGGTGCAAATCAAGAAGTTCCCCGACCTAGCCGTCTCCACTCGAGAGGAATCACGAGGGTCCCGCCCACATCCAGAGGAGCCCCGTTTCCGCCTCGTAGCTCGAGATGAGGGATCCTTTCCCTGCTTAGTCGGGAAAGAGTTCCCGGCGTTCCCGTCGCATCTCAAGAGGAGGCCCTCTCAACAGGAACGGCGAGAGGAACTCCAGGGTCGTGCCACCATTCCAAGAGTCCCCCAGAAGTCTCAGTCCATTCCAGAGGAACCTCTTTTCCCTTCACCGGCTCGTCTTTCACGCCGAGGATCGACTCACACCAAGGTGGCACGTGGCACAGCCCTGTGGGACAGCCTCGAGGGAAAGCCACAGATCCCTTGATCCACGTGACAGGAAGCGTGACACTACTGCTGCAGCTCGGGAGGAAAGCGCACGTGCATGCCCCCACTCGAGACGAGGCCTGACTCCCCTGGGGAGACTCAGAAGCACCCCAAGATCCATGGCAACACTGGAGAGCAATCCTCAGGTTCCGGCCCCGACTCCACACAAGGACTGAGGCCCCGGCATGGACGGGAGAGGAATCCCGAGCGGTCCCCTAGCAACTCGCATGGGGACTGGCCTTTCTGAGGCCACCAGAGCGGGTCCCTGAGGTCCCCGTCGTAACTCGAGAAGACCTGCCACAACTCGAGAAAATCCAGGAGGTTCTCCCCTCCAGGCGAGATGAGGCCCATGTCCGCTGAGGCGTCTCGAGGCTGATCACACCTCACCTCTGGAACTTCGAAAGGGTACTTCACACCCTTGGTGCAAATCAAGAAGTTCCCCGACATACCCGTCTCCACTCGAGAGGATTCACGAGGGTCCCGCCCACATCCAGAGGAGCCCCGTGTCCGCCTCGTAGCTCGAGATGAGGGATCCTTTCCCTGCTTCGTCGGGAAAGAGTTCCCGGCGTTCCCGTCGCATCTCAAGAGGAGGCCCTCTCAACAGGAACGGCGAGAGGAACTCCAGGGTCGTGCCACCATTCCAAGAGTCCCCCAGATGTCTCAGTCCATTCCAGAGGAACCTCTTTTCCCTTCACCGGCTCATCTTTCACGCCGAGGATCGACTCACACCAAGGTGGCACGTGGCACAGCCCTGTGGGAAAGCCTCGTGGGAAAGCCTCGAGGGACAGCCTCGAGGGAAAGCCACAGATCCCTTGATCCACGTGACAGGAAGCGTGACACTACTGCTGCAGCTCGGGAGGAAAGTGCACGTGCATGCCCCCACTCGAGACGAGGCCTGACTCCCCTGGGGAGACTCAGAAGCACCCCAAGATCCATGGCAACACTGGAGAGGAATCCTCAGGTTCCGGCCCCGACTCCACACAAGGACTGAGGCCCCGGCATGGACGGGAGAGGAATCCCGAGAGGTCCCCTAGCAACTCGCATGGGGACTGGCCTTTCCTGAGGCCACCAGAGCGGGTCCCTGAGGTCCCCGTCGTAACTCGAGAAGACCTGCCGCAACTCGAGAAAATCCAGGATGTTCTCCCCTCCAGGCGAGATGAGGCCCATTTCCGCTGAGGCGTCTCGAGGCTGATCACACCTCACCTCTGGAACGTCGAAAGGCTCCTTCACACCCTTGGTGCAAATCAAGAAGTTCCCCGACCTAGCCGTCTCCACTCGAGAGGAATCACGAGGGTCCCGCCCACATCCAGAGGAGCCCCGTTTCCACCTCGTAGCTCGAGATGTGGGATCCTTTCCCTGCTTCGTCGGGAAAGAGTTCCCGGCGTTCCCGTCGCATCTCAAGAGGAGGCCCTCTCAACAGGAACGGCGAGAGGAACTCCAGGGTCGTGCCACCATTCCAAGAGTCCCCCAGATGTCTCAGTCCATTCCAGAGGAACCTCTTTTCCCTTCACCGGCTCGTCTTTCACGCCGAGGATCGACTCACACCAAGGTGGCACGTGGCACAGCCCTGTGGGAAAGCCTCGTGGGAAAGCCTCGAGGGAAAGCCACAGATCCCTTGATCCACGTGACAGGAAGCGTGACACTACTGCTGCAGCTCGGGAGGAAAGCGCACGTGCATGCCCCCACTCGAGACGAGGCCTGACTCCCCTGGGGAGACTCAGAAGCACCCCAAGATCCATGGCAACACTGGAGAGCAATCCTCAGGTTCCGGCCCCGACTCCACACAAGGACTGAGGCCCCGGCATGGACGGGAGAGGAATCCCGAGAGGTCCCCTAGCAACTCCCATGGGGACAGGCCTTTCCTGAGGCCACCAGAGCGGGTCCCTGAGGTCCCCGTCGTAACTCGAGAAGACCTGCCGCAACTGGAGAAAATACAAGAGGTTCTCCCCTCCAGGCGAGATGAGGCCCATTTCCGCTGAGGCATCTCGAGGCTGATCACACCTCACCTCTGGAACTTCGAAATGCTACTTCACACCCTTGGTGCAAATCAAGAAGTTCCCCGACCTAGCCGTCTCCACTCGAGAGGAATCACGAGGGTCCCGCCCACATCCAGAGGAGCCCCGTTTCCGCCTCGTAGCTCGAGATGAGGGATCCTTTCCCTGCTTCGTCGGGAAAGAGTCCCCGGCCTTCCCGTCGCATCTCAAGAGGAGGCCCTCTCAACAGGAACGGCGAGAGGAACTCCAGGGTCGTGCCACCATTCCAAGAGTCCCCCAGATGTCTCAGTCCATTCCAGAGGAACCTCTTTTCCCTTCACCGGCTCGTCTTTCACGCCAAGGATCGACTCACGCCAAGGTGGCACGTGGCACAGCCCTGTGGGAAAGCCTCGTGGGAAAGCCTCGAGGACAGCCTCGAGGGAAAGCCACAGATCCCTTGATCCACGTGACAGGAAGCGTGACACTACTGCTGCAGCTCGGGAGGAAAGCGCACGTGCATGCCCCCACTCGAGACGAGGCCTGACTCCCCTGGGGAGACTCAGAAGCACCCCAAGATCCATGGCAACACTGGAGAGCAATTCCTCAGGTTCCGGCCCCGACTCCACACAAGGACTGAGGCCCCGGCATGGACGGGAGAGGAATCCCGAGAGGTCCCCTAGCAACTCGCATGGGGACTGGCCTTTCCTGAGGCCACCAGAGCGGGTCCCTGAGGTCCCCGTCGTAACTCGAGAAGACCTGCCGCAACTCGAGAAAATCCAGGATGTTCTCCCCTCCAGGCGAGATGAGGCCCATTTCAGCTGAGGCGTCTCGAGGCTGATCACACCTCACCTCTGGAACTTCGAAAGGCTCCTTCACACCCTTGGTGCAAATCAAGAAGTTCCCCGACATACCCGTCTCCACTCGAGAGGAATCACGAGGGTCCCGCCCACATCCAGAGGAGCCCCGTTTCGCCTCGTAGCTCGAGATGAGGGGATCCTTTCCCTGCTTCGTCGGGAAAGAGTTCCCGGCGTTCCCGTCGCATCTCAAGAGGAGGCCCTCTCAACAGGAACGGCGAGAGGAACTCCAGGGTCGTGCCACCATTCCAAGAGTCCCCCAGATGTCTCAGTCCATTCCAGAGGAACCTCTTTTCGCTTCACCGGCTCGTCTTTCACGCCGAGGATCGACTCAGACCAAGGTGGCACGTGGCAAAACCCTGTGGGAAAGCCTCCGTGGGAAAGCCTCAAGGGACAGCCTCGAGGGAAAGACACAGATCCCTTGATCCACGTGACAGGAAGCGTGACACTACTGCTGCAGCTCGGGAGGAAAGCGCACGTGCATGCCCCCACTCGAGACGAGGCCTGACTCCCCTGGGGAGACTCAGAAGCACCCCAAGATCCATGGCAACACTGGAGAGCAATCCTCAGGTTCCGGCCCCGACTCCACACAAGGACTGAGGCCCCGGCATGGACGGGAGAGGAATCCCGAGCGGTCCCCTAGCAACTCGCATGGGGACTGGCCTTTCCTGAGGCCACCAGAGCGGGTCCCTGAGGTCCCCGTCGTAACTCGAGAAGACCTGCCACAACTCGAGAAAATCCAGGAGGTTCTCCCCTCCAGGCGAGATGAGGCCCATGTCCGCTGAGGCGTCTCGAGGCTGATCACACCTCACCTCTGGAACTTCGAAATGCTCCTTCACACCCTTCGTGCAAATCAAGAAGTTCCCCGACCTAGCCGTCTCCACTCGAGAGGAATCACGAGGGTCCCGCCCACATCCAGAGGAGCCCCGTTTCCGCCTCGTAGCTCGAGATGAGGGATCCTTTCCCTGGTTCGTCGGGAAAGAGTTCCCGGCGTTCCCGTCGCATCTCAAGAGGAGGCCCTCTCAACAGGAACGGCGAGAGGAACTCCAGGGTCGTGCCACCATTCCAAGAGTCCCCCAGATGTCTCAGTCCATTCCAGAGGAACCTCTTTTCCCTTCACCGGCTCGTCTTTCACGCCGAGGATCGACTCACACCAAGGTGGCACGTGGCACAGCCCTGTGGGAAAGCCTCGTGGAAAGCCCCGAGGGACAGCCTCGAGGGAAAGCCACAGATCCCTTGATCCACGTGACAGGAAGCGTGACACTACTGCTGCAGATCGGGAGGAAAGCGCACGTGCATGCCCCACTCGAGACGAGGCCTGACTCCCCTGGGGAGACTCAGAAGCACCCCAAGATCCATGGCAACACTGGAGAGCAATCCTCAGGTTCCGGCCCCGACTCCACATAAGGTCTGAGGCCCCGGCATGGACGGGAGAGGAATCCCGAGAGATCCCCTAGCAACTCGCATGGGGACTGGCCTTTCCTGAGGCCACCAGAGCGGGTCCCTGAGGTCCCCGTCGTAACTCGAGAAGACCTGCCGCAACTCGAGAAAATCCAGGAGGTTCTCCCCTCCAGGCGAGTTGAGGCCCATGTCCGCTGAGGCGTCTCGAGGCTGATCACACCTCACCTCTGGAACTTCGAAATGCTCCTTCACACCCTTGGTGCAAATCAAAAAGTTCCCCGACCTAGCCGTCTCCACTCGAGAGGAATCACGAGGGTCCCGCCCACATCCAGAGGAGCCCCGTTTCCGCCTCGTAGCTCGAGATGAGGGATCCTTTCCCTGCTTGGTCGGGAAAGAGTTCCCGGCGTTCCCGTCGCATCTCAAGAGGAGGCCCTCTCAACAGGAACGGCGACAGGAACTCCAGGGTCGTGCCACCATTCCAAGAGTCCCCCAGATGTCTCAGTCCATTCCAGAGGAACCTCTTTTCCCTTCACCGGCTCGTCTTTCACGCCGAGGATCGACTCACACCAAGGTGGCACGTGGCACAGCCCTGTGGGAAAGCCTCGTGGGAAAGCCTCGAGGGACAGCCTCGAGGGAAAGCCACAGATCCCTTGATCCACGTGACAGGAAGCGTGACACTACTGCTGCAGCTCGGGAGGAAAGCGCACGTGCATGCCCCCACTCGAGACGAGGCCTGACTCCCCTGGGGAGACTCAGAAGCACCCCAAGATCCATGGCAACACTGGAGAGCAATCCTCAGGTTCCGGCCCCGACTCCACACAAGGACTGAGGCCCCGGCATGGACGGGAGAGGAATCCCGAGCGGTCCCCTAGCAACTCGCATGGGGACTGGCCTTTCCTGAGGCCACCAGAGCGGGTCCCTGAGGTCCCCGTCGTAACTCGAGAAGACCTGCCGCAACTGGAGAAAATACAAGAGGTTCTCCCCTCCAGGCGAGATGAGGCCCATTTCCGCTGAGGCATCTCGAGGCTGATCACACCTCACCTCTGGAACTTCGAAATGCTCCTTCACACCCTTGGTGCAAATCAAGAAGTTCCCCGACCTAGCCGTCTCCACTCGAGAGGAATCACGAGGGTCCCGCCCACATCCAGAGGAGCCCCGTTTCCGCCTCGTAGCTCGAGATGAGGGATCCTTTCCCTGCTTCGTCGGGAAAGAGTCCCCGGCATTCCCGTCGCATCTCAAGAGGAGGCCCTCTCAACAGGAACGGCGAGAGGAACTCCAGGGTCGTGCCACCATTCCAAGAGTCCCCCAGATGTCTCAGTCCATTCCAGAGGAACCTCTTTTCCCTTCACCGGCTCGTCTTTCACGCCAAGGATCGACTCACGCCAAGGTGGCACGTGGCACAGCCCTGTGGGAAAGCCTCGTGGGAAAGCCTCGAGGGACAGCCTCGAGGGAAAGCCACAGATCCCTTGATCCACGTGACAGGAAGCGTGACACTACTGCTGCAGCTCGGGAGGAAAGCGCACGTGCATGCCCCCACTCGAGACGAGGCCTGACTCCCCTGGGGAGACTCAGAAGCACCCCAAGATCCATGGCAACACTGGAGAGCAATCCTCAGGTTCCGGCCCCGACTCCACACAAGGACTGAGGCCCCGGCATGGACGGGAGAGGAATCCCGAGAGGTCCCCTAGCAACTCGCATGGGGACTGGCCTTTCCTGAGGCCACCAGAGCGGGTCCCTGAGGTCCCCGTCGTAACTCGAGAAGACCTGCCGCAACTCGAGAAAATCCAGGATGTTCTCCCCTCCAGGCGAGATGAGTCCCATTTCAGCTGAGGCGTCTCGAGGCTGATCACACCTCACCTCTGGAACTTCGAAAGGCTCCTTCACACCCTTGGTGCAAATCAAGAAGTTCCCCGACATACCCGTCTCCACTCGAGAGGAATCACGAGGGTCCCGCCCACATCCAGAGGAGCCCCGTTTCCGCCTCGTAGCTCGAGATGTGGGATCCTTTCCCTGCTTCGTCGGGAAAGAGTTCCCGGCGTTCCCGTCGCATCTCAAGAGGAGGCCCTCTCAACAGGAACGGCGAGAGGAAATCCAGGGTCGTGCCACCATTCCAAGAGTCCCCCAGATGTCTCAGTCCATTCCAGAGGAACCTCTTTTCCCTTCACCGGCTCGTCTTTCACGCCGAGGATCGACTCACACCAAGGTGGCACGTGGCACAGCCCTGTGGGAAAGCCTCGTGGGAAAGCCCCGAGGGACAGCCTCGAGGGAAAGCCACAGATCCCTTGATCCACATGACAGGAAGCGTGACACTACTGCTGCAGATCGGGAGGAAAGCGCACGTGCATGCCCCCACTCGAGACGAGGCCTGACTCCCCTGGGGAGACTCAGAAGCACCCCAAGATCCATGGCAACACTGGAGAGCAATCCTCAGGTTCCGGCCCCGACTCCACAGAAGGTCTGAGGCCCCGGCATGGACGGGAGAGGAATCCCGAGAGATCCCCTAGCAACTCGCATGGGGACTGGCCTTTCCTGAGGCCACCAGAGCGGGTCCCTGAGGTCCCCGTCGTAACTCGAGAAGACCTGCCGCAACTCGAGAAAATCCAGGAGGTTCTCCCCTCCAGGCGAGTTGAGGCCCATGTCCGCTGAGGCGTCTCGAGGCTGATCACACCTCACCTCTGGAACTTCGAAATGCTCCTTCACACCCTTGGTGCAAATCAAAAAGTTCCCCGACCTAGCCGTCTCCACTCGAGAGGAATCACGAGGGTCCCGCCCACATCCAGAGGAGCCCCGTTTCCGCCTCGTAGCTCGAGATGAGGGATCCTTTCCCTGCTTCGTCGGGAAAGAGTTCCCGGCGTTCCCGTCGCATCTCAAGAGGAGGCCCTCTCAACAGGAACGGCGACAGGAACTCCAGGGTCGTGCCACCATTCCAAGAGTCCCCCAGATGTCTCAGTCCATTCCAGAGGAACCTCTTTTCCCTTCACCGGCTCGTCTTTCACGCCGAGGATCGACTCACACCAAGGTGGCACGTGGCACAGCCCTGTGGGAAAGCCTCGTGGGAAAGCCTCGAGGGACAGCCTCGAGGGAAAGCCACAGATCCCTTGATCCACGTGACAGGAAGCGTGACACTACTGCTGCAGCTCGGGAGGAAAGCGCACGTGCATGCCCCCACTCGAGACGAGGCCTGACTCCCCTGGGGAGACTCAGAAGCACCCAAAGATCCATGGCAACACTGGAGAGCAATCCTCAGGTTCCGGCCCCGACTCCACACAAGGACTGAGGCCCCGGCATGGACGGGAGAGGAATCCCGAGCGGTCCCCTAGCAACTCGCATGGGGACTGGCCTTTCCTGAGGCCACCAGAGCGGGTCCCTGAGGTCCCCGTCGTAACTCGAGAAGACCTGCCGCAACTGGAGAAAATACAAGAGGTTCTCCCCTCCAGGCGAGATGAGGCCCATTTCCGCTGAGGCATCTCGAGGCTGATCACACCTCACCTCTGGAACTTCGAAATGCTCCTTCACACCCTTGGTGCAAATCAAGAAGTTCCCCGACCTAGCCGTCTCCACTCGAGAGGAATCACGAGGGTCCCGCCCACATCCAGAGGAGCCCCGTTTCCGCCTCGTAGCTCGAGATGAGGGATCCTTTCCCTGCTTCGTCGGGAAAGAGTCCCCGGCATTCCCGTCGCATCTCAAGAGGAGGCCCTCTCAACAGGAACGGCGAGAGGAACTCCAGGGTCGTGCCACCATTCCAAGAGTCCCCCAGATGTCTCAGTCCATTCCAGAGGAACCTCTTTTCCCTTCACCGGCTCGTCTTTCACGCCAAGGATCGACTCACGCCAAGGTGGCACGTGGCACAGCCCTGTGGGAAAGCCTCGTGGGAAAGCCTCGAGGGACAGCCTCGAGGGAAAGCCACAGATCCCTTGATCCACGTGACAGGAAGCGTGACACTACTGCTGCAGCTCGGGAGGAAAGCGCACGTGCATGCCCCCACTCGAGACGAGGCCTGACTCCCCTGGGGAGACTCAGAAGCACCCCAAGATCCATGGCAACACTGGAGAGCAATCCTCAGGTTCCGGCCCCGACTCCACACAAGGACTGAGGCCCCGGCATGGACGGGAGAGGAATCCCGAGAGGTCCCCTAGCAACTCGCATGGGGACTGGCCTTTCCTGAGGCCACCAGAGCGGGTCCCTGAGGTCCCCGTCGTAACTCGAGAAGACCTGCCGCAACTCGAGAAAATCCAGGAGGTTCTCCCCTCCAGGCGAGATGAGGGCCATGTCCGCTGAGGCGTCTCGAGGCTGATCACACCTCACCTCTGGAACTTCGAAAGGGTCCTTCACACCCTTGGTGCAAATCAAGAAGTTCCCCGACATACCCGTCTCCACTCGAGAGGATTTACGAGGGTCCCGCCCACATCCAGAGGAGCCCCGTGTCCGCCTCGTAGCTCGAGATGAGGGATCCTTTCCCTGCTTCGTCGGGAAAGAGTTCCCGGCGTTCCCGTCGCATCTCAAGAGGAGGCCCTCTCAACAGGAACGGCGAGAGGAACTCCAGGGTCGTGCCACCATTCCAAGAGTCCCCCAGATGTCTCAGTCCATTCCAGAGGAACCTCTTTTCTCTTCACCGGCTCCTCTTTCACGCCGAGGATCGACTCACACCAAGGTGGCACGTGGCACAGCCCTGTGGGAAAGCCTCGTGGGAAAGCCTCGAGGGACAGCCTCGAGGGAAAGCCACAGATCCCTTGATCCACGTGACAGGAAGCGTGACACTACTGCTGCAGCTCGGGAGGAAAGTGCACGTGCATGCCCCCACTCGAGACGAGGCCTGACTCCCCTGGGGAGACTCAGAAGCACCCCAAGATCCATGGCAACACTGGAGAGGAATCCTCAGGTTCCGGCCCCGACTCCACACAAGGACTGAGGCCCCGGCATGGACGGGAGAGGAATCCCGAGAGGTCCCCTAGCAACTCGCATGGGGACTGACCTTTCCTGAGGCCACCAGAGCGGGTCCCTGAGGTCCCCGTCGTAACTCGAGAAGACCTGCCGCAACTCGAGAAAATCCAGGATGTTCTCCCCTCCAGGCGAGATGAGGCCCATTTCCGCTGAGGCGTCTCGAGGCTGATCACACCTCACCTCTGGAACTTCGAAAGGCTCCTTCACACCCTTCGTGCAAATCAAGAAGTTCCCCGACCTAGCCGTCTCCACTCGAGAGGAATCACGAGGGTCCCGCCCACATCCAGAGGAGCCCCGTTTCCGCCTCGTAGCTCGAGATGAGGGATCCTTTCCCTGCTTCGTCGGGAAAGAGTTCCCGGCGTTCCCGTCGCATCTCAAGAGGAGGCCCTCTCAACAGGAACGGCGAGAGGAACTCCAGGGTCGTGCCACCATTCCAAGAGTCCCCCAGATGTCTCAGTCCATTCCAGAGGAACCTCTTTTCCCTTCACCGGCTCGTCTTTCACGCCGAGGATCGACTCACACCAAGGTGGCACGTGGCACAGCCCTGTGGGAAAGCCTCGTGGGAAAGCCTCGAGGGACAGCCTCGAGGGAAAGCCACAGATCCCTTGATCCACGTGACAGGAAGCGTGACACTACTGCTGCAGCTCGGGAGGAAAGCGCACGTGCATGCCCCCACTCGAGACGAGGCCTGACTCCCCTGGGGAGACTCAGAAGCACCCCAAGATCCATGGCAACACTGGAGAGGAATCCTCAGGTTCCGGCCCCGACTCCACACAAGGACTGAGGCCCCGGCATGGACGGGAGAGGAATCACGAGCGGTCCCCTAGCAACTCGCATGGGGACTGGCCTTTCCTGAGGCCACCAGAGCGGGTCCCTGAGGTCCCCGTCGTAACTCGAGAAGACCTGCCGCAACTCGAGAAAATCCAGGAGGTTCTCCCCTCCAGGCGAGTTGAGGCCCATTTCCGCTGAGGCGTCTCGAGGCTGATCACACCTCACCTCTGGAACTTCGAAATGCTCCTTCACACCCTTCGTGCAAATCAAGAAGTTCCCCGACCTAGCCGTCTCCACTCGAGAGGAATCACGAGGGTCCCGCCCACATCCAGAGGAGCCCCGTTTCCGCCTCGTAGCTCGAGATGAGGGATCCTTTCCCTGCTTCGTCGGGAAAGAGTTCCCGGCGTTCCCGTCGCATCTCAAGAGGAGGCCCTCTCAACAGGAACGGCGAGAGGAACTCCAGGGTCGTGCCACCATTCCAAGAGTCCCCCAGATGTCTCAGTCCATTCCAGAGGAACCTCTTTTCCCTTCACCGGCTCGTCTTTCACGCCGAGGATCGACTCACACCAAGGTGGCACGTGGCACAGCCCTGTGGGAAAGCCTCGTGGGAAAGCCTCGAGGGACAGCCTCGAGGGAAAGCCACAGATCCCTTGATCCACGTGACAGGAAGCGTGACACTACTGCTGCAGCTCGGGAGGAAAGCGCACGTGCATGCCCCCACTCGAGACGAGGCCTGACTCCCCTGGGGAGACTCAGAAGCACCCCAAGATCCATGGCAACACTGGAGAGCAATCCTCAGGTTCCGGCCCCGACTCCACACAAGGACTGAGGCCCCGGCATGGACGGGAGAGGAATCCCGAGAGGTCCCCTAGCAACTCGCATGGGGACTGGCCTTTCCTGAGGCCACCAGAGCGGGTCCCTGAGGTCCCCGTCGTAACTCGAGAAGACCTGCCGCAACTCGAGAAAATCCAGGATGTTCTCCCCTCCAGGCGAGATGAGTCCCATTTCAGCTGAGGCGTCTCGAGGCTGATCACACCTCACCTCTGGAACTTCGAAAGGCTCCTTCACACCCTTGGTGCAAATCAAGAAGTTCCCCGACATACCCGTCTCCACTCGAGAGGAATCACGAGGGTCCCGCCCACATCCAGAGGAGCCCCGTTTCCGCCTCGTAGCTCGAGATGAGGGATCCTTTCCCTGCTTCGTCGGGAAAGAGTTCCCGGCGTTCCCGTCGCATCTCAAGAGGAGGCCCTCTCAACAGGAACGGCGAGAGGAACTCCAGGGTCGTGCCACCATTCCAAGAGTCCCCCAGATGTCTCAGTCCATTCCAGAGGAACCTCTTTTCCCTTCACCGGCTCGTCTTTCACGCCGAGGATCGACTCACACCAAGGTGGCACGTGGCACAGCCCTGTGGGAAAGCCTCGTGGGAAAGCCTCAAGGGACAGCCTCGAGGGAAAGACACAGATCCCTTGATCCACGTGACAGGAAGCGTGACACTACTGCTGCAGCTCGGGAGGAAAGCGCACGTGCATGCCCCCACTCGAGACGAGGCCTGACTCCCCTGGGGAGACTCAGAAGCACCCCAAGATCCATGGCAACACTGGAGAGCAATCCTCAGGTTCCGGGACCGACTCCACACAAGGACTGAGGCCCCGGCATGGACGGGAGAGGAATCCCGAGCGGTCCCCTAGCAACTCGCATGGGGACTGGCCTTTCCTGAGGCCACCAGAGCGGGTCCCTGAGGTCCCCGTCGTCACTCGAGAAGACCTGCCACAACTCGAGAAAATCCAGGAGGTTCTCCCCTCCAGGCGAGATGAGGGCCATGTCCGCTGAGGCGTCTCGAGGCTGATCACACCTCACCTCTGGAACTTCGAAAGGGTCCTTCACACCCTTGGTGCAAATCAAGAAGTTCCCCGACATACCCGTCTCCACTCGAGAGGATTTACGAGGGTCCCGCCCACATCCAGAGGAGCCCCGTGTCCGCCTCGTAGCTCGAGATGAGGGATCCTTTCCCTGCTTAGTCGGGAAAGAGTTCCCGGCGTTCCCGTCGCATCTCAAGAGGAGGCCCTCTCAACAGGAACGGCGAGAGGAACTCCAGGGTCGTGCCACCATTCCAAGAGTCCACCAGATATCTCAGTCCATTCCAGAGGAACCTCTTTTCTCTTCACCGGCTCCTCTTTCACGCCGAGGATCGACTCACACCAAGGTGGCACGTGGCACAGCCCTGTGGGAAAGCCTCGTGGGAAAGCCTCGAGGGACAGCCTCGAGGGAAAGCCACAGATCCCTTGATCCACGTGACAGGAAGCGTGACACTACTGCTGCAGCTCGGGAGGAAAGCGCACGTGCATGCCCCCACTCGAGACGAGGCCTGACTCCCCTGGGGAGACTCAGAAGCACCCCAAGATCCATGGCAACACTGGAGAGCAATCCTCAGGTTCCGGCCCCGACTGCACACAAGGACTGAGGCACCGGAATGGACGGGAGAGGAATCCCGAGAGGTCCCCTAGCAACTCGCATGGGGACTGGCCTTTCCTGAGGCCACCAGAGCGGGTCCCTGAGGTCCCCGTCGTAACTCGAGAAGACCTGCCACAACTCGAGAAAATCCAGGATGTTCTCCCCTCCAGGCGAGATGAGGCCCATGTCCGCTGAGGCGTCTCGAGGCTGATCAAACCTCACCTCTGGAACTTCGAAATGCTCCTTCACACCCTTGGTGCAAATCAAGAAGATCCCCGACATACCCGTCTCCACTCGAGAGGAATCACGAGGGTCCCGCCCACATCCAGAGGAGCCCCGTTTCCGCCTCGTAGCTCGAGATGAGGGATCCTTTCCCTGCTTCGTCGGGAAAGAGTTCCCGGCGTTCCCGTCGCATCTCAAGAGGAGGCCCTCTCAACAGGAACGGCGAGAGGAACTCCAGGGTCGTGCCACCATTCCAAGAGTCCCCCAGATGTCTCAGTCCATTCCAGAGGAACCTCTTTTCCCTTCACCGGCTCGTCTTTCACGCCAAGGATCGACTCACACCAAGGTGGCACGTGGCACAGCCCTGTGGGAAAGCCTCGTGGGAAAGCCTCGAGGGACAGCCTCGAGGGAAAGCCACAGATCCCTTGATCCACATGACAGGAAGCGTGACACTACTTCTGCAGCTCGGGAGGAAAGCGCACGTGCATGCCCCCACTCGAGACGAGGCCTGACTCCCCTGGGGAGACTCAGAAGCACCCCAAGATCCATGGCAACACTGGAGAGCAATCCTCAGGTTCCGGCCCCGACTCCACACAAGGACTGAGGCCCCGGCATGGACGGGAGAGGAATCCCGAGAGATCCCCTAGCAACTCGCATGGGGACTGGCCTTTCCTGAGGCCACCAGAGCGGGTCCCTGAGGTCCCCGTCGTAACTCGAGAAGACCTGCCACAACTCGAGAAAATCCAGGAGGTTCTCCCCTTCAGGCGAGATGAGGCCCATGTCCGCTGAGGCGTCTCGAGGCTGATCACACCTCACCTCTGGAACTTCGAAAGGGTCCTTCACACCCTTGGTGCAAATCAAGAATTTCCCCGACCTAGACGTCTCCACTCGAGAGGAATCACGAGGGTCCCGCCCACATCCAGAGGAGCCCCGTTTCCGCCTCGTAGCTCGAGATGAGGGATCCTTTCCCTGCTTAGTCGGGAAAGAGTTCCCGGCGTTCCCGTCGCATCTCAAGAGGAGGCCCTCTCAACAGGAACGGCGAGAGGAACTCCAGGGTCGTGCCACCATTCCAAGAGTCCCCCAGATGTCTCAGTCCATTCCAGAGGAACCTCTTTTCCCTTCACCGGCTCGTCTTTCACGCCGAGGATCGACTCACACCAAGGTGGCACGTGGCACAGCCCTGTGGGAAAGCCTCGTGGGAAAGCCTCGAGGGACAGCCTCGAGGGAAAGCCACAGATCCCTTGATCCACGTGACAGGAAGCGTGACACTACTGCTGCAGATCGGGAGGAAAGCGCACGTGCATGCCCCCACTCGAGACGAGGCCTGACTCCCCTGGGGAGACTCAGAAGCACCCCAAGATCCATGGCAACACTGGAGAGCAATCCTCAGGTTCCGGCCACGACTCCACAGAAGGTCTGAGGCCCCGGCATGGACGGGAGAGGAATCCCGAGAGGTCCCCTAGCAACTCGCATGGGGACTGGCCTTTCCTGAGGCCACCAGAGCGGGTCCCTGAGGTCCCCGTCGTAACTCGAGAAGACCTGCCGCAACTCGAGAAAATCCAGGAGGTTCTCCCCTCCAGGCGAGTTGAGGCCCATTTCCGCTGAGGCGTCTCGAGGCTGATCACACCTCACCTCTGGAACTTCGAAAGGCTCCTTCACACCCTTGGTGCAAATCAAGAAGTTCCCCGACCTAGCCGTCTCCACTCGAGAGGAATCACGAGGGTCCCGCCCACATCCAGAGGAGCCCCGTTTCCGCCTCGTAGCTCGAGATGAGGGATCCTTTCCCTGCTTCGTCGGGAAAGAGTTCCCGGCGTTCCCGTCGCATTCAAGAGGAGGCCCTCTCAACAGGATCGGCGAGAGGAACTCCAGGGTCGTGCCACCATTCCAAGAGTCCCCCAGATGTCTCAGTCCATTCCAGAGGAACCTCTTTTCCCTTCACCGGCTCGTCTTTCACGCCAAGGATCGACTCACACCAAGGTGGCACGTGGCACAGCCCTGTGGGAAAGCCTCGTGGGAAAGCCTCGAGGGACAGCCTCGAGGGAAAGCCACAGATCCCTTGATCCACATGACAGGAAGCGTGACACTACTGCTGCAGCTCGGGAGGAAAGCGCACGTGCATGCCCCCACTCGAGACGAGGCCTGACTCCCCTGGGGAGACTCAGAAGCACCCCAAGATCCATGGCAACACTGGAGAGCAATCCTCAGGTTCCGGCCCCGACTCCACACAAGGACTGAGGCCCCGGCATGGACGGGAGAGGAATCCCGAGCGGTCCCCTAGCAACTCGCATGGGGACTGGCCTTTCCTGAGGCCACCAGAGCGGGTCCCTGAGGTCCCCGTCGTAACTCGAGAAGACCTGCCACAACTCGAGAAAATCCAGGAGGTTCTCCCCTCCAGGCGAGATGAGGCCCATGTCCGCTGAGGCGTCTCGAGGCTGATCACACCTCACCTCTGGAACTTCGAAAGGGTCCTTCACACCCTTGGTGCAAATCAAGAAATTCCCCGACCTAGCCGTCTCCACTCGAGAGGAATCACGAGGGTCCCGCCCACATCCAGAGGAGCCCCGTTTCCGCCTCGTAGCTCGAGATGAGGGATCCTTTCCCTGCTTAGTCGGGAAAGAGTTCCCGGCGTTCCCGTCGCATCTCAAGAGGAGGCCCTCTCAACAGGAACGGCGAGAGGAACTCCAGGGTCGTGCCACCATTCCAAGAGTCCCCCAGAAGTCTCAGTCCATTCCAGAGGAACCTCTTTTCCCTTCACCGGCTCGTCTTTCACGCCGAGGATCGACTCACACCAAGGTGGCACGTGGCACAGCCCTGTGGGAAAGGCTCGTGGGAAAGCCTCGAGGGACAGCCTCGAGGGAAAGCCACAGATCCCTTGATCCACGTGACAGGAAGCGTGACACTACTGCTGCAGCTCGGGAGGAAAGCGCACGTGCATGCCCCCACTCGAGACGAGGCCTGACTCCCCTGGGGAGACTCAGAAGCACCCCAAGATCCATGGCAACACTGGAGAGCAATCCTCAGGTTCCGGCCCCGACTCCACAGAAGGTCTGAGGCCCCGGCATGGACGGGAGAGGAATCCCGAGAGGTCCCCTAGCAACTCGCATGGGGACTGGCCTTTCCTGAGGCCACCAGAGCGGGTCCCTGAGGTCCCCGTCGTAACTCGAGAAGACCTGCCGCAACTCGAGAAAATCCAGGATGTTCTCCCCTCCAGGCGAGATGAGGCCCATTTCCGCTGAGGCGTCTCGAGGCTGATCACACCTCACCTCTGGAACTTCGAAAGGCTCCTTCACACCCTTGGTGCAAATCAAGAAGATCCCCGACATACCCGTCTCCACTCGAGAGGAATCACGAGGGTCCCGCCCACATCCAGAGGAGCCCCGTTTCCGCCTCGTAGCTCGAAATGAGGGATCCTTTCCCTGCTTCGTCGGGAAAGAGTTCCCGGCGTTCCCGTCGCATCTCAAGTGGAGGCCCTCTCAACAGGAACGACGAGAGGAACTCCAGGGTCATGCCACCATTCCAAGAGTCCCCCAGATGTCTCAGTCCATTCCAGAGGAACCTCTTTTCCCTTCACCGGCTCGTCTTTCACGCCGAGGATCGACTCACACCAAGGTGGCACGTGGCACAGCCCTGTGGGAAAGCCTCGTGGGAAAGCCTCGAGGGACAGCCTCGAGGGAAAGCCACAGATCCCTTGATCCACGTGACAGGAAGCGTGACACTACTGTTGCAGCTCGGGAGGAAAGCGCACGTGCATGCCCCCACTCGAGATGAGGCCTGACTCCCCTGGGGAGACTCAGAAGCACCCCAAGATCCATTGCAACACTGGAGAGCAATCCTCAGGTTCCGGCCCCGACTCCACACAAGGACTGAGGCCCCGGCATGGACGGGAGAGGAATCCCGAGTGGTCCCCTAGCAACTCGCATGGGGACTGGCCTTTCCTGAGGCCACCAGAGCGGGTCCCTGAGGTCCCCGTTGTAACTCGAGAAGACCTGCCGCAACTCGAGTAAATCCAGGAGATTCTCCCCTCCAGGCGAGATGAGGCCCATGTCCGCTGAGGCGTCTCGAGGCTGATCACACCTCACCTCTGGAACTTCGAAAGGGTCCTTCACACCCTTGGTGCAAATCAAGAATTTCCCCGACCTAGCCGTCTCCACTCGAGAGGAATCACGAGGGTCCCGCCCACATCCAGAGGAGCCCCGTTTCCGCCTCGTAGCTCGAGATGAGGGATCCTTTCCCTGCTTCGTCGGGAAAGAGTTCCCGGCGTTCCCGTCGCATCTCAAGAGGAGGCCCTCTCAACAGGAACGGCGAGAGGAACTCCAGGGTCGTGCCACCATTCCAAGAGTCCCCCAGATGTCTCAGTCCATTCCAGAGGAACCTCTTTTCCCTTCACCGGCTCGTCTTTCACGCCGAGGATCGACTCACACCAAGGTGGCACGTGGTACAGCCCTGTGGGAAAGCCTCGTGGGAAAGCCTCGAGGGACAGCCTCGAGGGAAAGCCACAGATCCCTTGATCCACGTGACAGGAAGCGTGACACTACTGCTGCAGCTCGGGAGGAAAGCGCACGTGCATGCCCCCACTCGAGACGAGGCCTGACTCCCCTGGGGAGACTCAGAAGCATCCCAAGATCCATGGCAACACTGGAGAGCAATCCTCAGGTTCCGGCCCCGACTCCACAAAAGGACTGAGGCCCCGGCATGGACGGGAGAGGAATCCCGAGCGGTCCCCTAGCAACTCGCATGGGGACTGGCCTTTCCTGAGGCCACCAGAGCGGGTCCCTGAGGTCCCCGTCGTAACTCGAGAATACCTGCCACAACTCGAGTAAATCCAGGAGGTTCTCCCCTCCAGGCGAGATGAGGGCCATGTCCACTGAGGCGTCTCGAGGCTGATCACACCTCACCTCTGGAACTTCGAAAGGCTCCTTCACACCCTTGCTGCAAATCAAGAAGTTCCCCGACATACCCGTCTCCACTCGAGAGGAATCACGAGGGTCCCGCCCACATCCAGAGGAGCCCCGTTTCCGCCTC
The DNA here is from genome assembly GCF_023091745.1 of Budorcas taxicolor. Taxonomy (NCBI): domain Eukaryota; kingdom Metazoa; phylum Chordata; class Mammalia; order Artiodactyla; family Bovidae; genus Budorcas; species Budorcas taxicolor. The sequence goes on along the minus strand of NC_068927.1, from coordinate 870,806 downwards.
GTAGCTCGAGATGAGGGATCCTTTCCCTGCTTCGTCGGGAAAGAGTTCCCGGCGTTCCCGTCGCATCTCAAGAGGAGGCCCTCTCAACAGGAACGGCGAGAGGAACTCCAGGGTCATGCCACCATTCCAAGAGTCCCCCAGATGTCTCAGTCCATTCCAGAGGAACCTCTTTTCCCTTCACCGGCTCGTCTTTCACGCCGAGGATCGACTCACACCAAGGTGGCACGTGGCACAGCCCTGTGGGAAAGCCTCGTGGGAAAGCCTCGAGGGACAGCCTCGAGGGAAAGCCACAGATCCCTTGATCCACGTGACAGGAAGCGTGACACTACTGCTGCAGCTCGGGAGGAAAGCGCACGTGCATGCCCCCACTCGAGACGAGGCCTGACTCCCCTGGGGAGACTCAGAAGCACCCCAAGATCCATGGCAACACTGGAGAGCAATCCTCAGGTTCCGGCCCCGACTCCACACAAGGACTGAGGCCGCGGCATGGACGGGAGAGGAATCCCAAGCGGTCCCCTAGCAACTCGCATGGGGACTGGCCTTTCCTGAGGCCACCAGAGCGGGTCCCTGAGGTCCCCGTCGTAACTCGAGAAGACCTGCCGCAACTCGAGAAAATCCAGGAGATTCTCCCCTCCAGGCGAGATGAGGCCCATGTCCGCTGAGGCGTCTCGAGGCTGATCACACCTCACCTCTGGAACTTCGAAAGGGTCCTTCACACCCTTGGTGCAAATCAAGAATTTCCCCGACCTAGCCGTCTCCACTCGAGAGGAATCACGAGGGTCCCGCCCACATCCAGAGGAGCCCCGTTTCCGCCTCGTAGCTCGAGATGAGGGATCCTTTCCCTGGTTCGTCGGGAAAGAGTTCCCGGCGTTCCCGTCGCATCTCAAGAGGAGGCCCTCTGAACAGGAACGGCGAGAGGAACTCCAGGGTCGTGCCACCATTCCAAGAGTCCCCCAGATGTCTCAGTCCATTCCAGAGGAACCTCTTTTCCCTTCACCGGCTCGTCTTTCACGCCGAGGATCGACTCACACCAAGGTGGCACGTGGTACAGCCCTGTGGGAAAGCGTCGTGGGAAAGCCTCGAGGGACAGCCTCGAGGGAAAGCCACAGATCCCTTGATCCACGTGACAGGAAGCGTGACACTACTGCTGCAGCTCGGGAGGAAAGCGCACGTGCATGCCCCCACTCGAGACGAGGCCTGACTCCCCTGGGGAGACTCAGAAGCATCCCAAGATCCATGGCAACACTGGAGAGCAATCCTCAGGTTCCGGCCCCGACTCCACAAAAGGACTGAGGCCCCGGCATGGACGGGAGAGGAATCCCGAGCGGTCCCCTAGCAACTCGCATGGGGACTGGCCTTTCCTGAGGCCACCAGAGCGGGTCCCTGAGGTCCCCGTCGTAACTCGAGAATACCTGCCACAACTCGAGTAAATCCAGGAGGTTCTCCCCTCCAGGCGAGATGAGGGCCATGTCCACTGAGGCGTCTCGAGGCTGATCACACCTCACCTCTGGAACTTCGAAAGGCTCCTTCACACCCTTGCTGCAAATCAAGAAGTTCCCCGACCTAGCCGTCTCCACTCGAGAGGAATCACGAGGGTCCCGCCCACATCCAGAGGAGCCCCGTTTCCGCCTCGTAGCTCGAGATGAGGGATCCTTTCCCTGCTTCGTCGGGAAAGAGTTCCCGGCGTTCCCGTCGCATCTCAAGAGGAGGCCCTCTCAACAGGAACGGCGAGAGGAACTCCAGGGTCATGCCACCATTCCAAGAGTCCCCCAGATGTCTCAGTCCATTCCAGAGGAACCTCTTTTCCCTTCACCGGCTCGTCTTTCACGCCGAGGATCGACTCACACCAAGGTGGCACGTGGCACAGCCCTGTGGGAAAGCCTCGTGGGAAAGCCTCGAGGGACAGCCTCGAGGGAAAGCCACAGATCCCTTGATCCACGTGACAGGAAGCGTGACACTACTGCTGCAGCTCGGGAGGAAAGCGCACGTGCATGCCCCCACTCGAGACGAGGCCTGACTCCCCTGGGGAGACTCAGAAGCACCCCAAGATCCATGGCAACACTGGAGAGCAATCCTCAGGTTACGGCCCCGACTCCACACAAGGACTGAGGCCCCGGCATGGACGGGAGAGGAATCCCGAGCGGTCCCCTAGCAACTCGCATGGGGACTGGCCTTTCCTGAGGCCACCAGAGCGGGTCCCTGAGGTCCCCGTCGTAACTCGAGAAGACCTGCCGCAACTCGAGAAAATCCAGGAGATTCTCCCCTCCAGGCGAGATGAGGCCCATGTCCGCTGAGGCGTCTCGAGGCTGATCACACCTCACCTCTGGAACTTCGAAAGGCTCCTTCACACCCTTGGTGCAAATCAAGAAGTTCCCCGACCTAGCCGTCTCCACTCGAGAGGAATCACGAGGGTCCCGCCCACATCCAGAGGAGCCCCGTTTCCGCCTCGTAGCTCGAGATGAGGGATCCTTTCCCTGCTTCGTCGGGAAAGAGTTCCCGGCGTTCCCGTCGCATCTCAAGAGGAGGCCCTCTCAACAGGAACGGCGAGAGGAACTCCAGGGTCGTGCCACCATTCCAAGAGTCCCCCAGATGTCTCAGTCCATTCCAGAGGAACCTCTTTTCCCTTCACCGGCTCGTCTTTCACGCCGAGGATCGACTCACACCAAGGTGGCACGTGGCACAGCCCTGTGGGAAAGCCTCGTGGGAAAGCCTCGAGGGACAGCCTCGAGGGAAAGCCACAGATCCCTTGATCCACGTGACAGGAAGCGTGACACTACTGCTGCAGCTCGGGAGGAAAGCGCACGTGCATGACCCCACTTGAGACGAGGCCTGACTCCCCTGGGGAGACTCAGAAGCACCCCAAGATCCATGGCAACACTGGAGAGGAATCCTCAGGTTCCGGCCCCGACTCCACACAAGGACTGAGGCCCCGGCATGGACGGGAGAGGAATCCCGAGCGGTCCCCTAGCAACTCGCATGGGGACTGGCCTTTCCTGAGGCCACCAGAGCAGGTCCCTGAGTTCCCCGTCGTAACTCATGAAGACCTGCCGCAACTCGAGAAAATCCAGGAGGTTCTCCCCTCCAGGCGAGATGAGGCCCATGTCCGCTGAGGCGTCTCGAGGCTGATCACACCTCACCTCTGGAACTTCGAAAGGCTCCTTCACACCCTTGGTGCAAATCAAGAAGTTCCCCGACCTAGCCGTCTCCACTCGAGAGGAATCACGAGGGTCCCGCCCACATCCAGAGGAGCCCCGTTTCCGCCTCGTAGCTCGAGATGAGGGATCCTTTCCCTGCTTCGTCGGGAAAGAGTTCCCGGCGTTCCCGTCCCATCTCAAGAGGAGGCCCTCTCAACAGGAACGGCGAGAGGAACTCCAGGGTCGTGCCACCATTCCAAGAGTCCCCCAGATGTCTCAGTCCATTCCAGAGGAACCTCTTTTCCCTTCACCGGCTCGTCTTTCACGCCGAGGATCGACTGACACCAAGGTGGCACGTGGCACAGCCCTGTGGGAAAGCCTCATGGGAAAGCCTCGAGGGACAGCCTCGAGGGAAAGCCACAGATCCCTTGATCCACGTGACAGGAAGCGTGACACTACTGCTGCAGCTCGGGAGGAAAGCGCACGTGCATGCCCCCACTCGAGACGAGGCCTGACTCCCCTGGGGAGACTCAGAAGCATCCCAAGATCCATGGCAACACTGGAGAGCAATCCTCAGGTTCCGGCCCCGACTCCACACAAGGACTGAGGCCCCGGCATGGACGGGAGAGGAATCCCGAGCGGTCCCCTAGCAACTCGCATGGGGACTGGCCTTTCCTGAGGCCACCAGAGCGGGTCCCTGAGGTCCCCGTTGTAACTCGAGAAGACCTGCCGCAACTCGAGAAAATCCAGGAGATTCTCCCCTCCAGGCGAGATGAGGCCCATGTCCGCTGAGGCGTCTCGAGGCTGATCACACCTCACCTCTGGAACTTCGAAAGGGTCCTTCACACCCTTGGTGCAAATCAAGAATTTCCCCGACCTAGCCGTCTCCACTCGAGAGGAATCACGAGGGTCCCGCCCACATCCAGAGGAGCCCCGTTTCCGCCTCGTAGCTCGAGATGAGGGATCCTTTCCCTGCTTCGTCGGGAAAGAGTTCCCGGCTTTCCCGTCGCATCTCAAGAGGAGGCCCTCTCAACAGGAACGGCGAGAGGAACTCCAGGGTCGTGCCACCATTCCAAGAGTCCCCCAGATGTCTCAGTCCATTCCAGAGGAACCTCTTTTCCCTTCACCGGCTCGTCTTTCACGCCGAGGATCGACTCACACCAAGGTGGCACGTGGCACAGCCCTGTGGGAAAGCCTCGTGGGAAAGCCTCGAGGGACAGCCTCGAGGGAAAGCCACAGATCCCTTGATCCACGTGACAGGAAGCGTGACACTACTGCTGCAGCTCGGGAGGAAAGCGCACGTGCATGCCCCCACTCGAGACGAGGCCTGACTCCCCTGGGGAGACTCAGAAGCACCCCAAGATCCATGGCAACACTGGAGAGGAATCCTCAGGTTCCGGCCCCGCCTCCACACAAGGACTGAGGCCCCGGCATGGACGGGAGAGGAATCCCGAGCGGTCCCCTAGCAACTCGCATGGGGACTGGCCTTTCCTGAGGCCACCAGAGCGGGTCCCAGAGGTCCCCGTCGTAACTCGAGAAGACCTGCCGCAACTCGAGAAAATCCAGGATGTTCTCCCCTCCAGGCGAGATGAGGCCCATTTCCGCTGAGGCGTCTCGAGGGTGATCACACCTCACCTCTGGAACTTCGAAAGGCTCCTTCACACCCTTGGTGCAAATCAAGAAGTTCCCCGACATACCCGTCTCCACTCGAGAGGAATCACGAGGGTCCCACCCACATCCAGAGGAGCCCCGTTTCCGCCTCGTAGCTCGAGATGAGGGATCCTTTCCCTGCTTCGTCGGGAAAGAGTTCCCGGCGTTCCCGTCGCATCTCAAGAGGAGGCCCTCTCAACAGGAACGGCGAGAGGAACTCCAGGGTCGTGCCACCATTCCAAGAGTCCCCCAGATGTCTCAGTCCATTCCAGAGGAACCTCTTTTCCCTTCACCGGCTCGTCTTTCATGCCGAGGATCGACTCACACCAAGGTGGCACGTGGCACAGCCCTGTGGGAAAGCCTCGTGGGAAAGCCTCGAGGGACAGCCTCGAGGGAAAGCCACAGATCCCTTGATCCACGTGACAGGAAGCGTGACACTACTGCTGCAGCTCGGGAGGAAAGCGCACGTGCATGCCCCCACTCGAGACGAGGCCTGACTCCCCTGGGGAGACTCAGAAGCACCCCAACATCCATGGCAACACTGGAGAGGAATCCTCAGGTTCCGGCCCCGACTCCACACAAGGACTGAGGCCCCGGCATGGACGGGAGAGGAATCCCGAGCGGTCCCTTAGCAACTCGCATGGGGACTGGCCTTTCCTGAGGCCACCAGAGCAGGTCCCTGAGGTCCCCGTCGTAACTCAAGAAGACCTGCCGCAACTCGAGAAAATCCAGGAGGTTCTCCCCTCCAGGCGAGATGAGGCCCATGTCCGCTGAGGCGTCTCGAGGCTGATCACACCTCACCTCTGGAACTTCGAAAGGCTCCTTCACACCCTTGGTGCAAATCAAGAAGTTCCCCGACATACCCGTCTCCACTCGAGAGGAATCACGAGGGTCCCGCCCACATCCAGAGGAGCCCCGTTTCCGCCTCGTAGCTCGAGATGAGGGATCCTTTCCCTGCTTCGTCGGGAAAGAGTTCCCGGCGTTCCCGTCGCATCTCAAGAGGAGGCCCTCTCAACAGGAACGGCGAGAGGAACTCCAGGGTCGTGCCACCATTCCAAGAGTCCCCCAGATGTCTCAGTCCATTCCAGAGGAACCTCTTTTCCCTTCACCGGCTCGTCTTTCACGCCGAGGATCGACTGACACCAAGGTGGCACGTGGCACAGCCCTGTGGGAAAGCCTCATTGGAAAGCCTCGAGGGACAGCCTCGAGGGAAAGCCACAGATCCCTTGATCCACGTGACAGGAAGCGTGACACTACTGCTGCAGCTCGGGAGGAAAGCGCACGTGCATGCCCCCACTCGAGACGAGGCCTGACTCCCCTGGGGAGACTCAGAAGCATCCCAAGATCCATGGCAACACTGGAGAGCAATCCTCAGGTTCCGGCCCCGACTCCACACAAGGACTGAGGCCCCAGCATGGACGGGAGAGGAATCCCGAGCGGTCCCCTAGCAACTCGCATGGGGACTGGCCTTTCCTGAGGCCACCAGAGCGGGTCCCTGAGGTTCCCGTCGTAACTCGAGAATACCTGCCACAACTCGAGTAAATCCAGGAGGTTCTCCCCTCCAGGCGAGATGAGGGCCATGTCCGCTGAGGCGTCTCGAGGCTGATCACACCTCACCTCTGGAACTTCGAAAGGGTCCTTCACACCCTTGCTGCAAATCAAGAAGTTCCCCGACCTAGCCGTCTCCACTCGAGAGGAATCACGAGGGTCCCGCCCACATCCAGAGGAGCCCCGTTTCCGCCTCGTAGCTCGAGATGAGGGATCCTTTCCCTGCTTCGTCGGGAAAGAGTTCCCGGCATTCCCGTCGCATCTCAAGAGGAGGCCCTCTCAACAGGAACGGCGAGAGGAACTCCAGGGTCATGCCACCATTCCAAGAGTCCACCAGATGTCTCAGTCCATTCCAGAGGAACCTCTTTTCCCTTCACCGTCTCGTCTTTCACGCCGAGGATCGACTCACACCAAGGTGGCACGTGGCACAGCCCTGTGGGAAAGCCTCGTGGGAAAGCCTCGAGGGACAGCCTCGAGGGAAAGCCACAGATCCCTTGATCCACGTGACAGGAAGCGTGACACTACTGCTGCAGCTCGGGAGGAAAGCGCACGTGCATGCCCCCACTCGAGACGAGGCCTGACTCCCCTGGGGAGACTCAGAAGCATCTCAAGATCCATGGCAACACTGGAGAGCTATCCTCAGGTTTCGGCCCCGACTCCACAAAAGGACTGAGGCCCCGGCATGGACGGGAGAGGAATCCCGAGCGGTCCCCTAGCAACTCGCATGGGGACTGGCCTTTCCTGAGGCCACCAGAGCGGGTCCCTGAGGTCCCCGTCGTAACTCGAGAATACCTGCCACAACTCGAGTAAATCCAGGAGGTTCTCCCCTCCAGGCGAGATGAGGGCCATGTCCGCTGAGGCGTCTCGAGGCTGATCACACCTCACCTCTGGAACTTCGAAAGGGTCCTTCACACCCTTGCTGCAAATCAAGAAGTTCCCCGACCTAGCCGTCTCCACTCGAGAGGAATCACGAGGGTCCCGCCCACATCCAGAGGAGCCCCGTTTCCGCCTCGTAGCTCGAGATGAGGGATCCTTTCCCTGCTTCGTCGGGAAAGAGTTCCCGGCGTTCCCGTCGCATCTCAAGAGGACGCCCTCTCAACAGGAACGACGAGAGGAACTCCAGGGTCATGCCACCATTCCAAGAGTCCCCCAGATGTCTCAGTCCATTCCAGAGGAACCTCTTTTCCCTTCACCGGCTCGTCTTTCACGCCGAGGATCGACTCACACCAAGGTGGCACGTGGCACAGCCCTGTGGGAAAGCCTCGTGGGAAAGCCTCGAGGGACAGCCTCGAGGGAAAGCCACAGATCCCTTGATCCACGTGACAGGAAGCGTGACACTACTGCTGCAGCTCGGGAGGAAAGCGCACGTGCATGCCCCCACTCGAGACGAGGCCTGACTCCCCTGGGGAGACTCAGAAGAACCCCAAGATCCATTGCAACACTGGAGAGCAATCCTCAGGTTCCGGCCCCGACTCCACACAAGGACTGAGGCCCCGGCATGGACGGGAGAGGAATCCCGAGCGGTCCCCTAGCAACTCGCATGGGGACTGGCCTTTCCTGAGGCCACCAGAGCGGGTCCCTGAGGTCCCCGTTGTAACTCGAGAAGACCTGCCGCAACTCGAGTAAATCCAGGAGATTCTCCCCTCCAGGCGAGATGAGGCCCATGTCCGCTGAGGCGTCTCGAGGCTGATCACACCTCACCTCTGGAACTTCGAAAGGGTCCTTCACACCCTTGGTGCAAATCAAGAATTTCCCCGACCTAGCCGTCTCCACTCGAGAGGAATCACGAGGGTCCCGCCCACATCCAGAGGAGCCCCGTTTCCGCCTCGTAGCTCGAGATGAGGGATCCTTTCCCTGCTTCGTCGGGAAAGAGTTCCCGGCGTTCCCGTCGCATCTCAAGAGGAGGCCCTCTCAACAGGAACGACGAGAGGAACTCCAGGGTCATGCCACCATTCCAAGAGTCCCCCAGATGTCTCAGTCCATTCCAGAGGAACCTCTTTTCCCTTCACCGGCTCGTCTTTCACGCCGAGGATCGACTCACACCAAGGTGGCACGTGGCACAGCCCTGTGGGAAAGCCTCGTGGGAAAGCCTCGAGGGACAGCCTCGAGGGAAAGCCACAGATCCCTTGATCCACGTGACAGGAAGCGTGACACTACTGCTGCAGCTCGGGAGGAAAGCGCACGTGCATGCCCCCACTCGAGACGAGGCCTGACTCCCCTTGGGAGACTCAGAAGCACCCCAAGATCCATGGCAACACTGGAGAGCAATCCTCAGGTTCCGGCCCCGACTCCACACAAGGACTGAGGCCGCGGCATGGACGGGAGAGGAATCCCGAGCGGTCCCCTAGCAACTCGCATGGGGACTGGCCTTTCCTGAGGCCACCAGAGCGGGTCCCTGAGGTCCCCGTCGTAACTCGAGAAGACCTGCCGCAACTCGAGAAAATCCAGGAGATTCTCCCCTCCAGGCGAGATGAGGCCCATGTCCGCTGAGGCGTCTCGAGGCTGATCACACCTCACCTCTGGAACTTCGAAAGGGTCCTTCACACCCTTGGTGCAAATCAAGAATTTCCCCGACCTAGCCGTCTCCACTCGAGAGGAATCACGAGGGTCCCCGCCCACATCCAGAGGAGCCCCGTTTCCGCCTCGTAGCTCGAGATGAGGGATCCTTTCCCTGGTTCGTCGGGAAAGAGTTCCCGGCGTTCCCGTCGCATCTCAAGAGGAGGCCCTCTCAACAGGAACGGCGAGAGGAACTCCAGGGTCGTGCCACCATTCCAAGAGTCCCCCAGATGTCTCAGTCCATTCCAGAGGAACCTCTTTTCCCTTCACCGGCTCGTCTTTCACGCCGAGGATCGACTCACACCAAGGTGGCACGTGGTACAGCCCTGTGGGAAAGCCTCGTGGGAAAGCCTCGAGGGACAGCCTCGAGGGAAAGCCACAGATCCCTTGATCCACGTGACAGGAAGCGTGACACTACTGCTGCAGCTCGGGAGGAAAGCGCACGTGCATGCCCCCACTCGAGACGAGGCCTGACTCCCCTGGGGAGACTCAGAAGCATCCCAAGATCCATGGCAACACTGGAGAGCAATCCTCAGGTTCCGGCCCCGACTCCACAAAAGGACTGAGGCCCCGGCATGGACGGGAGAGGAATCCCGAGCGGTCCCCTAGCAACTCGCATGGGGACTGGCCTTTCCTGAGGCCACCAGAGCGGGTCCCTGAGGTCCCCGTCGTAACTCGAGAATACCTGCCACAACTCGAGTAAATCCAGGAGGTTCTCCCCTCCAGGCGAGATGAGGGCCATGTCCACTGAGGCGTCTCGAGGCTGATCACACCTCACCTCTGGAACTTCGAAAGGCTCCTTCACACCCTTGCTGCAAATCAAGAAGTTCCCCGACCTAGCCGTCTCCACTCGAGAGGAATCACGAGGGTCCCGCCCACATCCAGAGGAGCCCCGTTTCCGCCTCGTAGCTCGAGATGAGGGATCCTTTCCCTGCTTCGTCGGGAAAGAGTTCCCGGCGTTCCCGTCGCATCTCAAGAGGAGGCCCTCTCAACAGGAACGGCGAGAGGAACTCCAGGGTCATGCCACCATTCCAAGAGTCCCCCAGATGTCTCAGTCCATTCCAGAGGAACCTCTTTTCCCTTCACCGGCTCGTCTTTCACGCCGAGGATCGACTCACACCAAGGTGGCACGTGGCACAGCCCTGTGGGAAAGCCTCGTGGGAAAGCCTCGAGGGACAGCCTCGAGGGAAAGCCACAGATCCCTTGATCCACGTGACAGGAAGCGTGACACTACTGCTGCAGCTCGGGAGGAAAGCGCACGTGCATGCCCCCACTCGAGACGAGGCCTGACTCCCCTGGGGAGACTCAGAAGCACCCCAAGATCCATGGCAACACTGGAGAGCAATCCTCAGGTTCCGGCCCCGACTCCACACAAGGACTGAGGCCCCGGCATGGACGGGAGAGGAATCCCGAGCGGTCCCCTAGCAACTCGCATGGGGACTGGCCTTTCCTGAGGCCACCAGAGCGGGTCCCTGAGGTCCCCGTCGTAACTCGAGAAGACCTGCCGCAACTCGAGAAAATCCAGGAGATTCTCCCCTCCAGGCGAGATGAGGCCCATTTCCGCTGAGGCGTCTCGAGGCTGATCACACCTCACCTCTGGAACTTCGAAAGGGTCCTTCACACCCTTGGTGCAAATCAAGAATTTCCCCGACCTAGCCGTCTCCACTCGAGAGGAATCACGAGGGTCCCGCCCACATCCAGAGGAGCCCCGTTTCCGCCTCGTAGCTCGAGATGAGGGATCCTTTCCCTGGTTCGTCGGGAAAGAGTTCCCGGCGTTCCCGTCGCATCTCAAGAGGAGGCCCTCTGAACAGGAACGGCGAGAGGAACTCCAGGGTCGTGCCACCATTCCAAGAGTCCCCCAGATGTCTCAGTCCATTCCAGAGGAACCTCTTTTCCCTTCACCGGCTCGTCTTTCACGCCGAGGATCGACTCACACCAAGGTGGCACGTGGCACAGCCCTGTGGGAAAGCCTCGTGGGAAAGCCTCGAGGGAAAGCCTCGAGGGAAAGCCACAGATCCCTTGATCCACGTGACAGGAAGCGTGACACTACTGCTGCAGCTCGGGAGGAAAGCGCACGTGCATGCCCCCACTCGAGACGAGGCCTGACTCCCCTGGGGAGACTCAGAAGCACCCCAAGATCCATGGCAACACTGGAGAGGAATCCTCAGGTTCCGGCCCCGACTCTACACAAGGACTGAGGCCCCGGCATGGACGGGAGAGGAATCCCGAGCGGTCCCCTAGCAACTCGCATGGGGACTGGCCTTTCCTGAGGCCACCAGAGCAGGTCCCTGAGGTCCCCGTCGTAACTCAAGAAGACCTGCCGCAACTCGAGAAAATCCAGGAGGTTCTCCCCTCCAGGCGAGATGAGGCCCATGTCCGCTGAGGCGTCTCGAGGCTGATCACACATCACCTCTGGAACTTCGAAAGGCTCCTTCACACCCTTGGTGCAAATCAAGAAGTTCCCCGACATACCCGTCTCGACTCGAGAGGAATCACGCGGGTCCCGCCCACATCCAGAGGAGCCCCGTTTCCGCCTCGTAGCTCGAGATTAGGGATCCTTTCCCTGCTTCGTCGGGAAAGAGTTCCCGGCGTTCCCGTCGCATCTCAAGAGGAGGCCCTCTCAACAGGAACGGCGAGAGGAACTCCAGGGTCGTGCCACCATTCCAAGAGTCCCCCAGATGTCTCAGTCCATTCCAGAGGAACCTCTTTTCCCTTCACCGGCTCGTCTTTCACGCCGAGGATCGACTGACACCAAGGTGGCACGTGGCACAGCCCTGTGGGAAAGCCTCATGGGAAAGCCTCGAGGGACAGCCTCGAGGGAAAGCCACAGATCCCTTGATCCACGTGACAGGAAGCGTGACACTACTGCTGCAGCTCGGGAGGAAAGCGCACGTGCATGCCCCCACTCGAGACGAGGCCTGACTCCCCTGGGGAGACTCAGAAGCATCCCAAGATCCATGGCAACACTGGAGAGCAATCCTCAGGTTCCGGCCCCGACTCCACAAAAGGACTGAGGCCCCGGCATGGACGGGAGAGGAATCCCGAGCGGTCCCCTAGCAACTCGCATGGGGACTGGCCTTTCCTGAGGCCACCAGAGCGGGTCCCTGAGGTCCCCGTCGTAACTCGAGAAGACCTGCCGCAACTCGAGAAAATCCAGGAGGTTCTCCCCTCCAGGCGAGTTGAGGCCCATGTCCGCTGAGGCGTTTCGAGGCTGATCACACCTCACCTCTGGAACTTCGAAATGCTCCTTCACTCCCTTGGTGCAAATCAAGAAGTTCCCCGACCTAGCCGTTTCCACTCGAGAGGAATCACGAGGATCCCGCCCACATCCAGAGGAGCCCCGTTTCTGCCTCGTAGCTCGAGATGAGGGATCCTTTCCCTGCTTCGTCGGGAAAGAGTTCCCGGCGTTCCCGTCACATCTCAAGACGAGGCCCTCTCAACAGGAACGGCGAGAGGAACTCCAGGGTCGTGCCACCATTCCAAGAGTCCCCCAGATGTCTCAGTCCATTCCAGAGGAACCTCTTTTCCCTTCACCGGCTCGTCTTTCACGCCGAGGATCGACTCACACCAAGGTGGCACGTGGCACAGCCCTGTGGGAAAGCCTCGTGGGAAAGCCTCGAGGGACAGCCTCGAGGGAAAGCCACAGATCCCTTGATCCACGTGACAGGAAGCGTGACACTACTGCTGCAGCTCGGGAGGAAAGCGCACGTGCATGCCCCCACTCGAGACGAGGCCTGACTCCCCTGGGGAGACTCAGAAGCACCCCAAGATCCATGGCAACACTGGAGAGCAATCCTCAGGTTCCGGCCCCGACTCCACAGAAGGTCTGAGGCCCCGGCATGGACGGGAGAGGAATCTCGAGAGGTCCCTTAGCAACTCGCATGGGGACTGGCCTTTCCTGAGGCCACCAGAGCGGGTCCCTGAGGTCCCCGTCGTAACTCGAGAAGACCTGCCGCAACTCGAGAAAATCCAGGAGGTTCTCCCCTCCAGGCGAGTTGAGGCCCATTTCCGCTGAGGCGTCTCGAGGCTGATCACACCTCACCTCTGGAACTTCGAAATGCTCCTTCACACCCTTCGTGCAAATCAAGAAGTTCCCCGACCTAGCCGTCTCCACTCGAGAGGAATCACGAGGGTCCCGCCCACATCCAGAGGAGCCCCGTTTCCGCCTCGTAGCTCGAAATGAGGGATCCTTTCCCTGCTTCGACGGGAAAGAGTCCCCGGCGTTCCCGTCGCATTCAAGAGGAGGCCCTCTCAACAGGAACGGCGAGAGGAACTCCAGGGTCGTGCCACCATTCCAAGAGTCCCCCAGATGTCTCAGTCCATTCCAGAGGAACCTCTTTTCCCTTCACCGGCTCGTCTTTCACGCCAAGGATCGACTCACACCAAGGTGGCACGTGGCACAGCCCTGTGGGAAAGCCTCGTGGGAAAGCCTCGAGGGACAGCCTCGAGGGAAAGCCACAGATCCCTTGATCCACGTGACAGGAAGCGTGACACTACTGCTGCAGCTCGGGAGGAAAGCGCACGTGCATGCCCCCACTCGAGACGAGGCCTGACTCCCCTGGGGAGACTCAGAAGCACCCCAAGATCCATGGCAACACTGGAGAGCAATCCTCAGGTTCCGGCCCCGACTGCACACAAGGACTGAGGCACCGGAATGGACGGGAGAGGAATCCCGAGAGGTCCCCTAGCAACTCGCATGGGGACTGGCCTTTCCTGAGGCCACCAGAGCGGGTCCCTGAGGTCCCCGTCGTAACTCGAGAAGACCTGCCACAACTCGAGAAAATCCAGGAGGTTCTCCCCTCCAGGCGAGATGAGGCCCATGTCCGCTGAGGCGTCTCGAGGCTGATCACACCTCACCTCTGGAACTTCGAAAGGGTCCTTCACACCCTTGGTGCAAATCAAGAATTTCCCCGACCTAGCCGTCTCCACTCGAGAGGAATCACGAGGGTCCCGCCCACATCCAGAGGAGCCCCGTTTCCGCCTCGTAGCTCGAGATGAGGGATCCTTTCCCTGCTTAGTCGGGAAAGAGTTCCCGGCGTTCCCGTCGCATCTCAAGAGGAGGCCCTCTCAACAGGAACGGCGAGAGGAACTCCAGGGTCGTGCCACCATTCCAAGAGTCCCCCAGAAGTCTCAGTCCATTCCAGAGGAACGTCTTTTCCCTTCACCAGCTCGTCTTTCACGCCGAGGATCGACTCACACCAAGGTGGCACGTGGCACAGCCCTGTGGGAAAGCCTCGTGGGAAAGCCTCGAGGGACAGCCTCGAGGGAAAGCCACAGATCCCTTGATCCACGTGACAGGAAGCGTGACACTACTGCTGCAGATCGGGAGGAAAGCACACGTGCATGCCCCCACTCGAGACGAGGCCTGACTCCCCTGGGGAGACTCAGAAGCACCCCAAGATCCATGGCAACACTGGAGAGCAATCCTCAGGTTCCGGCCCCGACTCCACAGAAGGTCTGAGGCCCCGGCATGGACGGGAGAGGAATCCCGAGAGGTCCCCTAGCAACTCGCATGGGGACTGGCCTTTCCTGAGGCCACCAGAGCGGGTCCCTGAGGTCCCCGTCGTAACTCGAGAAGACCTGCCGCAACTCGAGAAAATCCAGGAGGTTCTCCCCTCCAGGCGAGTTGAGGCCCATTTCCGCTGAGGCGTCTCGAGGCTGATCACACCTCACCTCTGGAACTTCGAAAGGCTCCTTCACACCCTTGGTGCAAATCAAGAAGTTCCCCGACCTAGCCGTCTCCACTCGAGAGGAATCACGAGGGTCCCGCCCACATCCAGAGGAGCCCCGTTTCCGCCTCGTAGCTCGAGATGAGGGATCCTTTCCCTGCTTCGTCGGGAAAGAGTCCCCGGCGTTCCCGTCGCATTCAAGAGGAGGCCCTCTCAACAGGAACGGCGAGAGGAACTCCAGGGTCGTGCCATCATTCCAAGAGTCCCCCAGATGTCTCAGTCCATTCCAGAGGAACCTCTTTTCCCTTCACCGGCTCGTCTTTCACGCCAAGGATCGACTCACACCAAGGTGGCATGTGGCACAGCCCTGTGGGAAAGCCTCGTGGGAAAGCCTCGAGGGACAGCCTCGAGGGAAAGCCACAGATCCCTTGATCCACGTGACAGGAAGCGTGACACTACTGCTGCAGCTCGGGAGGAAAGCGCACGTGCATGCCCCCACTCGAGACGAGGCCTGACTCCCCTGGGGAGACTCAGAAGCACCCCAAGATCCATGGCAACACTGGAAAGCAATCCTCAGGTTCCGGCCCCGACTGCACACAAGGACTGAGGCCCCGGAATGGACGGGAGAGGAATCCCGAGAGGTCCCCTAGCAACTCGCATGGGGACTGGCCTTTCCTGAGGCCACCAGAGCGGGTCCCTGAGGTCCCCGTCGTAACTCGAGAAGACCTGCCGCAACTCGAGAAAATCCAGGATGTTCTCCCCTCCAGGCGAGATGAGGCCCACTTCCGCTGAGGCGTCTCGAGGCTGATCACACCTCACCTCTGGAACTTCGAAAGGCTCCTTCACACCCTTGGTGCAAATCAAGAAGATCCCCGACATACCCGTCTCCACTCGAGAGGAATCACGAGGGTCCCGCCCATATCCAGAGGAGCCCCGTTTCCGCCTCGTAGCTCGAGATGAGGGATCCTTTCCCTGCTTCGTCGGGAAAGAGTTCCCGGCGTTCCCGTCGCATCTCAAGAGGAGGCCCTCTCAACAGGAACGGCGAGAGGAACTCCAGGGTCGTGTCACCATTCCAAGAGTCCCCCAGATGTCTCAGTCCATTCCAGAGGAACCTCTTTTCCCTTCACCGGCTCGTCTTTCACGCCGAGGATCGACTCACACCAAGGTGGCACGTGGCACAGCCCTGTGGGAAAGCCTCTTGGGAAAGCCTCGAGGGACAGCCTCGAGGGAAAGCCACAGATCCCTTGATCCACGTGACAGGAAGCGTGACACT
The DNA here is from genome assembly GCF_023091745.1 of Budorcas taxicolor. NCBI lineage: Eukaryota > Metazoa > Chordata > Mammalia > Artiodactyla > Bovidae > Budorcas > Budorcas taxicolor. Next base: position 854,976 of record NC_068927.1, on the reverse strand, counting down.
ACTGCTGCAGCTCGGGAGGAAAGCGCACGTGCATGCCCCCACTCGAGACGAGGCCTGACTCCCCTGGGGAGACTCAGAAGCACCCCAAGATCCATGGCAACACTGGAGAGCAATCCTCAGGTTCCGGCCCCGACTCCACACAAGGACTGAGGCCCCGGCATGGACGGGAAAGGAATCCCGAGCGGTCCCCTAGCAACTCGCATGGGGACTGGCCTTTCCTGAGGCCACCAGAGCGGGTCCCTGAGGTCCCCGTCGTAACTCGAGAAGACCTGCCGCAACTCGAGAAAATCCAGGAGGTTCTCCCCTCCAGGCGAGATGAGGCCCATGTCCGCTGAGGCGTCTCGAGGCTGATCACACCTCACCTCTGGAACTTCGAAAGGGTCCTTCACACCCTTGGTGCAAATCAAGAAGTTCCCCGACCTAGCCGTCTCCACTCGAGAGGAATCACGAGGGTCCCGCCCACATCCAGAGGAGCCCCGTTTCCGCCTCGTAGCTCGAGATGAGGGATCCTTTCCCTGCTTCGTCGGGAAAGAGTTCCCGGCGTTCCCGTCGCATCTCAAGAGGAGGCCCTCTCAACAGGAACGGCGAGAGGAACTCCAGGGTCGTGTCACCATTCCAAGAGTCCCCCAGATGTCTCAGTCCATTCCAGAGGAACCTCTTTTCCCTTCACCGGCTCGTCTTTCACGCCGAGGATCGACTCACACCAAGGTGGCACGTGGCACAGCCCTGTGGGAAAGCCTCTTGGGAAAGCCTCGAGGGACAGCCTCGAGGGAAAGCCACAGATCCCTTGATCCACGTGACAGGAAGCGTGACACTACTGCTGCAGCTCGGGAGGAAAGCGCACGTGCATGCCCCCACTCGAGACGAGGCCTGACTCCCCTGGGGAGACTCAGAAGCACCCCAAGATCCATGGCAACACTGGATAGCAATCCTCAGGTTCCGGCCCCGACTGCACACAAGGACTGAGGCCCCGGAATGGACGGGAGAGGAATCCCGAGAGGTCCCCTAGCAACTCGCATGGGGACTGGCCTTTCCTGAGGCCACCAGAGCGGGTCCCTGAGGTCCCCGTCGTAACTCGAGAAGACCTGCCGCAACTCGAGAAAATCCAGGATGTTCTCCCCTCCAGGCGAGATGAGGCCCACTTCCGCTGAGGCGTCTCGAGGCTGATCACACCTCACCTCTGGAACTTCGAAAGGCTCCTTCACACCCTTGGTGCAAATCAAGAAGATCCCCGACATACCCGTCTCCACTCGAGAGGAATCACGAGGGTCCCGCCCATATCCAGAGGAGCCCCGTTTCCGCCTCGTAGCTCGAGATGAGGGATCCTTTCCCTGCTTCGTCGGGAAAGAGTTCCCGGCGTTCCCGTCGCATCTCAAGAGGAGGCCCTCTCAACAGGAACGGCGAGAGGAACTCCAGGGTCGTGTCACCATTCCAAGAGTCCCCCAGATGTCTCAGTCCATTCCAGAGGAACCTCTTTTCCCTTCACCGGCTCGTCTTTCACGCCGAGGATCGACTCACACCAAGGTGGCACGTGGCACAGCCCTGTGGGAAAGCCTCTTGGGAAAGCCTCGAGGGACAACCTCGAGGGAAAGCCACAGATCCCTTGATCCATGTGACAGGAAGCGTGACACTACTGCTGCAGCTCGGGAGGAAAGCGCACGTGCATGCCCCCACTCGAGACGAGGCCTGACTCCCCTGGGGAGACTCAGAAGCACCCCAAGATCCATGGCAACACTGGAGAGCAATCCTCAGGTTCCGGCCCCGACTCCACACAAGGACTGAGGCCCCGGCATGGACGGGAAAGGAATCCCGAGCGGTCCCCTAGCAACTCGCATGGGGACTGGCCTTTCCTGAGGCCACCAGAGCGGGTCCCTGAGGTCCCCGTCGTAACTCGAGAAGACCTGCCGCAACTCGAGAAAATCCAGGAGGTTCTCCCCTCCAGGCGAGATGAGGCCCATGTCCGCTGAGGCGTCTCGAGGCTGATCACACCTCACCTCTGGAACTTCGAAAGGGTCCTTCACACCCTTGGTGCAAATCAAGAAGTTCCCCGACCTAGCCGTCTCCACTCGAGAGGAATCACGAGGGTCCCGCCCACATCCAGAGGAGCCCCGTTTCCGCCTCGTAGCTCGAGATGAGGGATCCTTTCCCTGCTTCGTCGGGAAAGAGTTCCCGGCGTTCCCGTCGCATCTCAAGAGGAGGCCCTCTCAACAGGAAGGGCGAGAGGAACTCCAGGGTCGTGTCACCATTCCAAGAGTCCCCCAGATGTCTCAGTCCATTCCAGAGGAACCTCTTTTCCCTTCACCGGCTCGTCTTTCACGCCGAGGATCGACTCACACCAAGGTGGCACGTTGCCCAGCCCTGTGGGAAAGCCTCTTGGGAAAGCCTCGAGGGACAGCCTCGAGGGAAAGCCACAGATCCCTTGATCCACGTGACAGGAAGCGTGACACTACTGCTGCAGCTCGGGAGGAAAGCGCACGTGCATGCCCCCACTCGAGACGAGGCCTGACTCCCCTGGGGAGACTCAGAAGCACCCCAAGATCCATGGCAACACTGGAGAGCAATCCTCAGGTTCCGGCCCCGACTCCACACAAGGACTGAGGCCCCGGCATGGACGGGAAAGGAATCCCGAGCGGTCCCCTAGCAACTCGCATGGGGACTGGCCTTTCCTGAGGCCACCAGAGCGGGTCCCTGAGGTCCCCGTCGTAACTCGAGAAGACCTGCCGCAACTCGAGAAAATCCAGGAGGTTCTCCCCTCCAGGCGAGATGAGGCCCATGTCCGCTGAGGCGTCTCGAGGCTGATCACACCTCACCTCTGGAACTTCGAAATGCTCCTTCACACCCTTCGTGCAAATCAAGAAGTTCCCCGACCTAGCCGTCTCCACTCGAGAGGAATCACGAGGGTCCCGCCCACATCCAGAGGAGCCCCGTTTCCGCCTCGTAGCTCGAGATGAGGGATCCATTCCCTGCTTCGTCGGGAAAGAGTTCCCGGCGTTCCCTTCGCATCTCAAGAGGAGGCCCTCTCAAGAGGAACGGCGAGAGGAACTCCAGGGTCGTGCCACCATTCCAAGAGTCCCCCAGATGTCTCAGTCCATTCCAGAGGAACCTCTTTTCCCTTCACCGGCTCGTCTTTCACGCCGAGGATCGACTCACACCAAGGTGGCACGTGGCACAGCCCTGTGGGAAAGCCTCGTGGGAAAGCCTCGAGGGACAGCCTCGAGGGAAAGCCACAGATCCCTTGATCCACGTGACAGGAAGCGTGACACTACTGCTGCAGCTCGGGAGGAAAGCGCACGTGCATGCCCCCACTCGAGACGAGGCCTGACTCCCCTGGGGAGACTCAGAAGCACCCCAAGATCCATGGCAACACTGGAGAGGAATCCTCAGGTTCCGGCCCCGACTCCACACAAGGACTGAGGCCCCGGCATGGACGGGAGAGGAATCCCCAGCGGTCCCCTAGCAACTCGCATGGGGACTGGCCTTTCCTGAGGCCACCAGAGCGGGTCCCTGAGGTCCCCGTCGTAACTCGAGAAGACCTGCCGCAACTCGAGAAAATCCAGGACGTTCTCCCCTCCAGGCGAGATGAGGCCCATTTCCGCTGAGGCGTCTCGAGGCTGATCACACCTCACCTCTGGAACTTCGAAAGGCTCCTTCACACCCTTGGTGCAAATCAAGAAGTTCCCCGACCTAGCCGTCTCCACTCGAGAGGAATCACGAGGGTCCCGCCCACATCCAGAGGAGCCCCGTTTCCGCCTCGTAGCTCGAGATGAGGGATCCTTTCCCTGCTTCGTCGGGAAAGAGTTCCCGGCGTTCCCGTCGCATCTCAAGAGGAGGCCCTCTCAACAGGAACGGCGAGAGGAACTCCAGGGTCGTGCCACCATTCCAAGAGTCCCCCAGATGTCTCAGTCCATTCCAGAGGAACCTCTTTTCCCTTCACCGGCTCGTCTTTCACGCCGAGGATCGACTCACACCAAGGTGGCACGTGGCACAGCCCTGTGGGAAAGCCTCGTGGGAAAGCCTCGAGGGACAGCCTCGAGGGAAAGCCACAGATCCCTTGATCCACGTGACAGGAAGCGTGACACTACTGCTGCAGCTCGGGAGGAAAGCGCACGTGCATGCCCCCACTTGAGACGAGGCCTGACTCCCCTGGGGAGACTCAGAAGCACCCCAAGATCCATGGCAACACTGGAGAGGAATCCTCAGGTTCCGGCCCCGACTCCACACAAGGACTGAGGCCCCGGCATGGACGGGAGAGGAATCCCGAGCGGTCCCCTAGCAACTCGCATGGGGACTGGCCTTTCCTGAGGCCACCAGAGCAGGTCCCTGAGGTCCCCGTCGTAACTCAAGAAGACCTGCCGCAACTCGAGAAAATCCAGGAGGTTCTCCCCTCCAGGCGAGATGAGGCCCATGTCCGCTGAGGCGTCTCGAGGCTGATCACACCTCACCTCTGGAACTTCGAAAGGCTCCTTCACACCCTTGGTGCAAATCAAGAAGTTCCCCGACCTAGCCGTCTCCACTCGAGAGGAATCACGAGGGTCCCGCCCACATCCAGAGGAGCCCCGTTTCCGCCTCGTAGCTCGAGATGAGGGATCCTTTCCCTGCTTCGTCGGGAAAGAGTTCCCGGCGTTCCCGTCCCATCTCAAGAGGAGGCCCTCTCAACAGGAACGGCGAGAGGAACTCCAGGGTCGTGCCACCATTCCAAGAGTCCCCCAGATGTCTCAGTCCATTCCAGAGGAACCTCTTTTCCCTTCACCGGCTCGTCTTTCACGCCGAGGATCGACTGACACCAAGGTGGCACGTGGCACAGCCCTGTGGGAAAGCCTCATGGGAAAGCCTCGAGGGACAGCCTCGAGGGAAAGCCACAGATCCCTTGATCCACGTGACAGGAAGCATGACACTACTGCTGCAGCTCGGGAGGAAAGCGCACGTGCATGCCCCCACTCGAGACGAGGCCTGACTCCCCTGGGGAGACTCAGAAGCATCCCAAGATCCATGGCAACACTGGAGAGCAATCCTCAGGTTCCGGCCCCGACTCCACACAAGGACTGAGGCCCCGGCATGGACGGGAGAGGAATCCCGAGCGGTCCCCTAGCAACTCGCATGGGGACTGGCCTTTCCTGAGGCCACCAGAGCGGGTCCCTGAGGTCCCCGTTGTAACTCGAGAAGACCTGCCGCAACTCGAGAAAATCCAGGAGATTCTCCCCTCCAGGCGAGATGAGGCCCATGTCCGCTGAGGCGTCTCGAGGCTGATCACACCACACCTCTGGAACTTCGAAAGGGTCCTTCACACCCTTGGTGCAAATCAAGAATTTCCCCGACCTAGCCGTCTCCACTCGAGAGGAATCACGAGGGTCCCGCCCACATCCAGAGGAGCCCCGTTTCCGCCTCGTAGCTCGAGATGAGGGATCCTTTCCCTGCTTCGTCGGGAAAGAGTTCCCGGCGTTCCCGTCGCATCTCAAGAGGAGGCCCTCTCAACAGGAACGGCGAGAGGAACTCCAGGGTCGTGCCACCATTCCAAGAGTCCCCCAGATGTCTCAGTCCATTCCAGAGGAACCTCTTTTCCCTTCACCGGCTCGTCTTTCACGCCGAGGATCGACTCACACCAAGGTGGCACGTGGCACAGCCCTGTGGGAAAGCCTCGTGGGAAAGCCTCGAGGGACAGCCTCGAGGGAAAGCCACAGATCCCTTGATCCACGTGACAGGAAGCGTGACACTACTGCTGCAGCTCGGGAGGAAAGCGCACGTGCATGCCCCCACTCGAGACGAGGCCTGACTCCCCTGGGGAGACTCAGAAGCACCCCAAGATCCATGGCAACACTGGAGAGGAATCCTCAGGTTCCGGCCCCGACTCCACACAAGGACTGAGGCCCCGGCATGGACGGGAGAGGAATCCCGAGCGGTCCCCTAGCAATTCGCATGGGGACTGGCCTTTCCTGAGGCCACCAGAGCGGGTCCCTGAGGTCCCCGTCGTAACTCGAGAAGACCTGCCGCAACTCGAGAAAATCCAGGATGTTCTCCCCTCCAGGCGAGATGAGGCCCATTTCCGCTGAGGCGTCTCGAGGCTGATCACACCTCACCTCTGGAACTTCGAAAGGCTCCTTCACACCCTTGGTGCAAATCAAGAAGTTCCCCGACATACCCGTCTCCACTCGAGAGGAATCACGAGGGTCCCGCCCACATCCAGAGGAGCCCCGTTTCCGCCTCGTAGCTCGAGATGAGGGATCCTTTCCCTGCTTCGTCGGGAAAGAGTTCCCGGCGTTCCCGTCGCATCTCAAGAGGAGGCCCTCTCAACAGGAACGGCGAGAGGAACTCCAGGGTCGTGCCACCATTCCAAGAGTCCCCCAGATGTCTCAGTCCATTCCAGAGGAACCTCTTTTCCCTTCACCGGCTCGTCTTTCACGCCGAGGATCGACTCACACCAAGGTGGCACGTGGCACAGCCCTGTGGGAAAGCCTCGTGGGAAAGCCTCGAGGGACAGCCTCGAGGGAAAGCCACAGATCCCTTGATCCACGTGACAGGAAGCGTGACACTACTGCTGCAGCTCGGGAGGAAAGCGCACGTGCATGCCCCCACTCGAGACGAGGCCTGACTCCCCTGGGGAGACTCAGAAGCACCCCAAGATCCATGGCAACACTGGAGAGGAATCCTCAGGTTCCGGCCCCGACTCCACACAAGGACTGAGGCCCCGGCATGGACGGGAGAGGAATCCCGAGCGGTCCCTTAGCAACTCGCATGGGGACTGGCCTTTCCTGAGGCCACCAGAGCAGGTCCCTGAGGTCCCCGTCGTAACTCAAGAAGACCTGCCGCAACTCGAGAAAATCCAGGAGGTTCTCCCCTCCAGGCGAGATGAGGCCCATGTCCGCTGAGGCGTCTCGAGGCTGATCACACCTCACCTCTGGAACTTCGAAAGGCTCCTTCACACCCTTGGTGCAAATCAAGAAGTTCCCCGACATACCCGTCTCCACTCGAGAGGAATCACGAGGGTCCCGCCCACATCCAGAGGAGCCCCGTTTCCGCCTCGTAGCTCGAGATGAGGGATCCTTTCCCTGCTTCGTCGGGAAAGATTTCCCGGCGTTCCCGTCCCATCTCAAGAGGAGGCCCTCTCAACAGGAACGGCGAGAGGAACTCCAGGGTCGTGCCACCATTCCAAGAGTCCCCCAGATGTCTCAGTCCATTCCAGAGGAACCTCTTTTCCCTTCACCGGCTCGTCTTTCACGCCGAGGATCGACTGACACCAAGGTGGCACGTGGCACAGCCCTGTGGGAAAGCCTCATGGGAAAGCCTCGAGGGACAGCCTCGAGAGAAAGCCACAGATCCCTTGATCCACGTGACAGGAAGCGTGACACTACTGCTGCAGCTCGGGAGGAAAGCGCACGTGCATGCCCCCACTCGAGACGAGGCCTGACTCCCCTGGGGAGACTCAGAAGCACCCCAAGATCCATGGCAACACTGGAGAGCAATCCTCAGGTTCCGGTCCCGACTCCACACAAGGACTGAGGCCCCGGCATGGACGGGAGAGGAATCCCGAGCGGTCCCCTAGCAACTCGCATGGGGACTGGCCTTTCCTGAGGCCACCAGAGCGGGTCCCTGAGGTCCCCGTTGTAACTCGAGAAGACCTGCCGCAACTCGAGAAAATCCAGGAGATTCTCCCCTCCAGGCGAGATGAGGCCCATGTCCGCTGAGGCGTCTCGAGGCTGATCACACCTCACCTCTGGAACTTCGAAAGGGTCCTTCACACCCTTGGTGCAAATCAAGAATTTCCCCGACCTAGCCGTCTCCACTCGAGAGGAATCACGAGGGTCCCGCCCACATCCAGAGGAGCCCCGTTTCCGCCTCGTAGCTCGAGATGAGGGATCCTTTCCCTGGTTCGTCGGGAAAGAGTTCCCGGCGTTCCCGTCGCATCTCAAGAGGAGGCCCTCTCAACAGGAACGGCGAGAGGAACTCCAGGGTCGTGCCACCATTCCAAGAGTCCCCCAGATGTCTCAGTCCATTCCAGAGGAACCTCTTTTCCCTTCACCGGCTCGTCTTTCACGCCGAGGATCGACTCACACCAAGGTGGCACGTGGCACAGCCCTGTGGGAAAGCCTCGTGGGAAAGCCTCGAGGGACAGCCTCGAGGGAAAGCCACAGATCCCTTGATCCACGTGACAGGAAGCGTGACACTACTGCTGCAGCTCGGGAGGAAAGCGCACGTGCATGCCCCCACTCGAGACGAGGCCTGACTCCCCTGGGGAGACTCAGAAGCATCCCAAGATCCATGGCAACACTGGAGAGCAATCCTCAGGTTCCGGCCCCGACTCCACAAAAGGACTGAGGCCCCGGCATGGACGGGAGAGGAATCCCGAGCGGTCCCCTAGCAACTCGCATGGGGACTGGCCTTTCCTGAGGCCACCAGAGCGGGTCCCTGAGGTCCCCGTCGTAACTCGAGAATACCTGCCACAACTCGAGTAAATCCAGGAGGTTCTCCCCTCCAGGCGAGATGAGGGCCATGTACGCTGAGGCGTCTCGAGGCTGATCACACCTCACCTCTGGAACTTCGAAAGGCTCCTTCACACCCTTGCTGCAAATCAAGAAGTTCCCCGACCTAGCCGTCTCCACTCGAGAGGAATCACGAGGGTCCCGCCCACATCCAGAGGAGCCCCGTTTCCGCCTCGTAGCTCGAGATGAGGGATCCTTTCCCTGCTTCGTCGGGAAAGAGTTCCCGGCGTTCCCGTCGCATCTCAAGAGGAGGCCCTCTCAACAGGAACGGCGAGAGGAACTCCAGGGTCATGCCACCATTCCAAGAGTCCCCCAGATGTCTCAGTCCATTCCAGAGGAACCTCTTTTCCCTTCACCAGCTCGTCTTTCACGCCGAGGATCGACTCACACCAAGGTGGCACGTGGCACAGCCCTGTGGGAAAGCCTCGTGGGAAAGCCTCGAGGGACAGCCTCGAGGGAAAGCCTCGAGGGAAAGCCACAGATCCCTTGATCCACGTGACAGGAAGCGTGACACTACTGCTGCAGCTCGGGAGGAAAGCGCACGTGCATGCCCCCACTCGAGACGAGGCCTGACTCCCCTGGGGAGACTCAGAAGCATCCCAAGATCCATGGCAACACTGGAGAGCAATCCTCAGGTTTCGGCCCCGACTCCACAAAAGGACTGAGGCCCCGGCATGGACGGGAGAGGAATCCCGAGCGGTCCCCTAGCAACTCGCATGGGGACTGGCCTTTCCTGAGGCCACCAGAGCGGGTCCCTGAGGTCTCCGTCGTAACTCGAGAATACCTGCCACAACTCGAGTAAATCCAGGAGGTTCTCCCCTCCAGGCGAGATGAGGGCCATGTCCGCTGAGGCGTCTCGAGGCTGATCACACCTCACCTCTGGAACTTCGAAAGGGTCCTTCACACCCTTGCTGCAAATCAAGAAGTTCCCCGACCTAGCCGTCTCCACTCGAGAGGAATCACGAGGGTCCCGCCCACATCCAGAGGAGCCCCGTTTCCGCCTCGTAGCTCGAGATGAGGGATCCTTTCCCTGCTTCGTCGGGAAAGAGTTCCCGGCGTTCCCGTCGCATCTCAAGAGGAGGCCCTCTCAACAGGAACGACGAGAGGAACTCCAGGGTCATGCCACCATTCCAAGAGTCCCCCAGATGTCTCAGTCCATTCCAGAGGAACCTCTTTTCCCTTCACCGGCTCGTCTTTCACGCCGAGGATCGACTCACACCAAGGTGGCACGTGGCACAGCCCTGTGGGAAAGCCTCGTGGGAAAGCCTCGAGGGACAGCCTCGAGGGAAAGCCACAGATCCCTTGATCCACGTGACAGGAAGCGTGACACTACTGCTGCAGCTCGGGAGGAAAGCGCACGTGCATGCCCCCACTCGAGACGAGGCCTGACTCCCCTGGGGAGACTCAGAAGCACCCCAAGATCCATGGCAACACTGGAGAGCAATCCTCAGGTTCCGGCCCCGACTCCACACAAGGACTGAGGCCCCGGCATGGACGGGAGAGGAATCCCGAGCGGTCCCCTAGCAACTCGCATGGGGACTGGCCTTTCCTGAGGCCACCAGAGCGGGTCCCTGAGGTCCCCGTTGTAACTCGAGAAGACCTGCCGCAACTCGAGTAAATCCAGGAGATTCTCCCCTCCAGGCGAGATGAGGCCCATGTCCGCTGAGGCGTCTCGAGGCTGATCACACCTCACCTCTGGAACTTCGAAAGGGTCCTTCACACCCTTGGTGCAAATCAAGAATTTCCCCGACCTAGCCGTCTCCACTCGAGAGGAATCACGAGGGTCCCGCCCACATCCAGAGGAGCCCCGTTTCCGCCTCGTAGCTCGAGATGAGGGATCCTTTCCCTGGTTCGTCGGGAAAGAGTTCCCGGCGTTCCCGTCGCATCTCAAGAGGAGGCCCTCTCAACAGGAACGGCGAGAGGAACTCCAGGGTCGTGCCACCATTCCAAGAGTCCCCCAGATGTCTCAGTCCATTCCAGAGGAACCTCTTTTCCCTTCACCGGCTCGTCTTTCACGCCGAGGATCGACTCACACCAAGGTGGCACGTGGTACAGCCCTGTGGGAAAGCCTCGTGGGAAAGCCTCGGGGGACAGCCTCGAGGGAAAGCCACAGATCCCTTGATCCACGTGACAGGAAGCGTGACACTACTGCTGCAGCTCGGGAGGAAAGCGCACGTGCATGCCCCCACTCGAGACGAGGCCTGACTCCCCTGGGGAGACTCAGAAGCATCCCAAGATCCATGGCAACACTGGAGAGCAATCCTCAGGTTCCGGCCCCGACTCCACAAAAGGACTGAGGCCCCGGCATGGACGGGAGAGGAATCCCGAGCGGTCCCCTAGCAACTCGCATGGGGACTGGCCTTTCCTGAGGCCACCAGAGCGGGTCCCTGAGGTCCCCGTCGTAACTCGAGAATACCTGCCACAACTCGAGTAAATCCAGGAGGTTCTCCCCTCCAGGCGAGATGAGGGCCATGTCCACTGAGGCGTCTCGAGGCTGATCACACCTCACCTCTGGAACTTCGAAAGGCTCCTTCACACCCTTGCTGCAAATCAAGAAGTTCCCCGACCTAGCCGTCTCCACTCGAGAGGAATCACGAGGGTCCCGCCCACATCCAGAGGAGCCCCGTTTCCGCCTCGTAGCTCGAGATGAGGGATCCTTTCCCTGCTTCGTCAGGAAAGAGTTCCCGGCGTTCCCGTCGCATCTCAAGAGGAGGCCCTCTCAACAGGAACGGCGAGAGGAACTCCAGGGTCATGCCACCATTCCAAGAGTCCCCCAGATGTCTCAGTCCATTCCAGAGGAACCTCTTTTCCCTTCACCGGCTCGTCTTTCACGCCGAGGATCGACTCACACCAAGGTGGCACGTGGCACAGCCCTGTGGGAAAGCCTCGTGGGAAAGCCTCGAGGGACAGCCTCGAGGGAAAGCCACAGATCCCTTGATCCACGTGACAGGAAGCGTGACACTACTGCTGCAGCTCGGGAGGAAAGCGCACGTGCATGCCCCCACTCGAGACGAGGCCTGACTCCCCTGGGGAGACTCAGAAGCACCCCAAGATCCATGGCAACACTGGAGAGCAATCCTCAGGTTCCGGCCCCGACTCCACACAAGGACTGAGGCCCCGGCATGGACGGGAGAGGAATCCCCAGCGGTCCCCTAGCAACTCGCATGGGGACTGGCCTTTCCTGAGGCCACCAGAGCGGGTCCCTGAGGTCCCCGTCGTAACTCGAGAAGACCTGCCGCAACTCGAGAAAATCCAGGAGATTCTCCCCTCCAGGCGAGATGAGGCCCATGTCCGCTGAGGCGTCTCGAGGCTGATCACACCTCACCTCTGGAACTTCGAAAGGGTCCTTCACACCCTTGGTGCAAATCAAGAATTTCCCCGACCAAGCCGTCTCCACTCGAGAGGAATCACGAGGGTCCCGCCCACATCCAGAGGAGCCCCGTTTCCGCCTCGTAGCTCGAGATGAGGGATCCTTTCCCTGGTTCGTCGGGAAAGAGTTCCCGGCGTTCCCGTCGCATCTCAAGAGGAGGCCCTCTCAACAGGAACGGCGAGAGGAACTCCAGGGTCGTGCCACCATTCCAAGAGTCCCCCAGATGTCTCAGTCCATTCCAGAGGAACCTCTTTTCCCTTCACCGGCTCGTCTTTCACGCCGAGGATCGACTCACACCAAGGTGGCACGTGGCACAGCCCTGTGGGAAAGCCTCGTGGGAAAGCCTCGAGGGACAGCCTCGAGGGAAAGCCACAGATCCCTTGATCCACGTGACAGGAAGCGTGACACTACTGCTGCAGCTCGGGAGGAAAGCGCACGTGCATGCCCCCACTCGAGACGAGGCCTGACTCCCCTGGGGAGACTCAGAAGCACCCCAAGATCCATGGCAACACTGGAGAGGAATCCTCAGGTTCCGGCCCCGACTCTACACAAGGACTGAGGCCCCGGCATGGACGGGAGAGGAATCCCGAGCGGTCCCCTAGCAACTCGCATGGGGACTGGCCTTTCCTGAGGCCACCAGAGCAGGTCCCTGAGGTCCCCGTCGTAACTCAAGAAGACCTGCCGCAACTCGAGAAAATCCAGGAGGTTCTCCCCTCCAGGCGAGATGAGGCCCATGTCCGCTGAGGCGTCTCGAGGCTGATCACACCTCACCTCTGGAACTTCGAAAGGCTCCTTCACACCCTTGATGCAAATCAAGAAGTTCCCCGACATACCCGTCTCCACTCGAGAGGAATCACGCGGGTCCCGCCCACATCCAGAGGAGCCCCGTTTCCGCCTCGTAGCTCGAGATGAGGGATCCTTTCCCTGGTTCGTCGGGAAAGAGTTCCCGGCGTTCCCGTCGCATCTCAAGAGGAGGCCCTCTCAACAGGAACGGCGAGAGGAACTCCAGGGTCGTGCCACCATTCCAAGAGTCCCCCAGATGTCTCAGTCCATTCCAGAGGAACCTCTTTTCCCTTCACCGGCTCGTCTTTCACGCCGAGGATCGACTGACACCAAGGTGGCACGTGGCACAGCCCTGTGGGAAAGCCTCATGGGAAAGCCTCGAGGGACAGCCTCGAGGGAAAGCCACAGATCCCTTGATCCACGTGACAGGAAGCGTGACACTACTGCTGCAGCTCGGGAGGAAAGCGCACGTGCATGCCCCCACTCGAGACGAGGCCTGACTCCCCTGGGGAGACTCAGAAGCATCCCAAGATCCATGGCAACACTGGAGAGCAATCCTCAGGTTCCGGCCCCGACTCCACAAAAGGACTGAGGCCCCGGCATGGACGGGAGAGGAATCCCGAGCGGTCCCCTCGCAACTCGCATGGGGACTGGCCTTTCCTGAGGCCACCAGAGCGGGTCCCTGAGGTCCCCGTCGTAACTCGAGAATACCTGCCACAACTCGAGAAAATCCAGGAGGTTCTCCCCTCCAGGCGAGATGAGGGCCATGTCCGCTGAGGCGTCTCGAGGCTGATCACACCTCACCTCTGGAACTTCGAAAGGGTCCTTCACACCCTTGGTGCAAATCAAGAAGTTCCCCGACCTAGCCGTCTCCACTCGAGAGGAATCACGAGGGTCCCGCCCACATCCAGAGGAGCCCCGTTTCGGCCTCGTAGCTCGAGATGAGGGATCCTTTCCCTGCTTCGTCGGGAAAGAGTTCCCGGCGTTCCCGTCGCATCTCAAGAGGAGGCCCTCTCAACAGGAACGGCGAGAGGAACTCCAGGGTCGTGCCACCATTCCAAGAGTCCCCCAGATGTCTCAGTCCATTCCAGAGGAACCGCTTTTCCCTTCACCGGCTCGTCTTTCACGCCGAGGATCGACTCACACCAAGGTGGCACGTGGCACAGCCCTGTGGGAAAGCCTCGTGGGAAAGCCTCGAGGGACAGCCTCGAGGGAAAGCCACAGATCCCTTGATCCACGTGACAGGAAGCGTGACACTACTGCTGCAGCTCGGGAGGAAAGCGCACGTGCATGCCCCCACTCGAGACGAGGCCTGACTCCCCTGGGGAGACTCAGAAGCACCCCAAGATCCATGGCAACACTGGAGAGGAATCCTCAGGTTCCGGCCCCGACTCCACACAAGGACTGAGGCCCCGGCATGGACGGGAGAGGAATCCCGAGCGGTCCCCTAGCAACTCGCATGGGGACTGGCCTTTCCTGGGGCCACCAGGGCGGGTCCCTGTGGTCCAAGTAGTAACTCGAGAAGACCTGCGGCAACCCGAGAAAATCCAGGAGGTTCTCCCCTCCAGGCGAGATGAGGCCCATTTCCGCTGAGGCGTCTCGAGGCTGATCACACCTCACCTCTGGAACTTCGAAAGGGTCCTTCACACCCTTGGTGCAAATCAAGAAGTTCCCCGACCTAGCCGTCTCCACTCGAGAGGAATCACGAGGGTCCCGCCCACATCCAGAGGAGCCCCGTTTCCGCCTCGTAGCTCGAGATGAGGGATCCTTTCCCTGCTTCGTCGGGAAAGAGTCCCCGGCGTTCCCGTCGCATCTCAAGAGGAGGCCCTCTGAACAGGAACGGCGAGAGGAACTCCAGGGTCGTGCCACCATTCCAAGAGTCCCCCAGATGTCTCAGTCCATTCCAGAGGAACCTCTTTTCCCTTCACCGGCTCGTCTTTCACGCCGAGGATCGACTCACACCAAGGTGGCACGTGGCACAGCCCTGTGGGAAAGCCTCGTGGGAAAGCCTCGAGGGACAGCCTCGAGGGAAAGCCACAGATCCCTTGATCCACGTGACAGGAAGCGTGACACTACTGCTGCAGCTCGGGAGGAAAGCGCACGTGCATGCCCCCACTCGAGACGAGGCCTGACTCCCCTGGGGAGACTCAGAAGCACCCCAAGAACCATGGCAACACTGGAGAGAAATCCTCAGGTTCCGGCCCCGACTCCACACAAGGACTGAGGCCCCGGCATGGACGGGAGAGGAATCCCGAGAGGTCCCCTAGCAACTCGCATGGGGACTGGCCTTTCCTGAAGCCACCAGAGCGGGGCCCTGAGGTCCCCGTCGTAACTCGAGAAGACCTGCCGCAACTCGAGAAAATCCAGGAGGTTCTCCCATCCAGGCGAGATGAGGCCCATTTCCGCTGAGGCGTCTCGAGGCTGATCACACCTCACCTCTGGAACTTCGAAAGGGTCCTTCACACCCTTGGTGCAAATCAAGAAGTTCCCCGACCTAGCCGTCTCCACTCGAGAGGAATCACGAGGGTCCCGCCCACATCCAGAGGAGCCCCGTTTCCACCTCGTAGCTCGAGATGAGGGATCCTTTCCCTGCTTCGTCGGGAAAGAGTCCCCGGCGTTCCCGTCGCATCTCAAGAGGAGGCCCTCTCAACAGGAACGGCGAGAGGAAGTCCAGGGTCGTGCCATCATTCCAAGAGTCCCCCAGATGTCTCAGTCCATTCCAGAGGAACCTCTTTTCCCTTCACCGGCTCGTCTTTCACGCCGAGGATCGACTCACACCAAGGTGGCACGTGGCACAGCCCTGTGGGAAAGCCTCGTGGGAAAGCCTCGAGGGACAGCCTCGAGGGAAAGCCACAGATCCCTTGATCCACGTGACAGGAAGCGTGACACTACTGCTGCAGCTCGGGAGGAAAGCGCACGTGCATGCCCCCACTCGAGACGAGGCCTGACTCCCCTGGGGAGACTCAGAAGCACCCCAAGATCCATGGCAACACTGGAGAGCAATCCTCAGGTTCCGGCCCCGACTCCACACAAGGACTGAGGCCCCGGCATGGACGGGAGAGGAATCCCGAGAGGTCCCCTAGCAACTCGCATGGGGACTGGCCTTTCCTGAGGCCACCAGAGCGGGTCCCTGAGGTCCCCGTCGTAACTCGAGAAGACCTGCCGCAACTCGAGAAAATCCAGGAGGTTCTCTCATCCAGGCGAGATGAGGCCCATTTCCACTGAGGCGTCTCGAGGCTGATCACACCTCACCTCTGGAACTTCGAAAGGGTCCTTCACACCCTTGGTGCAAATCAAGAAGTTCCCCGACCTAGCCGTCTCCACTCGAGAGGAATCAGGAGGGTCCCGCCCACATCCAGAGGTGCCCCGTTTCCGCCTCGTAGCTCGAGATGAGGGATCCTTTCCCTGCTTTGTCGGGAAAGAGTCCCCGGCGTTCCCGTCGCATCTCAAGAGGAGGCCCTCTCAACAGGAACGGCGAGAGGAACTCCAGGGTCGTGCCACCATTCCAAGAGTCCCCCAGATGTCTCAGTCCATTCCAGAGGAACCTCTTTTCCCTTCACCGGCTCGTCTTTCACGCCGAGGATCGACTCACACCAAGGTGGCACGTGGCACAGCCCTGTGGGAAAGCCTCGTGGGAAAGCCTCGAGGGACAGCCTCGAGGGAAAGCCACAGATCCCTTGATCCACGTGACAGGAAGCGTGACACTACTGCTGCAGCTCGGGAGGAAAGCGCACGTACATGCCCCCACTCGAGACGAGGCCTGACTCCCCTGGGGAGACTCAGAAGCACCCCAAGATCCATGGCAACACTGGAGAGCAATCCTCAGGTTCCGGCCCCGACTCCACACAAGGACTGAGGCCCCGGCATGGACGGGAGAGGAATCCCGAGAGGTCCCCTAGCAACACGCATGGGGACTGGCCTTTCCTGAGGCCACCAGAGCGGGTCCCTGTGGTCCCCGTCGTAACTCTAGAAGACCTGCCGCAACTCGAGAAAATCCAGGAGGTTCTCCCCTCCAGGCGAGATGAGGCCCATTTCCGCTGAGGCGTCTCGAGGCTGATCACACCTCACCTCTGGAACGTCGAAAGGCTCCTTCACACCCTTGGTGCAAATCAAGAAGTTCCCCGACCTAGCCGTCTCCACTCGAGAGGAATCACGAGGGTCCCGCCCACATCCAGAGGAGCCCCGTTTCCGCCTCGTAGCTCGAGATGAGGGATCCTTTCCCTGCTTCGTCGGGAAAGAGTTCCCGGCGTTCCCGTCGCATCTCAAGAGGAGGCCCTCTCAACAGGAACGGCGAGAGGAACTCCAGGGTCGTGCCACCATTCCAAGAGTCCCCCAGATGTCTCAGTCCATTCCAGAGGAACCTCTTTTCCCTTCACCGGCTCGTCTTTCACGCCGAGGATCGACTCACACCAAGGTGGCACGTGGCACAGCCCTGTGGGAAAGCCTCGTGGGAAAGCCTCGAGGGACAGCGTCGAGGGAAAGCCACAGATCACTTGGTCCACGTGACAGGAAGCGTGACACTACTGCTGCAGCTCGGGAGGAAAGCGCACGTGCATGCCCCCACTCGAGACGAGGCCTGACTCCCCTGGGGAGACTCAGAAGCACCCCAAGATCCATGGCAACACTGGAGAGGAATCCTCAGGTTCCGGCCCCGACTCCACACAAGGACTGAGGCCCCGGCATGGACGGGAGAGGAATCCCGAGAGGTCCCCTAGCAACACGCATGGGTACTGGCCTTTCCTGAGGCCACCAGAGCGGGTCCCTGTGGTCCCCGTCGTAACTCGAGAAGACCTGCCGCAACTCGAGAAAATCCAGGAGGTTCTCCCCTCCAGGCGAGATGAGGCCCATTTCCGCTGAGGCGTCTCGAGGCTGATCACACCTCACCTCTGGAACTTCGAAAGGGTCCTTCACACCCTTGGTGCAAATCAAGAAGTTCCCCGACATACCCGTCTCCACTCAAGAGGAATCACGAGGGTCCCGCCCGCATCCAGAGGAGCCCCGTTTCCGCCTCGTAGCTCAAGATGAGGGATCCTTTCCCTGCTTCGTCGGGAAAGAGTTCCCGGCGTTCCCGTCGCATCTCAAGAGGAGGCCCTCTCAAGAGGAACGGCGAGAGGAACTCCAGGGTCGTGCCACCATTCCAAGAGTCCCCCAGATGTCTCAGTCCATTCCAGAGGAACCTCTTTTCCCTTCACCGGCTCGTCTTTCACGCCGAGGATCGACTCACACCAAGGTGGCACGTGGCACAGCCCTGTGGGAAAGCCTCGTGGGAAAGCCTCGAGGGACAGCCTCGAGGGAAAGCCACAGATCCCTTGATCCACGTGACAGGAAGCGTGACACTACTGCTGCAGCTCGGGAGGAAAGCGCACGTGCATGCCCCCACTCGAGACGAGGCCTGACTCCCCTGGGGAGACTCAGAAGCACCCCAAGATCCATGGCAACACTGGAGAGCAATCCTCAGGTTCCGGCCCCGACTCCACACAAGGACTGAGGCCCCGGCATGGACGGGAGAGGAATCCCGAGAGGTCCCCTAGCAACTCGCATGGGGACTGGCCTTTCCTGAGGCCACCAGAGCGGGTCCCTGAGGTCCCCGTCGTAACTCGAGAAGACCTGCCGTAACTCGAGAAAATCCAGGAGGTTCTCCCCTCCAGGCGAGATGAGGCCCATTTCCGCTGAGGCGTCTCGAGGCTGATCACACCTCACCTCTGGAACTTCGAAAGGGTCCTTCACACCCTTGGTGCAAATCAAGAAGTTCCCCGACATACCCGTCTCCACTCAAGAGGAATCACGAGGGTCCCGCCCACATCCAGAGGAGCCCCGTTTCCGCCGCGTAGCTCGAGATGAGGGATCCTTTCCCTGCTTCGTCGGGAAAGAGTTCCCGGCGTTCCCGTCGCATCTCAAGAGGAGGCCCTCTCAACAGGAACGGCGAGAGGAACTCCAGGGTCGTGCCACCATTCCAAGAGTCCCCCAGATGTCTCAGTCCATTCCAGAGGAACCTCTTTTCCCTTCACCGGCTCGTCTTTCACGCCGAGGATCGACTCATACCAAGGTGGCACGTGGCACAGCCCTGTGGGAAAGCCTCGTGGGAAAGCCTCGAGGGACAGCCTCGAGGGAAAGCCACAGATCCCTTGATCCACGTGACAGGAAGCGTGACACTACTGCTGCAGCTCGGGAGGAAAGCGCACGTGCATGCCCCCACTCGAGACGAGGCCTGACTCCCCTGGGGAGACTCAGAAGCACCCCAAGATCCATGGCAACACTGGAGAGCAATCCTCAGGTTCCGGCCCCAACTCCACACAAGGACTGAGGCCCCGGCATGGACGGGAGAGGAATCCCGAGAGGTCCCCTAGCAACTCGCATGGGGACTGGCCTTTCCTGAGGCCACCAGAGCGGGTCCCTGAGGTCCCCGTCGTAACTCGAGAAGACCTGCCGCAACTCGAGAAAATCCAGGAGGTTCTCCCCTCCAGGCGAGATGAGGCCCATTTCCGCTGAGGCGTCTCGAGGCTGATCACACCTCACCTCTGGAACTTCGAAAGGGTCCTTCACACCCTTGGTGCAAATCAAGAAGTTCCCCGACATACCCGTCTCCACTCAAGAGGAATCACGAGGGTCCCGCCCACATCCAGAGGAGCCCCTTTTCCGCCTCGTAGCTCGAGATGAGGGATCCTTTCCCTGCTTCGTCGGGAAAGAGTTCCCGGCGTTCCCGTCGCATCTCAAGAGGAGGCCCTCTCAACAGGAACGGCGAGAGGAACTCCAGGGTCGTGCCACCATTCCAAGAGTCCCCCAGATGTCTCAGTCCATTCCAGAGGAACCTCTTTTCCCTTCACCGGCTCGTCTTTCACGCCGAGGATCGACTCATACCAAGGTGGCACGTGGCACAGCCCTGTGGGAAAGCCTCGTGGGAAAGCCTCGAGGGACAGCCTCGAGGGAAAGCCACAGATCCCTTGATCCACGTGACAGGAAGCGTGACACTACAGCTGCAGCACGGGAGGAAAGCGCACGTGCATGCCCCCACTCGAGACGAGGCCTGACTCCCCTGGGGAGACTCAGAAGCACCCCAAGATCCATGGCAACACTGGAGAGCAATCCTCAGGTTCCGGCCCCGACTCCACACAAGGACTGAGGCCCCGGCATGGACGGGAGAGGAATCCCGAGAGGTCCCCTAGCAACTCGCATGGGGACTGGCCTTTCCTGAGGCCACCAGAGCGGGTCCCTGAGGTCCCCGTCGTAACTCGAGAAAATCCAGGAGGTTCTCCCATCCAGGCGAGATGAGGCCCATTTCCACTGAGGCGTCTCGAGGCTGATCACACCTCACCTCTGGAACTTCGAAAGGGTCCTTCACACCCTTGGTGCAAATCAAGAACTTCCCCGACCTAGCCGTCTCCACTCGAGAGGAATCACGAGGGTCCCGCCCACATCCAGAGGAGCCCCGTTTCCACCTCGTAGCTCGAGATGAGGGATCCTTTCCCTGCTTTGTCGGGAAAGAGTCCCCGGCGTTCCCGTCGCATCTCAAGAGGAGGCCCTCTCAACAGGAACGGCGAGAGGAACTCCAGGGTCGTGCCACCATTCCAAGAGTCCCCCAGATGTCTCAGTCCATTCCAGAGGAACCTCTTTTCCCTTCACCAGCTCGTCTTTCACGCCGAGGATCGACTCACACCAAGGTGGCACGTGGCACAGCCCTGTGGGAAAGACTCGTGGGAAAGCCTCGAGGGACAGCCTCGAGGGAAAGCCACAGATCCCTTGATCCACGTGACAGGAAGCGTGACACTACTGCTGCAGCTCGGGAGGAAAGCGCACGTGCATGCCCCCACTCGAGACGTGGCCTGACTCCCCTGGGGAGACTCAGAAGCACCCCAAGATCCATGGCAACACTGGAGAGCAATCCTCAGGTTCCGGCCCCAACTCCACACAAGGACTGAGGCCCCGGCATGGACGGGAGAGGAATCCCGAGAGGTCCCCTAGCAACACGCATGGGGACTGGCCTTTCCTGAGGCCACCAGAGCGGGTCCCTGTGGTCCCCGTCGTAACTCGAGAAGACCTGCCGCAACTCGAGAAAATCCAGGAGGTTCTCCCCTCCAGGCGAGATGAGGCCCATTTCCAATGAGGCGTCTCGAGGCTGATCACACCTCACCTCTGGAACTTCGAAAGGGTCCTTCACACCCTTGGTGCAAATCAAGAAGTTCCCCGACATACCCGTCTCCACTCAAGAGGAATCACGAGGGTCCCGCCCACATCCAGAGGAGCCCCGTTTCCGCCTCGTAGCTCGAGATGAGGGATCCTTTCCCTGCTTCGTCGGGAAAGAGTTCCCGGCGTTCCCGTCGCATCTCAAGAGGAGGCCCTCTCAACAGGAACGGCGAGAGGAACTCCAGGGTCGTGCCACCATTCCAAGAGTCCCCCAGATGTCTCAGTCCATTCCAGAGGAACCTCTTTTCCCTTCACCGGCTCGTCTTTCACGCCGAGGATCGACTCATACCAAGGTGGCACGTTGCACAGCCCTGTGGGAAAGCCTCGTGGGAAAGCCTCGAGGGACAGCCTCGAGGGAAAGCCACAGATCCCTTGATCCACGTGACAGGAAGCGTGACACTACTGCTGCAGCACGGGAGGAAAGCGCACGTGCATGCCCCCACTCGAGACGAGGCCTGACTCCCCTGGGGAGACTCAGAAGCACCCCAAGATCCATGGCAACACTGGAGAGCAATCCTCAGGTTCCGGCCCCGACTCCACACAAGGACTGAGGCCCCGGCATGGACGGGAGAGGAATCCCGAGAGGTCCCCTAGCAACTCGCATGGGGACTGGCCTTTCCTGAGGCCACCAGAGCGGGTCCCTGAGGTCCCCGTCGTAACTCGAGAAAATCCAGGAGGTTCTCCCATCCAGGCGAGATGAGGCCCATTTCCACTGAGGCGTCTCGAGGCTGATCACACCTCACCTCTGGAACTTCGAAAGGGTCCTTCACACCCTTGGTGCAAATCAAGAACTTCCCCGACCTAGCCGTCTCCACTCGAGAGGAATCACGAGGGTCCCGCCCACATCCAGAGGAGCCCCGTTTCCACCTCGTAGCTCGAGATGAGGGATCCTTTCCCTGCTTTGTCGGGAAAGAGTCCCCGGCGTTCCCGTCGCATCTCAAGAGGAGGCCCTCTCAACAGGAACGGCGAGAGGAACTCCAGGGTCGTGCCACCATTCCAAGAGTCCCCCAGATGTCTCAGTCCATTCCAGAGGAACCTCTTTTCCCTTCACCAGCTCGTCTTTCACGCCGAGGATCGACTCACACCAAGGTGGCACGTGGCACAGCCCTGTGGGAAAGCCTCGTGGGAAAGCCTCGAGGGACAGCCTCGAGGGAAAGCCACAGATCCCTTGATCCACGTGACAGGAAGCGTGACACTACTGCTGCAGCTCGGGAGGAAAGCGCACGTGCATGCCCCCACTCGAGACGTGGCCTGACTCCCCTAGGGAGACTCAGAAGCACCCCAAGATCCATGGCAACACTGGAGAGCAATCCTCAGGTTCCGGCCCCAACTCCACACAAGGACTGAGGCCCCGGCATGGACGGGAGAGGAATCCCGAGAGGTCCCCTAGCAACACGCATGGGGACTGGCCTTTCCTGAGGCCACCAGAGCGGGTCCCTGTGGTCCCCGTCGTAACTCGAGAAGACCTGCCGCAACTCGAGAAAATCCAGGAGGTTCTCCCCTCCAGGCGAGATGAGGCCCATTTCCAATGAGGCGTCTCGAGGCTGATCACACCTCACCTCTGGAACTTCGAAAGGGTCCTTCACACCCTTGGTGCAAATCAAGAAGTTCCCCGACCTAGCCGTCTCCACTCGAGAGGAATCACGAGGGTCCCGCCCACATCCAGAGGAGCCCCGTTTCCGCCTCGTAGCTCGAGATGAGGGATCCTTTCCCTGCTTCGTCGGGAATGAGTTCCCGGCGTTCCCGTCGCATCTCAAGAGGAGGCCCTCTCAACAGGAACGGCGAGAGGAACTCCAGGGTCGTGCCACCATTCCAAGAGTCCCCCAGATGTCTCAGTCCATTCCAGAGGAAACTCTTTTCCCTTCACCGGCTCGTCTTTCACACCGAGGATCGACTCACACCAAGGTGGCACGTGGCACAGCCCTGTGGGAAAGCCTCGTGGGAAAGCCTCGAGGGACAGCCTCGAGGGAAAGCCACAGATCCCTTGATCCACGTGACAGGAAGCGTGACACTACTGCTGCAGCTCGGGAGGAAAGCGCACGTGCATGCCCCCACTCGAGACGAGGCCTGACTCCCCTGGGGAGACTCAGAAGCACCCCAAGAACC
The DNA here is from genome assembly GCF_023091745.1 of Budorcas taxicolor. NCBI lineage: Eukaryota > Metazoa > Chordata > Mammalia > Artiodactyla > Bovidae > Budorcas > Budorcas taxicolor. The sequence goes on along the minus strand of NC_068927.1, from coordinate 832,062 downwards.
ATGGCAACACTGGAGAGCAATCCTCAGGTTCCGGCCCCGACTCCACACAAGGACTGAGGCCCCGGCATGGACGGGAGAGGAATCCCGAGAGGTCCCCTAGCAACTCGCATGGGGACGGGCCTTTCCTGAAGCCACCAGAGCGGGTCCCTGAGGTCCCCGTCGTAACTCGAGAAGACCTTCCGCAACTCGAGAAAATCCAGGAGGTTCTCCCCTCCAGGCGAGATGAGGCCCATTTCCGCTGAGGCGTCTCGAGGCTGATCACACCTCACCTCTGGAACTTCGAAAGGGTCCTTCACACCCTTGGTGCAAATCAAGAAGTTCCCCGACCTAGCCGTCTCCACTCGAGAGGAATCACGAGGGTCCCGCCCACATCCAGAGGAGCCTCGTTTCCGCCTCGTAGCTCGAGATGAGGGATCCTTTCCCTGCTTCGTCGGGAAAGAGTCCCCGGCGTTCCCGTCGCATCTCAATAGGAGGCCCTCTCAAGAGGAACGGCGAGAGGAACTCCAGGGTCATGCCACCATTCCAAGAGTCCCCCAGATGTCTCAGTCCATTCCAGAGGAACCTCTTTTCCCTTCACCGGCTCGTCTTTCACGCCGAGGATCGACTCACACCAAGGTGGCACGTGGCAGAGCCCTGTGGGAAAGCCTCGTGGGAAAGCCTCGAGGGACAGCCTCGAGGGAAAGCCACAGATCCCTTGATCCACGTGACAGGAAGCGTGACACTACTGCTGCAGCTCGGGAGGAAAGCGCACGTGCATGCCCCCACTCGAGACGAGGCCTGACTCCCCTGGGGAGACTCAGAAGCAACCCAAGATCCATGGCAACACTGGAGAGGAATCCTCAGGTTCCGGCCCCGACTCCACACAAGGACTGAGGCCCCGGCATGGACGGGAGAGGAATCCCGAGAGGTCCCCTAGCAACACGCATGGGGACTGGCCTTTCCTGAGGCCACCAGAGCGGGTCCCTGTGGTCCCCGTCGTAACTCGAGAAGACCTGCCGCAACTCGAGAAAATCCAGGAGGTTCTCCCCTCCAGGCGAGATGAGGCCCATTTCCGCTGAGGCGTCTCGAGGCTGATCACACCTCACCTCTGGAACTTCGAAAGGGTCCTTCACACCCTTGGTGCAAATCAAGAAGTTCCCCGACCTAGCCGTCTCCACTCGAGAGGAATCACGAGGGTCCCGGCCACATCCAGAGGAGCCCCGTTTCCGCCTCGTAGCTCGAGATGAGGGATCCTTTCCCTGCTTCGTCGGGAAAGAGTTCCCGGCGTTCCCGTCGCATCTCAAGAGGAAGCCCTCTCAAGAGGAACGGCGAGAGGAACTCCAGGGTCGTGCCACCATTCCAAGAGTCCCCCAGATGTCTCAGTCCATTCCAGAGGAACCTCTTTTCCCTTCACCGGCTCGTCTTTCACGCCGAGGATCGACTCACACCAAGGTGGCACGTGGCACAGCCCTGTGGGAAAGCCTCGTGGGAAAGCCTGGAGGGACAGCCTCGAGGGAAAGCCACAGATCCCTTGATCCACGTGACAGGAAGCGTGACACTACTGCTGCAGCTCGGGAGGAAAGCGCACGTGCATGCCCCCACTCGAGACGAGGCCTGACTCCCCTGGGGAGACTCAGAAGCACCCCAAGAACCATGGCAACACTGGAGAGCAATCCTCAGGTTCCGGCCCCGACTCCACACAAGGACTGAGGCCCCGGCATGGACGGGAGAGGAATCCCGAGCGGTCCCCTAGCAACTCGCATGGGGACTGGCCTTTCCTGAAGCCACCAGAGCGGGTCCCTGAGGTCCCCGTCGTAACTCGAGAAGACCTGCCGCAACTCGAGAAAATCCAGGAGGTTCTCCCCTCCAGGCGAGATGAGGCCCATTTCCGCTGAGGCGTCTCGAGGCTGATCACTCCTCACCTCTGGAACTTCGAAAGGCTCCTTCACACCCTTGGTGCAAATCAAGAAGTTCCCCGACCTAGCCGTCTCCACTCGAGAGGAATCACGAGGGTCCCGCTCACATCCAGAGGAGCCCCGTTTCCGCCTCGTAGCTCGAGATGAGGGATCCTTTCCCTGCTTCGTCGGGAAAGAGTCCCCGGCGTTCCCGTCGCATCTCAAGAGGAGGCCCTCTCAAGAGGAACGGCGAGAGGAACTCCAGGGTCGTGCCACCATTCCAAGAGTCCCCCAGATGTCTCAGTCCATTCCAGAGGAACCTCTTTTCCCTTCACCGGCTCGTCTTTCACGCCGAGGATCGACTCACACCAAGGTGGCACGTGGCACAGCCCTGTGGGAAAGCCTCGTGGGAAAGCCTCGAGGGACAGCCTCGAGGGAAAGCCACAGATCCCTTGATCCACGTGACAGGAAGCGTGACACTACTGCTGCAGCTCGGGAGTAAAGCGCACGTGCATGCCCCCACTCGAGACGAGGCCTGACTCCCCTGGGGAGACTCAGAAGCACCCCAAGATCCATGGCAACACTGGAGAGGAATCCTCAGGTTCCGGCCCCGACTCCACACAAGGACTGAGGCCCCGGCATGGACGGGAGAGGAATCCCGAGAGGTCCCCTTGCAACACGCATGGGGACTGGCCTTTCCTGAGGCCACCAGAGCGGGTCCCTGTGGTCCCCGTCGTAACTCGAGAAGACCTGCCGCAACTCGAGAAAATCCAGGAGGTTCTCCCCTCCAGGCGAGATGAGGCCCATGTCCGCTGAGGCGTCTCGAGGCTGATCACACCTCACCTCTGGAACTTCAAAAGGGTCCTTCACACCCTTGGTGCAAATCAAGAAGTTCCCCGACCTAGCCGTCTCCACTCGAGAGGAATCACGAGGGTCCCGCCCACATCCAGAGGAGCCCCGTTTCCGCCTCGTAGCTCGAGATGAGGGATCCTTTCCCTGCTTCGTCGGGAAAGAGTTCCCGGCGTTCCCGTCGCATCTCAAGAGGAGGCCCTCTCAACAGGAACGGCGAGAGGAACTCCAGGGTCGTGCCACCATTCCAAGAGTCCCCCAGATATCTCAGTCCATTCCAGAGGAACCTCTTTTCCCTTCACCGGCTCGTCTTTCACGCCGAGGATCGACTCACACCAAGGTGGCACGTGGCACAGCCCTGTGGGAAAGCCTCGTGGGAAAACCTCGAGGGACAGCGTCGAGGGAAAGCCACAGATCCCTTGATCCACGTGACAGGAAGCGTGACACTACTGCTGCAGCTCGGGAGGAAAGCGCACGTGCATGCCCCCACTCGAGACGAGGCCTGACTCCCCTGGGGAGACTCAGAAGCACCCCAAGATCCATGGCAACACTGGAGAGGAATCCTCAGGTTCCGGCCCCGACTCCACACAAGGACTGAGGCCCCGGCATGGACGGGAGAGGAATCCCGAGAGGTCCCCTAGCAACACCCATAGGTACTGGCCTTTCCTGAGGCCACCAGAGCGGGTCCCTGTGGTCCCCGTCGTAACTCGAGAAGACCTGCCGCAACTCGCGAAAATCCAGGAGGTTCTCCCCTCCAGGCGAAATGATGCCCATTTCCGCTGAGGCGTCTCGAGGCTCATCACACCTCACCTCTGGAACTTCGAAAGGGTCCTTCACACCCTTGGTGCAAATCAAGAAGTTCCCCGACATAGCCGGCTCCACTCGAGAGTAATCACGCGGGTCCCGCCCACATCCAGAGGAGCCCCGTTTCCGCCTCGTAGCTCGAGATGAGGGATACTTTCCCTGCTTCGTCGGGAAAGAGTTCCCGGCGTTCCCGTCGCATCTCACGAGGAGGCCCTCTCAAGAGGAACGGCGAGAGGAACTCCAGGGTCGTGCCACCATTCCAAGAGTCCCCCAGATGTCTCAGTCCATTCCAGAGGAACCTCTTTTCCCTTCACCGGCTCGTCTTTCACGCCGAGGATCGACTCACACCAAGGTGGCACGTGGCACAGCCCTGTGGGAAAGCCTCGTGGGAAAGCCTCGAGGGACAGCCTCGAGGGAAAGCCACAGATCCCTTGATGCACGTGACAGGAAGCGTGACACTACTGCTGCAGCTCGGGAGGAAAGCGCACGTGCATGCCCCCACTCGAGACGAGGCCTGACTCCCCTGGGGAGACTCAGAAGCACCCCAAGATCCATGGCAACACTGGAGAGGGATCCTCAGGTTCCGGCCCCGACTCCACACAAGGACTGAGGCCCCGGCATGGACGGGAGAGGAATCCCGAGAGGTCCCCTAGCAACACGCATGGGGACTGGCCTTTCCTGAGGCCACCAGAGCGGGTCCCTGAGGTCCCCGTCGTAACTCGAGAAGACCTGCCGCAACTCGAGAAAATCCAGGAGGTTCTCCCGTCCAGGCGAGATGAGGCCCATTTCCGCTGAGGCGTCTCGAGGCTGATCACACCTCACCTCTGGAACTTCGAAAGGGTCCTTCACACCCTTGGTGCAAATCAAGAAGTTCCCCGACCTAGCCGTCTCCACTCGAGAGGAATCACGAGGGTCCCGCCCACATCCAGAGGAGCCCCGTTTCCGCCTCGTAGCTCGAGATGAGGGATCCTTTCCCTGCTTCGTCGGGAAAGAGTTCCCGGCGTTCCCGTCGCATCTCAAGAGGAAGCCCTCTCAAGAGGAACGGCGAGAGGAACTCCAGGGTCGTGCCACCATTCCAAGAGTCCCCCAGATGTCTCAGTCCATTCCAGAGGAACCTCTTTTCCCTTCACCGGCTCGTCTTTCACGCCGAGGATCGACTCACACCAAGGTGGCACGTGGCACAGCCCTGTGGGAAAGCCTCGTGGGAAAGCCTGGAGGGACAGCCTCGAGGGAAAGCCACAGATCCCTTGATCCACGTGACAGGAAGCGTGACACTACTGCTGCAGCTCGGGAGGAAAGCGCACGTGCATGCCCCCACTCGAGACGAGGCCTGACTCCCCTGGGGATACTCAGAAGCACCCCAAGATCCATGGCAACACTGGAGAGGAATCCTCAGGTTCCGGCTCCGACTCCACACAAGGACTGAGGCCCCGGCATGGACGGGAGAGGAATCCCGAGAGGTCCCCTAGCAACACGCATGTGGACTGGCCTTTCCTGAGGCCACCAGAGCGGGTCCCTGTGGTCCCCGTCGTAACTCGAGAAGACCTGCCGCAACTCGCGAAAGTCCAGGAGGTTCTCCCCTCCAGGCGAGATGAGGCCCATTTCCGCTGAGGCGTCTCGAGGCTGATCACACCTCACCTCTGGAACTTCGAAAGGGTCCTTCACACCCTTGGTGCAAATCAAGAAGTTCCCCGACCTAGCCGTCTCCACTCGAGAGGAATCACGAGGGTCCCGCCCACATCCAGAGGAGCCCCGTTTCCGCCTCGTAGCTCGAGATGAGGGATCCTTTCCCTGCTTCGTCGGGAAAGAGTTCCCGGCGTTCCCGTCGCATCTCAAGAGGAGGCCCTCTCAACAGGAACGGCGAGAGGAACTCCAGGGTCGTGCCACCATTCCAAGAGTCCCCCAGATGTCTCAGTCCATTCCAGAGGAACCTCTTTTCCCTTCACCGGCTCGTCTTTCACGCCGAGGATCGACTCACACCAAGGTGGCACGTGGCACAGCCCTGTGGGAAAGCCTCGTGGGAAAGCCTCGAGGGACAGCCTCGAGGGAAAGCCACAGATCCCTTGATCCACGTGACAGGAAGCGTGACACTACTGCTGCAGCTCGGGAGGAAAGCGCACGTGCATGCCCCCACTCGAGACGAGGCCTGACTCCCCTGGGGAGACTCAGAAGCACCCCAAGAACCATGGCAACACTGGAGAGCAATCCTCAGGTTCCGGCCCCGACTCCACACAAGGACTGAGGCCCCGGCATGGACGGGAGAGGAATCCCGAGAGGTCCCCTAGCAACTCGCATGGGGACTGGCCTTTCCTGAGGCCACCAGAGCGGGTCCTTGAGGTCCCCATCGTAACTCGAGAAGACCTCCCGCAACTCGAGAAAATCCAGGAGGTTCTCCCCTCCAGGCGAGATGAGGCCCATTTCCGCTGAGGCGTCTCGAGGCTGATCACACCTCACCTCTGGAACTTCGAAAGGGTCCTTCACACCCTTGGTGCAAATCAAGAAGTTCCCCGACCTAGCCGTCTCCACTCGAGAGGAATCACGAGGGTCCCGCCCACATCCAGATGAGCCTCGTTTCCGCCTCGTAGCTCGAGATGAGGGATCCTTTCCCTGCTTCTTCGGGAAAGAGTCCCCGGCGTTCCCGTCGCATCTCAAGAGGAGGCCCTCTCAAGAGGAACGGCGAGAGGAACTCCAGGGTCGTGCCACCATTCCAAGAGTCCCCCAGATGTCTCAGTCCATTCCAGAGGAACCTCTTTTCCCTTCACCGGCTCGTCTTTCACGCCGAGGATCGACTCACGCCAAGGTGGCACGTGGCACAGCCCTGTGGGAAAGCCTCGTGGGAAAGCCTCGAGGGACAGCCTCGAGGGAAAGCCACAGATCCCTTGATCCATGTGACAGGAAGCGTGACACTACTGCTGCAGCTCGGGAGGAAAGCCCACGTGCATGCCCCCACTCGAGACGAGGCCTGACTCCCCTGGGGAGACTCAGAAGCGCCCCAAGATCCATGGCAACACTGGAGAGGAATCCTCAGGTTCCGGCCCCGACTCCACACAAGGACTGAGGCCCCGGCATGGACGGGAGAGGAATCCCGAGAGGTCCCCTAGCAACACGCATGGGGACTGGCCTTTCCTGAGGCCACCAGAGCGGGTCCCTGTGGTCCCCGTCGTAACTCGAGAAGACCTGCCGCAACTCGCGAAAGTCCAGGAGGTTCTCCCCTCCAGGCGAGATGAGGCCCATTTCCGCTGAGGCGTCTCGAGGCTGATCACACCTCACCTCTGGAACTTCGAAAGGGTCCTTCACACCCTTGGTGCAAATCAAGAAGTTCCCCGACCTAGCCGTCTCCACTCGAGAGGAATCACGAGGGTCCCGCCCACATCCAGAGGAGCCCCGTTTCCGCCTCGTAGCTCGAGATGAGGGATCCTTTCCCTGCTTCGTCGGGAAAGAGTTCCCGGCGTTCCCGTCGCATCTCAAGAGGAGGCCCTCTCAACAGGAACGGCGAGAGGAACTCCAGGGTCGTGCCACCATTCCAAGAGTCCCCCAGATGTTTCAGTCCATTCCAGAGGAACCTCTTTTCCCTTCACCGGCTCGTCTTTCACCCCGAGGATCGACTCACACCAAGGTGGCACGTGGCACAGCCCTGTGGGAAAGCCTCGTGGGAAAGCCTCGAGGGACAGCCTCGAGGGAAAGCCACAGATCCCTTGATCCACGTGACAGGAAGCGTGACACTACTGCTGCAGCTCGGGAGGAAAGCGCACGTGCATGCCCCCACTCGAGACGAGGCCTGACTCCCCTGGGGAGACTCAGAAGCACCCCAAGAACCATGGCAACACTGGAGAGCAATCCTCAGGTTCCGGCCCCGACTCCACACAAGGACTGAGGCCCCGGCATGGACGGGAGAGGAATCCCGAGAGGTCCCCTAGCAACTCGCATGGGGACTGGCCTTTCCTGAGGCCACCAGAGCGGGTCCTTGAGGTCCCCATCGTAACTCGAGAAGACCTCCCGCAACTCGAGAAAATCCAGGAGGTTCTCCCCTCCAGGCGAGATGAGGCCCATTTCCGCTGAGGCGTCTCGAGGCTGATCACACCTCACCTCTGGAACTTCGAAAGGGTCCTTCACACCCTTGGTGCAAATCAAGAAGTTCCCCGACCTAGCCGTCTCCACTCGAGAGGAATCACGAGGGTCCCGCCCACATCCAGAGGAGCCCCATTTCCGCCTCGTAGCTCGAGATGAGGGATCCTTTCCCTGCTTCGTCGGGAAAGAGTCCCCGGCGTTCCCGTCGCATCTCAAGAGGAGGCCCTCTCAAGAGGAACGGCGAGAGGAACTCCAGGGTCGTGCCACCATTCCAAGAGTCCCCCAGATGTCTCAGTCCATTCCAGAGGAACCTCTTTTCCCTTCACCGGCTCGTCTTTCACGCCGAGGATCGACTGACACCAAGGTGGCACGTGGCACAGCCCTGTGGGAAAGCCTCGTGGGAAAGCCTCGAGGGACAGCCTCGAGGGAAAGCCACAGATCCCTTGATCCACGTGACAGGAAGCGTGACACTACTGCTGCAGCTCGGGAGGAAATCGCACGTGTATGCCCCCACTCGAGACGAGGCCTGACTCCCCTGGGGAGACTCAGAAGCACCCCAAGATCCATGGCAACACTGGAGAGGAATCCTCAGGTTCCGGCTCCGACTCCACACAAGGACTGAGGCCCCGGCATGGACGGGAGAGGAATCCCGAGTGGTCCCCTTGCTACACGCATAGGTACTGGCCTTTCCTGAGGCCACCAGAGCGGGTCCCTGTGGTCCCCGTCGTAACTCGAGAAGACCTGCCGCAACTCGAGAAAATCCAGGAGGTTCTCCCCTCCAGGCGAGATGAGGCCCATTTCCGCTGAGGCATCTCGAGGCTGATCACACCTCACCTCTGGAACTTCGAAAGGGTCCTTCACACCCTTGGTGCAAATCAAGAAGTTCCCCGACCTAGCCGTCTCCACTCGAGAGGAATCAGGAGGGTCCCGCCCACATCCAGAGGAGCCCCGTTTCCGCCTCGTAGCTCGAGATGAGGGATCCTTTCCCTGCTTCGTCGGGAAAGAGTTCCCGGCGTTCCCGTCGCATCTCACGAGGAGGCCCTCTCAACAGGAACGGTGAGAGGAACTCCAGGGTCGTGCCACCATTCCAAGAGTCCCCCAGATGTCTCAGTCCATTCCAGAGGAACCTCTTTTCCCTTCACCGGCTCGTCTTTCACGCCGAGGATCGACTCACACCAAGGTGGCACGTGGCACAGCCCTGGGGGAAAGCCTCGTGGGAAAGCCTCGAGGGACAGCCTCGAGGGAAAGCCACAGATCCCTTGATCCACGTGACAGGAAGCGTGACACTACTGCTGCAGCTCGGGAGGAAAGCGCACGTGCATGCCCCCACTCGAGACGAGGCCTGACTCCCCTGGGGAGACTCAGAAGCACCCCAAGATCCATGGCAACACTGGAGAGCAATCCTCAGGTTCCGGCCCCGACTCCACACAAGGACTGAGGCCCCGGCATGGACGGGAGAGGAATCCCGAGAGGTCCCCTAGCAACACGCATGGGGACTGGCCTTTCCTGAGGCCACCAGAGCGGGTCCCTGAGGTCCCCGTCATAACTCGAGAAGACCTGCCGCAACTCGAGAAAATCCAGGAGGTTCTCCCCTCCAGGCGAGATGAGGCCCATTTCCGCTGAGGCGTCTCGAGGCTGATCACACCTCACCTCTGGAACTTCAAAAGGGTCCTTCACACCCTTGGTGCAAATCAAGAAGTTCCCCGACCTAGCCGTCTCCACTCGAGAGGAATCACGAGGGTCCCGCCCACATCCAGAGGAGCCCCGTTTCCGCCTCGTAGCTCGAGATGAGGGATCCTTTCCCTGCTTCGTCGGGAAAGAGTTCCCGGCGTTCCCGTCGCATCTCAAGAGGAGGCCCTCTCAACAGGAACGGCGAGAGGAACTCCAGGGTCGTGCCACCATTCCAAGAGTCCCCCAGATGTCTCAGTCCATTCCAGAGGAACCTCTTTTCCCTTCACCGGCTCGTCTTTCACGCCGAGGATCGACTCACACCAAGGTGGCACGTGGCACAGTCCTGTGGGAAAGCCTCGTGGGAAAGCCTAGAGGGACAGCCTCGAGGGAAAGCCACAGATCCCTTGATCCACGTGACAGGAAGCGTGACACTACTGCTGCAGCTCGGGAGGAAAGCGCACGTGCATGCCCCCACTCGAGACAAGGCCTGACTCCCCTGGGGAGACTCAGAAGCACCCCAAGAACCATGGAAACACTGGAGAGCAATCCTCAGGTTCCGGCCCCGACTCCACACAAGGACTGAGGCCCCGGCATGGACGGGAGAGGAATCCCGAGAGGTCCCCTAGCAACGCACATGGGTACTGGCCTTTCCTGAAGCCACCAGAGCGGGTCCCTGAGGTCCCCGTCGTAACTCGAGAAGACCTGCCGCAACTCGAGAAAATCCAGGAGGTTCTCCCCTCCAGGCGAGATGAGGCCCATTTCCGCTGAGGCGTCTCGAGGCTGATCACACCTCCCCTCTGGAACTTCGAAAGGGTCCTTCACACCCTTGGTGCAAATCAAGAAGTTCCCCGACCTAGCCGTCTCCACTCGAGAGGAATCACGAGGGTCCCGCCCACATCCAGAGGAGCCTCGTTTCCGCCTCGTAGCTCGAGATGAGGGATCCTTTCCCTGCTTCTTCGGGAAAGAGTCCCCGGCGTTCCCGTCGCATCTAAAGAGGAGGCCCTCTCAAGAGGAATGGCGAGAGGAACTCCAGGGTCCTGCCACCATTCCAAGAGTCCCCCAGATGTCTCAGTCCATTCCAGAGGAACCTCTTTTCCCTTCACCGGCTCGTCTTTCACGCCGAGGATTGACTCACACCAAGGTGGCACGTGGCACAGCCCTGTGGGAAAGCCTCGTGGGAAAGCCTCGAGGGACAGCCTCGAGGGAAAGCCACAGATCCCTTGATCCACGTGACAGGAAGCGTGACACTACTGCTGCAGCTCGGGAGGAAAGCGCACGTGCATGCCCAAACTCGAGACGAGGCCTGACTCCCCTGGGGAGACTCAGAAGCGCCCCAAGATCCATGGCAACACTGGAGAGGAATCCTCAGGTTCCGGCCCCGACTCCACACAAGGACTGAGGCCCCGGCATGGACGGGAGAGGAATCCCGAGAGGTCCCCTAGCAACACGCATGGGGACTGGCCTTTCCTGAGGCCACCAGAGCGGGTCCCTGTGGTCCCGGTCGTAACTCGAGAAGACCTGCCGCAACTCGCGAAAGTCCAGGAGGTTCTCCCCTCCAGGCGAGATGAGGCCCATTTCCGCTGAGGCGTCTCGAGGCTGATCACACCTCAACTCTGGAACTTCGAAAGGGTCCTTCACACCCTTGGTGCAAATCAAGAAGTTCCCCGACCTAGCCGTCTCCACTCGAGAGGAATCACGAGGGTCCCGCCCACATCCAGAGGAGCCCCGTTTCCGCCTCGTAGCTCGAGATGAGGGATCCTTTCCCTGCTTCGTCGGGAAAGAGTCCCCGGCGTTCCCGTCGCATCTCAAGAGGAGGCCCTGTCAACAGGAACGGCGAGAGGAACTCCAGGGTCGTGCCACCATTCCAAGAGTCCCCCAGATGTCTCAGTCCATTCCAGAGGAACCTCTTTTCCCTTCACCGGCTCGTCTTTCACGCCGAGGATCGACTCACACCAAGGTGGCACGTGGCACAGCCCTGTGGGAAAGCCTCGTGGGAAAGCCTCGAGGGACAGCCTCGAGGGAAAGCCACAGATCCCTTGATCCACGTGACAGGAAGCGTGACACTACTGCTGCAGCTCGGGAGGAAAGCGCACGTGCATGCCCCCACTCGAGACGAGGCCTGACTCCCCTGGGGAGACTCAGAAGCACCCCAAGAACCATGGCAACACTGGAGAGCAATCCTCAGGTTCCGGCCCCGACTCCACACAAGGACTGAGGCCCCGGCATGGACGGGAGAGGAATCCCGAGAGGTCCCCTAGCAACTCGCATGGGGACTGGCCTTTCCTGAAGCCACCAGAGCGGGTCCCTGAGGTCCCCGTCGTAACTCGAGAAGACCTGCCGCAACTCGAGAAAATCCAGGAGGTTCTCCCCTCCAGGCGAGATGAGGCCCATTTCCGCTGAGGCGTCTCGAGGCTGATCACACCTCCCCTCTGGAACTTCGAAAGGGTCCTTCACACCCTTGGTGCAAATCAAGAAGTTCCCCGACCTAGCCGTCTCCACTCGAGAGGAATCACGAGGGTCCCGCCCACATCCAGAGGAGCCCCGTTTCCGCCTCGTAGCTCGAGATGAGGGATCCTTTCCCTGCTTCGTCGGGAAAGAGTCCCCGGCGTTCCCGTCGCATCTCAAGAGGAGGCCCTCTCAAGAGGAACGGCGAGAGGAACTCCAGGGTCGTGCCACCATTCCAAGAGTCCCCCAGATGTCTCAGTCCATTCCAGAGGAACCTCTTTTCCCTTCACCGGCTCGTCTTTCACGCCGAGGATCGACTCACACCAAGGTGGCACGTGGCACAGCCCTGTGGGAAAGCCTCGTGGGAAAGCCTCGAGGGACAGCCTCGAGGGAAAGCCACAGATCCCTTGATCCACGTGACAGGAAGCGTGACACTACTGCTGCAGCTCGGGAGGAAAGCGCACGTGCATGCCCCCACTCGAGACGAGGCCTGACTCCCCTGGGGAGACTCAGAAGCACCCCAAGATCCATGGCAACACTGGAGAGCAATCCTCAGGTTCCGGCCCCGACTCCACACAAGGACTGAGGCCCCGGCATGGACGGGAGAGGAATCCCGAGAGGTCCCCTAGCAACACGCATGGGGACTGGCCTTTCCTGAGGCCACCAGAGCGGGTCCCTGAGGTCCCCGTCATAACTCGAGAAGACCTGCCGCAACTCGAGAAAATCCAGGAGGTTCTCCCCTCCAGGCGAGATGAGGCCCATTTCCGCTGAGGCGTCTCGAGGCTGATCACACCTCACCTCTGGAACTTCAAAAGGGTCCTTCACACCCTTGGTGCAAATCAAGAAGTTCCCCGACCTAGCCGTCTCCACTCGAGAGGAATCACGAGGGTCCCGCCCACATCCAGAGGAGCCCCGTTTCCGCCTCGTAGCTCGAGATGAGGGATCCTTTCCCTGCTTCGTCGGGAAAGAGTTCCCGGCGTTCCCGTCGCATCTCAAGAGGAGGCCCTCTCAACAGGAACGGCGAGAGGAACTCCAGGGTCGTGCCACCATTCCAAGAGTCCCCCAGATGTCTCAGTCCATTCCAGAGGAACCTCTTTTCCCTTCACCGGCTCGTCTTTCACGCCGAGGATCGACTCACACCAAGGTGGCACGTGGCACAGTCCTGTGGGAAAGCCTCGTGGGAAAGCCTCGAGGGACAGCCTCGAGGGAAAGCCACAGATCCCTTGATCCACGTGACAGGAAGCGTGACACTACTGCTGCAGCTCGGGAGGAAAGCGCACGTGCATGCCCCCACTCGAGACAAGGCCTGACTCCCCTGGGGAGACTCAGAAGCACCGCAAGAACCATGGCAACACTGGAGAGCAATCCTCAGGTTCCGGCCCCGACTCCACACAAGGACTGAGGCCCCGGCATGGACGGGAGAGGAATCCCGAGAGGTCCCCTAGCAACGCACATGGGTACTGGCCTTTCCTGAAGCCACCAGAGCGGGTCCCTGAGGTCCCCGTCGTAACTCGAGAAGACCTGCCGCAACTCGAGAAAATCCAGGAGGTTCTCCCCTCCAGGCGAGATGAGGCCCATTTCCGCTGAGGCGTCTCGAGGCTGATCACACCTCCCCTCTGGAACTTCGAAAGGGTCCTTCACACCCTTGGTGCAAATCAAGAAGTTCCCCGACCTAGCCGTCTCCACTCGAGAGGAATCACGAGGGTCCCGCCCACATCCAGAGGAGCCCCGTTTCCGCCTCGTAGCTCGAGATGAGGGATCCTTTCCCTGCTTCGTCGGGAAAGAGTCCCCGGCGTTCCCGTCGCATCTCAAGAGGAGGCCCTCTCAAGAGGAACGGCGAGAGGAACTCCAGGGTCGTGCCACCATTCCAAGAGTCCCCCAGATGTCTCAGTCCATTCCAGAGGAACCTCTTTTCCCTTCACCGGCTCGTCTTTCACGCCGAGGATCGACTCACACCAAGGTGGCACGTGGCACAGCCCTGTGGGAAAGCCTCGTGGGAAAGCCTCGAGGGACAGCCTCGAGGGAAAGCCACAGATCCCTTGATCCACGTGACAGGAAGCGTGACACTACTGCTGCAGCTCGGGAGGAAAGCGCACGTGCATGCCCCCACTCGAGACGAGGCCTGACTCCCCTGGGGAGACTCAGAAGCACCCCAAGATCCATGGCAACACTGGAGAGCAATCCTCAGGTTCCGGCCCCGACTCCACACAAGGACTGAGGCCCCGGCATGGACGGGAGAGGAATCCCGAGAGGTCCCCTAGCAACACGCATGGGGACTGGCCTTTCCTGAGGCCACCAGAGCGGGTCCCTGAGGTCCCCGTCATAACTCGAGAAGACCTGCCGCAACTCGAGAAAATCCAGGAGGTTCTCCCCTCCAGGAGAGATGAGGCCCATTTCCGCTGAGGCGTCTCGAGGCTGATCACACCTCACCTCTGGAACTTCAAAAGGGTCCTTCACACCCTTGGTGCAAATCAAGAAGTTCCCCGACCTAGCCGTCTCCACTCGAGAGGAATCACGAGGGTCCCGCCCACATCCAGAGGAGGCCCGTTTCCGCCTCGTAGCTCGAGATGAGGGATCCTTTCCCTGCTTCGTCGGGAAAGAGTTCCCGGCGTTCCCGTCGCATCTCAAGAGGAGGCCCTCTCAACAGGAACGGCGAGAGGAACTCCAGGGTCGTGCCACCATTCCAAGAGTCCCCCAGATGTCTCAGTCCATTCCAGAGGAACCTCTTTTCCCTTCACCGGCTCGTCTTTCACGCCGAGGATCGACTCACACCAAGGTGGCACGTGGCACAGTCCTGTGGGAAAGCCTCGTGGGAAAGCCTCGAGGGACAGCCTCGAGGGAAAGCCACAGATCCCTTGATCCACGTGACAGGAAGCGTGACACTACTGCTGCAGCTCGGGAGGAAAGCGCACGTGCATGCCCCCACTCGAGACGAGGCCTGACTCCCCTGGGGAGACTCAGAAGCGCCCCAAGATCCATGGCAACACTGGAGAGGAATCCTCAGGTTCCGGCCCCGACTCCACACAAGGACTGAGGCCCCGGCATGGACGGGAGAGGAATCCCGAGAGGTCCCCTAGCAACACGCATGGGGACTGGCCTTTCCTGAGGCCACCAGAGCGGGTCCCTGTGGTCCCCGTCGTAACTCGAGAAGACCTGCCGCAACTCGCGAAAGTCCAGGAGGTTCTCCCCTCCAGGCGAGATGAGGCCCATTTCCGCTGAGGCGTCTCGAGGCTGATCACACCTCACCTCTGGAACTTCGAAAGGGTCCTTCACACCCTTGGTACAAATCAAGAAGTTCCCCGACCTAGCCGTCTCCACTCGAGAGGAATCACGAGGGTCCCGCCCACATCCAGAGGAGCCCCGTTTCCGCCTCGTAGCTCGAGATGAGGGATCCTTTCCCTGCTTCGTCGGGAAAGAGTCCCCAGCGTTCCCGTCGCATCTCAAGAGGAGGCCCTCTCAACAGGAACGGCGAGAGGAACTCCAGGGTCGTGCCACCATTCCAAGAGTCCCCCAGATGTCTCAGTCCATTCCAGAGGAACCTCTTTTCCCTTCACCGGCTCGTCTTTCACGCCGAGGATCGACTCACACCAAGGTGGCACGTGGCACAGCCCTGTGGGAAAGCCTCGTGGGAAAGCCTCGAGGGACAGCCTCGAGGGAAAGCCACAGATCCCTTGATCCACGTGACAGGAAGCGTGACACTACTGCTGCAGCTCGGGAGGAAAGCGCACGTGCATGCCCCCACTCGAGACGAGGCCTGACTCCCCTGGGGAGACTCAGAAGCACCCCAAGAACCATGGCAACACTGGAGAGCAATCCTCAGGTTCCGGCCCCGACTCCACACAAGGACTGAGGCCCCGGCATGGACGGGAGAGGAATCCCGAGAGGTCCCCTAGCAACTCGCATGGGGACTGGCCTTTCCTGAAGCCACCAGAGCGGGTCCCTGAGGTCCCCGTCGTAACTCGAGAAGACCTGCCGCAACTCGAGAAAATCCAGGAGGTTCTCCCCTCCAGGCGAGATGAGGCCCATTTCCGCTGAGGCGTCTCGAGGCTGATCACACCTCACCTCTGGAACTTCGAAAGGGTCCTTCACACCCTTGGTGCAAATCAAGAAGTTCCCCGACCTAGCCGTCTCCACTCGAGAGGAATCACGAGGGTCCCGCCCACATCCAGAGGAGCCCCGTTTCCGCCTCGTAGCTCGAGATGAGGGATCCTTTCCCTGCTTCGTCGGGAAAGAGTCCCCGGCGTTCCCGTCGCATCTCAAGAGGAGGCCCTCTCAAGAGGAACGGCGAGAGGAACTCCAGGGTCGTGCCACCATTCCAAGAGTCCCCCAGATGTCTCAGTCCATTCCAGAGGAACCTCTTTTCCCTTCACCGGCTCGTCTTTCACGCCGAGGATCGACTCACACCAAGGTGGCACGTGGCACAGCCCTGTGGGAAAGCCTCGTGGGAAAGCCTCGAGGGACAGCCTCGAGGGAAAGCCACAGATCCCTTGATCCACGTGACAGGAAGCGTGACACTACTGCTGCAGCTCGGGAGGAAAGCGCACGTGCATGCCCCCACTCGAGACGAGGCCTGACTCCCCTGGGGAGACTCAGAAGCACCCCAAGATCCATGGCAACACTGGAGAGGAATCCTCAGGTTCCGGCCCCGACTCCACACAAGGACTGAGGCCCCGGCATGGACGGGAGAGGAATCCCGAGAGGTCCCCTAGCAACACGCATGGGGACTGGCCTTTCCTGAGGCCACCAGAGCGGGTCCCTGTGGTCCCCGTCGTAACTCGAGAAGACCTGCCGCAACTCGAGAAAATCCAGGAGGTTCTCCCCTCCAGGCGAGATGAGGCCCATTTCCGCTGAGGCGTCTCGAGTCTGATCACACCTCACCTCTGGAACTTCGAAAGGGTCCTTCACACCCTTGGTGCAAATCAAGAAGTTCCCCGACCTAGCCGTCTCCACTCGAGAGGAATCACGAGGGTCCCGCCCACATCCAGAGGAGCCCCGTTTCCGCCTCGTAGCTCGAGATGAGGGATCCTTTCCCTGGTTCGTCGGGAAAGAGTCCCCGGCGTTCCCGTCGCATCTCAAGAGGAGGCCCTCTCAAGAGGAACGGCGAGAGGAACTCCAGGATCGTGCCACCATTCCAAGAGTCCCCCAGATGTCTCAGTCCATTCCAGAGGAACCTCTTTTCCCTTCACCGGCTCGTCTTTCACGCCGAGGATCGACTCACACCAAGGTGGCACGTGGCACAGCCCTGTGGGAAAGCCTCGTGGGAAAGCCTCGAGGGACAGCCTCGAGGGAAAGCCACAGATCCCTTGATCCACGTGACAGGAAGCGTGACACTACTGCTGCAGCTCGGGAGGAAAGCGCACGTGCATGCCCCCACGGGAGACGAGGCCTGACTCCCCTGGGGAGACTCAGAAGCACCCCAAGATCCATGGCAACACTGGAGAGCAATCCTCAGGTTCCGGCCCCGACTCCACACAAGGACTGAGGCCCCGGCATGGACGGGAGAGGAATCCCGAGAGGTCCCCTAGCAACTCGCATGGGGACTGGCCTTTCCTGAGGCCACCAGAGCGGGTCCCTGAGGTCCCCGTCGTAACTCGAGAAGACCTGCCGCAACTCGAGAAAATCCAGGAGGTTCTCGCCTCCAGGCGAGATGAGGCCCATTTCCGCTGAGGCGTCTCGAGGCTGATCACTCCTCACCTCTGGAACTTCGAAAGGGTCCTTCACACCCTTGGTGCAAATCAAGAAGTTCCCCGACCTAGCCGTCTCCACTCGAGAGGAATCACGAGGGTCCCGCCCACATCCAGAGGAGCCCCGTTTCCGCCTCGTAGCTCGAGATGAGGGATCCTTTCCCTGCTTCGTCAGGAAAGAGTCCCCGGCGTTCCCGTCGCATCTCAAGAGGAGGCCCTCTCAACAGGAACGGCGAGAGGAACTCCAGGGTCGTGCCACCATTCCAAGAGTCCCCCAGATGTCTCAGTCCATTCCAGAGGAACCTCTTTTCCCTTCACCGGCTCGTCTTTCACGCCGAGGATCGACTCACACCAAGGTGGCACGTGGCACAGCTCTGTGGGAAAGCCTCGTGGGAAAGCCTCGAGGGACAGCCTCGAGGGAAAGCCACAGATCCCTTGATCCACGTGACAGGAAGCGTGACACTACTGCTGCAGCTCGGGAGGAAAGCTCACGTGCATGCCCCCACTCGAGACGAGGCCTGACTCCCCTGGGGAGACTCAGAAGCACCCCAAGATCCATGGCAACACTGGAGAGGAATCCTCAGGTTCCGGCTCCGACTCCACACAAGGACTGAGGCCCCGGCATGGACGGGAGAGGAATCCCGAGTGGTCCCCTTGCAACACCATGGGGACTGGCCTTTCCTGAGGCCACCAGAGCGGGTCCCTGTGGTCCCCGTCGTAACTCGAGAAGACCTGCCGCAACTCGAGAAAATCCAGGAGGTTCTCCCCTCCAGGCGAGATGAGGCACATTTCCGCTGAGGCGTCTCGAGGCTGATCACACCTCACCTCTGGAACTTCGAAAGGGTCCTTCACACCCTTGGTGCAAATCAAGAAGTTCCCCGACCTAGGCGTCTCCACTCGAGAGGAATCACGAGGGTCCCGCCCACATCCAGAGGAGCCCCGTTTCCGCCTCGTAGCTCGAGATGAGGGATCCTTTCCCTGCTTCGTCGGGAAAGAGTTCCCGGCGTTCCCGACGCATCTCAAGAGGAGGCCCTCTCAACAGGAACGGCGAGAGGAACTCCAGGGTCGTGCCACCATTCCAAGAGTCCCCCAGATGTCTCAGTCCATTCCAGAGGAACCTCTTTTCCCTTCACCGGCTCGTCTTTCACGCCGAGGATCGACTCACACCAAGGTGGCACGTGGCACAGCCCTGTGGGAAAGCCTCGTGGGAAAGCCTCGAGGGACAGCCTCGAGGGAAAGCCACAGATCCCTTGATCCACGTGACAGGAAGCGTGACACTACTGCTGCAGCTCGGGAGGAAAGCGCACGTGCATGCCCCCACTCGAGACGAGGCCTGACTCCCATGGGGAGACTCAGAAGCACCCCAAGATCCATGGCAACCCTGGAGAGCAATCCTCAGGTTCCGGCCCCGACTCCACACAAGGACTGAGGCCCCGGCATGGACGGGAGAGGAATCCCGAGAGGTCCCCTAGCAACACGCATGGGGACTGGCCTTTCCTGAGGCCACCAGAGCGGGTCCCTGAGGTCCCTGTCGTAACTCGAGAAGACCTGCCGCAACTCGAGAAAATCCAGGAGGTTCTCCCCTCCAGGCGAGATGAGGCCCATTTCCGCTGAGGCGTCTCGAGGCTGATCACACCTCACCTCTGGAACTTCGAAAGGGTCCTTCACACCCTTGGTGCAAATCAAGAAATTCCCCGACCTAGGCGTCTCCACTCGAGAGGAATCACGAGGGTCCCGCCCACATCCAGAGGAGCCCCGTTTCCGCCTCGTAGCTCGAGATGAGGGATCCTTTCCCTGCTTCGTCGGGAAAGAGTTCCCGGCGTTCCCGTCGCATCTCAAGAGGAGGCCCTCTCAACAGGAACGGCGAGAGGAACTCCAGGGTCGTGCCACCATTCCAAGAGTCCCCCAGATGTCTCAGTCCATTCCAGAGGAACCTCTTTTCCCTTCACCGGCTCGTCTTTCACGCCGAGGATCGACTCACACCAAGGTGGCACGTGGCACAGCCCTGTGGGAAAGCCTCGTGGGAAAGCCTCGAGGGACAGCCTCGAGGGAAAGCCACAGATCCCTTGATCCACGTGACAGGAAGCGTGACACTACTGCTGCAGCTCGGGAGGAAAGCACACGTGCATGCCCCCACTCGAGACGAGGCCTGACTCCCCTGGGGAGACTCAGAAGCACCCCAAGATCCATGGCAACACTGGAGAGGAATCCTCAGGTTCCGGCCCCGACTCCACACAAGGACTGAGGCCCGGCATGGACGGGAGAGGAATCCCGAGAGGTCCCCTAGCAACTCGCATGGGGACTGGCCTTTCCTGAGGCCACCAGAGCGGGTCCCTGAGGTCCCCGTCGTAACTCGAGAAGACCTGCCGCAACTCGAGAAAATCCAGGAGGTTCTCGCCTCCAGGCGAGATGAGGCCCATTTCCGCTGAGGCGTCTCGAGGCTGATCACACCTCACCTCTGGAACTTCGAAAGGGTCCTTCACACCCTTGGTGCAAATCAAGAAGTTCCCCGACCTAGCCGTCTCCACTCGAGAGGAATCACGAGGGTCCCGCCCACATCCAGAGGAGCCCCGTTTCCGCCTCGTAGCTCGAGATGAGGGATCCTTTCCCTGCTTCGTCGGGAAAGAGTCCCCGGCGTTCCCGTCGCATCTCAAGAGGAGGCCCTCTCAAGAGGAACGGCGAGAGGAACTCCAGGGTCGTGCCACCATTCCAAGAGTCCCCCAGATGTCTCAGTCCATTCCAGAGGAACCTCTTTTCCCTTCACCGGCTCGTCTTTCACGCCGAGGATCGACTCACACCAAGGTGGCACGTGGCACAGCCCTGTGGGAAAGCCTCTTGGGAAAGCTTCGAGGGACAGCCTCGAGGGAAAGCCACAGATCCCTTGATCCACGTGACAGGAAGCGTGACACTACTGCTGCAGCTCGGGAGGAAAGCGCACGTGCATGCCCCCACTCGAGACGAGGCCTGACTCCCCTGGGGAGACTCAGAAGCACCCCAAGATCCATGGCAACACTGGAGAGGAATCCTCAGGTTCCGGCTCCGACTCCACACAAGGACTGAGGCCCCGGCATGGACGGGAGAGGAATCCTGAGTGGTCCCCTTGCAACACGCATGGCGACTGGCCTTTCCTGAGGCCACCAGAGCGGGTCCCTGTGGTCCCCGTCGTAACTCGAGAAGACCTGCTGCAACTCGAGAAAATCCAGGAGGTTCTCCCCTCCAGGCGAGATGAGGCCCATTTCCGCTGAGGCGTCTCGAGGCTGATCACACCTCACCTCTGGAACTTCGAAAGGGTCCTTCACACCCTTGGTGCAAATCAAGAAGTTCCCCGACCTAGCCGTCTCCACTCGAGAGGAATCACGAGGGTCCCGCCCACATCCAGAGGAGCCTCGTTTCCACCTCGTAGCTCGAGATGAGGGATCCTTTCCCTGCTTCGTCGGGAAAGAGTCCCCGGCGTTCCCGTCGCATCTCAAGAGGAGGCCCTCTCAACAGGAACGGCGAGAGGAACTCCAGGGTCATGCCACCATTCCAAGAGTCCCCCAGATGTCTCAGTCCATTCCAGAGGAACCTCTTTTCCCTTCACCGGCTCGTCTTTCACGCCGAGGATCGACTCACACCAAGGTGGCACGTGGCACAGCCCTGTGGGAAAGCCTCGTGGGAAAGCCTCGAGGGACAGCCTCGAGGGAAAGCCACAGATCCCTTGATCCACGTGACAGGAAGCGTGACACTACTGCTGCAGCTCGGGAGGAAAGCGCACGTGCATGCCCCCACTCGAGACGAGGCCTGACTCCCCTGGGGAGACTCAGAAGCACCCCAAGATCCATGGCAACACTGGAGAGCAATCCTCAGGTTCCGGCACCGACTCCACACAAGGACTGAGGCCCCGGCATGGACGGGAGAGGAATCCCGAGAGGTCCCCTAGCAACACGCATGGGGACTGGCCTTTCCTGAGGCCACCAGAGCGGGTCCCTGAGGTCCCCGTCGTAACTCGAGAAGACCTGCCGCAACTCGAGAAAATCCAGGAGGTTCTCCCCTCCAGGCGAGATGAGGCCCATTTCCGCTGAGGCGTCTCGAGGCTGATCACACCTCCCCTCTGGAACTTCGAAAGGGTCCTTCACACCCTTGGTGCAAATCAAGAAGTTCCCCGACCTAGCCGTCTCCACTCGAGAGGAATCACGAGGGTCCCGCCCACATCCAGAGGAGCCCCGTTTCCGCCTCGTAGCTCGAGATGAGGGATCCTTTCCCTGCTTCGTCGGGAAAGAGTTCCCGGCGTTCCCGTCGCATCTCAAGAGGAGGCCCTCTCAACAGGAACGGCGAGAGGAACTCCAGGGTCGTGCCACCATTCCAAGAGTCCCCCAGATGTCTCAGTCCATTCCAGAGGAACCTCTTTTCCGTTCACCGGCTCGTCTTTCACGCCGAGGATCGACTCACACCAAGGTGGCACGTGGCACAGCCCTGTGGGAAAGCCTCGTGGGAAAGCCTCGAGGGACAGCCTCGAGGGAAAGCCACAGATCCCTTAATCCACGTGACAGGAAGCGTGACACTACTGCTGCAGCTCGGGAGGAAAGCGCACGTGCATGCCCCCACTCGAGACGAGGCCTGACTCCCCTGGAGAGACTCAGAAGCACCCCAAGATCCATGGCAACACTGGAGAGCAATCCTCAGGTTCCGGCCCCGACTCCACACAAGGACTGAGGCCCCGGCATGGACGGGAGAGGAATCCCGAGAGGTCCCCTAGCAACTCGCATGGGGACTGGCCTTTCCTGAGGCCACCAGAGCGGGTCCCTGAGGTCCCCGTCGTAACTCGAGAAGACCTGCCGCAACTCGAGAAAATCCAGGAGGTTCTCCCCTCCAGGCGAGATGAGGCCCATTTCCGCTGAGGCGTCTCGAGGCTGATCACACCTCACCTCTGGAACTTCGAAAGGGTCCTTCACACCCTTGGTGCAAATCAAGAAGTTCCCCGACCTAGCAATCTCCACTCGAGAGGAATCACGAGGGTCCCGCCCACATCCAGAGGAGCCCCTTTTCCGCCTCGTAGCTCGAGATGAGGGATCCTTTCCCTGCTTCGTCGGGAAAGAGTTCCCGGCTTTCCCGTCGCATCTCAAGAGGAGGCCCTCTCAACAGGAACGGCGAGAGGAACTCCAGGGTCGTGCCACCATTCCAAGAGTCCCCCAGATGTCTCAGTCCATTCCAGAGGAACCTCTTTTCCCTTCACCGGCTCGTCTTTCACGCCGAGGATCGACTCACACCAAGGTGGCACGTGGCACAGCCCTGTGGGAAAGCCTCGTGGGAAAGCCTCGAGGGACAGCCTCGAGGGAAAGCCACAGATCCCTTGATCCACGTGACAGGAAGCGTGACACTACTGCTGCAGCTCGGGAGGAAAGCGCACGTGCATGCCCCCACTCGAGACGAGGCCTGACTCCCCTGGGGAGACTCAGAAGCACCCCATGATCCATGGCAACACTGGAGAGGAATCCTCAGGTTCCGGCCCCGACTCCACACAAGGACTGAGGCCCCGGCATGGACGGGAGAGGAATCCCGAGAGGTCCCCTAGCAACACGCATGGGGACTGGCCTTTCCTGAGGCCACCAGAGCGGGTCCCTGTGGTCCCCGTCGTAACTGGAGAAGACCTGCCGCAACTCGAGAAAATCCAGGAGGTTCTCGCCTCCAGGCGAGATGAGGCCCATTTCCGCTGAGGCGTCTCGAGGCTGATCACTCCTCACCTCTGGAACTTCGAAAGGGTCCTTCACACCCTTGGTGCAAATCAAGAAGTTCCCCGACCTAGCCGTCTCCACTCGAGAGGAATCACGAGGGTCCCGCCCACATCCAGAGGAGCCCTGTTTCCGCCTCGTAGCTCGAGATGAGGGATCCTTTCCCTGCTTCGTCGGGAAAGAGTCCCCGGCGTTCCCGTCGCATCTCAAGAGGAGGCCCTCTCAAGAGGAACGGCGAGAGGAACTCCAGGGTCGTGCCACCATTCCAAGAGTCCCCCAGATGTCTCAGTCCATTCCAGAGGAACCTCTTTTCCCTTCACCGGCTCGTCTTTCACGCCGAGGATCGACTCACACCAAGGTGGCACGTGGCACAGCCCTGTGGGAAAGCCTCGTGGGAAAGCCTCGAGGGACAGCCTCGAGGGAAAGCCACAGATCCCTTGATCCACGTGACAGGAAGCGTGACACTACTGCTGCAGCTCGGGAGGAAAGCGCACGTGCATGCCCCCAATCGAGACGAGGCCTGACTCCCCTGGGGAGACTCAGAAGCACCCCAAGATCCATGGCAACACTGGAGAGGAATCCTCAGGTTCCGGCTCCGACTCCACACAAGGACTGAGGCCCCGGCATGGACGGGAGAGGAATCCCGAGTGGTCCCCTTGCAACACCATGGGGACTGGCCTTTCCTGAGGCCACCAGAGCGGGTCCCTGTGGTCCCCGTCGTAACTCGAGAAGACCTGCCGCAACTCGAGAAAATCCAGGAGGTTCTCCCCTCCAGGCGAGATGAGGCCCATTTCCGCTGAGGCGTCTCGAGGCTGATCACACCTCACCTCTGGAACTTCGAAAGGGTCCTTCACACCCTTGGTGCAAATCAAGAAGTTCCCCGACCTAGGCGTCTCCACTCGAGAGGAATCACGAAGGTCCCGCCCACATCCAGAGGAGCCCCGTTTCCGCCTCGTAGCTCGAGATGAGGGATCCTTTCCCTGGTTCGTCGGGAAAGAGTTCCCGGCGTTCCCGTCGCATCTCAAGAGGAGGCCCTCTCAACAGGAACGGCGAGAGGAACTCCAGGGTCGTGCCACCATTCCAAGAGTCCCCCAGATGTCTCAGTCCATTCCAGAGGAACCTCTTTTCCCTTCACCGGCTCGTCTTTCACGCCGAGGATCGACTCACACCAAGGTGGCACGTGGCACAGCCCTGTGGGAAAGCCTCGTGGGAAAGCCTCGAGGGACAGCCTCGAGGGAAAGCCACAGATCCCTTGATCCACGTGACAGGAAGCGTGACACTACTGCTGCAGCTCGGGAGGAAAGCGCACGTGCATGCCCCCACTCGAGACGAGGCCTGACTCCCCTGGGGAGACTCAGAAGCACCCCAAGATCCATGGCAACACTGGAGAGCAATCCTCAGGTTCCGGCCCCGACTCCACACAAGGACTGAGGCCCCGGCATGGACGGGAGAGGAATCCCGAGATGTCCCCTAGCAACACGCATGGGGACTGGCCTTTCCTGAGGCCACCAGAGCGGGTCCCTGAGGTCCCTGTCGTAACTCGAGAAGACCTGCCGCAACTCGAGAAAATCCAGGAGGTTCTCCCCTCCAGGCGAGATGAGGCCCATTTCCGCTGAGGCGTCTCGAGGCTGATCACACCTCACCTCTGGAACTTCGAAAGGGTCCTTCACACCCTTGGTGCAAATCAAGAAGTTCCCCGACCTAGGCGTCTCCACTCGAGAGGAATCACGAGGGTCCCGCCCACATCCAGAGGAGCCCCGTTTCCGCCTCGTAGCTCGAGATGAGGGATCCTTTCCCTGCTTCGTCGGGAAAGAGTTCCCGGCGTTCCCGTCGCATCTCAAGAGGAGGCCCTCTCAACAGGAACGGCGAGAGGAACTCCAGGGTCGTGCCACCATTCCAAGAGTCCCCCAGATGTCTCAGTCCATTCCAGAGGAACCTCTTTTCCCTTCACCGGCTCGTCTTTCACGCCGAGGATCGACTCACACCAAGGTGGCACGTGGCACAGCCCTGTGGGAAAGCCTCGTGGGAAAGCCTCGAGGGACAGCCTCGAGGGAAAGCCACAGATCCCTTGATCCACGTGACAGGAAGCGTGACACTACTGCTGCAGCTCGGGAGGAAAGCACACGTGCATGCCCCCACTCGAGACGAGGCCTGACTCCCCTGGGGAGACTCAGAAGCACCCCAAGATCCATGGCAACACTGGAGAGCAATCCTCAGGTTCCGGCCCCGACTCCACACAAGGACTGAGGCCCCGGCATGGACGGGAGAGGAATCCCGAGAGGTCCCCTAGCAACTCGCATGGGGACTGGCCTTTCCTGAGGCCACCAGAGCGGGTACCTGAGGTCCCCGTCGTAACTCGAGAAGACCTGCCGCAACTCGAGAAAATCCAGGAGGTTCTCCCCTCCAGGCGAGATGAGGCCCATTTCCGCTGAGGCGTCTCGAGGCTGATCACACCTCACCTCTGGAACTTCGAAAGGGTCCTTCACACCCTTGGTGCAAATCAAGAAGTTCCCCGACCTAGCAATCTCCACTCGAGAGGAATCACGAGGGTCCCGCCCACATCCAGAGGAGCCCCTTTTCCGCCTCGTAGCTCGAGATGAGGGATCCTTTCCCTGCTTCGTCGGGAAAGAGTTCCCGGCGTTCCCGTCGCATCTCAAGAGGAGGCCCTCTCAACAGGAACGGCGAGAGGAACTCCAGGGTCGTGCCACCATTCCAAGAGTCCCCCAGATGTCTCAGTCCATTCCAGAGGAACCTCTTTTCCCTTCACCGGCTCGTCTTTCACGCCGAGGATCGACTCACACCAAGGTGGCACGTGGCACAGCCCTGTGGGAAAGCCTCGTGGGAAAGCCTCGAGGGACAGCCTCGAGGGAAAGCCACAGATCCCTTGATCCACGTGACAGGAAGCGTGACACTACTGCTGCAGCTCGGGAGGAAAGCGCACGTGCATGCCCCCACTCGAGACGAGGCCTGACTCCCCTGGGGAGACTCAGAAGCACCCCATGATCCATGGCAACACTGGAGAGGAATCCTCAGGTTCCGGCCCCGACTCCACACAAGGACTGAGGCCCCGGCATGGACGGGAGAGGAATCCCGAGAGGTCCCCTAGCAACACGCATGGGGACTGGCCTTTCCTGAGGCCACCAGAGCGGGTCCCTGTGGTCCCCGTCGTAACTGGAGAAGACCTGCCGCAACTCGAGAAAATCCAGGAGGTTCTCGCCTCCAGGCGAGATGAGGCCCATTTCCGCTGAGGCGTCTCGAGGCTGATCACTCCTCACCTCTGGAACTTCGAAAGGGTCCTTCACACCCTTGGTGCAAATCAAGAAGTTCCCCGACCTAGCCGTCTCCACTCGAGAGGAATCACGAGGGTCCCGCCCACATCCAGAGGAGCCCCGTTTCCGCCTCGTAGCTCGAGATGAGGGATCCTTTCCCTGCTTCGTCGGGAAAGAGTCCCCGGCGTTCCCGTCGCATCTCAAGAGGAGGCCCTCTCAAGAGGAACGGCGAGAGGAACTCCAGGGTCGTGCCACCATTCCAAGAGTCCCCCAGATGTCTCAGTCCATTCCAGAGGAACCTCTTTTCCCTTCACCGGCTCGTCTTTCACGCCGAGGATCGACTCACACCAAGGTGGCACGTGGCACAGCCCTGTGGGAAAGCCTCGTGGGAAAGCCTCGAGGGACAGCCTCGAGGGAAAGCCACAGATCCCTTGATCCACGTGACAGGAAGCGTGACACTACTGCTGCAGCTCGGGAGGAAAGCGCACGTGCATGCCCCCACTCAAGACGAGGCCTGACTCCCCTGGGGAGACTCAGAAGCACCCCAAGATCCATGGCAACACTGGAGAGGAATCGTCAGGTTCCGGCTCCGACTCCACACAAGGACTGAGGCCCCGGCATGGACGGGAGAGGAATCCCGAGTGGTCCCCTTGCAACACGCATGGGGACTGGCCTTTCCTGAGGCCACCAGAGCGGGTCCCTGTGGTCCCCGTCGTAACTCGAGAAGACCTGCCGCAACTCGAGAAAATCCAGGAGGTTCTCCCCTCCAGGCTAGATGAGGCCCATTTCCGCTGAGGCGTCTCGAGGCTGATCACACCTCACCTCTGGAACTTCGAAAGGGTCCTTCACACCCTTGGTGCAAATCAAGAAGTTCCCCGACCTAGCCGTCTCCACTCGAGAGGAATCACGAGGGTCCCGCCCACATCCAGAGGAGCCTCGTTTCCACCTCGTAGCTCGAGATGAGGGATCCTTTCCCTGCTTCGTCGGGAAAGAGTCCCCGGCGTTCCCGTCGCATCTCAAGAGGAGGCCCTCTCAACAGGAACGGCGAGAGGAACTCCAGGGTCGTGCCACCATTCCAAGAGTCCCCCAGATGTCTCAGTCCATTCCAGAGGAACCTCTTTTCCCTTCACCGGCTCGTCTTTCACGCCGAGGATCGACTCACACCAAGGTGGCACGTGGCACAGCCCTGTGGGAAAGCCTCGTGGGAAAGCCTCTAGGGACAGCCTCGAGGGAAAGCCACAGATCCCTTGATCCACGTGACAGGAAGCGTGACACTACTGCTGCAGCTCGGGAGGAAATCGCACGTGCATGCCCCCACTCGAGACGAGGCCTGACTCCCCTGGGGAGACTCAGAAGCACCCCAAGATCCATGGCAACACTGGAGAGCAATCCTCAGGTTCCGGCCCCGACTCCACACAAGGACTGAGGCCCCGGCATGGACGGGAGAGGAATCCCGAGAGGTCCCCTAGCAACACGCATGGGGACTGGCCTTTCCTGAGGCCACCAGAGCGGGTCCCTGAGGTCCCCGTCGTAACTGGAGAAGACCTGCCGCAACTCGAGAAAATCCAGGAGGTTCTCGCCTCCAGGCGAGATGAGGCCCATTTCCGCTGAGGCGTCTCGAGGCTGATCACTCCTCACCTCTGGAACTTCGAAAGGGTCCTTCACACCCTTGGTGCAAATCAAGAAGTTCCCCGACCTAGCCGTCTCCACTCGAGAGGAATCACGAGGGTCCCGCCCACATCCAGAGGAGCCCCGTTTCCACCTCGTAGCTCGAGATGAGGGATCCTTTCCCTGCTTCGTCGGGAAAGAGTCCCCGGCGTTCCCGTCGCATCTCAAGAGGAGGCCCTCTCAAGAGGAACGGCGAGAGGAACTCCAGGGTCGTGCCACCATTCCAAGAGTCCCCCAGATGTCTCAGTCCATTCCAGAGGAACCTCTTTTCCCTTCACCGGCTCGTCTTTCACGCCGAGGATCGACTCACACCAAGGTGGCACGTGGCACAGCCCTGTGGGAAAGCCTCGTGGGAAAGCCTCGAGGGACAGCCTCGAGGGAAAGACACAGATCCCTTGATCCACGTGACAGGAAGCGTGACACTACTGCTGCAGCTCGGGAGGAAAGCGCACGTGCATGCCCCCACTCGAGACGAGGCCTGACTCCCCTGGGGAGACTCAGAAGCACCCCAAGATCCATGGCAACACTGGAGAGGAATCCTCAGGTTCCGGCTCCGACTCCACACAAGGACTGAGGCCCCGGCATGGTCGGGAGAGGAATCCCGAGTGGTCCCCTTGCAACACCATGGGGACTGGCCTTTCCTGAGGCCACCAGAGCGGGTCCCTGTGGTCCCCGTCGTAACTCGAGAAGACCTGCCGCAACTCGAGAAAATCCAGGAGGTTCTCCCCTCCAGGCGAGATGAGGCCCATTTCCGCTGAGGCGTCTCGAGGCTGATCACACCTCACCTCTGGAACTTCGAAAGGGTCCTTCACACCCTTGGTGCAAATCAAGAAGTTCCCCGACCTAGGCGTCTCCACTCGAGAGGAATCACGAGGGTCCCGCCCACATCCAGAGGAGCCCCGTTTCCGCCTCGTAGCTCGAGATGAGGGATCCTTTCCCTGCTTCGTCGGGAAAGAGTCCCCGGCGTTCCCGTCGCATCTCAAGAGGAGGCCCTCTCAAGAGGAACGGCGAGAGGAACTCCAGGGTCGTGCCACCATTCCAAGAGTCCCCCAGATGTCTCAGTCCATTCCAGAGGAACCTCTTTTCCCTTCACCGGCTCGTCTTTCACGCCGAGGATCGACTCACACCAAGGTGGCACGTGGCACAGCCCTGTGGGAAAGCCTCGTGGGAAAGCCTCGAGGGACAGCCTCGAGGGAAAGCCACAGATCCCTTGATCCACGTGACAGGAAGCGTGACACTACTGCTGCAGCTCGGGAGGAAAGCGCACGTGCATGCCCCCACTCGAGACGAGGCCTGACTCCCCTGGGGAGACTCAGAAGCACCCCAAGATCCATGGCAACACTGGAGAGGAATCCTCAGGTTCCGGCTCCGACTCCACACAAGGACTGAGGCCCCGGCATGGACGGGAGAGGAATCCCGAGTGGTCCCCTTGCAACACGCATGGGGACTGGCCTTTCCTGAGGCCACCAGAGCGGGTCCCTGTGGTCCCCGTCGTAACTCGAGAAGACCTGCCGCAACTCGAGAAAATCCAGGAGGTTCTCCCCTCCAGGCGAGATGAGGCCCATTTCCGCTGAGGCGTCTCGAGGCTGATCACACCTCACCTCTGGAACTTCGAAAGGGTCCTTCACACCCTTGGTGCAAATCAAGAAGTTCCCCGACCTAGCCGTCTCCACTCGAGAGGAATCACGAGGGTCCCGCCCACATCCAGAGGAGCCTCGTTTCCACCTCGTAGCTCGAGATGAGGGATCCTTTCCCTGCTTCGTCGGGAAAGAGTCCCCGGCGTTCCCGTCGCATCTCAAGAGGAGGCCCTCTCAACAGGAACGGCGAGAGGAACTCCAGGGTCATGCCACCATTCCAAGAGTCCCCCAGATGTCTCAGTCCATTCCAGAGGAACCTCTTTTCCCTTCACCGGCTCGTCTTTCACGCCGAGGATCGACTCACACCAAGGTGGCACGTGGCACAGCCCTGTGGGAAAGCCTCGTGGGAAAGCCTCGAGGGACAGCCTCGAGGGAAAGCCACAGATCCCTTGATCCACGTGACAGGAAGCGTGACACTACTGCTGCAGCTCGGGAGGAAATCGCACGTGCATGCCCCCACTCGAGACGAGGCCTGACTCCCCTGGGGAGACTCAGAAGCACCCCAAGATCCATGGCAACACTGGAGAGCAATCCTCAGGTTCCGGCCCCGACTCCACACAAGGACTGAGGCCCCGGCATGGACGGGAGAGGAATCCCGAGAGGTCCCCTAGCAACACGCATGGGGACTGGCCTTTCCTGAGGCCACCAGAGCGGGTCCCTGAGGTCCCCGTCGTAACTCGAGAAGACCTGCCGCAACTCGAGAAAATCCAGGAGGTTCTCCCCTCCAGGCGAGATGAGGCCCATTTCCGCTGAGGCGTCTCGAGGCTGATCACACCTCACCTCTGGAACTTCGAAAGGGTCCTTCACACCCTTGGTGCAAATCAAGAAGTTCCCCGACCTAGCCGTCTCCACTCGAGAGGAATCACGAGGGTCCCGCCCACATCCAGAGGAGCCCCGTTTCCGCCTCGTAGCTCGAGATGAGGGATCCTTTCCCTGCTTCGTCGGGAAAGAGTTCCCGGCGTTCCCGTCGCATCTCAAGAGGAGGCCCTCTCAACAGGAACGGCGAGAGGAACTCCAGGGTCGTGCCACCATTCCAAGAGTCCCCCAGATGTCTCAGTCCATTCCAGAGGAACCTCTTTTCCCTTCACCGGCTCGTCTTTCACGCCGAGGATCGACTCACACCAAGGTGGCACGTGGCACAGCCCTGTGGGAAAGCCTCGTGGGAAAGCCTCGAGGGACAGCCTCGAGGGAAAGCCACAGATCCCTTGATCCACGTGACAGGAAGCGTGACACTACTGCTTCAGCTCGGGAGGAAAGCGCACGTGCATGCCCCCACTCGAGACGAGGCCTGACTCCCCTGGGGAGACTCAGAAGCACCCCAAGATCCATGGCAACACTGGAGAGGAATCCTCAGGTTCCGGCCCCGACTCCACACAAGGACTGAGGCCCCGGCATGGGCGGGAGAGGAATCCCGAGAGGTCCCCTAGCAACTCGCATGGGGACTGGCCTTTCCTGAGGCCACCAGAGCGGGTCCCTGAGGTCCCCGTCGTAACTCGAGAAGACCTGCCGCAACTCGAGAAAATCCAGGAGGTTCTCCCCTCCAGGCGAGATGAGGCCCATTTCCGCTGAGGCGTCTCGAGGCTGATCACACCTCACCTCTGGAACTTCGAAAGGCTCCTTCACACCCTTGGTGCAAATCAAGAAGTTCCCCGACCTAGCAATCTCCACTCGAGAGGAATCACGAGGGTCCCGCCCACATCCAGAGGAGCCCCTTTTCCGCCTCGTAGCTCGAGATGAGGGATCCTTTCCCTGCTTCGTCGGGAAAGAGTTCCCGGCGTTCCCGTCGCATCTCAAGAGGAGGCCCTCTCAACAGGAACGGCGAGAGGAACTCCAGGGTCGTGCCACCATTCCAAGAGTCCCCCAGATGTCTCAGTCCATTCCAGAGGAACCTCTTTTCCCTTCACCGGCTCGTCTTTCACGCCGAGGATCGACTCACACCAAGGTGGCACGTGGCACAGCCCTGTGGGAAAGCCTCGTGGGAAAGCCTCGAGGGACAGCCTCGAGGGAAAGCCACAGATCCCTTGATCCACGTGACAGGAAGCGTGACACTACTGCTGCAGCTCGGGAGGAAAGCGCACGTGCATGCCCCCACTCGAGACGAGGCCTGACTCCCCTGGGGAGACTCAGAAGCACCCCATGATCCATGGCAACACTGGAGAGGAATCCTCAGGTTCCGGCCCCGACTCCACACAAGGACTGAGGCCCCGGCATGGACGGGAGAGGAATCCCGAGAGGTCCCCTAGCAACACGCATGGGGACTGGCCTTTCCTGAGGCCACCAGAGCGGGTCCCTGTGGTCCCCGTCGTAACTGGAGAAGACCTGCCGCAACTCGAGAAAATCCAGGAGGTTCTCCCCTCCAGGCGAGATGAGGCCCATTTCCGCTGAGGCGTCTCGAGGCTGATCACTCCTCACCTCTGGAACTTCGAAAGGGTCCTTCACACCCTTGGTGCAAATCAAGAAGTTCCCCGACCTAGCCGTCTCCACTCGAGAGGAATCACGAGGGTCCCGCCCACATCCAGAGGAGCCCCGTTTCCGCCTCGTAGCTCGAGATGAGGGATCCTTTCCCTGCTTCGTCGGGAAAGAGTCCCCGGCGTTCCCGTCGCATCTCAAGAGGAGGCCCTCTCAACAGGAACGGCGAGAGGAACTCCAGGGTCGTGCCACCATTCCAAGAGCCCCCAGATGTCTCAGTCCATTCCAGAGGAACCTCTTTTCCCTTCACCGGCTCGTCTTTCACGCCGAGGATTGACTCACACCAAGGTGGCACGTGGCACAGCCCTGTGGGAAAGCCTCGTGGGAAAGCCTGAAGGGACAGCCTCGAGGTAAAGCCACAGATCCCTTGATCCACGTGACAGGAAGCGTGACACTACTGCTGCAGCTCGGGAGGAAAGCGCACGTGCATGCCCCCACTCGAGACGAGGCCTGACTCCCCTGGGGAGACTCAGAAGCACCCCAAGATCCATGGCAACACTGGAGAGCAATCCTCAGGTTCCGGCCCCGACTCCACACAAGGACTGAGGCCCGGCATGGACGGGAGAGGAATCCCGAGAGGTCCCCTAGCAACTCGCATGGGGACTGGCCTTTCCTGAGGCCACCAGAGCGGGTCCCTGAGGTCCCCGTCGTAACTCGAGAAGACCTGCCGCAACTCGAGAAAATCCAGGAGGTTCTCGCCTCCAGGCGAGATGAGGCCCATTTCCGCTGAGGCGTCTCGAGGCTGATCACACCTCACCTCTGGAACTTCGAAAGGGTCCTTCACACCCTTGGTGCAAATCAAGAAGTTCCCCGACCTAGCCGTCTCCACTCGAGAGGAATCACGAGGGTCCCGCCCACATCCAGAGGAGCCCCGTTTCCGCCTCGTAGCTCGAGATGAGGGATCCTTTCCCTGCTTCGTCGGGAAAGAGTCCCCGGCGTTCCCGTCGCATCTCAAGAGGAGGCCCTCTCAAGAGGAACGGCGAGAGGAACTCCAGGGTCGTGCCACCATTCCAAGAGTCCCCCAGATGTCTCAGTCCATTCCAGAGGAACCTCTTTTCCCTTCACCGGCTCGTCTTTCACGCCGAGGATTGACTCACACCAAGGTGGCACGTGGCACAGCCCTGTGGGAAAGCCTCGTGGGAAAGCCTGAAGGGACAGCCTCGAGGTAAAGCCACAGATCCCTTGATCCACGTGACAGGAAGCGTGACACTACTGCTGCAGCTCGGGAGGAAAGCGCACGTGCATGCCCCCACTCGAGACGAGGCCTGACTCCCCTGGGGAGACTCAGAAGCACCCCAAGATCCATGGCAACACTGGAGAGCAATCCTCAGGTTCCGGCCCCGACTCCACACAAGGACTGAGGCCCGGCATGGACGGGAGAGGAATCCTGAGAGGTCCCCTAGCAACTCGCATGGGGACTGGCCTTTCCTGAGGCCACCAGAGCGGGTCCCTGAGGTCCCCGTCGTAACTCGAGAAGACCTGCCGCAACTCGAGAAAATCCAGGAGGTTCTCGCCTCCAGGCGAGATGAGGCCCATTTCCGCTGAGGCGTCTCGAGGCTGATCACACCTCACCTCTGGAACTTCGAAAGGGTCCTTCACACCCTTGGTGCAAATCAAGAAGTTCCCCGACCTAGCCGTCTCCACTCGAGAGGAATCACGAGGGTCCCGTCCACATCCAGAGGATCCCCGTTTCCGCCTCGTAGCTCGAGATGAGGGATACTTTCCCTGCTTCGTCGGGAAAGAGTCCCCGGCGTTCCCGTCGCATCTCAAGAGGAGGCCCTCTCAAGAGGAACGGCGAGAGGAACTCCAGGGTCGTGCCACCATTCCAAGAGTCCCCCAGATGTCTCAGTCCATTCCAGAGGAACCTCTTTTCCCTTCACCGGCTCGTCTTTCACGCCGAGGATCGACTCACACCAAGGTGGCACGTGGCACAGCCCTGTGGGAAAGCCTCGTGGGAAAGCCTCGAGGGACAGCCTCGAGGGAAAGCCACAGATCCCTTGATCCACGTGACAGGAAGCGTGACACTACTGCTGCAGCTCGGGAGGAAAGCGCACGTGCATGCCCCCACTCGAGACGAGGCCTGACTCCCCTGGGGAGACTCAGAAGCACCCAAGATCCATGGCAACACTGGAGAGCAATCCTCAGGTTCCGGCCCCGACTCCACACAAGGACTGAGGCCCCGGCATGGACGGGAGAGGAATCCCGAGAGGTCCCCTAGCAACACGCATGGGGACTGGCCTTTCCTGAGGCCACCAGAGCGGGTCCCTGTGGTCCCCGTCGTAACTGGAGAAGACCTGCCGCAACTCGAGAAAATCCAGGAGGTTCTCCCCTCCAGGCGAGATGAGGCCCATTTCCGCTGAGGCGTCTCGAGGCTGATCACTCCTCACCTCTGGAACTTCGAAAGGGTCCTTCACACCCTTGGTGCAAATCAAGAAGTTCCCCGACCTAGCCGTCTCCACTCGAGAGGAATCACGAGGGTCCCGCCCACATCCAGAGGAGCCCCGTTTCCGCCTCGTAGCTCGAGATGAGGGATCCTTTCCCTGCTTCGTCGGGAAAGAGTCCCCGGCGTTCCCGTCGCATCTCAAGAGGAGGCCCTCTCAACAGGAACGGCGAGAGGAACTCCAGGGTCGTGCCACCATTCCAAGAGCCCCCAGATGTCTCAGTCCATTCCAGAGGAACCTCTTTTCCCTTCACCGGCTCGTCTTTCACGCCGAGGATTGACTCACACCAAGGTGGCACGTGGCACAGCCCTGTGGGAAAGCCTCGTGGGAAAGCCTGAAGGGACAGCCTCGAGGTAAAGCCACAGATCCCTTGATCCACGTGACAGGAAGCGTGACACTACTGCTGCAGCTCGGGAGGAAAGCGCACGTGCATGCCCCCACTCGAGACGAGGCCTGACTCCCCTGGGGAGACTCAGAAGCACCCCAAGATCCATGGCAACACTGGAGAGCAATCCTCAGGTTCCGGCCCCGACTCCACACAAGGACTGAGGCCCGGCATGGACGGGAGAGGAATCCCGAGAGGTCCCCTAGCAACTCGCATGGGGACTGGCCTTTCCTGAGGCCACCAGAGCGGGTCCCTGAGGTCCCCGTCGTAACTCGAGAAGACCTGCCGCAACTCGAGAAAATCCAGGAGGTTCTCGCCTCCAGGCGAGATGAGGCCCATTTCCGCTGAGGCGTCTCGAGGCTGATCACACCTCACCTCTGGAACTTCGAAAGGGTCCTTCACACCCTTGGTGCAAATCAAGAAGTTCCCCGACCTAGCCGTCTCCACTCGAGAGGAATCACGAGGGTCCCGCCCACATCCAGAGGAGCCCCGTTTCCGCCTCGTAGCTCGAGATGAGGGATCCTTTCCCTGCTTCGTCGGGAAAGAGTCCCCGGCGTTCCCGTCGCATCTCAAGAGGAGGCCCTCTCAAGAGGAACGGCGAGAGGAACTCCAGGGTCGTGCCACCATTCCAAGAGTCCCCCAGATGTCTCAGTCCATTCCAGAGGAACCTCTTTTCCCTTCACCGGCTCGTCTTTCACGCCGAGGATTGACTCACACCAAGGTGGCACGTGGCACAGCCCTGTGGGAAAGCCTCGTGGGAAAGCCTGAAGGGACAGCCTCGAGGTAAAGCCACAGATCCCTTGATCCACGTGACAGGAAGCGTGACACTACTGCTGCAGCTCGGGAGGAAAGCGCACGTGCATGCCCCCACTCGAGACGAGGCCTGACTCCC
The DNA here is from genome assembly GCF_023091745.1 of Budorcas taxicolor. NCBI lineage: Eukaryota > Metazoa > Chordata > Mammalia > Artiodactyla > Bovidae > Budorcas > Budorcas taxicolor. The sequence goes on along the minus strand of NC_068927.1, from coordinate 796,198 downwards.
CTGGGGAGACTCAGAAGCACCCCAAGATCCATGGCAACACTGGAGAGCAATCCTCAGGTTCCGGCCCCGACTCCACACAAGGACTGAGGCCCGGCATGGACGGGAGAGGAATCCTGAGAGGTCCCCTAGCAACTCGCATGGGGACTGGCCTTTCCTGAGGCCACCAGAGCGGGTCCCTGAGGTCCCCGTCGTAACTCGAGAAGACCTGCCGCAACTCGAGAAAATCCAGGAGGTTCTCGCCTCCAGGCGAGATGAGGCCCATTTCCGCTGAGGCGTCTCGAGGCTGATCACACCTCACCTCTGGAACTTCGAAAGGGTCCTTCACACCCTTGGTGCAAATCAAGAAGTTCCCCGACCTAGCCGTCTCCACTCGAGAGGAATCACGAGGGTCCCGTCCACATCCAGAGGATCCCCGTTTCCGCCTCGTAGCTCGAGATGAGGGATACTTTCCCTGCTTCGTCGGGAAAGAGTCCCCGGCGTTCCCGTCGCATCTCAAGAGGAGGCCCTCTCAAGAGGAACGGCGAGAGGAACTCCAGGGTCGTGCCACCATTCCAAGAGTCCCCCAGATGTCTCAGTCCATTCCAGAGGAACCTCTTTTCCCTTCACCGGCTCGTCTTTCACGCCGAGGATCGACTCACACCAAGGTGGCACGTGGCACAGCCCTGTGGGAAAGCCTCGTGGGAAAGCCTCGAGGGACAGCCTCGAGGGAAAGCCACAGATCCCTTGATCCACGTGACAGGAAGCGTGACACTACTGCTGCAGCTCGGGAGGAAAGCGCACGTGCATGCCCCCACTCGAGACGAGGCCTGACTCCCCTGGGGAGACTCAGAAGCACCCCAAGATCCATGGCAACACTGGAGAGCAATCCTCAGGTTCCGGCCCCGACTCCACACAAGGACTGAGGCCCCGGCATGGACGGGAGAGGAATCCCGAGATGTCCCCTAGCAACACGCATGGGGACTGGCCTTTCCTGAGGCCACCAGAGCGGGTCCCTGAGGTCCCTGTAGTAACTCGAGAAGACCTGCCGCAACTCGAGAAAATCCAGGAGGTTCTCCCCTCCAGGCGAGATGAGGCCCATTTCCGCTGAGGCGTCTCGAGGCTGATCACACCTCACCTCTGGAACTTCGAAATGCTCCTTCACACCCTTGGTGCAAATCAAGAAGTTCCCCGACCTAGCCGTCTCCACTCGAGAGGAATCACGAGGGTCCCGCCCACATCCAGAGGAGCCCCGTTTCCGCCTCGTAGCTCGAGATGAGGGATCCTTTCCCTGCTTCGTCGGGAAAGAGTTCCCGGCGTTCCCGTCGCATCTCAAGAGGAGGCCCTCTCAACAGGAACGGCGAGAGGAACTCCAGGGTCGTGCCACCATTCCAAGAGCCCCCAGATGTCTCAGTCCATTCCAGAGGAACCTCTTTTCCCTTCACCGGCTCGTCTTTCACGCCGAGGATTGACTCACACCAAGGTGGCACGTGGCACAGCCCTGTGGGAAAGCCTCGTGGGAAAGCCTGAAGGGACAGCCTCGAGGTAAAGCCACAGATCCCTTGATCCACGTGACAGGAAGCGTGACACTACTGCTGCAGCTCGGGAGGAAAGCGCACGTGCATGCCCCCACTCGAGACGAGGCCTGACTCCCCTGGGGAGACTCAGAAGCACCCCAAGATCCATGGCAACACTGGAGAGCAATCCTCAGGTTCCGGCCCCGACTCCACACAAGGACTGAGGCCCGGCATGGACGGGAGAGGAATCCCGAGAGGTCCCCTAGCAACTCGCATGGGGACTGGCCTTTCCTGAGGCCACCAGAGCGGGTCCCTGAGGTCCCCGTCGTAACTCGAGAAGACCTGCCGCAACTCGAGAAAATCCAGGAGGTTCTCGCCTCCAGGCGAGATGAGGCCCATTTCCGCTGAGGCGTCTCGAGGCTGATCACACCTCACCTCTGGAACTTCGAAAGGGTCCTTCACACCCTTGGTGCAAATCAAGAAGTTCCCCGACCTAGCCGTCTCCACTCGAGAGGAATCACGAGGGTCCCGCCCACATCCAGAGGATCCCCGTTTCCGCCTCGTAGCTCGAGATGAGGGATACTTTCCCTGCTTCGTCGGGAAAGAGTCCCCGGCGTTCCCGTCGCATCTCAAGAGGAGGCCCTCTCAAGAGGAACGGCGAGAGGAACTCCAGGGTCGTGCCACCATTCCAAGAGTCCCCCAGATGTCTCAGTCCATTCCAGAGGAACCTCTTTTCCCTTCACCGGCTCGTCTTTCACGCCGAGGATCGACTCACACCAAGGTGGCACGTGGCACAGCCCTGTGGGAAAGCCTCGTGGGAAAGCCTCGAGGGACAGCCTCGAGGGAAAGCCACAGATCCCTTGATCCACGTGACAGGAAGCGTGACACTACTGCTGCAGCTCGGGAGGAAAGCGCACGTGCATGCCCCCACTCGAGACGAGGCCTGACTCCCCTGGGGAGACTCAGAAGCACCCCAAGATCCATGGCAACACTGGAGAGGAATCCTCAGGTTCCGGCTCCGACTCCACACAAGGACTGAGGCCCCGGCATGGACGGGAGAGGAATCCCGAGTGGTCCCCTTGCAACACCATGGGGACTGGCCTTTCCTGAGGCCACCAGAGCGGGTCCCTGTGGTCCCCGTCGTAACTCGAGAAGACCTGCCGCAACTCGAGAAAATCCAGGAGGTTCTCCCCTCCAGGCGAGATGAGGCCCATTTCCGCTGAGGCGTCTCGAGGCTGATCACACCTCACCTCTGGAACTTCGAAAGGGTCCTTCACACCCTTGGTGCAAATCAAGAAGTTCCCCGACCTAGGCGTCTCCACTCGAGAGGAATCACGAGGGTCCCGCCCACATCCAGAGGAGCCCCGTTTCCGCCTCGTAGCTCGAGATGAGGGATCCTTTCCCTGCTTCGTCGGGAAAGAGTTCCCGGCGTTCCCGTCGCATCTCAAGAGGAGGCCCTCTCAACAGGAACGGCGAGAGGAACTCCAGGGTCGTGCCACCATTCCAAGAGTCCCCCAGATGTCTCAGTCCATTCCAGAGGAACCTCTTTTCCCTTCACCGGCTCGTCTTTCACGCCGAGGATCGACTCACACCAAGGTGGCACGTGGCACAGCCCTGTGGGAAAGCCTCGTGGGAAAGCCTCGAGAGACAGCCTCGAGGGAAAGCCACAGATCCCTTGATCCACGTGACAGGAAGCGTGACACTACTGCTGCAGCTCGGGAGGAAAGCGCACGTGCATGCCCCCACTCGAGACGAGGCCTGACTCCCCTGGGGAGACTCAGAAGCACCCCAAGATCCATGGCAACACTGGAGAGCAATCCTCAGGTTCCGGCCCCGACTCCACACAAGGACTGAGGCCCCGGCATGGACGGGAGAGGAATCCCGAGATGTCCCCTAGCAACACGCATGGGGACTGGCCTTTCCTGAGGCCACCAGAGCGGGTCCCTGAGGTCCCTGTCGTAACTCGAGAAGACGTGCCGCAACTCGAGAAAATCCAGGAGGTTCTCCCCTCCAGGCGAGATGAGGCCCATTTCCGCTGAGGCGTCTCGAGGCTGATCACACCTCACCTCTGGAACTTCGAAAGGGTCCTTCACACCCTTGGTGCAAATCAAGAAGTTCCCCGACCTAGGCGTCTCCACTCGAGAGGAATCACGAGGGTCCCGCCCACATCCAGAGGAGCCCCGTTTCCGCCTCGTAGCTCGAGATGAGGGATCCTTTCCCTGCTTCGTCGGGAAAGAGTTCCCGGCGTTCCCGTCGCATCTCAAGAGGAGGCCCTCTCAACAGGAACGGCGAGAGGAACTCCAGGGTCGTGCCACCATTCCAAGAGCCCCCAGATGTCTCAGTCCATTCCAGAGGAACCTCTTTTCCCTTCACCGGCTCGTCTTTCACGCCGAGGATCGACTCACACCAAGGTGGCACGTGGCACAGCCCTGTGGGAAAGCCTCGTGGGAAAGCCTGAAGGGACAGCCTCGAGGGAAAGCCACAGATCCCTTGATCCACGTGACAGGAAGCGTGACACTACTGCTGCAGCTCGGGAGGAAAGCGCACGTGCATGCCCCCACTCGAGACGAGGCCTGACTCCCCTGGGGAGACTCAGAAGCACCCCAAGAACGATGGCAACACTGGAGAGCAATCCTCAGGTTCCGGCCCCGACTCCACACAAGGACTGAGGCCCCGGCATGGACGGGAGAGGAATCCCGAGAGGTCCCCTAGCAACACGTATGGGGACTGGCCTTTCCTGAGGCCACCAGAGCGGGTCCCTGTGGTCCCCGTCGTAACTCGAGAAGACCTGCCGCAACTCGAGAAAATCCAGGAGGTTCTCCCCTCCAGGCAAGATGAGGCCCATTTCCGCTGAGGTGTCTCGAGGCTGATCACACCTCACCTCTGGAACTTCAAAAGGGTCCTTCACACCCTTGGTGCAAATCAAGAAGTTCCCCGACCTAGCCGTCTCCACTCGAGAGGAATCACGAGGGTCCCGCCCACATCCAGAGGAGCCCCGTTTCCGCCTCGTAGCTCGAGATGAGGGATCTTTTCCCTGCTTCGTCGGGAAAGAGTTCCCGGCGTTCCCGTCGCATCTCAAGAGGAGGCCCTCTCAACAGGAACGGCGAGAGGAACTCCAGGGTCGTGCCACCATTCCAAGAGTCCCCCAGATGTCTCAGTCCATTCCAGAGGAACCTCTTTTCCCTTCACCGGCTCGTCTTTCACGCCGAGGATCGACTCACACCAAGGTGGCACGTGGCACAGCCCTGTGGGAAAGCCTCGTGGGAAAGCCTCGAGGGACAGCATCGAGCGAAAGCCACAGATCCCTTGATGCACGTGACAGGAAGCGGGACACTACTGCTGCAGCTCGGGAGGAAAGCGCACGTGCATGCCCCCACTCGAGACGAGGCCTGACTCCCCTGGGGAGACTCAGAAGCACCCCAAGATCCATGGCAACACTGGAGAGGAATCCTCAGGTTTCGGCCCCGACTCCACACAAGGACTGAGGCCCCGGCATGGACGGGAGAGGAATCCCGAGCGGTCCCCTAGCAACTCGCATGGGGACCGGCCTTTCCTGAGGCCACCAGAGCGGGTCCCTGAGGTCCCCGTCGTAACTCGAGAAGACCTGCCGCAACTCGAGAAAATCCAGGAGGTTCTCCCCTCCAGGCGAGATGAGGCCCATTTCCGCTGAGGCGTCTCGAGGCTGATCACACCTCACCTCTGGAACTTCGAAAGGGTCCTTCACACCCTTGGTGCAAAGCAAGAAGTTCCCCGACCTAGCCGTCTCCACTCGAGAGGAATCACGAGGATCCCGCCCACATCCAGAAGAGCCCCGTTTCCGCCTCGTAGCTCGAGATGAGGGATCCTTTCCCTGCTTCGTCGGGAAAGAGTCCCCGGCGTTCCCGTCGCATCTCAAGAGGAGGCCCTCTCAACAGGAACGGCGAGAGGAACTCCAGGGTCGTGCCACCATTCCAAGAGTCCCCCAGATGTCTCAGTCCATTCCAGAGGAACCTCTTTTCCCTTCACCGGTTCGTCTTTCACGCCGAGGATCGACTCACACCAAGGTGGCACGTGGCACAGCCCTGTGGGAAAGCCTCGTGGGAAAGCCTCGAGGGACAGCCTCGAGGGAAAGCCACAGATCCCTTGATCCACGTGACAGGAAGCGTGACATTACTGCTGCAGCTCGGGAGGAAAGCGGACGTGCATGCCCCCACTCGAGACAAGGCCTGACTCCCCTGGGGAGACACAGAAGCACCCCAAGAACCATGGCAACACTGGAGAGGAATCCTCAGGTTCCGGCCCCGACTCCACACAAGGACTGAGGCCCCGGCATGGACGGGAGAGGAATCCCGAGAGGTCCCCTAGCAACACGTATGGGGACTGGCCTTTCCTGAGGCCACCAGAGCGGGTCCCTGTGGTCCCCGTCGTAACTCGAGAAGACTTGCCGCAACTCGAGAAAATCCAGGAGGTTCTCCCCTCCAGGCGAGATGAGGCCCATTTCCGCTGAGGTGTCTCGAGGCTGATCACACCTCACCTCTGGAACTTCAAAAGGGTCCTTCACACCCTTGGTGCAAATCAAGAAGTTCCCCGACCTAGCCGTCTCCACTCGAGAGGAATCACGAGGGTCCCGCCCACATCCAGAGGAGCCCCGTTTCCCCCTCGTAGCTCGAGATGAGGGATCCTTTCCCTGCTTCGTCGGGAAAGAGTTCCCGGCGTTCCCGTCGCATCTCAAGAGGAGGCCCTCTCAACAGGAACGGCGAGAGGAACTCCAGGGTCGTGCCACCATTCCAAGAGTCCCCCAGATGTCTCAGTCCATTCCAGAGGAACCTCTTTTCCCTTCACCAGCTCGTCTTTCACGCCGAGGATCGACCCACACCAAGGTGGCACGTGGCACAGCCCTGTGGGAAAGCCTCTTGGGAAAGCCACGAGGGAGAGCCTCGAGGGACAGCCTCGAGGGAAAGCCACAGATCCCTTGATCCACGTGACAGGAAGCGTGACACTACTGCTGCAGCTCGGGAGGAAAGCGCACGTGCATGCCCCCACTCGAGACGAGGCCTGACTCCCCTGGGGAGACTCAGAAGCACCCCAAGATCCATGGCAACACTGGAGAGCAATCCTCAGGTTCCGGCCCCGACTCCACACAAGGACTGAGGCCCCGGCATGGACGGGAGAGGAATCCCGAGAGGTCCCCTAGCAACACGCATGGGGACTGGCCTTTCCTGAGGCCACCAGAGCGGGTACCTGAGGTCCCCGTCGTAACTCGAGAAGACCTGCCGCAACTCGAGAAAATCCAGGAGGTTCTCCCCTCCAGGCGAGATGAGGCCCATTTCCGCTGAGGCGTCTCGAGGCTGATCACACCTCACCTCTGGAACTTCGAAAGGGTCCTTCACACCCTTGGTGCAAATCAAGAAGTTCCCCGACCTAGCCGTCTCCACTCGAGAGGAATCACGAGGGTCCCGCCCACATCCAGAGGAGCCCCGTTTCCGCCTCGTAGCTCGAGATGAGGGATCCTTTCCCTGCTTCGTCGGGAAAGAGTTCCCGGCGTTCCCGTCGCATCTCAAGAGGAGCCCCTCTCAACAGGAACGGCGAGAGGAACTCTAGGGTCGTGCCACCATTCCAAGAGTCCCCCATATGTCTCAGTCCATTCCAGAGGAAACTCTTTTCCCTTCACCGGCTCGTCTTTCACGCCGAGGATCGACTCACACCAAGGTGGCACGTGGCACAGCCCTGTGGGAAAGCCTCGTGGGAAAGCCTCGAGGGACAGCCTCGAGGGAAAGCCACAGATCCCTTGATCCACGTGACAGGAAGCGTGACACTACTGCTGCAGCTCGGGAGGAAAGCGCACGAGCATGCCCCCACTCGAGACGAGGCCTGACTCCCCTGGGGAGACTCAGAAGCACCCCAAGATCCATGGCAACACTGGAGAGGAATCCTCAGGTTCCGGCCCCGACTCCACACAAGGACTGAGGCCCCGGCATGGACGGGAGAGGAATCCCGAGAGGTCCCCTAGCAACTCGCATGGGGACTGGCCTTTCCTGAGGCCACCAGAGCGGGTCCCTGAGGTCCCCGTCGTAACTCGAGAAGACCTGCCGCAACTCGAGAAAATCCAGGAGGTTCTCCCCTCCAGGCGAGATGAGGCCCATTTCCGCTGAGACGTCTCGAGGCTGATCACACCTCACCTCTGGAACTTCGAAAGGGTCCTTCACACCCTTGGTGCAAATCAAGAAGTTCCCCGACCTAGCCGTCTCCACTCGAGAGGAATCACGAGGGTCCCGCCCACATCCAGAGGAGCCCCGTTTCCGCCTCGTAGCTCGAGATGAGGGATCCTTTCCCTGCTTCGTCGGGAAAGAGTCCCCGGCGTTCCCGTCGCATCTCAAGAGGAGGCCCTCTCAACAGGAACGGCGAGAGGAACTCCAGGGTCGTGCCACCATTCCAAGAGTCCCCCAGATGTCTCAGTCCATTCCAGAGGAACCTCTTTTCCCTTCACCGGTTCGTCTTTCACGCCGAGGATCGACTCACACCAAGGTGGCACGTGGCACAGCCCTGTGGGAAAGCCTCGTGGGAAAGCCTCGAGGGACAGCCTCGAGGGAAAGCCACAGATCCCTTGATCCACGTGACAGGAAGCGTGACACTACTGCTGCAGCTCGGGAGGAAAGCACACGTGCATGCCCCCACTCGAGACAAGGCCTGACTCCCCTGGGGAGACACAGAAGCACCCCAAGAACCATGGCAACACTGGAGAGGAATCCTCAGGTTCCGGCCCCGACTCCACACAAGGACTGAGGCCCCGGCATGGACGGGAGAGGAATCCCGAGAGGTCCCCTAGCAACACGTATGGGGACAGGCCTTTCCTGAGGCCACCAGAGCGGGTCCCTGTGGTCCCCGTCGTAACTCGAGAAGACCTGCCGCAACTCGAGAAAATCCAGGAGGTTCTCCCCTCCAGGCAAGATGAAGCCCATTTCCGCTGAGGTGTCTCGAGGCTGATCACACCTCACCTCTGGAACTTCAAAAGGGTCCTTCACACCCTTGGTGCAAATCAAGAAGTTCCCCGACCTAGCCGTCTCCACTCGAGAGGAATCACGAGGGTCCCGCCCACATCCAGAGGAGCCCCGTTTCCGCCTCGTAGCTCGAGATGAGGGATCTTTTCCCTGCTTCGCCGGGAAAGAGTTCCCGGCGTTCCCGTCGCATCTCAAGAGGAGGCCCTCTCAACAGGAACGGCGAGAGGAACTCCAGGGTCGTGCCACCATTCCAAGAGTCCCCCAGATGTCTCAGTCCATTCCAGAGGAACCTCTTTTCTCTTCACCGGCTCGTCTTTCACGCCGAGGATCGACTCACACCAAGGTGGCACGTGGCACAGCCCTGTGGGAAAGCCTCGTGGGAAAGCCTCGAGGGACAGCATCGAGCGAAAGCCACAGATCCCTTGATGCACGTGACAGGAAGCGGGACACTACTGCTGCAGCTCGGGAGGAAAACGCACGTGCATGCCCCCACTCGAGACGAGGCCTGACTCCCCTGGGGAGACTCAGAAGCACCCCAAGATCCATGGCAACACTGGAGAGGAATCCTCAGGTTTCGGCCCCGACTCCACACAAGGACTGAGGCCCCGGCATGGACGGGAGAGGAATCCCGAGCGGTCCCCTAGCAACTCGCATGGGGACCGGCCTTTCCTGAGGCCACCAGAGCGGGTCCCTGAGGTCCTCGTCGTAACTCGAGAAGACCTGCCGCAACTCGAGAAAATCCAGGAGGTTCTCCCCTCCAGGCGAGATGAGGCCCATTTCCGCTGAGGCGTCTCGAGGCTGATCACACCTCACCTCTGGAACTTCGAAAGGGTCCTCCACACCCTTGGTGCAAAGCAAGAAGTTCCCCGACCTAGCCGTCTCCACTCGAGAGGAATCACGAGGATCCCGCCCACATCCAGAAGAGCCCCGTTTCCGCCTCGTAGCTCGAGATGAGGGATCCTTTCCCTGCTTCGTCGGGAAAGAGTCCCCGGCGTTCCCGTCGCATCTCAAGAGGAGGCCCTCTCAACAGGAACGGCGAGAGGAACTCCAGGGTCGTGCCACCATTCCAAGAGTCCCCCAGATGTCTCAGTCCATTCCAGAGGAACCTCTTTTCCCTTCACCGGTTCGTCTTTCACGCCGAGGATCGACTCACACCAATGTGGCACGTGGCACAGCCCTGTGGGAAAGCCTCGTGGGAAAGCCTCGAGGGACAGCCTCGAGGGAAAGCCACAGATCCCTTGATCCACGTGACAGGAAGCGTGACACTACTGCTGCAGCTCGGGAGGAAAGCGCACGTGCATGCCCCCACTCGAGACGAGGCCTGACTCCCCTGGGGAGACACAGAAGCACCCCAAGAACCATGGCAACACTGGAGAGGAATCCTCAGGTTCCGGCCCCGACTCCACACAAGGACTGAGGCCCCGGCATGGACGGGAGAGGAATCCCGAGAGGTCCCCTTGCAACACGCATGGGGACTGGCCTTTCCTGAGGCCACCAGAGCGGGTCCCTGTGGTCCCCGTCGTAACTCGAGAAGACCTGCCGCAACTCGAGAAAATCCAGGAGGTTCTCCCCTCCAGGCGAGATGAGGCCCATTTCCGCTGAGGCGTCTCGAGGCTGATCACACCTCACCTCTGGAACTTCGAAAGGGTCCTTCACACCCTTGGTGCAAATCAAGAAGTTCCCCGACCTAGCCGTCTCCACTCGAGAGGAATCACGAGGGTCCCGCCCACATCCAGAGGAGCCCCGTTTCCGCCTCGTAGCTCGAGATGAGGGATCCTTTCCCTGCTTCGTCGGGAAAGAGTCCCCGGCGTTCCCGTCGCATCTCAAGAGGAGGCCCTCTCAACAGGAACGGCGAGAGGAACTCCAGGGTCGTGCCACCATTCCAAGAGTCCCCCAGATGTCTCAGTCCATTCCAGAGGAACCTCTTTTCTCTTCACCGGCTCGTCTTTCACGCCGATGATCGACTCACACCAAGGTGGCACGTGGCACAGCCCTGTGGGAAAGCCTCGTGGGAAAGCCTCGAGGGACAGCATCGAGCGAAACCCACAGATCCCTTGATGCACGTGACAGGAAGCGGGACACTACTGCTGCAGCTCGGGAGGAAAACGCACGTGCATGCCCCCACTCGAGACGAGGCCTGACTCCCCTGGGGAGACTCAGAAGCACCCCAAGATCCATGCAACACTGGAGAGGAATCCTCAGGTTTCGGCCCCGACTCCACACAAGGACTGAGGCCCCGGCATGGACGGGAGAGGAATCCCGAGCGGTCCCCTAGCAACTCGCATGGGGACCGGCCTTTCCTGAGGCCACCAGAGCGGGTCCCTGAGGTCCCCGTCGTAACTCGAGAAGACCTGCCGCAACTCGAGAAAATCCAGGAGGTTCTCCCCTCCAGGCGAGATGAGGCCCATTTCCGCTGAGGCGTCTCGAGGCTGATCACACCTCACCTCTGGAACTTCGAAAGGGTCCTTCACACCCTTGGTGCAAATCAAGAAGTTCCCCGACCTAGCCGTCTCCACTCGAGAGGAATCACGAGGGTCCCGCCCACATCCAGAGGAGCCCCGTTTCCGCCTCGTAGCTCGAGATGAGGGATCCTTTCCCTGCTTCGTCGGGAAAGAGTCCCCGGCGTTCCCGTCGCATCTCAAGAGGAGGCCCTCTCAACAGGAACGGCGAGAGGAACTCCAGGGTCGTGCCACCATTCCAAGAGTCCCCCAGATGTCTCAGTCCATTCCAGAGGAACCTCTTTTCCCTTCACCGGTTCGTCTTTCACGCCGAGGATCGACTCACACCAATGTGGCACGTGGCACAGCCCTGTGGGAAAGCCTCGTGGGAAAGCCTCGAGGGACAGCCTCGAGGGAAAGCCACAGATCCCTTGATCCACGTGACAGGAAGCGTGACACTACTGCTGCAGCTCGGGAGGAAAGCGCACGTGCATGCCCCCACTCGAGACAAGGCCTGACTCCCCTGGGGAGACACAGAAGCACCCCAAGAACCATGGCAACACTGGAGAGGAATCCTCAGGTTCCGGCCCCGACTCCACACAAGGACTGAGGCCCCGGCATGGACGGGAGAGGAATCCCGAGAGGTCCCCTTGCAACACGCATGGGGACTGGCCTTTCCTGAGGCCACCAGAGCGGGTCCCTGTGGTCCCCGTCGTAACTCGAGAAGACCTGCCGCAACTCGAGAAAATCCAGGAGGTTCTCCCCTCCAGGCGAGATGAGGCCCATTTCCGCTGAGGCGTCTCGAGGCTGATCACACCTCACCTCTGGAACTTCGAAAGGGTCCTTCACACCCTTGGTGCAAATCAAGAAGTTCCCCGACCTAGCCGTCTCCACTCGAGAGGAATCACGAGGGTCCCGCCCACATCCAGAGGAGCCCCGTTTCCGCCTCGTAGCTCGAGATGAGGGATCCTTTCCCTGCTTCGTCGGGAAAGAGTTCCCGGCGTTCCCGTCGCATCTCAAGAGGAGGCCCTCTCAACAGGAACGGCGAGAGGAACTCCAGGGTCGTGCCACCATTCCAAGAGTCCCCCAGATATCTCAGTCCATTCCAGAGGAACCTCTTTTCCCTTCACCGGCTCGTCTTTCACGCCGAGGATCGACTCACACCAAGGTGGCACGTGGCACAGCCCTGTGGGAAAGCCTCGTGGGAAAGCCTCGAGGGACAGCCTCGAGGGAAAGCCACAGATCCCTTGATCCACGTGACAGGAAGAGTGACACTACTGCTGCAGCTCGGGAGGAAAGCGCACGTGCATGCCCCCACTCGAGACGAGGCCTGACTCCCCTGGGGAGACTCAGAAGCACCCCAAGATCCATGGCAACACTGGAGAGCAATCCTCAGGTTCCGGGCCCGACTCCACACAAGGACTGAGGCCCCGGCATGGACGGGAGAGGAATCCCGAGAGGTCCCCTAGCAACTCGCATGGGGACTGGCCTTTCCTGAGGCCACCAGAGCGGGTCCCTGAGGTCCCCGTCGTAACTCGAGAAGACCTGCCGCAACTCGAGAAAATCCAGGAGGTTCTCCCATCCAGGCGAGATGAGGCCCATTTCCGCTGAGGCGTCTCGAGGCTGATCACACCTCACCTCTGGAACTTCGAAAGGGTCCTTCACACCCTTGGTGCAAATCAAGAAGTTCCCCGACCTAGCCGTCTCCACTCGAGAGGAATCACGAGGGTCCCGCCCACATCCAGAGGAGCCCCGTTTACACCTCGTAGCTCGAGATGAGGGATCCTTTCCCTGCTTTGTCGGGAAAGAGTCCCCGGCTTTCATGTCGCATCTCAAGAGGAGGCCCTCTCAACAGGAACGGCGAGAGGAACTCCAGGGTCGTGCCACCATTCCAAGAGTCCCCCAGATGTCTCAGTCCATTCCAGAGGAACCTCTTTTCCCTTCACCGGCTCGTCTTTCACGCCGAGGATCGACTCACACCAAGGTGGCACGTGGCACAGCCCTGTGGGAAAGCCTCTTGGGAAAGCCACGAGGGAGAGCCTCGAGGGACAGCCTCGAGGGAAAGCCACAGATCCCTTGATCCACGTGACAGGAAGCGTGACACTACTGCTGCAGCTCGGGAGGAAAGCGCACGTGCATGCCCCCACTCGAGACGAGGCCTGACTCCCCTGGGGAGACTCAGAAGCACCCCAAGATCCATGGCAACACTGGAGAGGAATCCTCAGGTTCCGGCCCCGACTCCACACAAGGACTGAGGCCCCGGCATGGACGGGAGAGGAATCCCGAGCGGTCCCCTAGCAACTCGCATGGGGACCGGCCTTTCCTGAGGCCACCAGAGCGGGTCCCTGAGGTCCCCGTCGTAACTCGAGAAGACCTGCCGCAACTCGAGAAAATCCAGGAGGTTCTCCCCTCCAGGCGAGATGAGGCCCATTTCCGCTGAGACGTCTCGAGGCTGATCACACCTCACCTCTGGAACTTCGAAAGGGTCCTTCACACCCTTGGTGCAAATCAAGAAGTTCCCCGACCTAGCCGTCTCCACTCGAGAGGAATCACGAGGGTCCCGCCCACATCCAGAGGAGCCCCGTTTCCGCCTCGTAGCTCGAGATGAGGGATCCTTTCCCTGCTTCGTCGGGAAAGAGTCCCCGGCGTTCCCGTCGCATCTCAAGAGGAGGCCCTCTCAACAGGAACGGCGAGAGGAACTCCAGGGTCGTGCCACCATTCCAAGAGTCCCCCAGATGTCTCAGTCCATTCCAGAGGAACCTCTTTTCCCTTCACCGGTTCGTCTTTCACGCCGAGGATCGACTCACACCAATGTGGCACGTGGCACAGCCCTGTGGGAAAGCCTCGTGGGAAAGCCTCGAGGGACAGCCTCGAGGGAAAGCCACAGATCCCTTGATCCACGTGACAGGAAGCGTGACACTACTGCTGCAGCTCGGGAGGAAAGCGCACGTGCATGCCCCCACTCGAGACAAGGCCTGACTCCCCTGGGGAGACACAGAAGCACCCCAAGAACTATGGCAACACTGGAGAGGAATCCTCAGGTTCCGGCCCCGACTCCACACAAGGACTGAGGCCCCGGCATGGACGGGAGAGGAATCCCGAGAGGTCCCCTTGCAACACGCATGGGGACTGGCCTTTCCTGAGGCCACCAGAGCGGGTCCCTGTGGTCCCCGTCGTAACTCGAGAAGACCTGCCGCAACTCGAGAAAATCCAGGAGGTTCTCCCCTCCAGGCGAGATGAGGCCCATTTCCGCTGAGGCGTCTCGAGGCTGATCACACCTCACCTCTGGAACTTCGAAAGGGTCCTTCACACCCTTGGTGCAAATCAAGAAGTTCCCCGACCTAGCCGTCTCCACTCGAGAGGAATCACGAGGGTCCCGCCCACATCCAGAGGAGCCCCGTTTCCGCCTCGTAGCTCGAGATGAGGGATCCTTTCCCTGCTTCGTCGGGAAAGAGTCCCCGGCGTTCCCGTCGCATCTCAAGAGGAGGCCCTCTCAACAGGAACGGCGAGAGGAACTCCAGGGTCGTGCCACCATTCCAAGAGTCCCCCAGATATCTCAGTCCATTCCAGAGGAACCTCTTTTCCCTTCACCGGCTCGTCTTTCACGCCGAGGATCGACTCACACCAAGGTGGCACGTGGCACAGCCCTGTGGGAAAGCCTCGTGGGAAAGCCTCGAGGGACAGCCTCGAGGGAAAGCCACAGATCCCTTGATCCACGTGACAGGAAGAGTGACACTACTGCTGCAGCTCGGGAGGAAAGCGCACGTGCATGCCCCCACTCGAGACGAGGCCTGACTCCCCTGGGGAGACTCAGAAGCACCCCAAGATCCATGGCAACACTGGAGAGCAATCCTCAGGTTCCGGCCCCGACTCCACACAAGGACTGAGGCCCCGGCATGGACGGGAGAGGAATCCCGAGAGGTCCCCTAGCAACTCGCATGGGGACTGGCCTTTCCTGAGGCCACCAGAGCGGGTCCCTGAGGTCCCCGTCGTAACTCGAGAAGACCTGCCGCAACTCGAGAAAATCCAGGAGGTTCTCCCATCCAGGCGAGATGAGGCCCATTTCCGCTGAGGCGTCTCGAGGCTGATCACACCTCACCTCTGGAACTTCGAAAGGGTCCTTCACACCCTTGGTGCAAATCAAGAAGTTCCCCGACCTAGCCGTCTCCACTCGAGAGGAATCACGAGGGTCCCGCCCACATCCAGAGGAGCCCCGTTTCCGCCTCGTAGCTCGAGATGAGGGATCCTTTCCCTGCTTTGTCGGGAAAGAGTCCCCGGCTTTCATGTCGCATCTCAAGAGGAGGCCCTCTCAACAGGAACGGCGAGAGGAACTCCAGGGTCGTGCCACCATTCCAAGAGTCCCCCAGATGTCTCAGTCCATTCCAGAGGAACCTCTTTTCCCTTCACCGGCTCGTCTTTCACGCCTAGGATCGACTCACACCAAGGTGGCACGTGGCACAGCCCTGTGGGAAAGCCTCTTGGGAAAGCCACGAGGGAGAGCCTCGAGGGACAGCCTCGAGGGAAAGCCACAGATCCCTTGATCCACGTGACAGGAAGCGTGACACTACTGCTGCAGCTCGGGAGGAAAGCGCACGTGCATGCCCCCACTCGAGACAAGGCCTGACTCCCCTGGGGAGACTCAGAAGCACCCCAAGATCCATGGCAACACTGGAGAGGAATCCTCAGGTTCCGGCCCCGACTCCACACAAGGACTGAGGCCCCGGCATGGACGGGAGAGGAATCCCGAGAGGTCCCCTAGCAACTCGCATGGGGACTGGCCTTTCCTGAGGCCACCAGAGCGGGTCCCTGAGGTCCCCGTCGTAACTCGAGAAGACCTGCCGTAACTCGAGAAAATCCAGGAGGTTCTCCCCTCCAGGCGAGATGAGGCCCATTTCCGCTGAGACGTCTCGAGGCTGATCACACCTCACCTCTGGAACTTCGAAAGGGTCCTTCACACCCTTGGTGCAAATCAAGAAGTTCCCCGACCTAGCCGTCTCCACTCGAGAGGAATCACGAGGGTCCCGCCCACATCCAGAGGAGCCCCGTTTCCGCCTCGTAGCTCGAGATGAGGGATCCTTTCCCTGCTTCGTCGGGAAAGAGTCCCCGGCGTTCCCGTCGCATCTCAAGAGGAGGCCCTCTCAACAGGAACGGCGAGAGGAACTCCAGGGTCGTGCCACCATTCCAAGAGTCCCCCAGATGTCTCAGTCCATTCCAGAGGAACCTCTTTTCCCTTCACCGGTTCGTCTTTCACGCCGAGGATCGACTCACATCAATGTGGCACGTGGCACAGCCCTGTGGGAAAGCCTCGTGGGAAAGCCTCGAGGGACAGCCTCGAGGGAAAGCCACAGATCCCTTGATCCACGTGACAGGAAGCGTGACACTACTGCTGCAGCTCGGGAGGAAAGCGCACGTGCATGCCCCCACTCGAGACAAGGCCTGACTCCCCTGGGGAGACACAGAAGCACCCCAAGAACCATGGCAACACTGGAGAGGAATCCTCAGGTTCCGGCCCCGACTCCACACAAGGACTGAGGCCCCGGCATGGACGGGAGAGGAATCCCGAGAGGTCCCCTTGCAACACGCATGGGGACTGGCCTTTCCTGAGGCCACCAGAGCGGGTCCCTGTGGTCCCCGTCGTAACTCGAGAAGACCTGCCGCAACTCGAGAAAATCCAGGAGGTTCTCCCCTCCAGGCGAGATGAGGCCCATTTCCGCTGAGGCGTCTCGAGGCTGATCACACCTCACCTCTGGAACTTCGAAAGGGTCCTTCACACCCTTGGTGCAAATCAAGAAGTTCCCCGACCTAGCCGTCTCCACTCGAGAGGAATCACGAGGGTCCCGCCCACATCCAGAGGAGCCCCGTTTCCGCCTCGTAGCTCGAGATGAGGGATCCTTTCCCTGCTTCGTCGGGAAAGAGTCCCCGGCGTTCCCGTCGCATCTCAAGAGGAGGCCCTCTCAACAGGAACGGCGAGAGGAACTCCAGGGTCGTGCCACCATTCCAAGAGTCCCCCAGATGTCTCAGTCCATTCCAGAGGAACCTCTTTTCTCTTCACCGGCTCGTCTTTCACGCCGATGATCGACTCACACCAAGGTGGCACGTGGCACAGCCCTGTGGGAAAGCCTCGTGGGAAAGCCTCGAGGGACAGCATCGAGCGAAAGCCACAGATCCCTTGATGCACGTGACAGGAAGCGGGACACTACTGCTGCAGCTCGGGAGGAAAACGCACGTGCATGCCCCCACTCGAGACGAGGCCTGACTCCCCTGGGGAGACTCAGAAGCACCCCAAGATCCATGGCAACACTGGAGAGGAATCCTCAGGTTTCGGCCCCGACTCCACACAAGGACTGAGGCCCCGGCATGGACGGGAGAGGAATCCCGAGCGGTCCCCTAGCAACTCGCATGGGGACCGGCCTTTCCTGAGGCCACCAGAGCGGGTCCCTGAGGTCCCCGTCGTAACTCGAGAAGACCTGCCGCAACTCGAGAAAATCCAGGAGGTTCTCCCCTCCAGGCGAGATGAGGCCCATTTCCGCTGAGGCGTCTCGAGGCTGATCACACCTCACCTCTGGAACTTCGAAAGGGTCCTTCACACCCTTGGTGCAAATCAAGAAGTTCCCCGACCTAGCCGTCTCCACTCGAGAGGAATCACGAGGGTCCCGCCCACATCCAGAGGAGCCCCGTTTCCGCCTCGTAGCTCGAGATGAGGGATCCTTTCCCTGCTTCGTCGGGAAAGAGTCCCCGGCGTTCCCGTCGCATCTCAAGAGGAGGCCCTCTCAACAGGAACGGCGAGAGGAACTCCAGGGTCGTGCCACCATTCCAAGAGTCCCCCAGATGTCTCAGTCCATTCCAGAGGAACCTCTTTTCCCTTCACCGGTTCGTCTTTCACGCCGAGGATCGACTCACACCAATGTGGCACGTGGCACAGCCCTGTGGGAAAGCCTCGTGGGAAAGCCTCGAGGGACAGCCTCGAGGGAAAGCCACAGATCCCTTGATCCACGTGACAGGAAGCGTGACACTACTGCTGCAGCTCGGGAGGAAAGCGCACGTGCATGCCCCCACTCGAGACAAGGCCTGACTCCCCTGGGGAGACACAGAAGCACCCCAAGAACCATGGCAACACTGGAGAGGAATCCTCAGGTTCCGGCCCCGACTCCACACAAGGACTGAGGCCCCGGCATGGACGGGAGAGGAATCCCGAGAGGTCCCCTTGCAACACGCATGGGGACTGGCCTTTCCTGAGGCCACCAGAGCGGGTCCCTGTGGTCCCCGTCGTAACTCGAGAAGACCTGCCGCAACTCGAGAAAATCCAGGAGGTTCTCCCCTCCAGGCGAGATGAGGCCCATTTCCGCTGAGGCGTCTCGAGGCTGATCACACCTCACCTCTGGAACTTCGAAAGGGTCCTTCACACCCTTGGTGCAAATCAAGAAGTTCCCCGACCTAGCCGTCTCCACTCGAGAGGAATCACGAGGGTCCCGCCCACATCCAGAGGAGCCCCGTTTCCGCCTCGTAGCTCGAGATGAGGGATCCTTTCCCTGCTTCGTCGGGAAAGAGTTCCCGGCGTTCCCGTCGCATCTCAAGAGGAGGCCCTCTCAACAGGAACGGCGAGAGGAACTCCAGGGTCGTGCCACCATTCCAAGAGTCCCCCAGATATCTCAGTCCATTCCAGAGGAACCTCTTTTCCCTTCACCGGCTCGTCTTTCACGCCGAGGATCGACTCACACCAAGGTGGCACGTGGCACAGCCCTGTGGGAAAGCCTCGTGGGAAAGCCTCGAGGGACAGCCTCGAGGGAAAGCCACAGATCCCTTGATCCACGTGACAGGAAGAGTGACACTACTGCTGCAGCTCGGGAGGAAAGCGCACGTGCATGCCCCCACTCGAGACGAGGCCTGACTCCCCTGGGGAGACTCAGAAGCACCCCAAGATCCATGGCAACACTGGAGAGCAATCCTCAGGTTCCGGGCCCGACTCCACACAAGGACTGAGGCCCCGGCATGGACGGGAGAGGAATCCCGAGAGGTCCCCTAGCAACTCGCATGGGGACTGGCCTTTCCTGAGGCCACCAGAGCGGGTCCCTGAGGTCCCCGTCGTAACTCGAGAAGACCTGCCGCAACTCGAGAAAATCCAGGAGGTTCTCCCATCCAGGCGAGATGAGGCCCATTTCCGCTGAGGCGTCTCGAGGCTGATCACACCTCACCTCTGGAACTTCGAAAGGGTCCTTCACACCCTTGGTGCAAATCAAGAAGTTCCCCTACCTAGCCGTCTCCACTCGAGAGGAATCACGAGGGTCCCGCCCACATCCAGAGGAGCCCCGTTTACACCTCGTAGCTCGAGATGAGGGATCCTTTCCCTGCTTTGTCGGGAAAGAGTCCCCGGCTTTCATGTCGCATCTCAAGAGGAGGCCCTCTCAACAGGAACGGCGAGAGGAACTCCAGGGTCGTGCCACCATTCCAAGAGTCCCCCAGATGTCTCAGTCCATTCCAGAGGAACCTCTTTTCCCTTCACCGGCTCGTCTTTCACGCCGAGGATCGACTCACACCAAGGTGGCACGTGGCACAGCCCTGTGGGAAAGCCTCTTGGGAAAGCCACGAGGGAGAGCCTCGAGGGACAGCCTCGAGGGAAAGCCACAGATCCCTTGATCCACGTGACAGGAAGCGTGACACTACTGCTGCAGCTCGGGAGGAAAGCGCACGTGCATGCCCCCCACTCGAGACGAGGCCTGACTCCCCTTGGGAGACTCAGAAGCACCCCAAGATCCATGGCAACACTGGAGAGGAATCCTCAGGTTCCGGCCCCGACTCCACACAAGGACTGAGGCCCCGGCATGGACGGGAGAGGAATCCCGAGCGGTCCCCTAGCAACTCGCATGGGGACCGGCCTTTCCTGAGGCCACCAGAGCGGGTCCCTGAGGTCCCCGTCGTAACTCGAGAAGACCTGCCGCAACTCGAGAAAATCCAGGAGGTTCTCCCCTCCAGGCGAGATGAGGCCCATTTCCGCTGAGACGTCTCGAGGCTGATCACACCTCACCTCTGGAACTTCGAAAGGGTCCTTCACACCCTTGGTGCAAATCAAGAAGTTCCCCGACCTAGCCGTCTCCACTCGAGAGGAATCACGAGGGTCCCGCCCACATCCAGAGGAGCCCCGTTTCCGCCTCGTAGCTCGAGATGAGGGATCCTTTCCCTGCTTCGTCGGGAAAGAGTCCCCGGCGTTCCCGTCGCATCTCAAGAGGAGGCCCTCTCAACAGGAACGGCGAGAGGAACTCCAGGGTCGTGCCACCATTCCAAGAGTCCCCCAGATGTCTCAGTCCATTCCAGAGGAACCTCTTTTCCCTTCACCGGTTCGTCTTTCACGCCGAGGATCGACTCACACCAATGTGGCACGTGGCACAGCCCTGTGGGAAAGCCTCGTGGGAAAGCCTCGAGGGACAGCCTCGAGGGAAAGCCACAGATCCCTTGATCCACGTGACAGGAAGCGTGACACTACCGCTGCAGCTCGGGAGGAAAGCGCACGTGCATGCCCCCACTCGAGACAAGGCCTGACTCCCCTGGGGAGACACAGAAGCACCCCAAGAACCATGGCAACACTGGAGAGGAATCCTCAGGTTCCGGCCCCGACTCCACACAAGGACTGAGGCCCCGGCATGGACGGGAGAGGAATCCCGAGAGGTCCCCTTGCAACACGCATGGGGACTGGCCTTTCCTGAGGCCACCAGAGCGGGTCCCTGTGGTCCCCGTCGTAACTCGAGAAGACCTGCCGCAACTCGAGAAAATCCAGGAGGTTCTCCCCTCCAGGCGAGATGAGGCCCATTTCCGCTGAGGCGTCTCGAGGCTGATCACACCTCACCTCTGGAACTTCGAAAGGGTCCTTCACACCCTTGGTGCAAATCAAGAAGTTCCCCGACCTAGCCGTCTCCACTCGAGAGGAATCACGAGGGTCCCGCCCACATCCAGAGGAGCCCCGTTTCCGCCTCGTAGCTCGAGATGAGGGATCCTTTCCCTGCTTCGTCGGGAAAGAGTTCCCGGCGTTCCCGTCGCATCTCAAGAGGAGGCCCTCTCAACAGGAACGGCGAGAGGAACTCCAGGGTCGTGCCACCATTCCAAGAGTCCCCCAGATATCTCAGTCCATTCCAGAGGAACCTCTTTTCCCTTCACCGGCTCGTCTTTCACGCCGAGGATCGACTCACACCAAGGTGGCACGTGGCACAGCCCTGTGGGAAAGCCTCGTGGGAAAGCCTCGAGGGACAGCCTCGAGGGAAAGCCACAGATCCCTTGATCCACGTGACAGGAAGAGTGACACTACTGCTGCAGCTCGGGAGGAAAGCGCACGTGCATGCCCCCACTCGAGACGAGGCCTGACTCCCCTGGGGAGACTCAGAAGCACCCCAAGATCCATGGCAACACTGGAGAGCAATCCTCAGGTTCCGGCCCCGACTCCACACAAGGACTGAGGCCCCGGCATGGACGGGAGAGGAATCCCGAGAGGTCCCCTAGCAACTCGCATGGGGACTGGCCTTTCCTGAGGCCACCAGAGCGGGTCCCTGAGGTCCCCGTCGTAACTCGAGAAGACCTGCCGCAACTCGAGAAAATCCAGGAGGTTCTCCCATCCATGCGAGATGAGGCCCATTTCCGCTGAGGCGTCTCGAGGCTGATCACACCTCACCTCTGGAACTTCGAAAGGGTCCTTCACACCCTTGGTGCAAATCAAGAAGTTCCCCGACCTAGCCGTCTCCACTCGAGAGGAATCACGAGGGTCCCGCCCACATCCAGAGGAGCCCCGTTTACACCTCGTAGCTCGAGATGAGGGATCCTTTCCCTGCTTTGTCGGGAAAGAGTCCCCGGCTTTCATGTCGCATCTCAAGAGGAGGCCCTCTCAACAGGAACGGCGAGAGGAACTCCAGGGTCGTGCCACCATTCCAAGAGTCCCCCAGATGTCTCAGTCCATTCCAGAGGAACCTCTTTTCCCTTCACCGGCTCGTCTTTCACGCCGAGGATCGACTCACACCAAGGTGGCACGTGGCACAGCCCTGTGGGAAAGCTTCTTGGGAAAGCCACGAGGGAGAGCCTCGAGGGACAGCCTCGAGGGAAAGCCACAGATCCCTTGATCCACGTGACAGGAAGCGTGACACTACTGCTGCAGCTCGGGAGGAAAGCGCACGTGCATGCCCCCACTCGAGACGAGGCCTGACTCCCCTGGGGAGACTCAGAAGCACCCCAAGATCCATGGCAACACTGGAGAGGAATCCTCAGGTTCCGGCCCCGACTCCACACAAGGACTGAGGCCCCGGCATGGACGGGAGAGGAATCCCGAGCGGTCCCCTAGCAACTCGCATGGGGACCGGCCTTTCCTGAGGCCACCAGAGCGGGTCCCTGAGGTCCCCGTCGTAACTCGAGAAGACCTGCCGCAACTCGAGAAAATCCAGGAGGTTCTCCCCTCCAGGCGAGATGAGGCCCATTTCCGCTGAGACGTCTCGAGGCTGATCACACCTCACCTCTGGAACTTCGAAAGGGTCCTTCACACCCTTGGTGCAAATCAAGAAGTTCCCCGACCTAGCCGTCTCCACTCGAGAGGAATCACGAGGGTCCCGCCCACATCCAGAGGAGCCCCGTTTCCGCCTCGTAGCTCGAGATGAGGGATCCTTTCCCTGCTTCGTCGGGAAAGAGTCCCCGGCGTTCCCGTCGCATCTCAAGAGGAGGCCCTCTCAACAGGAACGGCGAGAGGAACTCCAGGGTCGTGCCACCATTCCAAGAGTCCCCCAGATGTCTCAGTCCATTCCAGAGGAACCTCTTTTCCCTTCACCGGTTCGTCTTTCACGCCGAGGATCGACTCACACCAATGTGGCACGTGGCACAGCCCTGTGGGAAAGCCTCGTGGGAAAGCCTCGAGGGACAGCCTCGAGGGAAAGCCACAGATCCCTTGATCCACGTGACAGGAAGCGTGACACTACTGCTGCAGCTCGGGAGGAAAGCGCACGTGCATGCCCCCACTCGAGACAAGGCCTGACTCCCCTGGGGAGACACAGAAGCACCCCAAGAACCATGGCAACACTGGAGAGGAATCCTCAGGTTCCGGCCCCGACTCCACACAAGGACTGAGGCCCCGGCATGGACGGGAGAGGAATCCCGAGAGGTCCCCTTGCAACACGCATGGGGACTGGCCTTTCCTGAGGCCACCAGAGCGGGTCCCTGTGGTCCCCGTCGTAACTCGAGAAGACCTGCCGCAACTCGAGAAAATCCAGGAGGTTCTCCCCTCCAGGCGAGATGAGGCCCATTTCCGCTGAGGCGTCTCGAGGCTGATCACACCTCACCTCTGGAACTTCGAAAGGGTCCTTCACACCCTTGGTGCAAATCAAGAAGTTCCCCGACCTAGCCGTCTCCACTCGAGAGGAATCACGAGGGTCCCGCCCACATCCAGAGGAGCCCCGTTTCCGCCTCGTAGCTCGAGATGAGGGATCCTTTCCCTGCTTCGTCGGGAAAGAGTTCCCGGCGTTCCCGTCGCATCTCAAGAGGAGGCCCTCTCAACAGGAACGGCGAGAGGAACTCCAGGGTCGTGCCACCATTCCAAGAGTCCCCCAGATATCTCAGTCCATTCCAGAGGAACCTCTTTTCCCTTCACCGGCTCGTCTTTCACGCCGAGGATCGACTCACACCAAGGTGGCACGTGGCACAGCCCTGTGGGAAAGCCTCGTGGGAAAGCCTCGAGGGACAGCCTCGAGGGAAAGCCACAGATCCCTTGATCCACGTGACAGGAAGAGTGACACTACTGCTGCAGCTCGGGAGGAAAGCGCACGTGCATGCCCCCACTCGAGACGAGGCCTGACTCCCCTGGGGAGACTCAGAAGCACCCCAAGATCCATGGCAACACTGGAGAGCAATCCTCAGGTTCCGGCCCCGACTCCACACAAGGACTGAGGCCCCGGCATGGACGGGAGAGGAATCCCGAGAGGTCCCCTAGCAACTCGCATGGGGACTGGCCTTTCCTGAGGCCACCAGAGCGGGTCCCTGAGGTCCCCGTCGTAACTCGAGAAGACCTGCCGCAACTCGAGAAAATCCAGGAGGTTCTCCCATCCAGGCGAGATGAGGCCCATTTCCGCTGAGGCGTCTCGAGGCTGATCACACCTCACCTCTGGAACTTCGAAAGGGTCCTTCACACCCTTGGTGCAAATCAAGAAGTTCCCCGACCTAGCCGTCTCCACTCGAGAGGTATCACGAGGGTCCCGCCCACATCCAGAGGAGCCCCGTTTCCGCCTCGTAGCTCGAGATGAGGGATCCTTTCCCTGCTTTGTCGGGAAAGAGTCCCCGGCTTTCATGTCGCATCTCAAGAGGAGGCCCTCTCAACAGGAACGGCGAGAGGAACTCCAGGGTCGTGCCACCATTCCAAGAGTCCCCCAGATGTCTCAGTCCATTCCAGAGGAACCTCTTTTCCCTTCACCGGCTCGTCTTTCACGCCGAGGATCGACTCACACCAAGGTGGCACGTGGCACAGCCCTGTGGGAAAGCCTCTTGGGAAAGCCACGAGGGAGAGCCTCGAGGGACAGCCTCGAGGGAAAGCCACAGATCCCTTGATCCACGTGACAGGAAGCGTGACACTACTGCTGCAGCTCGGGAGGAAAGCGCACGTGCATGCCCCCACTCGAGACAAGGCCTGACTCCCCTGGGGAGACTCAGAAGCACCCCAAGATCCATGGCAACACTGGAGAGGAATCCTCAGGTTCCGGCCCCGACTCCACACAAGGACTGAGGCCCCGGCATGGACGGGAGAGGAATCCCGAGAGGTCCCCTAGCAACTCGCATGGGGACTGGCCTTTCCTGAGGCCACCAGAGCGGGTCCCTGAGGTCCCCGTCGTAACTCGAGAAGACCTGCCGCAACTCGAGAAAATCCAGGAGGTTCTCCCCTCCAGGCGAGATGAGGCCCATTTCCGCTGAGACGTCTCGAGGCTGATCACACCTCACCTCTGGAACTTCGAAAGGGTCCTTCACACCCTTGGTGCAAATCAAGAAGTTCCCCGACCTAGCCGTCTCCACTCGAGAGGAATCACGAGTTTCCCGCCCACATCCAGAGGAGCCCCGTTTCCGCCTCGTAGCTCGAGATGAGGGATCCTTTCCCTGCTTCGTCGGGAAAGAGTCCCCGGCGTTCCCATCGCATCTCAAGAGGAGGCCCTCTCATCAGGAACGGCGAGAGGAACTCCAGGGTCGTGCCACCATTCCAAGAGTCCCCCAGATGTCTCAGTCCATTCCAGAGGAACCTCTTTTCTCTTCACCGGCTCGTCTTTCACGCCGATGATCGACTCACACCAAGGTGGCACGTGGCACAGCCCTGTGGGAAAGCCTCGTGGGAAAGCCTCGAGGGACAGCATCGAGCGAAAGCCACAGATCCCTTGATGCACGTGACAGGAAGCGGGACACTACTGCTGCAGCTCGGGAGGAAAACGCACGTGCATGCCCCCACTCGAGACGAGGCCTGACTCCCCTGGGGAGACTCAGAAGCACCCCAAGATCCATGGCAACACTGGAGAGGAATCCTCAGGTTTCGGCCCCGACTCCACACAAGGACTGAGGCCCCGGCATGGACGGGAGAGGAATCCCGAGCGGTCCCCTAGCAACTCGCATGGGGACCGGCCTTTCCTGAGGCCACCAGAGCGGGTCCCTGAGGTCCCCGTCGTAACTCGAGAAGACCTGCCGCAACTCAAGAAAATCCAGGAGGTTCTCCCCTCCAGGCGAGATGAGGCCCATTTCCGCTGAGGCGTCTCGAGGCTGATCACACCTCACCTCTGGAACTTCGAAAGGGTCCTTCACACCCTTGGTGCAAATCAAGAAGTTCCCCGACCTAGCCGTCTCCACTCGAGAGGAATCACGAGGGTCCCGCCCACATCCAGAGGAGCCCCGTTTCCGCCTCGTAGCTCGAGATGAGGGATCCTTTCCCTGCTTCGTCGGGAAAGAGTCCCCGGCGTTCCCGTCGCATCTCAAGAGGAGGCCCTCTCAACAGGAACGGCGAGAGGAACTCCAGGGTCGTGCCACCATTCCAAGAGTCCCCCAGATGTCTCAGTCCATTCCAGAGGAACCTCTTTTCCCTTCACCGGTTCGTCTTTCACGCCGAGGATCGACTCACACCAATGTGGCACGTGGCACAGCCCTGTGGGAAAGCCTCGTGGGAAAGCCTCGAGGGACAGCCTCGAGGGAAAGCCACAGATCCCTTGATCCACGTGACAGGAAGCGTGACACTACTGCTGCAGCTCGGGAGGAAAGCGCACGTGCATGCCCCCACTCGAGACAAGGCCTGACTCCCCTGGGGAGACACAGAAGCACCCCAAGAACCATGGCAACACTGGAGAGGAATCCTCAGGTTCCGGCCCCGACTCCACACAAGGACTGAGGCCCCGGCATGGACGGGAGAGGAATCCCGAGAGGTCCCCTTGCAACACGCATGGGGACTGGCCTTTCCTGAGGCCACCAGAGCGGGTCCCTGTGGTCCCCGTCGTAACTCGAGAAGACCTGCCGCAACTCGAGAAAATCCAGGAGGTTCTCCCCTCCAGGCGAGATGAGGCCCATTTCAGCTGAGGCGTCTCGAGGCTGATCACACCTCACCTCTGGAACTTCGAAAGGGTCCTTCACACCCTTGGTGCAAATCAAGAAGTTCCCCGACCTAGCCGTCTCCACTCGAGAGGAATCACGAGGGTCCCGCCCACATCCAGAGGAGCCCCGTTTCCGCCTCGTAGCTCGAGATGAGGGATCCTTTCCCTGCTTCGTCGGGAAAGAGTCCCCGGCGTTCCCATCGCATCTCAAGAGGAGGCCCTCTCAACAGGAACGGCGAGAGGAACTCCAGGGTCGTGCCACCATTCCAAGAGTCCCCCAGATGTCTCAGTCCATTCCAGAGGAACCTCTTTTCTCTTCACCGGCTCGTCTTTCACGCCGATGATCGACTCACACCAAGGTGGCACGTGGCACAGCCCTGTGGGAAAGCCTCGTGGGAAAGCCTCGAGGGACAGCATCGAGCGAAAGCCACAGATCCCTTGATGCACGTGACAGGAAGCGGGACACTACTGCTGCAGCTCGGGAGGAAAACGCACGTGCATGCCCCCACTCGAGACGAGGCCTGACTCCCCTGGGGAGACTCAGAAGCACCCCAAGATCCATGGCAACACTGGAGAGGAATCCTCAGGTTTCGGCCCCGACTCCACACAAGGACTGAGGCCCCGGCATGGACGGGAGAGGAATCCCGAGCGGTCCCCTAGCAACTCGCATGGGGACCGGCCTTTCCTGAGGCCACCAGAGCGGGTCCCTGAGGTCCCCGTCGTAACTCGAGAAGACCTGCCGCAACTCGAGAAAATCCAGGAGGTTCTCCCCTCCAGGCGAGATGAGGCCCATTTCCGCTGAGGCATCTCGAGGCTGATCACACCTCACCTCTGGAACTTCGAAAGGGTCCTTCACACCCTTGGTGCAAATCAAGAAGTTCCCCGACCTAGCCGTCTCCACTCGAGAGGAATCACGAGGGTCCCGCCCACATCCAGAGGAGCCCCGTTTCCGCCTCGTAGCTCGAGATGAGGGATCCTTTCCCTGCTTCGTCGGGAAAGAGTCCCCGGCGTTCCCGTCGCATCTCAAGAGGAGGCCCTCTCAACAGGAACGGCGAGAGGAACTCCAGGGTCGTGCCACCATTCCAAGAGTCCCCCAGATGTCTCAGTCCATTCCAGAGGAAC
Source organism: Budorcas taxicolor (assembly GCF_023091745.1). Classification (NCBI taxonomy): domain Eukaryota; kingdom Metazoa; phylum Chordata; class Mammalia; order Artiodactyla; family Bovidae; genus Budorcas; species Budorcas taxicolor. The sequence continues at coordinate 768,605 of NC_068927.1, read as the reverse complement.
CTCTTTTCCCTTCACCGGTTCGTCTTTCACGCCGAGGATCGACTCACACCAATGTGGCACGTGGCACAGCCCTGTGGGAAAGCCTCGTGGGAAAGCCTCGAGGGACAGCCTCGAGGGAAAGCCACAGATCCCTTGATCCACGTGACAGGAAGCGTGACACTACTGCTGCAGCTCGGGAGGAAAGCGCACGTGCATGCCCCCACTCGAGACAAGGCCTGACTCCCCTGGGGAGACACAGAAGCACCCCAAGAACCATGGCAACACTGGAGAGGAATCCTCAGGTTCCGGCCCCGACTCCACACAAGGACTGAGGCCCCGGCATGGACGGGAGAGGAATCCCGAGAGGTCCCCTTGCAACACGCATGGGGACTGGCCTTTCCTGAGGCCACCAGAGCGGGTCCCTGTGGTCCCCGTCGTAACTCGAGAAGACCTGCCGCAACTCGAGAAAATCCAGGAGGTTCTCCCCTCCAGGCGAGATGAGGCCCATTTCCGCTGAGGCGTCTCGAGGCTGATCACACCTCACCTCTGGAACTTCGAAAGGGTCCTTCACACCCTTGGTGCAAATCAAGAAGTTCCCCGACCTAGCCGTCTCCACTCGAGAGGAATCACGAGGGTCCCGCCCACATCCAGAGGAGCCCCGTTTCCGCCTCGTAGCTCGAGATGAGGGATCCTTTCCCTGCTTCGTCGGGAAAGAGTTCCCGGCGTTCCCGTCGCATCTCAAGAGGAGGCCCTCTCAACAGGAACGGCGAGAGGAACTCCAGGGTCGTGCCACCATTCCAAGAGTCCCCCAGATATCTCAGTCCATTCCAGAGGAACCTCTTTTCCCTTCACCGGCTCGTCTTTCACGCCGAGGATCGACTCACACCAAGCTGGCACGTGGCACAGCCCTGTGGGAAAGCCTCGTGGGAAAGCCTCGAGGGACAGCCTCGAGGGAAAGCCACAGATCCCTTGATCCACGTGACAGGAAGAGTGACACTACTGCTGCAGCTCGGGAGGAAAGCGCACGTGCATGCCCCCACTCGAGACGAGGCCTGACTCCCCTGGGGAGACTCAGAAGCACCCCAAGATCCATGGCAACACTGGAGAGCAATCCTCAGGTTCCGGCCCCGACTCCACACAAGGACTGAGGCCCCGGCATGGACGGGAGAGGAATCCCGAGAGGTCCCCTAGCAACTCGCATGGGGACTGGCCTTTCCTGAGGCCACCAGAGCGGGTCCCTGAGGTCCCCGTCGTAACTCGAGAAGACCTGCCGCAACTCGAGAAAATCCAGGAGGTTCTCCCATCCATGCGAGATGAGGCCCATTTCCGCTGAGGCGTCTCGAGGCTGATCACACCTCACCTCTGGAACTTCGAAAGGGTCCTTCACACCCTTGGTGCAAATCAAGAAGTTCCCCGACCTAGCCGTCTCCACTCGAGAGGAATCACGAGGGTCCCGCCCACATCCAGAGGAGCCCCGTTTACACCTCGTAGCTCGAGATGAGGGATCCTTTCCCTGCTTTGTCGGGAAAGAGTCCCCGGCTTTCATGTCGCATCTCAAGAGGAGGCCCTCTCAACAGGAACGGCGAGAGGAACTCCAGGGTCGTGCCACCATTCCAAGAGTCCCCCAGATGTCTCAGTCCATTCCAGAGGAACCTCTTTTCCCTTCACCGGCTCGTCTTTCACGCCGAGGATCGACTCACACCAAGGTGGCACGTGGCACAGCCCTGTGGGAAAGCCTCTTGGGAAAGCCACGAGGGAGAGCCTCGAGGGACAGCCTCGAGGGAAAGCCACAGATCCCTTGATCCACGTGACAGGAAGCGTGACACTACTGCTGCAGCTCGGGAGGAAAGCGCACGTGCATGCCCCCACTCGAGACGAGGCCTGACTCCCCTGGGGAGACTCAGAAGCACCCCAAGATCCATGGCAACACTGGAGAGGAATCCTCAGGTTCCGGCCCCGACTCCACACAAGGACTGAGGCCCCGGCATGGACGGGAGAGGAATCCCGAGCGGTCCCCTAGCAACTCGCATGGGGACCGGCCTTTCCTGAGGCCACCAGAGCGGGTCCCTGAGGTCCCCGTCGTAACTCGAGAAGACCTGCCGCAACTCGAGAAAATCCAGGAGGTTCTCCCCTCCAGGCGAGATGAGGCCCATTTCCGCTGAGGCGTCTCGAGGCTGATCACACCTCACCTCTGGAACTTCGAAAGGGTCCTTCACACCCTTGGTGCAAATCAAGAAGTTCCCCGACCTAGCCGTCTCCACTCGAGAGGAATCACGAGTTTCCCGCCCACATCCAGAGGAGCCCCGTTTCCGCCTCGTAGCTCGAGATGAGGGATCCTTTCCCTGCTTCGTCGGGAAAGAGTCCCCGGCGTTCCCGTCGCATCTCAAGAGGAGGCCCTCTCAACAGGAACGGCGAGAGGAACTCCAGGGTCGTGCCACCATTCCAAGAGTCCCCCAGATGTCTCAGTCCATTCCAGAGGAACCTCTTTTCCCTTCACCGGTTCGTCTTTCACGCCGAGGATCGACTCACACCAATGTGGCACGTGGCACAGCCCTGTGGGAAAGCCTCGTGGGAAAGCCTCGAGGGACAGCCTCGAGGGAAAGCCACAGATCCCTTGATCCACGTGACAGGAAGCGTGACACTACTGCTGCAGCTCGGGAGGAAAGCGCACGTGCATGCCCCCACTCGAGACAAGGCCTGACTCCCCTGGGGAGACACAGAAGCACCCCAAGAACCATGGCAACACTGGAGAGGAATCCTCAGGTTCCGGCCCCGACTCCACACAAGGACTGAGGCCCCGGCATGGACGGGAGAGGAATCCCGAGAGGTCCCCTTGCAACACGCATGGGGACTGGCCTTTCCTGAGGCCACCAGAGCGGGTCCCTGTGGTCCCCGTCGTAACTCGAGAAGACCTGCCGCAACTCGAGAAAATCCAGGAGGTTCTCCCCTCCAGGCGAGATGAGGCCCATTTCCGCTGAGGCGTCTCGAGGCTGATCACACCTCACCTCTGGAACTTCGAAAGGGTCCTTCACACCCTTGGTGCAAATCAAGAAGTTCCCCGACCTAGCCGTCTCCACTCGAGAGGAATCACGAGGGTCCCGCCCACATCCAGAGGAGCCCCGTTTCCGCCTCGTAGCTCGAGATGAGGGATCCTTTCCCTGCTTCGTCGGGAAAGAGTTCCCGGCGTTCCCGTCGCATCTCAAGAGGAGGCCCTCTCAACAGGAACGGCGAGAGGAACTCCAGGGTCGTGCCACCATTCCAAGAGTCCCCCAGATATCTCAGTCCATTCCAGAGGAACCTCTTTTCCCTTCACCGGCTCGTCTTTCACGCCGAGGATCGACTCACACCAAGGTGGCACGTGGCACAGCCCTGTGGGAAAGCCTCGTGGGAAAGCCTCGAGGGACAGCCTCGAGGGAAAGCCACAGATCCCTTGATCCACGTGACAGGAAGAGTGACACTACTGCTGCAGCTCGGGAGGAAAGCGCACGTGCATGCCCCCACTCGAGACGAGGCCTGACTCCCCTGGGGAGACTCAGAAGCACCCCAAGATCCATGGCAACACTGGAGAGCAATCCTCAGGTTCCGGCCCCGACTCCACACAAGGACTGAGGCCCCGGCATGGACGGGAGAGGAATCCCGAGAGGTCCCCTAGCAACTCGCATGGGGACTGGCCTTTCCTGAGGCCACCAGAGCGGGTCCCTGAGGTCCCCGTCGTAACTCGAGAAGACCTGCCGCAACTCGAGAAAATCCAGGAGGTTCTCCCATCCAGGCGAGATGAGGCCCATTTCCGCTGAGGCGTCTCGAGGCTGATCACACCTCACCTCTGGAACTTCGAAAGGGTCCTTCACACCCTTGGTGCAAATCAAGAAGTTCCCCGACCTAGCCGTCTCCACTCGAGAGGAATCAAGAGGGTCCCGCCCACATCCAGAGGAGCCCCGTTTCCGCCTCGTAGCTCGAGATGAGGGATCCTTTCCCTGCTTTGTCGGGAAAGAGTCCCCGGCTTTCATGTCGCATCTCAAGAGGAGGCCCTCTCAACAGGAACGGCGAGAGGAACTCCAGGGTCGTGCCACCATTCCAAGAGTCCCCCAGATGTCTCAGTCCATTCCAGAGGAACCTCTTTTCCCTTCACCGGCTCGTCTTTCACGCCGAGGATCGACTCACACCAAGGTGGCACGTGGCACAGCCCTGTGGGAAAGCCTCTTGGGAAAGCCACGAGGGAGAGCCTCGAGGGACAGCCTAGAGGGAAAGCCACAGATCCCTTGATCCACGTGACAGGAAGCGTGACACTACTGCTGCAGCTCGGGAGGAAAGCACACGTGCATGCCCCCACTCGAGACAAGGCCTGACTCCCCTGGGGAGACACAGAAGCACCCCAAGAACCATGGCAACACTGGAGAGGAATCCTCAGGTTCCGGCCCCGACTCCACACAAGGACTGAGTCCCCGGCATGGACGGGAGAGGAATCCCGAGAGGTCCCCTGGCAACACGTATGGGGACTGGCCTTTCCTGAGGCCACCAGAGCGGGTCCCTGTGGTCCCCGTCGTAACTCGAGAAGACCTGCCGCAACTCGAGAAAATCCAGGAGGTTCTCCCCTCCAGGCAAGATGAGGCCCATTTCCGCTGAGGTGTCTCGAGGCTGATCACACCTCACCTCTGGAACTTCAAAAGGGTCCTTCACACCCTTGGTGCAAATCAAGAAGTTCCCCGACCTAGGCGTCTCCACTCGAGAGGAATCACGAGGGTCCCGCCCACATCCAGAGGAGCCCCGTTTCCGCCTCGTAGCTCGAGATGAGGGATCCTTTCCCTGCTCTGTCGGGAAAGAGTTCCCGGCGTTCCCGTCGCATCTCAAGAGGAGGCCCTCTCAACAGGAACGGCGAGAGGAACTCCAGGGTCGTGCCACCATTCCAAGAGCCCCCAGATGTCTCAGTCCATTCCAGAGGAACCTCTTTTCCCTTCACCGGCTCGTCTTTCACGCCGAGGATCGATTCACAAAAAGGTGGCACGTGGCACAGCCCTGTGGGAAAGCCTCGTGGGAAAGCCTGAAGGGACAGCCTCGAGGGAAAGCCACAGATCCCTTGATCCACGTGACAGGAAGCGTGACACTACTGCTGCAGCTCGGGAGGAAAGCGCACGTGCATGCCCCCACTCGAGACGAGGCCTGACTCCCCTGGGGAGACTCAGAAGCACCCCAAGATCCATGGCAACACTGGAGAGCAATCCTCAGGTTCCGGCCCCGACTCCACACAAGGACTGAGGCCCCGGCATGGACGGGAGAGGAATCCCGAGAGGTCCCCTAGCAACACGTATGGGGACTGGCCTTTCCTGAGGCCACCAGAGCGGGTCCCTGTGGTCCCCGTCGTAACTCGAGAAGACCTGCCGCAACTCGAGAAAATCCAGGAGGTTCTCCCCTCCAGGCAAGATGAGGCCCATTTCCGCTGAGGTGTCTCGAGGCTGATCACACCTCACCTCTGGAACTTCAAAAGGGTCCTTCACACCCTTGGTGCAAATCAAGAAGTTCCCCGACCTAGCCGTCTCCACTCGAGAGGAATCACGAGGGTCCCGCCCACATCCAGAGGAGCCCCGTTTCCGCCTCGTAGCTCGAGATGAGGGATCTTTTCCCTGCTTCGTCGGGAAAGAGTTCCCGGCGTTCCCGTCGCATCTCAAGAGGAGGCCCTCTCAACAGGAACGGCGAGAGGAACTCCAGGGTCGTGCCACCATTCCAAGAGTCCCCCAGATGTCTCAGTCCATTCCAGAGGAACCTCTTTTCCCTTCACCGGCTCGTCTTTCACGCCGAGGATCGACTCACACCAAGGTGGCACGTGGCACAGCCCTGTGGGAAAGCCTCGTGGGAAAGCCTCGAGGGACAGCATCGAGCGAAAGCCACAGATCCCTTGATGCACGTGACAGGAAGCGGGACACTACTGCTGCAGCTCGGGAGGAAAGCGCACGTGCATGCCCCCACTCGAGACGAGGCCTGACTCCCCTGGGGAGACTCAGAAGCACCCCAAGATCCATGGCAACACTGGAGAGGAATCCTCAGGTTTCGGCCCCGACTCCACACAAGGACTGAGGCCCCGGCATGGACGGGAGAGGAATCCCGAGCGGTCCCCTAGCAACTCGCATGGGGACCGGCCTTTCCTGAGGCCACCAGAGCGGGTCCCTGAGGTCCCCGTCGTAACTCGAGAAGACCTGCCGCAACTCGAGAAAATCCAGGAGGTTCTCCCCTCCAGGCGAGATGAGGCCCATTTCCGCTGAGGCGTCTCGAGGCTGATCACACCTCACCTCTGGAACTTCGAAAGGGTCCTTCACACCCTTGGTGCAAAGCAAGAAGTTCCCCGACCTAGCCGTCTCCACTCGAGAGGAATCACGAGGATCCCGCCCACATCCAGAAGAGCCCCGTTTACACCTCGTAGCTCGAGATGAGGGATCCTTTCCCTGCTTCGTCGGGAAAGAGTCCCCGGCGTTCCCGTCGCATCTCAAGAGGAGGCCCTCTCAACAGGAACGGCGAGAGGAACTCCAGGGTCGTGCCACCATTCCAAGAGTCCCCCAGATGTCTCAGTCCATTCCAGAGGAACCTCTTTTCCCTTCACCGGTTCGTCTTTCACGCCGAGGATCGACTCACACCAAGGTGGCACGTGGCACAGCCCTGTGGGAAAGCCTCGTGGGAAAGCCTCGAGGGACAGCCTCGAGGGAAAGCCACAGATCCCTTGATCCACGTGACAGGAAGCATGACATTACTGCTGCAGCTCGGGAGGAAAGCGGACGTGCATGCCCCCACTCGAGACAAGGCCTGACTCCCCTGGGGAGACACAGAAGCACCCCAAGAACCATGGCAACACTGGAGAGGAATCCTCAGGTTCCGGCCCCGACTCCACACAAGGACTGAGGCCCCGGCATGGACGGGAGAGGAATCCCGAGAGGTCCCCTAGCAACACGTATGGGGACTGGCCTTTCCTGAGGCCACCAGAGCGGGTCCCTGTGGTCCCCGTCGTAACTCGAGAAGACTTGCCGCAACTCGAGAAAATCCAGGAGGTTCTCCCCTCCAGGCGAGATGAGGCCCATTTCCGCTGAGGTGTCTCGAGGCTGATCACACCTCACCTCTGGAACTTCAAAAGGGTCCTTCACACCCTTGGTGCAAATCAAGAAGTTCCCCGACCTAGCCGTCTCCACTCGAGAGGAATCACGAGGGTCCCGCCCACATCCAGGGGAGCCCCGTTTCCCCCTCGTAGCTCGAGATGAGGGATCCTTTCCCTGCTTCGTCGGGAAAGAGTTCCCGGCGTTCCCGTCGCATCTCAAGAGGAGGCCCTCTCAACAGGAACGGCGAGAGGAACTCCAGGGTCGTGCCACCATTCCAAGAGTCCCCCAGATGTCTCAGTCCATTCCAGAGGAACCTCTTTTCCCTTCACCAGCTCGTCTTTCACGCCGAGGATCGACCCACACCAAGGTGGCACGTGGCACAGCCCTGTGGGAAAGCCTCTTGGGAAAGCCACGAGGGAGAGCCTCGAGGGACAGCCTCGAGGGAAAGCCACAGATCCCTTGATCCACGTGAAAGGAAGCGTGACACTACTGCTGCAGCTCGGGAGGAAAGCGCACGTGCATGCCCCCACTCGAGACGAGGCCTGACTCCCCTGGGGAGACTCAGAAGCACCCCAAGATCCATGGCAACACTGGAGAGCAATCCTCAGGTTCCGGCCCCGACTCCACACAAGGACTGAGGCCCCGGCATGGACGGGAGAGGAATCCCGAGAGGTCCCCTAGCAACACGCATGGGGACTGGCCTTTCCTGAGGCCACCAGAGCGGGTACCTGAGGTCCCCGTCGTAACTCGAGAAGACCTGCCGCAACTCGAGAAAATCCAGGAGGTTCTCCCCTCCAGGCGAGATGAGGCCCATTTCCGCTGAGGCGTCTCGAGGCTGATCACACCTCACCTCTGGAACTTCGAAAGGGTCCTTCACACCCTTGGTGCAAATCAAGAAGTTCCCCGACCTAGCCGTCTCCACTCGAGAGGAATCACGAGGGTCCCGCCCACATCCAGAGGAGCCCCGTTTCCGCCTCGTAGCTCGAGATGAGGGATCCTTTCCCTGCTTCGTCGGGAAAGAGTTCCCGGCGTTCCCGTCGCATCTCAAGAGGAGCCCCTCTCAACAGGAACGGCGAGAGGAACTCTAGGGTCGTGCCACCATTCCAAGAGTCCCCCATATGTCTCAGTCCATTCCAGAGGAAACTCTTTTCCCTTCACCGGCTCGTCTTTCACGCCGAGGATCGACTCACACCAAGGTGGCACGTGGCACAGCCCTGTGGGAAAGCCTCGTGGGAAAGCCTCGAGGGACAGCCTCGAGGGAAAGCCACAGATCCCTTGATCCACGTGACAGGAAGCGTGACACTACTGCTGCAGCTCGGGAGGAAAGCGCACGAGCATGCCCCCACTCGAGACGAGGCCTGACTCCCCTGGGGAGACTCAGAAGCACCCCAAGATCCATGGCAACACTGGAGAGGAATCCTCAGGTTCCGGCCCCGACTCCACACAAGGACTGAGGCCCCGGCATGGACGGGAGAGGAATCCCGAGAGGTCCCCTAGCAACTCGCATGGGGACTGGCCTTTCCTGAGGCCACCAGAGCGGGTCCCTGAGGTCCCCGTCGTAACTCGAGAAGACCTGCCGCAACTCGAGAAAATCCAGGAGGTTCTCCCCTCCAGGCGAGATGAGGCCCATTTCCGCTGAGACGTCTCGAGGCTGATCACACCTCACCTCTGGAACTTCGAAAGGGTCCTTCACACCCTTGGTGCAAATCAAGAAGTTCCCTGACCTAGCCGTCTCCACTCGAGAGGAATCACGAGGGTCCCGCCCACATCCAGAGGAGCCCCGTTTCCGCCTCGTAGCTCGAGATGAGGGATCCTTTCCCTGCTTCGTCGGGAAAGAGTCCCCGGCGTTCCCGTCGCATCTCAAGAGGAGGCCCTCTCAACAGGAACGGCGAGAGGAACTCCAGGGTCGTGCCACCATTCCAAGAGTCCCCCAGATGTCTCAGTCCATTCCAGAGGAACCTCTTTTCCCTTCACCGGTTCGTCTTTCACGCCGAGGATCGACTCACACCAAGGTGGCACGTGGCACAGCCCTGTGGGAAAGCCTCGTGGGAAAGCCTCGAGGGACAGCCTCGAGGGAAAGCCACAGATCCCTTGATCCACGTGACAGGAAGCGTGACACTACTGCTGCAGCTCGGGAGGAAAGCACACGTGCATGCCCCCACTCGAGACAAGGCCTGACTCCCCTGGGGAGACACAGAAGCACCCCAAGAACCATGGCAACACTGGAGAGGAATCCTCAGGTTCCGGCCCCGACTCCACACAAGGACTGAGGCCCCGGCATGGACGGGAGAGGAATCCCGAGAGGTCCCCTAGCAACACGTATGGGGACTGGCCTTTCCTGAGGCCACCAGAGCGGGTCCCTGTGGTCCCCGTCGTAACTCGAGAAGACCTGCCGCAACTCGAGAAAATCCAGGAGGTTCTCCCCTCCAGGCAAGATGAGGCCCATTTCCGCTGAGGTGTCTCGAGGCTGATCACACCTCACCTCTGGAACTTCAAAAGGGTCCTTCACACCCTTGGTGCAAATCAAGAAGTTCCCCGACCTAGCCGTCTCCACTCGAGAGGAATCACGAGGGTCCCGCCCACATCCAGAGGAGCCCCGTTTCCGCCTCGTAGCTCGAGATGAGGGATCTTTTCCCTGCTTCGTCGGGAAAGAGTTCCCGGCGTTCCCGTCGCATCTCAAGAGGAGGCCCTCTCAACAGGAACGGCGAGAGGAACTCCAGGGTCGTGCCACCATTCCAAGAGTCCCCCAGATGTCTCAGTCCATTCCAGAGGAACCTCTTTTCTCTTCACCGGCTCGTCTTTCACGCCGAGGATCGACTCACACCAAGGTGGCACGTGGCACAGCCCTGTGGGAAAGCCTCGTGGGAAAGCCTCGAGGGACAGCATCGAGCGAAAGCCACAGATCCCTTGATGCACGTGACAGGAAGCGGGACACTACTGCTGCAGCTCGGGAGGAAAACGCACGTGCATGCCCCCACTCGAGACGAGGCCTGACTCCCCTGGGGAGACTCAGAAGCACCCCAAGATCCATGGCAACACTGGAGAGGAATCCTCAGGTTTCGGCCCCGACTCCACACAAGGACTGAGGCCCCGGCATGGACGGGAGAGGAATCCCGAGCGGTCCCCTAGCAACTCGCATGGGGATCGGCCTTTCCTGAGGCCACCAGAGCGGGTCCCTGAGGTCCCCGTCGTAACTCGAGAAGACCTGCCGCAACTCGAGAAAATCCAGGAGGTTCTCCCCTCCAGGCGAGATGAGGCCCATTTCCGCTGAGGCGTCTCGAGGCTGATCACACCTCACCTCTGGAACTTCGAAAGGGTCCTCCACACCCTTGGTGCAAAGCAAGAAGTTCCCCGACCTAGCCGTCTCCACTCGAGAGGAATCACGAGGATCCCGCCCACATCCAGAAGAGCCCCGTTTCCGCCTCGTAGCTCGAGATGAGGGATCCTTTCCCTGCTTCGTCGGGAAAGAGTCCCCGGCGTTCCCGTCGCATCTCAAGAGGAGGCCCTCTCAACAGGAACGGCGAGAGGAACTCCAGGGTCGTGCCACCATTCCAAGAGTCCCCCAGATGTCTCAGTCCATTCCAGAGGAACCTCTTTTCCCTTCACCGGTTCGTCTTTCACGCCGAGGATCGACTCACACCAATGTGGCACGTGGCACAGCCCTGTGGGAAAGCCTCGTGGGAAAGCCTCGAGGGACAGCCTCGAGGGAAAGCCACAGATCCCTTGATCCACGTGACAGGAAGCGTGACACTACTGCTGCAGCTCGGGAGGAAAGCGCACGTGCATGCCCCCACTCGAGACAAGGCCTGACTCCCCTGGGGAGACACAGAAGCACCCCAAGAACCATGGCAACACTGGGGAGGAATCCTCAGGTTCCGGCCCCGACTCCACACAAGGACTGAGGCCCCGGCATGGACGGGAGAGGAATCCCGAGAGGTCCCCTTGCAACACGCATGGGGACTGGCCTTTCCTGAGGCCACCAGAGCGGGTCCCTGTGGTCCCCGTCGTAACTCGAGAAGACCTGCCGCAACTCGAGAAAATCCAGGAGGTTCTCCCCTCCAGGCGAGATGAGGCCCATTTCCGCTGAGGCGTCTCGAGGCTGATCACACCTCACCTCTGGAACTTCGAAAGGGTCCTTCACACCCTTGGTGCAAATCAAGAAGTTCCCCGACCTAGCCGTCTCCACTCGAGAGGAATCACGAGGGTCCCGCCCACATCCAGAGGAGCCCCGTTTCCGCCTCGTAGCTCGAGATGAGGGATCCTTTCCCTGCTTCGTCGGGAAAGAGTCCCCGGCGTTCCCGTCGCATCTCAAGAGGAGGCCCTCTCAACAGGAACGGCGAGAGGAACTCCAGGGTCGTGCCACCATTCCAAGAGTCCCCCAGATGTCTCAGTCCATTCCAGAGGAACCTCTTTTCTCTTCACCGGCTCGTCTTTCACGCCGATGATCGACTCACACCAAGGTGGCACGTGGCACAGCCCTGTGGGAAAGCCTCGTGGGAAAGCCTCGAGGGACAGCATCGAGCGAAAGCCACAGATCCCTTGATGCACGTGACAGGAAGCGGGACACTACTGCTGCAGCTCGGGAGGAAAACGCACGTGCATGCCCCCACTCGAGACGAGGCCTGACTCCCCTGGGGAGACTCAGAAGCACCCCAAGATCCATGGCAACACTGGAGAGGAATCCTCAGGTTTCGGCCCCGACTCCACACAAGGACTGAGGCCCCGGCATGGACGGGAGAGGAATCCCGAGCGGTCCCCTAGCAACTCGCATGGGGACCGGCCTTTCCTGAGGCCACCAGAGCGGGTCCCTGAGGTCCCCGTCGTAACTCGAGAAGACCTGCCGCAACTCGAGAAAATCCAGGAGGTTCTCCCCTCCAGGCGAGATGAGGCCCATTTCCGCTGAGGCGTCTCGAGGCTGATCACACCTCACCTCTGGAACTTCGAAAGGGTCCTTCACACCCTTGGTGCAAATCAAGAAGTTCCCCGACCTAGCCGTCTCCACTCGAGAGGAATCACGAGGGTCCCGCCCACATCCAGAGGAGCCCCGTTTCCGCCTCGTAGCTCGAGATGAGGGATCCTTTCCCTGCTTCGTCGGGAAAGAGTCCCCGGCGTTCCCGTCGCATCTCAAGAGGAGGCCCTCTCAACAGGAACGGCGAGAGGAACTCCAGGGTCGTGCCACCATTCCAAGAGTCCCCCAGATGTCTCAGTCCATTCCAGAGGAACCTCTTTTCCCTTCACCGGTTCGTCTTTCACGCCGAGGATCGACTCACACCAATGTGGCACGTGGCACAGCCCTGTGGGAAAGCCTCGTGGGAAAGCCTCGAGGGACAGCCTCGAGGGAAAGCCACAGATCCCTTGATCCACGTGACAGGAAGCGTGACACTACTGCTGCAGCTCGGGAGGAAAGCGCACGTGCATGCCCCCACTCGAGACGAGGCCTGACTCCCCTGGGGAGACACAGAAGCACCCCAAGAACCATGGCAACACTGGAGAGGAATCCTCAGGTTCCGGCCCCGACTCCACACAAGGACTGAGGCCCCGGCATGGACGGGAGAGGAATCCCGAGAGGTCCCCTTGCAACACGCATGGGGACTGGCCTTTCCTGAGGCCACCAGAGCGGGTCCCTGTGGTCCCCGTCGTAACTCGAGAAGACCTGCCGCAACTCGAGAAAATCCAGGAGGTTCTCCCCTCCAGGCGAGATGAGGCCCATTTCCGCTGAGGCGTCTCGAGGCTGATCACACCTCACCTCTGGAACTTCGAAAGGGTCCTTCACACCCTTGGTGCAAATCAAGAAGTTCCCCGACCTAGCCGTCTCCACTCGAGAGGAATCACGAGGGTCCCGCCCACATCCAGAGGAGCCCCGTTTCCGCCTCGTAGCTCGAGATGAGGGATCCTTTCCCTGCTTCGTCGGGAAAGAGTTCCCGGCGTTCCCGTCGCATCTCAAGAGGAGGCCCTCTCAACAGGAACGGCGAGAGGAACTCCAGGGTCGTGCCACCATTCCAAGAGTCCCCCAGATATCTCAGTCCATTCCAGAGGAACCTCTTTTCCCTTCACCGGCTCGTCTTTCACGCCGAGGATCGACTCACACCAAGGTGGCACGCGGCACAGCCCTGTGGGAAAGCCTCGTGGGAAAGCCTCGAGGGACAGCCTCGAGGGAAAGCCACAGATCCCTTGATCCACGTGACAGGAAGAGTGACACTACTGCTGCAGCTCGGGAGGAAAGCGCACGTGCATGCCCCCACTCGAGACGAGGCCTGACTCCCCTGGGGAGACTCAGAAGCACCCCAAGATCCATGGCAACACTGGAGAGCAATCCTCAGGTTCCGGCCCCGACTCCACACAAGGACTGAGGCCCCGGCATGGACGGGAGAGGAATCCCGAGAGGTCCCCTAGCAACTCGCATGGGGACTGGCCTTTCCTGAGGCCACCAGAGCGGGTCCCTGAGGTCCCCGTCGTAACTCGAGAAGACCTGCCGCAACTCGAGAAAATCCAGGAGGTTCTCCCATCCAGGCGAGATGAGGCCCATTTCCGCTGAGGCGTCTCGAGGCTGATCACACCTCACCTCTGGAACTTCGAAAGGGTCCTTCACACCCTTGGTGCAAATCAAGAAGTTCCCCGACCTAGCCGTCTCCACTCGAGAGGAATCACGAGGGTCCCGCCCACATCCAGAGGAGCCCCGTTTACACCTCGTAGCTCGAGATGAGGGATCCTTTCCCTGCTTTGTCGGGAAAGAGTCCCCGGCTTTCATGTCGCATCTCAAGAGGAGGCCCTCTCAACAGGAACGGCGAGAGGAACTCCAGGGTCGTGCCACCATTCCAAGAGTCCCCCAGATGTCTCAGTCCATTCCAGAGGAACCTCTTTTCCCTTCACCGGCTCGTCTTTCACGCCGAGGATCGACTCACACCAAGGTGGCACGTGGCACAGCCCTGTGGGTAAGCCTCTTGGGAAAGCCACGAGGGAGAGCCTCGAGGGACAGCCTCGAGGGAAAGCCACAGATCCCTTGATCCACGTGACAGGAAGCGTGACACTACTGCTGCAGCTCGGGAGGAAAGCGCACGTGCATGCCCCCACTCGAGACAAGGCCTGACTCCCCTGGGGAGACACAGAAGCACCCCAAGAACCATGGCAACACTGGAGAGGAATCCTCAGGTTCCGGCCCCGACTCCACACAAGGACTGAGGCCCCGGCATGGACGGGAGAGGAATCCCGAGAGGTCCCCTTGCAACACGCATGGGGACTGGCCTTTCCTGAGGCCACCAGAGCGGGTCCCTGTGGTCCCCGTCGTAACTCGAGAAGACCTGCCGCAACTCGAGAAAATCCAGGAGGTTCTCCCCTCCAGGCGAGATGAGGCCCATTTCCGCTGAGGCGTCTCGAGGCTGATCACACCTCACCTCTGGAACTTCGAAAGGGTCCTTCACACCCTTGGTGCAAATCAAGAAGTTCCCCGACCTAGCCGTCTCCACTCGAGAGGAATCACGAGGGTCCCGCCCACATCCAGAGGAGCCCCGTTTCCGCCTCGTAGCTCGAGATGAGGGATCCTTTCCCTGCTTCGTCGGGAAAGAGTTCCCGGCGTTCCCGTCGCATCTCAAGAGGAGGCCCTCTCAACAGGAACGGCGAGAGGAACTCCAGGGTCGTGCCACCATTCCAAGAGTCCCCCAGATATCCCAGTCCATTCCAGAGGAACCTCTTTTCCCTTCACCGGCTCGTCTTTCACGCCGAGGATCGACTCACACCAAGGTGGCACGTGGCACAGCCCTGTGGGAAAGCCTCGTGGGAAAGCCTCGAGGGACAGCCTCGAGGGAAAGCCACAGATCCCTTGATCCACGTGACAGGAAGAGTGACACTACTGCTGCAGCTCGGGAGGAAAGCGCACGTGCATGCCCCCACTCGAGACGAGGCCTGACTCCCCTGGGGAGACTCAGAAGCACCCCAAGATCCATGGCAACACTGGAGAGCAATCCTCAGGTTCCGGCCCCGACTCCACACAAGGACTGAGGCCCCGGCATGGACGGGAGAGGAATCCCGAGAGGTCCCCTAGCAACTCGCATGGGGACTGGCCTTTCCTGAGGCCACCAGAGCGGGTCCCTGAGGTCCCCGTCGTAACTCGAGAAGACCTGCCGCAACTCGAGAAAATCCAGGAGGTTCTCCCATCCAGGCGAGATGAGGCCCATTTCCGCTGAGGCGTCTCGAGGCTGATCACACCTCACCTCTGGAACTTCGAAAGGGTCCTTCACACCCTTGGTGCAAATCAAGAAGTTCCCCGACCTAGCCGTCTCCACTCGAGAGGAATCACGAGGGTCCCGCCCACATCCAGAGGAGCCCCGTTTACACCTCGTAGCTCGAGATGAGGGATCCTTTCCCTGCTTTGTCGGGAAAGAGTCCCCGGCTTTCATGTCGCATCTCAAGAGGAGGCCCTCTCAACAGGAACGGCGAGAGGAACTCCAGGGTCGTGCCACCATTCCAAGAGTCCCCCAGATGTCTCAGTCCATTCCAGAGGAACCTCTTTTCCCTTCACCGGCTCGTCTTTCACGCCGAGGATCGACTCACACCAAGGTGGCACGTGGCACAGCCCTGTGGGAAAGCCTCTTGGGAAAGCCACGAGGGAGAGCCTCGAGGGACAGCCTCGAGGGAAAGCCACAGATCCCTTGATCCACGTGACAGGAAGCGTGACACTACTGCTGCAGCTCGGGAGGAAAGCGCACGTGCATGCCCCCACTCGAGACGAGGCCTGACTCCCCTGGGGAGACTCAGAAGCACCCCAAGATCCATGGCAACACTGGAGAGGAATCCTCAGGTTCCGGCCCCGACTCCACACAAGGACTGAGGCCCCGGCATGGACGGGAGAGGAATCCCGAGAGGTCCCCTAGCAACTCGCATGGGGACTGGCCTTTCCTGAGGCCACCAGAGCGGGTCCCTGAGGTCCCCGTCGTAACTCGAGAAGACCTGCCGCAACTCGAGAAAATCCAGGAGGTTCTCCCCTCCAGGCGAGATGAGGCCCATTTCCGCTGAGACGTCTCGAGGCTGATCACACCTCACCTCTGGAACTTCGAAAGGGTCCTTCACACCCTTGGTGCAAATCAAGAAGTTCCCCGACCTAGCCGTCTCCACTCGAGAGGAATCACGAGGGTCCCGCCCACATCCAGAGGAGCCCCGTTTCCGCCTCGTAGCTCGAGATGAGGGATCCTTTCCCTGCTTCGTCGGGAAAGAGTCCCCGGCGTTCCCATCGCATCTCAAGAGGAGGCCCTCTCAACAGGAACGGCGAGAGGAACTCCAGGGTGGTGCCACCATTCCAAGAGTCCCCCAGATGTCTCAGTCCATTCCAGAGGAACCTCTTTTCCCTTCACCGGTTCGTCTTTCACGCCGAGGATCGACTCACACCAAGGTGGCACGTGGCACAGCCCTGTGGGAAAGCCTCGTGGGAAAGCCTCGAGGGACAGCCTCGAGGGAAAGCCACAGATCCCTTGATCCACGTGACAGGAAGCGTGACACTACTGCTGCAGCTCGGGAGGAAAGCGCACGTGCATGCCCCCACTCGAGACAAGGCCTGACTCCCCTGGGGAGACACAGAAGCACCCCAAGAACCATGGCAACACTGGAGAGGAATCCTCAGGTTCCGGCCCCGACTCCACACAAGGACTGAGTCCCCGGCATGGACGGGAGAGGAATCCCGAGAGGTCCCCTAGCAACACGTATGGGGACTGGCCTTTCCTGAGGCCACCAGAGCGGGTCCCTGTGGTCCCCGTCGTAACTCGAGAAGACCTGCCGCAACTCGAGAAAATCCAGGAGGTTCTCCCCTCCAGGCAAGATGAGGCCCATTTCCGCTGAGGTGTCTCGAGGCTGATCACACCTCACCTCTGGAACTTCAAAAGGGTCCTTCACACCCTTGGTGCAAATCAAGAAGTTCCCCGACCTAGCCGTCTCCACTCGAGAGGAATCACGAGGGTCCCGCCCACATCCAGAGGAGCCCCGTTTCCGCCTCGTAGCTCGAGATGAGGGATCTTTTCCCTGCTTCGTCGGGAAAGAGTTCCCGGCGTTCCCGTCGCATCTCAAGAGGAGGCCCTCTCAACAGGAACGGCGAGAGGAACTCCAGGGTCGTGCCACCATTCCAAGAGTCCCCCAGATGGTTCAGTCCATTCCAGAGGAACCTCTTTTCCCTTTACCGGCTCGTCTTTCACGCCGAGGATCGACTCACACCAAGGTGGCACGTGGCACAGCCCTGTGGGAAAGCCTCGTGGGAAAGCCTCGAGGGACAGCATCGAGCGAAAGCCACAGATCCCTTGATGCACGTGACAGGAAGCGGGACACTACTGCTGCAGCTCGGGAGGAAAGCGCACGTGCATGCCCCCACTCGAGACGAGGCCTGACTCCCCTGGGGAGACTCAGAAGCACCCCAAGATCCATGGCAACACTGGAGAGGAATCCTCAGGTTTCGGCCCCGACTCCACACAAGGACTGAGGCCCCGGCATGGACGGGAGAGGAATCCCGAGCGGTCCCCTAGCAACTCGCATGGGGACCGGCCTTTCCTGAGGCCACCAGAGCGGGTCCCTGAGGTCCCCGTCGTAACTCGAGAAGACCTGCCGCAACTCGAGAAAATCCAGGAGGTTCTCCCCTCCAGGCGAGATGAGGCCCATTTCCGCTGAGGCGTCTCGAGGCTGATCACACCTCACCTCTGGAACTTCGAAAGGGTCCTTCACACCCTTGGTGCAAAGCAAGAAGTTCCCCGACCTAGCCGTCTCCACTCGAGAGGAATCACGAGGATCCCGCCCACATCCAGAAGAGCCCCGTTTCCGCCTCGTAGCTCGAGATGAGGGATCCTTTCCCTGCTTCGTCGGGAAAGAGTCCCCGGCGTTCCCGTCGCATCTCAAGAGGAGGCCCTCTCAACAGGAACGGCGAGAGGAACTCCAGGGTCGTGCCACCATTCCAAGAGTCCCCCAGATGTCTCAGTCCATTCCAGAGGAACCTCTTTTCCCTTCACCGGCTCGTCTTTCACGCCGAGGATCGACTCACACCAAGGTGGCACGTGGCACAGCCCTGTGGGAAAGCCTCGTGGGAAAGCCTCGAAGGACAGCCTCGAGGGAAAGCCACAGATCCCTTGATCCACGTGACAGGAAGCGTGACACTACTGCTGCAGCTCGGGAGGAAAGCACACGTGCATGCCCCCACTCGAGACAAGGCCTGACTCCCCTGGGGAGACACAGAAGCACCCCAAGAACCATGGCAACACTGGAGAGCAATCCTCAGGTTCCGGCCCCGACTCCACACAAGGACTGAGGCCCCGGCATGGACGGGAGAGGAATCCCGAGAGGTCCCCTAGCAACACGTATGGGGACTGGCCTTTCCTGAGGCCACCAGAGCGGGTCCCTGTGGTCCCCGTCGTAACTCAAGAAGACCTGCCGCAACTCGAGAAAATCCAGGAGGTTCTCCCCTCCAGGCAAGATGAGGCCCATTTCCGCTGAGGTGTCTCGAGGCTGATCACACCTCACCTCTGGAACTTCAAAAGGGTCCTTCACACCCTTGGTGCAAATCAAGAAGTTCCCCGACCTAGCCGTCTCCACTCGAGAGGAATCACGAGGGTCCCGCCCACATCCAGAGGAGCCCCGTTTCCGCCTCGTAGCTCGAGATGAGGGATCTTTTCCCTGCTTCGTCGGGAAAGAGTTCCCGGCGTTCCCGTCCCATCTCAAGAGGAGGCCCTCTCAACAGGAACGGCGAGAGGAACTCCAGGGTCGTGCCACCATTCCAAGAGTCCCCCAGATGTCTCAGTCCATTCCAGAGGAACCTCTTTTCCCTTCACCGGCTCGTCTTTCACGCCGAGGATCGACTCACACCAAGGTGGCACGTGGCACAGCCCTGTGGGAAAGCCTCGTGGGAAAGCCTCGAGGGACAGCCTCGAGGGAAAGCCACAGATCCCTTGATCCACGTGACAGGAAGCGGGACATTACTGCTGCAGCTCGGGAGGAAAGCGCACGTGCATGCCCCCACTCGAGACAAGGCCTGACTCCCCTGGGGAGACACAGAAGCACCCCAAGAACCATGGCAACACTGGAGAGGAATCCTCAGGTTCCGGCCCCGACTCCACACAAGGACTGAGGCCCCGGCATGGACGGGAGAGGAATCCCGAGCGGTCCCCTAGCAACACGTATGGGGACTGGCCTTTCCTGAGGCCACCAGAGCGGGTCCCTGTGGTCCCCGTCGTAACTCGAGAAGACCTGCCGCAACTCGAGAAAATCCAGGAGGTTCTCCCCTCCAGGCGAGATGAGGCCCATTTCCGCTGAGGTGTCTCGAGGCTGATCACACCTCACCTCTGGAACTTCAAAAGGGTCCTTCACACCCTTGGTGCAAATCAAGAAGTTCCCCGACCTAGCCGTCTCCACTCGAGAGGAATCACGAGGGTCCCGCCCACATCCAGAGGAGCCCCGTTTCCCCCTCGTAGCTCGAGATGAGGGATCCTTTCCCTGCTTCGTCGGGAAAGAGTTCCCGGCGTTCCCGTCGCATCTCAAGAGGAGGCCCTCTCAACAGGAACGGCGAGAGGAACTCCAGGGTCGTGCCACCATTCCAAGAGTCCCCCAGATGTCTCAGTCCATTCCAGAGGAACCTCCTTTCCCTTCACCGGCTCGTCTTTCACGCCGAGGATCGACTCACACCAAGGTGGCACGTGGCACAGCCCTGTGGGAAAGCCTCGTGGGAAAGCCTCGAGGGACAGCCTCGAGGGAAAGCCACAGATCCCTTGATCCACGTGACAGGAAGCGTGACACTACTGCTGCAGCTCGGGAGGAAAGCGCACGAGCATGCCCCCACTCGAGACGAGGCCTGACTCCCCTGGGGAGACTCAGAAGCACCCCAAGATCCATGGCAACACTGGAGAGGAATCCTCAGGTTCCGGCTCCGACTCCACACAAGGACTGAGGCCCCGGCATGGACGGGAGAGGAATCCCGAGAGGTCCCCTAGCAACTCGCATGGGGACTGGCCTTTCCTGAGGCCACCAGAGCGGGTCCCTGAGGTCCCCGTCGTAACTCGAGAAGACCTGCCGCAACTCGAGAAAATCCAGGAGGTTCTCCCCTCCAGGCGAGATGAGGCCCATTTCCGCTGAGACGTCTCGAGGCTGATCACACCTCACCTCTGGAACTTCGAAAGGGTCCTTCACACCCTTGGTGCAAATCAAGAAGTTCCCCGACCTAGCCGTCTCCACTCGAGAGGAATCACGAGGGTCCCGCCCACATCCAGAGGAGCCCCGTTTCCGCCTCGTAGCTCGAGATGAGGGATCCTTTCCCTGCTTCGTCGGGAAAGAGTCCCCGGCGTTCCCGTCGCATCTCAAGAGGAGGCCCTCTCAACAGGAACGGCGAGAGGAACTCCAGGGTCGTGCCACCATTCCAAGAGTCCCCCAGATGTCTCAGTCCATTCCAGAGGAACCTCTTTTCTCTTCACCGGCTCGTCTTTCACGCCGAGGATCGACTCACACCAAGGTGGCACGTGGCACAGCCCTGTGGGAAAGCCTCGTGGGAAAGCCTCGAGGGACAGCATCGAGCGAAAGCCACAGATCCCTTGATGCACGTGACAGGAAGCGGGACACTACTGCTGCAGCTCGGGAGGAAAACGCACGTGCATGCCCCCACTCGAGACGAGGCCTGACTCCCCTGGGGAGACTCAGAAGCACCCCAAGATCCATGGCAACACTGGAGAGGAATCCTCAGGTTCCGGCCCCGACTCCACACAAGGACTGAGGCCCCGGCATGGACGGGAGAGGAATCCCGAGCGGTCCCCTAGCAACTCGCATGGGGACCGGCCTTTCCTGAGGCCACCAGAGCGGGTCCCTGAGGTCCCCGTCGTAACTCGAGAAGACCTGCCGCAACTCGAGAAAATCCAGGAGGTTCTCCCCTCCAGGCGAGATGAGGCCCATTTCCGCTGAGGCGTCTCGAGGCTGATCACACCTCACCTCTGGAACTTCGAAAGGGTCCTTCACACCCTTGGTGCAAATCAAGAAGTTCCCCGACCTAGCCGTCTCCACTCGAGAGGAATCACGAGGGTCCCGCCCACATCCAGAGGAGCCCCGTTTCCGCCTCGTAGCTCGAGATGAGGGATCCTTTCCCTGCTTCGTCGGGAAAGAGTTCCCGGCGTTCCCGTCGCATCTCAAGAGGAGGCCCTCTCAACAGGAACGGCGAGAGGAACTCCAGGGTCGTGCCACCATTCCAAGAGTCCCCCAGATGTCTCAGTCCATTCCAGAGGAACCTCTTTTCCCTTCACCGGCTCGTCTTTCACGTCGAGGATCGACTCACACCAAGGTGGCACGTGGCACAGCCCTGTGGGAAAGCCTCGTGGGAAAGCCTCGAGGGACAGCCTCGAGGGAAAGCCACAGATCCCTTGATCCACGTGACAGGAAGCGTGACACTACTGCTGCAGCTCGGGAGGAAAGCGCACGAGCATGCCCCCACTCGAGACGAGGCCTGACTCCCCTGGGGAGACTCAGAAGCACCCCAAGATCCATGGCAACACTGGAGAGGAATCCTCAGGTTCCGGCCCCGACTCCACACAAGGACTGAGGCCCCGGCATGGACGGGAGAGGAATCCCGAGAGGTCCCCTAGCAACTCGCATGGGAACTGGCCTTTCCTGAGGCCACCAGAGCGGGTCCCTGAGGTCCCCGTCGTAACTCGAGAAGACCTGCCGCAACTCGAGAAAATCCAGGAGGTTCTCCCCTCCAGGCGAGATGAGGCCCATTTCCGCTGAGGCGTCTCGAGGCTGATCACACCTCACCTCTGGAACTTCGAAAGGGTCCTCCACACACTTGGTGCAAAGCAAGAAGTTCCCCGACCTAGCCGTCTCCACTCGAGAGGAATCACGAGGATCCCGCCCACATCCAGAAGAGCCCCGTTTCCGCCTCGTAGCTCGAGATGAGGGATCCTTTCCCTGCTTCGTCGGGAAAGAGTCCCCGGCGTTCCCGTCGCATCTCAAGAGGAGGCCCTCTCAACAGGAACGGCGAGAGGAACTCCAGGGTCGTGCCACCATTCCAAGAGTCCCCCAGATGTCTCAGTCCATTCCAGAGGAACCTCTTTTCCCTTCACCGGTTCGTCTTTCACGCCGAGGATCGACTCACACCAAGGTGGCACGTGGCACAGCCCTGTGGGAAAGCCTCGTGGGAAAGCCTCGAGGGACAGCCTCGAGGGAAAGCCACAGATCCCTTGATCCACGTGACAGGAAGTGTGACACTACTGCTGCAGCTCGGGAGGAAAGCGCACGTGCATGCCCCCACTCGAGACAAGGCCTGACTCCCCTGGGGAGACACAGAAGCACCCCAAGAACCATGGCAACACTGGAGAGGAATCCTCAGGTTCCGGCCCCGACTCCACACAAGGACTGAGGCCCCGGCATGGACGGGAGAGGATTCCCGAGAGGTCCCCTTGCAACACGCATGGGGACTGGCCTTTCCTGAGGCCACCAGAGCGGGTCCCTGTGGTCCCCGTCGTAACTCGAGAAGACCTGCCGCAACTCGAGAAAATCCAGGAGGTTCTCCCCTCCAGGCGAGATGAGGCCCATTTCCGCTGAGGCGTCTAGAGGCTGATCACACCTCACCTCTGGAACTTCGAAAGGGTCCTTCACACCCTTGGTGCAAATCAAGAAGTTCCCCGACCTAGCCGTCTCCACTCGAGAGGAATCACGAGGGTCCCGCCCACATCCAGAGGAGCCCCGTTTCCGCCTCGTAGCTCGAGATGAGGGATCCTTTCCCTGCTTCGTCGGGAAAGAGTTCCCGGCGTTCCCGTCGCATCTCAAGAGGAGGCCCTCTCAACAGGAACGGCGAGAGGAACTCCAGGGTCGTGCCACCATTCCAAGAGTCCCCCAGATATCTCAGTCCATTCAAGAGGAACCTCTTTTCCCTTCACCGGCTCGTCTTTCACGCCGAGGATCGACTCACACCAAGGTGGCACGTGGCACAGCCCTGTGGGAAAGCCTCGTGGGAAAGCCTCGAGGGACAGCCTCGAGGGAAAGCCACAGATCCCTTGATCCACGTGACAGGAAGAGTGACACTACTGCTGCAGCTCGGGAGGAAAGCGCACGTGCATGCCCCCACTCGAGACGAGGCCTGACTCCCCTGGGGAGACTCAGAAGCACCCCAAGATCCATGGCAACACTGGAGAGCAATCCTCAGGTTCCGGCCCCGACTCCACACAAGGACTGAGGCCCCGGCATGGACGGGAGAGGAATCCCGAGAGGTCCCCTAGCAACTCGCATGGGGACTGGCCTTTCCTGAGGCCACCAGAGCGGGTCCCTGAGGTCCCCGTCGTAACTCGAGAAGACCTGCCGCAACTCGAGAAAATCCAGGAGGTTCTCCCATCCAGGCGAGATGAGGCCCATTTCCGCTGAGGCGTCTCGAGGCTGATCACACCTCACCTCTGGAACTTCGAAAGGGTCCTTCACACCCTTGGTGCAAATCAAGAAGTTCCCCGACCTAGCCGTCTCCACTCGAGAGGAATCACGAGGGTCCCGCCCACATCCAGAGGAGCCCCGTTTACACCTCGTAGCTCGAGATGAGGGATCCTTTCCCTGCTTTGTCGGGAAAGAGTCCCCGGCTTTCACGTCGCATCTCAAGAGGAGGCCCTCTCAACAGGAACGGCGAGAGGAACTCCAGGGTCGTGCCACCATTCCAAGAGTCCCCCAGATGTCTCAGTCCATTCCAGAGGAACCTCTTTTCCCTTCACCGGCTCGTCTTTCACGCCGAGGATCGACTCACACCAAGGTGGCACGTGGCACAGCCCTGTGGGAAAGCCTCTTGGGAAAGCCACGAGGGAGAGCCTCGAGGGACAGCCTCGAGGGAAAGCCACAGATCCCTTGATCCACGTGACAGGAAGCGTGACACTACTGCTGCAGCTCGGGAGGAAAGCGCACGTGCATGCCCCCACTCGAGACGAGGCCTGACTCCCCTGGGGAGACTCAGAAGCACCCCAAGATCCATGGCAACACTGGAGAGCAATCCTCAGGTTCCGGCCCCGACTCCACACAAGGACTGAGGCCCCGGCATGGACGGGAGAGGAATCCCGAGAGGTCCCCTAGCAACACGCATGGGGACTGGCCTTTCCTGAGGCCACTAGAGCGGGTCCCTGAGGTCCCCGTCGTAACTCGAGAAGACCTGCCGCAACTCGAGAAAATCCAGGAGGTTCTCCCCTCCAGGCGAGATGAGGCCCATTTCCGCTGAGGCGTCTCGAGGCTGATCACACCTCACCTCTGGAACTTCGAAAGGGTCCTTCACACCCTTGGTGCAAATCAAGAAGTTCCCCGACCTAGCCGTCTCCACTCGAGAGGAATCACGAGGGTCCCGCCCACATCCAGAGGAGCCCCGTTTCCGCCTCGTACTCGAGATGAGGGATCCTTTCCCTGCTTCGTCGGGAAAGAGTCCCCGGCGTTCCCGTCGCATCTCAAGAGGAGGCCCTCTCAACAGGAACGGCGAGAGGAACTCCAGGGTCGTGCCACCATTCCAAGAGTCCCCCAGATGTCTCAGTCCATTCCAGAGGAACCTCTTTTCCCTTCACCGGCTCGTCTTTCACGCCGAGGATCGACTCACACCAAGGTGGCACGTGGCACAGCCCTGTGGGAAAGCCTCGTGGGAAAGCCTCGAGGGACAGCCTCGAGGGAAAGCCACAGATCCCTTGATCCACGTGACAGGAAGCGTGACACTACTGCTGCAGCTCGGGAGGAAAGCGCACGTGCATGCCCCCACTCGAGACGAGGCCTGACTCCCCTGGGGAGACTCAGAAGCACCCCAAGATCCATGGCAACACTGGAGAGCAATCCTCAGGTTCCGGCCCCGACTCCACACAAGGACTGAGGCCCCGGCATGGACGGGAGAGGAATCCCGAGAGGTCCCCTAGTAACTCGCATGGGGACTGGCCTTTCCTGAGGCCACCAGAGCGGGTCGCTGAGGTCCCCGTCGTAACTCGAGAAGACCTGCCACAACTCGAGAAAATCCAGGAGGTTCTCCCATCCAGGCGAGATGAGGCCCATTTCCGCTGAGGCGTCTCGAGGCTGATCACACCTCACCTCTGGAACTTCGAAATGGTCCTTCACACCCTTGGTGCAAATCAAGAAGTTCCCCGACCTAGCCGTCTCCACTCGAGAGGAATCACGAGGGTCCCGCCCACATCCAGAGGAGCCCCGTTTCCGCCTCGTAGCTCGAGATGAGGGATCCTTTCCCTGCTTCGTCGGGAAAGAGTCCCCGGCGTTCCCGTCGCATCTCAAGAGGAGGCCATCTCAACAGGAACGGCGAGAGGAACTCCAGGGTCGTGCCACCATTCCAAGAGTCCCCCAGATGTCTCAGTCCATTCCAGAGGAACCTCTTTTCCCTTCACCGGCTCGTCTTTCACGCCGAGGATCGACTCACACCAAGGTGGCACGTGGCACAGCCCTGTGGGAAAGCCTCGTGGGAAAGCCTCGAGGGACAGCCTCGAGGGAAAGCCACAGATCCCTTGATCCACGTGACAGGAAGCGTGACACTACTGCTGCAGCTCGGGAGGAAAGCGCACGTGCATGCCCCGACTCGAGACGAGGCCTGACTCCCCTGGGGAGACTCAGAAGCACCCCAAGATCCATGGCAACACTGGAGAGCAATCCTCAGGTTCCGGCCCTGACTCCACACAAGGACTGAGGCCCCGGCATGGACGGGAGAGGAATCCCGAGAGGTCCCCTAGCAACTCGCATGGGGACTGGCCTTTCCTGAGGCCACCAGAGCGGGTCCCTGAGGTCCCCGTCGTAACTCGAGAAGACCTGCCACAACTCGAGAAAATCCAGGAGGTTCTCCCCTCCAGGCGAGATGAGGCCCATTTCCGCTGAGGCGTCTCGAGGCTGATCACACCTCACCTCTGGAACTTCAAAAGGGTCCTTCACACCCTTGGTGCAAAGCAAGAAGTTCCCCGACCTAGCCGTCTCCACTCGAGAGGAATCACGAGGGTCCCGCCCACATCCAGAGGAGCCCCGTTTCCGCCTCGTAGCTCGAGATGAGGGATCCTTTCCCTGCTTCGTCGGGAAAGAGTTCCCGGCGTTCCCGTCGCATCTCAAGAGGAGGCCCTCTCAACAGGAACGGCGAGAGGAACTCCAGGGTCGTGCCACCATGCCAAGAGTCCCCAGATGTCTCAGTCCATTCCAGAGGAACCTCTTTTCCCTTCACCGGCTCGTCTTTCACGCCGAGGATCGACTCACACCAAGGTGGCACTTGGCACAGCCCTGTGGGAAAGCCTCGTGGGAAAGCCTCGAGGGACAGCCTCGAGGGAAAGCCACAGATCCCTTGATCCACGTGACAGGAAGCGTGACACTACTGCTGTAGCTCGGGAGGAAAGCGCACGTGCATGTCCCCACTCGAGACGAGGCCTGACTCCCCTGGGGAGACTCAGAAGCACCCCAAGATCCATGGCAACACTGGAGAGGAATCCTCAGGTTCTGGCCCCGAATCCACACAAGGACTGAGGCCCCGGCATGGACGGGAGAGGAATCCCGAGGGGTCCCCTAGCAACTCGCATGGGGACTGGCCTTTCCTGAGGCCACCAGAGCGGGTCCCTGAGGTCCCCGTCGTAACTCGAGAAGACCTGCCGCAACTCGAGAAAATCCAGGAGGTTCTCCCCTCCAGGCGAGATGAGGCCCATTTCCGCTGAGGCGTCTCGAGGCTGATCACACCTCACCTCTGGAACTTCGAAAGGGTCCTTCACACCCTTGGTGCAAATCA
This sequence comes from Budorcas taxicolor, assembly GCF_023091745.1. NCBI lineage: Eukaryota > Metazoa > Chordata > Mammalia > Artiodactyla > Bovidae > Budorcas > Budorcas taxicolor. The sequence goes on along the minus strand of NC_068927.1, from coordinate 741,851 downwards.
AGAAGTTCCCCGACCTAGCCGTCTCCACTCGAGAGGAATCACGAGGGTCCCGCCCACATCCAGAGGAGCCCCGTTTCCGCCTCGTAGCTCGAGATGAGGGATCCTTTCCCTGCTTCGTCGGGAAAGAGTTCCCGGCGTTCCCGTCGCATCTCAAGAGGAGGCCCTCTCAACAGGAACGGCGAGAGGAACTCCAGGGTCGTGCCACCATTCCAAGAGTCCCCCAGATGTCTCAGTCCATTCCAGAGGAACCTCTTTTCCCTTCACCGGCTCGTCTTTCACGCCGAGGATCGACTCACACCAAGGTGGCACGTGGCACAGCCCTGTGGGAAAGCCTCGTGGGAAAGCCTCGAGGGACAGCCTCGAGGGAAAGCCACAGATCCCTTGATCCACGTGACAGGAAGCGTGACACTACTGCTGAAGCTCGGGAGGAAAGTGCACGTGCATGGCCCCACTCGAGACGAGGCCTGACTCCCCTGGGGAGACTCAGAAGGACCCCAAGATCCATGGCAACACTGGAGAGCAATCCTCAGGTTCCGACCCCGACTCCACACAAGGACTGAGGCACCGGCATGGACGGGAGAGGAATCCCGAGAGGTCCCCTAGCAACTCGCATGGGGACCGGCCTTTCCTGAGGCCACCAGAGCGGGTCCCTGAGGTCCCCGTCGTAACTCGAGAAGACCTGCCGCAACTCGAGAAAATCCAGGAGGTTCTCCCCTCCAGGCGAGATGAGGCCCATTTCCGCTGAGGCGTCTCGAGGCTGATCACACCTCACCTCTGGAACTTCGAAAGGGTCCTTCACACCCTTGGTGCAAATCAAGAAGTTCCCCGACCTAGCCGTCTCCACTCGAGAGGAATCACGAGGGTCCCGCCCACATCCAGAGGAGCCCCGTTTCCGCCTCGTAGCTCGAGATGAGGGATCCTTTCCCTGCTTCGTCGGGAAAGAGTTCCCGGCGTTCCCGTCGCATCTCAAGAGGAGGCCCTCTCAACAGGAACGGCGAGAGGAACTCCAGGGTCGTGCCACCATTCCAAGAGTCCCCCAGATGTCTCAGTCCATTCCAGAGGAACCTCTTTTCCCTTCACCGGCTCGTCTTTCACGCCGAGGATCGACTCACACCAAGGTGGCACGTGGCACAGCCCTGTGGGAAAGCCTCTTGGGAAAGCCACGAGGGAGAGCCTCGAGGGACAGCCTCGAGGGAAAGCCACAGATCCCTTGATCCACGTGACAGGAAGCGTGACACTACTGCTGCAGCTCGGGAGGAAAGCGCACGTGCATGCCCCCACTCGAGACGAGGCCTGACTCCCCTGGGGAGACTCAGAAGAACCCCAAGATCCATGGCAACACTGGAGAGCAATCCTCAGGTTCCGGCCCCGACTCCACACAAGGACTGAGGCCCCGGCATGGACGGGAGAGGAATCCCGAGAGGTCCCCTAGCAACACGCATGGGGACTGGCCTTTCCTGAGGCCACCAGAGCGGGTCCCTGAGGTCCCCGTCGTAACTCGAGAAGACCTGCCGCAACTCGAGAAAATCCAGGAGGTTCTCCCCTCCAGGCGAGATGAGGCCCATTTCCGCTGAGGCGTCTCGAGGCTGATCACACCTCACCTCTGGAACTTCGAAAGGGTCCTTCACACCCTTGGTGCAAATCAAGAAGTTCCCCGACCTAGCCGTCTCCACTCGAGAGGAATCGCGAGGGTCCCGCCCACATCCAGAGGAGCCCCGTTTCCGCCTCGTAGCTCGAGATGAGGGATCCTTTCCCTGCTTCGTCGGGAAAGAGTCCCCGGCGTTCCCGTCGCATCTCAACAGGAGGCCCTCTCAACAGGAACGGCGAGAGGAACTCCAGGGTCGTGCCACCATTCCAAGAGTCCCCCAGATGTCTCAGTCCATTCCAGAGGAATTTCTTTTCCCTTCACCCGCTCGTCTTTCACGCCGAGGATCGACTCACACCAAGGTGGCACGTGGCACAGCCCTGTGGGAAAGCCTCGTGGGAAAGCCTCGAGGGACAGCCTCGAGGGAAAGCCACAGATCCCTTGATCCACGTGACAGGAAGCGTGACAATACTGCTGCAGCTCGGGAGGAAAGCGCACGTGCATGCCCCCACTCGAGACGAGCCCTGACTCCCCTGGGGAGACTCAGAAGCACCCCAAGATCCATGGCAACATGGAGAGGAATCCTCAGGTTCCGGCCCCCACTCCACACAAGGACTGAGGCCCCGGCATGGATGGGAGAGGAAACCCGAGAGGTCCCCTAGCCACTCGCATGGGGACTGGCCTTTCCTGAGGCCACCAGAGCGGGTCCCTGAGGTCCCCGTCGTAACTCGAGAAGACCTGCCGCAACTCGAGAAAATCCAGGAGGTTCTCCCCTCCAGGCGAGATGAGGCCCATTTCCGCTGAGGCGTCTCGAGGCTGATCACACCTCACCTCTGGAACTTCGAAAGGGTCCTTCACACCCTTGGTGCAAATCAAGAAGTTTCCCGACATACCCGTCTCCACTCGAGAGGAATCACGAGGGTCCCGCCCACATCCAGAGGAGCCCCGGGTCCGCCTCGTAGCTCGAGATGAGTGATCCTTTCCCTGCTTCGTCGGGAAAGAGTTCCCGGCGTTCCCGTCGCATCTCAAGAGGAGGCCCTCTCAACAGGAACGGCAAGAGGAACTCCAGGGTCGTGCCACCATTCCAAGAGTCCCCCAGATGTCTCAGTCCATTCCAGAGGAACCTCTTTTCCCTTCACCGGCTCGTCTTTCACGCCGAGGATCGACTCACACCAAGGTGGCACGTGGCACAGCCCTGTGGGAAAGCCTCGTGGGAAAGCCTCGAGGGACAGCCTCGAGGGAAAGCCACAGATCCCTTGATCCACGTGACAGGAAGCGTGACACTACTGCTGCAGCTCGGGAGGAAAGCGCACGTGCATGTCCCCACTCGAGACGAGCCCTGACTCCCCTGGGGAGACTCAGAAGCACCCCAAGATCCATGGCAACATTGGAGAGGAATCCTCAGGTTCCGGCCCCGACTCCACACAAGGACTGAGGCCCCGGCATGGACGGGAGAGGAAACCAGAGAGGTCCCCTAGCCACTCGCATTGGGACTGGCCTTTCCTGAGGCCACCAGAGCGGGTCCCTGAGGTCCCCGTCGTAACTCGAGAAGACCTGCCGCAACTCGAGAAAATCCAGGAGGTTCTCCCCTCCAGGCGAGATGAGGCCCATTTCCGCTGAGGCGTCTCGAGGCTGATCACACCTCACCTCTGGAACTTCGAAAGGGTCCTTCACACCCTTGGTGCAAATCAAGAAGTTTCCCGACATACCCGTCTCCACTCGAGAGGAATCACGAGGGTCCCGCCCACATCCAGAGGAGCCCCGTTTCGTCCTCGTAGCTCGAGATGAGGGATCCTTTCCCTGCTTCGTCGGGAAAGAGTTCCCGGCGTTCCCGTCGCATCTCAAGAGGAGGCCCTCTCAACAGGAACGGCGAGAGGAACTCCAGGGTCGTGCCACCATTCCAAGAGTCCCCCAGATGTCTCAGGCCATTCCAGAGGAACCTCTTTTCCCTTCACCGGCTCGTCTTTCACGCCGAGGATCGACTCACACCAAGGTGGCACGTGGCACAGCCCTGTGGGAAAGCCTCGTGGGAAAGCCTCGAGGGACAGCCTCGAGGGAAAGCCACACATCCCTTGATCCACGTGACAGGAAGCGTGACACTACTGCTGAAGCTCGGGAGGAAAGCGAACGTGCATGACCCCACTCGAGACGAGGCCTGACTCCCCTGGGGAGACTCAGAAGCACCCCAAGATCCATGGCAACACTGGAGAGGAATCCTCAGGTTCCGGCCCCGACTCCACACAAGGACTGAGGCCCCGGCATGGACGGGAGAGGAATCCCGAGAGGTCCCCTAGCAACTCGCATGGGGACTGGCCTTTCCTGAGGCCACCAGAGCGGGTCCCTGAGGTCCCCGTCGTAACTCGAGAAGACCTGCCGCAACTCGAGAAAATCCAGGAGGTTCTCCCCTCCAGGCGAGATGAGGCCCATTTCCGCTGAGGCGTCTCGAGGCTGATCACACCTCCCCTCTGGAACTTCGAAAGGGTCCTTCACACCCTTGGTGCAAATCAAGAAGTTTCCCGATATACCCGTCTCCACTCGAAAGGAGTCACGAGGGTCCCGCCCACATCCAGAGGAGCCCCGGGTCCGCCTCGTAGCTCGAGATGAGGGATCCTTTCCCTGCTTCGTCGGGAAAGAGTTCCCGGCGTTCCCGTCGCATCTCAAGAGGAGGCCCTCTCAACAGGAACGGCGAGAGGAACTCCAGGGTCGTGCCACCATTCCAAGAGTCCCCCAGATGTCTCAGTCCATTCCAGAGGAACCTCTTTTCCCTTCACCGGCTCGTCTTTCATGCCGAGGATCGACTCACACCAAGGTGGCACGTGGCACAGCCCTGTGGGAAAGCCTCGTGGGAAAGCCTCGAGGGACAGCCTCGAGGGAAAGCCACAGATGCCTTGATCCACGTGACAGGAAGCGTGACACTACTGCTGCAGCTCGGGAGGAAAGCGCACGTGCATGCCCCCACTCGAGACGAGCCCTGACTCCCCTGGGGAGACTCAGAAGCACCCAAAGATCCATGGCAACCCTGGAGAGGAATCCTCAGGTTCCGGCCCCGACTCCACAAATGGACTGAGGCCCCGGCATGGACGGGAGAGGAATCCCGAGAGGTCCCCTAGCAACTCGCATGGGGACTGGCCTTTCCTGAGGCCACCAGAGCGGGTCCCTGAGGTCCCCGTCGTAACTCGAGAAGACCTGCCGCAACTCGAGAAAATCCAGGAGGTTCTCCCCTCCAGGCGAGATGAGGCCCATTTCCGCTGAGGCGTCTCGAGGCTGATCACACCTCACCTCTGGAACTTCGAAAGGGTCTTTCACACCCTTGGTGCAAATCAAGAAGTTTCCCGACATACCCGTCTCCACTTGAGAGGAATCACGAGGGCCCCGCCCACATCCAGAGGAGCCCCGTTTCCGCCTCGTAGCTCGAGATAAGGGATCCTTTCCCTGCTTCTTCGGGAAAGAGTTCCCGGCGTTCCCGTCGCATCTCAACAGGAGGCCCTCTCAACAGGAACGGCGAGAGGAACTCCAGGGTCGTGCCACCATTCCAAGAGTCCCCCAGATGTCTCAGTCCATTCCAGAGGAAGCTCTTTTCCCTTCACCGGCTCGTCTTTCACGCCGAGGATCGACTCACACCAAGGTGGCACGTGGCACAGCCCTGTGGGAAAGCCTCGTGGGAAAGCCTCGAGGGACAGCCTCGAGGGAAAGCCACAGATCCCTTGATCCACGTGACAGGAAGCGTGACACTACTGCTGCAGCTCGGGAGGAAAGCGCACGTGCATGCCCCCACTCGAGACGAGGCCTGACTCCCCTGGGGAGACTCAGAAGCACCCCAAGATCCATGGCAACACTGGAGAGGAATCCTCAGGTTGCGGCCCCGACTCCACACAAGGACTGAGGCCCCGGCATGGACGGGAGAGGAATCCCAGAGGTCCCCAAACAACTCGCATGGGGACTGGCTTTTCCTGAGGCAAGCAGACCGGGTCCCTGAGGTCCCCGTCGTAACTCGAGAAGACGTGCCGCATCTCGAGAAAATCCAGGAGGTTCTCCCCTCCAGGCGAGATGAGTCCCATTTCCGCTGAGGCGTGTCGAGGCTGATCACACCTCACCTCTGGAACTTCGAAAGGGTCCTTCACACCCTTGGTGCAAATCAAGAAGTTCCCCGACATACCCGTCTCCACTCGAGAGGAATCACGAGGGTCCCGCCCACATCCAGAGGAGCCCCGTTTCCGCCTCGTAGCTCGAGATGAGGGATCCTTTCCCTGCTTCGTCGGGAAATAGTTCCCGGCGTTCCCGTCGCATCTCAAGAGGAGGCCCTCTCAACAGGAACGGCGAGAGGAACTCCAGGGTCGTGCCACCTTTCCAAGAGTCCCCCAGATGTCTCAGTCCATTCCAGAGGAACCTCTTTTCCCTTCACCGGCTCGTCTTTCACGCCGAGGATCGACTCACACCAAGGTGGCACGTGGCACAGCCCTGTGGGAAAGCCTCGTGGGAAAGCCTCGAGGGACAGCCTCGAGGGAAAGCCACACATCCCTTGATCCACGTGACAGGAAGAGTGACACTACTGCTGAAGCTCGGGAGGAAAGCGCACGTGCATGCCCCCACTCGAGACGAGGCCTGACTCCCCTGGGGAGACTCAGAAGCACCCCAAGATCCATGGCAACACTGGAGAGGAATCCTCAGGTTCCGGCCCCGACTCCACACAAGGACTGAGGCCCCGGCATGGACGGGAGAGGAATCCCGAGAGGTCCCCTAGCAACTCGCATGGGGACTGGCCTTTCCTGAGGCCACCAGAGCGGGTCCCTGAGGTCCCCGTCGTAACTCCAGAAGACCTACCGCAACTCGAGAAAATCCAGGAGGTTCTCCCCTCCAGGCGAGATGAGGCCCATTTCCGCTGAGGCGTCTCGAGGCTGATCACACCTCACCTCTGGAACTTCGAAAGGCTCCTTCACACCCTTGGTGCAAATCAAGAAGTTCCCCGACATACCCGTCTCCACTCGAGAGGAATCACGAGGGCCCCGCCCACATCCAGAGGAGCCCCGTTTCGTCCTCGTAGCTCGAGATGAGGGATCCTTTCCCTGCTTCGTCGGGAAAGAGTTCCCGGCGTTCCCGTCGCATCTCAAGAGGAGGCCCTCTCAACAGGAACGGCGAGAGGAACTCCAGGGTCGTGCCACCATTCCAAGAGTCCCCCAGATGTCTCAGGCCATTCCAGAGGAACCTCTTTTCCCTTCACCGGCTCGTCTTTCACGCCGAGGATCAACTCACACCAAGGTGGCACGTGGCACAGCCCTGTGGGAAAGCCTCGTGGGAAAGCCTCGAGGGACAGCCTCGAGGGAAAGCCACACATCCCTTGATCCACGTGACAGGAAGCGTGACACTACTGCTGAAGCTCGGGAGGAAAGCGAACGTGCATGACCCCACTCGAGACGAGGCCTGACTCCCCTGGGGAGACTCAGAAGCACCCCAAGATCCATGGCAACACTGGAGAGGAATCCTCAGGTTCCGGCCCCGACTCCACACAAGGACTGAGGCCCCGGCATGGACGGGAGAGGAATCCCGAGAGGTCCCCTAGCAACTCGCATGGGGACTGGCCTTTCCTGAGGCCACCAGAGCGGGTCCCTGAGGTCCCCGTCGTAACTCGAGAAGACCTGCCGCAACTCGAGAAAATCCAGGAGGTTCTCCCCTCCAGGCGAGATGAGGCCCATTTCCGCTGAGGCGTCTCGAGGCTGATCACACCTCCCCTCTGGAACTTCGAAAGGGTCCTTCACACCCTTGGTGCAAATCAAGAAGTTTCCCGATATACCCGTCTCCACTCGAAAGGAGTCACGAGGGTCCCGCCCACATCCAGAGGAGCCCCGGGTCCGCCTCGTAGCTCGAGATGAGGGATCCTTTCCCTGCTTCGTCGGGAAAGAGTTCCCGGCGTTCCCGTCGCATCTCAAGAGGAGGCCCTCTCAACAGGAACGGCGAGAGGAACTCCAGGGTCGTGCCACCATTCCAAGAGTCCCCCAGATGTCTCAGTCCATTCCAGAGGAACCTCTTTTCCCTTCACCGGCTCGTCTTTCATGCCGAGGATCGACTCACACCAAGGTGGCACGTGGCACAGCCCTGTGGGAAAGCCTCGTGGGAAAGCCTCGAGGGACAGCCTCGAGGGAAAGCCACAGATGCCTTGATCCACGTGACAGGAAGCGTGACACTACTGCTGCAGCTCGGGAGGAAAGCGCACGTGCATGCCCCCACTCGAGACGAGCCCTGACTCCCCTGGGGAGACTCAGAAGCACCCAAAGATCCATGGCAACCCTGGAGAGGAATCCTCAGGTTCCGGCCCCGACTCCACAAATGGACTGAGGCCCCGGCATGGACGGGAGAGGAATCCCGAGAGGTCCCCTAGCAACTCGCATGGGGACTGGCCTTTCCTGAGGCCACCAGAGCGGGTCCCTGAGGTCCCCGTCGTAACTCGAGAAGACCTGCCGCAACTCGAGAAAATCCAGGAGGTTCTCCCCTCCAGGCGAGATGAGGCCCATTTCCGCTGAGGCGTCTCGAGGCTGATCACACCTCACCTCTGGAACTTCGAAAGGGTCTTTCACACCCTTGGTGCAAATCAAGAAGTTTCCCGACATACCCGTCTCCACTTGAGAGGAATCACGAGGGCCCCGCCCACATCCAGAGGAGCCCCGTTTCCGCCTCGTAGCTCGAGATAAGGGATCCTTTCCCTGCTTCTTCGGGAAAGAGTTCCCGGCGTTCCCGTCGCATCTCAACAGGAGGCCCTCTCAACAGGAACGGCGAGAGGAACTCCAGGGTCGTGCCACCATTCCAAGAGTCCCCCAGATGTCTCAGTCCATTCCAGAGGAAGCTCTTTTCCCTTCACCGGCTCGTCTTTCACGCCGAGGATCGACTCACACCAAGGTGGCACGTGGCACAGCCCTGTGGGAAAGCCTCGTGGGAAAGCCTCGAGGGACAGCCTCGAGGGAAAGCCACAGATCCCTTGATCCACGTGACAGGAAGCGTGACACTACTGCTGCAGCTCGGGAGGAAAGCGCACGTGCATGCCCCCACTCGAGACGAGGCCTGACTCCCCTGGGGAGACTCAGAAGCACCCCAAGATCCATGGCAACACTGGAGAGGAATCCTCAGGTTGCGGCCCCGACTCCACACAAGGACTGAGGCCCCGGCATGGACGGGAGAGGAATCCCAGAGGTCCCCAAACAACTCGCATGGGGACTGGCTTTTCCTGAGGCAAGCAGACCGGGTCCCTGAGGTCCCCGTCGTAACTCGAGAAGACGTGCCGCATCTCGAGAAAATCCAGGAGGTTCTCCCCTCCAGGCGAGATGAGGCCCATTTCCGCTGAGGCGTGTCGAGGCTGATCACACCTCACCTCTGGAACTTCGAAAGGGTCCTTCACACCCTTGGTGCAAATCAAGAAGTTCCCCGACATACCCGTCTCCACTCGAGAGGAATCACGAGGGTCCCGCCCACATCCAGAGGAGCCCCGTTTCCGCCTCGTAGCTCGAGATGAGGGATCCTTTCCCTGCTTCGTCGGGAAATAGTTCCCGGCGTTCCCGTCGCATCTCAAGAGGAGGCCCTCTCAACAGGAACGGCGAGAGGAACTCCAGGGTCGTGCCACCTTTCCAAGAATCCCCCAGATGTCTCAGTCCATTCCAGAGGAACCTCTTTTCCCTTCACCGGCTCGTCTTTCACGCCGAGGATCGACTCACACCAAGGTGGCACGTGGCACAGCCCTGTGGGAAAGCCTCGTGGGAAAGCCTCGAGGGACAGCCTCGAGGGAAAGCCACACATCCCTTGATCCACGTGACAGGAAGAGTGACACTACTGATGAAGCTCGGGAGGAAAGCGCACGTGCATGCCCCCACTCGAGACGAGGCCTGACTCCCCTGGGGAGACTCAGAAGCACCCCAAGATCCATGGCAACACTGGAGAGGAATCCTCAGGTTCCGGCCCCGACTCCACACAAGGACTGAGGCCCCGGCATGGACGGGAGAGGAATCCCGAGAGGTCCCCTAGCAACTCGCATGGGGACTGGCCTTTCCTGAGGCCACCAGAGCGGGTCCCTGAGGTCCCCGTCGTAACTCCAGAAGACCTACCGCAACTCGAGAAAATCCAGGAGGTTCTCCCCTCCAGGCGAGATGAGGCCCATTTCCGCTGAGGCGTCTCGAGGCTGATCACACCTCACCTCTGGAACTTCGAAAGGCTCCTTCACACCCTTGGTGCAAATCAAGAAGTTCCCCGACATACCCGTCTCCACTCGAGAGGAATCACGAGGGCCCCGCCCACATCCAGAGGAGCCCCGTTTCGTCCTCGTAGCTCGAGATGAGGGATCCTTTCCCTGCTTCGTCGGGAAAGAGTTCCCGGCGTTCCCGTCGCATCTCAAGAGGAGGCCCTCTCAACAGGAACGGCGAGAGGAACTCCAGGGTCGTGCCACCATTCCAAGAGTCCCCCAGATGTCTCAGGCCATTCCAGAGGAACCTCTTTTCCCTTCACCGGCTCGTCTTTCACGCCGAGGATCGACTCACACCAAGGTGGCACGTGGCACAGCCCTGTGGGAAAGCCTCGTGGGAAAGCCTCGAGGGACAGCCTCGAGGGAAAGCCACACATCCCTTGATCCACGTGACAGGAAGCGTGACACTACTGCTGCAGCTCGGGAGGAAAGCGCACGTGCATGACCCCACTCGAGACGAGGCCTGACTCCCCTGGGGAGACTCAGAAGCACCCCAAGATCCATGGCAACACTGGAGAGGAATCCTCAGGTTCCGGCCCCGACTCCACACAAGGACTGAGGCCCCGGCATGGACGGGAGAGGAATCCCGAGAGGTCCCCTAGCAACTCGCATGGGGACTGGCCTTTCCTGAGGGCACCAGAGCGGGTCCCTGAGGTCCCCGTCGTAACTCGAGAAGACCTGCCGCAACTCGAGAAAATCCAGGAGGTTCTCCCCTCCAGGCGAGATGAGGCCCATTTCCGCTGAGGCGTCTCGAGGCTGATCACACCTCCCCTCTGGAACTTCGAAAGGGTCCTTCACACCCTTGGTGCAAATCAAGAAGTTTCCCGATATACCCGTCTCCACTCGAAAGGAGTCACGAGGGTCCCGCCCACATCCAGAGGAGCCCCGGGTCCGCCTCGTAGCTCGAGATGAGGGATCCTTTCCCTGCTTCGTCGGGAAAGAGTTCCCGGCGTTCCCGTCGCATCTCAAGAGGAGGCCCTCTCAACAGGAACGGCGAGAGGAACTCCAGGGTCGTGCCACCATTCCAAGAGTCCCCCAGATGTCTCAGTCCATTCCAGAGGAACCTCTTTTCCCTTCACCGGCTCGTCTTTCATGCCGAGGATCGACTCACACCAAGGTGGCACGTGGCACAGCCCTGTGGGAAAGCCTCGTGGGAAAGCCTCGAGGGACAGCCTCGAGGGAAAGCCACAGATGCCTTGATCCACGTGACAGGAAGCGTGACACTACTGCTGCAGCTCGGGAGGAAAGCGCACGTGCATGCCCCCACTCGAGACGAGCCCTGACTCCCCTGGGGAGACTCAGAAGCACCCAAAGATCCATGGCAACCCTGGAGAGGAATCCTCAGGTTCCGGCCCCGACTCCACAAATGGACTGAGGCCCCGGCATGGACGGGAGAGGAATCCCGAGAGGTCCCCTAGCAACTCGCATGGGGACTGGCCTTTCCTGAGGCCACCAGAGCGGGTCCCTGAGGTCCCCGTCGTAACTCGAGAAGACCTGCCGCAACTCGAGAAAATCCAGGAGGTTCTCCCCTCCAGGCGAGATGAGGCCCATTTCCGCTGAGGCGTCTCGAGGCTGATCACACCTCACCTCTGGAACTTCGAAAGGGTCTTTCACACCCTTGGTGCAAATCAAGAAGTTTCCCGACATACCCGTCTCCACTTGAGAGGAATCACGAGGGCCCCGCCCACATCCAGAGGAGCCCCGTTTCCGCCTCGTAGCTCGAGATAAGGGATCCTTTCCCTGCTTCTTCGGGAAAGAGTTCCCGGCGTTCCCGTCGCATCTCAACAGGAGGCCCTCTCAACAGGAACGGCGAGAGGAACTCCAGGGTCGTGCCACCATTCCAAGAGTCCCCCAGATGTCTCAGTCCATTCCAGAGGAAGCTCTTTTCCCTTCACCGGCTCGACTTTCACGCCGAGGATCGACTCACACCAAGGTGGCACGTGGCACAGCCCTGTGGGAAAGCCTCGTGGGAAAGCCTCGAGGGGCAGCCTCGAGGGAAAGCCACAGATCCCTTGATCCACGTGACAGGAAGCGTGACACTACTGCTGCAGCTCGGGAGGAAAGCGCACGTGCATGCCCCCACTCGAGACGAGGCCTGACTCCCCTGGGGAGACTCAGAAGCACCCCAAGATCCATGGCAACACTGGAGAGGAATCCTCAGGTTGCGGCCCCGACTCCACACAAGGACTGAGGCCCCGGCATGGACGGGAGAGGAATCCCAGAGGTCCCCAAACAACTCGCATGGGGACTGGCTTTTCCTGAGGCAAGCAGACCGGGTCCCTGAGGTCCCCGTCGTAACTCGAGAAGACGTGCCGCATCTCGAGAAAATCCAGGAGGTTCTCCCCTCCAGGCGAGATGAGGCCCATTTCCGCTGAGGCGTCTCGAGGCTGATCACACCTCACCTCTGGAACTTCGAAAGGGTCCTTCACACCCTTGGTGCAAATCAAGAAGTTCCCCGACATACCCGTCTCCACTCGAGAGGAATCACGAGGGTCCCGCCCACATCCAGAGGAGCCCCGTTTCCGCCTCGTAGCTCGAGATGAGGGATCCTTTCCCTGCTTCGTCGGGAAATAGTTCCCGGCGTTCCCGTCGCATCTCAAGAGGAGGCCCTCTCAACAGGAACGGCGAGAGGAACTCCAGGGTCGTGCCACCTTTCCAAGAGTCCCCCAGATGTCTCAGTCCATTCCAGAGGAACCTCTTTTCCCTTCACCGGCTCGTCTTTCACGCCGAGGATCGACTCACACCAAGGTGGCACGTGGCACAGCCCTGTGGGAAAGCCTCGTGGGAAAGCCTCGAGGGACAGCCTCGAGGGAAAGCCACACATCCCTTGATCCACGTGACAGGAAGAGTGACACTACTGCTGAAGCTCGGGAGGAAAGCGCACGTGCATGCCCCCACTCGAGACGAGGCCTGACTCCCCTGGGGAGACTCAGAAGCACCCCAAGATCCATGGCAACACTGGAGAGGAATCCTCAGGTTCCGGCCCCGACTCCACACAAGGACTGAGGCCCCGGCATGGACGGGAGAGGAATCCCGAGAGGCCCCCTAGCAACTCGCATGGGGACTGGCCTTTCCTGAGGCCACCAGAGCGGGTCCCTGAGGTCCCCGTCGTAACTCGAGAAGACCTGCCGCAACTCGAGAAAATCCAGGAGGTTCTCCCCTCCAGGCGAGATGAGGCCCATTTCCACTGAGGCGTCTCGAGGCTGATCACACCTCACCTCTGGAACTTCGAAAGGGTCCTTCACACCCTTGGTGCAAATCAAGAAGTTTCCCGATATACCCGTCTCCACTCGAGAGGAATCACGAGGGTCCCGCCCACATCCAGAGGAGCCCCGGGTCCGCCTCGTAGCTCGAGATGAGGGATCCTTTCCCTGCTTCGTCGGGAAAGAGTTCCCGGCGTTCCCGTCGCATCTCAAGAGGAGGCCCTCTCAACAGGAACGGCGAGAGGAACTCAAGGGTCGTGCCACCATTCCAAGAGTCCCCCAGATGTCTCAGTCCATTCCAGAGGAACCTCTTTTCCCTTCACCGGCTCGTCTTTCATGCCGAGGATCGACTCACACCAAGGTGGCACGTGGCACAGCCCTGTGGGAAAGCCTCGTGGGAAAGCCTCGAGGGACAGCCTCGAGGGAAAACCACACATCCCTTGATCAACGTGACAGGAAGCGTGACACTACTGCTGCAGCTCGGGAGGAAAGCGCACGTGCATGCCCCCACTCGAGACGAGCCCTGACTCCCCTGGGGAGACTCAGAAGCACCCAAAGATCCATGGCAACACTGGAGAGGAATCCTCAGGTTCCGGCCCCGACTCCACAAATGGACTGAGGCCCCGGCATGGACGGGAGAGGAATCCCGAGAGGACCCCTAGCAACTCGCATGGGGACTGGCCTTTCCTGAGGCCACCAGAGCGGGTCCCTGAGGTCCCCGTCGTAACTCGAGAAGACCTGCCGCAACTCGAGAAAATCCAGGAGGTTCTCCCCTCCAGGCGATATGAGGCCCATTTCCGCTGAGGCGTCTCGAGGCTGATCACACCTCACCTCTGGAACTTCGAAAGGGTCTTTCACACCCTTAGTGCAAATCAAGAAGTTCCCCGACATACCCGTCTCCACTTGAGAGGAATCACGAGGGCCCCGCCCACATCCAGAGGAGCCCCGTTTCCGCCTCGTAGCTCGAGATAAGGGATCCTTTCCCTGCTTCGTCGGGAAAGAGTTCCCGGCGTTCCCGTCGCATCTCAAGAGGAGGCCCTCTCAACAGGAACGGCGAGAGGAACTCCAGGGTCGTGCCACCATTCCAAGAGTCCCCCAGATGTCTCAGTCCATTCCAGAGGAAGCTCTTTTCCCTTCACCGGCTCGTCTTTCACGCCGAGGATCGACTCACACCAAGGTGGCACGTGGCACAGCCCTGTGGGAAAGCCTCGTGGGAAAGCCTCGAGGGACAGCCTCGAGGGAAAGCCACAGATCCCTTGATCCACGTGACAGGAAGCGTGACAGTACTGCTGCAGCTCGGGAGGAAAGCGCACGTGCATGCCCCCACTCGAGACGAGGCCTGACTCCCCTGGGGAGACTCAGAAGCACCCCAAGATCCATGGCAACACTGGAGAGGAATCCTCAGGTTCCGGCCCCGACTCCACACAAGGACTGAGGCCCCGGCATGGACGGGAGAGGAATCCCGAGAGGTCCCCTAGCAACTCGCATGGGGACTGGCCTTTCCTGAGGCCACCAGAGCGGGTCCCTGAGGTCCCCGTCGTAACTCGAGAAGACCTGCCGCAACTCGAGAAAATCCAGGAGGTTCTCCCATCCAGGCGAGATGAGGCCCATTTCCGCTGAGGCGTCTCGAGGCTGATCACACCTCACCTCTGGAACTTCGAAAGGGTCCTTCACACCCTTGGTGTAAATCAAGAAGTTCCCCGACCTAGCCGTCTCCACTCGAGAGGAATCACGAGGGTCCCGCCCACATCCAGAGGAGCCCCGTTTACACCTCGTAGCTCGAGATGAGGGATCCTTTCCCTGCTTTGTCGGGAAAGAGTCCCCGGCTTTCACGTCGCATCTCAAGAGGAGGCCCTCTCAACAGGTACGGCGAGAGGAACTCCAGGGTCGTGCCACCATTCCAAGAGTCCCCCAGATGTCTCAGTCCATTCCAGAGGAACCTCTTTTCCCTTCACCGGCTCGTCTTTCACGCCGAGGATCGACTCACACCAAGGTGGCACTTGGCACAGCCCTGTGGGAAAGCCTCTTGGGAAAGCCACGAGGGACAGCCTCGAGGGACAGCCTCGAGGGAAAGCCACAGATCCCTTGATCCACGTGACAGGAAGCGTGACACTACTGCTGCAGCTCGGGAGGAAAGCGCACGTGCATGCCCCCACTCGAGACGAGGCCTGACTCCCCTGGGGAGACTCAGAAGCACCCCAAGATCCATGGCAACACTGGAGAGCAATCCTCAGGTTCCGGCCCCGACTCCACACAAGGACTGAGGCCCCGGCATGGACGGGAGAGGAATCCCGAGAGGTCCCCTAGCAACACGCATGGGGACTGGCCTTTCCTGAGGCCACCAGAGCGGGTCCCTGAGGTCCCCGTCGTAACTCGAGAAGACCTGCCGCAACTCGAGAAAATCCAGGAGGTTCTCCCCTCCAGGCGAGATGAGGCCCATTTCCGCTGAGGCGTCTCGAGGCTGATCACACCTCACCTCTGGAACTTCGAAAGGGTCCTTCACACCCTTGGTGCAAATCAAGAAGTTCCCCGACATAGCCGTCTCCACTCGAGAGGAATCACGAGGGTCCCGCCCACATCCAGAGGAGCCCCGTTTCCGCCTCGTAGCTCGAGATGAGGGATCCTTTCCCTGCTTCGTCGGGAAAGAGTTCCCGGCGTTCCCGTCGCATCTCAAGAGGAGGCCCTCTCAACAGGAACGGCGAGAGGAACTCCAGGGTCGTGCCACCATTCCAAGAGTCCCCCAGATGTCTCAGTCCATTCCAGAGGAACCTCTTTTCCCTTCACCGGCTCGTCTTTCACGCCGAGGATCGACTCACACCAAGGTGGCACGTGGCACAGCCCTGTGGGAAAGCCTCGTGGGAAAGCCTCGAGGGGCATCCTCGACGGAAAGCCACAGATCCCTTGATCCACGTGACAGGAAGCGTGACACTACTGCTGCAGCTCGGGAGGAAAGCGCACGTGCATGCCCCCACTCGAGACGAGGCCTGACTCCCCTGGGGAGACTCAGAAGCACCCCAAGATCCATGGCAACACTGGAGAGGAATCCTTAGGTTCCGGCCCCGAATCCACACAAGGACTGAGGCCCCGGCATGGACGGGAGAGGAATCCCGAGAGGTCCCCTAGCAACTCGCATGGGGACTGGCCTTTCCTGAGGCCACCAGAGCGGGTCCCTGAGGTCCCCGTCGTAACTCGAGAAGACCTGCCGCAACTCGAGAAAATCCAGGAGGTTCTCCCCTCCAGGCGAGATGAGGCCCATTTCCGCTGAGGCGTCTCGAGGCTGATCACACCTCACCTCTGGAACTTCGAAAGGGTCCTTCACACCCTTGGTGCAAATCAAGAAGTTCCCCGACCTAGCCGTCTCCACTCGAGAGGAATCACGAGGGTCCCGCCCACATCCAGAGGAGCCCCGTTTCCGCCTCGTAGCTCGAGATGAGGGATCCTTTCCCTGCTTCGTCGGGAAAGAGTTCCCGGCGTTCCCGTCGCATCTCAAGAGGAGGCCCTCTCAACAGGAACGGCGAGAGGAACTCCAGGGTCGTGCCACCATTCCAAGAGTCCCCCAGATGTCTCAGTCCATTCCAGAGGAACCTCTTTTCCCTTCACCGGCTCGTCTTTCACGCCGAGGATCGACTCACACCAAGGTGGCACGTGGCACAGCCCTGTGGGAAAGCCTCGTGGGAAAGCCTCGAGGGACAGCCTCGAGGGAAAGCCACAGATCCCTTGATCCACGTGACAGGAAGCGTGACACTACTGCTGCAGCTCGGGAGGAAAGCGCACGTGCATGACCCCACTCGAGACGAGGCCTGACTCCCCTGGGGAGACTCAGAAGCACCCCAAGATCCATGGCAACACTGGAGAGGAATCCTCAGGTTCTGGCCCCGAATCCACACAAGGACTGAGGCCCCGGCATGGACGGGAGAGGAATCCCGAGCGGTCCCCTAGCAACTCGCATGGGGACTGGCCTTTCCTGAGGCCACCAGAGCGGGTCCCTGAGGTCCCCGTCGTAACTCGAGAGACCTGCCACAACTCGAGAAAATCCAGGAGGTTCTCCCCTCCAGGGGAGATGAGGCCCATTTCCGCTGAGGCGTCTCGAGGCTGATCACACCTCACCTCTGGAACTTCAAAAGGGTCCTTCACACCCTTGGTGCAAAGCAAGAAGTTTCCCGATATACCCGTCTCCACTCGAGAGGAATCACGAGGGTCCCGCCCACATCCAGAGGAGCCCCGTTTCCGCCTCGTAGCTCGAGATGAGGGATCCTTTCCCTGCTTCGTCGGGAAAGAGTTCCCGGCGTTCCCGTCGCATCTCAAGAGGAGGCCCTCTCAACAGGAACGGCGAGAGGAACTCCAGGGTCGTGCCACCATTCCAAGAGTCCCCCAGATGTCTCAGTCCATTCCAGAGGAACCTCTTTTCCCTTCACCGGCTCGTCTTTCACGCCGAGGATCGACTCACACCAAGGTGGCACGTGGCACAGCCCTGTGGGAAAGCCTCGTGGGAAAGCCTCGAGGGACAGCCTCGAGGGAAAGCCACAGATCCCTTGATCCACGTGACAGGAAGCGTGACACTACTGCTGCAGCTCGGGAGGAAAGCGCACGTGCATGCCCCCACTCGAGACGAGGCCTGACTCCCCTGGGGAGACTCAGAAGCACCCCAAGATCCATGGCAACACTGGAGAGGAATCCTTAGGTTCCGGCCCCGAATCCACACAAGGACTGAGGCCCCGGCATGGACGGGAGAGGAATCCCGAGCGGTCCCCTAGCAACTCGCATGGGGACTGGCCTTTCCTGAGGCCACCAGAGCGGGTCCCTGAGGTCCCCGTCGTAACTCGAGAAGACCTGCCGCAACTCGAGAAAATCCAGGAGGTTCTCCCCTCCAGGCGAGATGAGGCCCATTTCCGCTGAGGCGTCTCGAGGCTGATCACACCTCACCTCTGGAACTTCGAAAGGGTCCTTCACACACTTGGTGCAAATCAAGAAGTTCCCCGACCTAGCCGTCTCCACTCGAGAGGAATCACGAGGGTCCCGCCCACATCCAGAGGAGCCCCGTTTCCGCCTCGTAGCTCGAGATGAGGGATCCTTTCCCTGCTTCGTCGGGAAAGAGTTCCCGGCGTTCCCGTCCCATCTCAAGAGGAGGCCCTCTCAACAGGAACGGCGAGAGGAACTCCAGGGTCGTGCCACCATTCCAAGAGTCCCCCAGATGTCTCAGTCCATTCCAGAGGAACCTCTTTTCCCTTCACCGGCTCGTCTTTCACGCCGAGGATCGACTCACACCAAGGTGGCACGTGGCACAGCCCTGTGGGAAAGCCTCGTGGGAAAGCCTCGAGGGACAGCCTCGAGGGAAAGCCACAGATCCCTTGATGCACGTGACAGGAAGCGGGAAACTACTGCTGCAGCTCGGGAGGAAAGCGCACGTGCATGCCCCCACTCGAGACGAGGCCTGACTCCCCTGGGGAGACTCAGAAGCACCCCAAGATCCATGGCAACACTGGAGAGGAATCCTCAGGTTCCGGCCCCGACTCCACACAAGGACTCAGGCCCCGGCATGGACGGGAGAGGAATCCCGAGAGGTCCCCTAGCAACTCGCATGGGGACTGGCCTTTCCTGAGGCCACCAGAGCGGGTCCCTGAGGTCCCCGTCGTAACTCGAGAAGACCTGCCGCAACTCGAGAAAATCCAGGAGGTTCTCCCCTCCAGGCGAGATGAGGCCCATTCCCGCTGAGGCGTCTCGAGGCTGACCACACCTCACCTCTGGAACTTCGAAAGGGTCCTCCACACCCTTGGTGCAAAGCAAGAAGTTCCCCGACCTAGCCGTCTCCACTCGAGAGGAATCACGAGGATCCCGCCCACATCCAGAAGAGCCCCGTTTCCGCCTCGTAGCTCGAGATGAGGGATCCTTTCCCTGCTTCGTCGGGAAAGAGTCCCCGGCGTTCCCGTCGCATCTCAAGAGGAGGCCCTCTCAACAGGAACGGCAAGAGGAACTCCAGGGTCGTGCCACCATTCCAAGAGTCCCCCAGATGTCTCAGTCCATTCCAGAGGAACCTCTTTTCCCTTCACCGGCTCGTCTTTCACGCCGAGGATCGACTGACACCAAGGTGGCACGTGGCACAGCCCTGTGGGAAAGCCTCGTGGGAAAGCCTCGAGGGGCATCCTCGAGGGAAAGCCACAGATCCCTTGATCCACGTGACAGGAAGCGTGACACTACTGCTGCAGCTCGGGAGGAAAGCGCACGTGCATGCCCCCACTCGAGACAAGGCCTGACTCCCCTGGGGAGACACAGAAGCACCCCAAGAACCATGGCAACACTGGAGAGGAATCCTCAGGTTCCGGCCCCGACTCCACACAAGGACTGAGGCCCCGGCATGGACGGGAGAGGAATCCCGAGAGGTCCCGTAGCAACACGCATGGGGACTGGCCTTTCCTGAGGCCACCAGAGCGGGTCCCTGTGGTCCCCGTCGTAACTCGAGAAGACCTGCCGCAACTCGAGAAAATCCAGGAGGTTCTCCCCTCCAGGCGAGATGAGGCCCATTTTCGCTGAGGCGTCTCGAGGCTGATCACACCTCACCTCTGGAACTTCGAAAGGGTCCTTCACACCCTTGGTGCAAATCAAGAAGTTCCCCGACCTAGCCGTCTCCACTCGAGAGGAATCACGAGGGTCCCGCCCACATCCAGAGGAGCCCCGTTTCCGCCTCGTAGCTCGAGATGAGGGATCCTTTCCCTGCTTCGTCGGGAAAGAGTTCCCGGCGTTCCCGTCGCATCTCAAGAGGAGGCCCACTCAACAGGAACGGCGAGAGGAACTCCAGGGTCGTGCCACCATTCCAAGAGTCCCCCAGATGTCTCAGTCCATTCCAGAGGAACCTCTTTTCCCTTCACCGGCTCGTCTTTCATGCCGAGGATCGACTCACATCAAGGTGGCACGTGGCACAGCCCTGTGGGAAAGCCTCGTGGGAAAGCCTCGAGGGACAGCCTCGAGGGAAAGCCACAGATCCATTGATCCACGTGACAGGAAGCGTGACACTACTGCTGCAGCTCGGGAGGAAAGCGCACGTGCATGCCCCCACTCGAGACAAGGCCTGACTCCCCTGGGGAGACACAGAAGCACCCCACGAACCATGGCAACACTGGAGAGGAATCCTCAGGTTCCAGCCCCGACTCCACACAAGGACTGAGGCCCCGGCATGGACGGGAGAGGAATCCCGAGAGGTCCCCTAGCAACACGCATGTGGACTGGCCTTTCCTGAGGCCACCAGAGCGGGTCCCTGTGGTCCCCGTCGTAACTCGAGAAGACCTGCCGCAACTCGAGAAAATCCAGGAGGTTCTCCCCTCCAGGCGAGATGAGGCCCATTTCCGCTGAGGTGTCTCGAGACTGATCACACCTCACCTCTGGAACTTCGAAAGGGTCCTTCACACCCTTGGTGCAAATCAAGAAGTTCCCCGACCTAGCCGTCTCCACTCGAGAGGAATCACGAGGGTCCCGCCCACATCCAGAGGAGCCCCGTTTCCGCCTCGTAGCTCGAGATGAGGGATCCTTTCCCTGCTTCGTCGGGAAAGAGATCCCGGCGTTCCCGTCGCATCTCAAGAGGAGGCCCTCTCAACAGGAACGGCGAGAGGAACTCCAGGGTCGTGCCACCATTCCAAGAGTCCCCCAGATGTCTCAGTCCATTCCAGAGGAACCTCTTTTCCCTTCACCGGCTCGTCTTTCACGCCGAGGATCGACTCACACCAAGGTGGCACGTGGCACAGCCCTGTGGGAAAGCCTCGTGGGAAAGCCTCGAGGGACAGCCTCGAGGGAAAGCCACAGATCCCTTGATCCACGTGACAGGAAGCGTGACACTACTGCTGCAGCTCGGGAGGAAAGCGCACGTGCATGCCCCCACTCGAGACGAGGCCTGACTCCCCTGGGGAGACTCAGAAGCACCCCAAGATCCATGGCAACACTGGAGAGGAATCCTCAGGTTCTGGCCCCGAATCCACACAAGGACTGAGGCCCCGGCATGGACGGGAGAGGAATCCCGAGCGGTCCCCTAGCAACTCGCATGGGGACTGGCCTTTCCTGAGGCCACCAGAGCGGGTCCCTGAGGTCCCCGTCGTAACTCGAGAAGACCTGCCGCAACTCGAGAAAATCCAGGAGGTTCTCCCCTCCAGGCGAGATGAGGCCCATTTCCGCTGAGGCGTCTCGAGGCTGATCACACCTCACCTCTGGAACTTCGAAAGGGTCCTTCACACCCTTGGTGCAAATCAAGAAGTTCCCCGACCTAGCCGTCTCCACTCGAGAGGAATCACGAGGGTCCCGCCCACATCCAGAGGAGCCCCGTTTCCGCCTCGTAGCTCGAGATGAGGGATCCTTTCCCTGCTTCATCGGGAAAGAGTTCCCGGCGTTCCCGTCGCATCTCAAGAGGAGGCCCTCTCAACAGGAACGGCGAGAGGAACTCCAGGGTCGTGCCACCATTCCAAGAGTCCCCCAGATGTCTCAGTCCATTCCAGAGGAACCTCTTTTCCCTTCACCGGCTCGTCTTTCACGCCGAGGATCGACTCACACCAAGGTGGCACGTGGCACAGCCCTGTGGGAAAGCCTCGTGGGAAAGCCTCGAGGGACAGCCTCGAGGGAAAGCCACAGATCCCTTGATCCACGTGACAGGAAGCGTGACACTACTGCTGAAGCTCGGGAGGAAAGTGCACGTGCATGGCCCCACTCGAGACGAGGCCTGACTCCCCTGGGGAGACTCAGAAGGACCCCAAGATCCATGGCAACACTGGAGAGCAATCCTCAGGTTCGGACCCCGACTCCACACAAGGACTGAGGCCCCGGCATGGACGGGAGAGGAATCCCGAGAGGTCCCCTAGCAACTCGCATGGGGACCGGCCTTTCCTGAGGCCACCAGAGCGGGTCCCTGAGGTCCCCGTCGTAACTCGAGAAGACCTGCCGCAACTCGAGAAAATCCAGGAGGTTCTCCCCTCCAGGCGAGATGAGGCCCATTTCCGCTGAGGCGTCTCGAGGCTGATCACACCTCACCTCTGGAACTTCGAAAGGGTCCTTCACACCCTTGGTGCAAATCAAGAAGTTCCCCGACCTAGCCGTCTCCACTCGAGAGGAATCACGAGGGTCCCGCCCACATCCAGAGGAGCCCCGTTTCCGCCTCGTAGCTCGAGATGAGGGATCCTTTCCCTGCTTCGTCGGGAAAGAGTTCCCGGCGTTCCCGTCCCATCTCAAGAGGAGGCCCTCTCAACAGGAACGGCGAGAGGAACTCCAGGGTCGTGCCACCATTCCAAGAGTCCCCCAGATGTCTCAGTCCATTCCAGAGGAACCTCTTTTCCCTTCACCGGCTCGTCTTTCACGCCGAGGATCGACTCACACCAAGGTGGCACGTGGCACAGCCCTGTGGGAAAGCCTCGTGGGAAAGCCTCGAGGGACAGCCTCGAGGGAAAGCCACAGATCCCTTGATGCACGTGACAGGAAGCGGGAAACTACTGCTGCAGCTCGGGAGGAAAGCGCACGTGCATGCCCCCACTCGAGACGAGGCCTGACTCCCCTGGGGAGACTCAGAAGCACCCCAAGATCCATGGCAACACTGGAGAGGAATCCTCAGGTTCCGGCCCCGACTCCACACAAGGACTCAGGCCCCGGCATGGACGGGAGAGGAATCCCGAGAGGTCCCCTAGCAACTCGCATGGGGACTGGCCTTTCCTGAGGCCACCAGAGCGGGTCCCTGAGGTCCCCGTCGTAACTCGAGAAGACCTGCCGCAACTCGAGAAAATCCAGGAGGTTCTCCCCTCCAGGCGAGATGAGGCCCATTCCCGCTGAGGCGTCTCGAGGCTGACCACACCTCACCTCTGGAACTTCGAAAGGGTCCTCCACACCCTTGGTGCAAAGCAAGAAGTTCCCCGACCTAGCCGTCTCCACTCGAGAGGAATCACGAGGATCCCGCCCACATCCAGAAGAGCCCCGTTTCCGCCTCGTAGCTCGAGATGAGGGATCCTTTCCCTGCTTCGTCGGGAAAGAGTCCCCGGCGTTCCCGTCGCATCTCAAGAGGAGGCCCTCTCAACAGGAACGGCAAGAGGAACTCCAGGGTCGTGCCACCATTCCAAGAGTCCCCCAGATGTCTCAGTCCATTCCAGAGGAACCTCTTTTCCCTTCACCGGCTCGTCTTTCACGCCGAGGATCGACTGACACCAAGGTGGCACGTGGCACAGCCCTGTGGGAAAGCCTCGTGGGAAAGCCTCGAGGGGCATCCTCGAGGGAAAGCCACAGATCCCTTGATCCACGTGACAGGAAGCGTGACACTACTGCTGCAGCTCGGGAGGAAAGCGCACGTGCATGCCCCCACTCGAGACAAGGCCTGACTCCCCTGGGGAGACACAGAAGCACCCCAAGAACCATGGCAACACTGGAGAGGAATCCTCAGGTTCCGGCCCCGACTCCACACAAGGACTGAGGCCCCGGCATGGACGGGAGAGGAATCCCGAGAGGTCCCGTAGCAACACGCATGGGGACTGGCCTTTCCTGAGGCCACCAGAGCGGGTCCCTGTGGTCCCCGTCGTAACTCGAGAAGACCTGCCGCAACTCGAGAAAATCCAGGAGGTTCTCCCCTCCAGGCGAGATGAGGCCCATTTCCGCTGAGGTGTCTCGAGGCTGATCACACCTCACCTCTGGAACTTCGAAAGGGTCCTTCACACCCTTGGTGCAAATCAAGAAGTTCCCCGACCTAGCCGTCTCCACTCGAGAGGAATCACGAGGGTCCCGCCCACATCCAGAGGAGCCCCGTTTCCGCCTCGTAGCTCGAGATGAGGGTTCCTTTCCCTGCTTCGTCGGGAAAGAGTTCCCGGCGATCCCGTCGCATCTCAAGAGGAGGCCCTCTCAACAGGAACGGCGAGAGGAACTCCAGGGTCGTGCCACCATTCCAAGAGTCCCCCAGATGTCTCAGTCCATTCCAGAGGAACCTCTTTTCCCTTCACCGGCTCGTCTTTCACGCCGAGGATCGACTCACACCAAGGTGGCACGTGGCACAGCCCTGTGGGAAAGCCTCGTGGGAAAGCCTCGAGGGACAGCCTCGAGGGAAAGCCACAGATCCCTTGATCCACGTGACAGGAAGCGTGACACTACTGCTGCAGCTCGGGAGGAAAGCGCACGTGCATGCCCCCACTCGAGACGAGGCCTGACTCCCCTGGGGAGACTCAGAAGCACCCCAAGATCCATGGCAACACTGGAGAGGAATCCTTAGGTTCCGGCCCCGAATCCACACAAGGACTGAGGCCCCGGCATGGACGGGAGAGGAATCCCGAGCGGTCCCCTAGCAACTCGCATGGGGACTGGCCTTTCCTGAGGCCACCAGAGCGGGTCCCTGAGGTCCCCGTCGTAACTCGAGAAGACCTGCCGCAACTCGAGAAAATCCAGGAGGTTCTCCCCTCCAGGCGAGATGAGGCCCATTTCCGCTGAGGCGTCTCGAGGCTGATCACACCTCACCTCTGGAACTTCGAAAGGGTCCTTCACACCCTTGGTGCAAATCAAGAAGTTCCCCGACCTAGCCGTCTCCACTCGAGAGGAATCACGAGGGTCCCGCCCACATCCAGAGGAGCCCCGTTTCCGCCTCGTAGCTCGAGATGAGGGATCCTTTCCCTGCTTCGTCGGGAAAGAGTTCCCGGCGTTCCCGTCCCATCTCAAGAGGAGGCCCTCTCAACAGGAACGGCGAGAGGAACTCCAGGGTCGTGCCACCATTCCAAGAGTCCCCCAGATGTCTCAGTCCATTCCAGAGGAACCTCTTTTCCCTTCACCGGCTCGTCTTTCACGCCGAGGATCGACTCACACCAAGGTGGCACGTGGCACAGCCCTGTGGGAAAGCCTCGTGGGAAAGCCTCGAGGGACAGCCTCGAGGGAAAGCCACAGATCCCTTGATGCACGTGACAGGAAGCGGGAAACTACTGCTGCAGCTCGGGAGGAAAGCGCACGTGCATGCCCCCACTCGAGACGAGGCCTGACTCCCCTGGGGAGACTCAGAAGCACCCCAAGATCCATGGCAACACTGGAGAGGAATCCTCAGGTTCCGGCCCCGACTCCACACAAGGACTCAGGCCCCGGCATGGACGGGAGAGGAATCCCGAGAGGTCCCCTAGCAACTCGCATGGGGACTGGCCTTTCCTGAGGCCACCAGAGCGGGTCCCTGAGGTCCCCGTCGTAACTCGAGAAGACCTGCCGCAACTCGAGAAAATCCAGGAGGTTCTCCCCTCCAGGCGAGATGAGGCCCATTCCCGCTGAGGCGTCTCGAGGCTGACCACACCTCACCTCTGGAACTTCGAAAGGGTCCTCCACACCCTTGGTGCAAAGCAAGAAGTTCCCCGACCTAGCCGTCTCCACTCGAGAGGAATCACGAGGATCCCGCCCACATCCAGAAGAGCCCCGTTTCCGCCTCGTAGCTCGAGATGAGGGATCCTTTCCCTGCTTCGTCGGGAAAGAGTCCCCGGCGTTCCCGTCGCATCTCAAGAGGAGGCCCTCTCAACAGGAACGGCAAGAGGAACTCCAGGGTCGTGCCACCATTCCAAGAGTCCCCCAGATGTCTCAGTCCATTCCAGAGGAACCTCTTTTCCCTTCACCGGCTCGTCTTTCACGCCGAGGATCGACTGACACCAAGGTGGCACGTGGCACAGCCCTGTGGGAAAGCCTCGTGGGAAAGCCTCGAGGGGCATCCTCGAGGGAAAGCCACAGATCCCTTGATCCACGTGACAGGAAGCGTGACACTACTGCTGCAGCTCGGGAGGAAAGCGCACGTGCATGCCCCCACTCGAGACAAGGCCTGACTCCCCTGGGGAGACACAGAAGCACCCCAAGAACCATGGCAACACTGGAGAGGAATCCTCAGGTTCCGGCCCCGACTCCACACAAGGACTGAGGCCCCGGCATGGACGGGAGAGGAATCCCGAGAGGTCCCCTAGCAACACGCATGGGGACTGGCCTTTCCTGAGGCCACCAGAGCGGGTCCCTGTGGTCCCCGTCGTAACTCGAGAAGACCTGCCGCAACTAGAGAAAATCCAGGAGGTTCTCCCCTCCAGGCGAGATGAGGCCCATTTCCGCTGAGGCGTCTCGAGGCTGATCACACCTCACCTCTGGAACTTCGAAAGGGTCCTTCACACCCTTGGTGCAAATCAAGAAGTTCCCCGACCTAGCCGTCTCCACTCGAGAGGAATCACGAGGGTCCCGCCCACATCCAGAGGAGCCCCGTTTCCGCCTCGTAGCTCGAGATGAGGGATCCTTTCCCTGCTTCGTCGGGAAAGAGTTCCCGGCGTTCCCGTCGCATCTCAAGAGGAGGCCCACTCAACAGGAACGGCGAGAGGAACTCCAGGGTCGTGCCACCATTCCAAGAGTCCCCCAGATGTCTCAGTCCATTCCAGAGGAACCTCTTTTCCCTTCACCGGCTCGTCTTTCATGCCGAGGATCGACTCACATCAAGGTGGCACGTGGCACAGCCCTGTGGGAAAGCCTCGTGGGAAAGCCTCGAGGGACAGCCTCGAGGGAAAGCCACAGATCCATTGATCCACGTGACAGGAAGCGTGACACTACTGCTGCAGCTCGGGAGGAAAGCGCACGTGCATGCCCCCACTCGAGACAAGGCCTGACTCCCCTGGGGAGACACAGAAGCACCCCAAGAACCATGGCAACACTGGAGAGGAATCCTCAGGTTCCAGCCCCGACTCCACACAAGGACTGAGGCCCCGGCATGGACGGGAGAGGAATCCCGAGAGGTCCCCTAGCAACACGCATGTGGACTGGCCTTTCCTGAGGCCACCAGAGCGGGTCCCTGTGGTCCCCGTCGTAACTCGAGAAGACCTGCCGCAACTCGAGAAAATCCAGGAGGTTCTCCCCTCCAGGCGAGATGAGGCCCATTTCCGCTGAGGTGTCTCGAGACTGATCACACCTCACCTCTGGAACTTCGAAAGGGTCCTTCACACCCTTGGTGCAAATCAAGAAGTTCCCCGACCTAGCCGTCTCCACTCGAGAGGAATCACGAGGGTCCCGCCCACATCCAGAGGAGCCCCGTTTCCGCCTCGTAGCTCGAGATGAGGGATCCTTTCCCTGCTTCGTCGGGAAAGAGATCCCGGCGTTCCCGTCGCATCTCAAGAGGAGGCCCTCTCAACAGGAACGGCGAGAGGAACTCCAGGGTCGTGCCACCATTCCAAGAGTCCCCCAGATGTCTCAGTCCATTCCAGAGGAACCTCTTTTCCCTTCACCGGCTCGTCTTTCACGCCGAGGATCGACTCACACCAAGGTCGCACGTGGCACAGCCCTGTGGGAAAGCCTCGTGGGAAAGCCTCGAGGGACAGCCTCGAGGGAAAGCCACAGATCCCTTGATCCACGTGACAGGAAGCGTGACACTACTGCTGCAGCTCGGGAGGAAAGCGCACGTGCATGCCCCCACTCGAGACGAGGCCTGACTCCCCTGGGGAGACTCAGAAGCACCCCAAGATCCATGGCAACACTGGAGAGGAATCCTCAGGTTCTGGCCCCGAATCCACACAAGGACTGAGGCCCCGGCATGGACGGGAGAGGAATCCCGAGCGGTCCCCTAGCAACTCGCATGGGGACTGGCCTTTCCTGAGGCCACCAGAGCGGGTCCCTGAGGTCCCCGTCGTAACTCGAGAAGACCTGCCGCAACTCGAGAAAATCCAGGAGGTTCTCCCCTCCAGGCGAGATGAGGCCCATTTCCGCTGAGGCGTCTCGAGGCTGATCACACCTCACCTCTGGAACTTCGAAAGGGTCCTTCACACCCTTGGTGCAAATCAAGAAGTTCCCCGACCTAGCCGTCTCCACTCGAGAGGAATCACGAGGGTCCCGCCCACATCCAGAGGAGCCCCGTTTCCGCCTCGTAGCTCGAGATGAGGGATCCTTTCCCTGCTTCATCGGGAAAGAGTTCCCGGCGTTCCCGTCGCATCTCAAGAGGAGGCCCTCTCAACAGGAACGGCGAGAGGAACTCCAGGGTCGTGCCACCATTCCAAGAGTCCCCCAGATGTCTCAGTCCATTCCAGAGGAACCTCTTTTCCCTTCACCGGCTCGTCTTTCACGCCGAGGATCGACTCACACCAAGGTGGCACGTGGCACAGCCCTGTGGGAAAGCCTCGTGGGAAAGCCTCGAGGGACAGCCTCGAGGGAAAGCCACAGATCCCTTGATCCACGTGACAGGAAGCGTGACACTACTGCTGAAGCTCGGGAGGAAAGTGCACGTGCATGGCCCCACTCGAGACGAGGCCTGACTCCCCTGGGGAGACTCAGAAGGACCCCAAGATCCATGGCAACACTGGAGAGCAATCCTCAGGTTCGGACCCCGACTCCACACAAGGACTGAGGCCCCGGCATGGACGGGAGAGGAATCCCGAGAGGTCCCCTAGCAACTCGCATGGGGACCGGCCTTTCCTGAGGCCACCAGAGCGGGTCCCTGAGGTCCCCGTCGTAACTCGAGAAGACCTGCCGCAACTCGAGAAAATCCAGGAGGTTCTCCCCTCCAGGCGAGATGAGGCCCATTTCCGCTGAGGCGTCTCGAGGCTGATCACACCTCACCTCTGGAACTTCGGAAGGGTCCTTCACACCCTTGGTGCAAATCAAGAAGTTCCCCGACCTAGCCGTCTCCACTCGAGAGGAATCACGAGGGTCCCGCCCACATCCAGAGGAGCGCCGTTTCCGCCTCGTAGCTCGAGATGAGGGATCCTTTCCCTGCTTCGTCGGGAAAGAGTTCCCGGCGTTCCCGTCCCATCTCAAGAGGAGGCCCTCTCAACAGGAACGGCGAGAGGAACTCCAGGGTCGTGCCACCATTCCAAGAGTCCCCCAGATGTCTCAGTCCATTCCAGAGGAACCTCTTTTCCCTTCACCGGCTCGTCTTTCACGCCGAGGATCGACTCACACCAAGGTGGCACGTGGCACAGCCCTGTGGGAAAGCCTCGTGGGAAAGCCTCGAGGGACAGCCTCGAGGGAAAGCCACAGATCCCTTGATGCACGTGACAGGAAGCGGGAAACTACTGCTGCAGCTCGGGAGGAAAGCGCACGTGCATGCCCCCACTCGAGACGAGGCCTGACTCCCCTGGGGAGACTCAGAAGCACCCCAAGATCCATGGCAACACTGGAGAGGAATCCTCAGGTTTCGGCCCCGACTCCACACAAGGACTGAGGCCCCGGCATGGACTGGAGAGGAATCTCGAGCGGTCCCCTAGCAACTTGCATGGGGACCGGCCTTTCCTGAGGCCACCAGAGCGGGTCCCTGAGGTCCCCGTCGTAACTCGAGAAGACCTGCCGCAACTCGAGAAAATCCAGGAGGTTCTCCCCTCCAGGCGAGATGAGGCCCATTTCCGCTGAGGCGTCTCGAGGCTGATCACACCTCACCTCTGGAACTTCGAAAGGGTCCTTCACACCCTTGGTGCAAATCAAGAAGTTCCCCGTCCTAGCCGTCTCCACTCGAGAGGAATCACGAGGGTCCCGCCCACATCCAGAGGAGCCCCGTTTCCGCCTCGTAGCTCGAGATGAGGGATCCTTTCCCTGCTTCGTCGGGAAAGAGTTCCCGGCGTTCCCGTCGCATCTCAAGAGGAGGCCCACTCAACAGGAACGGCGAGAGGAACTCCAGGGTCGTGCCACCATTCCAAGAGTCCCCCAGATGTCTCAGTCCATTCCAGAGGAACCTCTTTTCCCTTCACCGGCTCGTCTTTCACGCCGAGGATCGACTCACACCAAGGTGGCACGTGGAACAGCCCTGTGGGAAAGCCTCGTGGGAAAGCCTCGAGGGACAGCCTCGAGGGAAAGCCACAGATCCCTTGATCCACGTCACAGGAAGCGTGACACTACTGCTGCAGCTCGGGAGGAAAGCGCACGTGCATGCCCCCACTCGAGACGAGGCC
This sequence comes from Budorcas taxicolor, assembly GCF_023091745.1. Lineage (NCBI taxonomy): Eukaryota > Metazoa > Chordata > Mammalia > Artiodactyla > Bovidae > Budorcas > Budorcas taxicolor. The sequence continues at coordinate 711,989 of NC_068927.1, read as the reverse complement.
TGACTCCCCTGGGGAGACTCAGAAGCACCCCAAGATCCATGGCAACACTGGAGAGGAATCCTCAGGTTCCGGCCCCGACTCCACACAAGGACTCAGGCCCCGGCATGGACGGGAGAGGAATCCCGAGAGGTCCCCTAGCAACTCGCATGGGGACTGGCCTTTCCTGAGGCCACCAGAGCGGGTCCCTGTGGTCCCCGTCGTAACTCGAGAAGACCTGCCGCAACTCGAGAAAATCCAGGAGGTTCTCCCCTCCAGGCGAGATGAGGCCCATTCCCGCTGAGGCGTCTCGAGGCTGACCACACCTCACCTCTGGAACTTCGAAAGGGTCCTCCACACCCTTGGTGCAAAGCAAGAAGTTCCCCGACCTAGCCGTCTCCACTCGAGAGGAATCACGAGGATCCCGCCCACATCCAGAAGAGCCCCGTTTCCGCCTCGTAGCTCGAGATGAGGGATCCTTTCCCTGCTTCGTCGGGAAAGAGTCCCCGGCGTTCCCGTCGCATCTCAAGAGGAGGCCCTCTCAACAGGAACGGCGAGAGGAACTCCAGGGTCGTGCCACCATTCCAAGAGTCCCCCAGATGTCTCAGTCCATTCCAGAGGAACCTCTTTTCCCTTCACCGGCTCGTCTTTCACGCCGAGGATCGACTGACACCAAGGTGGCACGTGGCACAGCCCTGTGGGAAAGCCTCGTGGGAAAGCCTCGAGGGACATCCTCGAGGGAAAGCCACAGATCCCTTGATCCACGTGACAGGAAGCATGACACTACTGCTGCAGCTCGGGAGGAAAGCGCACGTGCATGCCCCCACTCGAGACAAGGCCTGACTCCCCTGGGGAGACACAGAAGCACCCCAAGAACCATGGCAACACTGGAGAGGAATCCTCAGGTTCCGGCCCCGACTCCACACAAGGACTGAGGCCCCGGCATGGACGGGAGAGGAATCCCGAGAGGTCCCCTAGCAACACGCATGGGGACTGGCCTTTCCTGAGGCCACCAGAGCGGGTCCCTGTGGTCCCCGTCGTAACTCGAGAAGACCTGCCGCAACTCGAGAAAATCCAGGAGGTTCTCCCCTCCAGGCGAGATGAGGCCCATTTCCGCTGAGGTGTCTCGAGGCTGATCACACCTCACCTCTGGAACTTCGAAAGGGTCCTTCACACCCTTGGTGCAAATCAAGAAGTTCCCCGACCTAGCCGTCTCCACTCGAGAGGAATCACGAGGGTCCCGCCCACATCCAGAGGAGCCCCGTTTCCGCCTCGTAGCTCGAGATGAGGGATCCTTTCCCTGCTTCGTCGGGAAAGAGTTCCCGGCGTTCCCGTCCCATCTCAAGAGGAGGCCCTCTCAACAGGAACGGCGAGAGGAACTCCAGGGTCGTGCCACCATTCCAAGAGTCCCCCAGATGTCTCAGTCCATTCCAGAGGAACCTCTTTTCCCTTCACCGGCTCGTCTTTCACGCCGAGGATCGACTCACACCAAGGTGGCACGTGGCACAGCCCTGTGGGAAAGCCTCGTGGGAAAGCCTCGAGGGACAGCCTCGAGGGAAAGCCACAGATCCCTTGATGCACGTGACAGGAAGCGGGAAACTACTGCTGCAGCTCGGGAGGAAAGCGCACGTGCATGACCCCACTCGAGACGAGGCCTGACTCCCCTGGGGAGACTCAGAAGCACCCCAAGATCCATGGCAACACTGGAGAGGAATCCTCAGGTTTCGGCCCCGACTCCACACAAGGACTGAGGCCCCGGCATGGACGGGAGAGGAATCTCGAGCGGTCCCCTAGCAACTCGCATGGGGACCGGCCTTTCCTGAGGCCACCAGAGCGGGTCCCTGAGGTCCCCGTCGTAACTCGAGAAGACCTGCCGCAACTCGAGAAAATCCAGGAGGTTCTCCCCTCCAGGCGAGATGAGGCCCATTTCCGCTGAGGCGTCTCGAGGCTGATCACACCTCACCTCTGGAACTTCGAAAGGGTCCTTCACACCCTTGGTGCAAATCAAGAAGTTCCCCGTCCTAGCCGTCTCCACTCGAGAGGAATCACGAGGGTCCCGCCCACATCCAGAGGAGCCCCGTTTCCGCCTCGTAGCTCAAGATGAGGGATCCTTTCCCTGCTTTGTCGGGAAAGAGTCCCCGGCGTTCCCGTCGCATCTCAAGAGGAGGCCCTCTCAACAGGAACGGCGAGAGGAACTCCAGGGTCGTGCCACCATTCCAAGAGTCCCCCAGATGTCTCAGTCCATTCCAGAGGAACCTCTTTTCCCTTCACCGGCTCGTCTTTCACGCCGAGGATCGACTGACACCAAGGTGGCACGTGGCACAGCCCTGTGGGAAAGCCTCGTGGGAAAGCCTCGAGGGACATCCTCGAGGGAAAGCCACAGATCCCTTGATCCACGTGACAGGAAGCGTGACACTACTGCTGCAGCTCGGGAGGAAAGCGCACGTGCATGCCCCCACTCGAGACAAGGCCTGACTCCCCTGGGGAGACACAGAAGCACCCCAAGAACCATGTTAACACTGGAGAGGAATCCTCAGGTTCCGGCCCCGACTCCACACAAGGACTGAGGCCCCGGCATGGACGGGAGAGGAATCCCGAGAGGTCCCCTAGCAACACGCATGGGTACTGGCCTTTCCTGAGGCCACCAGAGCGGGTCCCTGTGGTCCCCGTCGTAACTCGAGAAGACCTGCCGCAACTCGAGAAAATCCAGGAGGTTCTCCCCTCCAGGCGAGATGAGGCCCATTTCCGCTGAGGTGTCTCGAGGCTGATCACACCTCACCTCTGGAACTTCGAAAGGGTCCTTCACACCCTTGGTGCAAATCAAGAAGTTCCCCGACCTAGCCGTCTCCACTCGAGAGGAATCACGAGGGTCCCGCCCACATCCAGAGGAGCCCCGTTTCCGCCTCGTAGCTCGAGATGAGGGTTCCTTTCCCTGCTTCGTCGGGAAAGAGTTCCCGGCATTCCCGTCGCATCTCAAGAGGAGGCCCTCTCAACAGGAACGGCGAGAGGAACTCCAGGGTCGTGCCACCATTCCAAGAGTCCCCCAGATGTCTCAGTCCATTCCAGAGGAACCTCTTTTCCCTTCACCGGCTCGTCTTTCACGCCGAGGATCGACACACACCAAGGTGGCACGTGGCACAGCCCTGTGGGAAAGCCTCGTGGGAAAGCCTCGAGGGACAGCCTCGAGGGAAAGCCACAGATCCCTTGATCCACGTGACAGGAAGCGTGACACTACTGCTGCAGCTCGGGAGGAAAGCGCACATTCATGCCCCCACTCGAGACGAGGCCTGACTCCCCTGGGGAGACTCAGAAGCACCCCAAGATCCATGGCAACAATGGAGAGGAATCCTCAGGTTCCGGCCCCGACTCCACACAAGGACTCAGGCCCAGGCATGGACGGGAGAGGAATCCCGAGAGGTCCCCTAGCAACACGCATGGGGACTGGCCTTTCCTGAGGCCACCAGAGCGGGTCCCTGTGGTCCCCGTCGTAACTCGAGAAGACCTGCCGCAACTCGAGAAAATCCAGGAGGTTCTCCCCTCCAGGCGAGATGAGGCCCATTTCCGCTGAGGCGTCTCGAGGCTGATCACACCTCACCTCTGGAACTTCGAAAGGGTCCTTCACACCCTTGGTGCAAATCAAGAAGTTCCCCGACCTAGCCGTCTCCACTCGAGAGGAATCACGAGGGTCCCGCCCACATCCAGAGGAGCCCCGTTTCCGCCTCGTAGCTCGAGATGAGGGATCTTTTCCCTGCTTCGTCGGGAAAGAGTTCCCGGCGTTCCCGTCGCATCTCAAGAGGAGGCCCACTCAACAGGAACGGCGAGAGGAACTCCAGGGTCGTGCCACCATTCCAAGAGTCCCCCAGATGTCTCAGACCATTCCAGAGGAACCTCTTTTCCCTTCACCGGCTCGTCTTTCACGCCGAGGATCGACTCACATCAAGGTGGCACGTGGCACAGCCCTGTGGGAAAGCCTCGTGGGAAAGCCTCGAGGGACAGCCTCGAGGGAAAGCCACAGATCCATTGATCCACGTGACAGGAAGCGTGACACTACTGCTGCAGCTCGGGAGGAAAGCGCACGTGCATGCCCCCACTCGAGACAAGGCCTGACTCCCCTGGGGAGACACAGAAGCACCCCAAGAACCATGGCAACACTGTAGAGGAATCCTCAGGTTCCAGCCCCGACTCCACACAAGGACTGAGGCCCCGGCATGGACGGGAGAGGAATCCCGAGAGGTCCCCTAGCAACACGCATGTGGACTGGCCTTTCCTGAGGCCACCAGAGCGGGTCCCTGTGGTCCCCGTCGTAACTCGAGAAGACCTGCCGCAACTCGAGAAAATCCAGGAGGTTCTCCCCTCCAGGCGAGATGAGGCCCATTTCCGCTGAGGTGTCTCGAGACTGATCACACCTCACCTCTGGAACTTCGAAAGGGTCCTTCACACCCTTGGTGCAAATCAAGAAGTTCCCCGACCTAGCCGTCTCCACTGGAGAGGAATCACGAGGGTCCCGCCCACATCCAGAGGAGCCCCGTTTCCGCCTCGTAGCTCGAGATGAGGGATCCTTTCCCTGCTTCGTCGGGAAAGAGTTCCCGGCGTTCCCGTCGCATCTCAAGAGGAGGCCCTCTCAACAGGAACGGCGAGAGGAACTCCAGGGTCGTGCCACCATTCCAAGAGTCCCCCAGATGTCTCAGTCCATTCCAGAGGAACCTCTTTTCCCTTCACCGGCTCGTCTTTCACGCCGAGGATCGACTCACACCAAGGTGGCACGTGGCACAGCCCTGTGGGAAAGCCTCGTGGGAAAGCCTCGAGGGACAGCCTCGAGGGAAAGCCACAGATCCCTTGATGCACGTGACAGGAAGCGGGACACTACTGCTGCAGCTCGGGAGGAAAGCGCACGTGCATGCCCCCACTCGAGACGAGGCCTGACTCCCCTGGGGAGACTCAGAAGCACCCCAAGATCCATGGCAACACTGGAGAGGAATCCTCAGGTTTCGGCCCCGACTCCACACAAGGACTGAGGCCCCGGCATGGACGGGAGAGGAATCCCGAGCGGTCCCCTAGCAACTCGCATGGGGACCGGCCTTTCCTGAGGCCACCAGAGCGGATCCCTGAGGTCCCCGTCGTAACTCGAGAAGACCTGCCGCAACTCGAGAAAATCCAGGAGGTTCTCCCCTCCAGGCGAGATGAGGCCCATTTCCGCTGAGGCGTCTCGAGGCTGATCACACCTCACCTCTGGAACTTCGAAAGGGTCCTTCACACCCTTGGTGCAAATCAAGAAGTTCCCCGACCTAGCCGTCTCCACTCGAGAGGAATCACGAGGGTCCCGCCCACATCCAGAGGAGCCCCGTTTCCGTCTCGTAGCTCGAGATGAGGGATCCTTTCCCTGCTTCGTCGGGAAAGAGTTCCCGGCGTTCCCGTCGCATCTCAAGAGGAAGCCCTCTCAACAGGATCGGCGAGAGGAACTCCAGGGTCGTGCCACCATTCCAAGAGTCCCCCAGATGTCTCAGTCCATTCCAGAGGAACCTCTTTTCCCTTCACCGGCTCGTCTTTCACGCCGAGGATCGACTCACACCAAGGTGGCACGTGGCACAGCCCTGTGGGAAAGCCTCGTGGGAAAGCCTCGAGGGACAGCCTCGAGGGAAAGCCACAGATCCCTTGATCCACGTGACAGGAAGCGTGACACTACTGCTGCAGCTCGGGAGGAAAGCGCACGTGCATGCCCCCACTCGAGACAAGGCCTGACTCCCCTGGGGAGACACAGAAGCACCCCAAGAACCATGGCAACACTGGAGAGGAATCCTCAGGTTCCGGCCCCGACTCCACACAAGGACTGAGGCCCCGGCATGGACGGGAGAGGAATCCCGAGAGGTCCCCTAGCAACACGCATGGGGACTGGCCTTTCCTGAGGCCACCAGAGCGGGTCCCTGTGGTCCCCGTCGTAACTCGAGAAGACCTGCCGCAACTCGAGAAAATCCAGGAGGTTCTCCCCTCCAGGCGAGATGAGGCCCATTTCCGCTGAGGCGTCTCGAGGCTGATCACACCTCACCTCTGGAACTTCGAAAGGGTCCTTCACACCCTTGGTGCAAATCAAGAAGTTCCCCGACCTAGCCGTCTCCACTCGAGAGGAATCATGAGGGTCCCGCCCACATCCAGAAGAGCCCCGTTTCCGCCTCGTAGCTCGAGATGAGGGATCCTTTCCCTGCTTCGTCGGGAAAGAGTTCCCGGCGTTCCCGTCGCCTCTCAAGAGGAGGCCCTCTCAACAGGAACGGCGAGAGGAACTCCAGGGTCGTGCCACCATTCCAAGAGTCCCCCAGATGTCTCAGTCCATTCCAGAGGAACCTCTTTTCCCTTCACCGGCTCGTCTTTCACGCCGAGGATCGACTCACACCAAGGTGGCACGTGGAACAGCCCTGTGGGAAAGCCTCGTGGGAAAGCCTTGAGGGACAGCCTCGAGGGAAAGCCACAGATCCCTTGATCCACGTGACAGGAAGCGTGACACTACTGCTGCAGCTCGGGAGGAAAGCGCACGTGCATGCCCCCACTCGAGACGAGGCCTGACTCCCCTGGGGAGACTCAGAAGCACCCCAAGATCCATGGCAACACTGGAGAGGAATCCTCAGGTTCCGGCCCCGACTCCACACAAGGACTGAGGCCCCGGCATGGACGGGAGAGGAATCCCGAGAGGTCCCCTAGCAACACGCATGGGGACTGGCCTTTCCTGAGGCCAACAGAGCGGGTCCCTGTGGTCCCCGTCGTAACTCGAGAAGACCTGCCGCAACTCGAGAAAATCCAGGAGGTTCTCCCCTCCAGGCGAGATGAGGCCCATTTCCGCTGAGGCGTCTCGAGGCTGATCACACCTCACCTCTGGAACTTCGAAAGGGTCCTCCACACCCTTGGTGCAAATCAAGAAGTTCCCCGACCTGGCCGTCTCCACTCGAGAGGAATCACGAGGGTCCCGCCCACATCCAGAAGAGCCCCGTTTCCGCCTCGTAGCTCGAGATGAGGGATCCTTTCCCTGCTTCGTCGGGAAAGAGTCCCCTGCGTTCCCGTCGCATCTCAAGAGGAGGCCCTCTCAACAGGAACGGCGAGAGGAACTCCAGGGTCGTGCCACCATTCCAAGAGTCCCCCAGATGTCTCAGTCCATTCCAGAGGAACCTCTTTTCCCTTCACCGGCTCGTCTTTCACGCCGAGGATCGACTCACACCAAGGTGGCACGTGGCACAGCCCTGTGGGAAAGCCTCGTGGGAAAGCCTCGAGGGACAGCCTCGAGGGAAAGCCACAGATCCCTTGATCCACGTGACAGGAAGCGTGACACTACTGCTGCAGCTCGGGAAGAAAGCGCACGTGCATGCCCCCACTCGAGACAAGGCCTGACTCCCCTGGGGAGACACAGAAGCACCCCAAGAACCATGGCAACACTGGAGAGGAATCCTCAGGTTCCGGCCCCGACTCCACACAAGGACTGAGGCCCCGGCATGGACGGGAGAGGAATCCCGAGAGGTCCCCTAGCAACACGCATGGGGACTGGCCTTTCCTGAGGCCACCAGAGCGGGTCCCTGTGGTCCCCGTCGTAACTCGAGAAGACCTGCCGCAACTCGAGAAAATCCAGGAGGTTCTCCCCTCCAGGCGAGATGAGGCCCATTTCCGCTGAGGCGTCTCGAGGCTGATCACACCTCACCTCTGGAACTTCGAAAGGGTCCTTCACACCCTTGGTGCAAATCAAGAAGTTCCCCGACCTAGCCGTCTCCACTCGAGAGGAATCATGAGGGTCCCGCCCACATCCAGAAGAGCCCCGTTTCCGCCTCGTAGCTCGAGATGAGGGATCCTTTCCCTGCTTCGTCGGGAAAGAGTTCCCGGCGTTCCCGTCGCCTCTCAAGAGGAGGCCCTCTCAACAGGAACGGCGAGAGGAACTCCAGGGTCGTGCCACCATTCCAAGAGTCCCCCAGATGTCTCAGTCCATTCCAGAGGAACCTCTTTTCCCTTCACCGGCTCGTCTTTCACGCCGAGGATCGACTCACACCAAGGTGGCACGTGGAACAGCCCTGTGGGAAAGCCTCGTGGGAAAGCCTTGAGGGACAGCCTCGAGGGAAAGCCACAGATCCCTTGATCCACGTGACAGGAAGCGTGACACTACTGCTGCAGCTCGGGAGGAAAGCGCACGTGCATGCCCCCACTCGAGACGAGGCCTGACTCCCCTGGGGAGACTCAGAAGCACCCCAAGATCCATGGCAACACTGGAGAGGAATCCTCAGGTTCCGGCCCCGACTCCACACAAGGACTGAGGCCCCGGCATGGACGGGAGAGGAATCCCGAGAGGTCCCCTAGCAACACGCATGGGGACTGGCCTTTCCTGAGGCCAACAGAGCGGGTCCCTGTGGTCCCCGTCGTAACTCGAGAAGACCTGCCGCAACTCGAGAAAATCCAGGAGGTTCTCCCCTCCAGGCGAGATGAGGCCCATTTCCGCTGAGGCATCTCGAGGCTGATCACACCTCACCTCTGGAACTTCGAAAGGGTCCTCCACACCCTTGGTGCAAATCAAGAAGTTCCCCGACCTGGCCGTCTCCACTCGAGAGGAATCACGAGGGTCCCGCCCACATCCAGAAGAGCCCCGTTTCCGCCTCGTAGCTCGAGATGAGGGATCCTTTCCCTGCTTCGTCGGGAAAGAGTCCCCTGCGTTCCCGTCGCATCTCAAGAGGAGGCCCTCTCAACAGGAACGGCGAGAGGAACTCCAGGGTCGTGCCACCATTCCAAGAGTCCCCCAGATGTCTCAGTCCATTCCAGAGGAACCTCTTTTCCCTTCACCGGCTCGTCTTTCACGCCGAGGATCGACTCACACCAAGGTGGCACGTGGCACAGCCCTGTGGGAAAGCCTCGTGGGAAAGCCTCGAGGGACAGCCTCGAGGGAAAGCCACAGATCCCTTGATCCACGTGACAGGAAGCGTGACACTACTGCTGCAGCTCGGGAAGAAAGCGCACGTGCATGCCCCCACTCGAGACAAGGCCTGACTCCCCTGGGGAGACACAGAAGCACCCCAAGAACCATGGCAACACTGGAGAGGAATCCTCAGGTTCCGGCCCCGACTCCACACAAGGACTGAGGCCCCGGCATGGACGGGAGAGGAATCCCGAGAGGTCCCCTAGCAACACGCATGGGGACTGGCCTTTCCTGAGGCCACCAGAGCGGGTCCCTGTGGTCCCCGTCGTAACTCGAGAAGACCTGCCGCAACTCGAGAAAATCCAGGAGGTTCTCCCCTCCAGGCGAGATGAGGCCCATTTCCGCTGAGGCGTCTGGAGGCTGATCAAACCTCACCACTGGAACTTCGAAAGGGTCCTTCACACCCTTGGTGCAAATCAAGAAGTTCCCCGACCTAGCCGTCTCCACTCGAGAGGAATCATGAGGGTCCCGCCCACATCCAGAAGAGCCCCGTTTCCGCCTCGTAGCTCGAGATGAGGGATCCTTTCCCTGCTTCGTCGGGAAAGAGTTCCCGGCGTTCCCGTCGCCTCTCAAGAGGAGGCCCTCTCAACAGGAACGGCGAGAGGAACTCCAGGGTCGTGCCACCATTCCAAGAGTCCCCCAGATGTCTCAGTCCATTCCAGAGGAACCTCTTTTCCCTTCACCGGCTCGTCTTTCACGCCGAGGATCGACTCACACCAAGGTGGCACGTGGAACAGCCCTGTGGGAAAGCCTCGTGGGAAAGCCTTGAGGGACAGCCTCGAGGGAAAGCCACAGATCCCTTGATCCACGTGACAGGAAGCGTGACACTACTGCTGCAGCTCGGGAGGAAAGCGCACGTGCATGCCCCCACTCGAGACGAGGCCTGACTCCCCTGGGGAGACTCAGAAGCACCCCAAGATCCATGGCAACACTGGAGAGGAATCCTCAGGTTCCGGCCCCGACTCCACACAAGGACTGAGGCCCCGGCATGGACGGGAGAGGAATCCCGAGAGGTCCCCTAGCAACACGCATGGGGACTGGCCTTTCCTGAGGCCAACAGAGCGGGTCCCTGTGGTCCCCGTCGTAACTCGAGAAGACCTGCCGCAACTCGAGAAAATCCAGGAGGTTCTCCCCTCCAGGCGAGATGAGGCCCATTTCCGCTGAGGCGTCTCGAGGCTGATCACACCTCACCTCTGGAACTTCGAAAGGGTCCTCCACACCCTTGGTGCAAATCAAGAAGTTCCCCGACCTGGCCGTCTCCACTCGAGAGGAATCACGAGGGTCCCGCCCACATCCAGAAGAGCCCCGTTTCCGCCTCGTAGCTCGAGATGAGGGATCCTTTCCCTGCTTCGTCGGGAAAGAGTCCCCTGCGTTCCCGTCGCATCTCAAGAGGAGGCCCTCTCAACAGGAACGGCGAGAGGAACTCCAGGGTCGTGCCACCATTCCAAGAGTCCCCCAGATGTCTCAGTCCATTCCAGAGGAACCTCTTTTCCCTTCACCGGCTCGTCTTTCACGCCGAGGATCGACTCACACCAAGGTGGCACGTGGCACAGCCCTGTGGGAAAGCCTCGTGGGAAAGCCTCGAGGGACAGCCTCGAGGGAAAGCCAAAGATCCCTTGATCCACGTGACAGGAAGCGTGACACTACTGCTGCAGCTCGGGAAGAAAGCGCACGTGCATGCCCCCACTCGAGACAAGGCCTGACTCCCCTGGGGAGACACAGAAGCACCCCAAGAACCATGGCAACACTGGAGAGGAATCCTCAGGTTCCGGCCCCGACTCCACACAAGGACTGAGGCCCCGGCATGGACGGGAGAGGAATCCCGAGAGGTCCCCTAGCAACACGCATGGGGACTGGCCTTTCCTGAGGCCACCAGAGCGGGTCCCTGTGGTCCCCGTCGTAACTCGAGAAGACCTGCCGCAACTCGAGAAAATCCAGGAGGTTCTCCCCTCCAGGCGAGATGAGGCCCATTTCCGCTGAGGCGTCTGGAGGCTGATCAAACCTCACCACTGGAACTTCGAAAGGGTCCTTCACACCCTTGGTGCAAATCAAGAAGTTCCCCGACCTAGCCGTCTCCACTCGAGAGGAATCACGAGGGTCCCGCCCACATCCAGAGGAGCCCCGTTTCCGCCTCGTAGCTCGAGATGAGGGATCCTTTCCCTGCTTCGTCGGGAAAGAGTTCCCGGCGTTCACGTCGCATCTCAAGAGGAGGCCCTCTCAACAGGAATGGCGAGAGGAACTCCAGGGTCGTGCCACCATTCCAAGAGTTCCCCAGATGTCTCAGTCCATTCCAGAGGAACCTCTTTTCCTTTCACCGGCTCGTCTTTCACGCCGAGGATCGACTGACACCAAGGTGGCACGTGGCACAGCCCTGTGGGAAAGCATCGTGGGAAAGCCTCGAGGGACAGCCTCGAGGGAAAGCCACAGATCCCTTGATCCACGTGACAGGAAGCGTGACACTACTGCTGCAGCTCGGGAGGAAAGCGCACGTGCATGCCCCCACTCGAGACGAGGCCTGACTCCCCTGGGGAGACTCAGAAGGAAACCAAGATCCATGGCAACACTGGAGAGGAATACTCAGGTTCCGGCCCCGACTCCACACAAGGACTGAGGCCCCGGCATGGACGGGAGAGGAATCCCGAGCGGTCCCCTAGCAACTCTCATGGGGACTGGCCTTTCCTGAGGACACCAGAGTGGGTCCCTGAGGTTCCCCTCGTAACTCGAGAAGACCTGCCGCAACTCGAGAAAATCCAGGAGGTTCTCCCCTCCAGGCGAGATGAGGCCCAATTTCGCTGAGGCGTCTCGAGGCTGATCACACCTCACCTCTGGAACTTCGAAAGGGTCCTTCACACCCTTGGTTCAAATCAAGAAGTTCCCCGACCTAGCCGTCTCCACTCGAGAGGAATCACGATGGTCCCGCCCTCATCCAGATTAGCCCCGTTTCCGCCTCGTAGCTCGAGATGAGGGATCCTTTCCCTGCTTCGTCGGGAAAGAGTTCCCGGCGTTCCCGTCGCCTCTCAAGAGGAGGCCCTCTCAACAGGAACGGCGAGAGGAACTCCAGGGTCGTGCCACCATTCCAAGAGTCCCCCAGATGTCTCAGTCCATTCCAGAGGAACCTCTTTTCCCTTCACCGGCTCGTCTTTCACGCCGAGGATCGACTCACACCAAGGTGGAACGTGGCACAGCCCTGTGGGAAAGCCTCGTGGGAATGCCTCGAGGGACAGCCTCGAGGGAAAGCCACAGATCCCTTGATCCACGTGACAGGAAGCGTGACACTACTGCTGCAGCTCGGGAGGAAAGCGCACGTGCATGCCCCCACTCGAGACGAGGCCTGACTCCCCTGGGGAGACTCAGAAGCACCCCAAGATCCATGACAACACTGGAGAGCAATCCTCAGGTTCCGGCCCCGACTCCACACAAGGACTGAGGCCCCGGCATGGACGGGAGAGGAATCCTGAGAGGTCCCCTAGCAACTCGCATGGGGACTGGCCTTTCCTGAGGCCACCAGAGCGGGTCCCTGAGGTCCCCGTCGTAACTCGAGAAGACCTGCCGCAACTCGAGAAAATCCAGGAGGTTCTCCCCTCCAGGCGAGATGAGGCCCATTTCCGCTGAGGCGTCTCGAGGCTGATCACACCTCACCTCTGGAACTTCGAAAGGCTCCTTCACACCCTTGGTGCAAATCAAGAAGTTCCCCGACCTAGCCGTCTCCACTCGAGAGGAATCACGAGGATCCCGCCCACATCCAGAAGATCCCCGTTTCCGCCTCGTAGCTCGAGATGAGGGATACTTTCCCTGCTTCGTCGGGAAAGAGTCCCCTGCGTTCCCGTCGCATCTCAAGTGGAGGCCCTCTCAACAGGAACGGCGAGAGGAACTCCAGGGTCGTGCCACCATTCCAAGAGTCCCCCAGATGTCTCAGTCCATTCCAGAGGAACCTCTTTTCCCTTCACCGGCTCGTCTTTCACGCCGAGGATCGACTCACACCAAGGTGGCACGTGGCACAGCCCTGTGGGAAAGCCTCGTGGGAAAGCCTCGAGGGACAGCCTCGAGGGAAAGCCACAGATCCCTTGATCCACGTGACAGGAAGCGTGACACTACTGCTGCAGCTCGGGAAGAAAGCGCACGTGCATTCCCCCACTCGAGACAAGGCCTGACTCCCCTGGGGAGACACAGAAGCACCCCAAGAACCATGGCAACACTGGAGAGGAATCCTCAGGTTCCGGCCCCGACTCCACACAAGGACTGAGGCCCCGGCATGGACGGGAGAGGAATCCCGAGAGGTCCCCTAGCAACACGCATGGGGACTGGCCTTTCCTGAGGCCACCAGAGCGGGTCCCTCTGGTTCCCGTCGTAACTCGAGAAGACCTGCCGCAACTCGAGAAAATCCAGGAGGTTCTCCCCTCCAGGCGAGATGAGGCCCATTTCCGCTGAGGTGTCTCGAGACTGATCACACCTCACCTCTGGAACTTCGAAAGGGTCCTTCACACCCTTGGTGCAAATCAAGAAGTTCCCCGACCTAGCCGTCTCCACTCGAGAGGAATCACGAGGGTCCCGCCCACATCCAGAGGAGCCCCGTTTCCGCCTCGTAGCTCGAGATGAGGGATCCTTTCCCTGCTTCGTCGGGAAAGAGTTCCCGGCTTTCCCGTCGCATCTCAAGAGGAGGCCCTCTCAACAGGAACGGCGAGAGGAACTCCAGGGTCGTGCCACCATTCCAAGAGTCCCCCAGATGTCTCAGTCCATTCCAGAGGAACCTCTTTTCCCTTCACCGGCTCGTCTTTCACGCCGAGGATCGACTCACACCAAGGTGGCACGTGGCACAGCCCTGTGGGAAAGCCTCGTGGGAAAGCCTCGAGGGACAGCCTCGAGGGAAAGCCACAGATCCCTTGATCCACGTGACAGGAAGCGTGACACTACTGCTGCAGCTCGGGAGGAAAGCGCACGTGCATGCCCCCACTCGAGACGAGGCCTGACTCCCCTGGGGAGACTCAGAAGCACCCCAAGATCCATGACAACACTGGAGAGCAATCCTCAGGTTCCGGCCCCGACTCCACACAAGGACTGAGGCCCCGGCATGGACGGAGAGGAATCCCGAGAGGTCCCCTAGCAACTCGCATGGGGACTGGCCTTTCCTGAGGCCACCAGAGCGGGTCCCTGAGGTCCCCGTCGTAACTCGAGAAGACCTGCCGCAACTCGAGAAAATCCAGGAGGTTCTCCCCTCCAGGCGAGATGAGGCCCATTTCCGCTGAGGCGTCTCGAGGCTGATCACACCTCACCTCTGGAACTTCGAAAGGGTCCTTCACACCCTTGGTGCAAATCAAGAAGTTCCCCGACCTGGCCGTCTCCACTCGAGAGGAATCACGAGGGTCCCGCCCACATCCAGAGGAGCCCCGTTTCCGCCTCGTAGCTCGAGATGAGGGATCCTTTCCCTGCTTCGTCGGGAAAGAGTTCCCGGCGTTCCCGTCCCATCTCAAGAGGAGGCCCTCTCAACAGGAATGGCGAGAGGAACTCCAGGGTCGTGCCACCATTCCAAGAGTTCCCCAGATGTCTCAGTCCATTCCAGAGGAACCTCTTTTCCTTTCACCGGCTCGTCTTTCACGCCGAGGATCGACTGACACCAAGGTGGCACGTGGCACAGCCCTGTGGGAAAGCATCGTGGGAAAGCCTCGAGGGACAGCCTCGAGGGAAAGCCACAGATCCCTTGATCCACGTGACAGGAAGCGTGACACTACTGCTGCAGCTCGGGAGGAAAGCGCACGTGCATGCCCCCACTCGAGACGAGGCCTGACTCCCCTGGGGAGACTCAGAAGGAAACCAAGATCCATGGCAACACTGGAGAGGAATCCTCAGGTTCCGGCCCGGACTCCACACAAGGACTGAGGCCCCGGCATGGACGGGAGAGGAATCCCGAGCAGTCCCCTAGCAACTCTCATGGGGACTGGCCTTTCCTGAGGACACCAGAGTGGGTCCCTGAGGTTCCCCTCGTAACTCGAGAAGACCTGCCGCAACTCGAGAAAATCCAGGAGGTTCTCCCCTCCAGGCGAGATGAGGCCCAATTCCGCTGAGGCGTCTCGAGGCTGATCACACCTCACCTCTGGAACTTCGAAAGGGTCCTTCACACCCTTGGTTCAAATCAAGAAGTTCCCCGACCTAGCCGTCTCCACTCGAGAGGAATCATGAGGGTCCCGCCCTCATCCAGAGGAGCCCCGTTTCCGCCTCGTAGCTCGAGATGAGGGATCCTTTCCCTGCTTCGTCGGGAAAGAGTTCCCGGCGTTCCCGTCGCATCTCAAGAGGAGGCCCTCTCAACAGGAACAGCGAGAGGAACTCCAGGGTCGTGGCACCATTCCAAGAGTCCCCCAGATGTCTCAGTCCGTTCCAGAGGAACCTCTTTTCCCTTCACCGGCTCGTCTTTCACGCCGAGGATCGACTCACACCAAGGTGGCACGTGACACAGCCCTGTGGGAAAGCCTCGTGGGAAAGCCTCGAGGGACAGCCTCGAGGGAAAGCCACAGATCCCTTGATCCAGGTGACAGGAAGCGTGACACTACGGCTGCAGCTCGGGAGGAAAGCGCACGTGCATGCCCCCACTCGAGACGAGGCCTGACTCCCCTGGGGAGACTCAGAAGCACCCCAAGATCCATGGCAACACTGGAGAGGAATCCTCAGGTTCCGGCCCCGATTCCACACAAGGACTGAGGCCCCGGTATGGACGGGAGAGGAATCCCGAGAGGTCCCCTAGGAACTCGCATGGGGACTGGCCTTTCCTGAGGCCACCAGAGCGGGTCCCTGAGGTCCCCGTCGTAACTCGAGAAGACCTGCCGCTACTCGAGAAAATCCAGGAGGTTCTCCCCTCCAGGCGAGATGAGGCCCATTTCTGCTGAGGCGTCTCGAGGCTGATCACACCTCACCTCTGGAACTTCGAAAGGATCCTTCACACCCTTGGTGCAAATCAAGAAGTTCCCCGACCTAGCCGTCTCCACTCGAGAGGAATCACGAGGGTCCCGCCCACATCCAGAGGAGCCCCGTTTCCGCTTCGTAGCTCGAGATGAGGGATCCTTTCCCTGCTTCGTCGGGAAAGAGTTCCCGGCGTTCCCGTCGCATCTCAAGAGGAGGCCCTCTCAACAGGAACGGTGAGAGGAACTCCAGGGTCGTGCCACCATTCCAAGAGTCCCCCAGATGTCTCAGTCCTTTCCAGAGGAACCTCTTTTCCCTTCACCGGCTCGTCTTTCACGCCGAGGATCGACTCACACCAAGGTGGCACGTGGCACAGCCCTGTGGGAAAGCCTCGTGGGAAAGCCTTGAGGGACAGCCTCGAGGGAAAGCCACAGATCCCTTGATGCACGTGACAGGAAGCGTGACACTACTGCTGCAGCTCGGGAGGAAAGCGCACGTGCATGCCCCCACTCGAGACGAGGCCTGACTCCCCTGGGGAGACTCAGAAGCACCCCAAGATCCATGGCAACACTGGAGAGGAATCCTCAGGTTCCGGCCCCGACTCCACACAAGGACTGAGGCCCCGGCATGGACGGGAGAGGAATCCCGAGAGGTCCCCTAGCAACTCGCATGGGGACTGGCCTTTCCTGAGGCCACCAGAGCGGGTCCCTGAGGTCCCCGTCGTAACTCGAGTAGACCTGCCGCAACTCGAGAAAATCCAGGAGGTTCTCCCCTCCAGGCGAGAGGAGGCCCATTTCCGCTGAGGCGTCTCGAGGCTGATCACACCTCACCTCTGGAACTTCGAAAGGGTCCTTCACACCCTTGGTGCAAATCAAGAAGTTCCCCGACATACCCGTCTCCACTCGAGAGGAATCACGAGGGTCCCGCCCACATCCAGAGGAGCCCCGTTTCCGCCTCGTAGCTCGAGATGAGGGATGCTTTCCCTGCTTCGTCGGGAAAGAGTTCCCGGCGTTTCCGTCGCATCTCAAGAGGAGGCCGTCTCAACAGGAACGGCGAGAGGAACTCCAGGGTCGTGCCACCATTCCAAGAGTCCCCCAGATGTCTCAGTCCGTTCCAGAGGAACCTCTTTTCCCTTCACCGGCTCGTCTTTCACGCCGAGGATTGACTCACACCAAGGTGGCACGTGGCACAGCCCTGTGGGAAAGCCTCGTGGGAAAGCCTCGAGGGACAGCCTCGAGGGAAAGCCACAGATCCCTTGATCCACGTGACAGGAAGCGTGACACTACTGCTGCAGCTCGGGAGGAAAGCGCACGTGCATGCCCCCACTCGAGACGAGGCCTGACTCCCCTGGGGAGACTCAGAAGCACCCCAAGATCCATGGCAACACTGGAGAGGAATCCTCAGGTTCCGGCCCCGACTCCACACAAGGACTGAGGCCCCGGCATGGACGGGAGAGGAATCCCGAGAGGTCCCCTAGCAACTCGCATGGGGACTGGCCTTTCCTGAGGCCACCAGAGCGGTTCCCTGAGGTCCCCGTCGTAACTCGAGAAGACCTGCCGCAACTCGAGAAAATCCAGGAGATTCTCCCCTCCAGGCGATTTGAGTCCCATTTCCACTGAGGCGTCTCGAGGCTGATCACACCTCACCTCTGGAACTTCGAAAGGGTCCTTCACACCCTTGCTGCAAATCAAGAAGTTCCCCGACCTAGCCGTCTCCACTCGAGAGGAATCACGAGGGTCCCGCCCACATCCAGAGGAGCCCCGTTTCCGCCTCGTAGCTCGAGATGAGGGATTCTTTCCCTGCTTCGTCGGGAAAGAGTTCCCGGCGTTCCCGTCGCATCTCAAGAGGAGGCCCTCTCAACAGGAACGGCGAGAGGAACTCCAGGGTCGTGCCACCATTCCAAGAGTCCCCCAGATGTCTCAGTCCATTCCAGAGGAACCTCTTTTCCCTTCACCGGCTCGTCTTTCACGCCGAGGATCGACTCACACCAAGGTGGCACGTGGCACAGCCCTGTGGGAAAGCCTCGTGGGAAAGCCTCGAGGGACAGCCTCGAGGGAAAGCCACAGATCCCTTGATCCACGTGACAGGAAGCGTGACACTACTGCTGCAGCTCGGGAGGAAAGCGCACGTGCATGCCCCCACTCGAGACGAGGCCTGACTCCCCTGGGGAGACTCAGAAGCACCCCAAGATCCATGGCAACACTGGAGAGGAATCCTCAGGTTCCGGCCCCGATTCCACACAAGGACTGAGGCCCCGGCATGAACGGGAGAGGAATCCCGAGAGGTCCCCTAGCAACTCGCATGGGGACTGGCCTTTCCTGAGGCCACCAGAGCGGGTCCCTGAGGTCCCCGTCGTAACTCGAGAAGACCTGCCGCAACTCGAGAAAATCCAGGAGGTTCTCCCCTACAGGCGAGATGAGGCCCATTTCCGCTGAGGCGTCACGAGGCTGATCACACCTCACCTCTGGAACTTCAAAAGGGTCCTTCACACCCTTGGTGCAAATCAAGAAGTTCCCCGACATACCCGTCTCCACTCGAGAGGAATCACGAGTGTCCCGCCCACATCCAGAGGATCCCCGTTTCCGCTTCGTAGCTCGAGATGAGGGATCCTTTCCCTGCTTCGTCGGGAAAGAGTTCCCGGCGTTCCCGTCGCATCTCAAGAGGAGGCCCTCTCAACAGGAACGGCGAGAGGAACTCCAGGGTCGTGCCACCATTCCAAGAGTCCCCCAGATGTCTCAGTCCGTTCCAGAGGAACCTCTTTTCCCTTCACCGGCTCGTCTTTCACGCCGAGGATCGACTCCCACCAAGGTGGCACGTGGCACAGCCCTGTGGGAAAGCCTCGTGGGAAAGCCTCGAGGGACAGCCTCGAGGGAAAGCCACAGATCCCTTGATGCACGTGACAGGAAGCGTGACACTACTGCTGCAGCTCGGGAGGAAAGCGCACGTGCATGCCCCCACTCGAGACGAGGCCTGACTGCCTGGGGAGACTCAGAAGCACCCCAAGATCCATGGCAACACTGGAGAGGGATCCTCAGGTTCCGGCCCCGACTCCACACAAGGACTGAGGCCCCGGCATGGACGGGAGAGGAATCCCGAGAGGTCCCCTAGCAACTCGCATGGGGACTGGCCTTTCCTGAGGCCACCAGAGCGGGTCCCTGAGGTCCCCGTCGTAACTCGAGAAGACCTGCCGCAACTCGAGAAAATCCAGGAGGTTCTCCCCTCCAGGCGAGAGGAGGCCCATTTCCGCTGAGGCGTCTCGAGGCTGATCACACCTCACCTCTGGAACTTCGAAAGGGTCCTTCACACCCTTGGTGCAAATCAAGAAGTTCCCCGACATACCCGTCTCCACTCGAGAGGAATCACGAGGGTCCCGCCCACATCCAGAGGAGCCCCGTTTCCGCCTCGTAGCTCGAGATGAGGGATGCTTTCCCTGCTTCGTCGGGAAAGAGTTCCCGGCGTTTCCGTCGCATCTCAAGAGGAGGCCGTCTCAACAGGAACGGCGAGAGGAACTCCAGGGTCGTGCCACCATTCCAAGAGTCCCCCAGATGTCTCAGTCCGTTCCAGAGGAACCTCTTTTCCCTTCACCGGCTCGTCTTTCACGCCGAGGATTGACTCACACCAAGGTGGCACGTGGCACAGCCCTGTGGGAAAGCCTCGTGGGAAAGCCTCGAGGGACAGCCTCGAGGGAAAGCCACAGATCCCTTGATCCACGTGACAGGAAGCGTGACACTACTGCTGCAGCTCGGGAGGAAAGCGCACGTGCATGCCCCCACTCGAGACGAGGCCTGACTCCCCTGGGGAGACTCAGAAGCACCCCAAGATCCATGGCAACACTGGAGAGGAATCCTCAGGTTCCGGCCCCGACTCCACACAAGGACTGAGGCCCCGGCATGGACGGGAGAGGAATCCCGAGAGGCCCCCTAGCAACTCGCATGGGGACTGGCCTTTCCTGAGGCCACCAGAGCGGGTCCCTGAGGTCCCCGTCGTAACTCGTGAAGACCTGCCGCAACTCGAGAAAATCCAGGAGGTTCTCCCCTCCAGGCGAGAGGAGGCCCATTTCCGCTGAGGCGTCTCGAGGCTGATCACACCTCACCTCTGGAACTTCGAAAGGGTCCTTCACACCCTTGGTGCAAATCAAGAAGTTCCCCGACCTAGCCGTCTCCACTCGAGAGGAATCACGAGGGTCCCGCCCACATCCAGAGGAGCCCCGTTTCCGCCTCGTAGCTCGAGATGAGGGATGCTTTCCCTGCTTCGTCGGGAAAGAGTTCCCGGCGTTTCCGTCGCATCTCAAGAGGAGGCCGTCTCAACAGGAACGGCGAGAGGAACTCCAGGGTCGTGCCACCATTCCAAGAGTCCCCCAGATGTCTCAGTCCGTTCCAGAGGAACCTCTTTTCCCTTCACCGGCTCGTCTTTCACGCCGAGGATTGACTCACACCAAGGTGGCACGTGGCACAGCCCTGTGGGAAAGCCTCGTGGGAAAGCCTCGAGGGACAGCCTCGAGGGAAAGCCACAGATCCCTTGATCCACGTGACAGGAAGCGTGACACTACTGCTGCAGCTCGGGAGGAAAGCGCACGTGCATGCCCCCACTCGAGACGAGGCCTGACTCCCCTGGGGAGACTCAGAAGCACCCCAAGATCCATGGCAACACTGGAGAGGAATCCTCAGGTTCCGGCCCCGACTCCACACAAGGACTGAGGCCCCGGCATGGACGGGAGAGGAATCCCGAGAGGCCCCCTAGCAACTCGCATGGGGACTGGCCTTTCCTGAGGCCACCAGAGCGGGTCCCTGAGGTCCCCGTCGTAACTCGTGAAGACCTGCCGCAACTCGAGAAAATCCAGGAGGTTCTCCCCTCCAGGCGAGAGGAGGCCCATTTCCGCTGAGGCGTCTCGAGGCTGATCACACCTCACCTCTGGAACTTCGAAAGGGTCCTTCACACCCTTGGTGCAAATCAAGAAGTTCCCCGACCTAGCCGTCTCCACTCGAGAGGAATCACGAGGGTCCCGCCCACATCCAGAGGAGCCCCGTTTCCGCCTCGTAGCTCGAGAGGAGGGATGCTTTCCCTGCTTCGTCGGGAAAGAGTTCCCGGCTTTCCCGTCGCATCTCAAGAGGAGGCCCTCTCAACAGGAACGGCGAGAGGAACTCCAGGGTCGCGCCACCATTCCAAGAGTCCCCCAGATATCTCAGTCCATTCCAGAGGAACCTCTTTTCCCTTCACCGGCTCGTCTTTCACGCCGAGGATCGACTCACACCAAGGTGGCACGTGGCACAGCCCTGTGGGAAAGCCTCGTGGGAAAGCCTCGAGGGACAGCCTCGAGGGAAAGCCACAGATCCCTTGATCCACGTGACAGGAAGCGGGACACTACTGCTGCAGCTCGGGAGGAAAGCGCACGTGCATGCCCCCACTCGAGACGAGGCCTGACTCCACTGGGGAGACTCAGAAGCACCCCAAGATCCATGGAAACACTGGAGAGGAATCCTCAGGTTCCGGCCCCGATTCCACACAAGGACTGAGGCCCCGGTATGGACGGGAGAGGAATCCCGAGAGGTCCCCTAGCAACTCGCATGGGGACTGGCCTTTCCTGAGGCCACCAGAGCGGGTCCCTGAGGTCCCCGTCGTAACTCGAGAAGACCTGCCGCAACTCGAGAAAATCCAGGAGGTTCTCCCCTCCAGGCGAGATGAGGCCCATTTCCGCTGAGGCGTCACGAGGCTGATCACACCTCACCTCTGGAACTTCGAAAGGGTCCTTCACACCCTTGGTGCAAATCAAGAAGTTCCCCGACAGACCCGTCTCCACTCGAGAGGAATCACGAGGGTCCCGCCCACATCCAGAGGATCCCCGTTTCCGCTTCGTAGCTCGAGATGAGGGATCCTTTCCCTGCTTCGTCGGGAAAGAGTTCCCGGCGTTCCCGTCGCATCTCAAAAGGAGGCCCTCTCAACAGGAACGGCGAGAGGAACTCCAGGGTCGTGCCACCATTCCAAGAGTCCCCCAGATGTCTCAGTCCATTCCAGAGGAACCTCTTTTCCCTTCACCGGCTCGTCTTTCACGCCGAGGATCGACTCACACCAAGGTGGCACGTGGCACAGCCCTGTGGGAAAGCCTCGTGGGAAAGCCTCGAGGGACAGCCTCGAGGGAAAGCCACAGATCCCTTGATCCACGTGACAGGAAGCGTGACACTACTGCTGCAGCTCGGGAGGAAAGCGCACGTGCATGCCCCCACTCGAGACGAGGCCTGACTCTCCTGGGGAGACTCAGAAGCACCCCAAGATCCATGGCAACACTGGAGAGGAATCCTCAGGTTCCGGCCCCGACTCCACACAAGGACTGAGGCCCCAGCATGGACGGGAGAGGAATCCCGAGAGGCCCCCTAGCAACTCGCATGGAGACTGGCCTTTCCTGAGGCCACCAGAGCGGGTCCCTGAGGTCCCCGTCGTAACTCGAGAAGACCTGCCGCAACTCGAGAAAATCCAGGAGGTTCTCCCCTCCAGGCGAGAGGAGGCCCATTTCCGCTGAGGCGTCTCGAGGCTGATCACACCTCACCTCTGGAACTTCGAAAGGGTCCTTCACACCCTTGGTGCAAATCAAGAAGTTCCCCGACATACCCGTCTCCACTCGAGAGGAATCACGAGGGTCCCGCCCACATCCAGAGGAGCCCCGTTTCCGCCTCGTAGCTCGAGATGAGGGATGCTTTCCCTGCTTCGTCGGGAAAGAGTTCCCGGCGTTTCCGTCGCATCTCAAGAGGAGGCCGTCTCAACAGGAACGGCGAGAGGAACTCCAAGGTCGTGCCACCATTCCAAGAGTCCCCCAGATGTTTCAGTCCATTCCAGAGGAACCTCTTTTCCCTTCACCGGCTCGTCTTTCACGCCGAGGATCGACTCACACCAGGGTGGCACGTGGCACAGCCCTGTGGGAAAGCCTCGTGGGAAAGCCTCGAGGGACAGCCTCGAGGGAAAGCCACTGATCCCTTGATGCAGGTGACAGGAAGCGTGACATTATTGCTGCAGCTCGGGAGGAAATCGCACGTGCATGCCCCCACTCGAGACGAGGCCTGACTCCCCTGGGAAGACTCAGAAGCACCCCAAGATCCATGGCAACACTGGAGAGGAATCCTCAGGTTCCGGCCCCGACTCCACACAAGGACTGAGGCCGCGGCATGGACGGGAGAGGAATCCCGAGAGGTCCCCTAGCACCTCGCATGGGGACTGGCCTTTCCTGAGGCCACCAGAGCGGGTCCCTGAGGTCCCCGTCGTAACTCGAGAAGACCTGCCGCAACTCGAGAAAATCCAGGAGGTTCTCCCCTCCAGGCGAGAGGAGGCCCATTTCCGCTGAGGCGTCTCGAGGCTGATCACACCTCACCTCTGGAACTTCGAAAGGGTCCTTCACACCCTTGGTGTAAATCAAGAAGTTCCCCGACCTAGCCGTCTCCACTCGAGAGGAATCACGAGGGTCCCGCCCACATCCAGAGGAGCCCCGTTTCCGCCTCGTAGCTCGAGATGAGGGATCCTTTCCCTGCTTCGTCGGGAAAGAGTTCCCGGCGTTCACGTCGCATCTCAAGAGGAGGCCCTCTCAACAGGAACAGCGAGAGGAACTCCAGGGTCGTGCCACCATTCCAAGAGTCCCCCAGATGTCTCAGTCCGTTCCAGAGGAACCTCTTTTCCCTTCACCGGCTCGTCTTTCACGCCGAGGATCGACTCCCACCAAGGTGGCACGTGGCACAGCCCTGTGGGAAAGCCTCGTGGGAAAGCCTCGAGGGACAGCCTCGAGGGAAAGCCACAGATCCCTTGATGCACGTGACAGGAAGCGTGACACTACTGCTGCAGCTCGGGAGGAAAGCGCACGTGCATGCCCCCACTCGAGACGAGGCCTGACTGCCCTGGGGAGACTCAGAAGCACCCCAAGATCCATGGCAACACTGGAGAGGGATCCTCAGGTTCCGGCCCCGACTCCACACAAGGACTGAGGCCCCGGCATGGACGGGAGAGGAATCCCGAGAGGTCCCCTAGCAACTCGCATGGGGACTGGCCTTTCCTGAGGCCACCAGAGCGGGTCCCTGAGGTCCCCGTCGTAACTCGAGAAGACCTGCCGCAACTCGCGAAAATCCAGGAGGTTCTCCCCTCCAGGCGAGAGGAGGCCCATTTCCGCTGAGGCGTCTCGAGGCTGATCACACCTCACCTCTGGAACTTCGAAAGGGTCCTTCACACCCTTGGTGCAAATCAAGAAGTTCCCCGACATACCCGTCTCCACTCGAGAGGAATCACGAGGGTCCCGCCCACATCCAGAGGAGCCCCGTTTCCGCCTCGTAGCTCGAGATGAGGGATGCTTTCCCTGCTTCGTCGGGAAAGAGTTCCCGGCGTTTCCGTCGCATCTCAAGAGGAGGCCGTCTCAACAGGAACGGCGAGAGGAACTCCAGGGTCGTGCCACCATTCCAAGAGTCCCCCAGATGTCTCAGTCCGTTCCAGAGGAACCTCTTTTCCCTTCACCGGCTCGTCTTTCACGCCGAGGATTGACTCACACCAAGGTGGCACGTGGCACAGCCCTGTGGGAAAGCCTCGTGGGAAAGCCTCGAGGGACAGCCTCGAGGGAAAGCCACAGATCCCTTGATCCACGTGACAGGAAGCGTGACACTACTGCTGCAGCTCGGGAGGAAAGCGCACGTGCATGCCCCCACTCGAGACGAGGCCTGACTCCCCTGGGGAGACTCAGAAGCACCCCAAGATCCATGGCAACACTGGAGAGGAATCCTCAGGTTCCGGCCCCGACTCCACCCAAGGTCTTAGGCCCCGGCCTCGACGGGAGAGGAATCCCGAGAGGGCCCCTAGCAACACGCATGGGGACTGGCCATTCCTGAGGCCACCAGAGCGGGTCCCTGAGGTCCCCGTCGTAACTCGAGAAGACCTGCCGCAACTCGAGAAAATCCAGGAGGTTCTCCCCTCCAGGCGAGATGAGGCCCATTTCCGCTGAGGCGTCTCGAGGCTGATCACACCTCACCTCTGGAACTTCGAAAGGGTCCTTCACACCCTTGGTGCAAATCAAGAAGTTCCCCGACATACCCGTCTCCACTCGAGAGGAATCACGAGGGTCCCGCCCACATCCAGAGGAGCCCCGTTTCCACCTCGTAGCTCGAGATGAGGGATGCTTTCCCTGCTTCGTCGGGAAAGAGTTCCCGGCGTTCCCGTCGCATCTCAAGAGGAGGCCGTCTCAACAGGAACGGCGAGAGGAACTCCAAGGTCGTGACACCATTCCAAGAGTCCCCCAGATGTTTCAGTCCATTCCAGAGGAACCTCTTTTCCCTTCACCGGCTCGTCTTTCACGCCGAGGATTGACTCACACCAGGGTGGTACGTGGCACAGCCCTGTGGGAAAGCCTCGTGGGAAAGCCTCGAGGGACAGCCTCGAGGGAAAGCCACAGATCCCTTGATCCAGGTGACAGGAAGCGTGACACTACTGCTGCAGCTCGGGAGGAAAGCGCACGTGCATGCCCCCACTCGAGACGAGGCCTGAGTCCCCTGGGAAGACTCAGAAGCACCCCAAGATCCATGGCAACACTGGAGAGGAATCCTCAGGTTCCGGCCCCGACTCCACACAAGGACTGAGGCCGCGGCATGGACGGGAGAGGAATCCCGAGAGGTCCCCTAGCACCTCGCATGGGGACTGGCCTTTCCTGAGGCCACCAGAGCGGGTCCCTGAGGTCCCCGTCGTAACTCGAGAAGACCTGCCGCAACTCGAGAAAATCCAGGAGGTTCTCCCCTCCAGGCGAGATGAGGCCCATTTCTGCTGAGGCGTCTCGAGGCTGATCACACCTCACCTCTGGAACTTCGAAAGGGTCCTTCACACCCTTGGTGTAAATCAAGAAGTTCCCCGACCTAGCCGTCTCCACTCGAGAGGAATCACGTGGGTGCCGCCCACATCCAGAGGAGCCCCGTTTCCGCCTCGTAGCTCGAGATGAGGGATCCTTTCCCTGCTTCGTCGGGAAAGAGTTCCCGGCGTTCACGTCGCATCTCAAGAGGAGGCCCTCTCAACAGGAACGGCGAGAGGAACTCCAGGGTCGTGCCACCATTCCAAGAGTCCCCCAGATGTCTCAGTCCGTTCCAGAGGAACCTCTTTTCCCTTCACCGGCTCGTCTTTCACGCCGAGGATCGACTCCCACCAAGGTGGCACGTGGCACAGCCCTGTGGGAAAGCCTCGTGGGAAAGCCTCGAGGGACAGCCTCGAGGGAAAGCCACAGATCCCTTGATCCACGTGACAGGAAGCGTGACACTACTGCTGCAGCTCGGGAGGAAAGCGCACGTGCATGCCCCCACTCGAGACGAGGCCTGACTCCCCTGGGGAGACTCAGAAGCACCCCAAGATCCATGGCAACACTGGAGAGGGATCCTCAGGTTCCGGCCCCGACTCCACACAAGGACTGAGGCCCCGGCATGGACGGGAGAGGAATCCCGAGAGGTCCCCTAGCAACTCGCATGGGGACTGGCCTTTCCTGAGGCCACCAGAGCGGGTCCCTGAGGTCCCCGTCGTAACTCGAGAAGACCTGCCGCAACTCGCGAAAATCCAGGAGGTTCTCCCCTCCAGGCGAGAGGAGGCCCATTTCCGCTGAGGCGTCTCGAGGCTGATCACACCTCACCTCTGGAACTTCGAAAGGGTCCTTCACACCCTTGGTGCAAATCAAGAAGTTCCCCGACATACCCGTCTCCACTCGAGAGGAATCACGAGGGTCCCGCCCACATCCAGAGGAGCCCCGTTTCCGCCTCGTAGCTCGAGATGAGGGATGCTTTCCCTGCTTCGTCGGGAAAGAGTTCCCGGCGTTTCCGTCGCATCTCAAGAGTAGGCCGTCTCAACAGGAACGGCGAGAGGAACTCCAGGGTCGTGCCACCATTCCAAGAGTCCCCCAGATGTCTCAGTCCGTTCCAGAGGAACCTCTTTTCCCTTCACCGGCTCGTCTTTCACGCCGAGGATTGACTCACACCAAGGTGGCACGTGGCACAGCCCTGTGGGAAAGCCTCGTGGGAAAGCCTCGAGGGACAGCCTCGAGGGAAAGCCACAGATCCCTTGATCCACGTGACAGGAAGCGTGACACTACTGCTGCAGCTCGGGAGGAAAGCGCACGTGCATGCCCCCACTCGAGACGAGGCCTGACTCCCCTGGGGAGACTCAGAAGCACCCCAAGATCCATGGCAACACTGGAGAGGAATCCTCAGGTTCCGGCCCCGACTCCACACAAGGACTGAGGCCCCGGCATGGACGGGAGAGGAATCCCGAGAGGCCCCCTAGCAACTCGCATGGGGACTGGCCTTTCCTGAGGCCACCAGAGCGGGTCCCTGAGGTCCCCGTCGTAACTCGAGAAGACCTGCCGCAACTCGAGAAAATCCAGGAGGTTCTCCCCTCCAGGCGAGAGGAGGCCCATTTCCGCTGAGGCGTCTCGAGGCTGATCACACCTCACCTCTGGAACTTCGAAAGGGTCCTTCACACCCTTGGTGCAAATCAAGAAGTTCCCCGACATACCCGTCTCCACTCGAGAGGAATCACGAGGGTCCCGCCCACATCCAGAGGAGCCCCGTTTCCGCCTCGTAGCTCGAGAGGAGGGATGCTTTCCCTGCTTCGTCGGGAAAGAGTTCCCGGCTTTCCCGTCGCATCTCAAGAGGAGGCCCTCTCAACAGGAACGGCGAGAGGAACTCCAGGGTCGCGCCACCATACCAAGAGTCCCCCAGATATCTCAGTCCATTCCAGAGGAACCTCTTTTCCCTTCACCGGCTCGTCTTTCACGCCGAGGATCGACTCACACCAAGGTGGCACGTGGCACAGCCCTGTGGGAAAGCCTCGTGGGAAAGCCTCGAGGGACAGCCTCGAGGGAAAGCCACAGATCCCTTGATCCACGTGACAGGAAGCGTGACACTACTGCTGAAGCTCGGGAGGAAAGCGCACGTGCATGCCCCCACTCGAGACGAGGCCTGACTCCCCTGGGGAGACTCAGAAGCACCCCAAGATCCATGGCAACACTGGAGAGGAATCCTCAGGTTCCGGCCCCGATTCCACACAAGGACTGAGGCCCCGGTATGGACGGGAGAGGAATCCCGAGAGGTCCCCTAGCAACTCGCATGGGGACTGGCCTTTCCTGAGGCCACCAGAGCGGGTCCCTGAGGTCCCCGTCGTAACTCGAGAAGACCTGCCGCAACTCGAGAAAATCCAGGAGGTTCTCCCCTCCAGGCGAGATGAGGCCCATTTCCGCTGAGGCGTCACGAGGCTGATCACACCTCACCTCTGGAACTTCGAAAGGGTCCTTCACACCCTTGGTGCAAATCAAGAAGTTCCCCGACATACCCGTCTCCACTCGAGAGGAATCACGAGGGTCCCGCCCACATCCAGAGGATCCCCGTTTCCGCTTCGTAGCTCGAGATGAGGGATCCTTTCCCTGCTTCGTCGGGAAAGAGTTCCCGGCGTTCCCGTCGCATCTCAAGAGGAGGCCCTCTCAACAGGAACGGCGAGAGGAACTCCAGGGTCGTGCCACCATTCCAAGAGTCCCCCAGATGTCTCAGTCCATTCCAGAGGAACCTCTTTTCCCTTCACCGGCTCGTCTTTCACGCCGAGGATCGACTCACACCAAGGTGGCACGTGGCACAGCCCTGTGGGAAAGCCTCGTGGGAAAGCCTCGAGGGACAGCCTCGAGGGAAAGCCACAGATCCCTTGATCCACGTGACAGGAAGCGTGACACTACTGCTGCAGCTCGGGAGGAAAGCGCACGTGCATGCCCCCACTCGAGACGAGGCCTGACTCCCCTGGGGAGACTCAGAAGCACCCCAAGATCCATGGCAACACTGGAGAGGAATCCTCAGGTTCCGGCCCCGACTCCACACAAGGACTGAGGCCCCAGCATGGACGGGAGAGGAATCCCGAGAGGCCCCCTAGCAACTCGCATGGAGACTGGCCTTTCCTGAGGCCACCAGAGCGGGTCCCTGAGGTCCCCGTCGTAACTCGAGAAGACCTGCCGCAACTCGAGAAAATCCAGGAGGTTCTCCCCTCCAGGCGAGAGGAGGCCCATTTCCGCTGAGGCGTCTCGAGGCTGATCACACCTCACCTCTGGAACTTCGAAAGGGTCCTTCACACCCTTGGTGCAAATCAAGAAGTTCCCCGACATACCCGTCTCCACTCGAGAGGAATCACGAGGGTCCCGCCCACATCCAGAGGAGCCCCGTTTCCGCCTCGTAGCTCGAGATGAGGGATGCTTTCCCTGCTTCGTCGGGAAAGAGTTCCCGGCGTTTCCGTCGCATCTCAAGAGGAGGCCGTCTCAACAGGAACGGCGAGAGGAACTCCAAGGTCGTGCCACCATTCCAAGAGTCCCCCAGATGTTTCAGTCCATTCCAGAGGAACCTCTTTTCCCTTCACCGGCTCGTCTTTCACGCCGAGGATCGACTCACACCAGGGTGGCACGTGGCACAGCCCTGTGGGAAAGCCTCGTGGGAAAGCCTCGAGGGACAGCCTCGAGGGAAAGCCACTGATCCCTTGATGCAGGTGACAGGAAGCGTGACATTACTGCTGCAGCTCGGGAGGAAATCGCACGTGCATGCCCCCACTCGAGACGAGGCCTGAGTCCCCTGGGAAGACTCAGAAGCACCCCAAGATCCATGGCAACACTGGAGAGGAATCCTCAGGTTCCGGCCCCGACTCCACACAAGGACTGAGGCCGCGGCATGGACGGGAGAGGAATCCCGAGAGGTCCCCTAGCACCTCGCATGGGGACTGGCCTTTCCTGAGGCCACCAGAGCGGGTCCCTGAGGTCCCCGTCGTAACTCGAGAAGACCTGCCGCAACTCGAGAAAATCCAGGAGGTTCTCCCCTCCAGGCGAGATGAGGCCCATTTCCGCTGAGGCGTCTCGAGGCTGATCACACCTCACCTCTGGAACTTCGAAAGGGTCCTTCACACCCTTGGTGTAAATCAAGAAGTTCCCCGACCAAGCCGTCTCCACTCGAGAGGAATCACGAGGGTCCCGCCCACATCCAGAGGAGCCCCGTTTCCGCCTCGTAGCTCGAGATGAGGGATCCTTTCCCTGCTTCGTCGGGAAAGAGTTCCCGGCGTTCCCGTCGCATCTCAAGAGGAGGCCCTCTCAACAGGAACGGCGAGAGGAACTCCAGGGTCGTGCCACCATTCCAAGAGTCCCCCAGATGTCTCAGTCCGTTCCAGAGGAACCTCTTTTCCCTTCACCGGCTCGTCTTTCACGCCGAGGATTGACTCACACCAAGGTGGCACGTGGCACAGCCCTGTGGGAAAGCCTCGTGGGAAAGCCTCGAGGGACAGCCTCGAGGGAAAGCCACAGATCCCTTGATCCACGTGACAGGAAGCGTGACACTACTGCTGCAGCTCGGGAGGAAAGCGCACGTGCATGCCCCCACTCGAGACGAGGCCTGACTCCCCTGGGGAGACTCAGAAGCACCCCAAGATCCATGGCAACACTGGAGAGGAATCCTCAGGTTCCGGCCCCGACTCCACCCAAGGTCTTAGGCCCCGGCCTCGACGGGAGAGGAATCCCGAGAGGGCCCCTAGCAACACGCATGGGGACTGGCCTTTCCTGAGGCCACCAGAGCGGGTCCCTGAGATCCCCGTCGTAACTCGAGAAGACCTGCCGCAACTCGAGAAAATCCAGGAGGTTCTCCCCTCCAGGCGAGATGAGGCCAATTTCCGCTGAGGCGTCTCGAGGCTGATCACACCTCACCTCTGGAACTTCGAAAGGGTCCTTCACACCCTTGGTGCAAATCAAGAAGTTCCCCGACATACCCGTCTCCACTCGAGAGGAATCACGAGGGTCCCGCCCACATCCAGAGGAGCCCGGTTTCCGCCTCGTAGCTCGAGATGAGGGATCCTTTCCCTGCTTCGTCGGGAAAGAGTTCCCGGCGTTCCCGTCGCATCTCAAGAGGAGGCCCTCTCAACAGGAACGGCGAGAGGAACTCCAGGGTCGTGCCACCATTCCAAGAGTCCCCCAGATATCTCAGTCCATTCCAGAGGAACCTCTTTTCCCTTCACCGGGTCGTATTTCACGCCGAGGATCGACTCACACCAAGGTGGAACGTGGCACAGCCTTGTGGGAAAGCCTCGTGGGAAAGCCTCGAGGGAAAGCCACAGATCCCTTGATCCACGTGACAGGAAGCGTGACACTACTGCTGCAGCTCGGGAGGAAAGCGCACGTGCATGCCCCCACTCGAGACGAGGCCTGAATCCCCTGGGGAGACTCAGAAGCACCCCAAGATCCATGGCAACACTGGAGAGGAATCCTCAGGTTCCGGCCCCGACTCCACACAAGGACTGAGGCCCCGGCATGGACGGGAGAGGAATCCCGAGAGGTCCCCTAGCAACTCGCATGGGGACTGGCCTTTCCTGAGGCCACCAGAGCGGGTCCCTGAGGTCCCCGTCGTAACTCGAGAAGACCTGCCGCAACTCGAGAAAATCCAGGAGGTTCTCCCCTCCAGGCGAGATGAGGCCCATTTCCACTGAGGCGTCTCGAGGCTGATCACACCTAACCTCTGGAACTTCGAAAGGGTCCTTCACACCCTTGCTGAAAATCAAGAAGTTCCCCGACCTAGCCGTCTCCACTCGAGAGGAATCACGAGGGTCCCGCCCACATCCAGAGGAGCCCCGTTTCCGCCTCGTAGCTCGAGATGAGGGATTCTTTCCCTGCTTCGTCGGGAAAGAGTTCCCGGCGTTCCCGTCGCATCTCAAGAGGAGGCCCTCTCAACAGGAACGGCGAGAGGAACTCCAGGGTCGTGCCACCATTCCAAGAGTCCCCCAGATGTCTCAGTCCATTCCAGAGGAACCTCTCTTCCCTTCACCGGCTCGTCTTTCACGCCGAGGATCGACTCACACCAAGGTGGCACGTGGCACAGCCCTGTGGGAAAGCCTCGTGGGAAAGCCTCGAGGGACAGCCTCGAGGGAAAGCCACAGATCCCTTGATCCACGTGACAGGAAGCGTGACACTACTGCTGCAGCTCGGGAGGAAAGTGCACGTGCATGCCCCCACTCGAGACGAGGCCTGACTCCCCTGGGGAGACTCAGAAGCACCCCAAGATCCATGGCAACACTGGAGAGGAATCCTCAGGTTCCGGCCCCGATTCCACACAAGGACTGAGGCCCCGGCATGGACGGGAGAGGAATCCCGAGAGGTCCCCTAGCAACTCGCATGGGGACTGGCCTTTCCTGAGGCCACCAGAGCGGGTCCCTGAGGTCCCCGTCGTAACTCGAGAAGACCTGCCGCAACTCGAGAAAATCCAGGAGGTTCTCCCCTCCAGGCGAGATGAGGCCCATTTCCGCTGAGGCGTCTCGAGGCTGATCACACCTCACCTCTGGAACTTCAAAAGGGTCCTTCACACCCTTGGTGCAAATCAAGAAGTTCCCCGACATACCCGTCTCCACACGAGAGGAATCACGAGGGTCCCGCCCACATCCAGAGGATCCCCGTTTCCGCTTCGTAGCTCGAGATGAGGGATCCTTTCCCTGCTTCGTCGGGAAAGAGTTCCCGGCGTTCCCGTCGCATCTCAAGAGGAGGCCCTCTCAACAGGAACGGCGAGAGGAACTCCAGGGTCGTGCCACCATTCCAAGAGTCCCCCAGATGTCTCAGTCCATTCCAGAGGAACCTCTTTTCCCTTCACCGGCTCGTCTTTCACGCCGAGGATCGACTCACACCAAGGTGGCACGTGGCACAGCCCTGTGGGAAAGCCTCGTGGGAAAGCCTCGAGGGACAGCCTCGAGGGAAAGCCACAGATCCCTTGATCCACGTGACAGGAAGCGTGACACTACTGCTGCAGCTCGGGAGGAAAGCGCACGTGCATGCCCCCACTCGAGACGAGACCTGACTCCCCTGGGGAGACTCAGAAGCACCCCAAGATCCATGGCAACACTGGAGAGGAATCCTCAGGTTCCGGCCCCGACTCCACACAAGGACTGAGGCCCCGGCATGGACGGGAGAGGAATCCCGAGAGGCCCCCTAGCAACTCGCATGGGGACTGGCCTTTCCTGAGGCCACCAGAGCGGGTCCCTGAGGTCCCCGTCATAACTCGAGAAGACCTGCCGCAACTCGAGAAAATCCAGGAGGTTCTCCCCTCCAGGCGAGATGAGGCCCATTTCCGCTGAGGCGTCTCGAGGCTGATCACACCTCACCTCTGGAACTTCGAAAGGGTCCTTCACACCCTTGGTGCAAATCAAGAAGTTCCCCGACCTAGCCGTCTCCACTCGAGAGGAATCGCGAGGGTCCCGCCCACATCCAGAGGAGCCCCGTTTCCGCCTCGTAGCTCGAGATGAGGGATCCTTTCCCTGCTTCGTCGGGAAAGAGTTCCCGGCGTTCCCGTCGCATCTCAAGAGGAGGCCCTCTCAACAGGAACGGCGAGAGGAACTCCAGGGTCGTGCCACCATTCCAAGAGTCCCCCAGATATCTCAGTCCATTCCAGAGGAACCTCTTTTCCCTTCACCGGGTCGTATTTCACGCCGAGGATCGACTCACACCAAGGTGGAACGTGGCACAGCCTTGTGGGAAAGCCTCGTGGGAAAGCCTCGAGGGAAAGCCACAGATCCCTTGATCCACGTGACAGGAAGCGTGACACTACTGCTGCAGCTCGGGAGGAAAGCGCACGTGCATGCCCCCACTCGAGACGAGGCCTGAATCCCCTGGGGAGACTCAGAAGCACCCCAAGATCCATGGCAACACTGGAGAGGAATCCTCAGGTTCCGGCCCCGACTCCACACAAGGACTGAGGCCCCGGCATGGACGGGAGAGGAATCCCGAGAGGTCCCCTAGCAACTCGCATGGGGACTGGCCTTTCCTGAGGCCACCAGAGCGGGTCCCTGAGGTCCCCGTCGTAACTCGAGAAGACCTGCCGCAACTCGAGAAAATCCAGGAGGTTCTCCCCTCCAGGCGAGATGAGGCCCATTTCCACTGAGGCGTCTCGAGGCTGATCACACCTAACCTCTGGAACTTCGAAAGGGTCCTTCACACCCTTGCTGAAAATCAAGAAGTTCCCCGACCTAGCCGTCTCCACTCGAGAGGAATCACGAGGGTCCCGCCCACATCCAGAGGAGCCCCGTTTCCGCCTCGTAGCTCGAGATGAGGGATTCTTTCCCTGCTTCGTCGGGAAAGAGTTCCCGGCGTTCCCGTCGCATCTCAAGAGGAGGCCCTCTCAACAGGAACGGCGAGAGGAACTCCAGGGTCGTGCCACCATTCCAAGAGTCCCCCAGATGTCTCAGTCCATTCCAGAGGAACCTCTCTTCCCTTCACCGGCTCGTCTTTCACGCCGAGGATCGACTCACACCAAGGTGGCACGTGGCACAGCCCTGTGGGAAAGCCTCGTGGGAAAGCCTCGAGGGACAGCCTCGAGGGAAAGCCACAGATCCCTTGATCCACGTGACAGGAAGCGTGACACTACTGCTGCAGCTCGGGAGGAAAGTGCACGTGCATGCCCCCACTCGAGACGAGGCCTGACTCCCCTGGGGAGACTCAGAAGCACCCCAAGATCCATGGCAACACTGGAGAGGAATCCTCAGGTTCCGGCCCCGATTCCACACAAGGACTGAGGCCCCGGCATGGACGGGAGAGGAATCCCGAGAGGTCCCCTAGCAACTCGCATGGGGACTGGCCTTTCCTGAGGCCACCAGAGCGGGTCCCTGAGGTCCCCGTCGTAACTCGAGAAGACCTGCCGCAACTCGAGAAAATCCAGGAGGTTCTCCCCTCCAGGCGAGATGAGGCCCATTTCCGCTGAGGCGTCACGAGGCTGATCACACCTCACCTCTGGAACTTCAAAAGGGTCCTTCACACCCTTGGTGCAAATCAAGAAGTTCCCCGACATACCCGTCTCCACACGAGAAAAATCACGAGGGTCCCGCCCACATCCAGAGGATCCCCGTTTCCGCTTCGTAGCTCGAGATGAGGGATCCTTTCCCTGCTTCGTCGGGAAAGAGTTCCCGGCGTTCCCGTCGCATCTCAAGAGGAGGCCCTCTCAACAGGAACGGCGAGAGGAACTCCAGGGTCGTGCCACCATTCCAAGAGTCCCCCAGATGTCTCAGTCCATTCCAGAGGAACCTCTTTTCCCTTCACCGGCTCGTCTTTCACGCCGAGGATCGACTCACACCAAGGTGGCACGTGGCACAGCCCTGTGGGAAAGCCTCGTGGGAAAGCCTCGAGGGACAGCCTCGAGGGAAAGCCACAGATCCCTTGATCCACGTGACAGGAAGCGTGACACTACTGCTGCAGCTCGGGAGGAAAGCGCACGTGCATGCCCCCACTCGAGACGAGGCCTGACTCCCCTGGGGAGACTCAGAAGCACCCCAAGATCCATGGCAACACTGGAGAGGAATCCTCAGGTTCCGGCCCCGACTCCACACAAGGACTGAGGCCCCGGCATGGACGGGAGAGGAATCCCGAGAGGCCCCCTAGCAACTCGCATGGGGACTGGCCTTTCCTGAGGCCACCAGAGCGGGTCCCTGAGGTCCCCGTCATAACTCGAGAAGACCTGCCGCAACTCGAGAAAATCCAGGAGGTTCTCCCCTCCAGGCGAGATGAGGCCCATTTCCGCTGAGGCGTCTCGAGGCTGATCACACCTCACCTCTGGAACTTCGAAAGGGTCCTTCACACCCTTGGTGCAAATCAAGAAGTTCCCCGACCTAGCCGTCTCCACTCGAGAGGAATCGCGAGGGTCCCGCCCACATCCAGAGGAGCCCCGTTTCCGCCTCGTAGCTCGAGATGAGGGATCCTTTCCCTGCTTCGTCGGGAAAGAGTTCCCAGCGTTCCCGTCGCATCTCAAGAGGAGGCCCTCTCAACAGGAACGGCGAGAGGAACTCCAGGGTCGTGCCACCATTCCAAGAGTCCCCCAGATGTCTCAGTCCATTCCAGAGGAACCTCTTTTCCCTTCACCGGCTCGTCTTTCACGCCGAGGATCGACTCACACCAAGGTGGCACGTGGCACAGCCCTGTGGGAAAGCCTCGTGGGAAAGCCTCGAGGGACAGCCTCGAGGGAAAGCCACAGATCCCTTGATCCACGTGACAGGAAGCGTGACACTACTGCTGCAGCTCGGGAGGAAAGCGCACGTGCATGCCCCCACTCGAGACGAGGCCTGACTCCCCTGGGGAGACTCAGAAGCACCCCAAGATCCATGGCAACACTGGAGAGGAATCCTCAGGTTCCGGCCCCGACTCCACACAAGGACTGAGGCCCCAGCATGGACGGGAGAGGAATCCCGAGAGGCCCCCTAGCAACTCGCATGGAGACTGGCCTTTCCTGAGGCCACCAGAGCGGGTCCCTGAGGTCCCCGTCGTAACTCGAGAAGACCTGCCGCAACTCGAGAAAATCCAGGAGGTTCTCCCCTCCAGGCGAGAGGAGGCCCATTTCCGCTGAGGCGTCTCGAGGCTGATCACACCTCACCTCTGGAACTTCGAAAGGGTCCTCACACCCTTGGTGCAAATCAAGAAGTTCCCCGACATACCCGTCTCCACTCGAGAGGAATCACGAGGGTCCCGCCCACATCCAGAGGAGCCCCGTTTCCGCCTCGTAGCTCGAGATGAGGGATGCTTTCCCTGCTTCGTCGGGAAAGAGTTCCCGGCGTTTCCGTCGCATCTCAAGAGGAGGCCGTCTCAACAGGAACGGCGAGAGGAACTCCAAGGTCGTGCCACCATTCCAAGAGTCCCCCAGATGTCTCAGTCCATTCCAGAGGAACCTCTTTTCCCTTCACCGGCTCGTCTTTCACGCCGAGGATCGACTCACACCAGGGTGGCACGTGGCACAGCCCTGTGGGAAAGCCTCGTGGGAAAGCCTCGAGGGACAGCCTCGAGGGAAAGCCACAGATCCCTTGATCCACGTGACAGGAAGCGTGACACTACTGCTGCAGCTCGGGAGGAAATCGCACGTGCATGCCCCCACTCGAGACGAGGCCTGAGTCCCCTGGGAAGACTCAGAAGCACCCCAAGATCCATGGCAACACTGGAGAGGAATCCTCAGGTTCCGGCCCCGACTCCACACAAGGACTGAGGCCGCGGCATGGACGGGAGAGGAATCCCGAGAGGCCCCCTAGCAACTCGCATGGGGACTGGCCTTTCCTGAGGCCACCAGAGCGGGTCCCTGAGGTCCCCGTCATAACTCGAGAAGACCTGCCGCAACTCGAGAAAATCCAGGAGGTTCTCCCCTCCAGGCGAGAGGAGGCCCATTTCCGCTGAGGCGTCTCGAGGCTGATCACACCTCACCTCTGGAACTTCGAAAGGGTCCTTCACACCCTTGGTGCAAATCAAGAAGTTCCCCGACCTAGCCGTCTCCACTCGAGAGGAATCGCGAGGGTCCCGCCCACATCCAGAGGAGCCCCGTTTCCGCCTCGTAGCTCGAGATGAGGGATCCTTTCCCTGCTTCGTCGGGAAAGAGTTCCCGGCGTTCCCGTCGCATCTCAAGAGGAGGCCCTCTCAACAGGAACGGCGAGAGGAACTCCAGGGTCGTGCCACCATTCCAAGAGTCCCCCAGATGTCTCAGTCCATTCCAGAGGAACCTCTTTTCCCTTCACCGGCTCGTCTTTCACGCCGAGGATCGACTCACACCAAGGTGGCACGTGGCACAGCCCTGTGGGAAAGCCTCGTGGGAAAGCCTCGAGGGACAGCCTCGAGGGAAAGCCACAGATCCCTTGATCCACGTGACAGGAAGCGTGACACTACTGCTGCAGCTCGGGAGGAAAGCGCACGTGCATGCCCCCACTCGAGACGAGGCCTGACTCCCCTGGGGAGACTCAGAAGCACCCCAAGATCCATGGCAACACTGGAGAGGAATCCTCAGGTTCCGGCCCCGACTCCACACAAGGACTGAGGCCCCAGCATGGACGGGAGAGGAATCCCGAGAGGCCCCCTAGCAACTCGCATGGAGACTGGCCTTTCCTGAGGCCACCAGAGCGGGTCCCTGAGGTCCCCGTCGTAACTCGAGAAGACCTGCCGCAACTCGAGAAAATCCAGGAGGTTCTCCCCTCCAGGCGAGAGGAGGCCCATTTCCGCTGAGGCGTCTCGAGGCTGATCACACCTCACCTCTGGAACTTCGAAAGGGTCCTCACACCCTTGGTGCAAATCAAGAAGTTCCCCGACATACCCGTCTCCACTCGAGAGGAATCACGAGGGTCCCGCCCACATCCAGAGGAGCCCCGTTTCCGCCTCGTAGCTCGAGATGAGGGATGCTTTCCCTGCTTCGTCGGGAAAGAGTTCCCGGCGTTTCCGTCGCATCTCAAGAGGAGGCCGTCTCAACAGGAACGGCGAGAGGAACTCCAAGGTCGTGCCACCATTCCAAGAGTCCCCCAGATGTCTCAGTCCATTCCAGAGGAACCTCTTTTCCCTTCACCGTCTCGTCTTTCACGCCGAGGATCGACTCACACCAGGGTGGCACGTGGCACAGCCCTGTGGGAAAGCCTCGTGGGAAAGCCTCGAGGGACAGCCTCGAGGGAAAGCCACAGATCCCTTGATCAACGTGACAGGAAGCGTGACACTACTGCTGCAGCTCGGGAGGAAATCGCACGTGCATGCCCCCACTCGAGACGAGGCCTGAGTCCCCTGGGAAGACTCAGAAGCACCCCAAGATCCATGGCAACACTGGAGAGGAATCCTCAGGTTCCGGCCCCGACTCCACACAAGGACTGAGGCCGCGGCATGGACGGGAGAGGAATCCCGAGAGGTCCCCTAGCACCTCGCATGGGGACTGGCCTTTCCTGAGGCCACCAGAGCGGGTCCCTGAGGTCCCCGTCGTAACTCGAGAAGACCTGCCGCAACTCGAGAAAATCCAGGAGGTTCTCCCCTCCAGGCGAGATGAGGCCCATTTCCGCTGAGGCGTCTCGAGGCTGATCACACCTCACCTCTGGAACTTCGAAAGGGTCCTTCACACCCTTGGTGTAAATCAAGAAGTTCCCCGACCTAGCCGTCTCCACTCGAGAGGAATCACGAGGGTCCCGCCCACATCCAGAGGAGCCCCGTTTCCGCCTCGTAGCTCGAGATGAGGGATCCTTTCCCTGCTTCGTCGGGAAAGAGTTCCCGGCGTTCCCGTCGCATCTCAAGAGGAGGCCCTCTCAACAGGAACGGCGAGAGGAACTCCAGGGTCGTGCCACCATTCCAAGAGTCCCCCAGATGTCTCAGTCCATTCCAGAGGAACCTCTTTTCCCTTCACCGGCTCGTCTTTCACGCCGAGGATCGACTCACACCAAGGTGGCACGTGGCACAGCCCTGTGGGAAAGCCTCGTGGGAAAGCCTCCAGGGACAGCCTCGAGGTAAAGCCACAGATCCCTTGATCCACGTGACAGGAAGAGTGACACTACTGCTGCAGCTCGGGAGGAAATCGCACGTGCATGCCCCCACTCGAGACGAGGCCTGACTCCCCTGGGGAGACTCAGAAGCACCCCAAGATCCATGGCAACACTGGAGAGGAATCCTCAGGTTCCGGCCCCGACTCCACACAAGGACTGAGGCCCCGCCATGGACGGGAGAGGAATCCCGAGAGGTCCCCTAGCAACTCGCATGGGGACTGGCCTTTCCTGAGGCCACCAGAGCGGGTCCCTGAAGTCCCCGTCGTAACTCGAGAAGACCTGCCGCAACTCGAGAAAATCCAGGAGGTTCTCCCCTCCAGGCGAGAGGAGGCCCATTTCCGCTGAGGCGTCTCGAGGCTGATCACACCTCCCCTCTGGAACTTCGAAAGGGTCCTTCACACCCTTGGTGCAAATCAAGAAGTTCCCCGACCTAGCCGTCTCCACTCGAGAGGAATCACGAGGGTCCCGCCCACATCCAGAGGAGCCCCGTTTCCGCCTCGTAGCTCGAGATGAGGGATGCTTTCCCTGCTTCGTCGGGAAAGAGTTCCCGGCGTTCCCGTCGCATCTCAAGAGGAGGCCCTCTCAACAGGAACAGCGAGAGGAACTCCAGGGTCGTGCCACCATTCCAAGAGTCCCCCAGATGTCTCAGTCCGTTCCAGAGGAACCTCTTTTCCTTCACCGGCTCGTCTTTCACGCCGAGGATCGACTCACACCAAGGTGGCACGTGGCACAGCCCTGTGGGAAAGCCTCGTGGGAAAGCCTCGAGAGACAGCCTCGAGGGAAAGCCACAGATCCCTTGATCCACGTGACAGGAAGCGTGACACTACTGCTGCAGCTCGGGAGGAAAGCGCACGTGCATGCCCCCACTCGAGACGAGGCCTGACTCCCCTGGGGAGACTCAGAAGCACCCCAAGATCCATGGCAACACTGGAGAGGAATCCTCAGGTTCCGGCCCCGACTCCACACAAGGTCTTAGGCCCCGGCCTCGACGGGAGAGGAAACCCGAGAGGGCCTCTAGCAACTCGCATGGGGACTGGCCTTTCCTGAGGCCACCAGAGCGGGTCCCTGAGATCCCCGTCGTAACTCGAGAAGACCTGCCGCAACTCGAGAAAATCCAGGAGGTTCTCCCCTCCAGGCGAGATGAGGCCCATTTCCGCTGAGGCGTCTCGAGGCTGATCACACCTCACCTCTGGAACTTCGAAAGGGTCCTTCACACCCTTGGTGCAAATCAAGAAGTTCCCCGACCTAGCCGTCTCCACTCGAGAGGAATCACGAGGGTCCCGCCCACATCCAGAGGAGCCCCGTTTCCGCCTCGTAGCTCGAGATGAGGAATCCTTTCCCTGCTTCGTCGGGAAAGAGTTCCCGGCGTTCCCGTCGCAACTCAAGAGGAGGCCCACTCAACAGGAACGGCGAGAGGAACTCCAGGGTCGTGCCACCATTCCAAGAGTCCCCCAGATGTCTCAGTCCATTCCTGAGGAACCTCTTTTCCCTTCACCGGCTCGTCTTTCACGCCGTGGATCGACTCACACCAAGGTGGCACGTGGCACAGCCCTGTGGGAAAGCCTCGTGGGAAAGCCTCGAGGGACAGCCTCGAGGGAAAGCCACAGATCCCTTGATCCACGTGACAGGAAGCGTGACACTACTGCTGCAGCTCGGGAGGAAAGCGCACGTGCATGCCCCCACTCGAGACGAGGCGTGACTCCCCTGGGGAGACTCAGAAGCACCCAAGATCCATGGCAACACTGGAGAGGAATCCTCAGGTTCCGGCCCCGACTCCACACAAGGACTGAGGCCCCGGCATGGACGGGAGAGGAATCCCGAGAGGTCCCCTAGCAACTCGCATGGGGACTGGCCTTTCCTGAGGCCACCATAGCGGGTCCCTGAGGTCCCCGTCGTAACTCGAGAAGACCTGCCGCAACTCGAGAAAATCCAGGAGGTTCTCCCCTCTAGGCGAGATGAGGCCCATTTCCGCTGAGGCGTCTCGAGGCTGATCACACCTCACCTCTGGAACTTCGAAAGGGTCCTTCACACCCTTGGTGTAAATCAAGAAGTTCCCCGACCTAGCCGTCTCCACTCGAGAGGAATCACGAGGGTCCCGCCCACATCCAGAGGAGCCCCGTTTCCGCCTCGTAGCTCGAGATGAGGGATCCTTTCCCTGCTTCGTCGGGAAAGAGTTCCCGGCGTTCCCGTCGCATCTCAAGAGGAGGCCCTCTCAACAGGAACGGCGAGAGGAACTCCAGGGTCGTGCCACCATTCCAAGAGTCCCCCAGATGTCTCAGTCCATTCCAGAGGAACCTCTTTTCCCTTCACCGGCTCGTCTTTCACGCCGAGGATCGACTCACACCAAGGTGGCACGTGGCACAGCCCTGTGGGAAAGCCTCGTGGGAAAGCCTCGAGGGACAGCCTCGAGGGAAAGCCACAGATCCCTTGATCCACGTGACAGGAAGCGTGACACTACTGCTGCAGCTCGGGAGGAAAGCGCACGTGCATGCCCCCACTCGAGACGAGGCCTGACTCCCCTGGGGAGACTCAGAAGCACCCCAAGATCCATGGCAACACTGGCGAGGAATCCTCAGGTTCCGGCCCCGACTCCACACAAGGACTGAGGCCCCGGCATGGACGGGAGAGGAATCCCGAGAGGCCCCCTAGCAACTCGCATGGGGACTGGCCTTTCCTGAGGCCACCAGAGCGGGTCCCTGAGGTCCCCGTCGTAACTCGAGAAGACCTGCCGCAACTCGAGAAAATCCAGGAGGTTCTCCCCTCCAGGCGAGAGGAGGCCCATTTCCGCTGAGGCGTCTCGAGGCTGATCACACCTCACCTCTGGAACTTCGAAAGGGTCCTTCACACCCTTGGTGCAAATCAAGAAGTTCCCCGACATACCCGTCTCCACTCGAGAGGAATCACGAGGGTCCCGCCCACATCCAGAGGAGCCCCGTTTCCGCCTCGTAGCTCGAGATGAGGGATGCTTTCCCTGCTTCGTCGGGAAAGAGTTCCCGGCGTTCCCGTCGCATCTCAAGAGGAGGCCCTCTCAACAGGAACAGCGAGAGGAACTCCAGGGTCGTGCCACCATTCCAAGAGTCCCCCAGATGACTCAGTCCGTTCCAGAGGAACCTCTTTTCCCTTCACCGGCTCGTCTTTCACGCCGAGGATCGACTCACACCAAGGTGGCACGTGGCACAGCCCTGTGGGAAAGCCTCGTGGGAAAGCCTCGAGAGACAGCCTCGAGGGAAAGCCACAGATCCCTTGATCCACGTGACAGGAAGCGTGACACTACTGCTTCAGCTCGGGAGGAAAGCGCACGTGCATGCCCCCACTCGAGACGAGGCCTGACTCCCCTGGGGAGACTCAGAAGCACCCCAAGATCCTTGGCAACACTGGAGAGGAATCCTCAGGTTCCGGCCCCGACTCCACACAAGGTCTTAGGCCCCGGCCTCGACGGGAGAGGAATCCCGAGAGGGCCCCTAGCAACTCGCATGGGGACTGGCCTTTCCTGAGGCCACCAGAGCGGGTCCCTGAGATCCCCGTCGTAACTCGAGAAGACCTGCCGCAACTCGAGAAAATCCAGGAGGTTCTCCCCTCCAGGCGAGATGAGGCCCATTTCCGCTGAGGCGTCTCGAGGCTGATCACACCTCACCTCTGGAACTTTGAAAGGGTCCTTCACACCCTTGGTGCAAATCAAGAAGTTCCCCGACCTAGCCGTCTCCACTCGAGAGGAATCACGAGGGTCCCGCCCACATCCAGAGGAGCCCCGTTTCCGCCTCGTAGCTCGAGATGAGGGATCCTTTCCCTGCTTCGTCGGGAAAGAGTTCCCGGCGTTCCCGTCGCAACTCAAGAGGAGGCCCACTCAACAGGAACGGCGAGAGGAACTCCAGGGTCGTGCCACCATTCCAAGAGTCCCCCAGATGTCTCAGTCCATTCCTGAGGAACCTCTTTTCCCTACACCGGCTCGTCTTTCACGCCGAGGATCGACTCACACCAAGGTGGCACGTGGCACAGCCCTGTGGGAAAGCCTCGTGGGAAAGCCTCGAGGGACAGCCTCGAGGGAAAGCCACAGATCCCTTGATCCACGTGACAGGAAGCGTGACACTACTGCTGCAGCTCGGGAGGAAAGCGCACGTGCATGCCCACACTCGAGACGAGGCCTGACTCCCCTGGGGAGACTCAGAAGCACCCC
The DNA here is from genome assembly GCF_023091745.1 of Budorcas taxicolor. Lineage (NCBI taxonomy): Eukaryota > Metazoa > Chordata > Mammalia > Artiodactyla > Bovidae > Budorcas > Budorcas taxicolor. The sequence goes on along the minus strand of NC_068927.1, from coordinate 668,742 downwards.
AAGATCCTTGGCAACACTGGAGAGGAATCCTCAGGTTCCGGCCCCGACTCCACACAAGGTCTTAGGCCCCGGCCTCGACGGGAGAGGAATCCCGAGAGGGCCCCTAGCAACTCGCATGGGGACTGGCCTTTCCTGAGGCCACCAGAGCGGGTCCCTGAGATCCCCGTCGTAACTCGAGAAGACCTGCCGCAACTCGAGAAAATCCAGGAGGTTCTCCCCTCCAGGCGAGATGAGGCCCATTTCCGCTGAGGCGTCTCGAGGCTGATCACACCTCACCTCTGGAACTTTGAAAGGGTCCTTCACACCCTTGGTGCAAATCAAGAAGTTCCCCGACCTAGCCGTCTCCACTCGAGAGGAATCAGGAGGGTCCCGCCCACATCCAGAGGAGCCCCGTTTCCGCCTCGTAGCTCGAGATGAGGGATCCTTTCCCTGCTTCGTCGGGAAAGAGTTCCCGGCGTTCCCGTCGCAACTCAAGAGGAGGCCCACTCAACAGGAACGGCGAGAGGAACTCCAGGGTCGTGCCACCATTCCAAGAGTCCCCCAGATGTCTCAGTCCATTCCTGAGGAACCTCTTTTCCCTACACCGGCTCGTCTTTCACGCCGAGGATCGACTCACACCAAGGTGGCACGTGGCACAGCCCTGTGGGAAAGCCTCGTGGGAAAGCCTCGAGGGACAGCCTCGAGGGAAAGCCACAGATCCCTTGATCCACGTGACAGGAAGCGTGACACTACTGCTGCAGCTCGGGAGGAAAGCGCACGTGCATGCCCCCACTCGAGACGAGGCCTGACTCCCCTGGGGAGAGTCAGAAGCACCCAAGATCCATGGCAACACTGGAGAGGAATCCTCAGGTTCCGGCCCCGACTCCACACAAGGACTGAGGCCCCCGCATGGACGGGAGAGGAAACCCGAGAGGTCCCCTAGCAACTCGCATGGGGACTGGCCTTTCCTGAGGCCACCAGAGCGGGTCACTGAGGTCCCCGTCGTAACTCGAGAAGACCTGCCGCAACTCGAGAAAATCCAGGAGGTTCTCCCCTCCAGGCGAGATGAGGCCCATTTCCGCTGAGGCGTCTCGAGGTTGATCACACCTCACCTCTGTAACTTCGAAAGGGTCCTTCACACCCTTGGTGCAAATCAAGAAGTTCCCCGACCTAGCCGTCTCCACTCGAGAGGAATCACGAGGGTCCCGCCCACATCCAGAGGAGCCCCGTTTCCGCCTCGTAGCTCGAGATGAGGGATCCTTTCCCTGCTTCGTCGGGAAAGAGTTCCCGGCGTTCCCGTCGCATCTCAAGAGAGGCCCTCTCAACAGGAACGGCGAGAGGAACTCCAGGGTCGTGCCACCATTCCAAGAGTCCCCCAGATGTCTCAGTCCATTCCAGAGGAACCTCTTTTCCCTTCACCGGCTCGTCTTTCACGCCGAGGATCGACTCACACCAAGGTGGCACGTGGCACAGCCCTGTGGGAAAGCCTCGTGGGAAAGCCTCGAGGGACAGCCTCGAGGGAAAGCCACAGATCCCTTGATCCACGTGACAGGAAGCGTGACACTACTGCTGCAGCTCGGGAGGAAAGCGCACGTGCATGCCCCCACTCGAGATGAGGTCTGACTCCCCTGGGGAGACTCAGAAGCACCCCAAGATCCATGGCAACACTGGAGAGGAATCCTCAGGTTCCGGCCCCGATTCCACACAAGGACTGAGGCCCCGGTATGGACGGGAGAGGAATCCCGAGAGGTCCCCTAGCAACTCGCATGGGGACTGGCCTTTCCTGAGGCCACCAGAGCGGGTGCCTGAGGTCCCCGTCGTAACTCGAGAAGACCTGCCGCAACTCGAGAAAATCCAGGAGGCTCTCCCCTCCAGGCGAGATGAGGCCCATTTCCGCTGAGGCGTCTCGAGGCTGATCACACCTCACCTCTGGAACTTCGAAAGGGTTCTTCACACCCTTGGTGCAAATCAAGAAGTTCCCCGACATACCCGTCTCCACTCGAGAGGAATCACGAGGGTCCCGCCCACATCCAGAGGAGTCCCGTTTCCGCTTCGTAGCTCGAGATGAGGGATCCTTTCCCTGCTTCGTCGGGAAAGAGTTCCCGGCGTTCCCGTCGCATCTCAAGAGGAGGCCCTCTCAACAGGAACGGCGAGAGGAACTCCAGGGTAGTGCCACCATTCCAAGAGTCCCCCAGATGTCTCAGTCCATTCCAGAGGAACCTCTTATCCCTTCACCGGCTCGTCTTTCACGCCGAGGATCGACTCACACCAAGGTGGCACGTGGTACAGCCCTGTGGGAAAGCCTCGTGGGAAAGCCTCGACGGACAGCCTCGAGGGAAAGCCACAGATCCCTTGATCCACCTGACAGGAAGCGTGACACTACTGCTGCAGCTCGGGAGGAAAGCGCACGTGCGTGCCCCCACTCGAGACGAGGCCTGACTCCCCTGGGGAGACTCAGAAGCACCCCAAGATCCATGGCAACACTGGAGAGGAATCCTCAGGTTCCGGCCCCGACTCCACACAAGGTCTTAGGCCCCGGCCTCGACGGGAGAGGAATCCCGAGAGGGCCCCTAGCAACTCGCATGGGGACTGGCCTTTCCTGAGGCCACCAGAGCGGGTCCCTGAGATCCCCGTCGTAACTCGAGAAGACCTGCCGCAACTCGAGAAAATCCAGGAGGTTCTCCCCTCCAGGCGAGATGAGGCCCATTTCCGCTGAGGCGTCTCGAGGCTGATCACACCTCACCTCTGGAACTTCGAAAGGGTCCTTCACACCCTTGCTGCAAATCAAGAAGTTCCCCGACCTAGCCGTCTCCACTCGAGAGGAATCACGAGGGTCCCGCCCACATCCAGAGGAGCCCCGTTTCCGCTTCGTAGCTCGAGATGAGGAATCCTTTCCCTGCTTCGTCGGGAAAGAGTTCCCGGCGTTCCCGTCGCAACTCAAGAGGAGGCCCTCTCAACAGGAACGGCGAGAGGAACTCCAGGGTCGTGCCACCATTCCAAGAGTCCCCCAGATGTCTCAGTCCATTTCAGAGGAACCTCTTTTCCCTTCAGCGGCTCGTCTTTCACGCCGAGGATCGACTCACACCAAGGTGGCACGTGGCACAGCCCTGTGGGAAAGCCTCGTGGGAAAGCCTCGAGGGACAGCCTGGAGGGAAAGCCACAGATCCCTTGATCCACGTGACAGGAAGCGTGACACTACTGCTGCAGCTCGGGAGGAAAGCGCACGTGCATGCCCCCACTCGAGACGAGGCCTGACTCCCCTGGGGAGACTCAGAAGCACCCCAAGATCCATGGCAACACTGGAGAGGAATCCTCAGGTTCCGGCCCCGACTCCACACAAGGACTGAGGCCCCGGCATGGACGGGAGAGGAATCCCGAGTGGCCCCCTAGCAACTCGCATGGGGACTGGCCTTTCCTGAGGCCACCAGAGCGGGTCCCTGAGGTCCCCGTCGTAACTCGAGAAGACCTGCCGCAACTCGAGAAAATCCAGGAGGTTCTCCCCTCCAGGCGAGAGGAGGCCCATTTCCGCTGAGGCGTCTCGAGGCTGATCACACCTCACCTCTGGAACTTCGAAAGGGTCCTTCACACCCTTGGTGCAAATCAAGAAGTTCCCCGACATACCCGTCTCCACTCGAGAGGAATCACGAGGGTCCCGCCCACATCCAGAGGAGCCCCGTTTCCGCCTCGTAGCTCGAGATGAGGGATGCTTTCCCTGCTCCGTCGGGAAAGAGTTCCCGGCGTTTCCGTCGCTTCTCAAGAGGAGGCCGTCTCAACAGGAACGGCGAGAGGAACTCCAAGGTCGTGCCACCATTCCAAGAGTCCCCCAGATGTTTCAGTCCATTCCAGAGGAACCTCTTTTCCCTTCACCGGCTCGTCTTTCACGCCGAGGATCGACTCACACCAGGGTGGCACGTGGAACAGCCCTGTGGGAAAGCCTCGTGGGAAAGCCTCGAGGGACAGCCTCGAGGGAAAGCCACAGATCCCTTGATCCAGGTGACAGGAAGCGTGACACTACTGCTGCAGCTCGGGAGGAAAGCGCACGTGCATGCCCCCACTCGAGACGAGGCCTGAGTCCACTGGGAAGACTCAGAAGCACCCCAAGATCCATGGCAACACTGGAGAGGAATCCTGAGATTCCGGCCCCGACTCCACACAAGGACTGAGGCCGCGGCATGGACGGGAGAGGAATCCCGAGAGGTCCCCTAGCACCTCGCATGGGGACTGGCCTTTCCTGAGGCCACCAGAGCGGGTCCCTGAGGTCCCCGTCGTAACTCGAGAAGACCTGCCGCAACTCGAGAAAATCCAGGAGGTTCTCCCCTCCAGGCGAGATGAGGCCCATTTCCGCTGAGGCGTCTCGAGGCTGATCACACCTCACCTCTGGAACTTCGAAAGGGTCCTTCACACCCTTGGTGTAAATCAAGAAGTTCCCCGACCTAGCCGTCTCCACTCGAGAGGAATCACGAGGGTCCCGCCCACATCCAGAGGAGCCCCGTTTCCGCCTCGTAGCTCGAGATGAGGGATCCTTTCCCTGCTTCGTCGGGAAAGAGTTCCCGGCGTTCCCGTCGCATCTCAAGAGGAGGCCCTCTCAACAGGAACAGCGAGAGGAACTCCAGGGTCGTGCCACCATTCCAAGAGTCCCCCAGATGTCTCAGTCCGTTCCAGAGGAACCTCTTTTCCCTTCACCGGCTCGTCTTTCACGCCGAGGATCGACTCACACCAAGGTGGCACGTGGCACAGCCCTGTGGGAAAGCCTCGTGGGAAAGCCTCGAGGGACAGCCTCGAGGGAAAGCCACAGATCCCTTGATCCACGTGACAGGAAGCGTGACACTACTGCTGCAGCTCGGGAGGAAAGCGCACGTGCGTGCCCCCACTCGAGACGAGGCCTGACTCCCCTGGGGAGACTCAGAAGCACCCCAAGATCCATGGCAACACTGGAGAGGAATCCTCAGGTTCCGGCCCCGACTCCACACAAGGTCTTAGGCCCCGGCCTCGACGGGAGAGGAATCCCGAGAGGGCCCCTAGCAACTCGCATGGGGACTGGCCTTTCCTGACGCCACCAGAGCGGGTCCCTGAGATCCCCGTCGTAACTCGAGAAGACCTGCCGCAACTCGAGAAAATCCAGGAGGTTCTCCCCTCCAGGCGAGATGAGGCCCATTTCCGCTGAGGCGTCTCGAGGCTGATCACACCTCACCTCTGGAACTTCGAAAGGGTCCTTCACACCCTTGCTGCAAATCAAGAAGTTCCCCGACCTAGCCGTCTCCACTCGAGAGGAATCACGAGGGTCCCGCCCACATCCAGAGGAGCCCCGTTTCCGCTTCGTAGCTCGAGATGAGGAATCCTTTCCCTGCTTCGTCGGGAAAGAGTTCCCGGCGTTCCCGTCGCATCTCAAGAGGAGGCCCTCTCAACAGGAACGGCGAGAGGAACTCCAGGGTCGTGCCACCATTCCAAGAGTCCCCCAGATGTCTCAGTCCATTCCAGAGGAACCTCTTTTCCCTTCACCGGCTCGTCTTTCACGCCGAGGATCGACTCACACCAAGGTGGCACGTGGCACAGCCCTGTGGGAAAGCCTCGTGGGAAAGCCTCGAGGGACAGCCTCGAGGGAAAGCCACAGATCCCTTGATCCACGTGACAGGAAGCGTGACACTACTGCTGCAGCTCGGGAGGAAAGCGCACGTGCATGCCCCCACTCGAGACGAGGCCTGACTCCCCTGGGGAGACTCAGAAGCACCCCAAGATCCATGGCAACACTGGAGAGGAATCCTCAGGTTCCGGCCCCGACTCCACACAAGGACTGAGGCCCTGGCATGGACGGGAGAGGAATCCCGAGAGGTCCCCTAGCACCTCGCATGGGGACTGGCCTTTCCTGAGGCCACCAGAGCGGGTCCCTGAGGTCCCCGTCGTAACTCGAGAAGACCTGCCGCAACTCGAGAAAATCCAGGAGGTTCTCCCCTCCAGGCGAGATGAGGCCCATTTCCGCTGATGCGTCTCGAGGCTGATCACACCTCACCTCTGGAACTTCGAAAGGGTCCTTCACACCCTTGGTGTAAATCAAGAAGTTCCCCGACCTAGCCGTCTCCACTCGAGAGGAATCACGAGGGTCCCGCCCACATCCAGAGGAGCCCCGTTTCCGCCTCGTAGCTCGAGATGAGGTATCCTTTCCCTGCTTCGTCGGGAAAGAGTTCCCGGCGTTCCCGTCGCATCTCAAGAGGAGGCCCTCTCAACAGGAACAGCGAGAGGAACTCCAGGGTCGTGCCACCATTCCAAGAGTCCCCCAGATGACTCAGTCCGTTCCAGAGGAACCTCTTTTCCCTTCACCGGCTCGTCTTTCACGCCGAGGATCGACTCACACCAAGGTGGCACGTGGCACAGCCCTGTGGGAAAGCCTCGTGGGAAAGCCTCGAGAGACAGCCTCGAGGGAAAGCCACAGATCCCTTGATCCACGTGACAGGAAGCGTGACACTACTGCTGCAGCTCGGGAGGAAAGCGCACGTGCATGCCCCCACTCAAGACGAGGCCTGACTCCCCTGGGGAGACTCAGAAGCACCCCAAGATCCATGGCAACACTGGAGAGGAATCCTCAGGTTCCGGCCCCGACTCCACACAAGGTCTTAGGCCCCGGCCTCGACGGGAGAGGAATCCCGAGAGGGCCCCTAGCAACTCGCATGGGGACTGGCCTTTCCTGAGGCCACCAGAGCGGGTCCCTGAGATCCCCGTCGTAACTCGAGAAGACCTGCCGCAACTCGAGAATATCCAGGAGGTTCTCCCCTCCAGGCGAGATGAGGCGCATTTCCGCTGAGGCGTCTCGAGGCTGATCACACCTCACCTCTGGAACTTCGAAAGGCTCCTTCACACCCTTGGTGCAAATCAAGAAGTTCCCCGACCTAGCCGTCTCCACTCGAGAGGAATCACGAGGGTCCCGCCCACATCCAGAGGAGCCCCGTTTCCGCCTCGTAGCTCGAGATGAGGGATCCTTTCCCTGCTTCGTCGGGAAAGAGTTCCCGGCGTTCCCGTCGCAACTCAAGAGGAGGCCCACTCAACAGGAACGGCGAGAGGAACTCCAGGGTCGTGCCACCATTCCAAGAGTCCCCCAGATGTCTCAGTCCATTCCTGAGGAACCTCTTTTCCCTTCACCGGCTCGTCTTTCACGCCGAGGATCGACTCACACCAAGGTGGCACGTGGCACAGCCCTGTGGTAAAGCCTCGTGGGAAAGCCTCGAGGGACAGCCTCGAGGGAAAGCCACAGATCCCTTGATCCACGTGACAGGAAGCGTGACACTACTGCTGCAGCTCGGGAGGAAAGCGCACGTGCATGCCCCCACTCGAGACGAGGCCTGACTCCCCTGGGGAGAGTCAGAAGCACCCAAGAACCATGGCAACACTGGAGAGGAATCCTCAGGTTCCGGCCCCGACTCCACACAAGGACTGAGGCCCCGGCATGGACGGGAGAGGAAACCCGAGAGGTCCCCTAGCAACTCGCATGGGGACTGGCCTTTCCTGAGGCCACCAGAGCGGGTCACTGAGGTCCCCGTCGTAACTCGAGAAGACCTGCTGCAACTCGAGAAAATCCAGGAGGTTCTCCCCTCCAGGCGAGATGAGGCCCATTTCCCCTGAGGCGTCTCGAGGCTGATCACACCTCACCTCTGGAACTTCGAAAGGGTCCTTCACACCCTTGCTGCAAATCAAGAAGTTCCCCGACCTAGCCGTCTCCACTCGAGAGGAATCACGAGGGTCCCGCCCACATCCAGAGGAGCCCCGTTTCCGCCTCGTAGCTCGAGATGAGGGATCCTTTCCCTGCTTCGTCGGGAAAGAGTTCCCGGCGTTCCCGTCGCATCTCAAGAGAGGCCCTCTCAACAGGAATGGCGAGAGGAACTCCAGGGTCGTGCCACCATTCCAAGAGTCCCCCAGATGTCTCAGTCCATTCCAGAGGAACCTCTTTTCCCTTCACCGGCTCGTCTTTCACGCCGAGGATCGACTCACACCAAGGTGGCACGTGGCACAGCCCTGTGGGAAAGCCTAGTGGGAAAGCATCGAGGGACAGCCTCGAGGGAAAGCCACAGATCCCTTGATCCACGTGACAGGAAGCGTGACACTACTGCTGCAGATCGGGAGGAAAGCGCACGTGCATGCCCCCACTCGAGATGAGGCCTGACTCCCCTGGGGAGACTCAGAAGCACCCCAAGATCCATGGCAACACTGGAGAGGAATCCTCAGGTTCCGGCCCCGACTCCACACAAGGACTGAGGCCCCGGTATGGACGGGAGAGGAATCCCGAGAGGTCCCCTAGCAACTCGCATGGGGACTGGCCTTTCCTGAGGCCACCAGAGCGGGTGCCTGAGGTCCCCGTCGTAACTCGAGAAGACCTGCCGCAACTCGAGAAAATCCAGGAGGTTCTCCCCTCCAGGCGAGATGAGGCCCATTTCCGCTGAGGCGTCACGAGGCTGATCACACCTCACCTCTGGAACTTCGAAAGGGTCCTTCACACCCTTGGTGCAAATCAAGAAGTTCCCCGACATACCCATCTCCACTCGAGAGAAATCACGAGGGTCCCGCCCACATCCAGAGGAGTCCCGTTTCCGCTTCGTAGCTCGAGATGAGGGATCCTTTCCCTGCTTCGTCGGGAAAGAGTTCCCGGCGTTCCCGTCGCATCTCAAGAGGAGGCCCTCTCAACAGGAACGGCGAGAGGAACTCCAGGGTCGTGCCACCATTCCAAGAGTCCCCCAGATGTCTCAGTCCATTCCAGAGGAACCTCTTATCCCTTCACCGTCTCGTCTTTCACGCCGAGGATCGACTCACACCAAGGTGGCACGTGGTACAGCCCTGTGGGAAAGCCTCGTGGGAAAGCCTCGACGGACAGCCTCGAGGGAAAGCCACAGATCCCTTGATCCACGTGACAGGAAGCGTGACACTACTGCTGCAGCTCGGGAGGAAAGCGCACGTGCGTGCCCCCACTCGAGACGAGGCCTGACTCCCCTTGGGAGACTCAGAAGCACCCCAAGATCCATGGCAACACTGGAGAGGAATCCTCAGGTTCCGGCCCCGACTCCACACAAGGTCTTAGGCCCCGGCCTCGACGGGAGAGGAATCCCGAGAGGGCCCCTAGCAACTCGCATGGGGACTGGCCTTTCCTGAGGCCACCAGAGCGGGTCCCTGAGATCCCCGTCGTAACTCGAGAAGACCTGCCGCAACTCGAGAAAATCCAGGAGGTTCTCCCCTCCAGGCGAGATGAGGCCCATTTCCGCTGAGGCGTCTCGAGGCTGATCACACCTCACCTCTGGAACTTCGAAAGGGTCCTTCACACCCTTGCTGCAAATCAAGAAGTTCCCCGACCTAGCCGTCTCCACTCGAGAGGAATCACGAGGGTCCCGCCCACATCCAGAGGAGCCCCGTTTCCGCTTCGTAGCTCGAGATGAGGAATCCTTTCCCTGCTTCGTCGGGAAAGAGTTCCCGGCGTTCCCGTCGCATCTCAAGAGGAGGCCCTCTCAACAGGAACGGCGAGAGGAACTCCAGGGTCGTGCCACCATTCCAAGAGTCCCCCAGATGTCTCAGTCCATTCCAGAGGAACCTCTTTTCCCTTCACCGGCTCGTGTTTCACGCCGAGGATCGACTCACACCAAGGTGGCACGTGGCACAGCCCTGTGGGAAAGCCTCGTGGGAAAGCCTCGAGGGACAGCCTCGAGGGAAAGCCACAGATCCCTTGATCCACGTGACAGGAAGCGTGACACTACTGCTGCAGCTCGGGAGGAAAGCGCACGTGCATGCCCCCACTCGAGACGAGGCCTGACTCCCCTGGGGAGACTCAGAAGCACCCCAAGATCCATGGCAACACTGGAGAGGAATCCTCAGGTTCCGGCCCCGACTCCACACAAGGACTGAGGCCCCGCCATGGACGGGAGAGGAATCCCGAGTGGCCCCCTAGCAACTCGCATGGGGACTGGCCTTTCCTGAGGCCACCAGAGCGGGTCCCTGAGGTCCCCGTCGTAACTCGAGAAGACCTGCCGCAACTCGAGAAAATCCAGGAGGTTCTCCCCTCCAGGCGAGAGGAGGCCCATTTCCGCTGAGGCGTCTCGAGGCTGATCACACCTCACCTCTGGAACTTCGAAAGGGTCCTTCACACCCTTGGTGCAAATCAAGAAGTTCCCCGACATACCCGTCTCCACTCGAGAGGAATCACGAGGGTCCCGCCCACATCCAGAGGAGCCCCGTTTCCGCCTCGTAGCTCGAGATGAGGGATGCTTTCCCTGCTTCGTCGGGAAAGAGTTCCCGGCGTTTCCGTCGCATCTCAAGAGGAGGCCGTCTCAACAGGAACGGCGAGAGGAACTCCAAGGTCGTGCCACCATTCCAAGAGTCCCCCAGATGTTTCAGTCCATTCCAGAGGAACCTCTTTTCCCTTCACAGGCTCGTCTTTCACGCCGAGGATCGACTCACACCAGGGTGGCACGTGGCACAGCCCTGTGGGAAAGCCTCGTGGGAAAGCCTCGAGGGACAGCCTCGAGGGAAAGCCACAGATCCCTTGATCCACGTGACAGGAAGCGTGACACTACTGCTGCAGCTCGGGAGGAAAGCGCACGTGCATGCCCCCACTCGAGACGAGGCCTGAGTCCACTGGGAAGACTCAGAAGCACCCCAAGATCCATGGCAACACTGGAGAGCAATCCTCAGATTCCGGCCCCGACTCCACACAAGGACTGAGGCCGCGGCATGGACGGGAGAGGAATCCCGAGAGGTCCCCTAGCACCTCGCATGGGGACTGGCCTTTCCTGAGGCCACCAGAGCGGGTCCCTGAGGTCCCCGTCGTAACTCGAGAAGACCTGCCGCAACTCGAGAAAATCCAGGAGGATCTCCCCTCCAGGCGAGATGAGGCCCATTTCCGCTGAGGCGTCTCGATGCTGATCACACCTCACCTTTGGAACTTCGAAAGGGTCCTTCACACCCTTGGTGTAAATCAAGAAGTTCCCCGACCTAGCCGTCTCCACTCGAGAGGAATCACGAGGGTCCCGCCCACATCCAGAGGAGCCCCGTTTCCGCCTCGTAGCTCGAGATGAGGTATCCTTTCCCTGCTTCGTCGGGAAAGAGTTCGCGGCGTTCCCGTCGCATCTCAAGAGGAGGCCCTCTCAACAGGAACAGCGAGAGGAACTCCAGGGTCGTGCCACCATTCCAAGAGTCCCCCAGATGTCTCAGTCCGTTCCAGAGGAACCTCTTTTCCCTTCACCGGCTCGTCTTTCACGCCGAGGATCGACTCACACCAAGGTGGCACGTGGCACAGCCCTGTGGGAAAGTCTCGTGGGAAAGCCTCGAGGGACAGCCTCGAGGGAAAGCCACAGATCCCTTGATCCACGTGACAGGAAGCGTGACACTACTGCTGCAGCTCGGGAGGAAAGCGCACGTGCGTGCCCCCACTCGAGACGAGGCCTGACTCCCCTGGGGAGACTCAGAAGCACCCCAAGATCCATGGCAACACTGGAGAGGAATCCTCAGGTTCCGGCCCCGACTCCACACAAGGTCTTAGGCCCCGGCCTCGACGGGAGAGGAATCCCGAGAGGGCCCCTAGCAACTCGCATGGGGACTGGCCTTTCCTGAGGCCACCAGAGCGGGTCCCTGAGATCCCCGTCGTAACTCGAGAAGACCTGCCGCAACTCGAGAAAATCCAGGAGGATCTGCCCTCCAGGCGAGATGAGGCCCATTTCCGCTGAGGCGTCTCGAGGCTGATCACACCTCACCTCTGGAACTTCGAAAGGCTCCTTCACACCCTTGGTGCAAATCAAGAAGTTCCCCGACATACCCGTCTCCACTCGAGGGGAATCACGAGGGTCCCGCCCACATCCAGAGGAGCCCCGTTTCCGCCTCGTAGCTCGAGATGAGGGATCCTTTCCCTGCTTCGTTGGGAAAGAGTTCCCGGCGTTCCCGTCGCATCTCAAGAGGAGGCCCTCTCAACAGGAACGGCGAGAGGAATTCCAGGGTCGTGCCACCATTCCAAGAGTCCCCCAGATGTCTCAGTCCATTCCAGAGGAACCTCTTTTCCCTTCACCCGCTCGTCTTTCACGCCGAGGATCGACTCACACCAAGGTGGCACGTGGCACAGCCCTGTGGGAAAGCCTCGTGGGAAAGCCTCGAGGGACAGCCTCGAGGGAAAGCCACAGATCCCTTGATCCACGTGACAGGAAGCGTGACACTACTGCTGCAGCTCGGGAGGAAAGCGCACGTGCATGCCCCCACTCGAGACGAGGCCTGACTCCCCTGGGGAGACTCAGAAGCACCCCAAGATCCATGGCAACATTGGAGAGGAATCCTCAGGATCCGGCCCCGACTCCACACAAGGACTGAGGCCCCGGCATGGACGGGAGAGGAATCCCGAGAGGTCCCCTAGCAACTCGCATGGGGAATGGCCTTTCCTGAGGCCACCAGAGCGGGTCCCTGAGGTCCCCGTCGTAACTCGAGAAGACCTGCCGCAACTCGAGAAAATCCAGGAGGTTCTCCCCTCCAGGCGAGATGAGGCCCATTTCCGCAGAGGCGTCTCGAGGCTGATCACACCTCACCTCTGGAACTTCGAAAGGCTCCTTCACACCCTTGGTGCAAATCAAGAAGTTCCCCGACATACCCGTCTCCACTCGAGAGGAATCACGAGGGTCCCGCCCACATCCAGAGGAGCCCCGTTTCAGCCTCGTAGCTCGAGATGAGGGATCCTTTCCCTGCTTCGTCGGGAAAGAGTTCCTGGCGTTCCCGTCGCATCTCAAGAGGAGGCCCTCTCAACAGGAACGGAGAGAGGAACTCCAGGGTCGTGCCACCATTCCAAGAGTCCCCCAGATGTCTCAGTCCATTCCAGAGGAACCTCTTTTCCCTTCACTGGCTCGTCTTTCACGCCGAGGACCGACTCACACCAAGGTGGCACGTGGCACAAGCACTGTGGGAAAGCCTCGTGGGAAAGCCTCGAGGGAAAGCCACAGATCCCTTGATCCACGTGACAGGAAGCGTGACACTACTGCTGCAGCTCGGGAGGAAAGCTCACGTGCATGTCCCCACTCGAGACGCCGCCTGACTCCCCTGGGGACACTCTGAAGCTCCCCAAGATCCATGGCAACACTGGAGAGGAATCCTCAGGTTCCGGCCCCGACTCCACACAAGGACTGAGGCCCCGGCATGGACGGGATAGGAATCCCGAGAGGCCCCATATCAACTCGCATGGGGACTGGCCTTTCCTGAGGCCACCAGAGCGGGTCCCTGAGGTCCCCGTCGTAACTCGAGAAGACCTGCCGCAACTCGACAAAATCCAGGAGGTTCTCCCCTCCCGGCGAGATGAGGCCCATTTCCGCTGAGGCGTCTCGAGGCTGATCACACCTCACCTCTGGAACTTCGAAAGGCTCCTTCACACCCTAGGTGTAAATCAAGAAGTTCCCCGACCTAGCCGTCTCCACTCGAGAGGAATCACGAGGGTCCCGCCCACATCCAGAGGAGCCCCGTTTCCGCCTCGTAGCTCGAGATGAGTGATCCTTTCCCTGCTTCGTCTTGAAAGAGTTCCCGGCGTTCCCGTCGCATCTCAAGAGGAGGCCCTCTCAACAGGAACGGCGAGAGGAACTCCAGGGTCGTGCCACCATTCCAAGAGTCCCCCAGATGTCTCAGTCCATTCCAGAGGAACCTCTTTTCCCTTCACCGGCTCGTCTTTCACGCCGAGGTTCGACTCACACCAGGGTGGCACGTGGCAGAGACCTGTGGGAAAGCCTCGTGGGAAAGCCTCGAGGGACAGCCTCGAGGGAAAGCCACAGATCCCTTGATCCACGTGACAGGAAGCGTGACACTACTGCTGCAGCTCGGGAGGAAAGCGCACGTGCATGCCCCCACTCGAGACGAGGCCTGACTCCCCTGGGGAGACTCAGAAGCACCCCAAGATCCATGGCAACACTGGAGAGGAATCCTCAGGTTCCGGCCCCGACTCCACACAAGGTCTTAGGCCCCGGCCTCGACGGGAGAGGAATCCCGAGAGGGCCCCTAGCAACTCGCATGGGGACTGGCCTTTCCTGAGGCCACCAGAGCGGGTGCCTGAGGTCCCCGTCGTAACTCGAGAAGACCTGCCGCAACTCGAGAAAATCCAGGAGGTTCTCCCGCCAGGCGAGATGAGGCCCATTTCCGATGAGGCGTCTCGAGGCTGATCACACCTCACCTCTGGAACTTTGAAAGGGTCCTTCACACCCTTGGTGCAAATCAAGAAGTTCCCCGACCTAGCCGTCTCCACTCGAGAGGAATCACGAGGGTCCCGCCCACATCCAGAGGAGCCCCGTTTCCGCCTCGTAGCTCGAGATGAGGGATCCTTTCCCTGCTTCGTCGGGAAAGAGTTCCCGGCGTTCCCGTCGCAACTCAAGAGGAGGCCCACTCAACAGGAACGGCGAGAGGAACTCCAGGGTCGTGCCACCATTCCAAGAGTCCCCCAGATGTCTCAGTCCATTCCTGAGGAACCTCTTTTCCCTTCACCGGCTCGTCTTTCACGCCGAGGATCGACTCACACCAAGGTGGCACGTGGCACAGCCCTGTGGGAAAGCCTCGTGGGAAAGCCTCGAGGGACAGCCTCGAGGGAAAGCCACAGATCCCTTGATCCACGTGACAGGAAGCGTGACACTACTGCTGCAGCTCGGGAGGAATGCGCACGTGCAAGCCCCCACGGGAGACGAGGCCTGACTCCCCTGGGGAGAGTCAGAAGCACCCAAGATCCATGGCAACACTGGAGAGGAATCCTCAGGTTCCGGCCCCGACTCCACACAAGGACTGAGGCCCCGGCATGGACGGGAGAGGTAACCCGAGAGGTCCCCTAGCAACTCGCATGGGGACTGGCCTTTCCTGAGGCCACCAGAGCGGGTCACTGAGGTCCCCGTCGTAACTCGAGAAGACCTGCCGCAACTCGAGAAAATCCAGGAGGTTCTCCCCTCCAGGCGAGATGAGGCCCATTTCCGCTGAGGCGTCTCGAGGCTGATCACACCTCACCTCTAGAACTTCGAAAGGGTCCTTCACACCCTTGCTGCAAATCAAGACGTTCCCCGACATAGCCGTCTCCACTCGAGAGGAATCACGAGGGTCCCCCCACATCCAGAGGAGCCCCGTTTCCGCCTCGTAGCTCGAGATGAGGGATCCTTTCCCTGCTTCGTCGGGAAAGAGTTCCCGGCGTTCCCGTCGCATCTCAAGAGGAGGCCCTCTCAACAGGAACGGCGAGAGGTACTCCTGGGTCGTGCCACCATTCCAAGAGTCCCCCAGATGTCTCAGTCCATTTCACAGGAACCTCTTTTTACTTCACCGGCTCGTCTTTCACGCCGAGGATCGACTCACACCAAGGTGGCACGTGGCACAGCCCTGTGGGAAAGCCTCGTGGGAAAGCCTCGAGGGAAAGCCTCGAGGGAAAGCCACAGATCCCTTGATCCACGTGACAGGAAGTGTGACACTACTGCTGCAGCTCGGGAGGAAAGCGCACGTGCATGCCCCCACTCGAGACGAGGCCTGACTCCCCTGGGGAGACTCAGAAGCACCCCAAGATCCATGGCAACACTGGAGAGGAATCCTCAGGTTCCGGCCCCGACTCCACACAAGGACTGAGGCCCCGGCATGGACGGGAGAGGAATTCCGAGAGGCCCCCTAGCAACTCGCATGGGGACTGGCCTTTCCTGAGGCCACCAGAGCGGGTCCCTGAGGTCCCCGTCATAACTCGAGAAGACCTGCCGCAACTCGACAAAATCCAGGAGGTTCTCCCCTCCCGCCGAGATGAGGCCCATTTCCGCTGAGGCGTCTCGAGGCTGATCACACCTCACCTCTGGAACTTCGAAAGGCTCCTTCACACCCTTGGTGCAAATCAAGAAGTTCCCCGACATACCCGTCTCCACTCGAGGGGAATCACGGGGGTCCCGCCCACATCCAGAGGAGCCCCGTTTCCGCCTCGTAGCTCGAGATGAGGGATCCTTTCCCTGCTTCGTCGGGAAAGAGTTCCCGGCGTTCCCCTCGCATCTCAAGAGGAGGCCCTCTCAACAGGAACGGCGAGAGGAACTCCAGGGTCGTGCCACCATTCCAAGAGTCCCCCAGATGTCTCAGTCCATTCCAGAGGAACCTTTTTCCCTTCACCGGCTCGTCTTTCACGCCGAGGATCGACTCACACCAGGGTGGCACGTGGCAGAGCCCTGTGGGAAAGCCTCGTGGGAAAGCCTCGAGGGACAGCCTCGAGGGAAAGACACAGATCCCTTGATCCACGTGACAGGAAGCGTGACACTACTGCTGCAGCTCGGGAGGAAAGCTCACGTGCATGTCCCCACTCGAGACGCCGCCTGACTCCCCTGGGGACACTCTGAAGCTCCCCAAGATCCATGGCAACACTGGAGAGGAATCCTCAGGTTCCGGCCCCGACTCCACACAAGGACTGAGGCCCCGGCATGGACGGGAGAGGAATCCCGAGAGGCCCCATATCAACTCGCATGGGGACTGGCCTTTCCTGAGGCCACCAGAGCGGGTCCCTGAGGTCCCCGTCGTAACTCGAGAAGACCTGCCGCAACTCGACAAAATCCAGGAGGTTCTCCCCTCCCGGCGAGATGAGGCCCATTTCCGCTGAGGCGTCTCGAGGCTGATCACACCTCACCTCTGGAACTTCGAAAGGCTCCTTCACACCCTTGGTGCAAATCAAGAAGTTCCCCGACATACCCATCTCCACTTAGGGGAATCACGAGGGTCCCGCCCACATCCAGAGGAGCCCCGTTTCCGCCTCGTAGCTCGAGATGAGGGATCCTTTCCCTGCTTCGTCTTGAAAGAGTTCCCGGCGTTCCCGTCGCATCTCAAGAGGAGGCCCTCTCAACAGGAACGGCGAGAGGAACTCCAGGGTCGTGCCACCATTCCAAGAGTCCCCCAGATGTCTCAGTCCATTCTAGAGGAACCTCTTTTCCCTTCACCGGCTCGTCTTTCACGCCGAGGTTCGACTCACACCAGGGTGGCACGTGGCAGAGACCTGTGGGAAAGCCTCGTGGGAAAGCCTCGAGGGACAGCCTCGAGGGAAAGCCACAGATCCCTTGATCCACGTGACAGGAAGCGTGACACTACTGCTGCAGCTCGGGAGGAAAGCGCACGTGCATGCCCCCACTCGAGACGAGGCCTGACTCCCCTGGGGAGACTCAGAAGCACCCCAAGATCCATGGCAACACTGGAGAGGAATCCTCAGGTTCCGGCCCCGACTCCACACAAGGTCTTAGGCCCCGGCCTCGACGGGAGAGGAATCCCGAGAGGGCCCCTAGCAACTCGCATGGGGACTGGCCTTTCCTGAGGCCACCAGAGCGTGTCCCTGAGATCCCCGTCGTAACTCGAGAAGACCTGCCGCAACTCGAGAAAATCCAGGAGGTTCTCCCCTCCAGGCGAGATGAGGCCCATTTCCGCTGAGGCGTCTCGAGGCTGATCACACCTCACCTCTGGAACTTTGAAAGGGTCCTTCACACCCTTGGTGCAAATCAAGAAGTTCCCCGACCTAGCCGTCTCCACTCGAGAGGAATCACGAGGGTCCCGCCCACATCCAGAGGAGCCCCGTTTCCGCCTCGTAGCTCGAGATGAGGGATCCTTTCCCTGCTTCGTCGGGAAAGAGTTCCCGGCGTTCCCGTCGCAACTCAAGAGGAGGCCCACTCAACAGGAACCGGCGAGAGGAACTCCAGGGTCGTGCCACCATTCCAAGAGTCCCCCAGATGTCTCAGTCCATTCCTGAGGAACCTCTTTTCCCTTCACCGGCTCGTCTTTCACGCCGAGGATCGACTCACACCAAGGTGGCACGTGGCACAGCCCTGTGGGAAAGCCTCGTGGGAAAGCCTCGAGGGACAGCCTCGAGGGAAAGCCACAGATCCCTTGATCCACGTGACAGGAAGCGTGACACTACTGCTGCAGCTCGGGAGGAAAGCGCACGTGCAAGCCCCCACGGGAGACGAGGCCTGACTCCCCTGGGGAGAGTCAGAAGCACCCAAGATCCATGGCAACACTGGAGAGGAATCCTCAGGTTCCGGCCCCGACTCCACACAAGGACTGAGGCCCCGGCATGGACGGGAGAGGAAACCCGAGAGGTCCCCTAGCAACTCGCATGGGGACTGGCCTTTCCTGAGGCCACCAGAGCGGGTCACTGAGGTCCCCGTCGTAACTCGAGAAGACCTGCCGCAACTCGAGAAAATCCAGGAGGTTCTCCCCTCCAGGCGAGATGAGGCCCATTTCCGCTGAGGCGTCTCGAGGCTGATCACACCTCACCTCTAGAACTTCGAAAGGGTCCTTCACACCCTTGCTGCAAATCAAGAAGTTCCCCGACATAGCCGTCTCCACTCGAGAGGAATCACGAGGGTCCCGCCCACATCCAGATGAGCCCCGTTTCCGCCTCGTAGCTCGAGATGAGGGATCCTTTCCCTGCTTCGTCGGGAAAGAGTTCCCGGCGTTCCCGTCGCATCTCAAGAGAGGCCCTCTCAACAGGAAAGGCGAGAGGAACTCCAGGGTCGTGCCACCATTCCAAGAGTCCCCCAGATGTCTCAGTCCATTTCACAGGAACCTCTTTTCCCTTCACCGGCTCGTCTTTCACGCCGAGGATCGACTCACACCAAGGTGGCACGTGGCACAGCCCTGTGGGAAAGCCTCGTGGGAAAGCCTCGAGGGACAGCCTCGAGGGAAAGCCACAGATCCCTTGATCCACGTGAAAGGAAGCGTGACACTACTGCTGCAGCTCGGGAGGAAAGCGCACGTGCATGCCCCCACTCGAGACGAGGCCTGACTCCCCTGGGGAGACTCAGAAGCACCCCAAGATCCATGGCAACACTGGAGAGGAATCCTCAGGTTCCGGCCCCGACTCCACACAAGGACTGAGGCCCCGGCATGGACGGGAGAGGAATTCCGAGAGGCCCCCTAGCAACTCGCATGGGGACTGGCCTTTCCTGAGGCCACCAGAGCGGGTCCCTGAGGTCCCCGTCATAACTCGAGAAGACCTGCCGCAACTCGACAAAATCCAGGAGGTTCTCCCCTCCCGCCGAGATGAGGCCCATTTCCGCTGAGGCGTCTCGTGGCTGATCACACCTCACCTCTGGAACTTCGAAAGGCTCCTTCACACCCTTGGTGCAAATCAAGAAGTTCCCCGACATACCCGTCTCCACTCGAGGGGAATCACGAGGGTCCCGCCCACATCCAGAGGAGCCCCGTTTCCGCCTCGTAGCTCGAGATGAGGGATCCTTTCCCTGCTTCGTCGGGAAAGAGTTCCCGGCGTTCCCCTCGCATCTCAAGAGGAGGCCCTCTCAACAGGAACGGCGAGAGGAACTCCAGGGTCGTGCCACCATTCCAAGAGTCCCCCAGATGTCTCAGTCCATTCCAGAGGAACCTTTTTCCCTTCACCGGCTCGTCTTTCACGCCGAGGATCGACTCACACCAGGGTGGCACGTGGCACAGCCTTGTGGGAAAGCCTCGTGGGAAAGCCTCGAGGGACAGCCTCGAGGGAAAGCCACAGATCCCTTGATCCACGTGACAGGAAGCGTGACACTACTGCTGCAGCTCGGGAGGAAAGCGCACGTGCATGCCCCCACTCGAGACGAGGCCTGACTCCCCTGGGGAGACTCAGAAGCACCCCAAGATCCATGGCAACACTGGAGAGGAATCCTCAGGTTCCGGCCCCGACTCCACACAAGGACTGAGGCCCCGGCATGGACGGGAGAGGAATCCCGAGAGGTCCCCTAGCAACTCGCATGGGGACTGGCCTTTCCTGAGGCCACCAGAGCGGGTCCCTGAGGTCCCCGTCGTAACTCGAGAAGACCTGCCGCAACTCGAGAAAATCCAGGAGGTTCTCCCCTCCAGGCGAGATGAGGCCCATTTCCGCTGAGGCGTCTCGAGGCTGATCACACCTCACCTCTGGAACTTTGAAAGGGTCCTTCACACCCTTGGTGCAAATCAAGAAGTTCCCCGACCTAGCCGTCTCCACTTGAGAGGAATCACGAGGGTCCCGCCCACATCCAGAGGAGCCCCGTTTCCGCCTCGTAGCTCGAGATGAGGGATCCTTTCCCTGCTTCGTCGGGAAAGAGTTCCCGGCGTTCCCGTCGCAACTCAAGAGGAGGCCCACTCAACAGGAACGGCGAGAGGAACTCCAGGGTCGTGCCACCATTCCAAGAGTCCCCCAGATGTCTCAGTCCATTTCACAGGAACCTCTTTTCCCTTCACCGGCTCGTCTTTCACGCCGAGGATCGACTCACACCAAGGTGGCACGTGGCACAGCCCTGTGGGAAAGCCTCGTGGGAAAGCCTCGAGGGACAGCCTCGAGGGAAAGCCACAGATCCCTTGATCCACGTGACAGGAAGCGTGACACTACTGCTGCAGCTCGGGAGGAAAGCGCACGTGCATGCCCCCACTCGAGACGAGCCCTGACTCCCCTGGGGAGACTCAGAAGCACCCCAAGATCCATGGCAACATTGGAGAGGAATCCTCAGGTTCCGGCCCCGACTCCACACAAGGA
The DNA here is from genome assembly GCF_023091745.1 of Budorcas taxicolor. Classification (NCBI taxonomy): domain Eukaryota; kingdom Metazoa; phylum Chordata; class Mammalia; order Artiodactyla; family Bovidae; genus Budorcas; species Budorcas taxicolor. Next base: position 648,305 of record NC_068927.1, on the reverse strand, counting down.
CTGAGGCCCCGGCATGGACGGGAGAGGAATCCCGAGAGGTCCCCTAGCAACTCGCATGGGGAATGGCCTTTCCTGAGGCCACCAGAGCGGGTCCCTGAGGTCCCCGTCGTAACTCGAGAAGACCTGCCGCAACTCGAGAAAATCCAGGAGGTTCTCCCCTCCAGGCGAGATGAGGCCCATTTCCGCTGAGGCGTCTCGAGGCTGATCACACCTCACCTCTGGAACTTCGAAAGGCTCCTTCACACCCTTGGTGCAAATCAAGAAGTTCCCCGACATAGCCGTCTCCACTCGAGAGGAATCACGAGGGTCCCGCCCACATCCAGAGGAGCCCCGTTTCAGCCTCGTAGCTCGAGATGAGGGATCCTTTCCCTGCTTCGTCGGGAAAGAGTTCCCGGCGTTCCCGTCGCATCTCAAGAGGAGGCCCTCTCAACAGGAACGGAGAGAGGAACTCCAGGGTCGTGCCACCATTCCAAGAGTCCCCCAGATGTCTCAGTCCATTCCAGAGGAACCTCTTTTCCCTTCACTGGCTCGTCTTTCACGCCGAGGACCGACTCACACCAAGGTGGCACGTGGCACAAGCACTGTGGGAAAGCCTCGTGGGAAAGCCTCGAGGGAAAGCCACAGATCCCTTGATCCACGTGACAGGAAGCGTGACACTACTGCTGCAGCTCGGGAGGAAAGCTCACGTGCATGTCCCCACTCGAGACGCCGCCTGACTCCCCTGGGGACACTCTGAAGCTCCCCAAGATCCATGGCAACACTGGAGAGGAATCCTCAGGTTCCGGCCCCGACTCCACACAAGGACTGAGGCCCCGCCATGGACGGGAGAGGAATCCCGAGAGGCCCCATATCAACTCGCATGGGGACTGGCCTTTCCTGAGGCCACCAGAGCGGGTCCCTGAGGTCCCCGTCGTAACTCGAGAAGACCTGCCGCAACTCGACAAAATCCAGGAGGTTCTCCCCTCCCGGCGAGATGAGGCCCATTTCCGCTGAGGCGTCTCGAGGCTGATCACACCTCACCTCTGGAACTTCGAAAGGCTCCTTCACACCCTTGGTGCAAATCAAGAAGTTCCCCGACATACCCGTCTCCACTTAGGGGAATCACGAGGGTCCCGCCCACATCCAGAGGAGCCCCGTTTCCGCCTCGTAGCTCGAGGTGAGTGATCCTTTCCCTGCTTCGTCTTGAAAGAGTTCCCGGCGTTCCCGTCGCATCTCAAGAGGAGGCCCTCTCAACAGGAACGGCGAGAGGAACTCCAGGGTCGTGCCACCATTCCAAGAGTCCCCCAGATGTCTCAGTCCATTCCAGAGGAACCTATTTTCCCTTCACCGGCTCGTCTTTCACACCGAGGTTCGACTCACACCAGGGTGGCACGTGGCAGAGACCTGTGGGAAAGCCTCGTGGGAAAGCCTCGAGGGACAGCCTCGAGGGAAAGCCACAGAACCCTTGATCCACGTGACAGGAAGCGTGACACTACTGCTGCAGCTCGGGAGGAAAGCGCACGTGCATGCCCCCACTCGAGACGAGGCCTGACTCCCCTGGGGAGACTCAGAAGCACCCCAAGATCCATGGCAACACTGGAGAGGAATCCTCAGGTTCCGGCCCCGACTCCACACAAGGTCTTAGGCCCCGGCCTCGACGGGAGAGGACTCCCCAGAGGGCCCCTAGCAACTCGCATGGGGACTGGCCTTTCCTGAGGCCACCAGAGCGGGTCCCTGAGATCCCCGTCGTAACTCGAGAAGACCTGCCGCAACTCGAGAAAATCCAGGAGGTTCTCCCCTCCAGGCGAGATGAGGCCCATTTCCGCTGAGGCGTCTCGAGGCTGATCACACCTCACCTCTGGAACTTTGAAAGGGTCCTTCACACCCTTGGTGCAAATCAAGAAGTTCCCCGACCTAGCCGTCTCCACTCGAGAGGAATCACGAGGGTCCCGCCCACATCCAGAGGAGCCCCGTTTCCGCCTCGTAGCTCGAGATGAGGGATCCTTTCCCTGCTTCGTTGGGAAAGAGTTCCCGGCGTTACCGTCGCAACTCAAGAGGAGGCCCACTCAACAGGAACAGCGAGAGGAACTCCAGGGTCCTGCCACCATTCCAAGAGTCCCCCAGATGTCTCAGTCCATTCCTGAGGAACCTCTTTTCCCTTCACCGGCTCGTCTTTCACGCCGAGGATCGACTCACACCAAGGTGGCACGTGGCACAGCCCTGTGGGAAAGCCTCGTGGGAAAGCCTCGAGGGACAGCCTCGAGGGAAAGCCACAGATCCCTTGATCCACGTGACAGGAAGCGTGACACTACTGCTGCAGCTCGGGAGGAAAGCGCACGTGCATGCCCCCACGCGAGACGAGGCCTGACTCCCCTGGGGAGAGTCAGAAGCACCCAAGATCCATGGCAACACTGGAGAGGAATCCTCAGGTTCCGGCCCCGACTCCACACAAGGACTGAGGCCCCGGCATGGACGGGAGAGGAAACCCGAGAGGTCCCCTAGCAACTCGCATGGGGACTGGCCTTTCCTGAGGCCACCAGAGCGGGTCACTGCGGTCCCCGTCGTAACTCGAGAAGACCTGCCGCAACTCGAGAAAATCCAGGAGGTTCTCCCCTCCAGGCGAGATGAGGCCCATTTCCGCTGAGGCGTCTCGAGGCTGATCACACCTCACCTCTGGAACTTCGAAAGGGTCCTTCACACCCTTGCTGCAAATCAAGAAGTTCCCCGACCTAGCCGTCTCCACTCGAGAGGAATCACGAGGGTCCCGCCCACATCCAGAGGAGCCCCGTTTCCGCCTCGTAGCTCGAGATGAGGGATCCTTTCCCTGCTTCGTCGGGAAAGAGTTCCCGGCGTTCCCGTCGCATCTCAAGAGAGGCCCTCTCAACAGGAAAGGCGAGAGGAACTCCAGGGTCGTGCCACCATTCCAAGAGTCCCCCAGATGTCTCAGTCCATTTCACAGGAACCTCTTTTCCCTTCAGCGGCTCGTCTTTCACGCCGAGGATCGACTCACACCAAGGTGGCACGTGGCACAGCCCTGTGGGAAAGCCTCGTGGGAAAGCCTCGAGGGACAGCCTGGAGGGAAAGCCACAGATCCCTTGATCCACGTGACAGGAAGCGTGACACTACTGCTGCAGCTCGGGAGGAAAGCGCACGTGCATGCCCCCACTCGAGACGAGGCCTGACTCCCCTGGGGAGACTCAGAAGCACCCCAAGATCCATGGCAACACTGGAGAGGAATCCTCAGGTTCCGGCCCCGACTCCACACAAGGACTGAGGCCCCGGCATGGACGGGAGAGGAATCCCGAGTGGCCCCCTAGCAACTCGCATGGGGACTGGCCTTTCCTGAGGCCACCAGAGCGGGTCCCTGAGGTCCCCGTCGTAACTCGAGAAGACCTGCCGCAACTCGAGAAAATCCAGGAGGTTCTCCCCTCCAGGCGAGAGGAGGCCCATTTCCGCTGAGGCGTCTCGAGGCTGATCACACCTCACCTCTGGAACTTCGAAAGGGTCCTTCACACCCTTGGTGCAAATCAAGAAGTTCCCCGACATACCCGTCTCCACTCGAGAGGAATCACGAGGGTCCCGCCCACATCCAGAGGAGCCCCGTTTCCGCCTCGTAGCTCGAGATGAGGGATGCTTTCCCTGCTCCGTCGGGAAAGAGTTCCCGGCGTTTCCGTCGCTTCTCAAGAGGAGGCCGTCTCAACAGGAACGGCGAGAGGAACTCCAAGGTCGTGCCACCATTCCAAGAGTCCCCCAGATGTTTCAGTCCATTCCAGAGGAACCTCTTTTCCCTTCACCGGCTCGTCTTTCACGCCGAGGATCGACTCACACCAGGGTGGCACGTGGAACAGCCCTGTGGGAAAGCCTCGTGGGAAAGCCTCGAGGGACAGCCTCGAGGGAAAGCCACAGATCCCTTGATCCAGGTGACAGGAAGCGTGACACTACTGCTGCAGCTCGGGAGGAAAGCGCACGTGCATGCCCCCACTCGAGACGAGGCCTGAGTCCACTGGGAAGACTCAGAAGCACCCCAAGATCCATGGCAACACTGGAGAGGAATCCTGAGATTCCGGCCCCGACTCCACACAAGGACTGAGGCCGCGGCATGGACGGGAGAGGAATCCCGAGAGGTCCCCTAGCACCTCGCATGGGGACTGGCCTTTCCTGAGGCCACCAGAGCGGGTCCCTGAGGTCCCCGTCGTAACTCGAGAAGACCTGCCGCAACTCGAGAAAATCCAGGAGGTTCTCCCCTCCAGGCGAGATGAGGCCCATTTCCGCTGAGGCGTCTCGAGGCTGATCACACCTCACCTCTGGAACTTCGAAAGGGTCCTTCACACCCTTGGTGTAAATCAAGAAGTTCCCCGACCTAGCCGTCTCCACTCGAGAGGAATCACGAGGGTCCCGCCCACATCCAGAGGAGCCCCGTTTCCGCCTCGTAGCTCGAGATGAGGGATCCTTTCCCTGCTTCGTCGGGAAAGAGTTCCCGGCGTTCCCGTCGCATCTCAAGAGGAGGCCCTCTCAACAGGAACAGCGAGAGGAACTCCAGGGTCGTGCCACCATTCCAAGAGTCCCCCAGATGTCTCAGTCCGTTCCAGAGGAACCTCTTTTCCCTTCACCGGCTCGTCTTTCACGCCGAGGATCGACTCACACCAAGGTGGCACGTGGCACAGCCCTGTGGGAAAGCCTCGTGGGAAAGCCTCGAGGGACAGCCTCGAGGGAAAGCCACAGATCCCTTGATCCACGTGACAGGAAGCGTGACACTACTGCTGCAGCTCGGGAGGAAAGCGCACGTGCGTGCCCCCACTCGAGACGAGGCCTGACTCCCCTGGGGAGACTCAGAAGCACCCCAAGATCCATGGCAACACTGGAGAGGAATCCTCAGGTTCCGGCCCCGACTCCACACAAGGTCTTAGGCCCCGGCCTCGACGGGAGAGGAATCCCGAGAGGGCCCCTAGCAACTCGCATGGGGACTGGCCTTTCCTGACGCCACCAGAGCGGGTCCCTGAGATCCCCGTCGTAACTCGAGAAGACCTGCCGCAACTCGAGAAAATCCAGGAGGTTCTCCCCTCCAGGCGAGATGAGGCCCATTTCCGCTGAGGCGTCTCGAGGCTGATCACACCTCACCTCTGGAACTTCGAAAGGGTCCTTCACACCCTTGCTGCAAATCAAGAAGTTCCCCGACCTAGCCGTCTCCACTCGAGAGGAATCACGAGGGTCCCGCCCACATCCAGAGGAGCCCCGTTTCCGCTTCGTAGCTCGAGATGAGGAATCCTTTCCCTGCTTCGTCGGGAAAGAGTTCCCGGCGTTCCCGTCGCATCTCAAGAGGAGGCCCTCTCAACAGGAACGGCGAGAGGAACTCCAGGGTCGTGCCACCATTCCAAGAGTCCCCCAGATGTCTCAGTCCATTCCAGAGGAACCTCTTTTCCCTTCACCGGCTCGTCTTTCACGCCGAGGATCGACTCACACCAAGGTGGCACGTGGCACAGCCCTGTGGGAAAGCCTCGTGGGAAAGCCTCGAGGGACAGCCTCGAGGGAAAGCCACAGATCCCTTGATCCACGTGACAGGAAGCGTGACACTACTGCTGCAGCTCGGGAGGAAAGCGCACGTGCATGCCCCCACTCGAGACGAGGCCTGACTCCCCTGGGGAGACTCAGAAGCACCCCAAGATCCATGGCAACACTGGAGAGGAATCCTCAGGTTCCGGCCCCGACTCCACACAAGGACTGAGGCCCTGGCATGGACGGGAGAGGAATCCCGAGAGGTCCCCTAGCACCTCGCATGGGGACTGGCCTTTCCTGAGGCCACCAGAGCGGGTCCCTGAGGTCCCCGTCGTAACTCGAGAAGACCTGCCGCAACTCGAGAAAATCCAGGAGGTTCTCCCCTCCAGGCGAGATGAGGCCCATTTCCGCTGATGCGTCTCGAGGCTGATCACACCTCACCTCTGGAACTTCGAAAGGGTCCTTCACACCCTTGGTGTAAATCAAGAAGTTCCCCGACCTAGCCGTCTCCACTCGAGAGGAATCACGAGGGTCCCGCCCACATCCAGAGGAGCCCCGTTTCCGCCTCGTAGCTCGAGATGAGGTATCCTTTCCCTGCTTCGTCGGGAAAGAGTTCCCGGCGTTCCCGTCGCATCTCAAGAGGAGGCCCTCTCAACAGGAACAGCGAGAGGAACTCCAGGGTCGTGCCACCATTCCAAGAGTCCCCCAGATGACTCAGTCCGTTCCAGAGGAACCTCTTTTCCCTTCACCGGCTCGTCTTTCACGCCGAGGATCGACTCACACCAAGGTGGCACGTGGCACAGCCCTGTGGGAAAGCCTCGTGGGAAAGCCTCGAGAGACAGCCTCGAGGGAAAGCCACAGATCCCTTGATCCACGTGACAGGAAGCGTGACACTACTGCTGCAGCTCGGGAGGAAAGCGCACGTGCATGCCCCCACTCAAGACGAGGCCTGACTCCCCTGGGGAGACTCAGAAGCACCCCAAGATCCATGGCAACACTGGAGAGGAATCCTCAGGTTCCGGCCCCGACTCCACACAAGGTCTTAGGCCCCGGCCTCGACGGGAGAGGAATCCCGAGAGGGCCCCTAGCAACTCGCATGGGGACTGGCCTTTCCTGAGGCCACCAGAGCGGGTCCCTGAGATCCCCGTCGTAACTCGAGAAGACCTGCCGCAACTCGAGAATATCCAGGAGGTTCTCCCCTCCAGGCGAGATGAGGCGCATTTCCGCTGAGGCGTCTCGAGGCTGATCACACCTCACCTCTGGAACTTCGAAAGGCTCCTTCACACCCTTGGTGCAAATCAAGAAGTTCCCCGACCTAGCCGTCTCCACTCGAGAGGAATCACGAGGGTCCCGCCCACATCCAGAGGAGCCCCGTTTCCGCCTCGTAGCTCGAGATGAGGGATCCTTTCCCTGCTTCGTCGGGAAAGAGTTCCCGGCGTTCCCGTCGCAACTCAAGAGGATGCCCACTCAACAGGAACGGCGAGAGGAACTCCAGGGTCGTGCCACCATTCCAAGAGTCCCCCAGATGTCTCAGTCCATTCCTGAGGAACCTCTTTTCCCTTCACCGGCTCGTCTTTCACGCCGAGGATCGACTCACACCAAGGTGGCACGTGGCACAGCCCTGTGGTAAAGCCTCGTGGGAAAGCCTCGAGGGACAGCCTCGAGGGAAAGCCACAGATCCCTTGATCCACGTGACAGGAAGCGTGACACTACTGCTGCAGCTCGGGAGGAAAGCGCACGTGCATGCCCCCACTCGAGACGAGGCCTGACTCCCCTGGGGAGAGTCAGAAGCACCCAAGAACCATGGCAACACTGGAGAGGAATCCTCAGGTTCCGGCCCCGACTCCACACAAGGACTGAGGCCCCGGCATGGACGGGAGAGGAAACCCGAGAGGTCCCCTAGCAACTCGCATGGGGACTGGCCTTTCCTGAGGCCACCAGAGCGGGTCACTGAGGTCCCCGTCGTAACTCGAGAAGACCTGCTGCAACTCGAGAAAATCCAGGAGGTTCTCCCCTCCAGGCGAGATGAGGCCCATTTCCCCTGAGGCGTCTCGAGGCTGATCACACCTCACCTCTGGAACTTCGAAAGGGTCCTTCACACCCTTGCTGCAAATCAAGAAGTTCCCCGACCTAGCCGTCTCCACTCGAGAGGAATCACGAGGGTCCCGCCCACATCCAGAGGAGCCCCGTTTCCGCCTCGTAGCTCGAGATGAGGGATCCTTTCCCTGCTTCGTCGGGAAAGAGTTCCCGGCGTTCCCGTCGCATCTCAAGAGAGGCCCTCTCAACAGGAATGGCGAGAGGAACTCCAGGGTCGTGCCACCATTCCAAGAGTCCCCCAGATGTCTCAGTCCATTCCAGAGGAACCTCTTTTCCCTTCACCGGCTCGTCTTTCACGCCGAGGATCGACTCACACCAAGGTGGCACGTGGCACAGCCCTGTGGGAAAGCCTAGTGGGAAAGCATCGAGGGACAGCCTCGAGGGAAAGCCACAGATCCCTTGATCCACGTGACAGGAAGCGTGACACTACTGCTGCAGATCGGGAGGAAAGCGCACGTGCATGCCCCCACTCGAGATGAGGCCTGACTCCCCTGGGGAGACTCAGAAGCACCCCAAGATCCATGGCAACACTGGAGAGGAATCCTCAGGTTCCGGCCCCGACTCCACACAAGGACTGAGGCCCCGGTATGGACGGGAGAGGAATCCCGAGAGGTCCCCTAGCAACTCGCATGGGGACTGGCCTTTCCTGAGGCCACCAGAGCGGGTGCCTGAGGTCCCCGTCGTAACTCGAGAAGACCTGCCGCAACTCGAGAAAATCCAGGAGGTTCTCCCCTCCAGGCGAGATGAGGCCCATTTCCGCTGAGGCGTCACGAGGCTGATCACACCTCACCTCTGGAACTTCGAAAGGGTCCTTCACACCCTTGGTGCAAATCAAGAAGTTCCCCGACATACCCATCTCCACTCGAGAGAAATCACGAGGGTCCCGCCCACATCCAGAGGAGTCCCGTTTCCGCTTCGTAGCTCGAGATGAGGGATCCTTTCCCTGCTTCGTCGGGAAAGAGTTCCCGGCGTTCCCGTCGCATCTCAAGAGGAGGCCCTCTCAACAGGAACGGCGAGAGGAACTCCAGGGTCGTGCCACCATTCCAAGAGTCCCCCAGATGTCTCAGTCCATTCCAGAGGAACCTCTTATCCCTTCACCGTCTCGTCTTTCACGCCGAGGATCGACTCACACCAAGGTGGCACGTGGTACAGCCCTGTGGGAAAGCCTCGTGGGAAAGCCTCGACGGACAGCCTCGAGGGAAAGCCACAGATCCCTTGATCCACGTGACAGGAAGCGTGACACTACTGCTGCAGCTCGGGAGGAAAGCGCACGTGCGTGCCCCCACTCGAGACGAGGCCTGACTCCCCTTGGGAGACTCAGAAGCACCCCAAGATCCATGGCAACACTGGAGAGGAATCCTCAGGTTCCGGCCCCGACTCCACACAAGGTCTTAGGCCCCGGCCTCGACGGGAGAGGAATCCCGAGAGGGCCCCTAGCAACTCGCATGGGGACTGGCCTTTCCTGAGGCCACCAGAGCGGGTCCCTGAGATCCCCGTCGTAACTCGAGAAGACCTGCCGCAACTCGAGAAAATCCAGGAGGTTCTCCCCTCCAGGCGAGATGAGGCCCATTTCCGCTGAGGCGTCTCGAGGCTGATCACACCTCACCTCTGGAACTTCGAAAGGGTCCTTCACACCCTTGCTGCAAATCAAGAAGTTCCCCGACCTAGCCGTCTCCACTCGAGAGGAATCACGAGGGTCCCGCCCACATCCAGAGGAGCCCCGTTTCCGCTTCGTAGCTCGAGATGAGGAATCCTTTCCCTGCTTCGTCGGGAAAGAGTTCCCGGCGTTCCCGTCGCATCTCAAGAGGAGGCCCTCTCAACAGGAACGGCGAGAGGAACTCCAGGGTCGTGCCACCATTCCAAGAGTCCCCCAGATGTCTCAGTCCATTCCAGAGGAACCTCTTTTCCCTTCACCGGCTCGTGTTTCACGCCGAGGATCGACTCACACCAAGGTGGCACGTGGCACAGCCCTGTGGGAAAGCCTCGTGGGAAAGCCTCGAGGGACAGCCTCGAGGGAAAGCCACAGATCCCTTGATCCACGTGACAGGAAGCGTGACACTACTGCTGCAGCTCGGGAGGAAAGCGCACGTGCATGCCCCCACTCGAGACGAGGCCTGACTCCCCTGGGGAGACTCAGAAGCACCCCAAGATCCATGGCAACACTGGAGAGGAATCCTCAGGTTCCGGCCCCGACTCCACACAAGGACTGAGGCCCCGCCATGGACGGGAGAGGAATCCCGAGTGGCCCCCTAGCAACTCGCATGGGGACTGGCCTTTCCTGAGGCCACCAGAGCGGGTCCCTGAGGTCCCCGTCGTAACTCGAGAAGACCTGCCGCAACTCGAGAAAATCCAGGAGGTTCTCCCCTCCAGGCGAGAGGAGGCCCATTTCCGCTGAGGCGTCTCGAGGCTGATCACACCTCACCTCTGGAACTTCGAAAGGGTCCTTCACACCCTTGGTGCAAATCAAGAAGTTCCCCGACATACCCGTCTCCACTCGAGAGGAATCACGAGGGTCCCGCCCACATCCAGAGGAGCCCCGTTTCCGCCTCGTAGCTCGAGATGAGGGATGCTTTCCCTGCTTCGTCGGGAAAGAGTTCCCGGCGTTTCCGTCGCATCTCAAGAGGAGGCCGTCTCAACAGGAACGGCGAGAGGAACTCCAAGGTCGTGCCACCATTCCAAGAGTCCCCCAGATGTTTCAGTCCATTCCAGAGGAACCTCTTTTCCCTTCACAGGCTCGTCTTTCACGCCGAGGATCGACTCACACCAGGGTGGCACGTGGCACAGCCCTGTGGGAAAGCCTCGTGGGAAAGCCTCGAGGGACAGCCTCGAGGGAAAGCCACAGATCCCTTGATCCACGTGACAGGAAGCGTGACACTACTGCTGCAGCTCGGGAGGAAAGCGCACGTGCATGCCCCCACTCGAGACGAGGCCTGAGTCCACTGGGAAGACTCAGAAGCACCCCAAGATCCATGGCAACACTGGAGAGCAATCCTCAGATTCCGGCCCCGACTCCACACAAGGACTGAGGCCGCGGCATGGACGGGAGAGGAATCCCGAGAGGTCCCCTAGCACCTCGCATGGGGACTGGCCTTTCCTGAGGCCACCAGAGCGGGTCCCTGAGGTCCCCGTCGTAACTCGAGAAGACCTGCCGCAACTCGAGAAAATCCAGGAGGATCTCCCCTCCAGGCGAGATGAGGCCCATTTCCGCTGAGGCGTCTCGATGCTGATCACACCTCACCTTTGGAACTTCGAAAGGGTCCTTCACACCCTTGGTGTAAATCAAGAAGTTCCCCGACCTAGCCGTCTCCACTCGAGAGGAATCACGAGGGTCCCGCCCACATCCAGAGGAGCCCCGTTTCCGCCTCGTAGCTCGAGATGAGGTATCCTTTCCCTGCTTCGTCGGGAAAGAGTTCGCGGCGTTCCCGTCGCATCTCAAGAGGAGGCCCTCTCAACAGGAACAGCGAGAGGAACTCCAGGGTCGTGCCACCATTCCAAGAGTCCCCCAGATGTCTCAGTCCGTTCCAGAGGAACCTCTTTTCCCTTCACCGGCTCGTCTTTCACGCCGAGGATCGACTCACACCAAGGTGGCACGTGGCACAGCCCTGTGGGAAAGTCTCGTGGGAAAGCCTCGAGGGACAGCCTCGAGGGAAAGCCACAGATCCCTTGATCCACGTGACAGGAAGCGTGACACTACTGCTGCAGCTCGGGAGGAAAGCGCACGTGCGTGCCCCCACTCGAGACGAGGCCTGACTCCCCTGGGGAGACTCAGAAGCACCCCAAGATCCATGGCAACACTGGAGAGGAATCCTCAGGTTCCGGCCCCGACTCCACACAAGGTCTTAGGCCCCGGCCTCGACGGGAGAGGAATCCCGAGAGGGCCCCTAGCAACTCGCATGGGGACTGGCCTTTCCTGAGGCCACCAGAGCGGGTCCCTGAGATCCCCGTCGTAACTCGAGAAGACCTGCCGCAACTCGAGAAAATCCAGGAGGATCTGCCCTCCAGGCGAGATGAGGCCCATTTCCGCTGAGGCGTCTCGAGGCTGATCACACCTCACCTCTGGAACTTCGAAAGGCTCCTTCACACCCTTGGTGCAAATCAAGAAGTTCCCCGACATACCCGTCTCCACTCGAGGGGAATCACGAGGGTCCCGCCCACATCCAGAGGAGCCCCGTTTCCGCCTCGTAGCTCGAGATGAGGGATCCTTTCCCTGCTTCGTTGGGAAAGAGTTCCCGGCGTTCCCGTCGCATCTCAAGAGGAGGCCCTCTCAACAGGAACGGCGAGAGGAATTCCAGGGTCGTGCCACCATTCCAAGAGTCCCCCAGATGTCTCAGTCCATTCCAGAGGAACCTCTTTTCCCTTCACCCGCTCGTCTTTCACGCCGAGGATCGACTCACACCAAGGTGGCACGTGGCACAGCCCTGTGGGAAAGCCTCGTGGGAAAGCCTCGAGGGACAGCCTCGAGGGAAAGCCACAGATCCCTTGATCCACGTGACAGGAAGCGTGACACTACTGCTGCAGCTCGGGAGGAAAGCGCACGTGCATGCCCCCACTCGAGACGAGGCCTGACTCCCCTGGGGAGACTCAGAAGCACCCCAAGATCCATGGCAACATTGGAGAGGAATCCTCAGGATCCGGCCCCGACTCCACACAAGGACTGAGGCCCCGGCATGGACGGGAGAGGAATCCCGAGAGGTCCCCTAGCAACTCGCATGGGGAATGGCCTTTCCTGAGGCCACCAGAGCGGGTCCCTGAGGTCCCCGTCGTAACTCGAGAAGACCTGCCGCAACTCGAGAAAATCCAGGAGGTTCTCCCCTCCAGGCGAGATGAGGCCCATTTCCGCAGAGGCGTCTCGAGGCTGATCACACCTCACCTCTGGAACTTCGAAAGGCTCCTTCACACCCTTGGTGCAAATCAAGAAGTTCCCCGACATACCCGTCTCCACTCGAGAGGAATCACGAGGGTCCCGCCCACATCCAGAGGAGCCCCGTTTCAGCCTCGTAGCTCGAGATGAGGGATCCTTTCCCTGCTTCGTCGGGAAAGAGTTCCTGGCGTTCCCGTCGCATCTCAAGAGGAGGCCCTCTCAACAGGAACGGAGAGAGGAACTCCAGGGTCGTGCCACCATTCCAAGAGTCCCCCAGATGTCTCAGTCCATTCCAGAGGAACCTCTTTTCCCTTCACTGGCTCGTCTTTCACGCCGAGGACCGACTCACACCAAGGTGGCACGTGGCACAAGCACTGTGGGAAAGCCTCGTGGGAAAGCCTCGAGGGAAAGCCACAGATCCCTTGATCCACGTGACAGGAAGCGTGACACTACTGCTGCAGCTCGGGAGGAAAGCTCACGTGCATGTCCCCACTCGAGACGCCGCCTGACTCCCCTGGGGACACTCTGAAGCTCCCCAAGATCCATGGCAACACTGGAGAGGAATCCTCAGGTTCCGGCCCCGACTCCACACAAGGACTGAGGCCCCGGCATGGACGGGATAGGAATCCCGAGAGGCCCCATATCAACTCGCATGGGGACTGGCCTTTCCTGAGGCCACCAGAGCGGGTCCCTGAGGTCCCCGTCGTAACTCGAGAAGACCTGCCGCAACTCGACAAAATCCAGGAGGTTCTCCCCTCCCGGCGAGATGAGGCCCATTTCCGCTGAGGCGTCTCGAGGCTGATCACACCTCACCTCTGGAACTTCGAAAGGCTCCTTCACACCCTAGGTGTAAATCAAGAAGTTCCCCGACCTAGCCGTCTCCACTCGAGAGGAATCACGAGGGTCCCGCCCACATCCAGAGGAGCCCCGTTTCCGCCTCGTAGCTCGAGATGAGTGATCCTTTCCCTGCTTCGTCTTGAAAGAGTTCCCGGCGTTCCCGTCGCATCTCAAGAGGAGGCCCTCTCAACAGGAACGGCGAGAGGAACTCCAGGGTCGTGCCACCATTCCAAGAGTCCCCCAGATGTCTCAGTCCATTCCAGAGGAACCTCTTTTCCCTTCACCGGCTCGTCTTTCACGCCGAGGTTCGACTCACACCAGGGTGGCACGTGGCAGAGACCTGTGGGAAAGCCTCGTGGGAAAGCCTCGAGGGACAGCCTCGAGGGAAAGCCACAGATCCCTTGATCCACGTGACAGGAAGCGTGACACTACTGCTGCAGCTCGGGAGGAAAGCGCACGTGCATGCCCCCACTCGAGACGAGGCCTGACTCCCCTGGGGAGACTCAGAAGCACCCCAAGATCCATGGCAACACTGGAGAGGAATCCTCAGGTTCCGGCCCCGACTCCACACAAGGTCTTAGGCCCCGGCCTCGACGGGAGAGGAATCCCGAGAGGGCCCCTAGCAACTCGCATGGGGACTGGCCTTTCCTGAGGCCACCAGAGCGGGTGCCTGAGGTCCCCGTCGTAACTCGAGAAGACCTGCCGCAACTCGAGAAAATCCAGGAGGTTCTCCCGCCAGGCGAGATGAGGCCCATTTCCGATGAGGCGTCTCGAGGCTGATCACACCTCACCTCTGGAACTTTGAAAGGGTCCTTCACACCCTTGGTGCAAATCAAGAAGTTCCCCGACCTAGCCGTCTCCACTCGAGAGGAATCACGAGGGTCCCGCCCACATCCAGAGGAGCCCCGTTTCCGCCTCGTAGCTCGAGATGAGGGATCCTTTCCCTGCTTCGTCGGGAAAGAGTTCCCGGCGTTCCCGTCGCAACTCAAGAGGAGGCCCACTCAACAGGAACGGCGAGAGGAACTCCAGGGTCGTGCCACCATTCCAAGAGTCCCCCAGATGTCTCAGTCCATTCCTGAGGAACCTCTTTTCCCTTCACCGGCTCGTCTTTCACGCCGAGGATCGACTCACACCAAGGTGGCACGTGGCACAGCCCTGTGGGAAAGCCTCGTGGGAAAGCCTCGAGGGACAGCCTCGAGGGAAAGCCACAGATCCCTTGATCCACGTGACAGGAAGCGTGACACTACTGCTGCAGCTCGGGAGGAATGCGCACGTGCAAGCCCCCACGGGAGACGAGGCCTGACTCCCCTGGGGAGAGTCAGAAGCACCCAAGATCCATGGCAACACTGGAGAGGAATCCTCAGGTTCCGGCCCCGACTCCACACAAGGACTGAGGCCCCGGCATGGACGGGAGAGGTAACCCGAGAGGTCCCCTAGCAACTCGCATGGGGACTGGCCTTTCCTGAGGCCACCAGAGCGGGTCACTGAGGTCCCCGTCGTAACTCGAGAAGACCTGCCGCAACTCGAGAAAATCCAGGAGGTTCTCCCCTCCAGGCGAGATGAGGCCCATTTCCGCTGAGGCGTCTCGAGGCTGATCACACCTCACCTCTAGAACTTCGAAAGGGTCCTTCACACCCTTGCTGCAAATCAAGACGTTCCCCGACATAGCCGTCTCCACTCGAGAGGAATCACGAGGGTCCCCCCACATCCAGAGGAGCCCCGTTTCCGCCTCGTAGCTCGAGATGAGGGATCCTTTCCCTGCTTCGTCGGGAAAGAGTTCCCGGCGTTCCCGTCGCATCTCAAGAGGAGGCCCTCTCAACAGGAACGGCGAGAGGTACTCCTGGGTCGTGCCACCATTCCAAGAGTCCCCCAGATGTCTCAGTCCATTTCACAGGAACCTCTTTTTACTTCACCGGCTCGTCTTTCACGCCGAGGATCGACTCACACCAAGGTGGCACGTGGCACAGCCCTGTGGGAAAGCCTCGTGGGAAAGCCTCGAGGGAAAGCCTCGAGGGAAAGCCACAGATCCCTTGATCCACGTGACAGGAAGTGTGACACTACTGCTGCAGCTCGGGAGGAAAGCGCACGTGCATGCCCCCACTCGAGACGAGGCCTGACTCCCCTGGGGAGACTCAGAAGCACCCCAAGATCCATGGCAACACTGGAGAGGAATCCTCAGGTTCCGGCCCCGACTCCACACAAGGACTGAGGCCCCGGCATGGACGGGAGAGGAATTCCGAGAGGCCCCCTAGCAACTCGCATGGGGACTGGCCTTTCCTGAGGCCACCAGAGCGGGTCCCTGAGGTCCCCGTCATAACTCGAGAAGACCTGCCGCAACTCGACAAAATCCAGGAGGTTCTCCCCTCCCGCCGAGATGAGGCCCATTTCCGCTGAGGCGTCTCGAGGCTGATCACACCTCACCTCTGGAACTTCGAAAGGCTCCTTCACACCCTTGGTGCAAATCAAGAAGTTCCCCGACATACCCGTCTCCACTCGAGGGGAATCACGGGGGTCCCGCCCACATCCAGAGGAGCCCCGTTTCCGCCTCGTAGCTCGAGATGAGGGATCCTTTCCCTGCTTCGTCGGGAAAGAGTTCCCGGCGTTCCCCTCGCATCTCAAGAGGAGGCCCTCTCAACAGGAACGGCGAGAGGAACTCCAGGGTCGTGCCACCATTCCAAGAGTCCCCCAGATGTCTCAGTCCATTCCAGAGGAACCTTTTTCCCTTCACCGGCTCGTCTTTCACGCCGAGGATCGACTCACACCAGGGTGGCACGTGGCAGAGCCCTGTGGGAAAGCCTCGTGGGAAAGCCTCGAGGGACAGCCTCGAGGGAAAGACACAGATCCCTTGATCCACGTGACAGGAAGCGTGACACTACTGCTGCAGCTCGGGAGGAAAGCTCACGTGCATGTCCCCACTCGAGACGCCGCCTGACTCCCCTGGGGACACTCTGAAGCTCCCCAAGATCCATGGCAACACTGGAGAGGAATCCTCAGGTTCCGGCCCCGACTCCACACAAGGACTGAGGCCCCGGCATGGACGGGAGAGGAATCCCGAGAGGCCCCATATCAACTCGCATGGGGACTGGCCTTTCCTGAGGCCACCAGAGCGGGTCCCTGAGGTCCCCGTCGTAACTCGAGAAGACCTGCCGCAACTCGACAAAATCCAGGAGGTTCTCCCCTCCCGGCGAGATGAGGCCCATTTCCGCTGAGGCGTCTCGAGGCTGATCACACCTCACCTCTGGAACTTCGAAAGGCTCCTTCACACCCTTGGTGCAAATCAAGAAGTTCCCCGACATACCCATCTCCACTTAGGGGAATCACGAGGGTCCCGCCCACATCCAGAGGAGCCCCGTTTCCGCCTCGTAGCTCGAGATGAGGGATCCTTTCCCTGCTTCGTCTTGAAAGAGTTCCCGGCGTTCCCGTCGCATCTCAAGAGGAGGCCCTCTCAACAGGAACGGCGAGAGGAACTCCAGGGTCGTGCCACCATTCCAAGAGTCCCCCAGATGTCTCAGTCCATTCTAGAGGAACCTCTTTTCCCTTCACCGGCTCGTCTTTCACGCCGAGGTTCGACTCACACCAGGGTGGCACGTGGCAGAGACCTGTGGGAAAGCCTCGTGGGAAAGCCTCGAGGGACAGCCTCGAGGGAAAGCCACAGATCCCTTGATCCACGTGACAGGAAGCGTGACACTACTGCTGCAGCTCGGGAGGAAAGCGCACGTGCATGCCCCCACTCGAGACGAGGCCTGACTCCCCTGGGGAGACTCAGAAGCACCCCAAGATCCATGGCAACACTGGAGAGGAATCCTCAGGTTCCGGCCCCGACTCCACACAAGGTCTTAGGCCCCGGCCTCGACGGGAGAGGAATCCCGAGAGGGCCCCTAGCAACTCGCATGGGGACTGGCCTTTCCTGAGGCCACCAGAGCGTGTCCCTGAGATCCCCGTCGTAACTCGAGAAGACCTGCCGCAACTCGAGAAAATCCAGGAGGTTCTCCCCTCCAGGCGAGATGAGGCCCATTTCCGCTGAGGCGTCTCGAGGCTGATCACACCTCACCTCTGGAACTTTGAAAGGGTCCTTCACACCCTTGGTGCAAATCAAGAAGTTCCCCGACCTAGCCGTCTCCACTCGAGAGGAATCACGAGGGTCCCGCCCACATCCAGAGGAGCCCCGTTTCCGCCTCGTAGCTCGAGATGAGGGATCCTTTCCCTGCTTCGTCGGGAAAGAGTTCCCGGCGTTCCCGTCGCAACTCAAGAGGAGGCCCACTCAACAGGAACCGGCGAGAGGAACTCCAGGGTCGTGCCACCATTCCAAGAGTCCCCCAGATGTCTCAGTCCATTCCTGAGGAACCTCTTTTCCCTTCACCGGCTCGTCTTTCACGCCGAGGATCGACTCACACCAAGGTGGCACGTGGCACAGCCCTGTGGGAAAGCCTCGTGGGAAAGCCTCGAGGGACAGCCTCGAGGGAAAGCCACAGATCCCTTGATCCACGTGACAGGAAGCGTGACACTACTGCTGCAGCTCGGGAGGAAAGCGCACGTGCAAGCCCCCACGGGAGACGAGGCCTGACTCCCCTGGGGAGAGTCAGAAGCACCCAAGATCCATGGCAACACTGGAGAGGAATCCTCAGGTTCCGGCCCCGACTCCACACAAGGACTGAGGCCCCGGCATGGACGGGAGAGGAAACCCGAGAGGTCCCCTAGCAACTCGCATGGGGACTGGCCTTTCCTGAGGCCACCAGAGCGGGTCACTGAGGTCCCCGTCGTAACTCGAGAAGACCTGCCGCAACTCGAGAAAATCCAGGAGGTTCTCCCCTCCAGGCGAGATGAGGCCCATTTCCGCTGAGGCGTCTCGAGGCTGATCACACCTCACCTCTAGAACTTCGAAAGGGTCCTTCACACCCTTGCTGCAAATCAAGAAGTTCCCCGACATAGCCGTCTCCACTCGAGAGGAATCACGAGGGTCCCGCCCACATCCAGATGAGCCCCGTTTCCGCCTCGTAGCTCGAGATGAGGGATCCTTTCCCTGCTTCGTCGGGAAAGAGTTCCCGGCGTTCCCGTCGCATCTCAAGAGAGGCCCTCTCAACAGGAAAGGCGAGAGGAACTCCAGGGTCGTGCCACCATTCCAAGAGTCCCCCAGATGTCTCAGTCCATTTCACAGGAACCTCTTTTCCCTTCACCGGCTCGTCTTTCACGCCGAGGATCGACTCACACCAAGGTGGCACGTGGCACAGCCCTGTGGGAAAGCCTCGTGGGAAAGCCTCGAGGGACAGCCTCGAGGGAAAGCCACAGATCCCTTGATCCACGTGAAAGGAAGCGTGACACTACTGCTGCAGCTCGGGAGGAAAGCGCACGTGCATGCCCCCACTCGAGACGAGGCCTGACTCCCCTGGGGAGACTCAGAAGCACCCCAAGATCCATGGCAACACTGGAGAGGAATCCTCAGGTTCCGGCCCCGACTCCACACAAGGACTGAGGCCCCGGCATGGACGGGAGAGGAATTCCGAGAGGCCCCCTAGCAACTCGCATGGGGACTGGCCTTTCCTGAGGCCACCAGAGCGGGTCCCTGAGGTCCCCGTCATAACTCGAGAAGACCTGCCGCAACTCGACAAAATCCAGGAGGTTCTCCCCTCCCGCCGAGATGAGGCCCATTTCCGCTGAGGCGTCTCGTGGCTGATCACACCTCACCTCTGGAACTTCGAAAGGCTCCTTCACACCCTTGGTGCAAATCAAGAAGTTCCCCGACATACCCGTCTCCACTCGAGGGGAATCACGAGGGTCCCGCCCACATCCAGAGGAGCCCCGTTTCCGCCTCGTAGCTCGAGATGAGGGATCCTTTCCCTGCTTCGTCGGGAAAGAGTTCCCGGCGTTCCCCTCGCATCTCAAGAGGAGGCCCTCTCAACAGGAACGGCGAGAGGAACTCCAGGGTCGTGCCACCATTCCAAGAGTCCCCCAGATGTCTCAGTCCATTCCAGAGGAACCTTTTTCCCTTCACCGGCTCGTCTTTCACGCCGAGGATCGACTCACACCAGGGTGGCACGTGGCACAGCCTTGTGGGAAAGCCTCGTGGGAAAGCCTCGAGGGACAGCCTCGAGGGAAAGCCACAGATCCCTTGATCCACGTGACAGGAAGCGTGACACTACTGCTGCAGCTCGGGAGGAAAGCGCACGTGCATGCCCCCACTCGAGACGAGGCCTGACTCCCCTGGGGAGACTCAGAAGCACCCCAAGATCCATGGCAACACTGGAGAGGAATCCTCAGGTTCCGGCCCCGACTCCACACAAGGACTGAGGCCCCGGCATGGACGGGAGAGGAATCCCGAGAGGTCCCCTAGCAACTCGCATGGGGACTGGCCTTTCCTGAGGCCACCAGAGCGGGTCCCTGAGGTCCCCGTCGTAACTCGAGAAGACCTGCCGCAACTCGAGAAAATCCAGGAGGTTCTCCCCTCCAGGCGAGATGAGGCCCATTTCCGCTGAGGCGTCTCGAGGCTGATCACACCTCACCTCTGGAACTTTGAAAGGGTCCTTCACACCCTTGGTGCAAATCAAGAAGTTCCCCGACCTAGCCGTCTCCACTTGAGAGGAATCACGAGGGTCCCGCCCACATCCAGAGGAGCCCCGTTTCCGCCTCGTAGCTCGAGATGAGGGATCCTTTCCCTGCTTCGTCGGGAAAGAGTTCCCGGCGTTCCCGTCGCAACTCAAGAGGAGGCCCACTCAACAGGAACGGCGAGAGGAACTCCAGGGTCGTGCCACCATTCCAAGAGTCCCCCAGATGTCTCAGTCCATTTCACAGGAACCTCTTTTCCCTTCACCGGCTCGTCTTTCACGCCGAGGATCGACTCACACCAAGGTGGCACGTGGCACAGCCCTGTGGGAAAGCCTCGTGGGAAAGCCTCGAGGGACAGCCTCGAGGGAAAGCCACAGATCCCTTGATCCACGTGACAGGAAGCGTGACACTACTGCTGCAGCTCGGGAGGAAAGCGCACGTGCATGCCCCCACTCGAGACGAGCCCTGACTCCCCTGGGGAGACTCAGAAGCACCCCAAGATCCATGGCAACATTGGAGAGGAATCCTCAGGTTCCGGCCCCGACTCCACACAAGGACTGAGGCCCCGGCATGGACGGGAGAGGAATCCCGAGAGGTCCCCTAGCAACTCGCATGGGGAATGGCCTTTCCTGAGGCCACCAGAGCGGGTCCCTGAGGTCCCCGTCGTAACTCGAGAAGACCTGCCGCAACTCGAGAAAATCCAGGAGGTTCTCCCCTCCAGGCGAGATGAGGCCCATTTCCGCTGAGGCGTCTCGAGGCTGATCACACCTCACCTCTGGAACTTCGAAAGGCTCCTTCACACCCTTGGTGCAAATCAAGAAGTTCCCCGACATAGCCGTCTCCACTCGAGAGGAATCACGAGGGTCCCGCCCACATCCAGAGGAGCCCCGTTTCAGCCTCGTAGCTCGAGATGAGGGATCCTTTCCCTGCTTCGTCGGGAAAGAGTTCCCGGCGTTCCCGTCGCATCTCAAGAGGAGGCCCTCTCAACAGGAACGGAGAGAGGAACTCCAGGGTCGTGCCACCATTCCAAGAGTCCCCCAGATGTCTCAGTCCATTCCAGAGGAACCTCTTTTCCCTTCACTGGCTCGTCTTTCACGCCGAGGACCGACTCACACCAAGGTGGCACGTGGCACAAGCACTGTGGGAAAGCCTCGTGGGAAAGCCTCGAGGGAAAGCCACAGATCCCTTGATCCACGTGACAGGAAGCGTGACACTACTGCTGCAGCTCGGGAGGAAAGCTCACGTGCATGTCCCCACTCGAGACGCCGCCTGACTCCCCTGGGGACACTCTGAAGCTCCCCAAGATCCATGGCAACACTGGAGAGGAATCCTCAGGTTCCGGCCCCGACTCCACACAAGGACTGAGGCCCCGCCATGGACGGGAGAGGAATCCCGAGAGGCCCCATATCAACTCGCATGGGGACTGGCCTTTCCTGAGGCCACCAGAGCGGGTCCCTGAGGTCCCCGTCGTAACTCGAGAAGACCTGCCGCAACTCGACAAAATCCAGGAGGTTCTCCCCTCCCGGCGAGATGAGGCCCATTTCCGCTGAGGCGTCTCGAGGCTGATCACACCTCACCTCTGGAACTTCGAAAGGCTCCTTCACACCCTTGGTGCAAATCAAGAAGTTCCCCGACATACCCGTCTCCACTTAGGGGAATCACGAGGGTCCCGCCCACATCCAGAGGAGCCCCGTTTCCGCCTCGTAGCTCGAGGTGAGTGATCCTTTCCCTGCTTCGTCTTGAAAGAGTTCCCGGCGTTCCCGTCGCATCTCAAGAGGAGGCCCTCTCAACAGGAACGGCGAGAGGAACTCCAGGGTCGTGCCACCATTCCAAGAGTCCCCCAGATGTCTCAGTCCATTCCAGAGGAACCTATTTTCCCTTCACCGGCTCGTCTTTCACACCGAGGTTCGACTCACACCAGGGTGGCACGTGGCAGAGACCTGTGGGAAAGCCTCGTGGGAAAGCCTCGAGGGACAGCCTCGAGGGAAAGCCACAGAACCCTTGATCCACGTGACAGGAAGCGTGACACTACTGCTGCAGCTCGGGAGGAAAGCGCACGTGCATGCCCCCACTCGAGACGAGGCCTGACTCCCCTGGGGAGACTCAGAAGCACCCCAAGATCCATGGCAACACTGGAGAGGAATCCTCAGGTTCCGGCCCCGACTCCACACAAGGTCTTAGGCCCCGGCCTCGACGGGAGAGGACTCCCCAGAGGGCCCCTAGCAACTCGCATGGGGACTGGCCTTTCCTGAGGCCACCAGAGCGGGTCCCTGAGATCCCCGTCGTAACTCGAGAAGACCTGCCGCAACTCGAGAAAATCCAGGAGGTTCTCCCCTCCAGGCGAGATGAGGCCCATTTCCGCTGAGGCGTCTCGAGGCTGATCACACCTCACCTCTGGAACTTTGAAAGGGTCCTTCACACCCTTGGTGCAAATCAAGAAGTTCCCCGACCTAGCCGTCTCCACTCGAGAGGAATCACGAGGGTCCCGCCCACATCCAGAGGAGCCCCGTTTCCGCCTCGTAGCTCGAGATGAGGGATCCTTTCCCTGCTTCGTTGGGAAAGAGTTCCCGGCGTTACCGTCGCAACTCAAGAGGAGGCCCACTCAACAGGAACAGCGAGAGGAACTCCAGGGTCCTGCCACCATTCCAAGAGTCCCCCAGATGTCTCAGTCCATTCCTGAGGAACCTCTTTTCCCTTCACCGGCTCGTCTTTCACGCCGAGGATCGACTCACACCAAGGTGGCACGTGGCACAGCCCTGTGGGAAAGCCTCGTGGGAAAGCCTCGAGGGACAGCCTCGAGGGAAAGCCACAGATCCCTTGATCCACGTGACAGGAAGCGTGACACTACTGCTGCAGCTCGGGAGGAAAGCGCACGTGCATGCCCCCACGCGAGACGAGGCCTGACTCCCCTGGGGAGAGTCAGAAGCACCCAAGATCCATGGCAACACTGGAGAGGAATCCTCAGGTTCCGGCCCCGACTCCACACAAGGACTGAGGCCCCGGCATGGACGGGAGAGGAAACCCGAGAGGTCCCCTAGCAACTCGCATGGGGACTGGCCTTTCCTGAGGCCACCAGAGCGGGTCACTGCGGTCCCCGTCGTAACTCGAGAAGACCTGCCGCAACTCGAGAAAATCCAGGAGGTTCTCCCCTCCAGGCGAGATGAGGCCCATTTCCGCTGAGGCGTCTCGAGGCTGATCACACCTCACCTCTGGAACTTCGAAAGGGTCCTTCACACCCTTGCTGCAAATCAAGAAGTTCCCCGACCTAGCCGTCTCCACTCGAGAGGAATCACGAGGGTCCCGCCCACATCCAGAGGAGCCCCGTTTCCGCCTCGTAGCTCGAGATGAGGGATCCTTTCCCTGCTTCGTCGGGAAAGAGTTCCCGGCGTTCCCGTCGCATCTCAAGAGAGGCCCTCTCAACAGGAAAGGCGAGAGGAACTCCAGGGTCGTGCCACCATTCCAAGAGTCCCCCAGATGTCTCAGTCCATTTCACAGGAACCTCTTTTCCCTTCACCGGCTCGTCTTTCACGCCGAGGATCGACTCACACCAAGGTGGCACGTGGCACAGCCCTGTGGGAAAGCCTCGTGGGAAAGCCTCGAGGGACAGCCTCGAGGGAAAGCCACAGATCCCTTGATCCACGTGACAGGAAGCGTGACACTACTGCTGCAGCTCGGGAGGAAAGCGCACGTGCATGCCCCCACTCGAGACGCCGCCTGACTCCCCTGGGGACACTCAGAAGCTCCGCAAGATCCATGGCAACACTGGAGAGGAATCCTCAGGTTCCGGCCCCGACACCACACAAGGACTGAGGCCCCGGCATGGACGGGAGAGGAATCCCGAGAGGCCCCCTATCAACTCGCATGGGGACTGGCCTTTCCTGAGGCCACCAGAGCGGGTCCCTGAGGTCCGCGTCGTAACTCGAGAAGACCTGCCGCAACTCGACAAAATCCAGGAGGTTCTCCCCTCCCGCCGAGATGAGGCCCATTTCCGCTGAGGCGTCTCGAGGCTGATCACACCTCACCTCTGGAACTTCGAAAGGGTCCTTCACACCCTTGGTGCAAATCAAGAAGTTCCCCGACATACCCGTCTCCACTCGAGGGGAATCACGAGGGTCCCGCCCACATCCAGAGGAGCCCCGTTTCCGCCTCGTAGCTCGAGATGAGGGATCCTTTCCCTGCTTCGTCGGGAAAGAGTTCCCGGCGTTCCCCTCGCATCTCAAGAGGAGGCCCTCTCAACAGGAACGGCGAGAGGAACTCCAGGGTCGTGCCACCATTCCAAGAGTCCCCCAGATGTTTCAGTCCATTCCAGAGGAAACTCTTTTCCCTTCACCGCCTCGTCTTTCACGCCGAGGATCGACTCACACCCGGGTGGCACGTGGCACAGCCCTATGGGAAAGCCTCGTGGGAAAGCCTCGAGGGACAGCATAGAGGGAAAGCCACAGATCCCTTGATCCAGGTGACAGGAAGCGTGACACTACTGCTGCAGCTCGGGAGGAAAGCGCACGTGCATGCCCCCACTCGAGACGAGACCTGAGTCCCCTGGGAAGACTCAGAAGCACCCCAAGATCCATGGCAACACTGGAGAGGAATCCTCAGGTTCCGGCCCCGACTCCACACAAGGACTGAGGCCGCGGCATGGACGGGAGAGGAATCCCGAAAGGTCCCCTAGCACCTCGCATGGGGACTGGCCTTTCCTGAGGCCACCAGAGCGGGTCCCTGAGGTCCCCGTCGTAACTCGAGAAGACCTGCCGCAACTCGAGAAAATCCAGGAGGTTCTCCCCTCCAGGCGAGATGAGGCCCATTTCCGCTGAGGCGTCTCGAGGCTGATCACACCTCCCCTCTGGAACTTCGAAAGGGTCCTTCACACCCTTGGTGTAAATCAAGAAGTTCCCCGACCTAGCCGTCTCCACTCGAGAGGAATCACGAGGGTCCCGCCCACATCCAGAGGAGCCCCGTTTCCGCCTCGTAGCTCGAGATGAGGGATCCTTTCCCTGCTTCGTCGGGAAAGAGTTCCCGGCGTTCCCGTCGCATCTCAAGAGGAGGCCCTCTCAACAGGAACAGCGAGAGGAACTCCAGGGTCGTGCCACCATTCCAAGAGTCCCCCAGATGTCTCAGTCCGTTCCAGAGGAACCTCTTTTCCCTTCACCGGCTCGTCTTTCACGCCGAGGATCGACTCACACCAAGGTGGCACGTGGCACAGCCCTGTGGGAAAGCCTCGTGGGAAAGCCTCGAGGGACAGCCTCGAGGGAAAGCCACAGATCCCTTGATCCACGTGACAGGAAGCGTGACACTACTGCTGCAGCTCGGGAGGAAAGCGCACGTGCGTGCCCCCACTCGAGACGATGCCTGACTCCCCTGGGGAGACTCAGAAGCACCCCAAGATCCATGGCAACACTGGAGAGGAATCCTCAGGTTCTGGCCCCGACTCCACACAAGGTCTTAGGCCCCGGCCTCGACGGGAGAGGAATCCCGAGAGGGCCCCTAGCAACTTGCATGGGGACTGGCCTTTCCTGAGGCCACCAGAGCGGGTCCCTGAGATCCCCGTCGTAACTCGAGAAGACCTGCCGCAACTCGAGAAAATCCAGGAGGTTCTCCCCTCCAGGCGAGATGAGGCCCATTTCAGCTGAGGCGTCTCGAGGCTGATCACACCTCACCTCTGGAACTTCGAAAGGGTCCTTCACACCCTTGCTGCAAATCAAGAAGTTCCCCGACCTAGCCGTCTCCACTCGAGAGGAATCACGAGGGTCCCGCCCACATCCAGAGGAGCCCCGTTTCCGCCTCGTAGCTCGAGATGAGGGATCCTTTCCCTGCTTCATCGGGAAAGAGTTCCCGGCGTTCCCGTCGCATCTCAAGAGGAGGCCCTCTCAACAGGAACGGCGAGAGGTACTCCAGGGTCGTGCCACCATTCCAAGAGTCCCCCAGTTGTC
Organism: Budorcas taxicolor; assembly: GCF_023091745.1. Taxonomy (NCBI): domain Eukaryota; kingdom Metazoa; phylum Chordata; class Mammalia; order Artiodactyla; family Bovidae; genus Budorcas; species Budorcas taxicolor. The sequence goes on along the minus strand of NC_068927.1, from coordinate 622,571 downwards.
TCAGTCCATTCCAGAGGAACCTCTTTTCCCTTCACCGGCTCGTCTTTCACGCCGAGGTTCGACTCACACCAGGGTGGCACGTGGCAGAGACCTGTGGGAAAGCCTCGTGGGAAAGCCTCGAGAGACAGCCTCGAGGGAAAGCCACAGATCCCTTGATCCACGTGACAGGAAGCGTGACACTACTGCTGCAGCTCGGGAGGAAAGCGCACGTGCATGCCCCCACTCGAGACGAGGCCTGACTCCCCTGGGGAGACTCAGAAGCACCCCAAGATCCATGGCAACACTGGAGAGGAATCCTCAGGTTCCGGCCCCGACTCCACACAAGGACTGAGGCCCCGGCATGGACGGGAGAGGAATCCCGAGAGGTCCCCTAGCAACTCGCATGGGGAATGGCCTTTCCTGAGGCCACCAGAGCGGGTCCCTGAGGTCCCCGTCGTAACTCGAGAAGACCTGCCGCAACTCGAGAAAATCCAGGAGGTTCTCCCCTCCAGGCGAGATGAGGCCCATTTCCGCTGAGGCGTCTCGAGGCTGATCACACCTCACTTCTGGGACTTCGAAAGGCTCCTTCACACCCTTGGTGCAAATCAAGAAGTTCCCCGACATAGCCGTCTCCACTCGAGAGGAATCACGAGGGTCCCGCCCACATCCAGAGGAGCCCCGTTTCAGCCTCGTAGCTCGAGATGAGGGATCCTTTCCCTGCTTCGTCGGGAAAGAGTTCCCGGCGTTCCCGTCGCATCTCAAGAGGAGGCCCTCTCAACAGGAACGGAGAGAGGAACTCCAGGGTCGTGCCACCATTCCAAGAGTCCCCCAGATGTCTCAGTCCATTCCAGAGGAACCTCTTTTCCCTTCACTGGCTCGTCTTTCACGCCGAGGACCGACTCACACCAAGGTGGCACGTGGCACAGCACTGTGGGAAAGCCTCGTGGGAAAGCCTCGAGGGAAAGCCACAGATCCCTTGATCCACGTGACAGGAAGCGTGACACTACTGCTGCAGCTCGGGAGGAAAGCTCACGTGCATGTCCCCACTCGAGCCGCCGCCTGACTCCCCTGGGGACACTCTGAATCTCCCCAAGATCCATGGCAACACTGGAGAGGAATCCTCAGGTTCCGGCCCCGAATCCACACAAGGACTGAGGCCCCGGCATGGACGGGAGAGGAATCCCGAGAGGCCCCATATCAACTCGCATGGGGACTGGCCTTTCCTGAGGCCACCAGAGCGGGTCCCTGAGGTCCCCGTCGTAACTCGAGAAGACCTGCCGCAACTCGAGAAAATCCAGGAGGTTCTCCCCTACAGGCGAGATGAGGCCCATTTCCGCTGAGGCGTCTCGAGGCTGATCACACCTCACCTCTGGAACTTCGAAAGGCTCCTTCACACCCTTGGTGCAAATCAAGAAGTTCCCCGACATACCCGTCTCCACTCGAGAGGAATCACGAGGGTCCCGCCCACATCCAGAGGAGCCCCGTTTCAGCCTCGTAGCTCGAGATCAGGGATCCTTTCCCTGCTTCGTCGGGAAAGAGTTCCCGGCGTTCCCGTCGCATCTCAAGAGGAGGCCCTCTCAACAGGAACGGCGAGAGGAACTCCAGGGTCGTGCCACCATTCCAAGAGTCCCCCAGATGTCTCAGTCCATTCCAGAGGAACCTCTTTTCCCTTCACCCGCTCGTCTTTCACGCCGAGGATCGACTCACACCAAGGTGGCACGTGGCACAGCCCTGTGGGAAAGCCTCGTGGGAAAGCCTCGAGGGACAGCCTCGAGGGAAAGCCACAGATCCCTTGATCCACGTGACAGGAAGCGTGACACTACTGCTGCAGCTCGGGAGGAAAGCGCACGTGCATGCCCCCACTCGAGACGAGGCCTGACTCCCCTGGGGAGACTCAGAAGCACCCCAAGATCCATGGCAACACTGGAGAGGAATCCTCAGGTTCCGGCCCCGACTCCACACAAGGACTGAGGCCCCGGCATGGACGGGAGAGGAATTCCGAGAGGCCCCCTAGCAACTCGCATGGGGACTGGCCTTTCCTGAGGCCACCAGAGCGGGTCCCTGAGGTCCCCGTCGTAACTCGAGAAGACCTGCCGCAACTCGACAAAATCCATAAGGATCTCCCCTCCAGGCGAGATGAGGCCCATTTCTGCTGAGGCGTCTTGAGGCTGATCACATCTCACCTCTGGAACTTCGAAAGGCTCATTCACACCCTTGGTGCAAATCAAGAAGTTCCCCGACATAGCCGTCTCCACTCGAGAGGAATCACGAGGGTCCCGCCCACATCCAGAGGAGCCCCGTTTCCGCCTCGTAGCTCGAGATGAGGGATCCTTTCCCTGCTTCTTCGGGAAAGAGTTCCCGGCGTTCCCGTCGCATCTCAAGAGGAGGCCCTCTCAACAGGAACGGCGAGAGGAACTCCAGGGTCGTGCCACCATTCCAAGAGTCCCCCAGATGTCTCAGTCCATTCCAGAGGAACCTCTTTTCCCTTCACCGGCTCGTCTTTCACGCCGAGGACCGACTCACACCAAGGTGGCACGTGGCACAGCACTGTGGGAAAGCCTCGTGGGAAAGCCTCGAGGGAAAGCCACAGATCCCTTGATCCACGTGACAGTAAGTGTGACACTACTGCTGCAGCTCGGGAGGAAAGCTCACGTGCATGCCCCCACTCGAGACGCCGCCTGACTCCCCTGGGGACACTCAGAAGCTCCCCAAGATCCATGGCAACACTGGAGAGGAATCCTCAGGTTCCGGCCCCGACTCCACACAAGGACTGAGGCCCTGGCATGGACGGGAGAGGAATCCCGAGAGGCCCCCTATCAACTCGCATGGGGACTGGCCTTTCCTGAGGCCACCAGAGCGGGTCCCTGAGGTCCGCGTCGTAACTCGAGAAGACCTGCCGCAACACGACAAAATCCAGGAGGTTCTCCCCTCCCGCCGAGATGAGGCCCATTTCCGCTGAGGCGTCTCGAGGCTGATCACACCTCACCTCTGGAACTTCGAAAGGCTCCTTCACACCCTTGGTGCAAATCAAGAAGTTCCCCGACATACCCGTCTCCACTCGAGGGGAATCACGAGGGTCCCGCCCACATCCAGAGGAGCCCCGTTTCCGCCTCGTAGCTCGAGATGAGGGATCCTTTCCCTGCTTCGTCGGGAAAGAGTTCCCGGCGATCCCCTCGCATCTCAAGAGGAGGCCCTCTCAACAGGAACGGCGAGAGGAACTCCAGGGTCGTGCCACCATTCCAAGAGTCCCCCAGATGTCTCAGTCCATTCCAGAGGAACCTTTTTCCCTTCACCGGCTCGTCTTTCACGCCGAGGATCGACTCACACCAGGGTGGCACGTGGCAGAGCCCTGTGGGAAAGCCTCGTGGGAAAGCCTCGAGGGACAGCCTCGAGGGAAAGCCACAGATCCCTTGATCCACGTGACAGGAAGCGTGACACTACTGCTGCAGCTCGGGAGGAAAGCGCACGTGCCTGCCCCCACTCGAGACGAGGCCTGACTCCCCTGGGGAGACTCAGAAGCACCCCAAGATCCATGGCAACACTGGAGAGGAATCCTCAGGTTCCGGCCCCGACTCCACACAAGGACTGAGGCCCCGGCATGGACGGGAGAGGAATCCCGAGAGGTCCCCTAGCAACTCGCATGGGGACTGGCCTTTCCTGAGGCCACCAGAGCGGGTGCCTGAGGTCCCCGTCGTAACTCGAGAAGACCTGCCGCAACTCGAGAAAATCCAGGAGGTTCTCCCCTCCAGGCGAGATGAGGCCCATTTCCGCTGAGGCGTCTCGAGGCTGATCACACCTCACCTCTGGAACTTCGAAAGGGTCCTTCACACCCTTGGTGTAAATCAAGAAGTTCCCCGACCTAGCCGTCTCCACTCGAGAGGAATCACGAGGGTCCCGCCCACATCCAGAGGAGCCCCGTTTCCGCCTCGTAGCTCGAGATGAGGGATCCTTTCCCTGCTTCGTCGGGAAAGAGTTCCCGGCGTTCCCGTCGCATCTCAAGAGGAGGCCCTCTCAACAGGAACAGCGAGAGGAACTCCAGGGTCGTGCCACCATTCCAAGAGTCCCCCAGATGTCTCAGTCCGTTCCAGAGGAACCTCTTTTCCCTTCACCGGCTCGTCTTTCACGCCGAGGATCGACTCACACCAAGGTGGCACGTGGCACAGCCCTGTGGGAAAGCCTCGTGGGAAAGCCTCAAGGGACAGCCTCGAGGGAAAGCCACAGATCCCTTGATCCACGTGACAGGAAGCGTGACACTACTGCTGCAGCTCGGGAGGAAAGCGCACGTGCGTGCCCCCACTCGAGACGAGGCCTGACTCCCCTGGGGAGACTCAGAAGCACCCCAAGATCCATGGCAACACTGGAGAGGAATCCTCAGGTTCCGGCCCCGACTCCACACAAGGACTGAGGCCCTGGCATGGACGGGAGAGGAATCCCGAGAGGCCCCCTATCAACTCGCATGGGGACTGGCCTTTCCTGAGGCCACCAGAGCGGGTCCCTGAGGTCCGCGTCGTAACTCGAGAAGACCTGCCGCAACACGACAAAATCCAGGAGGTTCTCCCCTCCCGCCGAGATGAGGCCCATTTCCGCTGAGGCGTCTCGAGGCTGATCACACCTCACCTCTGGAACTTCGAAAGGCTCCTTCACACCCTTGGTGCAAATCAAGAAGTTCCCCGACATACCCGTCTCCACTCGAGGGGAATCACGAGGGTCCCGCCCACATCCAGAGGAGCCCCGTTTCCGCCTCGTAGCTCGAGATGAGGGATCCTTTCCCTGCTTCGTCGGGAAAGAGTTCCCGGCGATCCCCTCGCATCTCAAGAGGAGGCCCTCTCAACAGGAACGGCGAGAGGAACTCCAGGGTCGTGCCACCATTCCAAGAGTCCCCCAGATGTCTCAGTCCATTCCAGAGGAACCTTTTTCCCTTCACCGGCTCGTCTTTCACGCCGAGGATCGACTCACACCAGGGTGGCACGTGGCAGAGCCCTGTGGGAAAGCCTCGTGGGAAAGCCTCGAGGGACAGCCTCGAGGGAAAGCCACAGATCCCTTGATCCACGTGACAGGAAGCGTGACACTACTGCTGCAGCTCGGGAGGAAAGCGCACGTGCCTGCCCCCACTCGAGACGAGGCCTGACTCCCCTGGGGAGACTCAGAAGCACCCCAAGATCCATGGCAACACTGGAGAGGAATCCTCAGGTTCCGGCCCCGACTCCACACAAGGACTGAGGCCCCGGCATGGACGGGAGAGGAATCCCGAGAGGTCCCCTAGCAACTCGCATGGGGACTGGCCTTTCCTGAGGCCACCAGAGCGGGTGCCTGAGGTCCCCGTCGTAACTCGAGAAGACCTGCCGCAACTCGAGAAAATCCAGGAGGTTCTCCCCTCCAGGCGAGATGAGGCCCATTTCCGCTGAGGCGTCTCGAGGCTGATCACACCTCACCTCTGGAACTTCGAAAGGGTCCTTCACACCCTTGGTGTAAATCAAGAAGTTCCCCGACCTAGCCGTCTCCACTCGAGAGGAATCACGAGGGTCCCGCCCACATCCAGAGGAGCCCCGTTTCCGCCTCGTAGCTCGAGATGAGGGATCCTTTCCCTGCTTCGTCGGGAAAGAGTTCCCGGCGTTCCCGTCGCATCTCAAGAGGAGGCCCTCTCAACAGGAACAGCGAGAGGAACTCCAGGGTCGTGCCACCATTCCAAGAGTCCCCCAGATGTCTCAGTCCGTTCCAGAGGAACCTCTTTTCCCTTCACCGGCTCGTCTTTCACGCCGAGGATCGACTCACACCAAGGTGGCACGTGGCACAGCCCTGTGGGAAAGCCTCGTGGGAAAGCCTCGAGGGACAGCCTCGAGGGAAAGCCACAGATCCCTTGATCCACGTGACAGGAAGCGTGACACTACTGCTGCAGCTCGGGAGGAAAGCGCACGTGCGTGCCCCCACTCGAGACGAGGCCTGACTCCCCTGGGGAGACTCAGAAGCACCCCAAGATCCATGGCAACACTGGAGAGGAATCCTCAGGTTCCGGCCCCGACTCCACACAAGGTCTTAGGCCCCGGCCTCGACGGGAGAGGAATCCCGAGAGGGCCCCTAGCAACTCGCATGGGGACTGGCCTTTCCTGAGGCCACCAGAGCGGGTCCCTGAGATCCCCGTCGTAACTCGAGAAGACCTGCCGCAACTCGAGAAAATCCAGGAGGTTCTCCGATCCAGGCGAGATGAGGCCCATTTCCGCTGAGGCGTCTCGAGGCTGATCACACCTCACCTCTGGAACTTCGAAAGGGTCCTTCACACCCTTGCTGCAAATCAAGAAGTTCCCCGACCTAGCCGTCTCCACTCGAGAGGAATCACGAGGGTCCCGCCCACATCCAGAGGAGCCCCGTTTCCGCTTCGTAGCTCGAGATGAGGAATCCTTTCCCTGCTTCGTCGGGAAAGAGTTCCCGGCGTTCCCGTCGCATCTCAAGAGGAGGCCCTCTCAACAGGAACGGCGAGAGGAACTCCAGGGTCGTGCCACCATTCCAAGAGCCCCCAGATGTCTCAGTCCATTCCAGAGGAACCTCTTTTCCCTTCACCGGCTCGTCTTTCACGCCGAGGACCGACTCACACCAAGGTGGCACGTGGCACAGCCCTGTGGGAAAGCCTCGTGGGAAAGCCTCGAGGGAAAGCCACAGATCCCTTGATCCACGTGACAGGAAGCGTGACACTACTGCTGCAGCTCGGGAGGAAAGCTCACGTGCATGTCCCCACTCGGGACGCGGCCTGACTCCCCTGGGGACACTCAGAAGCTCCCCAAGATCCATGGCAACACTGGAGAGGAATCCTCAGGTTCCGGCCCCGAATCCACACAAGGACTGAGGCCCCGGCATGGACGGGAGAGGAATCCCGAGAGGTCCCCTAGCAACTCGCATGGGGACTGGCCTTTCCTGAGGCCACCAGAGCGGGTCCCTGAGGTCCCCGTCGTAACTCGAGAAGACCTGCCGCAACTCGAGAAAATCTAGGAGGTTCTCCCCTCCAGGCGAGATGAGGCCCATTTCCGCTGAGGCGTCTCGAGGCTGATCACACCTCACCTCTGGAACTTCGAAAGGGTCCTTCACACCCTTGGTGCAAATCAAGAAGTTCCCCGACATAGCCGTCTCCACTCGAGAGGAATCACGAGGGTCCCGCCCACATCCAGAGGAGCCCCGTTTCCGCCTCGTAGCTCGAGATGAGGGATCCTTTCCCTGCTTCGTCGGGAAAGAGTTCCCGGCGTTCCCGTCGCATCTCAAGAGGAGGCCCTCTCAACAGGAACGGCGAGAGGTACTCCTGGGTCGTGCCACCATTCCAAGAGTCCCCCAGATGTCTCAGTCCATTCCAGAGGAACCTCTTTTCCCTTCACCGGCTCGTCTTTCACGCCGAGGTTCGACTCACACCAGGGTGGCACGTGGCAGAGACCTGTGGGAAAGCCTCGTGGGAAAGCCTCGAGAGACAGCCTCGAGGGAAAGCCACAGATCCCTTGATCCACGTGACAGGAAGCGTGACACTACTGCTGCAGCTCGGTAGGAAAGCGCACGTGCATGCCCCCACTCGAGACGAGGCCTGACTCCCCTGGGGAGACTCAGAAGCACCCCAAGATCCATGGCAACACTGGAGAGGAATCCTCAGGTTCCGGCCCCGACTCCACACAAGGACTGAGGCCCCGGCATGGACGGGAGAGGAATCCCGAGAGGTCCCCTAGCAACTCGCATGGGGAATGGCCTTTCCTGAGGCCACCAGAGCGGGTCCCTGAGGTCCCCGTCGTAACTCGAGAAGACCTGCCGCAACTCGAGAAAATCCAGGAGGTTCTCCCCTCCAGGCGAGATGAGGCCCATTTCCGCTGAGGCGTCTCGAGGCTGATCACACCTCACTTCTGGAACTTCGAAAGGCTCCTTCACACCCTTGGTGCAAATCAAGAAGTTCCCCGACATAGCCGTCTCCACTCGAGAGGAATCACGAGGGTCCCGCCCACATCCAGAGGAGCCCCGTTTCAGCCTCGTAGCTCGAGATGAGGGATCCTTTCCCTGCTTCGTCGGGAAAGAGTTCCCGGCGTTCCCGTCGCATCTCAAGAGGAGGCCCTCTCAACAGGAACGGAGAGAGGATCTCCAGGGTCGTGCCACCATTCCAAGAGTCCCCCAGATGTCTCAGTCCATTCCAGAGGAACCTCTTTTCCCTTCACTGGCTCGTCTTTCACGCCGAGGACCGACTCACACCAAGGTGGCACGTGGCACAGCACTGTGGGAAAGCCTCGTGGGAAAGCCTCGAGGGAAAGCCACAGATCCCTTGATCCACGTGACAGGAAGCGTGACACTACTGCTGCAGCTCGGGAGGAAAGCTCACGTGCATGTCCCCACTCGAGACGCCGCCTGACTCCCCTGGGGACACTCTGAAGCTCCCCAAGATCCATGGCAACACTGGAGAGGAATCCTCAGGTTCCGGCCCCGAATCCACACAAGGACTGAGGCCCCGGCATGGACGGGAGAGGAATCCCGAGAGGCCCCATATCAACTCGCATGGGGACTGGCCTTTCCTGAGGCCACCAGAGCGGGTCCCTGAGGTCCCCGTCGTAACTCGAGAAGACCTGCCGCAACTCGAGAAAATCCAGGAGGTTCTCCCCTACAGGCGAGATGAGCCCCATTTCCGCTGAGGCGTCTCGAGGCTGATCACACCTCACCTCTGGAACTTCGAAAGGCTCCTTCACACCCTTGGTGCAAATCAAGAAGTTCCCCGACATACTCGTCTCCACTCGAGAGGAATCACGAGGGTCCCGCCCACATCCAGAGGAGCCCCGTTTCAGCCTCGTAGCTCGAGATGAGGGATCCTTTCCCTGCTTCGTCGGGAAAGAGTTCCCGGCGTTCCCGTCGCATCTCAAGAGGAGGCCCTCTCAACAGGAACGGCGAGAGGAACTCCAGGGTCGTGCCACCATTCCAAGAGTCCCCCAGATGTCTCAGTCCATTCCAGAGGAACCTCTTTTCCCTTCACCCGCTCGTCTTTCACGCCGAGGATCGACTCACACCAAGGTGGCACGTGGCACAGCCCTGTGGGAAAGCCTCGTGGGAAAGCCTCGAGGGACAGCCTCGAGGGAAAGCCACAGATCCCTTGATCCACGTAACAGGAAGCGTGACACTACTGCTGCAGCTCGGGAGGAAAGCGCACGTGCATGTCCCCACTCGAGACGAGGCCTGACTCCCCTGGGGAGACTCAGAAGCACCCCAAGATCCATGGCAACACTGGAGAGGAATCCTCAGGTTCCGGCCCCGACTCCACACAAGGACTGAGGCCCCGGCATGGACGGGAGAGGAATTCCGAGAGGCCCCCTAGCAACTCGCATGGGGACTGGCCTTTCCTGAGGCCACCAGAGCGGGTCCCTGAGGTCCCCGTCGTAACTCGAGAAGACCTGCCGCAACTCGACAAAATCCATAAGGATCTCCCCTCCAGGCGAGATGAGGCCCATTTCTGCTGAGGCGTCTTGAGGCTGATCACATCTCACCTCTGGAACTTCGAAAGGCTCCTTCACACCCTTGGTGCAAATCAAGAAGTTCCCCGACATAGCCGTCTCCACTCGAGAGGAATCACGAGGGTCCCGCCCACATCCAGAGGAGCCCCGTTTCCGCCTCGTAGCTCGAGATGAGGGATCCTTTCCCTGCTTCTTCGGGAAAGAGTTCCCGGCGTTCCCGTCGCATCTCAAGAGGAGGCCCTCTCAACAGGAACGGCGAGAGGAACTCCAGGGTCGTGCCACCATTCCAAGAGTCCCCCAGATGTCTCAGTCCATTCCAGAGGAACCTCTTTTCCCTTCACCGGCTCGTCTTTCACGCCGAGGACCGACTCACACAAAGGTGGCACGTGGCACAGCACTGTGGGAAAGCCTCGTGGGAAAGCCTCGAGGGAAAGCCACAGATCCCTTGATCCACGTGACAGTAAGTGTGACACTACTGCTGCAGCTCGGGAGGAAAGCTCACGTGCATGCCCCCACTCGAGACGCCGCCTGACTCCCCTGGGGACACTCAGAAGCTCCCCAAGATCCATGGCAACACTGGAGAGGAATCCTCAGGTTCCGGCCCCGACTCCACACAAGGACTGAGGCCCCGGCATGGACGGGAGAGGTAACCCGAGAGGTCCCCTAGCAACTCGCATGGGGACTGGCCTTTCCTGAGGCCACCAGAGCGGGTCACTGAGGTCCCCGTCGTAACTCGAGAAGACCTGCCGCAACTCGAGAAAATCCAGGAGGTTCTCCCCTCCAGGCGAGATGAGGCCCATTTCCGCTGAGGCGTCTCGAGGCTGATCACACCTCACCTCTAGAACTTCGAAAGGGTCCTTCACACCCTTGCTGCAAATCAAGACGTTCCCCGACATAGCCGTCTCCACTCGAGAGGAATCACGAGGGTCCTGCCCACATCCAGAGGAGCCCCGTTTCCGCCTCGTAGCTCGAGATGAGGGATCCTTTCCCTGCTTCGTTGGGAAAGAGTTCCCGGCGTTCCCGTCGCATCTCAAGAGGAGGCCCTCTCAACAGGAACGGCGAGAGGTACTCCTGGGTCGTGCCACCATTCCAAGAGTCCCCCAGATGTCTCAGTCCATTTCACAGGAACCTCTTTTTACTTCACCGGCTCGTCTTTCACGCCGAGGATCGACTCACACCAAGGTGGCACGTGGCACAGCCCTGTGGGAAAGCCTCGTGGGAAAGCCTCGAGGGAAAGCCTCGAGGGAAAGCCACAGATCCCTTGATCCACGTGACAGGAAGCGTGACACTACTGCTGCAGCTCGGGAGGAAAGCGCACGTGCATGCCCCCACTCGAGACGAGGCCTGACTCCCCTGGGGAGACTCAGAAGCACCCCAAGATCCATGGCAACACTGGAGAGGAATCCTCAGGTTCCGGCCCCGACTCCACACAAGGACTGAGGCCCCGGCATGGACGGGAGAGGAATTCCGAGAGGCCCCCTAGCAACTCGCATGGGGACTGGCCTTTCCTGAGGCCACCAGAGCGGGTCCCTGAGGTCCCCGTCATAACTCGAGAAGACCTGCCGCAACTCGACAAAATCCAGGAGGTTCTCCCCTCCCGCCGAGATGAGGCCCATTTCCGCTGAGGCGTCTCGAGGCTGATCACACCTCACCTCTGGAACTTCGAAAGGCTCCTTCACACCCTTGGTGCAAATCAAGAAGTTCCCCGACATACCCGTCTCCACTCGAGGGGAATCACGAGGGTCCCGCCCACATCCAGAGGAGCCCCGTTTCCGCCTCGTAGCTCGAGATGAGGGATCCTTTCCCTGCTTCGTCGGGAAAGAGTTCCCGGCGTTCCCCTCGCATCTCAAGAGGAGGCCCTCTCAACAGGAACGGCGAGAGGAACTCCAGGGTCGTGCCACCATTCCAAGAGTCCCCCAGATGTCTCAGTCCATTCCAGAGGAACCTTTTTCCCTTCACCGGCTCGTCTTTCACGCCGAGGATCGACTCACACCAGGGTGGCACGTGGCAGAGCCCTGTGGGAAAGCCTCGTGGGAAAGCCTCGAGGGACAGCCTCGAGGGAAAGACACAGATCCCTTGATCCACGTGACAGGAAGCGTGACACTACTGCTGCAGCTCGGGAGGAAAGCTCACGTGCATGTCCCCACTCGAGACGCCGCCTGACTCCCCTGGGGACACTCTGAAGCTCCCCAAGATCCATGGCAACACTGGAGAGGAATCCTCAGGTTCCGGCCCCGACTCCACACAAGGACTGAGGCCCCGGCATGGACGGGAGAGGAATCCCGAGAGGCCCCATATCAACTCGCATGGGGACTGGCCTTTCCTGAGGCCACCAGAGCGGGTCCCTGAGGTCCCCGTCGTAACTCGAGAAGACCTGCCGCAACTCGACAAAATCCAGGAGGTTCTCCCCTCCCGGCGAGATGAGGCCCATTTCCGCTGAGGCGTCTCGAGGCTGATCACACCTCACCTCTGGAACTTCGAAAGGCTCCTTCACACCCTTGGTGCAAATCAAGAAGTTCCCCGACATACCCATCTCCACTTAGGGGAATCACGAGGGTCCCGCCCACATCCAGAGGAGCCCCGTTTCCGCCTCGTAGCTCGAGATGAGGGATCCTTTCCCTGCTTCGTCGGGAAAGAGTTCCCGGCGTTCCCGTCGCATCTCAAGAGGAGGCCCTCTCAACAGGAACGGCGAGAGGAACTCCAGGGTCGTGCCACCATTCCAAGAGTCCCCCAGATGTCTCAGTCCATTCTAGAGGAACCTCTTTTCCCTTCACCGGCTCGTCTTTCACGCCGAGGTTCGACTCACACCAGGGTGGCACGTGGCAGAGACCTGTGGGAAAGCCTCGTGGGAAAGCCTCGAGGGACAGCCTCGAGGGAAAGCCACAGATCCCTTGATCCACGTGACAGGAAGCGTGACACTACTGCTGCAGCTCGGGAGGAAAGCGCACGTGCATGCCCCCACTCGAGACGAGGCCTGACTCCCCTGGGGAGACTCAGAAGCACCCCAAGATCCATGGCAACACTGGAGAGGAATCCTCAGGTTCCGGCCCCGACTCCACACAAGGTCTTAGGCCCCGGCCTCGACGGGAGAGGAATCCCGAGAGGGCCCCTAGCAACTCGCATGGGGACTGGCCTTTCCTGAGGCCACCAGAGCGGGTCCCTGAGATCCCCGTCGTAACTCGAGAAGACCTGCCGCAACTCGAGAAAATCCAGGAGGTTCTCCCCTCCAGGCGAGATGAGGCCCATTTCCGCTGAGGCGTCTCGAGGCTGATCACACCTCACCTCTGGAACTTTGAAAGGGTCCTTCACACCCTTGGTGCAAATCAAGAAGTTCCCCGACCTAGCCGTCTCCACTCGAGAGGAATCACGAGGGTCCCGCCCACATCCAGAGGAGCCCCGTTTCCGCCTCGTAGCTCGAGATGAGGGATCCTTTCCCTGCTTCGTCGGGAAAGAGTTCCCGGCGTTCCCGTCGCAACTCAAGAGGAGGCCCACTCAACAGGAACCGGCGAGAGGAACTCCAGGGTCGTGCAACCATTCCAAGAGTCCCCCAGATGTCTCAGTCCATTCCTGAGGAACCTCTTTTCCCTTCACCGGCTCGTCTTTCACGCCGAGGATCGACTCACACCAAGGTGGCACGTGGCACAGCCCTGTGGGAAAGCCTCGTGGGAAAGCCTCGAGGGACAGCCTCGAGGGAAAGCCACAGATCCCTTGATCCACGTGACAGGAAGCGTGACACTACTGCTGCAGCTCGGGAGGAAAGCGCACGTGCAAGCCCCCACGGGAGACGAGGCCTGACTCCCCTGGGGAGAGTCAGAAGCACCCAAGATCCATGGCAACACTGGAGAGGAATCCTCAGGTTCCGGCCCCGACTCCACACAAGGACTGAGGCCCCGGCATGGACGGGAGAGGAAACCCGAGAGGTCCCCTAGCAACTCGCATGGGGACTGGCCTTTCCTGAGGCCACCAGAGCGGGTCACTGAGGTCCCCGTCGTAACTCGAGAAGACCTGCCGCAACTCGAGAAAATCCAGGAGGTTCTCCCCTCCAGGCGAGATGAGGCCCATTTCCGCTGAGGCGTCTCGAGGCTGATCACACCTCACCTCTAGAACTTCGAAAGGGTCCTTCACACCCTTGCTGCAAATCAAGAAGTTCCCCGACATAGCCGTCTCCACTCGAGAGGAATCACGAGGGTCCCGCCCACATCCAGATGAGCCCCGTTTCCGCCTCGTAGCTCGAGATGAGGGATCCTTTCCCTGCTTCGTCGGGAAAGAGTTCCCGGCGTTCCCGTCGCATCTCAAGAGAGGCCCTCTCAACAGGAAAGGCGAGAGGAACTCCAGGGTCGTGCCACCATTCCAAGAGTCCCCCAGATGTCTCAGTCCATTTCACAGGAACCTCTTTTCCCTTCACCGGCTCGTCTTTCACGCCGAGGATCGACTCACACCAAGGTGGCACGTGGCACAGCCCTGTGGGAAAGCCTCGTGGGAAAGCCTCGAGGGACAGCCTCGAGGGAAAGCCACAGATCCCTTGATCCACGTGACAGGAAGCGTGACACTACTGCTGCAGCTCGGGAGGAAAGCGCACGTGCATGCCCCCACTCGAGACGAGGCCTGACTCCCCTGGGGAGACTCAGAAGCACCCCAAGATCCATGGCAACACTGGAGAGGAATCCTCAGGTTCCGGCCCCGACTCCACACAAGGACTGAGGCCCCGGCATGGACGGGAGAGGAATTCCGAGAGGCCCCCTAGCAACTCGCATGGGGACTGGCCTTTCCTGAGGCCACCAGAGCGGGTCCCTGAGGTCCCCGTCATAACTCGAGAAGACCTGCCGCAACTCGACAAAATCCAGGAGGTTCTCCCCTCCCGCCGAGATGAGGCCCATTTCCGCTGAGGCGTCTCGTGGCTGATCACACCTCACCTCTGGAACTTCGAAAGGCTCCTTCACACCCTTGGTGCAAATCAAGAAGTTCCCCGACATACCCGTCTCCACTCGAGGGGAATCACGAGGGTCCCGCCCACATCCAGAGGAGCCCCGTTTCCGCCTCGTAGCTCGAGATGAGGGATCCTTTCCCTGCTTCGTCGGGAAAGAGTTCCCGGCGTTCCCCTCGCATCTCAAGAGGAGGCCCTCTCAACAGGAACGGCGAGAGGAACTCCAGGGTCGTGCCACCATTCCAAGAGTCCCCCAGATGTCTCAGTCCATTCCAGAGGAACCTTTTTCCCTTCACCGGCTCGTCTTTCACGCCGAGGATCGACTCACACCAGGGTGGCACGTGGCACAGCCTTGTGGGAAAGCCTCGTGGGAAAGCCTCGAGGGACAGCCTCGAGGGAAAGCCACAGATCCCTTGATCCACGTGACAGGAAGCGTGACACTACTGCTGCAGCTCGGGAGGAAAGCGCACGTGCATGCCCCCACTCGAGACGAGGCCTGACTCCCCTGGGGAGACTCAGAAGCACCCCAAGATCCATGGCAACACTGGAGAGGAATCCTCAGGTTCCGGCCCCGACTCCACACAAGGACTGAGGCCCCGGCATGGACGGGAGAGTAATCCCGAGCGGTCCCCTAGCAACTCGCATGGGGACTGGCCTTTCCTGAGGCCACCAGAGCGGGTCCCTGAGGTCCCCGTCGTAACTCGAGAAGACCTGCCGCAACTCGAGAAAATCCAGGAGGTTCTCCCCTCCAGGCGAGATGAGGCCCATTTCCGCTGAGGCGTCTCGAGGCTGATCACACCTCACCTCTGGAACTTTGAAAGGGTCCTTCACACCCTTGGTGCAAATCAAGAAGTTCCCCGACCTAGCCGTCTCCACTCGAGAGGAATCACGAGGGTCCCGCCCACATCCAGAGGAGCCCCGTTTCCGCCTCGTAGCTCGAGATGAGGGATCCTTTCCCTGCTTCGTCGGGAAAGAGTTCCCGGCGTTCCCGTCGCAACTCAAGAGGAGGCCCACTCAACAGGAACGGCGAGAGGAACTCCAGGGTCGTGCCACCATTCCAAGAGTCCCCCAGATGTCTCAGTCCATTCCTGAGGAACCTCTTTTCCCTTCACCGGCTCGTCTTTCACGCCGAGGATCGACTCACACCAAGGTGGCACGTGGCACAGCCCTGTGGGAAAGCCTCGTGGGAAAGCCTCGAGGGACAGCCTCGAGGGAAAGCCACAGATCCCTTGATCCACGTGACAGGAAGCGTGACACTACTGCTGCAGCTCGGGAGGAAAGCGCACGTGCAAGCCCCCACGGGAGACGAGGCCTGACTCCCCTGGGGAGAGTCAGAAGCACCCAAGATCCATGGCAACACTGGAGAGGAATCCTCAGGTTCCGGCCCCGACTCCACACAAGGACTGAGGCCCCGGCATGGACGGGAGAGGAAACCCGAGAGGTCCCCTAGCAACTCGCATGGGGACTGGCCTTTCCTGAGGCCACCAGAGCGGGTCACTGATGTCCCCGTCGTAACTCGAGAAGACCTGCCGCAACTCGAGAAAATCCAGGAGGTTCTCCCCTCCAGGCGAGATGAGGCCCATTTCCGCTGAGGCGTCTCGAGGCTGATCACACCTCACCTCTAGAACTTCGAAAGGGTCCTTCACACCCTTGCTGCAAATGAAGAAGTTCCCCGACATAGCCGTCTCCACTCGAGAGGAATCACGAGGGTCCCGCCCACATCCAGAGGAGCCCCGTTTCCGCCTCGTAGCTCGAGATGAGGGATCCTTTCCCTGCTTCGTCGGGAAAGAGTTCCCGGCGTTCCCGTCGCATCTCAAGAGAGGCCCTCTCAACAGGAAAGGCGAGAGGAACTCCAGGGTCGTGCCACCATTCCAAGAGTCCCCCAGATGTCTCAGTCCATTTCACAGGAACCTCTTTTCCCTTCACCGGCTCCTCTTTCACGCCGAGGATCGACTCACACCAAGGTGGCACGTGGCACAGCCCTGTGGGAAAGCCTCGTGGGAAAGCCTCGAGGGACAGCCTCGAGGGAAAGCCACAGATCCCTTGATCCACGTGACAGGAAGCGTGACACTACTGCTGCAGCTCGGGAGGAAAGCGCACGTGCATGCCCCCACTCGAGACGAGGCCTGACTCCCCTGGGGAGACTCAGAAGCACCCCAAGATTCATGGCAACACTGGAGAGGAATCCTCAGGTTCCGGCCCCGACTCCACACAAGGACTGAGGCCCCGGCATGGACGGGAGAGGAATTCCGAGAGGCCCCCTAGCAACTCGAATGGGGACTGGCCTTTCCTGAGGCCACCAGAGCGGGTCCCTGAGGTCCCCGTCATAACTCGAGAAGACCTGCCGCAACTCGACAAAATCCAGGAGGTTCTCCCCTCCCGCCGAGATGAGGCCCATTTCCGCTGAGGCGTCTCGAGGCTGATCACACCTCACCTCTGGAACTTCGAAAGGCTCCTTCACACCCTTGGTGCAAATCAAGAAGTTCCCCGACATACCCGTCTCCACTCGAGGGGAATCACGAGGGTCCCGCCCACATCCAGAGGAGCCCCGTTTCCGCCTCGTAGCTCGAGATGAGGGATCCTTTCCCTGCTTCGTCGGGAAAGAGTTCCCGGCGTTCCCCTCGCATCTCAAGAGGAGGCCCTCTCAACAGGAACGGCGAGAGGAACTCCAGGGTCGTGCCACCATTCCAAGAGTCCCCCAGATGTCTCAGTCCATTCCAGAGGAACCTTTTTGCCTTCACCGGCTCGTCTTTCACGCCGAGGATCGACTCACACCAGGGTGGCACGTGGCAGAGCCCTGTGGGAAAGCCTCGTGGGAAAGCCTCGAGGGACAGTCTCGAGGGAAAGCCACAGATCCCTTGATCCACGTGACAGGAAGCGTGACACTACTGCTGCACCTCGGGAGGAAAGCGCACGTGCATGCCCCCACTCGAGACGAGGCCTGACTCCCCTGGGGAGACTCAGAAGCACCCCAAGATCCATGGCAACACTGGAGAGGAATCCTCAGGTTCCGGCCCCGACTCCACACAAGGACTGAGGCCCCGGCATGGACGGGAGAGGAATCCCGAGAGGTCCCCTAGCAACTCGCATGGGGACTGGCCTTTCCTGAGGCCACCAGAGCGGGTCCCTGAGGTCCCCGTCGTAACTCGAGAAGACCTGCCGCAACTCGAGAAAATCCAGGAGGTTCTCCCCTCCAGGCGAGATGAGGCCCATTTCCGCTGAGGCGTCTCGAGGCTGATCACACCTCACTTCTGGAACTTCGAAAGGGTCCTTCACACCCTTGGTGCAAATCAAGAAGTTCCCCGACATACCCGTCTCCACTCGAGGGGAATCACGAGGGTCCCGCCCACATACAGAGGAGCCCCGTTTCCGCCTCGTAGCTCGAGATGAGGGATCCTTTCCCTGCTTCGTTGGGAAAGAGTTCCCGGCGTTCCCCTCGCATCTCAAGAGGAGGCCCTCTCAACAGGAACGGCGGGAGGAATTCCAGGGTCGTGCCACCATTCCAAGAGTCCCCCAGATGTCTCAGTCCATTCCAGAGGAACCTCTTTTCCCTTCACCCGCTCGTCTTTCACGCCGAGGATCGACTCACACCAAGGTGGCACGTGGCACAGCCCTGTGGGAAAGCCTCGTGGGAAAGCCTCGAGGGACAGCCTCGAGGGAAAGCCACAGATCCCTTGATCCACGTGACAGGAAGCGTGACACTACTGCTGCAGCTCGGGAGGAAAGCGCACGTGCATGCCCCCACTCGAGACGAGCCCTGACTCCCCTGGGGAGACTCAGAAGCACCCCAAGATCCATGGCAACATTGGAGAGGAATCCTCAGGTTCCGGCCCCGACTCCACACAAGGACTGAGGCCCCGGCATGGACGGGAGAGGAATCCCGAGAGGTCCCCTAGCAACTCGCATGGGGAATGGCCTTTCCTGAGGCCACCAGAGCGGGTCCCTGAGGTCCCCGTCGTAACTCGAGAAGACCTGCCGCAACTCGAGAAAATCCAGGAGGTTCTCCCCTCCAGGCGAGATGAGGCCCATTTCCGCTGAGGCGTCTCGAGGCTGATCACACCTCACCTCTGGAACTTCGAAAGGCTCCTTCACACCCTTGGTGCAAATCAAGAAGTTCCCCGACATAGCCGTCTCCACTCGAGAGGAATCACGAGGGTCCCGCCCACATCCAGAGGAGCCCCATTTCAGCCTCGTAGCTCGAGATGAGGGATCCTTTCCCTGCTTCGTCGGGAAAGAGTTCCCGGCGTTCCCGTCGCATCTCAAGAGGAGGCCCTCTCAACAGGAACGGAGAGAGGAACTCCAGGGTCGTGCCACCATTCCAAGAGTCCCCCAGATGTCTCAGTCCATTCCAGAGGAACCTCTTTTCCCTTCACTGGCTCGTCTTTCACGCCGAGGACCGACTCACACCAAGATGGCACGTGGCACAAGCACTGTGGGAAAGCCTCGTGGGAAAGCCTCGAGGGAAAGCCACAGATCCCTTGATCCACGTGACAGGAAGCGTGACACTACTGCTGCAGCTCGGGAGGAAAGCTCACGTGCATGTCCCCACTCGAGACGCCGCCTGACTCCCCTGGGGACACTCTGAAGCTCCCCAAGATCCATGGCAACACTGGAGAGGAATCCTCAGGTTCCGGCCCCGACTCCACACAAGGACTGAGGCCCCGCCATGGACGGGAGAGGAATCCCGAGAGGCCCCATATCAACTCGCATGGGGACTGGCCTTTCCTGAGGCCACCAGAGCGGGTCCCTGAGGTCCCCGTCGTAACTCGAGAAGACCTGCCGCAACTCGACAAAATCCAGGAGGTTCTCCCCTCCCGGCGAGATGAGGCCCATTTCCGCTGAGGCGTCTCGAGGCTGATCACACCTCACCTCTGGAACTTCGAAAGGCTCCTTCACACCCTTGGTGCAAATCAAGAAGTTCCCCGACATACCCGTCTCCACTTAGGGGAATCACGAGGGTCCCGCCCACATCCAGAGGAGCCCCGTTTCCGCCTCGTAGCTCGAGGTGAGTGATCCTTTCCCTGCTTCGTCTTGAAAGAGTTCCCGGCGTTCCCGTCGCATCTCAAGAGGAGGCCCTCTCAACAGGAACGGCGAGAGGAACTCCAGGGTCGTGCCACCATTCCAAGAGTCCCCCAGATGTCTCAGTCCATTCCAGAGGAACCTATTTTCCCTTCACCGGCTCGTCTTTCACACCGAGGTTCGACTCACACCAGGGTGGCACGTGGCAGAGACCTGTGGGAAAGCCTCGTGGGAAAGCCTCGAGGGACAGCCTCGAGGGAAAGCCACAGATCCCTTGATCCACGTGACAGGAAGCGTGACACTACTGCTGCAGCTCGGGAGGAAAGCGCACGTGCATGCCCCCACTCGAGACGAGGCCTGACTCCCCTGGGGAGACTCAGAAGCACCCCAAGATCCATGGCAACACTGGAGAGGAATCCTCAGGTTCCGGCCCCGACTCCACACAAGGTCTTAGGCCCCGGCCTCGACGGGAGAGCAATCCCGAGAGGGCCCCTAGCAACTCGCATGGGGACTGGCCTTTCCTGAGGCCACCAGAGCGGGTCCCTGAGATCCCCGTCGTAACTCGAGAAGACCTGCCGCAACTCGAGAAAATCCAGGAGGTTCTCCCCTCCAGGCGAGATGAGGCCCATTTCCGCTGAGGCGTCTCGAGGCTGATCACACCTCACCTCTGGAACTTTGAAAGGGTCCTTCACACCCTTGGTGCAAATCAAGAAGTTCCCCGACCTAGCCGTCTCCACTCGAGAGGAATCACGAGGGTCCCGCCCACATCCAGAGGAGCCCCGTTTCCGCCTCGTAGCTCGAGATGAGGGATCCTTTCCCTGCTTCGTTGGGAAAGAGTTCCCGGCGTTACCGTCGCAACTCAAGAGGAGGCCCACTCAACAGGAACAGCGAGAGGAACTCCAGGGTCCTGCCACCATTCCAAGAGTCCCCCAGATGTCTCAGTCCATTCCTGAGGAACCTCTTTTCCCTTCACCGGCTCGTCTTTCACGCCGAGGATCGACTCACACCAAGGTGGCACGTGGCACAGCCCTGTGGGAAAGCCTCGTGGGAAAGCCTCGAGGGACAGCCTCGAGGGAAAGCCACAGATCCCTTGATCCACGTGACAGGAAGCGTGACACTACTGCTGCAGCTCGGGAGGAAAGCGCACGTGCATGCCCCCACGCGAGACGAGGCCTGACTCCCCTGGGGAGAGTCAGAAGCACCCAAGATCCATGGCAACACTGGAGAGGAATCCTCAGGTTCCGGCCCCGACTCCACACAAGGACTGAGGCCCCGGCATGGACGGGAGAGGAAACCCGAGAGGTCCCCTAGCAACTCGCATGGGGACTGGCCTTTCCTGAGGCCACCAGAGCGGGTCACTGCGGTCCCCGTCGTAACTCGAGAAGACCTGCCGCAACTCGAGAAAATCCAGGAGGTTCTCCCCTCCGGGCGAGATGAGGCCCATTTCCGCTGAGGCGTCTCGAGGCTGATCACACCTCACCTCTGGAACTTCGAAAGGGTCCTTCACACCCTTGCTGCAAATCAAGAAGTTCCCCGACCTAGCCGTCTCCACTCGAGAGGAATCACGAGGGTCCCGCCCACATCCAGAGGAGCCCCGTTTCCGCCTCGTAGCTCGAGATGAGGGATCCTTTCCCTGCTTCGTCGGGAAAGAGTTCCCGGCGTTCCCGTCGCATCTCAAGAGAGGCCCTCTCAACAGGAAAGGCGAGAGGAACTCCAGGGTCGTGCCACCATTCCAAGAGTCCCCCAGATGTCTCAGTCCATTTCACAGGAACCTCTTTTCCCTTCACCGGCTCGTCTTTCACGCCGAGGATCGACTCACACCAAGGTGGCACGTGGCACAGCCCTGTGGGAAAGCCTCGTGGGAAAGCCTCGAGGGACAGCCTCGAGGGAAAGCCACAGATCCCTTGATCCACGTGACAGGAAGCGTGACACTACTGCTGCAGCTCGGGAGGAAAGCGCACGTGCATGCCCCCACTCGAGACGAGACCTGAGTCCCCTGGGAAGACTCAGAAGCACCCCAAGATCCATGGCAACACTGGAGAGGAATCCTCAGGTTCCGGCCCCGACTCCACACAAGGACTGAGGCCGCGGCATGGACGGGAGAGGAATCCCGAAAGGTCCCCTAGCACCTCGCATGGGGACTGGCCTTTCCTGAGGCCACCAGAGCGGGTCCCTGAGGTCCCCGTCGTAACTCGAGAAGACCTGCCGCAACTCGAGAAAATCCAGGAGGTTCTCCCCTCCAGGCGAGATGAGGCCCATTTCCGCTGAGGCGTCTCGAGGCTGATCACACCTCACCTCTGGAACTTCGAAAGGGTCCTTCACACCCTTGGTGTAAATCAAGAAGTTCCCCGACCTAGCCGTCTCCACTCGAGAGGAATCACGAGGGTCCCGCCCACATCCAGAGGAGCCCCGTTTCCGCCTCGTAGCTCGAGATGAGGGATCCTTTCCCTGCTTCGTCGGGAAAGAGTTCCCGGCGTTCCCGTCGCATCTCAAGAGGAGGCCCTCTCAACAGGAACAGCGAGAGGAACTCCAGGGTCGTGCCACCATTCCAAGAGTCCCCCAGATGTCTCAGTCCGTTCCAGAGGAACCTCTTTTCCCTTCACCGGCTCGTCTTTCACGCCGAGGATCGACTCACACCAAGGTGGCACGTGGCACAGCCCTGTGGGAAAGCCTCGTGGGAAAGCCTCGAGGGACAGCCTCGAGGGAAAGCCACAGATCCCTTGATCCACGTGACAGGAAGCGTGACACTACTGCTGCAGCTCGGGAGGAAAGCGCACGTGCGTGCCCCCACTCGAGACGATGCCTGACTCCCCTGGGGAGACTCAGAAGCACCCCAAGATCCATGGCAACACTGGAGAGGAATCCTCAGGTTCCGGCCCCGACTCCACACAAGGTCTTAGGCCCCGGCCTCGACGGGAGAGGAATCCCGAGAGGGCCCCTAGCAACTCGCATGGGGACTGGCCTTTCCTGAGGCCACCAGAGCGGGTCCCTGAGATCCCCGTCGTAACTCGAGAAGACCTGCCGCAACTCGAGAAAATCCAGGAGGTTCTCCCCTCCAGGGGAGATGAGGCCCATTTCAGCTGAGGCGTCTCGAGGCTGATCACACCTCACCTCTGGAACTTCGAAAGGGTCCTTCACACCCTTGCTGCAAATCAAGAAGTTCCCCGACCTAGCCGTCTCCACTCGAGAGGAATCACGAGGGTCCCGCCCACATCCAGAGGAGCCCCGTTTCCGCCTCGTAGCTCGAGATGAGGGATCCTTTCCCTGCTTCATCGGGAAAGAGTTCCCGGCGTTCCCGTCGCATCTCAAGAGGAGGCCCTCTCAACAGGAACGGCGAGAGGTACTCCAGGGTCGTGCCACCATTCCAAGAGTCCCCCAGATGTCTCAGTCCATTCCAGAGGAACCTCTTTTCCCTTCACCGGCTCGTCTTTCACGCCGAGGTTCGACTCACACCAGGGTGGCACGTGGCAGAGACCTGTGGGAAAGCCTCGTGGGAAAGCCTCGAGAGACAGCCTCGAGGGAAAGCCACAGATCCCTTGATCCACGTGACAGGAAGCGTGACACTACTGCTGCAGCTCGGGAGGAAAGCGCACGTGCATGCCCCCACTCGAGACGAGGCCTGACTCCCCTGGGGAGACTCAGAAGCACCCCAAGATCCATGGCAACACTGGAGAGGAATCCTCAGGTTCCGGCCCCGACTCCACACAAGGACTGAGGCCCCGGCATGGACGGGAGAGGAATCCCGAGAGGTCCCCTAGCAACTCGCATGGGGAATGGCCTTTCCTGAGGCCACCAGAGCGGGTCCCTGAGGTCCCCGTCGTAACTCGAGAAGACCTGCCGCAACTCGAGAAAATCCAGGAGGTTCTCCCCTCCAGGCGAGATGAGGCCCATTTCCGCTGAGGCGTCTCGAGGCTGATCACACCTCACTTCTGGGACTTCGAAAGGCTCCTTCACACCCTTGGTGCAAATCAAGAAGTTCCCCGACATAGCCGTCTCCACTCGAGAGGAATCACGAGGGTCCCGCCCACATCCAGAGGAGCCCCGTTTCAGCCTCGTAGCTCGAGATGAGGGATCCTTTCCCTGCTTCGTCGGGAAAGAGTTCCCGGCGTTCCCGTCGCATCTCAAGAGGAGGCCCTCTCAACAGGAACGGAGAGAGGAACTCCAGGGTCGTGCCACCATTCCAAGAGTCCCCCAGATGTCTCAGTCCATTCCAGAGGAACCTCTTTTCCCTTCACTGGCTCGTCTTTCACGCCGAGGACCGACTCACACCAAGGTGGCACGTGGCACAGCACTGTGGGAAAGCCTCGTGGGAAAGCCTCTAGGGAAAGCCACAGATCCCTTGATCCACGTGACAGGAAGCGTGACACTACTGCTGCAGCTCGGGAGGAAAGCTCACGTGCATGTCCCCACTCGAGCCGCCGCCTGACTCCCCTGGGGACACTCTGAAGCTCCCCAAGATCCATGGCAACACTGGAGAGGAATCCTCAGGTTCCGGCCCCGAATCCACACAAGGACTGAGGCCCCGGCATGGACGGGAGAGGAATCCCGAGAGGCCCCATATCAACTCGCATGGGGACTGGCCTTTCCTGAGGCCACCAGAGCGGGTCCCTGAGGTCCCCGTCGTAACTCGAGAAGACCTGCCGCAACTCGAGAAAATCCAGGAGGTTCTCCCCTACAGGCGAGATGAGGCCCATTTCCGCTGAGGCGTCTCGAGGCTGATCACACCTCACCTCTGGAACTTCGAAAGGCTCCTTCACACCCTTGGTGCAAATCAAGAAGTTCCCCGACATACCCGTCTCCACTCGAGAGGAATCACGAGGGTCCCGCCCACATCCAGAGGAGCCCCGTTTCAGCCTCGTAGCTCGAGATCAGGGATCCTTTCCCTGCTTCGTCGGGAAAGAGTTCCCGGCGTTCCCGTCGCATCTAAAGAGGAGGCCCTCTCAACAGGAACGGCGAGAGGAACTCCAGGGTCGTGCCACCATTCCAAGAGTCCCCCAGATGTCTCAGTCCATTCCAGAGGAACCTCTTTTCCCTTCACCCGCTCGTCTTTCACGCCGAGGATCGACTCACACCAAGGTGGCACGTGGCACAGCCCTGTGGGAAAGCCTCGTGGGAAAGCCTCGAGGGACAGCCTCGAGGGAAAGCCACAGATCCCTTGATCCACGTGACAGGAAGCGTGACACTACTGCTGCAGCTCGGGAGGAAAGCGCACGTGCATGCCCCCACTCGAGACGAGGCCTGACTCCCCTGGGGAGACTCAGAAGCACCCCAAGATCCATGGCAACACTGGAGAGGAATCCTCAGGTTCCGGCCCCGACTCCACACAAGGACTGAGGCCCCGGCATGGACGGGAGAGGAATTCCGAGAGGCCCCCTAGCAACTCGCATGGGGACTGGCCTTTCCTGAGGCCACCAGAGCGGGTCCCTGAGGTCCCCGTCGTAACTCGAGAAGACCTGCCGCAACTCGACAAAATCCATAAGGATCTCCCCTCCAGGCGAGATGAGGCCCATTTCTGCTGAGGCGTCTTGAGGCTGATCACATCTCACCTCTGGAACTTCGAAAGGCTCATTCACACCCTTGGTGCAAATCAAGAAGTTCCCCGACATAGCCGTCTCCACTCGAGAGGAATCACGAGGGTCCCGCCCACATCCAGAGGAGCCCCGTTTCCGCCTCGTAGCTCGAGATGAGGGATCCTTTCCCTGCTTCTTCGGGAAAGAGTTCCCGGCGTTCCCGTCGCATCTCAAGAGGAGGCCCTCTCAACAGGAACGGCGAGAGGAACTCCAGGGTCGTGCCACCATTCCAAGAGTCCCCCAGATGTCTCAGTCCATTCCAGAGGAACCTCTTTTCCCTTCACCGGCTCGTCTTTCACGCCGAGGACCGACTCACACCAAGGTGGCACGTGGCACAGCACTGTGGGAAAGCCTCGTGGGAAAGCCTCGAGGGAAAGCCACAGATCCCTTGATCCACGTGACAGTAAGTGTGACACTACTGCTGCAGCTCGGGAGGAAAGCTCACGTGCATGCCCCCACTCGAGACGCCGCCTGACTCCCCTGGGGACACTCAGAAGCTCCCCAAGATCCATGGCAACACTGGAGAGGAATCCTCAGGTTCCGGCCCCGACTCCACACAAGGACTGAGGCCCTGGCATGGACGGGAGAGGAATCCCGAGAGGCCCCCTATCAACTCGCATGGGGACTGGCCTTTCCTGAGGCCACCAGAGCGGGTCCCTGAGGTCCGCGTCGTAACTCGAGAAGACCTGCCGCAACACGACAAAATCCAGGAGGTTCTCCCCTCCCGCCGAGATGAGGCCCATTTCCGCTGAGGCGTCTCGAGGCTGATCACACCTCACCTCTGGAACTTCGAAAGGCTCCTTCACACCCTTGGTGCAAATCAAGAAGTTCCCCGACATACCCGTCTCCACTCGAGGGGAATCACGAGGGTCCCGCCCACATCCAGAGGAGCCCCGTTTCCGCCTCGTAGCTCGAGATGAGGGATCCTTTCCCTGCTTCGTCGGGAAAGAGTTCCCGGCGATCCCCTCGCATCTCAAGAGGAGGCCCTCTCAAAAGGAACGGCGAGAGGAACTCCAGGGTCGTGCCACCATTCCAAGAGTCCCCCAGATGTCTCAGTCCATTCCAGAGGAACCTTTTTCCCTTCACCGGCTCGTCTTTCACGCCGAGGATCGACTCACACCAGGGTGGCACGTGGCAGAGCCCTGTGGGAAAGCCTCGTGGGAAAGCCTCGAGGGACAGCCTCGAGGGAAAGCCACAGATCCCTTGATCCACGTGACAGGAAGCGTGACACTACTGCTGCAGCTCGGGAGGAAAGCGCACGTGCCTGCCCCCACTCGAGACGAGGCCTGACTCCCCTGGGGAGACTCAGAAGCACCCCAAGATCCATGGCAACACTGGAGAGGAATCCTCAGGTTCCGGCCCCGACTCCACACAAGGACTGAGGCCCCGGCATGGACGGGAGAGGAATCCCGAGAGGTCCCCTAGCAACTCGCATGGGGACTGGCCTTTCCTGAGGCCACCAGAGCGGGTGCCTGAGGTCCCCGTCGTAACTCGAGAAGACCTGCCGCAACTCGAGAAAATCCAGGAGGTTCTCCCCTCCAGGCGAGATGAGGCCCATTTCCGCTGAGGCGTCTCGAGGCTGATCACACCTCACCTCTGGAACTTCGAAAGGGTCCTTCACACCCTTGGTGTAAATCAAGAAGTTCCCCGACCTAGCCGTCTCCACTCGAGAGGAATCACGAGGGTCCCGCCCACATCCAGAGGAGCCCCGTTTCCGCCTCGTACCTCGAGATGAGGGATCCTTTCCCTGCTTCGTCGGGAAAGAGTTCCCGGCGTTCCCGTCGCATCTCAAGAGGAGGCCCTCTCAACAGGAACAGCGAGAGGAACTCCAGGGTCGTGCCACCATTCCAAGAGTCCCCCAGATGTCTCAGTCCGTTCCAGAGGAACCTCTTTTCCCTTCACCGGCTCGTCTTTCACGCCGAGGATCGACTCACACCAAGGTGGCACGTGGCACAGCCCTGTGGGAAAGCCTCGTGGGAAAGCCTCGAGGGACAGCCTCGAGGGAAAGCCACAGATCCCTTGATCCACGTGACAGGAAGCGTGACACTACTGCTGCAGCTCGGGAGGAAAGCGCACGTGCGTGCCCCCACTCGAGACGAGGCCTGACTCCCCTGGGGAGACTCAGAAGCACCCCAAGATCCATGGCAACACTGGAGAGGAATCCTCAGGTTCCGGCCCCGACTCCACACAAGGTCTTAGGCCCCGGCCTCGACGGGAGAGGAATCCCGAGAGGGCCCCTAGCAACTCGCATGGGGACTGGCCTTTCCTGAGGCCACCAGAGCGGGTCCCTGAGATCCCCGTCGTAACTCGAGAAGACCTGCCGCAACTCGAGAAAATCCAGGAGGTTCTCCGATCCAGGCGAGATGAGGCCCATTTCCGCTGAGGCGTCTCGAGGCTGATCACACCTCACCTCTGGAACTTCGAAAGGGTCCTTCACACCCTTGCTGCAAATCAAGAAGTTCCCCGACCTAGCCGTCTCCACTCGAGAGGAATCACGAGGGTCCCGCCCACATCCAGAGGAGCCCCGTTTCCGCTTCGTAGCTCGAGATGAGGAATCCTTTCCCTGCTTCGTCGGGAAAGAGTTCCCGGCGTTCCCGTCGCATCTCAAGAGGAGGCCCTCTCAACAGGAACGGCGAGAGGAACTCCAGGGTCGTGCCACCATTCCAAGAGCCCCCAGATGTCTCAGTCCATTCCAGAGGAACCTCTTTTCCCTTCACCGGCTCGTCTTTCACGCCGAGGACCGACTCACACCAAGGTGGCACGTGGCACAGCCCTGTGGGAAAGCCTCGTGGGAAAGCCTCGAGGGAAAGCCACAGATCCCTTGATCCACGTGACAGGAAGCGTGACACTACTGCTGCAGCTCGGGAGGAAAGCTCACGTGCATGTCCCCACTCGGGACGCCGCCTGACTCCCCTGGGGACACTCAGAAGCTCCCCAAGATCCATGGCAACACTGGAGAGGAATCCTCAGGTTCCGGCCCCGAATCCACACAAGGACTGAGGCCCCGGCATGGACGGGAGAGGAATCCCGAGAGGTCCCCTAGCAACTCGCATGGGGACTGGCCTTTCCTGAGGCCACCAGAGCGGGTCCCTGAGGTCCCCGTCGTAACTCGAGAAGACCTGCCGCAACTCGAGAAAATCTAGGAGGTTCTCCCCTCCAGGCGAGATGAGGCCCATTTCCGCTGAGGCGTCTCGAGGCTGATCACACCTCACCTCTGGAACTTCGAAAGGGTCCTTCACACCCTTGGTGCAAATCAAGAAGTTCCCCGACATAGCCGTCTCCACTCGAGAGGAATCACGAGGGTCCCGCCCACATCCAGAGGAGCCCCGTTTCCGCCTCGTAGCTCGAGATGAGGGATCCTTTCCCTGCTTCGTCGGGAAAGAGTTCCCGGCGTTCCCGTCGCATCTCAAGAGGAGGCCCTCTCAACAGGAACGGCGAGAGGTACTCCTGGGTCGTGCCACCATTCCAAGAGTCCCCCAGATGTCTCAGTCCATTCCAGAGGAACCTCTTTTCCCTTCACCGGCTCGTCTTTCACGCCGAGGTTCGACTCACACCAGGGTGGCACGTGGCAGAGACCTGTGGGAAAGCCTCGTGGGAAAGCCTCGAGAGACAGCCTCGAGGGAAAGCCACAGATCCCTTGATCCACGTGACAGGAAGCGTGACACTACTGCTGCAGCTCGGGAGGAAAGCGCACGTGCATGCCCCCACTCGAGACGAGGCCTGACTCCCCTGGGGAGACTCAGAAGCACCCCAAGATCCATGGCAACACTGGAGAGGAATCCTCAGGTTCCGGCCCCGACTCCACACAAGGACTGAGGCCCCGGCATGGACGGGAGAGGAATCCCGAGAGGTCCCCTAGCAACTCGCATGGGGAATGGCCTTTCCTGAGGCCACCAGAGCGGGTCCCTGAGGTCCCCGTCGTAACTCGAGAAGACCTGCCGCAACTCGAGAAAATCCAGGAGGTTCTCCCCTCCAGGCGAGATGAGGCCCATTTCCGCTGAGGCGTCTCGAGGCTGATCACACCTCACTTCTGGAACTTCGAAAGGCTCCTTCACACCCTTGGTGCAAATCAAGAAGTTCCCCGACCTAGGCGTCTCCACTCGAGAGGAATCACGAGGGTCCCGCCCACATCCAGAGGAGCCCCGTTTCAGCCTCGTAGCTCGAGATGAGGGATCCTTTCCCTGCTTCGTCGGGAAAGAGTTCCCGGCGTTCCCGTCGCATCTCAAGAGGAGGCCCTCTCAACAGGAACGGAGAGAGGATCTCCAGGGTCGTGCCACCATTCCAAGAGTCCCCCAGATGTCTCAGTCCATTCCAGAGGAACCTCTTTTCCCTTCACTGGCTCGTCTTTCACGCCGAGGACCGACTCACACCAAGGTGGCACGTGGCACAGCACTGTGGGAAAGCCTCGTGGGAAAGCCTCGAGGGAAAGCCACAGATCCCTTGATCCACGTGACAGGAAGCGTGACACTACTGCTGCAGCTCGGGAGGAAAGCTCACGTGCATGTCCCCACTCGAGACGCCGCCTGACTCCCCTGGGGACACTCTGAAGCTCCCCAAGATCCATGGCAACACTGGAGAGGAATCCTCAGGTTCCGGCCCCGAATCCACACAAGGACTGAGGCCCCGGCATGGACGGGAGAGGAATCCCGAGAGGCCCCATATCAACTCGCATGGGGACTGGCCTTTCCTGATGCCACCAGAGCGGGTCCCTGAGGTCCCCGTCGTAACTCGAGAAGACCTGCCGCAACTCGAGAAAATCCAGGAGGTTCTCCCCTACAGGCGAGATGAGCCCCATTTCCGCTGAGGCGTCTCGAGGCTGATCACACCTCACCTCTGGAACTTCGAAAGGCTCCTTCACACCCTTGGTGCAAATCAAGAAGTTCCCCGACATACTCGTCTCCACTCGAGAGGAATCACGAGGGTCCCGCCCACATCCAGAGGAGCCCCGTTTCAGCCTCGTAGCTCGAGATGAGGGATCCTTTCCCTGCTTCGTCGGGAAAGAGTTCCCGGCGTTCCCGTCGCATCTCAAGAGGAGGCCCTCTCAACAGGAACGGCGAGAGGAACTCCAGGGTCGTGCCACCATTCCAAGAGTCCCCCAGATGTCTCAGTCCATTCCAGAGGAACCTCTTTTCCCTTCACCCGCTCGTCTTTCACGCCGAGGATCGACTCACACCAAGGTGGCACGTGGCACAGCCCTGTGGGAAAGCCTCGTGGGAAAGCCTCGAGGGACAGCCTCGAGGGAAAGCCACAGATCCCTTGATCCACGTGACAGGAAGCGTGACACTACTGCTGCAACTCGGGAGGAAAGCGCACGTGCATGTCCCCACTCGAGACGAGGCCTGACTCCCCTGGGGAGACTCAGAAGCACCCCAAGATCCATGGCAACACTGGAGAGGAATCCTCAGGTTCCAGCCCCGACTCCACACAAGGACTGAGGCCCCGGCATGGACGGGAGAGGAATTCCGAGAGGCCCCCTAGCAACTCGCATGGGGACTGGCCTTTCCTGAGGCCACCAGAGCGGGTCCCTGAGGTCCCCGTCGTAACTCGAGAAGACCTGCCGCAACTCGACAAAATCCATAAGGATCTCCCCTCCAGGCGAGATGAGGCCCATTTCTGCTGAGGCGTCTTGAGGCTGATCACATCTCACCTCTGGAACTTCGAAAGGCTCCTTCACACCCTTGGTGCAAATCAAGAAGTTCCCCGACATAGCCGTCTCCACTCGAGAGGAATCACGAGGGTCCCGCCCACATCCAGAGGAGCCCCGTTTCCGCCTCGTAGCTCGAGATGAGGGATCCTTTCCCTGCTTCTTCGGGAAAGAGTTCCCGGCGTTCCCGTCGCATCTCAAGAGGAGGCCCTCTCAACAGGAACGGCGAGAGGAACTCCAGGGTCGTGCCACCATTCCAAGAGTCCCCCAGATGTCTCAGTCCATTCCAGAGGAACCTCTTTTCCCTTCACCGGCTCGTCTTTCACGCCGAGGACCGACTCACACCAAGGTGGCACGTGGCACAGCACTGTGGGAAAGCCTCGTGGGAAAGCCTCGAGGGAAAGCCACAGATCCCTTGATCCACGTGACAGTAAGTGTGACACTACTGCTGCAGCTCGGGAGGAAAGCTCACGTGCATGCCCCCACTCGAGACGCCGCCTGACTCCCCTGGGGACACTCAGAAGCTCCCCAAGATCCATGGCAACACTGGAGAGGAATCCTCAGGTTCCGGCCCCGACTCCACACAAGGACTGAGGCCCCGGCATGGACGGGAGAGGAATCCCGAGAGGCCCCCTATCAACACGCATGGGGACTGGCCTTTCCTGAGGCAACCAGAGCGGGTCCCTGAGGTCCGCGTCGTACCTCGAGAAGACCTGCCGCAACTCGACAAAATCCAGGAGGTTCTCCCCTCCCGCCGAGATGAGGCCCATTTCCGCTGAGGCGTCTCGAGGCTGATCACACCTCACCTCTGGAACTTCGAAAGGCTCCTTCACACCCTTGGTGCAAATCAAGAAGTTCCCCGACATACCCGTCTCCACTCGAGGGGAATCACGAGGGTCCCGCCCACATCCAGAGGAGCCCCGTTTCCGCCTCGTAGCTCGAGATGAGGGATCCTTTCCCTGCTTCGTCGGGAAAGAGTTTCCGGCGTTCCCCTCGCATCTCAAGAGGAGGCCCTCTCAACAGGAACGGCGAGAGGAACTCCAGGGTCGTGCCACCATTCCAAGAGTCCCCCAGATGTTTCAGTCCATTCCAGAGGAAACTCTTTTCCCTTCACCGCCTCGTCTTTCACGCCGAGGATCGACTCACACCCGGGTGGCACGTGGCACAGCCCTATGGGAAAGCCTCGTGGGAAAGCCTCGAGGGACAGCCTCGAGGGAAAGCCACAGATCCCTTGATCCACGTGACAGGAAGCGTGACACTACTGCTGCAGCTCGGGAGGAAAGCGCAGGTGCGTGCCCCCACTCGAGACGAGACCTGAGTCCCCTGGGAAGACTCAGAAGCACCCCAAGATCCATGGCAACACTGGAGAGGAATCCTCAGGTTCCGGCCCCGACTCCACACAAGGACTGAGGCCGCGGCATGGACGGGAGAGGAATCCCGAAAGGTCCCCTAGCACCTCGCATGGGGACTGGCCTTTCCTGAGGCCACCAGAGCGGGTCCCTGAGGTCCCCGTCGTAACTCGAGAAGACCTGCCGCAACTCGAGAAAATCCAGGAGGTTCTCCCCTCCAGGCGAGATGAGGCCCATTTCCTCTGAGGCGTCTCGAGGCTGATCACACCTCACCGCTGGAACTTCGAAAGGGTCCTTCACACCCTTGGTGCAAATCAAGAAGTTCCCCGACCTAGGCGTCTCCACTCGAGAGGAATCACGAGGGTCCCGCCCACATCCAGAGGAGCCCCGTTTCCGCCTCGTAGCTCGAGATGAGGGATCCTTTCCCTGCTTCGTCGGGAAAGAGTCCCCGGCGTTCCCGTCGCATCTCAAGAGGAGGCCCTCTCAACAGGAACGGCGAGAGGAACTCCAGGGTCGTGCCACCATTCCAAGAGTCCCCGAGATGTCTCAGTCCATTCCAGAGGAACCTCTTTTCCCTTCACCGGCTCGTCTTTCACTCCGAGGATCGACTCACACCAAGGTGGCACGTGGCACAGCCCTGTGGGTAAGCCTCGTGGGAAAGCCTCGAGGGACAGCCTCGAGGGAAAGCCACAGATCCCTTGATCCACGTGACAGGAAGCGTGACACTACTGCTGCAGCTCGGGAGGAAAGCGCACGTGCATGCCCCCACTCGAGACGAGGCCTGACTCCCCTGGGGAGACTCAGAAGCACCCCAAGATCCATGGCAACACTGGAGAGCAATCCTCATGTTCCGGCCCCGACTCCACACAAGGACTGAGGCCCCGGCATGGACGGAAGAGGAATCCCGAGCGGTCCCCTAGCAACTCGCATGGGGACTGGCCTTTCCTGAGGCCACCAGAGCGGGTCCCTGAGGTCCCCGTCGTAACTCGAGAAGACCTGCCCCAACTCGAGAAAATCCAGGAGGTTCTCCCCTCCAGGCGAGATGAGGCCCATTTCCGCTGAGGCGTCTCGAGGCTGATAACACCTCACCTCTGGAACTTCGAAAGGGTCCTTCACACCCTTGGTGCAAATCAAGAAGTTCCCCGACCTAGCCGTCTCCACTCGAGAGGAATCACGAGGGTCCCGCCCACATCCAGAGGAGCCCCGTTTCCGCCTCGTAGCTCGAGATGAGGGATCCTTTCCCTGCTTCGTCGGGAAAGAGTCCCCGGCGTTCCCGTCGCATCTCAAGAGGAGGCCCTCTCAACAGGAACGGCGTGAGGAACTCCAGGGTCGTGCCACCATTCCAAGAGTCCCCCAGATGTCTCAGTCCATTCCAGAGGAACCTATTTTCCCTTCACCGGCTCGTCTTTCACTCCGAGGATCGACTCACCCCATGGTGGCACGTGGCACAGCCCTGTGGGTAAGCCTCGTGGGAAAGCCTCGAGGGACAGCCTCGAGGGAAAGCCACAGATCCCTTGATCCACGTGACAGGAAGCGTGACACTACTGCTGCAGCTCGGGAGGAAAGCGCACGTGCATGCCCCCACTCGAGACGAGGCCTGACTCCCCTGGGGAGACTCAGAAGCACCCCAAGATCCATGGCAACACTGGAGAGGAATCCTCAGGTTCCGGCCCCGACTCCACACAAGGACTGAGGCCCCGGCATGGACGGGAGAGGAATCCCGAGAGGTCCCCTAGCAACTCGCATGGGGACTGGCCTTTCCTGAGGCCACCAGAGCGGGTCCCTGAGGTCCCCGTCGTACCTCGAGAAGACCTGCCGCAACTCGAGAAAATCCAGGAGGTTCTCCCCTCCAGGCGAGATGAGGCCCATTTCCTCTGAGGCGTCTCGAGGCTGATCACACCTCACCGCTGGAACTTCGAATGGGTCCTTCACACCCTTGGTGCAAATCAAGAAGTTCCCCGACCTAGGCGTCTCCACTCGAGAGGAATCACGAGGGTCCCGCCCACATCCAGAGGAGCCCCGTTTCCGCCTCGTAGCTCGAGATGAGGGATCCTTTCCCTGCTTCGTCGGGAAAGAGTCCCCGGCGTTCCCGTCGCATCTCAAGAGGAGGCCCTCTCAACAGGAACGGCGAGAGGAACTCCAGGGTCGTGCCACCATTCCAAGAGTCCCCCAGATGTCTCAGTCCATTCCAGAGGAACCACTTTTCCCTTCACCGGCTCGTCTTTCACGCCGAGGATCGACTCACACCAAGGTGGCACATTGCACAGCCCTGTGGGAAAGCCTCGTGGGAAAGCCTCGAGGGACAGCCTCGAGGGAAAGCCACAGATCCCTTGATCCACCTGAAAGGAAGCGTGACACTACTGCTGCAGCTCGGGAGGAAAGCGCACGTGCATGCCCCCACTCGAGACGAGGCCTGACTCACCTGGGGAGACTCAGAAGCACCCCAAGATCCATGGCAACACTGGAGAGGAATCCTCAGGTTCCGGCCCCGACTCCACACAAGGACTGAGGCCCCGGCATGGACAGGAGAGGAATCACGAGAGGTCCCCTAGCAACTCGCATGGGGACTGGCCTTTCCTGAGGCCAACAGAGCGGGTCCATGAGGTCCCCGTCGTAACTCGAGAAGACCTGCCGCAACTCGAGAAAATCCAGGAGGTTCTCCCCTCCAGGCGAGATGAGGCCCATTTCCACTGAGGCGTCTCGAGGCTGATCACACCTCACCTCTGGAACTTCGAAAGGGTCCTTCACACCCTTGGTGCAAATCAAGAAGTTCCCCGACCTAGCCGTCTCCACTCGAGAGGAATCACGAGGGTCCCGCCCACATCCAGAGGAGCCCCGTTTTGGCCTCGTAGCTCGAGATGAGGGATCCTTTCCCTGCTTCGTCGGGAAAGAGTTCCCAGCGTTCCCGTCGCATCTCAAGAGGAGGCCCTCTGAACAGGAACGGCGAGAGGAACTCCAGGGTCGTGCCACCATTCCAAGAGTCCCCGAGATGTCTCAGTCCATTCCAGAGGAACCTCTTTTCCCTTCACCGGCTCGTCTTTCACGCCGAGGATCGACTCACACCAAGGTGGCACGTGGCACAGCCCTGTGGGTAAGCCTCGTGGGAAAGCCTCGAGGGACAGCCTCGAGGGAAAGCCACAGATCCCTTGATCCACGTGACAGGAAGCGTGACACTACTGCTGCAGCTCGGGAGGAAAGCGCACGTGCATGCCCCCACTCGAGACGAGGCCTGACTCCCCTGGGGAGACTCAGAAGCACCCCAAGATCCATGGCAACACTGGAGAGCAATCCTCATGTTCCGGCCCCGACTCCACACAAGGACTGAGGCCCCGGCATGGACGGGAGAGGAATCCCGAGCGGTCCCCTAGCAACTCGCATGGGGACTGGCCTTTCCTGAGGCCACCAGAGCGGGTCCCTGAGGTCCCCGTCGTAACTCGAGAAGACCTGCCGCAACTCGAGAAAATCCAGGAGGTTCTCCCCTCCAGGCGAGATGAGGCCCATTTCCGCTGAGGCGTCTCGAGGCTGATAACACCTCACCTCTGGAACTTCGAAAGGGTCCTTCACACCCTTGGTGCAAATCAAGAAGTTCCCCGACCTAGGCGTCTCCACTCGAGAGGAATCACGAGGGTCCCGCCCACATCCAGAGGAGCCCCGTTTCCGCCTCGTAGCTCGAGATGAGGGATCCTTTCCCTGCTTCGTCGGGAAAGAGTCCCCGGCGTTCCCGTCGCATCTCAAGAGGAGGCCCTCTCAACAGGAACGGCGTGAGGAACTCCAGGGTCGTGCCACCATTCCAAGAGTCCCCCAGATGTCTCAGTCCATTCCAGAGGAACCTCTTTTCCCTTCACCGGCTCGTCTTTCACTCCGAGGATCGACTCACACCATGGTGGCACGTGGCACAGCCCTGTGGGTAAGCCTCGTGGGAAAGCCTCGAGGGACAGCCTCGAGGGAAAGCCACAGATCCCTTGATCCACGTGACAGGAAGCGTGACACTACTACTGCAGCTCGGGAGGAAAGCGCACGTGCAAGCCCCCACTCGAGACGAGGCCTGACTCCCCTGGGGAGACTCAGAAGCACCCCAAGATCCATGGCAACCCTGGACAGCAAACCTCAGGTTCCGGCCCCGACTCCACACAAGGACTGAGGCCCCGGCATGGACGGGAGAGGAATCCCGAGAGGTCCCCTAGCAACTCGCATGGGGACTGGCCTTTCCTGAGGCCACCAGAGCGGGTCCCTGAGGTCCCCGTCGTAACTCGAGAAGACCTGCCGCAACTCGAGAAAATCCAGGAGGTTCTCCCCTCCAGGCGAGATGAGGCCCATTTCCGCTGAGGCGTCTCGAGGCTGATCACACCTCCCCTCTGGAACTTCGAAAGGGTCCTTCACACCCTTGGTGCAAATCAAGAAGTTCCCCGACCTAGGCGTCTCCACTCGAGAGGAATCACGAGGGTCCCGCCCACATCCAGAGGAGCCCCGTTTCCGCCTCGTAGCTCGAGATGAGGGATCCTTTCCCTGCTTCGTCGGGAAAGAGTTCCCGGCGTTCCCGTCGCATCTCAAGAGGAGGCCCTCTCAACAGGAACGGCGAGAGGAACTCCAGGGTCGTGCCACCATTCCAAGAGTCCCCCAGATGTCTCAGTCCATTCCAGAGGAACCTCTTTTCCCTTCACCGGCTCGTCTTTCACGCCGAGGATCGACTCACGCCAAGGTGGCACGTGGCACAGCCCTGTGGGAAAGCCTCGTGGGAAAGCCTCGAGGGACAGCCTCGAGGGAAAGCCACAGATCCCTTGATCCACGTGACAGGAAGCGTGACACTACTGCTGCAGCTCGGGAGGAAAGCGCACGTGCATGCCCCCACTCGAGACGAGGCCTGACTCCCCTGGGGAGACTCAGAAGCACCCCAAGATCCATGGCAACACTGGAGAGGAATCCTCAGGTTCCGGCCCTGACTCCACACAAGGACTGAGGCCCCGGCATGGACGGGAGAGGAATCCCGAGAGGTCCCCTAGCAACTCGCATGGGGACTGGCCTTTGCTGAGGCCACCAGAGCGGGTCCCTGAGGTCCCCGTCGTACCTCGAGAAGACCTGCCGCAACTCGAGAAAATCCAGGAGGTTCTCCCCTCCAGGCGAGATGAGGCCCATTTCCTCTGAGGCGTCTCGAGGCTGATCACACCTCACCGCTGGAACTTCGAATGGGTCCTTCACACCCTTGGTGCAAATCAAGAAGTTCCCCGACCTAGGCGTCTCCACTCGAGAGGAATCACGAGGGTCCCGCCCACATCCAGAGGAGCCCCGTTTCCGCCTCGTAGCTCGAGATGAGGGATCCTTTCCCTGCTTCGTCGGGAAAGAGTCCCCAGCGTTCCCGTCGCATCTCAAGAGGAGGCCCTCTCAACAGGAACGGCGAGAGGAACTCCAGGGTCGTGCCACCATTCCAAGAGTCCCCCAGATGTCTCAGTCCATTCCAGAGGAACCACTTTTCCCTTCACCGGCTCGTCTTTCACGCCGAGGATCGACTCACACCAAGGTGGCACGTGGCACAGCCCTGTGGGAAAGCCTCGTGGGAAAGCCTCGAGGGACAGCCTCGAGGGAAAGCCACAGATCCCTTGATCCACATGACAGGAAGCGTGACACTACTGCTGCAGCTCGGGAGGAAAGCGCACGTGCATGCCCCCACTCGAGACGAGGCCTGACTCACCTGGGGAGACTCAGAAGCACCCCAAGATCCATGGCAACACTGGAGAGGAATCCTCAGGTTCCGGCCCCGACTCCACACAAGGACTGAGGCCCCGGCATGGACAGGAGAGGAATCACGAGAGGTCCCCTAGCAACTCGCATGGGGACTGGCCTTTCCTGAGGCCAACAGAGCGGGTCCATGAGGTCCCCGTCGTAACTCGAGAAGACCTGCCGCAACTCGAGAAAATCCAGGAGGTTCTCCCCTCCAGGCGAGATGAGGCCCATTTCCGCTGAGGCGTCTCGAGGCTGATCACACCTCACCTCTGGAACTTCGAAAGGCTCCTTCACACCCTTGGTGCAAATCAAGAAGTTCCCCGACCTAGCCGTCTCCACTCGAGAGGAATCACGAGGGTCCCGCCCACATCCAGAGGAGCCCCGTTTCGGCCTCGTAGCTCGAGATGAGGGATCCTTTCCCTGCTTCGTCGGGAAAGAGTTCCCGGCGTTCCCGTCGCATCTCAAGAGGAGGCCCTCTGAACAGGAACGGCGAGAGGAACTCCAGGGTCGTGCCACCATTCCAAGAGTCCCCCAGATGTCTCAGTCCATTCCAGAGGAACCTCTTTTCCCTTCACCGGCTCGTCTTTCACGCCGAGGATCGACTCACACCAAGGTGGCACGTGGCACAGCCCTGTGGGAAAGCCTCGTGGGAAAGCCTCGAGGGACAGCCTCGAGGGAAAGCCACAGATCCCTTGATCCACGTGACAGGAAGCGTGACACTACTGCTGCAGCTCGGGAGGAAAGCGCACGTGCATGCCCCCACTCGAGACGAGGCCTGACTCCCCTGGGGAGACTCAGAAGCACCCCAAGATCCATGGCAACACTGGAGAGGAATCCTCAGGTTCCGGCCCCGACTCCACACAAGGACTGAGGCCCCGGCATGGACAGGAGAGGAATCCCGAGAGGTCCCCTAGCAACTCGCATGGGGACTGGCCTTTCCTGAGGCCACCAGAGCGGGTCCCTGAGGTCCCCGTCGTAACTCGAGAAGACCTGCCGCAACTCGAGAAAATCCAGGAGGTTCTCCCCTCCAGGCGAGATGAGGCCCATTTCCACTGAGGCGTCTCGAGGCTGATCACACCTCACCTCTGGAACTTCGAAAGGCTCCTTCACACCCTTGGTGCAAATCAAGAAGTTCCCCGACCTAGCCGTCTCCACTCGAGATTAATCACGAGGGTCCCGCCCACATCCAGAGGAGCCCCGTTTCCGCCTCGTAGCTCGAGATGAGGGATCCTTTCCCTGCTTCGTCGGGAAAGAGTTCCCGGCGTTCCCGTCGCATCTCAAGAGGAGGCCCTCTGAACAGGAACGGCGAGAGGAACTCCAGGGTCGTGCCACCATTCCAAGAGTCCCCCAGA
The DNA here is from genome assembly GCF_023091745.1 of Budorcas taxicolor. Lineage (NCBI taxonomy): Eukaryota > Metazoa > Chordata > Mammalia > Artiodactyla > Bovidae > Budorcas > Budorcas taxicolor. The sequence goes on along the minus strand of NC_068927.1, from coordinate 583,564 downwards.
TGTCTCAGTCCATTCCAGAGGAACCTCTTTTCCCTTCACCGGCTCGTCTTTCACGCCGAGGATCGACTCACGCCAAGGTGGCACGTGGCACAGCCCTGTGGGAAAGCCTCGTGGGAAAGCCTCGAGGGACAGCCTCGAGGGAAAGCCACAGATCCCTTGATCCACGTGACAGGAAGCGTGACACTACTGCTGCAGCTCGGGAGGAAAGCGCACGTGCATGCCCCCACTCGAGACGAGGCCTGACTCCCCTGGGGAGACTCAGAAGCACCCCAAGATCCATGGCAACACTGGAGAGGAATCCTCAGGTTCCGGCCCCGACTCCACACAAGGACTGAGGCCCCGGCATGGACGGGAGAGGAATCCTGAGACGTCCCCTAGCAACTCGCGTGGGGACTGGCCTTTCCTGAGGCCACCAGAGCGGGTCCCTGAGGTCCCCGTCGTACCTCGAGAAGACCAGCCGCAACTCGAGAAAATCCAGGAGGTTCTCCCCTCCAGGCGAGATGAGGCCCATTTCCGCTGAGGCGTCTCGAGGCTGATCACACCTCACCTCTGGAACTTCGAAAGGCTCCTTCACACCCTTGGTGCAAATCAAGAAGTTCCCCGACATACCCGTCTCCACTCGAGAGGAATCACGAGGGTCCCGCCCACATCCAGAGGAGCCCCGTTTCTGCCTCGTAGCTCGAGATGAGGGATCCTTTCCCTGCTTCGTCGGGAAAGAGTTCCCGGCGTTCCCGTCGCATCTCAAGAGGAGGCCCTCTCAACAGGAACGGCGAGAGGAACTCCAGGGTCGTGCCACCATTCCAAGAGTCCCCCAGATGTCTCAGTCCATTCCAGAGGAACCTCTTTTCCCTTCACCGGCTCGTCTTTCACGCCGAGGATCGACTCACGCCAAGGTGGCACGTGGCACAGCCCTGTGGGCAAGCCTCGTGGGAAAGCCTCGAGGGACAGCCTCGAGGGAAAGCCACAGATCCCTTGATCCACGTGACAGGAAGCGTGACACTACTGCTGCAGCTCGGGAGGAAAGCGCACGTGCATGCCCCCACTCGAGACGAGGCCTGACTCCCCTGGGGAGACTCAGAAGCACCCCAAGATCCATGGCAACACTGGAGAGGAATCCTCAGGTTCCGGCCCCGACTCCACACAAGGACTGAGGCCCCGGCATGGACAGGAGAGGAATCCCGAGAGGTCCCCTAGCAACTCGCATGGGAACTGGCCTTTCCTGAGGCCACCAGAGCGGGTCCCTGAGGTCCCCGTCGTACCTCGAGAAGACCTGCCGCAACTCGAGAAAATCCAGGAGGTTCTCCCCTCCAGGCGAGATGAGGCCCATTTCCTCTGAGGCGTCTCGAGGCTGATCACACCTCACCGCTGGAACTTCGAAAGGGTCCTTCACACCCTTGGTGCAAATCAAGAAGTTCCCCGACCTAGCCGTCTCCACTCGAGAGGAATCACGAGGGTCCCGCCCACATCCAGAGGAGCCCCGTTTCCGCCTCGTAGCTCGAGATGAGGGATCCTTTCCCTGCTTCGTCGGGAAAGAGTCCCCGGCGTTCCCGTCGCATCTCAAGAGGAGGCCCTCTCAACAGGAACGGCGAGAGGAACTCCAGGGTCGTGCCACCATTCCAAGAGTCCCCCAGATGTCTCAGTCCATTCCAGAGGAACCTCTTTTCCCTTCACCGGCTCGTCTTTCACGCCGAGGATCGACTCACACCAAGGTGGCATGTGGCACAGCCCTGTGGGAAAGCCTCGTGGGAAAGCCTCGAGGGACAGCCTCGAGGGAAAGCCACAGATCCCTTGATCCACGTGACAGGAAGCGTGACACTCCTGCTGCAGCTCGGGAGGAAAGCGCACGTGCATGCCCACACTCGAGACGAGGCCTGACTCCCCTGGGGAGACTCAGAAGCACCCCAAGATCCATGGCAACACTGGAGAGGAATCCTCAGGTTCCGGCCCCGACTCCACACAAGGACTGAGGCCCCGGCATGGACAGGAGAGGAATCCCGAGAGGTCCCCTAGCAACTCGCATGGGGACTGGCCTTTCCTGAGGCCACAAGAGCGGGTCCCTGAGGTCCCCGTCGTAACTCGAGAAGACCTGCCGCAAGTCGAGAAAATCCAGGAGGTTCTCCCCTCCAGGCGAGATGAGGCCCATTTCCACTGAGTCGTCTCGAGGCTGATCACACCTCACCTCTGGAACTTCGAAAGGCTCCTTCACACCCTTGGTGCAAATCAAGAAGTTCCCCGACCTAGCCGTCTCCACTCGAGAGGAATCACGAGGGTCCCGCCCACATCCAGAGGAGCCCCGTTTCCGCCTCGTAGCTCGAGATGAGGGATCCTTTCCCTGCTTCGTCGGGAAAGAGTTCCCGGCGTTCCCGTCGCATCTCAAGAGGAGGCCCTCTCAACAGGAACGGCGAGAGGAACTCCAGGGTCGTGCCACCATTCCAAGAGTCCCCCAGATGTCTCAGTCCATTCCAGAGGAACCTCTTTTCCCTTCACCGGCTCGTCTTTCACGCCGAGGATCGACTCACGCCAAGGTGGCACGTGGCACAGCCCTGTGGGAAAGCCTAGTGGGAAAGCCTCGAGGGACAGCCTCGAGGGAAAGCCACAGATCCCTTGATCCACGTGACAGGAAGCGTGACACTACTGCTGCAGCTCGGGAGGAAAGCACACGTGCATGCCCCCACTCGAGACGAGGCCTGACTCCCCTGGGGAGACTCAGAAGCACCCCAAGATCCATGGCAACACTGGAGAGGAATCCTCAGGTTCCGGCCCCGACTCCACACAAGGACTGAGGCCCCGGCATGGACGGGAGAGGAATCCCGAGAGGTCCCCTAGCAACTCGCATGGGGACTGGCCTTTCCTGAGGCCACCAGAGCGGGTCCCTGAGGTCCCCGTCGTACCTCGAGAAGACCTGCCGCAACTCGAGAAAATCCAGGAGGTTCTCCCCTCCAGGCGAGATGAGGCCCATTTCCTCTGAGGCGTCTCGAGGCTGATCACACCTCACCGCTGGAACTTCGAAAGGGTCCTTCACACCCTTGGTGCAAATCAAGAAGTTCCCCGACCTAGGCGTCTCCACTCGAGAGGAATCACGAGGGTCCCGCCCACATCCAGAGGAGCCCCGTTTCCGCCTCGTAGCTCGAGATGAGGGATCCTTTCCCTGCTTCGTCGGGAAAGAGTCCCCGGCGTTCCCGTCGCATCTCAAGAGGAGGCCCTCTCAACAGGAACGGCGAGAGGAACTCCAGGGTCGTGCCACCATTCCAAGAGTCCCCCAGATGTCTCAGTCCATTCCAGAGGAACCTCTTTTCCCTTCACCGGCTCGTCTTTCACGCCGAGGATCGACTCACACCAAGGTGGCACGTGGCACAGCCCTGTGGGAAAGCCTCGTGGGAAAGCCTCGAGGGACAGCCTCGAGGGAAAGCCACAGATCCCTTGATCCACGTGACAGGAAGCGTGACACTACTGCTGCAGCTCGGGAGGAAAGCGCACGTGCATGCCCCCACTCAAGACGAGGCCTGACTCCCCTGGGGAGACTCAGAAGCACCCCAAGATCCATGGCAACACTGGAGAGGAATCCTCAGGTTCCGGCCCCGACTCCACACAAGGACTGAGGCCCCGGCATGGACAGGAGAGGAATCCCGAGAGGTCCCCTAGCAACTCGCATGGGGACTGGCCTTTCCTGAGGCCACCAGAGCGGGTCCCTGAGGTCCCCGTCGTACCTCGAGAAGACCTGCCGCAACTCGAGAAAATCCAGGAGGTTCTCCCCTCCAGGCGAGATGAGGCCCATTTCCACTGAGTCGTCTCGAGGCTGATCACACCTCACCTCTGGAACTTCGAAAGGCTCCTTCACACCCTTGGTGCAAATCAAGAAGTTCCCCGACCTAGCCGTCTCCACTCGAGAGGAATCACGAGTGTCCCGCCCACATCCAGAGGAGCCCCGTTTCCGCCTCGTAGCTCGAGATGAGGGATCCTTTCCCTGCTTCGTCGGGAAAGAGTTCCCGGCGTTCCCGTCGCATCTCAAGAGGAGGCCCTCTCAACAGGAACGGCGAGAGGAACTCCAGGGTCGTGCCACCATTCCAAGAGTCCCCCAGATGTCTCAGTCCATTCCAGAGGAACCTCTTTTCCCTTCACCGGCTCGTCTTTCACGCCGAGGATCGACTCACGCCAAGGTGGCACGTGGCACAGCCCTGTGGGAAAGCCTCGTGGGAAAGCCTCGAGGGACAGCCTCGAGGGAAAGCCACAGATCCCTTGATCCACGTGACAGGAAGCGTGACACTACTGCTGCAGCTCGGGAGGAAAGCGCACGTGCATGCCCCCACTCGAGACGAGGCCTGACTCCCCTGGGGAGACTCAGAAGCACCCCAAGATCCATGGCAACACTGGAGAGGAATCCTCAGGTTCCGGCCCCGACTCCACACAAGGACTGAGGCCCCGGCATGGACGGGAGAGGAATCCCGAGAGGTCCCCTAGCAACTCGCATGGGGACTGGCCTTTCCTGAGGCCACCAGAGCGGGTACCTGAGGTCCCCGTCGTACCTCGAGAAGACCTGCCGCAACTCGAGAAAATCCAGGAGGTTCTCCCCTCCAGGCGAGATGAGGCCCATTTCCTCTGAGGCGTCTCGAGGCTGATCACACCTCACCGCTGGAACTTCGAAAGGGTCCTTCACACCCTTGGTGCAAATCAAGAAGTTCCCCGACCTAGGCGTCTCCACTCGAGAGGAATCACGAGGGTCCCGCCCACATCCAGAGGAGCCCCGTTTCCGCCTCGTAGCTCGAGATGAGGGATCCTTTCCCTGCTTCGTCGGGAAAGAGTCCCCGGCGTTCCCGTCGCATCTCAAGAGGAGGCCCTCTCAACAGGAACGGCGAGAGGAACTCCAGGGTCGTGCCACCATTCCAAGAGTCCCCCAGATGTCTCAGTCCATTCCAGAGGAACCTCTTTTCCCTTCACCGGCTCGTCTTTCACGCCGAGGATCGACTCACGCCAAGGTGGCACGTGGCACAGCCATGTGGGAAAGCCTCGTGGGAAAGCCTCGAGGGACAGCCTCGAGGGAATGCCACAGATCCCTTGATCCACGTGACAGGAAGCGTGACACTACTGCTGCAGCTCGGGAGGAAAGCGCACGTACATGCCCCCACTCGAGACGAGGCCTGACTCCCCTGGGGAGACTCAGAAGCACCCCAAGATCCATGGCAACACTGGAGAGGAATCCTCAGGTTCCGGCCCCGACTCCACACAAGGACTGAGGCCCCGGCATGGACGGGAGAGGAATCCCGAGAGGTCCCCAAGCAACACGCATGGGGACTGACCTTTCCGGAGGCCACCAGAGCGGGTCCCTGAGGTCCCCGTCGTAACTCGAGAAGACCAGCCGCAACTCGAGAAAATCCAGGAGGTTCTCCCCTCCAGGCGAGATGAGGCCCATTTCAGCTGAGGCGTCTCGAGGCTGATCACACCTCACCTCTGGAACTTCGAAAGGCTCCTTCACACCCTTGGTGCAAATCAAGAAGTTCCCCGACATACCCGTCTCCACTCGAGAGGAATCACGAGGGTCCCGCCCACATCCAGAGGAGCCCCGTTTCCGCCTCGTAGCTCGAGATGAGGGATCCTTTCCCTGCTTCGTCGGGAAAGAGTTCCCGGCGTTCCCGTTGCATCTCAAGAGGAGGCCCTCTCAACAGGAACGGCGAGAGGAACTCCAGGGTCGTGCCACCATTCCAAGAGTCCCCCAGATGTCTCAGTCCATTCCAGAGGAACCTCTTTTCCCTTCACCGGCTCGTCTTTCACGCCGAGGATCGACTCACGCCAAGGTGGCACGTGGCACAGCCATGTGGGAAAGCCTCGTGGGAAAGCCTCGAGGGACAGCCTCGAGGGAATGCCACAGATCCCTTGATCCACGTGACAGGAAGCGTGACACTACTGCTGCAGCTCGGGAGGAAAGCGCACGTACATGCCCCCACTCGAGACGAGGCCTGACTCCCCTGGGGAGACTCAGAAGCACCCCAAGATCCATGGCAACACTGGAGAGGAATCCTCAGGTTCCGGCCCCGACTCCACACAAGGACTGAGGCCCCGGCATGGACGGGAGAGGAATCCCGAGAGTTCCCCTAGCAACTCGCATGGGGACTGGCCTTTCCTGAGGCCACCAGAGCGGGTCCCTGAGGTCCCCGTCGTACCTCGAGAAGACCTGCCGCAACTCGAGAAAATCCAGGAGGTTCTCCCCTCCAGGCGAGATGAGGCCCATTTCCTCTGAGGCGTCTCGAGGCTGATCACACCTCACCGCTGGAACTTCGAAAGGGTCCTTCACACCCTTGGTGCAAATCAAGAAGTTCCCCGACCTAGGCGTCTCCACTCGAGAGGAATCACGAGGGTCCCGCCCACATCCAGAGGAGCCCCGTTTCCGCCTCGTAGCTCGAGATGAGGGATCCTTTCCCTGCTTCGTCGGGAAAGAGTCCCCGGCGTTCCCGTCGCATCTCAAGAGGAGGCCCTCTCAACAGGAACGGCGAGAGGAACTCCAGGGTCGTGCCACCATTCCAAGAGTCCCCCAGATGTCTCAGTCCATTCCAGAGGAACCTCTTTTCCCTTCACCGGCTCGTCTTTCACGCCGAGGATCGACTCACACCAAGGTGGCACGTGGCACAGCCCTGTGGGAAAGCCTCGTGGGAAAGCCTCGAGGGACAGCCTCGAGGGAAAGCCACAGATCCCTTGATCCACGTGACAGGAAGCGTGACACTACTGCTGCAGCTCGGGAGGAAAGCGCACGTGCATGCCCCCACTCGAGACGAGGCCTGACTCCCCTGGGGAGACTCAGAAGCACCCCAAGATCCATGGCAACACTGGAGAGGAATCCTCAGGTTCCGGCCCCGACTCCACACAAGGACTGAGGCCCCGGCATGGACAGGGGAGGAATCCCGAGAGGTCCCCTAGCAACTCGCATGGGAACTGGCCTTTCCTGAGGCCACCAGAGCGGGTCCCTGAGGTCCCCGTCGTAACTCGAGAAGACCTGCCGCAACTCGAGAAAATCCAGGAGGTTCTCCCCTCCAGGCGAGATGAGGCCCATTTCCACTGAGGCGTCTCGAGGCTGATCACACCTCACCTCTGGAACTTCGAAAGGCTCCTTCACACCCTTGGTGCAAATCAAGAAGTTCCCCGACCTAGCCGTCTCCACTCGAGAGGAATCACGAGGGTCCCGCCCACATCCAGAGGAGCCCCGTTTCCGCCTCGTAGCTCGAGATGAGGGATCCTTTCCCTGCTTCGTCGGGAAAGAGTTCCCGGCGTTCCCGTCGCATCTCAAGAGGAGGCCCTCTCAACAGGAACGGCGAGAGGAACTCCAGGGTCGTGCCACCATTCCAAGAGTCCCCCAGATGTCTCAGTCCATTCCAGAGGAACCTCTTTTCCCTTCACCGGCTCGTCTTTCACGCCGAGGATCGACTCACGCCAAGGTGGCACGTGGCACAGCCCTGTGGGAAAGCCTCGTGGGAAAGCCTCGAGGGACAGCCTCGAGGGAAAGCCACAGATCCCTTGATCCACGTGACAGGAAGCGTGACACTACTGCTGCAGCTCGGGAGGAAAGCGCACGTGCATGCCCCCACTCGAGACGAGGCCTGACTTCCCTGGGGAGACTCAGAAGCACCCCAAGATCCATGGCAACACTGGAGAGGAATCCTCAGGTTCCGGCCCCGACTCCACACAAGGACTGAGGCCCCGGCATGGACGGGAGAGGAATCCCGAGAGGTCCCCTAGCAACTCGCATGGGGACTGGCCTTTCCTGAGGCCACCAGAGCGGGTCCCTGAGGTCCCCGTCGTACCTCGAGAAGACCTGCCGCAACTCGAGAAAATCCAGGAGGTTCTCCCCTCCAGGCGAGATGAGGCCCATTTCCTCTGAGGCGTCTCGAGGCTGATCACACCTCACCGCTGGAACTTCGAAAGGGTCCTTCACACCCTTGGTGCAAATCAAGAAGTTCCCCGACCTAGGCGTCTCCACTCGAGAGGAATCACGAGGGTCCCGCCCACATCCAGAGGAGCCCCGTTTCCGCCTCGTAGCTCGAGATGAGGGATCCTTTCCCTGCTTCGTCGGGAAAGAGTCCCCGGCGTTCCCGTCGCATCTCAAGAGGAGGCCCTCTCAACAGGAACGGCGAGAGGAACTCCAGGGTCGTGCCACCATTCCAAGAGTCCCCCAGATGTCTCAGTCCATTCCAGAGGAACCTCTTTTCCCTTCACCGGCTCGTCTTTCACGCCGAGGATCGACTCACACCAAGGTGGCACGTGGCACAGCCCTGTGGGAAAGCCTCGTGGGAAAGCCTCGAGGGACAGCCTCGAGGGAAAGCCACAGATCCCTTGATCCACGTGACAGGAAGCGTGACACTACTGCTGCAGCTCGGGAGGAAAGCGCACGTGCATGCCCCCACTCGAGACGAGGCCTGACTCCCCTGGGGAGACTCAGAAGCACCCCAAGATCCATGGCAACACTGGAGAGGAATCCTCAGGTTCCGGCCCCGACTCCACACAAGGACTGAGGCCCCGGCATGGACAGGAGAGGAATCCCGAGAGGTCCCCTAGCAACTCGCATGGGGACTGGCCTTTCCTGAGGCCACCAGAGCGGGTCCCTGAGGTCCCCGTCGTAACTCGAGAAGACCTGCCGCAACTCGAGAAAATCCAGGAGGTTCTCCCCTCCAGGCGAGATGAGGCCCATTTCCACTGAGTCGTCTCGAGGCTGATCACACCTCACCTCTGGAACTTCGAAAGGCTCCTTCACACCCTTGGTGCAAATCAAGAAGTTCCCCGACCTAGCCGTCTCCACTCGAGAGGAATCACGAGGGTCCCGCCCACATCCAGAGGAGCCCCGTTTCCGCCTCGTAGCTCGAGATGAGGGATCCTTTCCCTGCTTCGTCGGGAAAGAGTTCCCGGCGTTCCCGTCGCATCTCAAGAGGAGGCCCTCTCAACAGGAACGGCGAGAGGAACTCCAGGGTCGTGCCACCATTCCAAGAGTCCCCCAGATGTCTCAGTCCATTCCAGAGGAACCTCTTTTCCCTTCACCGGCTCGTCTTTCACGCCGAGGATCGACTCACGCCAAGGTGGCACGTGGCACAGCCCTGTGGGAAAGCCTCGTGGGAAAGCCTCGAGGGACAGCCTCGAGGGAAAGCCACAGATCCCTTGATCCACGTGACAGGAAGCGTGACACTACTGCTGCAGCTCGGGAGGAAAGCGCACGTGCATGCCCCCACTCGAGACGAGGCCTGACTCCCCTGGGGAGACTCAGAAGCACCCCAAGATCCATGGCAACACTGGAGAGAAATCCTCAGGTTCCGGCCCCGACTCCACACAAGGACTGAGGCCCCGGCATGGACGGGAGAGGAATCCCGAGAGGTCCCCTAGCAACTCGCATGGGGACTGGCCTTTCCTGAGGCCACCAGAGCGGGTCCCTGAGGTCCCCGTCGTACCTCGAGAAGACCTGCCGCAACTCGAGAAAATCCAGGAGGTTCTCCCCTCCAGGCGAGATGAGGCCCATTTCCGCTGAGGCGTCTCGAGGCTGATCACACCTCACCGCTGGAACTTCGAAAGGGTCCTTCACACCCTTGGTGCAAATCAAGAAGTTCCCCGACCTAGGCGTCTCCACTCGAGAGGAATCACGAGGGTCCCGCCCACATCCAGAGGAGCCCCGTTTCCGCCTCGTAGCTCGAGATGAGGGATCCTTTCCCTGCTTCGTCGGGAAAGAGTCCCCGGTGTTCCCGTCGCATCTCAAGAGGAGGCCCTCTCAACAGGAACGGCGAGAGGAACTCCAGGGTCGTGCCACCATTCCAAGAGTCCCCCAGATGTCTCAGTCCATTCCAGAGGAACCTCTTTTCCCTTCACCGGCTCGTCTTTCACGCCGAGGATCGACTCACACCAAGGTGGCACGTGGCACAGCCCTGTGGGAAAGCCTCGTGGGAAAGCCTCGAGGGACAGCCTCGAGGGAAAGCCACAGATCCCTTGATCCACGTGACAGGAAGCGTGACACTACTGCTGCAGCTCGGGAGGAAAGCACACGTGCATGCCCCCACTCGAGACGAGGCCTTACTCCCCTGGGGAGACTCAGAAGCACCCCAAGATCCATGGCAACACTGGAGAGGAATCCTCAGGTTCCGGCCCCGACTCCACACAAGGACTGAGGCCCCGGCATGGACGGGAGAGGAATCCCGAGAGGTCCCCTAGCAACTCGCATGGGGACTGTCCTTTCCTGAGGCCACCAGAGCGGGTCCCTGAGGTCCCCGTCGTACCTCGAGAAGACCTGCCGCAACTCGAGAAAATCCAGGAGGTTCTCCCCTCCAGGCGAGATGAGGCCCATTTCCTCTGAGGCGTCTCGAGGCTGATCACACCTCACCTCTGGAACTTCGAAAGGCTCCTTCACACCCTTGGTGCAAATCAAGAAGTTCCCCGACATACCCGTCTCCACTCGAGAGGAATCACGAGGGTCCCGCCCACATCCAGAGGAGCCCCGTTTCCGCCTCGTAGCTCGAGATGAGGGATCCTTTCCCTGCTTCGACGGGAAAGAGTTCCCGGCGTTCCCGTCGCATCTCAAGAGGAGGCCCTCTCAACAGGAACGGCGAGAGGAACTCCAGGGTCGTGCCACCATTCCAAGAGTCCCCCAGATGTCTCAGTCCATTCCAGAGGAACCTCTTTTCCCTTCACCGGCTCGTCTTTCACGCCGAGGATCGACTCACGCCAAGGTGGCACGTGGCACAGCCCTGTGGGAAAGCCTCGTGGGAAAGCCTCGAGGGACAGCCTCGAGGGAAAGCCACAGATCCCTTGATCCACGTGACAGGAAGCGTGACACTACTGCTGCAGCTCGGGAGGAAAGCGCACGTGCATGCCCCCACTCGAGACGAGGCCTGACTCCCCTGGGGAGACTCAGAAGCACCCCAAGATCCATGGCAACACTGGAGAGGAATCCTCAGGTTCCGGCCCCGACTCCACACAAGGACTGAGGCCCCGGCATGGACGGGAGAGGAATCCCGAGAGGTCCCCTAGCAACTCGCATGGGGACTGGCCTTTCCTGAGGCCACCAGAGCGGGTCCCTGAGGTCCCCGTCGTACCTCGAGAAGACCTGCCGCAACTCGAGAAAATCCAGGAGGTTCTCCCCTCCAGGCGAGATGAGGCCCATTTCCTCTGAGGCGTCTCGAGGCTGATCACACCTCACCGCTGGAACTTCGAAAGGGTCCTTCACACCCTTGGTGCAAATCAAGAAGTTCCCCGACCTAGGCGTCTCCACTCGAGAGGAATCACGAGGGTCCCGCCCACATCCAGAGGAGCCCCGTTTCCGCCTCGTAGCTCGAGATGAGGGATCCTTTCCCTGCTTCGTCGGGAAAGAGTCCCCGGCGTTCCCGTCGCATCTCAAGAGGAGGCCCTCTCAACAGGAACGGCGAGAGGAACTCCAGGGTCGTGCCACCATTCCAAGAGTCCCCCAGATGTCTCAGTCCATTCCAGAGGAACCTCTTTTCCCTTCACCGGCTCGTCTTTCACGCCGAGGATCGACTCACACCAAGGTGGCACGTGGCACAGCCCTGTGGGAAAGCCTCGTGGGAAAGCCTCGAGGGACAGCCTCGAGGGAAAGCCACAGATCCCTTGATCCACGTGACAGGAAGCGTGACACTACTGCTGCAGCTCGGGAGGAAAGCGCACGTGCATGCCCCCACTCGAGACGAGGCCTGACTCCCCTGGGGAGACTCAGAAGCACCCCAAGATCCATGGCAACACTGGAGAGGAATCCTCAGGTTCCGGCCCCGACTCCACACAAGGACTGAGGCCCCGGCATGGACAGGGGAGGAATCCCGAGAGGTCCCCTAGCAACTCGCATGGGAACTGGCCTTTCCTGAGGCCACCAGAGCGGGTCCCTGAGGTCCCCGTCGTAACTCGAGAAGACCTGCCGCAATTCGAGAAAATCCAGGAGGTTCTCCCCTCCAGGCGAGATGAGGCCCATTTCCACTGAGGCGTCTCGAGGCTGATCACACCTCACCTCTGGAACTTCGAAAGGCTCCTTCACACCCTTGGTGCAAATCAAGAAGTTCCCCGACCTAGCCGTCTCCACTCGAGAGGAATCACGAGGGTCCCGCCCACATCCAGAGGAGCCCCGTTTCCGCCTCGTAGCTCGAGATGAGGGATCCTTTCCCTGCTTCGTCGGGAAAGAGTTCCCGGCGTTCCCGTCGCATCTCAAGAGGAGGCCCTCTCAACAGGAACGGCGAGAGGAACTCCAGGGTCGTGCCACCATTCCAAGAGTCCCCCAGATGTCTCAGTCCATTCCAGAGGAACCTCTTTTCCCTTCACCGGCTCGTCTTTCACGCCGAGGATCGACTCACGCCAAGGTGGCACGTGGCACAGCCCTGTGGGAAAGCCTCGTGGGAAAGCCTCGAGGGACAGCCTCGAGGGAAAGCCACAGATCCCTTGATCCACGTGACAGGAAGCGTGACACTACTGCTGCAGCTCGGGAGGAAAGCGCACGTGCATGCCCCCACTCGAGACGAGGCCTGACTCCCCTGGGGAGACTCAGAAGCACCCCAAGATCCATGGCAACACTGGAGAGGAATCCTCAGGTTCCGGCCCCGACTCCACACAAGGACTGAGGCCCCGGCATGGACGGGAGAGGAATCCCGAGAGGTCCCCTAGCAACTCGCATGGGGACTGGCCTTTCCTGAGGCCACCAGAGCGGGTCCCTGAGGTCCCCGTCGTACCTCGAGAAGACCTGCCGCAACTCGAGAAAATCCAGGAGGTTCTCCCCTCCAGGCGAGATGAGGCCCATTTCCTCTGAGGCGTCTCGAGGCTGATCACACCTCACCGCTGGAACTTCGAAAGGGTCCTTCACACCCTTGGTGCAAATCAAGAAGTTCCCCGACCTAGGCGTCTCCACTCGAGAGGAATCACGAGGGTCCCGCCCACATCCAGAGGAGCCCCGTTTCCGCCTCGTAGCTCGAGATGAGGGATCCTTTCCCTGCTTCGTCGGGAAAGAGTCCCCGGCGTTCCCGTCGCATCTCAAGAGGAGGCCCTCTCAACAGGAACGGCGAGAGGAACTCCAGGGTCGTGCCACCATTCCAAGAGTCCCCCAGATGTCTCAGTCCATTCCAGAGGAACCTCTTTTCCCTTCACCGGCTCGTCTTTCACGCCGAGGATCGACTCACACCAAGGTGGCACGTGGCACAGCCCTGTGGGAAAGCCTCGTGGGAAAGCCTCGAGGGACAGCCTCGAGGGAAAGCCACAGATCCCTTGATCCACGTGACAGGAAGCGTGACACTACTGCTGCAGCTCGGGAGGAAAGCGCACGTGCATGCCCCCACTCGAGACGAGGCCTGACTCCCCTGGGGAGACTCAGAAGCACCCCAAGATCCATGGCAACACTGGAGAGGAATCCTCAGGTTCCGGCCCCGACTCCACACAAGGACTGAGGCCCCGGCATGGACAGGAGAGGAATCCCGAGAGGTCCCCTAGCAACTCGCATGGGGACTGGCCTTTCCTGAGGCCACCAGAGCGGGTCCCTGAGGTCCCCGTCGTAACTCGAGAAGACCTGCCGCAACTCGAGAAAATCCAGGAGGTTCTCCCCTCCAGGCGAGATGAGGCCCATTTCCACTGAGTCGTCTCGAGGCTGATCACACCTCACCTCTGGAACTTCGAAAGGCTCCTTCACACCCTTGGTGCAAATCAAGAAGTTCCCCGACCTAGCCGTCTCCACTCGAGAGGAATCACGAGGGTCCCGCCCACATCCAGAGGAGCCCCGTTTCCGCCTCGTAGCTCGAGATGAGGGATCCTTTCCCTGCTTCGTCGGGAAAGAGTTCCCGGCGTTCCCGTCGCATCTCAAGAGGAGGCCCTCTCAACAGGAACGGCGAGAGGAACTCCAGGGTCGTGCCACCATTCCAAGAGTCCCCCAGATGTCTCAGTCCATTCCAGAGGAACCTCTTTTCCCTTCACCGGCTCGTCTTTCACGCCGAGGATCGACTCACGCCAAGGTGGCACGTGGCACAGCCCTGTGGGAAAGCCTCGTGGGAAAGCCTCGAGGGACAGCCTCGAGGGAAAGCCACAGATCCCTTGATCCACGTGACAGGAAGCGTGACACTACTGCTGCAGCTCGGGAGGAAAGCGCACGTGCATGCCCCCACTCGAGACGAGGCCTGACTCCCCTGGGGAGACTCAGAAGCACCCCAAGATCCATGGCAACACTGGAGAGAAATCCTCAGGTTCCGGCCCCGACTCCACACAAGGACTGAGGCCCCGGCATGGACGGGAGAGGAATCCCGAGAGGTCCCCTAGCAACTCGCATGGGGACTGGCCTTTCCTGAGGCCACCAGAGCGGGTCCCTGAGGTCCCCGTCGTACCTCGAGAAGACCTGCCGCAACTCGAGAAAATCCAGGAGGTTCTCCCCTCCAGGCGAGATGAGGCCCATTTCCGCTGAGGCGTCTCGAGGCTGATCACACCTCACCGCTGGAACTTCGAAAGGGTCCTTCACACCCTTGGTGCAAATCAAGAAGTTCCCCGACCTAGGCGTCTCCACTCGAGAGGAATCACGAGGGTCCCGCCCACATCCAGAGGAGCCCCGTTTCCGCCTCGTAGCTCGAGATGAGGGATCCTTTCCCTGCTTCGTCGGGAAAGAGTCCCCGGTGTTCCCGTCGCATCTCAAGAGGAGGCCCTCTCAACAGGAACGGCGAGAGGAACTCCAGGGTCGTGCCACCATTCCAAGAGTCCCCCAGATGTCTCAGTCCATTCCAGAGGAACCTCTTTTCCCTTCACCGGCTCGTCTTTCACGCCGAGGATCGACTCACACCAAGGTGGCACGTGGCACAGCCCTGTGGGAAAGCCTCGTGGGAAAGCCTCGAGGGACAGCCTCGAGGGAAAGCCACAGATCCCTTGATCCACGTGACAGGAAGCGTGACACTACTGCTGCAGCTCGGGAGGAAAGCACACGTGCATGCCCCCACTCGAGACGAGGCCTTACTCCCCTGGGGAGACTCAGAAGCACCCCAAGATCCATGGCAACACTGGAGAGGAATCCTCAGGTTCCGGCCCCGACTCCACACAAGGACTGAGGCCCCGGCATGGACGGGAGAGGAATCCCGAGAGGTCCCCTAGCAACTCGCATGGGGACTGTCCTTTCCTGAGGCCACCAGAGCGGGTCCCTGAGGTCCCCGTCGTACCTCGAGAAGACCTGCCGCAACTCGAGAAAATCCAGGAGGTTCTCCCCTCCAGGCGAGATGAGGCCCATTTCCTCTGAGGCGTCTCGAGGCTGATCACACCTCACCTCTGGAACTTCGAAAGGCTCCTTCACACCCTTGGTGCAAATCAAGAAGTTCCCCGACATACCCGTCTCCACTCGAGAGGAATCACGAGGGTCCCGCCCACATCCAGAGGAGCCCCGTTTCCGCCTCGTAGCTCGAGATGAGGGATCCTTTCCCTGCTTCGACGGGAAAGAGTTCCCGGCGTTCCCGTCGCATCTCAAGAGGAGGCCCTCTCAACAGGAACGGCGAGAGGAACTCCAGGGTCGTGCCACCATTCCAAGAGTCCCCCAGATGTCTCAGTCCATTCCAGAGGAACCTCTTTTCCCTTCACCGGCTCGTCTTTCACGCCGAGGATCGACTCACGCCAAGGTGGCACGTGGCACAGCCCTGTGGGAAAGCCTCGTGGGAAAGCCTCGAGGGACAGCCTCGAGGGAAAGCCACAGATCCCTTGATCCACGTGACAGGAAGCGTGACACTACTGCTGCAGCTCGGGAGGAAAGCGCACGTGCATGCCCCCACTCGAGACGAGGCCTGACTCCCCTGGGGAGACTCAGAAGCACCCCAAGATCCATGGCAACACTGGAGAGGAATCCTCAGGTTCCGGCCCCGACTCCACACAAGGACTGAGGCCCCGGCATGGACGGGAGAGGAATCCCGAGAGGTCCCCTAGCAACTCGCATGGGGACTGGCCTTTCCTGAGGCCACCAGAGCGGGTCCCTGAGGTCCCCGTCGTACCTCGAGAAGACCTGCCGCAACTCGAGAAAATCCAGGAGGTTCTCCCCTCCAGGCGAGATGAGGCCCATTTCCTCTGAGGCGTCTCGAGGCTGATCACACCTCACCGCTGGAACTTCGAAAGGGTCCTTCACACCCTTGGTGCAAATCAAGAAGTTCCCCGACCTAGGCGTCTCCACTCGAGAGGAATCACGAGGGTCCCGCCCACATCCAGAGGAGCCCCGTTTCCGCCTCGTAGCTCGAGATGAGGGATCCTTTCCCTGCTTCGTCGGGAAAGAGTCCCCGGCGTTCCCGTCGCATCTCAAGAGGAGGCCCTCTCAAGAGGAACGGCGAGAGGAACTCCAGGGTCGTGCCACCATTCCAAGAGTCCCCCAGATGTCTCAGTCCATTCCAGAGGAACCTCTTTTCCCTTCACCGGCTCGTCTTTCACGCCGAGGATCGACTCACGCCAAGGTGGCACGTGGCACAGCCCTGTGGGAAAGCCTCGTGGGAAAGCCTCGAGGGACAGCCTCGAGGGAAAGCCACAGATCCCTTGATCCACGTGACAGGAAGCGTGACACTACTGCTGCAGCTCGGGAGGAAAGCGCACGTACATGCCCCCACTCGAGACGAGGCCTGACTCCCCTGGGGAGACTCAGAAGCACCCCAAGATCCATGGCAACACTGGAGAGGAATCCTCAGGTTCCGGCCCCGACTCCACACAAGGACTGAGGCCCCGGCATGGACGGGAGAGGAATCCCGAGAGGTCCCCAAGCAACACGCGTGGGGACTGACCTTTCTGGAGGCCACCAGAGCGGGTCCCTGAGGTCCCCGTCGTAACTCGAGAAGACCAGCCGCAACTCGAGAAAATCCAGGAGGTTCTCCCCTCCAGGCGAGATGAGGCCCATTTCCGCTGAGGCGTCTCGAGGCTGATCACACCTCACCTCTGGAACTTCGAAAGGCTCCTTCACACCCTTGGTGCAAATCAAGAAGTTCCCCGACATACCCGTCTCCACTCGAGAGGAATCACGAGGGTCCCGCCCACATCCAGAGGAGCCCCGTTTCCGCCTCGTAGCTCGAGATGAGGGATCCTTTCCCTGCTTCGTCGGGAAAGAGTTCCCGGCGTTCCCGTCGCATCTCAAGAGGAGGCCCTCTCAACAGGAACGGCGAGAGGAACTCCAGGGTCGTGCCACCATTCCAAGAGTCCCCCAGATGTCTCAGTCCATTCCAGAGGAACCTCTTTTCCCTTCACCGGCTCGTCTTTCACGCCGAGGATCGACTCACGCCAAGGTGGCACGTGGCACAGCCCTGTGGGAAAGCCTCGTGGGAAAGCCTCGAGGGACAGCCTCGAGGGAAAGCCACAGATCCCTTGATCCACGTGACAGGAAGCGTGACACTACTGCTGCAGCTCGGGAGGAAAGCGCACGTGCATGCCCCCACTCGAGACGAGGCCTGACTCCCCTGGGGAGACTCAGAAGCACCCCAAGATCCATGGCAACACTGGAGAGGAATCCTCAGGTTCCGGCCCCGACTCCACACAAGGACTGAGGCCCCGGCATGGACGGGAGAGTAATCCCGAGAGGTCCCCTAGCAACTCGCATGGGGACTGGCCTTTCCTGAGGCCACCAGAGCGGGTCCCTGAGGTCCCCGTCGTACCTCGAGAAGACCTGCCGCAACTCGAGAAAATCCAGGAGGTTCTCCCCTCCAGGCGAGATGAGGCCCATTTCCTCTGAGGCGTCTCGAGGCTGATCACACCTCACCTCTGGAACTTCGAAAGGCTCCTTCACACCCTTGGTGCAAATCAAGAAGTTCCCCGACATACCCGTCTCCACTCGAGAGGAATCACGAGGGTCCCGCCCACATCCAGAGGAGCCCCGTTTCCGCCTCGTAGCTCGAGATGAGGGATCCTTTCCCTGCTTCGTCGGGAAAGAGTTCCCGGCGTTCCCGTCGCATCTCAAGAGGAGGCCCTCTCAACAGGAACGGCGAGAGGAACTCCAGGGTCGTGCCACCATTCCAAGAGTCCCCCAGATGTCTCAGTCCATTCCAGAGGAACCTCTTTTCCCTTCACCGGCTCGTCTTTCACGCCGAGGATCGACTCACACCAAGGTGGCACGTGGCACAGCCCTGTGGGAAAGCCTCGTGGGAAAGCCTCGAGGGACAGCCTCGAGGGAAAGCCACAGATCCCTTGATCCACGTGACAGGAAGCGTGACACTACTGCTGCAGCTCGGGAGGAAAGCGCACGTACATGCCCCCACTCGAGACGAGGCCTGACTCCCCTGGGGAGACTCAGAAGCACCCCAAGATCCATGGCAACACTGGAGAGGAATCCTCAGGTTCCGGCCCCGACTCCACACAAGGACTGAGGCCCCGGCATGGACGGGAGAGGAATCCCGAGAGGTCCCCTAGCAACTCGCATGGGGACTGGCCTTTCCTGAGGCCACCAGAGCGGGTCCCTGAGGTCCCCGTCGTACCTCGAGAAGACCTGCCGCAACTCGAGAAAATCCAGGAGGTTCTCCCCTCCAGGCGAGATGAGGCCCATTTCCTCTGAGGCGTCTCGAGGCTGATCACACCTCACCGCTGGAACTTCGAAAGGGTCCTTCACACCCTTGGTGCAAATCAAGAAGTTCCCCGACCTAGGCGTCTCCACTCGAGAGGAATCACGAGGGTCCCGCCCACATCCAGAGGAGCCCCGTTTCCGCCTCGTAGCTCGAGATGAGGGATCTTTCCCTGCTTCGTCGGGAAAGAGTTCCCGGCGTTCCCGTCGCATCTCAAGAGGAGGCCCTCTGAACAGGAACGGCGAGAGGAACTCCAGGGTCGTGCCACCATTCCAAGAGTCCCCCAGATGTCTCAGTCCATTCCAGAGGAACCTCTTTTCCCTTCACCGGCTCGTCTTTCACGCCGAGGATCGACTCACACCAAGGTGGCACGTGGCACAGCCCTGTGGGAAAGCCTCGTGGGAAAGCCTCGAGGGACAGCCTCGAGGGAAAGCCACAGATCCCTTGATCCACGTGACAGGAAGCGTGACACTACTGCTGCAGCTCGGGAGGAAAGCGCACGTGCATGCCCCCACTCGAGACGAGGCCTGACTCCCCTGGGGAGACTCAGAAGCACCCCAAGATCCATGGCAACACTGGAGAGGAATCCTCAGGTTCCGGCCCCGACTCCACACAAGGACTGAGGCCCCGGCATGGACAGGAGAGGAATCCCGAGAGGTCCCGTAGCAACTCGCATGGGGACTGGCCTTTCCTGAGGCCACCAGAGCGGGTCCCTGAGGTCCCCGTCGTACCTCGAGAAGACCTGCCGCAACTCGAGAAAATCCAGGAGGTTCTCCCCTCCAGGCGAGATGAGGCCCATTTCCTCTGAGGCGTCTCGAGGCTGATCACACCTCACCGCTGGAACTTGGAAAGGGTCCTTCACACCCTTGGTGCAAATCAAGAAGTTCCCCGACCTAGGCGTCTCCACTCGAGAGGAATCACGAGGGTCCCGCCCACATCCAGAGGAGCCCCGTTTCCGCCTCGTAGCTCGAGATGAGGGATCCTTTCCCTGCTTCGTCGGGAAAGAGTCCCCGGCGTTCCCGTCGCATCTCAAGAGGAGGCCCTCTCAACAGGAACGGCGAGAGGAACTCCAGGGTCGTGCCACCATTCCAAGAGTCCCCCAGATGTCTCAGTCCATTCCAGAGGAACCTCTTTTCCCTTCACCGGCTCGTCTTTCACGCCGAGGATCGACTCACGGCAAGGTGGCACGTGGCACAGCCATGTGGGAAAGCCTCGTGGGAAAGCCTCGAGGGACAGCCTCGAGGGAATGCCACAGATCCCTTGATCCACGTGACAGGAAGCGTGACACTACTGCTGCAGCTCGGGAGGAAAGCGCACGTACATGCCCCCACTCGAGACGAGGCCTGACTCCCCTGGGGAGACTCAGAAGCACCCCAAGATCCATGGCAACACTGGAGAGGAATCCTCAGGTTCCGGCCCCGACTCCACACAAGGACTGAGGCCCCGGCATGGACGGGAGAGGAATCCCGAGAGGTCCCCAAGCAACACGCATGGCGACTGACCTTTCCGGAGGCCACCAGAGCGGGTCCCTGAGGTCCCCGTCGTAACTCGAGAAGACCAGCCGCAACTCGAGAAAATCCAGGAGGTTCTCCCCTCCAGGCGAGATGAGGCCCATTTCCGCTGAGGCGTCTCGAGGCTGATCACACCTCACCTCTGGAACTTCGAAAGGCTCCTTCACACCCTTGGTGCAAATCAAGAAGTTCCCCGACATACCCGTCTCCACTCGAGAGGAATCACGAGGGTCCCGCCCACATCCAGAGGAGCCCCGTTTCCGCCTCGTAGCTCGAGATGAGGGATCCTTTCCCTGCTTCGTCGGGAAAGAGTTCCCGGCGTTCCCGTCGCATCTCAAGAGGAGGCCCTCTCAACAGGAACGGCGAGAGGAACTCCAGGGTCGTGCCACCATTCCAAGAGTCCCCCAGATGTCTCAGTCCATTCCAGAGGAACCTCTTTTCCCTTCACCGGCTCGTCTTTCACGCCGAGGATCGACTCACACCAAGGTGGCACGTGGCACAGCCCTGTGGGAAAGCCTCGTGGGAAAGCCTCGAGGGACAGCCTCGAGGGAAAGCCACAGATCCCTTGATCCACGTGACAGGAAGCGTGACACTACTGCTGCAGCTCGGGAGGAAAGCGCACGTGCATGCCCCCACTCGAGACGAGGCCTGGCTCCCCTGGGGAGACTCAGAAGCACCCCAAGATCCATGGCAACACTGGAGAGGAATCCTCAGGTTCCGGCCCCGACTCCACACAAGGACTGAGGCCCCGGCATGGACAGGAGAGGAATCCCGAGAGGTCCCCTAGCAACTCGCATGGGGACTGGCCTTTCCTGAGGCCACCAGAGCGGGTCCCTGAGGTCCCCGTCGTAACTCGAGAAGACCTGCCGCAACTCGAGAAAATCCAGGAGGTTCTCCCCTCCAGGCGAGATGAGGCCCATTTCCACTGAGGCGTCTCGAGGCTGATCACACCTCACCTCTGGAACTTCGAAAGGCTCCTTCACACCCTTGGTGCAAATCAAGAAGTTCCCCGACCTAGCCGTCTCCACTCGAGATTAATCACGAGGGTCCCGCCCACATCCAGAGGAGCCCCGTTTCCGCCTCGTAGCTCGAGATGAGGGATCCTTTCCCTGCTTCGTCGGGAAAGAGTTCCCGGCGTTCCCGTCGCATCTCAAGAGGAGGCCCTCTCAACAGGAACGGCGAGAGGAACTCCAGGGTCGTGCCACCATTCCAAGAGTCCCCCAGATGTCTCAGTCCATTCCAGAGGAACCTCTTTTCCCTTCACCGGCTCGTCTTTCACGCCGAGGATCGACTCACGCCAAGGTGGCACGTGGCACAGCCCTGTGGGAAAGCCTCGTGGGAAAGCCTCGAGGGACAGCCTCGAGGGAAAGCCACAGATCCCTTGATCCACGTGACAGGAAGCGTGACACTACTGCTGCAGCTCGGGAGGAAAGCGCACGTGCATGCCCCCACTCGAGACGAGGCCTGACTCCCCTGGGGAGACTCAGAAGCACCCCAAGATCCATGGCAACACTGGAGAGGAATCCTCAGGTTCCGGCCCCGACTCCACACAAGGACTGAGGCCCCGGCATGGACGGGAGAGGAATCCCGAGAGGTCCCCTAGCAACTCGCATGGGGACTGGCCTTTCCTGAGGCCACCAGAGCGGGTCCCTGAGGTCCCCGTCGTACCTCGAGAAGACCTGCCGCAACTCGAGAAAATCCAGGAGGTTCTCCCCTCCAGGCGAGATGAGGCCCATTTCCTCTGAGGCGTCTCGAGGCTGATCACACCTCACCGCTGGAACTTCGAAAGGGTCCTTCACACCCTTGGTGCAAATCAAGAAGTTCCCCGACCTAGGCGTCTCCACTCGAGAGGAATCACGAGGGTCCCGCCCACATCCAGAGGAGCCCCGTTTCCGCCTCGTAGCTCGAGATGAGGGATCCTTTCCCTGCTTCGTCGGGAAAGAGTCCCCGGCGTTCCCGTCGCATCTCAAGAGGAGGCCCTCTCAACAGGAACGGCGAGAGGAACTCCAGGGTCGTGCCACCATTCCAAGAGTCCCCCAGATGTCTCAGTCCATTCCAGAGGAACCTCTTTTCCCTTCACCGGCTCGTCTTTCACGCCGAGGATCGACTCACGCCAAGGTGGCACGTGGCACAGCCATGTGGGAAAGCCTCGTGGGAAAGCCTCGAGGGACAGCCTCGAGGGAAAGCCACAGATCCCTTGATCCACGTGACAGGAAGCGTGACACTACTGCTGCAGCTCGGGAGGAACGCGCACGTACATGCCCCCACTCGAGACGAGGCCTGACTCCCCTGGGGAGACTCAGAAGCACCCCAAGATCCATGGCAACACTGGAGAGGAATCCTCAGGTTCCGGCCCCGACTCCACACAAGGACTGAGGCCCCGGCATGGACGGGAGAGGAATCCCGAGAGGTCCCCAAGCAACACGCGTGGGGACTGACCTTTCCGGAGGCCACCAGAGCGGGTCCCTGAGGTCCCCGTCGTACCTCGAGAAGACCAGCCGCAACTCGAGAAAATCCAGGAGGTTCTCCCCTCCAGGCGAGATGAGGCCCATTTCCGCTGAGGCGTCTCGAGGCTGATCACACCTCACCTCTGGAACTTCGAAAGGCTCCTTCACACCCTTGGTGCAAATCAAGAAGTTCCCCGACCTAGCCGTCTCCACTCGAGAGGAATCACGAGGGTCCCGCCCACATCCAGAGGAGCCCCGTTTCCGCCTCGTAGCTCGAGATGAGGGATCCTTTCCCTGCTTCGTCGGGAAAGAGTTCCCGGCGTTCCCGTCGCATCTCAAGAGGAGGCCCTCTCAACAGGAACGGCGAGAGGAACTCCAGGGTCGTGCCACCATTCCAAGAGTCCCCCAGATGTCTCAGTCCATTCCAGAGGAACCTCTTTTCCCTTCACCGGCTCGTCTTTCACGCCGAGGATCGACTCACGCCAAGGTGGCACGTGGCACAGCCCTGTGGGAAAGCCTCGTGGGAAAGCCTCGAGGGACAGCCTCGAGGGAAAGCCACAGATCCCTTGATCCACGTGACAGGAAGCGTGACACTACTGCTGCAGCTCGGGAGGAAAGCGCACGTGCATGCCCCCACTCGAGACGAGGCCTGACTCCCCTGGGGAGACTCAGAAGCACCCCAAGATCCATGGCAACACTGGAGAGGAATCCTCAGGTTCCGGCCCCGACTCCACACAAGGACTGAGGCCCCGGCATGGACGGGAGAGGAATCCCGAGAGGTCCCCTAGCAACTCGCATGGGGACTGGCCTTTCCTGAGGCCACCAGAGCGGGTCCCTGAGGTCCCCGTCGTACCTCGAGAAGACCTGCCGCAACTCGAGAAAATCCAGGAGGTTCTCCCCTCCAGGCGAGATGAGGCCCATTTCCTCTGAGGCGTCTCGAGGCTGATCACACCTCACCGCTGGAACTTCGAAAGGGTCCTTCACACCCTTGGTGCAAATCAAGAAGTTCCCCGACCTAGGCGTCTCCACTCGAGAGGAATCACGAGGGTCCCGCCCACATCCAGAGGAGCCCCGTTTCCGCCTCGTAGCTCGAGATGAGGGATCCTTTCCCTGCTTCGTCGGGAAAGAGTCCCCGGCGTTCCCGTCGCATCTCAAGAGAAGGCCCTCTCAACAGGAACGGCGAGAGGAACTCCAGGGTCGTGCCACCATTCCAAGAGTCCCCCAGATGTCTCAGTCCATTCCAGAGGAACCTCTTTTCCCTTCACCGGCTCGTCTTTCACGCCGAAGATCGACTCACGCCAAGGTGGCACGTGGCACAGCCATGTGGGAAAGCCTCGTGGGAAAGCCTCGAGGGACAGCCTCGAGGGAAAGCCACAGATCCCTTGATCCACGTGACAGGAAGCGTGACACTACTGCTGCAGCTCGGGAGGAAAGCGCACGTGCATGCCCCCACTCGAGACGAGGCCTGACTCCCCTGGGGAGACTCAGAAGCACCCCAAGATCCATGGCAACACTGGAGAGGAATCCTCAGGTTCCGGCCCCGACTCCACACAAGGACTGAGGCCCCGGCATGGACGGGAGAGGAATCCCGAGAGGTCCCCAAGCAACACGCGTGGGGACTGACCTTTGCGGAGGCCACCAGAGCGGGTCCCTGAGGTCCCCGTCGTAACTCGAGAAGACCAGCCGCAACTCGAGAAAATCCAGGAGGTTCTCCCCTCCAGGCGAGATGAGGCCCATTTCCGCTGAGGCGTCTCGAGGCTGATCACACCTCACCTCTGGAACTTCGAAAGGCTCCTTCACACCCTTGGTGCAAATCAAGAAGTTCCCCGACATACCCGTCTCCACTCGAGAGGAATCACGAGGGTCCCGCCCACATCCAGAGGAGCCCCGTTTCCGCCTCGTAGCTCGAGATGAGGGATCCTTTCCCTGCTTCGTCGGGAAAGAGTTCCCGGCGTTCCCGTCGCATCTCAAGAGGAGGCCCTCTCAACAGGAACGGCGAGAGGAACTCCAGGGTCGTGCCACCATTCCAAGAGTCCCCCAGATGTCTCAGTCCATTCCAGAGGAACCTCTTTTCCCTTCACCGGCTCGTCTTTCACGCCGAGGATCGACACACACCAAGGTGGCACGTGGCACAGCCCTGTGGGAAAGCCTCGTGGGAAAGCCTCGAGGGACAGCCTCGAGGGAAAGCCACAGATCCCTTGATCCACGTGACAGGAAGCGTGACACTACTGCTGCAGCTCGGGAGGAAAGCGCACGTACATGCCCCCACTCGAGACGAGGCCTGACTCCCCTGGGGAGACTCAGAAGCACCCCAAGATCCATGACAACACTGGAGAGGAATCCTCATGTTCCGGCCCCGACTCCACACAAGGACTGAGGCCCCGGCATGGACAGGAGAGGAATCCCGAGAGGTCCCCTAGCAACTCGCATGGGAACTGGCCTTTCCTGAGGCCACCAGAGCGGGTCCCTGAGGTCCCCGTCGTAACTCGAGAAGACCTGCCGCAACTCGAGAAAATCCAGGAGGTTCTCCCCTCCAGGCGAGATGAGGCCCATTTCCACTGAGGCGTCTCGAGGCTGATCACACCTCACCTCTGGAACTTCGAAAGGCTCCTTCACACCCTTGGTGCAAATCAAGAAGTTCCCCGACCTAGCCGTCTCCACTCGAGAGGAATCACGAGGGTCCCGCCCACATCCAGAGGAGCCCCGTTTCCGCCTCGTAGCTCGAGATGAGGGATCCTTTCCCTGCTTCGTCGGGAAAGAGTTCCCGGCGTTCCCGTCGCATCTCAAGAGGAGGCCCTCTCAACAGGAACGGCGAGAGGAACTCCAGGGTCGTGCCACCATTCCAAGAGTCCCCCAGATGTCTCAGTCCATTCCAGAGGAACCTCTTTTCCCTTCACCGGCTCGTCTTTCACGCCGAGGATCGACTCACGCCAAGGTGGCACGTGGCACAGCCCTGTGGGAAAGCCTCGTGGGAAAGCCTCGAGGGACAGCCTCGAGGGAAAGCCACAGATCCCTTGATCCACGTGACAGGAAGCGTGACACTACTGCTGCAGCTCGGGAGGAAAGCGCACGTGCATGCCCCCACTCGAGACGAGGCCTGACTCCCCTGGGGAGACTCAGAAGCACCCCAAGATCCATGGCAACACTGGAGAGGAATCCTCAGGTTCCGGCCCCGACTCCACACAAGGACTGAGGCCCCGGCATGGACGGGAGAGGAATCCCGAGAGGTCCCCTAGCAACTCGCATGGGGACTGGCCTTTCCTGAGGCCACCAGAGCGGGTCCCTGAGGTCCCCGTCGTACCTCGAGAAGACCTGCCGCAACTCGAGAAAATCCAGGAGGTTCTCCCCTCCAGGCGAGATGAGGCCCATTTCCTCTGAGGCGTCTCGAGGCTGATCACACCTCACCGCTGGAACTTCGAAAGGGTCCTTCACACCCTTGGTGCAAATCAAGAAGTTCCCCGACCTAGGCGTCTCCACTCGAGAGGAATCACGAGGGTCCCGCCCACATCCAGAGGAGCCCCGTTTCCGCCTCGTAGCTCGAGATGAGGGATCCTTTCCCTGCTTCGTCGGGAAAGAGTCCCCGGCGTTCCCGTCGCATCTCAAGAGGAGGCCCTCTCAACAGGAACGGCGAGAGGAACTCCAGGGTCGTGCCACCATTCCAAGAGTCCCCCAGATGTCTCAGTCCATTCCAGAGGAACCTCTTTTCCCTTCACCGGCTCGTCTTTCACGCCGAGGATCGACTCACGCCAAGGTGGCACGTGGCACAGCCATGTGGGAAAGCCTCGTGGGAAAGCCTCGAGGGACAGCCTCGAGGGAAAGCCACAGATCCCTTGATCCACGTGACAGAAAGCGTGACACTACTGCTGCAGCTCGGGAGGAACGCGCACGTACATGCCCCCACTCGAGACGAGGCCTGACTCCCCTGGGGAGACTCAGAAGCACCCCAAGATCCATGGCAACACTGGAGAGGAATCCTCAGGTTCCGGCCCCGACTCCACACAAGGACTGAGGCCCCGGCATGGACGGGAGAGGAATCCGGAGAGGTCCCCAAGCAACACGCGTGGGGACTGACCTTTCCGGAGGCCACCAGAGCGGGTCCCTGAGGTCCCAGTCGTAACTCGAGAAGACCAGCCGCAACTCGAGAAAATCCAGGAGGTTCTCCCCTCCAGGCGAGATGAGGCCCATTTCCGCTGAGGCGTCTCGAGGCTGATCACACCTCACCTTTGGATCTTCGAAAGGCTCCTTCACACCCTTGGTGCAAATGAAGAAGTTCCCCGACATACCCGTCTCCACTCGAGAGGAATCACGAGGGTCCCGCCCACATCCAGAGGAGCCCCGTTTCCGCCTCGTAGCTCGAGATGAGGGATCCTTTCCCTGCTTCGTCGGGAAAGAGTTCCCGGCGTTCCCGTCGCATCTCAAGAGGAGGCCCTCTCAACAGGAACGGCGAGAGGAACTCCAGGGTCGTGCCACCATTCCAAGAGTCCCCCAGATGTCTCAGTCCATTCCAGAGGAACCTCTTTTCCCTTCACCGGCTCGTCTTTCACGCCGAAGATCGACTCACGCCAAGGTGGCACGTGGCACAGCCCTGTGGGAAAGCCTCGTGGGAAAGCCTCGAGGGACAGCCTCGAGGGAAAGCCACAGATCCCTTGATCCACGTGACAGGAAGCGTGACACTACTGCTGCAGCTCGGGAGGAAAGCGCACGTGCATGCCCCCACTCGAGACGAGGCCTGACTCCCCTGGGGAGACTCAGAAGCACCCCAAGATCCATGGCAACACTGGAGAGGAATCCTCAGGTTCCGGCCCCGACTCCACACAAGGACTGAGGCCCCGGCATGGACAGGAGAGGAATCCCGAGAGGTCCCCTAGCAACTCGCATGGGAACTGGCCTTTCCTGAGGCCACCAGAGCGGGTCCCTGAGGTCCCCGTCGTAACTCGAGAAGACCTGCCGCAACTCGAGAAAATCCAGGAGGTTCTCCCCTCCAGGCGAGATGAGGCCCATTTCCACTGAGGCGTCTCGAGGCTGATCACACCTCACTTCTGGAACTTCGAAAGGCTCCTTCACACCCTTGGTGCAAATCAAGAAGTTCCCCGACCTAGCCGTCTCCACTCGAGAGGAATCACGAGGGTCCCGCCCACATCCAGAGGAGCCCCGTTTCCGCCTCGTAGCTCGAGATGAGGGATCCTTTCCCTGCTTCGTCGGGAAAGAGTTCCCGGCGTTCCCGTCGCATCTCAAGAGGAGGCCCTCTGAACAGGAACGGCGAGAGGAACTCCAGGGTCGTGCCACCATTCCAAGAGTCCCCCAGATGTCTCAGTCCATTCCAGAGGAACCTCTTTTCCCTTCACCGGCTCGTCTTTCACGCCGAGGATCGACTCACGCCAAGGTGGCACGTGGCACAGCCCTGTGGGAAAGCCTCGCGGGAAAGCCTCGAGGGACAGCCTCGAGGGAAAGCCACAGATCCCTTGATCCACGTGACAGGAAGCGTGACACTACTGCTGCAGCTCGGGAGGAAAGCGCACGTGCATGCCCCCACTCGAGACGAGGCCTGACTCCCCTGGGGAGACTCAGAAGCACCCCAAGATCCATGGCAACACTGGAGAGGAATCCTCAGGTTCCGGCCCCGACTCCACACAAGGACTGAGGCCCCGGCATGGACGGGAGAGGAATCCCGAGAGGTCCCCTAGCAACTCGCATGGGGAATGGCCTTTCCTGAGGCCACCAGAGCGGGTCCCTGAGGTCCCCGTCGTACCTCGAGAAGACCTGCCGCAACTCGAGAAAATCCAGGAGGTTCTCCCCTCCAGGCGAGATGAGGCCCATTTCCTCTGAGGCGTCTCGAGGCTGATCACACCTCACCGCTGGAACTTCGAAAGGGTCCTTCACACCCTTGGTGCAAATCAAGAAGTTCCCCGACCTAGCCGTCTCCACTCGAGATGAATCACGAGGGTCCCGCCCACATCCAGAGGAGCCCCGTTTCCGCCTCGTAGCTCGAGATGAGGGATCCTTTCCCTGCTTCGTCGGGAAAGAGTTCCCGGCGTTCCCGTCGCATCTCAAGAGGAGGCCCTCTCAACAGGAACGGCGAGAGGAACTCCAGGGTCGTGCCACCATTCCAAGAGTCCCCCAGATGACTCAGTCCATTCCA
Source organism: Budorcas taxicolor (assembly GCF_023091745.1). Lineage (NCBI taxonomy): Eukaryota > Metazoa > Chordata > Mammalia > Artiodactyla > Bovidae > Budorcas > Budorcas taxicolor. The sequence continues at coordinate 554,988 of NC_068927.1, read as the reverse complement.
GAGGAACCTCTTTTCCCTTCACCGGCTCGTCTTTCACGCCGAGGATCGACTCACGCCAAGGTGGCACGTGGCACAGCCCTGTGGGAAAGCCTCGTGGGAAAGCCTCGAGGGACAGCCTCGAGGGAAAGCCACAGATCCCTTGATCCACGTGACAGGAAGCGTGACACTACTGCTGCAGCTCGGGAGGAAAGCGCACGTGCATGCCCCCACTCGAGACGAGGCCTGACTCCCCTGGGGAGACTCAGAAGCACCCCAAGATCCATGGCAACACTGGAGAGGAATCCTCAGGTTCCGGCCCCGACTCCACACAAGGACTGAGGCCCCGGCATGGACGGGAGAGGAATCCCGAGAGGTCCCCTAGCAACTCGCATGGGGACTGGCCTTTCCTGAGGCCACCAGAGCGGGTCCCTGAGGTCCCCGTCGTACCTCGAGAAGACCTGCCGCAACTCGAGAAAATCCAGGAGGTTCTCCCCTCCAGGCGAGATGAGGCCCATTTCCTCTGAGGCGTCTCGAGGCTGATCACACCTCACCGCTGGAACTTCGAAAGGGTCCTTCACACCCTTGGTGCAAATCAAGAAGTTCCCCGACCTAGGCGTCTCCACTCGAGAGGAATCACGAGGGTCCCGCCCACATCCAGAGGAGCCCCGTTTCCGCCTCGTAGCTCGAGATGAGGGATCCTTTTCCTGCTTCTTCGGGAAAGAGTCCCCGGCGTTCCCGTCGCATCTCAAGAGGAGGCCCTCTCAACAGGAACGGCGAGAGGAACTCCAGGGTCGTGCCACCATTCCAAGAGTCCCCCAGATGTCTCAGTCCATTCCAGAGGAACCTCTTTTCCCTTCACCGGCTCGTCTTTCACGCCGAAGATCGACTCACGCCAAGGTGGCACGTGGCACAGCCATGTGGGAAAGCCTCGTGGGAAAGCCTCGAGGGACAGCCTCGAGGGAAAGCCACAGATCCCTTGATCCACGTGACAGGAAGCGTGACACTACTGCTGCAGCTCGGGAGGAAAGCGCACGTGCATGCCCCCACTCGAGACGAGGCCTGACTCCCCTGGGGAGACTCAGAAGCACCCCAAGATCCATGGCAACACTGGAGAGGAATCCTCAGGTTCCGGCCCCGACTCCACACAAGGACTGAGGCCCCGGCATGGACGGGAGAGGAATCCTGAGAGGTCCCCTAGCAACTCGCATGGGGACTGGCCTTTCCTGAGGCCACCAGAGCGGGTCCCTGAGGTCCCCGTCGTACCTCGAGAAGACCTGCCGCAACTCGAGAAAATCCAGGAGGTTCTCCCCTCCAGGCGAGATGAGGCCCATTTCCTCTGAGGCGTCTCGAGGCTGATCACACCTCACCGCTGGAACTTCGAAAGGGTCCTTCACACCCTTGGTGCAAATCAAGAAGTTCCCCGACCTAGGCGTCTCCACTCGAGAGGAATCACGAAGGTCCCGCCCACATCCAGAGGAGCCCCGTTTCCGCCTCGTAGCTCGAGATGAGGGATCCTTTCCCTGCTTCGTCGGGAAAGAGTTCCCGGCGTTCCCGTCGCATCTCAAGAGGAGGCCCTCTGAACAGGAACGGCGAGAGGAACTCCAGGGTCGTGCCACCATTCCAAGAGTCCCCCAGATGTCTCAGTCCATTCCAGAGGAACCTCTTTTCCCTTCACCGGCTCGTCTTTCACGCCGAGGATCGACTCACACCAAGGTGGCACGTGGCACAGCCCTGTGGGAAAGCCTCGTGGGAAAGCCTCGAGGGACAGCCTCGAGGGAAAGCCACAGATCCCTTGATCCACGTGACAGGAAGCGTGACACTACTGCTGCAGCTCGGGAGGAAAGCGCACTTTCATGCCCCCACTCGAGACGAGGCCTGACTCCCCTGGGGAGACTCAGAAGCACCCCAAGATCCATGGCAACACTGGAGAGGAATCCTCAGGTTCCGGCCCCGACTCCACACAAGGACTGAGGCCCCGGCATGGACGGGAGAGGAATCCCGAGAGGTCCCCTAGCAACTCGCATGGGGACTGGCCTTTCCTGAGGCCACCAGAGCGGGTCCCTGAGTTCCCCGTCGTACCTCGAGAAGACCTGCCGCAACTCGAGAAAATCCAGGAGGTTCTCCCCTCCAGGCGAGATGAGGCCCATTTCCTCTGAGGCGTCTCGAGGCTGATCACACCTCACCGCTGGAACTTCGAAAGGGTCCTTCACACCCTTGGTGCAAATCAAGAAGTTCCCCGACCTAGGCGTCTCCACTCGAGAGGAATCACGAGGGTCCCGCCCACATCCAGAGGAGCCCCGTTTCCGCCTCGTAGCTCGAGATGAGGGATCCTTTCCCTGCTTCGTCGGGAAAGAGTTCCCGGCGTTCCCGTCGCATCTCAAGAGGAGGCCCTCTCAACAGGAACGGCGAGAGGAAGTCCAGGGTCGTGCCACCATTCCAAGAGTCCCCCAGATGTCTCAGTCCATTCCAGAGGAACCTCTTTTCCCTTCACCGGCTCGTCTTTCACGCCGAGGATCGACTCACACCAAGGTGGCACGTGGCACAGCCCTGTGGGAAAGCCTCGTGGGAAAGCCTCGAGGGACAGCCTCGAGGGAAAGCCACAGATCCCTTGATCCACGTGACAGGAAGCGTGACACTACTGCTGCAGCTCGGGAGGAAAGCGCACGTGCATGCCCCCACTCGAGACGAGGCCTGACTCCCCTGGGGAGACTCAGAAGCACCCCAAGATCCATGGCAACACTGGAGAGGAATCCTCAGGTTCCGGCCCCGACTCCACACAAGGACTGAGGCCCCGGCATGGACGGGAGAGGAATCCCGAGAGGTCCCCTAGCAACTCGCATGGGGACTGGCCTTTCCTGAGGCCACCAGAGCGGGTCCCTGAGGTCCCCGTCGTACCTCGAGAAGACCTGCCGCAACTCGAGAAAATCCAGGAGGTTCTCCCCTCCAGGCGAGATGAGGCCCATTTCCTCTGAGGCGTCTCGAGGCTGATCACACCTCACCGCTGGAACTTCGAAAGGGTCCTTCACACCCTTGGTGCAAATCAAGAAGTTCCCCGACCTAGGCGTCTCCACTCGAGAGGAATCACGAGGGTCCCGCCCACATCCAGAGGAGCCCCGTTTCCGCCTCGTAGCCCGAGATGAGGGATCCTTTCCCTGCTTCGTCGGGAAAGAGTCCCCGGCGTTCCCGTCGCATCTCAAGAGGAGGCCCTCTCAACAGGAACGGCGAGAGGAACTCCAGGTCGTGCCACCATTCCAAGAGTCCCCCAGATGTCTCAGTCCATTCCAGAGGAACCTCTTTTCCCTTCACCGGCTCGTCTTTCACGCCGAGGATCGACTCACGCCAAGGGGGCACGTGGCACAGCCATGTGGGAAAGCCTCGTGGGAAAGCCTCGAGGGACAGCCTCGAGGGAAAGCCACAGATCCCTTGATCCACGTGACAGGAAGCGTGACACTACTGCTGCAGCTCGGGAGGAAAGCGCACGTACATGCCCCCACTCGAGACGAGGCCTGACTCCCCTGGGGAGACTCAGAAGCACCCCAAGATCCATGGCAACACTGGAGAGGAATCCTCAGGTTCCGGCCCCGACTCCACACAAGGACTGAGGCCCCGGCATGGACGGGAGAGGAATCCCGAGAGGTCCCCTAGCAACTCGCATGGGGACTGGCCTTTCCTGAGGCCACCAGAGCGGGTCCCTGAGGTCCCCGTCGTAACTTGAGAAGACCTGCCGCAACTCGAGAAAATCCAGGAGGTTCTCCCCTCCAGGCGAGATGAGGCCCATTTCCGCTGAGGCGTCTCGAGGCTGATCACACCTCCCCTCTGGAACTTCGAAAGGGTCCTTCACACCCTTGGTGCAAATCAAGAAGTTCCCCGACCTAGCCGTCTCCACTCGAGAGGAATCACGAGGGTCCCGCCCACATCCAGAGGAGCCCCGTTTCCGCCTCGTAGCTCGAGATGAGGGATCCTTTCCCTGCTTCGTCGGGAAAGAGTCCCCGGCGTTCCCGTCGCATCTCAAGAGGAGGCCCTCTCAACAGGAACGGCGAGAGGAACTCCAGGGTCGTGCCACCATTCCAAGAGTCCCCCAGATGTCTCAGTCCATTCCAGAGGAACCTCTTTTCCCTTCACCGTCTCGTCTTTCACGCCGAGGATCGACTCACGCCAAGGTGGCACGTGGCACAGCCCTGTGGAAAAGCCTCGTGGGAAAGCCTCGAGGGACAGCCTCGAGGGAAAGCCACAGATCCCTTGATCCACGTGACAGGAAGCGTGACACTACTGCTGCAGCTCGGGAGGAAAGCGCACGTGCATGCACCCACTCGAGACGAGGCCTGACTCCCCTGGGGAGACTCAGAAGCACCCCAAGATCCATGGCAACACTGGAGAGCAATACTCAGGTTACGGCCCCAATTCCACACAAGGACTGAGGCCCCGGCATGGACGGGAGAGGAATCCCGAGCGGTCCCCTAGCAACTCGCATGGGGACTGGCCTTTCCTGAGGCCACCAGAGCGGGTCCCTGAGGTCCCCGTCGTAACTCGAGAAGACCTGCCGCAACTCGAGAAAATCCAGGAGGTTCTCCCCTCCAGGCGAGATGAGGCCCATTTCCGCTGAGGCGTCTCGAGGCTGATCACACCTCCCCTCTGGAACTTCGAAAGGGTCCTTCACACCCTTGGTGCAAATCAAGTAGTTCCCCGACCTAGCCGTCTCCACTCGAGAGGAATCACGAGGGTCCCGCCCACATCCAGAGGAGCCCCGTTTCCGCCTCGTAGCTCGAGATGAGGGATCCTTTCCCTGCTTCGTCGGGAAAGAGTCCCCGGCGTTCCCGTCGCATCTCGAGAGGAGGCCCTCTCAACAGGAACGGCGAGAGGAACTCCAGGGTCGTGCCACCATTCCAAGAGTCCCCCAGATGTCTCAGTCCATTCCAGAGGAACCTCTTTTCCCTTCACCGGCTCGTCTTTCACGCCGAGGATCGACTCACGCCAAGGTGGCACGTGGCACAGCCCTGTGGGAAAGCCTCGTGGGAAAGCCTCGAGGGACAGCCTCGAGGGAAAGCCACAGATCCCTTGATCCACGTGACAGGAAGCGTGACACTACTGCTGCAGCTCGGGAGGAAAGCGCACGTGCATGCCCCCACTCGAGACGAGGCCTGACTCCCCTGGGGAGACTCAGACGCACCCCAAGATCCATGGCAACACTGGAGAGCAATCCTCAGGTTCCGGCCCCGACTCCACACAAGGACTGAGGCCCCGGCATGGACGGGAGAGGAATCCCGAGCGGTCCCCTAGCAACTCGCATGGGGACTGGCCTTTCCTGAGGCCACCAGAGCGGGTCCCTGAGGTCCCCGTCGTAACTCGAGAAGACCTGCCGCAACTCGAGAAAATCCAGGAGGTTCTCCCCTCCAGGCGAGATGAGGCCCATTTCCGCTGAGGCGTCTCGAGGCTGATCACACCTCCCCTCTGGAACTTCGAAAGGGTCCTTCACACCCTTGGTGCAAATCAAGTAGTTCCCCGACCTAGCCGTCTCCACTCGAGAGGAATCACGAGGGTCCCGCCCACATCCAGAGGAGCCCCGTTTCCGCCTCGTAGCTCGAGATGAGGGATCCTTTCCCTGCTTCGTCGGGAAAGAGTCCCCGGCGTTCCCGTCGCATCTCAAGAGGAGGCCCTCTCAACAGGAAGGGCGAGAGGAACTGCAGGGTCGTGCCACCATTCCAAGAGTCCCCCAGATGACTCAGTCCATTCCAGAGGAACCTCTTTTCCCTTCACCGGCTCGTCTTTCACGCCGAGGATCGACTCACGCCAAGGTGGCACGTGGCACAGCCCTGTGGGAAAGCCTCGTGGGAAAGCCTCGAGGGACAGCCTCGAGGGAAAGCCACAGATCCCTTGATCCACGTGACAGGAAGCGTGACACTACTGCTGCAGCTCGGGAGGAAAGCGCACGTGCATGCCCCCACTCGAGACGAGGCCTGACTCCCCTGGGGAGACTCAGACGCACCCCAAGATCCATGGCAACACTGGAGAGCAATCCTCAGGTTCCGGCCCCGACTCCACACAAGGACTGAGGCCCCGGCATGGACGGGAGAGGAATCCCGAGCGGTCCCCTAGCAACTCGCATGGGGACTGGCCTTTCCTGAGGCCACCAGAGCGGGTCCCTGAGGTCCCCGTCGTAACTCGAGAAGACCTGCCGCAACTCGAGAAAATCCAGGAGGTTCTCCCCTCCAGGCGAGATGAGGCCCATTTCCGCTGAGGCGTCTCAAGGCTGATCACACCTCACCTCTGGAACTTCGAAAGGGTCCTTCACACCCTTGGTGCAAATCAAGAAGTTCCCCGAACTAGCCGTCTCCACTAGAGAGGAATCACGAGGGTCCCGCCCACATCCAGAGGAGCCCCGTTTCCGCCTCGTAGCTCGAGATGAGGGATCCTTTCCCTGCTTCGTCGGGAAAGAGTTTCCGGCGTTCCCGTCGCATCTCAAGAGGAGGCCCTCTCAACAGGAACGGCGAGAGGAACTCCAGGGTCGTGCCACCATTCCAAGAGTCCCCCAGATTTCTCAGTCCATTCCAGAGGAACCACTTTTCCCTTCACCGGCTCGTCCTTCACGCCGAGGATCGACTCACGCCAAGGTGACACGTGGCACAGCCCTGTGGGAAAGCCTCGTGGGAAAGCCTCGAGGGACAGCCTCGAGGGAAAGCCACAGATCCCTTGATCCACGTGACAGTAAGCGTGACACTACTGCTGCAGCTCGGGAGGAAAGCGCACGTGCATGCCCCCACTCGAGACGAGGCCTGACTCCCCTGGGAAGACTCAGAAGCACCCCAAGATCCATGGCAACACTGAAGAGGAATCCTCAGGTTCCGGCCCCGACTCCACACAAGGACTGAGGCCCCGGCATGGACGGGAGAGGAATCCCGAGAGGTCCCCTAGCAACTCGCATGGGGACTGGCCTTTCCTGAGGCCACCAGAGCGGGTCCCTGAGGTCCCCGTCGTAACTCGAGAAGACCTGCCGCAACTCGAGAAAATCCAGGAGGTTCTCCCCTCCAGGCGAGATGAGGCCCATTTCCGCTGAGGCGTCTCGAGGCTGATCACACCTCACCTCTGGAACTTCGAAAGGGTCCTTCACACCCTTGGTGCAAATCAAGGAGTTCCCCGACCTAGCCGTCTCCACTCGAGAGGAATCACGAGGGTCCCGCCCACATCCAGAGGAGCCCCGTTTCCGCCTCGTAGCTCGAGATGAGGGATCCTTTCCCTGCTTCGTCGGGAAAGAGTCCCCGGCGTTCCCGTCCCATCTCAAGAGGAGGCCCTCTCAACAGGAACGGCGAGAGGAACTCCAGGGTCGTGCCACCATTCCAAGAGTCCCCCAGATGTCTCAGTCCATTCCAGAGGATCCTCTTTTCCCTTCACCGGCTCGTCTTTCACGCCGAGGATCGACTCACGCCAAGGTGGCACGTGGCACAGCCCTGTGGGAAAGCCTCGTGGGAAAGCCTCGAGGGACAGCCTCGAGGGAAAGCCACAGATCCCTTGATCCACGTGACAGGAAGTGTGACACTACTGCTGCAGCTCGGGAGGAAAGCGCACGTGCATGCCCCCACTCGAGACGAGGCCTGACTCCCCTGGGGAGACTCAGAAGCACCCCAAGATCCATGGCAACACTGGACAGCAATCCTCAGGTTCCGGCCCCGACTCCACACAAGGACTGAGGCCCCAGCATGGACGGGAGAGGAATCCCGAGAGGTCCCCTAGCAACTCGCATGGGGACTGGCCTTTCCTGAGGCCACCAGAGCGGGTCCCTGAGGTCCCCGTCGTAACTCGAGAAGACCTGCCGCAACTCGAGAAAATCCAGGAGGTTCTCCCCTCCAGGAGAGATGAGGCCCATTTCCGCTGAGGCGTCTCGAGGCTGATCACACCTCCCCTCTGGAACTTCGAAAGGGTCCTTCACACCCTTGGTGCAAATCAAGAAGTTCCCCGACCTAGCCGTCTCCACTCGAGAGGAATCACGAGGGTCCCGCCCACATCCAGAGGAGCCCCGTTTCCGCCTCGTAGCTCGAGATGAGGGATCCTTTCCCTGCTTCGTCGGGAAAGAGTCCCCGGCGTTCCCGTCGCATCTCAAGAGGAGGCCCTCTCAACAGGAACGGCGAGAGGAACTCCAGGGTCGTGCCACCATTCCAAGAGTCCCCCAGATGTCTCAGTCCATTCCAGAGGAACCTCTTTTCCCTTCACCGTCTCGTCTTTCACGCCGAGGATCGACTCACGCCAAGGTGGCACGTGGCACAGCCCTGTGGAAAAGCCTCGTGGGAAAGCCTCGAGGGACAGCCTCGAGGGAAAGCCACAGATCCCTTGATCCACGTGACAGGAAGCGTGACACTACTGCTGCAGCTCGGGAGGAAAGCGCACGTGCATGCACCCACTCGAGACGAGGCCTGACTCCCCTGGGGAGACTCAGAAGCACCCCAAGATCCATGGCAACACTGGAGAGCAATCCTCAGGTTACGGCCCCAATTCCACACAAGGACTGAGGCCCCGGCATGGACGGGAGAGGAATCCCGAGCGGTCCCCTAGCAACTCGCATGGGGGCTGGCCTTTCCTGAGGCCACCAGAGCGGGTCCCTGAGGTCCCCGTCGTAACTCGAGAAGACCTGCCGCAACTCGAGAAAATCCAGGAGGTTCTCCCCTCCAGGCGAGATGAGGCCCATTTCCGCTGAGGCGTCTCGAGGCTGATCACACCTCCCCTCTGGAACTTCGAAAGGGTCCTTCACACCCTTGGTGCAAATCAAGTAGTTCCCCGACCTAGCCGTCTCCACTCGAGAGGAATCACGAGGGTCCCGCCCACATCCAGAGGAGCCCCGTTTCCGCCTCGTAGCTCGAGATGAGGGATCCTTTCCCTGCTTCGTCGGGAAAGAGTCCCCGGCGTTCCCGTCGCATCTCAAGAGGAGGCCCTCTCAACAGGAACGGCGAGAGGAACTCCAGGGTCGTGCCACCATTCCAAGAGTCCCCCAGATGTCTCAGTCCATTCCAGAGGAACCTCTTTTCCCTTCTCCGGCTCGTCTTTCACGCCGAGGATCGACTCACGCCAAGGTGGCACATGGCACAGCCCTGTGGGAAAGCCTCGTGGGAAAGCCTCGAGGGACAGCTTCGAGGGAAAGCCACAGATCCCTTGATCCACGTGACAGGAAGCGTGACACTACTGCTGCAGCTCGGGAGGAAAGCGCACGTGCATGCCCCCACTCGAGACGAGGCCTGACTCCCCTGGGGAGACTCAGACGCACCCCAAGATCCATGGCAACACTGGAGAGCAATCCTCAGGTTCCGGCCCCGACTCCACACAAGGACTGAGGCCCCGGCATGGACGGGAGAGGAATCCCGAGCGGTCCCCTAGCAACTCGCATGGGGACTGGCCTTTCCTGAGGCCACCAGAGCGGGTCCCTGAGGTCCCCGTCGTAACTCGAGAAGACCTGCCGCAACTCGAGAAAATCCAGGAGGTTCTCCCCTCCAGGCGAGATGAGGCCCATTTCCGCTGAGGCGTCTCGAGGCTGATCACACCTCCCCTCTGGAACTTCGAAAGGGTCCTTCACACCCTTGGTGCAAATCAAGTAGTTCCCCGACCTAGCCGTCTCCACTCGAGAGGAATCACGAGGGTCCCGCCCACATCCAGAGGAGCCCCGTTTCCGCCTCGTAGCTCGAGATGAGGGATCCTTTCCCTGCTTCGTCGGGAAAGAGTCCCCGGCGTTCCCGTCGCATCTCGAGAGGAGGCCCTCTCAACAGGAACGGCGAGAGGAACTCCAGGGTCGTGCCACCATTCCAAGAGTCCCCCAGATGTCTCAGTCCATTCCAGAGGAACCTCTTTTCCCTTCACCGGCTCGTCTTTCACGCCGAGGATCGACTCACGCCAAGGTGGCACGTGGCACAGCCCTGTGGGAAAGCCTCGTGGGAAAGCCTCGAGGGACAGCCTCGAGGGAAAGCCACAGATCCCTTGATCCACGTGACAGGAAGCGTGACACTACTGCTGCAGCTCGGGAGGAAAGCGCACGTGCATGCCCCCACTCGAGACGAGGCCTGACTCCCCTGGGGAGACTCAGACGCACCCCAAGATCCATGGCAACACTGGAGAGCAATCCTCAGGTTCCGGCCCCGACTCCACACAAGGACTGAGGCCCCGGCATGGACGGGAGAGGAATCCCGAGCGGTCCCCTAGCAACTCGCATGGGGACTGGCCTTTCCTGAGGCCACCAGAGCGGGTCCCTGAGGTCCCCGTCGTAACTCGAGAAGACCTGCCGCAACTCGAGAAAATCCAGGAGGTTCTCCCCTCCAGGCGAGATGAGGCCCATTTCCGCTGAGGCGTCTCGAGGCTGATCACACCTCACCTCTGGAACTTCGAAAGGGTCCTTCACACCCTTGGTGCAAATCAAGTAGTTCCCCGACCTAGCCGTCTCCACTCGAGAGGAATCACGAGGGTCCCGCCCACATCCAGAGGAGCCCCGTTTCCGCCTCGTAGCTCGAGATGAGGGATCCTTTCCCTGCTTCGTCGGGAAAGAGTCCCCGGCGTTCCCGTCGCATCTCAAGAGGAGGCCCTCTCAACAGGAACGGCGAGAGGAACTCCAGGGTCGTGCCACCATTCCAAGAGTCCCCCAGATGACTCAGTCCATTCCAGAGGAACCTCTTTTCCCTTCACCGGCTCGTCTTTCACGCCGAGGATCGACTCACGCCAAGGTGGCACGTGGCACAGCCCTGTGGGAAAGCCTCGTGGGAAAGCCTCGAGGGACAGCCTCGAGGGAAAGCCACAGATCCCTTGATCCACGTGACAGGAAGCGTGACACTACTGCTGCAGCTCGGGAGGAAAGCGCACGTGCATGCCCCCACTCGAGACGAGGCCTGACTCCCCTGGGGAGACTCAGACGCACCCCAAGATCCATGGCAACACTGGAGAGCAATCCTCAGGTTCCGGCCCCGACTCCACACAAGGACTGAGGCCCCGGCATGGACGGGAGAGGAATCCCGAGCGGTCCCCTAGCAACTCGCATGGGGACTGGCCTTTCCTGAGGCCACCAGAGCGGGTCCCTGAGGTCCCCGTCGTAACTCGAGAAGACCTGCCGCAACTCGAGAAAATCCAGGAGGTTCTCCCCTCCAGGCGAGATGAGGCCCATTTCCGCTGAGGCGTCTCAAGGCTGATCACACCTCACCTCTGGAACTTCGAAAGGGTCCTTCACACCCTTGGTGCAAATCAAGAAGTTCCCCGACCTAGCCGTCTCCACTAGAGAGGAATCACGAGGGTCCCGCCCACATCCAGAGGAGCCCCGTTTCCGCCTCGTAGCTCGAGATGAGGGATCCTTTCCCTGCTTCGTCGGGAAAGAGTTTCCGGCGTTCCCGTCGCATCTCAAGAGGAGGCCCTCTCAACAGGAACGGCGAGAGGAACTCCAGGGTCGTGCCACCATTCCAAGAGTCCCCCAGATTTCTCAGTCCATTCCAGAGGAACCACTTTTCCCTTCACCGGCTCGTCTTTCACGCCGAGGATCGACTCACGCCAAGGTGACACGTGGCACAGCCCTGTGGGAAAGCCTCGTGGGAAAGCCTCGAGGGACAGCCTCGAGGGAAAGCCACAGATCCCTTGATCCACGTGACAGTAAGCGTGACACTACTGCTGCAGCTCGGGAGGAAAGCGCACGTGCATGCCCCCACTCGAGACGAGGCCTGACTCCCCTGGGAAGACTCAGAAGCACCCCAAGATCCATGGCAACACTGAAGAGGAATCCTCAGGTTCCGGCCCCGACTCCACACAAGGACTGAGGCCCCGGCATGGACGGGAGAGGAATCCCGAGAGGTCCCCTAGCAACTCGCATGGGGACTGGCCTTTCCTGAGGCCACCAGAGCGGGTCCCTGAGGTCCCCGTCGTACCTCGAGAAGACCTGCCACAAATCGAGAAAATCCAGGAGGTTCTCCCCTCCAGGCGAGATGAGGCCCATTTCCGCTGAGGCGACTCGAGGCTGATCACACCTCACCTCTGGAACTTCGAAAGGCTCCTTCACACCCTTGGTGCAAATCAAGAAGTTCCCCGACCTAGCCGTCTCCACTCGAGAGGAATCACGAGGGTCCCGCCCACATCCAGAGGAGACCCGTTTCCGCCTCGTAGCTCGAGATGAGGGATCCTTTCCCTGCTTCGTCGGGAAAGAGTTCCCGGCGTTCCCGTCGCATCTCAAGAGGAGGCCCTCTGAACAGGAACGGCGAGAGGAACTCCAGGGTCGTGCCACCATTCCAAGAGTCCTCCAGATGTCTCAGTCCATTCCAGAGGAACCTCTTTTCCCTTCACCGGCTCGTCTTTCACGCCGAAGATCGACTCACGCCAAGGTGGCACATGGCACAGCCCTGTGGGAAAGCCTCGTGGGAAAGCCTCGAGGGACAGCCTCGAGGGAAAGCCACAGATCCCTTGATCCACGTGACAGGAAGCGTGACACTACTGCTGCAGCTCGGGAGGAAAGCGCACGTTCATGCCCCCACTCGAGACGAGGCCTGACTCCCCTGGGGAGACTCAGAAGCACCCCAAGATCCATGGCAACACTGGAGAGCAATCCTCAGGTTCCGGCCCCGACTCCACACAAGGACTGAGGCCCCGGCATGGACGGGAGAGGAATCCCGAGCGGTCCCCTAGCAACTCGCATGGGGACTGGCCTTTCCTGAGGCCACCAGAGCGGGTCCCTGAGGTCCCCGTCGTAACTCGAGAAGACCTGCCGCAACTCGAGAAAATCCAGGAGGTTCTCCCCTCCAGGCGAGATGAGGCCCATTTCCGCTGAGGCGTCTCGAGGCTGATCACACCTCACCTCTGGAACTTCGAAAGGGTCCTTCACACCCTTGGTGCAAATCAAGAAGTTCCCCGACCTAGCCGTCTCCACTCGAGAGGAATCACGAGGGTCCCGCCCACATCCAGAGGAGCCCCGTTTCCGCCTCGTAGCTCGAGATGAGGGATCCTTTCCCTGCTTCGTCGGGAAAGAGTCCCCGGCGTTCCCGTCCCATCTCAAGAGGAGGCCCTCTCAACAGGAACGGCGAGAGGAACTCCAGGGTCGTGCCACCATTCCAAGAGTCCCCCAGATGTCTCAGTCCATTCCAGAGGATCCTCTTTTCCCTTCACCGGCTCGTCTTTCACGCCGAGGATCGACTCACGCCAAGGTGGCACGTGGCACAGCCCTGTGGGAAAGCCTCGTGGGAAAGCCTCGAGGGACAGCCTCGAGGGAAAGCCACAGATCCCTTGATCCACGTGAAAGGAAGTGTGACACTACTGCTGCAGCTCGGGAGGAAAGCGCACGTGCATGCCCCCACTCGAGACGAGGCCTGACTCCCCTGGGGAGACTCAGAAGCACCCCAAGATCCATGGCAACACTGGACAGCAATCCTCAGGTTCCGGCCCCGACTCCACACAAGGACTGAGGCCCCAGCATGGACGGGAGAGGAATCCCGAGAGGTCCCCTAGCAACTCGCATGGGGACTGGCCTTTCCTGAGGCCACCAGAGCGGGTCCCTGAGGTCCCCGTCGTAACTCGAGAAGACCTGCCGCAACTCGAGAAAATCCAGGAGGTTCTCCCCTCCAGGCGAGATGAGGCCCATTTCCGCTGAGGCGTCTCGAGGCTGATCACACCTCCCCTCTGGAACTTCGAAAGGGTCCTTCACACCCTTGGTGCAAATCAAGTAGTTCCCCGACCTAGCCGTCTCCACTCGAGAGGAATCACGAGGGTCCCGCCCACATCCAGAGGAGCCCCGTTTCCGCCTCGTAGCTCGAGATGAGGGATCCTTTCCCTGCTTCGTCGGGAAAGAGTCCCCGGCGTTCCCGTCGCATCTCAAGAGGAGGCCCTCTCAACAGGAAGGGCGAGAGGAACTGCAGGGTCGTGCCACCATTCCAAGAGTCCCCCAGATGACTCAGTCCATTCCAGAGGAACCTCTTTTCCCTTCACCGGCTCGTCTTTCACGCCGAGGATCGACTCACGCCAAGGTGGCACGTGGCACAGCCCTGTGGGAAAGCCTCGTGGGAAAGCCTCGAGGGACAGCCTCGAGGGAAAGCCACAGATCCCTTGATCCACGTGACAGGAAGCGTGACACTACTGCTGCAGCTCGGGAGGAAAGCGCACGTGCATGCCCCCACTCGAGACGAGGCCTGACTCCCCTGGGGAGACTCAGACGCACCCCAAGATCCATGGCAACACTGGAGAGCAATCCTCAGGTTCCGGCCCCGACTCCACACAAGGACTGAGGCCCCGGCATGGACGGGAGAGGAATCCCGAGCGGTCCCCTAGCAACTCGCATGGGGACTGGCCTTTCCTGAGGCCACCAGAGCGGGTCCCTGAGGTCCCCGTCGTAACTCGAGAAGACCTGCCGCAACTCGAGAAAATCCAGGAGGTTCTCCCCTCCAGGCGAGATGAGGCCCATTTCCGCTGAGGCGTCTCAAGGCTGATCACACCTCACCTCTGGAACTTCGAAAGGGTCCTTCACACCCTTGGTGCAAATCAAGAAGTTCCCCGAACTAGCCGTCTCCACTAGAGAGGAATCACGAGGGTCCCGCCCACATCCAGAGGAGCCCCGTTTCCGCCTCGTAGCTCGAGATGAGGGATCCTTTCCCTGCTTCGTCGGGAAAGAGTTTCCGGCGTTCCCGTCGCATCTCAAGAGGAGGCCCTCTCAACAGGAACGGCGAGAGGAACTCCAGGGTCGTGCCACCATTCCAAGAGTCCCCCAGATTTCTCAGTCCATTCCAGAGGAACCACTTTTCCCTTCACCGGCTCGTCCTTCACGCCGAGGATCGACTCACGCCAAGGTGACACGTGGCACAGCCCTGTGGGAAAGCCTCGTGGGAAAGCCTCGAGGGACAGCCTCGAGGGAAAGCCACAGATCCCTTGATCCACGTGACAGTAAGCGTGACACTACTGCTGCAGCTCGGGAGGAAAGCGCACGTGCATGCCCCCACTCGAGACGAGGCCTGACTCCCCTGGGAAGACTCAGAAGCACCCCAAGATCCATGGCAACACTGAAGAGGAATCCTCAGGTTCCGGCCCCGACTCCACACAAGGACTGAGGCCCCGGCATGGACGGGAGAGGAATCCCGAGAGGTCCCCTAGCAACTCGCATGGGGACTGGCCTTTCCTGAGGCCACCAGAGCGGGTCCCTGAGGTCCCCGTCGTAACTCGAGAAGACCTGCCGCAACTCGAGAAAATCCAGGAGGTTCTCCCCTCCAGGCGAGATGAGGCCCATTTCCGCTGAGGCGTCTCGAGGCTGATCACACCTCACCTCTGGAACTTCGAAAGGGTCCTTCACACCCTTGGTGCAAATCAAGGAGTTCCCCGACCTAGCCGTCTCCACTCGAGAGGAATCACGAGGGTCCCGCCCACATCCAGAGGAGCCCCGTTTCCGCCTCGTAGCTCGAGATGAGGGATCCTTTCCCTGCTTCGTCGGGAAAGAGTCCCCGGCGTTCCCGTCCCATCTCAAGAGGAGGCCCTCTCAACAGGAACGGCGAGAGGAACTCCAGGGTCGTGCCACCATTCCAAGAGTCCCCCAGATGTCTCAGTCCATTCCAGAGGATCCTCTTTTCCCTTCACCGGCTCGTCTTTCACGCCGAGGATCGACTCACGCCAAGGTGGCACGTGGCACAGCCCTGTGGGAAAGCCTCGTGGGAAAGCCTCGAGGGACAGCCTCGAGGGAAAGCCACAGATCCCTTGATCCACGTGACAGGAAGTGTGACACTACTGCTGCAGCTCGGGAGGAAAGCGCACGTGCATGCCCCCACTCGAGACGAGGCCTGACTCCCCTGGGGAGACTCAGAAGCACCCCAAGATCCATGGCAACACTGGACAGCAATCCTCAGGTTCCGGCCCCGACTCCACACAAGGACTGAGGCCCCAGCATGGACGGGAGAGGAATCCCGAGAGGTCCCCTAGCAACTCGCATGGGGACTGGCCTTTCCTGAGGCCACCAGAGCGGGTCCCTGAGGTCCCCGTCGTAACTCGAGAAGACCTGCCGCAACTCGAGAAAATCCAGGAGGTTCTCCCCTCCAGGAGAGATGAGGCCCATTTCCGCTGAGGCGTCTCGAGGCTGATCACACCTCCACTCTGGAACTTCGAAAGGGTCCTTCACACCCTTGGTGCAAATCAAGAAGTTCCCCGACCTAGCCGTCTCCACTCGAGAGGAATCACGAGGGTCCCGCCCACATCCAGAGGAGCCCCGTTTCCGCCTCGTAGCTCGAGATGAGGGATCCTTTCCCTGCTTCGTCGGGAAAGAGTCCCCGGCGTTCCCGTCGCATCTCAAGAGGAGGCCCTCTCAACAGGAACGGCGAGAGGAACTCCAGGGTCGTGCCACCATTCCAAGAGTCCCCCAGATGTCTCAGTCCATTCCAGAGGAACCTCTTTTCCCTTCACCGTCTCGTCTTTCACGCCGAGGATCGACTCACGCCAAGGTGGCACGTGGCACAGCCCTGTGGAAAAGCCTCGTGGGAAAGCCTCGAGGGACAGCCTCGAGGGAAAGCCACAGATCCCTTGATCCACGTGACAGGAAGCGTGACACTACTGCTGCAGCTCGGGAGGAAAGCGCACGTGCATGCACCCACTCGAGACGAGGCCTGACTCCCCTGGGGAGACTCAGAAGCACCCCAAGATCCATGGCAACACTGGAGAGCAATCCTCAGGTTACGGCCCCAATTCCACACAAGGACTGAGGCCCCGGCATGGACGGGAGAGGAATCCCGAGCGGTCCCCTAGCAACTCGCATGGGGGCTGGCCTTTCCTGAGGCCACCAGAGCGGGTCCCTGAGGTCCCCGTCGTAACTCGAGAAGACCTGCCGCAACTCGAGAAAATCCAGGAGGTTCTCCCCTCCAGGCGAGATGAGGCCCATTTCCGCTGAGGCGTCTCGAGGCTGATCACACCTCCCCTCTGGAACTTCGAAAGGGTCCTTCACACCCTTGGTGCAAATCAAGTAGTTCCCCGACCTAGCCGTCTCCACTCGAGAGGAATCACGAGGGTCCCGCCCACATCCAGAGGAGCCCCGTTTCCGCCTCGTAGCTCGAGATGAGGGATCCTTTCCCTGCTTCGTCGGGAAAGAGTCCCCGGCGTTCCCGTCGCATCTCAAGAGGAGGCCCTCTCAACAGGAACGGCGAGAGGAACTCCAGGGTCGTGCCACCATTCCAAGAGTCCCCCAGATGTCTCAGTCCATTCCAGAGGAACCTCTTTTCCCTTCTCCGGCTCGTCTTTCACGCCGAGGATCGACTCACGCCAAGGTGGCACATGGCACAGCCCTGTGGGAAAGCCTCGTGGGAAAGCCTCGAGGGACAGCTTCGAGGGAAAGCCACAGATCCCTTGATCCACGTGACAGGAACCGTGACACTACTGCTGCAGCTCGGGAGGAAAGCGCACGTGCATGCCCCCACTCGAGACGAGGCCTGACTCCCCTGGGGAGACTCAGACGCACCCCAAGATCCATGGCAACACTGGAGAGCAATCCTCAGGTTCCGGCCCCGACTCCACACAAGGACTGAGGCCCCGGCATGGACGGGAGAGGAATCCCGAGCGGTCCCCTAGCAACTCGCATGGGGACTGGCCTTTCCTGAGGCCACCAGAGCGGGTCCCTGAGGTCCCCGTCGTAACTCGAGAAGACCTGCCGCAACTCGAGAAAATCCAGGAGGTTCTCCCCTCCAGGCGAGATGAGGCCCATTTCCGCTGAGGCGTCTCGAGGCTGATCACACCTCCCCTCTGGAACTTCGAAAGGGTCCTTCACACCCTTGGTGCAAATCAAGTAGTTCCCCGACCTAGCCGTCTCCACTCGAGAGGAATCACGAGGGTCCCGCCCACATCCAGAGGAGCCCCGTTTCCGCCTCGTAGCTCGAGATGAGGGATCCTTTCCCTGCTTCGTCGGGAAAGAGTCCCCGGCGTTCCCGTCGCATCTCGAGAGGAGGCCCTCTCAACAGGAACGGCGAGAGGAACTCCAGGGTCGTGCCACCATTCCAAGAGTCCCCCAGATGTCTCAGTCCATTCCAGAGGAACCTCTTTTCCCTTCACCGGCTCGTCTTTCACGCCGAGGATCGACTCACGCCAAGGTGGCACGTGGCACAGCCCTGTGGGAAAGCCTCGTGGGAAAGCCTCGAGGGACAGCCTCGAGGGAAAGCCACAGATCCCTTGATCCACGTGACAGGAAGCGTGACACTACTGCTGCAGCTCGGGAGGAAAGCGCACGTGCATGCCCCCACTCGAGACGAGGCCTGACTCCCCTGGGGAGACTCAGACGCACCCCAAGATCCATGGCAACACTGGAGAGCAATCCTCAGGTTCCGGCCCCGACTCCACACAAGGACTGAGGCCCCGGCATGGACGGGAGAGGAATCCCGAGCGGTCCCCTAGCAACTCGCATGGGGACTGGCCTTTCCTGAGGCCACCAGAGCGGGTCCCTGAGGTCCCCGTCGTAACTCGAGAAGACCTGCCGCAACTCGAGAAAATCCAGGAGGTTCTCCCCTCCAGGCGAGATGAGGCCCATTTCCGCTGAGGCGTCTCGAGGCTGATCACACCTCACCTCTGGAACTTCGAAAGGGTCCTTCACACCCTTGGTGCAAATCAAGTAGTTCCCCGACCTAGCCGTCTCCACTCGAGAGGAATCACGAGGGTCCCGCCCACATCCAGAGGAGCCCCGTTTCCGCCTCGTAGCTCGAGATGAGGGATCCTTTCCCTGCTTCGTCGGGAAAGAGTCCCCGGCGTTCCCGTCGCATCTCAAGAGGAGGCCCTCTCAACAGGAACGGCGAGAGGAACTCCAGGGTCGTGCCACCATTCCAAGAGTCCCCCAGATGACTCAGTCCATTCCAGAGGAACCTCTTTTCCCTTCACCGGCTCGTCTTTCACGCCGAGGATCGACTCACGCCAAGGTGGCACGTGGCACAGCCCTGTGGGAAAGCCTCGTGGGAAAGCCTCGAGGGACAGCCTCGAGGGAAAGCCACAGATCCCTTGATCCACGTGACAGGAAGCGTGACACTACTGCTGCAGCTCGGGAGGAAAGCGCACGTGCATGCCCCCACTCGAGACGAGGCCTGACTCCCCTGGGGAGACTCAGACGCACCCCAAGATCCATGGCAACACTGGAGAGCAATCCTCAGGTTCCGGCCCCGACTCCACACAAGGACTGAGGCCCCGGCATGGACGGGAGAGGAATCCCGAGCGGTCCCCTAGCAACTCGCATGGGGACTGGCCTTTCCTGAGGCCACCAGAGCGGGTCCCTGAGGTCCCCGTCGTAACTCGAGAAGACCTGCCGCAACTCGAGAAAATCCAGGAGGTTCTCCCCTCCAGGCGAGATGAGGCCCATTTCCGCTGAGGCGTCTCAAGGCTGATCACACCTCACCTCTGGAACTTCGAAAGGGTCCTTCACACCCTTGGTGCAAATCAAGAAGTTCCCCGACCTAGCCGTCTCCACTAGAGAGGAATCACGAGGGTCCCGCCCACATCCAGAGGAGCCCCGTTTCCGCCTCGTAGCTCGAGATGAGGGATCCTTTCCCTGCTTCGTCGGGAAAGAGTTTCCGGCGTTCCCGTCGCATCTCAAGAGGAGGCCCTCTCAACAGGAACGGCGAGAGGAACTCCAGGGTCGTGCCACCATTCCAAGAGTCCCCCAGATTTCTCAGTCCATTCCAGAGGAACCACTTTTCCCTTCACCGGCTCGTCTTTCACGCCGAGGATCGACTCACGCCAAGGTGACACGTGGCACAGCCCTGTGGGAAAGCCTCGTGGGAAAGCCTCGAGGGACAGCCTCGAGGGAAAGCCACAGATCCCTTGATCCACGTGACAGTAAGCGTGACACTACTGCTGCAGCTCGGGAGGAAAGCGCACGTGCATGCCCCCACTCGAGACGAGGCCTGACTCCCCTGGGAAGACTCAGAAGCACCCCAAGATCCATGGCAACACTGAAGAGGAATCCTCAGGTTCCGGCCCCGACTCCACACAAGGACTGAGGCCCCGGCATGGACGGGAGAGGAATCCCGAGAGGTCCCCTAGCAACTCGCATGGGGACTGGCCTTTCCTGAGGCCACCAGAGCGGGTCCCTGAGGTCCCCGTCGTACCTCGAGAAGACCTGCCACAAATCGAGAAAATCCAGGAGGTTCTCCCCTCCAGGCGAGATGAGGCCCATTTCCGCTGAGGCGACTCGAGGCTGATCACACCTCACCTCTGGAACTTCGAAAGGCTCCTTCACACCCTTGGTGCAAATCAAGAAGTTCCCCGACCTAGCCGTCTCCACTCGAGAGGAATCACGAGGGTCCCGCCCACATCCAGAGGAGACCCGTTTCCGCCTCGTAGCTCGAGATGAGGGATCCTTTCCCTGCTTCGTCGGGAAAGAGTTCCCGGCGTTCCCGTCGCATCTCAAGAGGAGGCCCTCTGAACAGGAACGGCGAGAGGAACTCCAGGGTCGTGCCACCATTCCAAGAGTCCTCCAGATGTCTCAGTCCATTCCAGAGGAACCTCTTTTCCCTTCACCGGCTCGTCTTTCACGCCGAAGATCGACTCACGCCAAGGTGGCACATGGCACAGCCCTGTGGGAAAGCCTCGTGGGAAAGCCTCGAGGGACAGCCTCGAGGGAAAGCCACAGATCCCTTGATCCACGTGACAGGAAGCGTGACACTACTGCTGCAGCTCGGGAGGAAAGCGCACGTTCATGCCCCCACTCGAGACGAGGCCTGACTCCCCTGGGGAGACTCAGAAGCACCCCAAGATCCATGGCAACACTGGAGAGCAATCCTCAGGTTCCGGCCCCGACTCCACACAAGGACTGAGGCCCCGGCATGGACGGGAGAGGAATCCCGAGCGGTCCCCTAGCAACTCGCATGGGGACTGGCCTTTCCTGAGGCCACCAGAGCGGGTCCCTGAGGTCCCCGTCGTAACTCGAGAAGACCTGCCGCAACTCGAGAAAATCCAGGAGGTTCTCCCCTCCAGGCGAGATGAGGCCCATTTCCGCTGAGGCGTCTCGAGGCTGATCACACCTCACCTCTGGAACTTCGAAAGGGTCCTTCACACCCTTGGTGCAAATCAAGAAGTTCCCCGACCTAGCCGTCTCCACTCGAGAGGAATCACGAGGGTCCCGCCCACATCCAGAGGAGCCCCGTTTCCGCCTCGTAGCTCGAGATGAGGGATCCTTTCCCTGCTTCGTCGGGAAAGAGTCCCCGGCGTTCCCGTCCCATCTCAAGAGGAGGCCCTCTCAACAGGAACGGCGAGAGGAACTCCAGGGTCGTGCCACCATTCCAAGAGTCCCCCAGATGTCTCAGTCCATTCCAGAGGATCCTCTTTTCCCTTCACCGGCTCGTCTTTCACGCCGAGGATCGACTCACGCCAAGGTGGCACGTGGCACAGCCCTGTGGGAAAGCCTCGTGGGAAAGCCTCGAGGGACAGCCTCGAGGGAAAGCCACAGATCCCTTGATCCACGTGAAAGGAAGTGTGACACTACTGCTGCAGCTCGGGAGGAAAGCGCACGTGCATGCCCCCACTCGAGACGAGGCCTGACTCCCCTGGGGAGACTCAGAAGCACCCCAAGATCCATGGCAACACTGGACAGCAATCCTCAGGTTCCGGCCCCGACTCCACACAAGGACTGAGGCCCCAGCATGGACGGGAGAGGAATCCCGAGAGGTCCCCTAGCAACTCGCATGGGGACTGGCCTTTCCTGAGGCCACCAGAGCGGGTCCCTGAGGTCCCCGTCGTAACTCGAGAAGACCTGCCGCAACTCGAGAAAATCCAGGAGGTTCTCCCCTCCAGGAGAGATGAGGCCCATTTCCGCTGAGGCGTCTCGAGGCTGATCACACCTCCCCTCTGGAACTTCGAAAGGGTCCTTCACACCCTTGGTGCAAATCAAGAAGTTCCCCGACCTAGCCGTCTCCACTCGAGAGGAATCACGAGGGTCCCGCCCACATCCAGAGGAGCCCCGTTTCCGCCTCGTAGCTCGAGATGAGGGATCCTTTCCCTGCTTCGTCGGGAAAGAGTCCCCGGCGTTCCCGTCGCATCTCAAGAGGAGGCCCTCTCAACAGGAACGGCGAGAGGAACTCCAGGGTCGTGCCACCATTCCAAGAGTCCCCCAGATGTCTCAGTCCATTCCAGAGGAACCTCTTTTCCCTTCACCGTCTCGTCTTTCACGCCGAGGATCGACTCACGCCAAGGTGGCACGTGGCACAGCCCTGTGGAAAAGCCTCGTGGGAAAGCCTCGAGGGACAGCCTCGAGGGAAAGCCACAGATCCCTTGATCCACGTGACAGGAAGCGTGACACTACTGCTGCAGCTCGGGAGGAAAGCGCACGTGCATGCACCCACTCGAGACGAGGCCTGACTCCCCTGGGGAGACTCAGAAGCACCCCAAGATCCATGGCAACACTGGAGAGCAATCCTCAGGTTACGGCCCCAATTCCACACAAGGACTGAGGCCCCGGCATGGACGGGAGAGGAATCCCGAGCGGTCCCCTAGCAACTCGCATGGGGACTGGCCTTTCCTGAGGCCACCAGAGCGGGTCCCTGAGGTCCCCGTCGTAACTCGAGAAGACCTGCCGCAACTCGAGAAAATCCAGGAGGTTCTCCCCTCCAGGCGAGATGAGGCCCATTTCCGCTGAGGCGTCTTGAGGCTGATCACACCTCCCCTCTGGAACTTCGAAAGGGTCCTTCACACCCTTGGTGCAAATCAAGTAGTTCCCCGACCTAGCCGTCTCCACTCGAGAGGAATCACGAGGGTCCCGCCCACATCCAGAGGAGCCCCGTTTCCGCCTCGTAGCTCGAGATGAGGGATCCTTTCCCTGCTTCGTCGGGAAAGAGTCCCCGGCGTTCCCGTCGCATCTCAAGAGGAGGCCCTCTCAACAGGAACGGCGAGAGGAACTCCAGGGTCGTGCCACCATTCCAAGAGTCCCCCAGATGTCTCAGTCCATTCCAGAGGAACCTCTTTTCCCTTCACCGGCTCGTCTTTCACGCCGAGGATCGACTCACGCCAAGGTGGCACATGGCACAGCCCTGTGGGAAAGCCTCGTGGGAAAGCCTCGAGGGACAGCTTCGAGGGAAAGCCACAGATCCCTTGATACACGTGACAGGAAGCGTGACACTACTGCTGCAGCTCGGGAGGAAAGCGCACGTGCATGCCCCCACTCGAGACGAGGCCTGACTCCCCTGGGGAGACTCAGACGCACCCCAAGATCCATGGCAACACTGGAGAGCAATCCTCAGGTTCCGGCCCCGACTCCACACAAGGACTGAGGCCCCGGCATGGACGGGAGAGGAATCCCGAGCGGTCCCCTAGCAACTCGCATGGGGACTGGCCTTTCCTGAGGCCACCAGAGCGGGTCCCTGAGGTCCCCGTCGTAACTCGAGAAGACCTGCCGCAACTCGAGAAAATCCAGGAGGTTCTCCCCTCCAGGCGAGATGAGGCCCATTTCCGCTGAGGCGTCTCGAGGCTGATCACACCTCCCCTCTGGAACTTCGAAAGGGTCCTTCACACCCTTGGTGCAAATCAAGTAGTTCCCCGACCTAGCCGTCTCCACTCGAGAGGAATCACGAGGGTCCCGCCCACATCCAGAGGAGCCCCGTTTCCGCCTCGTAGCTCGAGATGAGGGATCCTTTCCCTGCTTCGTCGGGAAAGAGTCCCCGGCGTTCCCGTCGCATCTCGAGAGGAGGCCCTCTCAACAGGAACGGCGAGAGGAACTCCAGGGTCGTGCCACCATTCCAAGAGTCCCCCAGATGTCTCAGTCCATTCCAGAGGAACCTCTTTTCCCTTCACCGGCTCGTCTTTCACGCCGAGGATCGACTCACGCCAAGGTGGCACGTGGCACAGCCCTGTGGGAAAGCCTCGTGGGAAAGCCTCGAGGGACAGCCTCGAGGGAAAGCCACAGATCCCTTGATCCACGTGACAGGAAGCGTGACACTACTGCTGCAGCTCGGGAGGAAAGCGCACGTGCATACCCCCACTCGAGACGAGGCCTGACTCCCCTGGGGAGACTCAGACGCACCCCAAGATCCATGGCAACACTGGAGAGCAATCCTCAGGTTCCGGCCCCGACTCCACACAAGGACTGAGGCCCCGGCATGGACGGGAGAGGAATCCCGAGCGGTCCCCTAGCAACTCGCATGGGGACTGGCCTTTCCTGAGGCCACCAGAGCGGGTCCCTGAGGTCCCCGTCGTAACTCGAGAAGACCTGCCGCAACTCGAGAAAATCCAGGAGGTTCTCCCCTCCAGGCGAGATGAGGCCCATTTCCGCTGAGGCGTCTCGAGGCTGATCACACCTCCCCTCTGGAACTTCGAAAGGGTCCTTCACACCCTTGGTGCAAATCAAGTAGTTCCCCGACCTAGCCGTCTCCACTCGAGAGGAATCACGAGGGTCCCGCCCACATCCAGAGGAGCCCCGTTTCCGCCTCGTAGCTCGAGATGAGGGATCCTTTCCCTGCTTCGTCGGGAAAGAGTCCCCGGCGTTCCCGTCGCATCTCAAGAGGAGGCCCTCTCAACAGGAACGGCGAGAGGAACTCCAGGGTCGTGCCACCATTCCAAGAGTCCCCCAGATGACTCAGTCCATTCCAGAGGAACCTCTTTTCCCTTCACCGGCTCGTCTTTCACGCCGAGGATCGACTCACGCCAAGGTGGCACGTGGCACAGCCCTGTGGGAAAGCCTCGTGGGAAAGCCTCGAGGGACAGCCTCGAGGGAAAGCCACAGATCCCTTGATCCACGTGACAGGAAGCGTGACACTACTGCTGCAGCTCGGGAGGAAAGCGCACGTGCATGCCCCCACTCGAGACGAGGCCTGACTCCCCTGGGGAGACTCAGACGCACCCCAAGATCCATGGCAACACTGGAGAGCAAACCTCAGGTTCCGGCCCCGACTCCACACAAGGACTGAGGCCCCGGCATGGACGGGAGAGGAATCCCGAGCGGTCCCCTAGCAACTCGCATGGGGACTGGCCTTTCCTGAGGCCACCAGAGCGGGTCCCTGAGGTCCCCGTCGTAACTCGAGAAGACCTGCCGCAACTCGAGAAAATCCAGGAGGTTCTCCCCTCCAGGCGAGATGAGGCCCATTTCCGCTGAGGCGTCTCAAGGCTGATCACACCTCACCTCTGGAACTTCGAAAGGGTCCTTCACACCCTTGGTGCAAATCAAGAAGTTCCCCGACCTAGCCGTCTCCACTAGAGAGGAATCACGAGGGTCCCGCCCACATCCAGAGGAGCCCCGTTTCCGCCTCGTAGCTCGAGATGAGGGATCCTTTCCCTGCTTCGTCGGGAAAGAGTTTCCGGCGTTCCCGTCGCATCTCAAGAGGAGGCCCTCTCAACAGGAACGGCGAGAGGAACTCCAGGGTCGTGCCACCATTCCAAGAGTCCCCCAGATTTCTCAGTCCATTCCAGAGGAACCACTTTTCCCTTCACCGGCTCGTCTTTCACGCCGAGGATCGACTCACGCCAAGGTGACACGTGGCACAGCCCTGTGGGAAAGCCTCGTGGGAAAGCCTCGAGGGACAGCCTCGAGGGAAAGCCACAGATCCCTTGATCCACGTGACAGTAAGCGTGACACTACTGCTGCAGCTCGGGAGGAAAGCGCACGTGCATGCCCCCACTCGAGACGAGGCCTGACTCCCCTGGGAAGACTCAGAAGCACCCCAAGATCCATGGCAACACTGAAGAGGAATCCTCAGGTTCCGGCCCCGACTCCACACAAGGACTGAGGCCCCGGCATGGACGGGAGAGGAATCCCGAGAGGTCCCCTAGCAACTCGCATGGGGACTGGCCTTTCCTGAGGCCACCAGAGCGGGTCCCTGAGGTCCCCGTCGTACCTCGAGAAGACCTGCCACAAATCGAGAAAATCCAGGAGGTTCTCCCCTCCAGGCGAGATGAGGCCCATTTCCGCTGAGGCGTCTCGAGGCTGATCACACCTCACCTCTGGAACTTCGAAAGGCTCCTTCACACCCTTGGTGCAAATCAAGAAGTTCCCCGACCTAGCCGTCTCCACTCGAGAGGAATCACGAGGGTCCCGCCCACATCCAGAGGAGACCCGTTTCCGCCTCGTAGCTCGAGATGAGGGATCCTTTCCCTGCTTCGTCGGGAAAGAGTTCCCGGCGTTCCCGTCGCATCTCAAGAGGAGGCCCTCTGAACAGGAACGGCGAGAGGAACTCCAGGGTCGTGCCACCATTCCAAGAGTCCTCCAGATGTCTCAGTCCATTCCAGAGGAACCTCTTTTCCCTTCACCGGCTCGTCTTTCACGCCGAAGATCGACTCACGCCAAGGTGGCACATGGCACAGCCCTGTGGGAAAGCCTCGTGGGAAAGCCTCGAGGGACAGCCTCGAGGGAAAGCCACAGATCCCTTGATCCACGTGACAGGAAGCGTGACACTACTGCTGCAGCTCGGGAGGAAAGCGCACGTTCATGCCCCCACTCGAGACGAGGCCTGACTCCCCTGGGGAGACTCAGAAGCACCCCAAGATCCATGGCAACACTGGAGAGCAATCCTCAGGTTCCGGCCCCGACTCCACACAAGGACTGAGGCCCCGGCATGGACGGGAGAGGAATCCCGAGCGGTCCCCTAGCAACTCGCATGGGGACTGGCCTTTCCTGAGGCCACCAGAGCGGGTCCCTGAGGTCCCCGTCGTAACTCGAGAAGACCTGCCGTAACTCGAGAAAATCCAGGAGGTTCTCCCCTCCAGGCGAGATGAGGCCCATTTCCGCTGAGGCGTCTCGAGGCTGATCACACCTCCCCTCTGGAACTTCGAAAGGGTCCTTCACACCCTTGGTGCAAATCAAGTAGTTCCCCGACCTACCCGTCTCCACTCGAGAGGAATCACGAGGGTCCCGCCCACATCCAGAGGAGCCCCGTTTCCGCCTTGTAGCTCGAGATGAGGGATCCTTTCCCTGCTTCGTCGGGAAAGAGTCCCCGGCGTTCCCGTCGCATCTCAAGAGGAGGCCCTCTCAACAGGAACGGCGAGAGGAACTCCAGGGTCGTGCCACCATTCCAAGAGTCCCCCAGATGTCTCAGTCCATTCCAGAGGAACCTCTTTTCCCTTCACCGGCTCGTCTTTCACGCCGAGGATCGACTCACGCCAAGGTGGCACGTGGCACAGCCCTGTGGGAAAGCCTCGTGGGAAAGCCTCGAGGGACAGCCTCGAGGGAAAGCCACAGATCCCTTGATCCACGTGACAGTAAGCGTGACACTACTGCTGCAGCTCGGGAGGAAAGCGCACGTGCATGCCCCCACTCGAGACGAGGCCTGACTCCCCTGGGAAGACTCAGAAGCACCCCAAGATCCATGGCAACACTGAAGAGGAATCCTCAGGTTCCGGCCCCGACTCCACACAAGGACTGAGGCCCCGGCATGGACGGGAGAGGAATCCCGAGAGGTCCCCTAGCAACTCGCATGGGGACTGGCCTTTCCTGAGGCCACCAGAGCGGGTCCCTGAGGTCCCCGTCGTACCTCGAGAAGACCTGCCACAAATCGAGAAAATCCAGGAGGTTCTCCCCTCCAGGCGAGATGAGGCCCATTTCCGCTGAGGCGTCTCGAGGCTGATCACACCTCACCTCTGGAACTTCGAAAGGCTCCTTCACACCCTTGGTGCAAATCAAGAAGTTCCCCGACCTAGCCGTCTCCACTCGAGAGGAATCACGAGGGTCCCGCCCACATCCAGAGGAGACCCGTTTCCGCCTCGTAGCTCGAGATGAGGGATCCTTTCCCTGCTTCGTCGGGAAAGAGTTCCCGGCGTTCCCGTCGCATCTCAAGAGGAGGCCCTCTGAACAGGAACGGCGAGAGGAACTCCAGGGTCGTGCCACCATTCCAAGAGTCCTCCAGATGTCTCAGTCCATTCCAGAGGAACCTCTTTTCCCTTCACCGGCTCGTCTTTCACGCCGAAGATCGACTCACGCCAAGGTGGCACATGGCACAGCCCTGTGGGAAAGCCTCGTGGGAAAGCCTCGAGGGACAGCCTCGAGGGAAAGCCACAGATCCCTTGATCCACGTGACAGGAAGCGTGACACTACTGCTGCAGCTCGGGAGGAAAGCGCACGTTCATGCCCCCACTCGAGACGAGGCCTGACTCCCCTGGGGAGACTCAGAAGCACCCCAAGATCCATGGCAACACTGGAGAGCAATCCTCAGGTTCCGGCCCCGACTCCACACAAGGACTGAGGCCCCGGCATGGACGGGAGAGGAATCCCGAGCGGTCCCCTAGCAACTCGCATGGGGACTGGCCTTTCCTGAGGCCACCAGAGCGGGTCCCTGAGGTCCCCGTCGTAACTCGAGAAGACCTGCCGTAACTCGAGAAAATCCAGGAGGTTCTCCCCTCCAGGCGAGATGAGGCCCATTTCCGCTGAGGCGTCTCGAGGCTGATCACACCTCCCCTCTGGAACTTCGAAAGGGTCCTTCACACCCTTGGTGCAAATCAAGTAGTTCCCCGACCTACCCGTCTCCACTCGAGAGGAATCACGAGGGTCCCGCCCACATCCAGAGGAGCCCCGTTTCCGCCTCGTAGCTCGAGATGAGGGATCCTTTCCCTGCTTCGTCGGGAAAGAGTCCCCGGCGTTCCCGTCGCATCTCAAGAGGAGGCCCTCTCAACAGGAACGGCGAGAGGAACTCCAGGGTCGTGCCACCATTCCAAGAGTCCCCCAGATGTCTCAGTCCATTCCAGAGGAACCTCTTTTCCCTTCACCGGCTCGTCTTTCACGCCGAGGATCGACTCACGCCAAGGTGGCACGTGGCACAGCCCTGTGGGAAAGCCTCGTGGGAAAGCCTCGAGGGACAGCCTCGAGGGAAAGCCACAGATCCCTTGATCCACGTGACAGGAAGCGTGACACTACTGCTGCAGCTCGGGAGGAAAGCGCACGTGCATGCCCCCACTCTAGACGAGGCCTGACTCCCCTGGGGAGACTCAGAAGCACCCCAAGATCGATGGCAACACTGGAGAGCAATCCTCAGGTTCCGGCCCCGACTCCACACAAGGACTGAGGCCCCGGCATGGACGGGAGAGGAATCCCGAGCGGTCCCCTAGCAACTCGCATGGGGACTGGCCTTTCCTGAGGCCACCAGAGCGGGTCCCTGAGGTCCCCGTCGTAACTCGAGAAGACCTGCCGCAACTCGAGAAAATCCAGGAGGTTCTCCCCTCCAGGCGAGATGAGGCCCATTTCCGCTGAGGCGTCTCGAGGCTGATCACACCTCCCCTCTGGAACTTCGAAAGGGTCCTTCACACCCTTGGTGCAAATCAAGTAGTTCCCCGACCTAGCCGTCTCCACTCGAGAGGAATCACGAGGGTCCCGCCCACATCCAGAGGAGCCCCGTTTCCGCCTCGTAGCTCGAGATGAGGGATCCTTTCCCTGCTTCGTCGGGAAAGAGTCCCCGGCGTTCCCGTCGCATCTCAAGAGGAGGCCCTCTCAACAGGAACGGCGAGAGGAACTCCAGGGTCGTGCCACCATTCCAAGAGTCCCCCAGATGTCTCAGTCCATTCCAGAGGAACCTCTTTTCCCTTCACCGGCTCGTCTTTCACGCCGAGGATCGACTCACGCCAAGGTGGCACGTGGCACAGCCCTGTGGGAAAGCCTCGTGGGAAAGCCTCGAGGGACAGCCTCGAGGGAAAGCCACAGATCCCTTGATCCACGTGACAGGAAGCGTGACACTACTGCTGCAGCTCGGGAGGAAAGCGCACGTGCATGCCTCCACTTGAGACGAGGCATGACTCCCCTGGGGAGACTCAGACGCACCCCAAGATCCATGGCAACACTGGAGAGCAATCCTCAGGTTCCGGCCCCGACTCCACACAAGGACTGAGGCCCCGGCATGGACGGGAGAGGAATCCCGAGCGGTCCCCTAGCAACTCGCATGGGGACTGGCCTTTCCTGAGGCCACCAGAGCGGGTCCCTGAGGTCCCCGTCGTAACTCGAGAAGACCTGCCGCATCTCGAGAAAATCCAGGAGGTTCTCCCCTCCAGGCGAGATGAGGCCCATTTCCGCTGAGGCGTCTCGAGGCTGATCACACCTCACCTCTGGAACTTCGAAAGGGTCCTTCACACCCTTGGTGCAAATCAAGTAGTTCCCCGACCTAGCCGTCTCCACTCGAGAGGAATCACGAGGGTCCCGCCCACATCCAGAGGAGCCCCGTTTCCGCCTCGTAGCTCGAGATGAGGGATCCTTTCCCTGCTTCGTCGGGAAAGAGTCCCCGGCGTTCCCGTCGCATCTCAAGAGGAGGCCCTCTCAACAGGAACGGCGAGAGGAACTCCAGGGTCGTGCCACCATTCCAAGAGTCCCCCAGATGTCTCAGTCCATTCCAGAGGAACCTCTTTTCCCTTCACCGGCTCGTCTTTCACGCCGAGGATCGACTCACGCCAAGGTGGCACGTGGCACAGCCCTGTGGGAAAGCCTCGTGGGAAAGCCTCGAGGGACAGCCTCGAGGGAAAGCCACAGATCCCTTGATCCACGTGACAGGAAGCGTGACACTACTGCTGCAGCTCGGGAGGAAAGCGCACGTGCATGCCCCCACTCGAGACGAGGCCTGACTCCCCTGGGGAGACTCAGACGCACCCCAAGATCCATGGCAACACTGGAGAGCAATCCTCAGGTTCCGGCCCCGACTCCACACAAGGACTGAGGCCCCGGCATGGACGGGAGAGGAATCCCGAGCGGTCCCCTAGCAACTCGCATGGGGACTGGCCTTTCCTGAGGCCACCAGAGCGGGTCCCTGAGGTCCCCGTCGTAACTCGAGAAGACCTGCCGCAAGTCGAGAAAATCCAGGAGGTTCTCCCCTCCAGGCGAGATGAGGCCCATTTCCGCTGAGGCGTCTCGAGGCTGATCACACCTCCCCTCTGGAACTTCGAAAGGGTCCTTCACACCCTTGGTGCAAATCAAGTAGTTCCCCGACCTAGCCGTCTCCACTCGAGAGGAATCACGAGGGTCCCGCCCACATCCAGAGGAGCCCCGTTTCCGCCTCGTAGCTCGAGATGAGGGATCCTTTCCCTGCTTCGTCGGGAAAGAGTCCCCGGCGTTCCCGTCGCATCTCAAGAGGAGGCCCTCTCAACAGGAACGGCGAGAGGAACTCCAGGGTCGTGCCACCATTCCAAGAGTCCCCCAGATGACTCAGTCCATTCCAGAGGAACCTCTTTTCCCTTCACCGGCTCGTCTTTCACGCCGAGGATCGACTCACGCCAAGGTGGCACGTGGCACAGCCCTGTGGGAAAGCCTCGTGGGAAAGCCTCGAGGGACAGCCTCGAGGGAAAGCCACAGATCCCTTGATCCACGTGACAGGAAGCGTGACACTACTGCTGCAGCTCGGGAGGAAAGCGCACGTGCATGCCCCCACTCGAGACGAGGCCTGACTCCCCTGGGGAGACTCAGACGCACCCCAAGATCCATGGCAACACTGGAGAGCAATCCTCAGGTTCCGGCCCCGACTCCACACAAGGACTGAGGCCCCGGCATGGACGGGAGAGGAATCCCGAGCGGTCCCCTAGCAACTCGCATGGGGACTGGCCTTTCCTGAGGCCACCAGAGCGGGTCCCTGAGGTCCCCGTCGTAACTCGAGAAGACCTGCCGCAAGTCGAGAAAATCCAGGAGGTTCTCCCCTCCAGGCGAGATGAGGCCCATTTCCGCTGAGGCGTCTCTAGGCTGATCACACCTCCCCTCTGGAACTTCGAAAGGGTCCTTCACACCCTTGGTGCAAATCAAGTAGTTCCCCGACCTAGCCGTCTCCACTCGAGAGGAATCACGAGGGTCCCGCCCACATCCAGAGGAGCCCCGTTTCCGCCTCGTAGCTCGAGATGAGGGATCCTTTCCCTGCTTCGTCGGGAAAGAGTCCCCGGCGTTCCCGTCGCATCTCAAGAGGAGGCCCTCTCAACAGGAACGGCGAGAGGAACTCCAGGGTCGTGCCACCATTCCAAGAGTCCCCCAGATGACTCAGTCCATTCCAGAGGAACCTCTTTTCCCTTCACCGGCTCGTCTTTCACGCCGAGGATCGACTCACGCCAAGGTGGCACGTGGCACAGCCCTGTGGGAACGCCTCGTGGGAAAGCCTCGAGGGACAGCCTCGAGGGAAAGCCACAGATCCCTTGATCCACGTGACAGGAAGCGTGACACTACTGCTGCAGCTCGGGAGGAAAGCGCACGTGCATGCCCCCACTCGAGACGAGGCCTGACTCCCCTGGGGAGACTCAGACGCACCCCAAGATCCATGGCAACACTGGAGAGCAATCCTCAGGTTCCGGCCCCGACTCCACACAAGGACTGAGGCCCCGGCATGGACGGGAGAGGAATCCCGAGCGGTCCCCTAGCAACTCGCATGGGGACTGGCCTTTCCTGAGGCCACCAGAGCGGGTCCCTGAGGTCCCCGTCGTAACTCGAGAAGACCTGCCGCAACTCGAGAAAATCCAGGAGGTTCTCCCCTCCAGGCGAGATGAGGCCCATTTCCGCTGAGGCGTCTCGAGGCTGATCACACCTCCCCTCTGGAACTTCGAAAGGGTCCTTCACACCCTTGGTGCAAATCAAGTAGTTCCCCGACCTAGCCGTCTCCACTCGAGAGGAATCACGAGGGTCCCGCCCACATCCAGAGGAGCCCCGTTTCCGCCTCGTAGCTCGAGATGAGGGATCCTTTCCCTGCTTCGTCGGGAAAGAGTCCCCGGCGTTCCCGTCGCATCTCAAGAGGAGGCCCTCTCAACAGGAACGGCGAGAGGAACTCCAGGGTCGTGCCACCATTCCAAGAGTCCCCCAGATGACTCAGTCCATTCCAGAGGAACCTCTTTTCCCTTCACCGGCTCGTCTTTCACGCCGAGGATCGACTCACGCCAAGGTGGCACGTGGCACAGCCCTGTGGGAAAGCCTCGTGGGAAAGCCTCGAGGGACAGCCTCGAGGGAAAGCCACAGATCCCTTGATCCACGTGACAGGAAGCGTGACACTACTGCTGCAGCTCGGGAGGAAAGCGCACGTGCATGCCCCCACTCGAGACGAGGCCTGACTCCCCTGGGGAGACTCAGACGCACCCCAAGATCCATGGCAACACTGGAGAGCAAACCTCAGGTTCCGGCCCCGACTCCACACAAGGACTGAGGCCCCGGCATGGACGGGAGAGGAATCCCGAGCGGTCCCCTAGCAACTCGCATGGGGACTGGCCTTTCCTGAGGCCACCAGAGCGGGTCCCTGAGGTCCCCGTCGTAACTCGAGAAGACCTGCCGCAACTCGAGAAAATCCAGGAGGTTCTCCCCTCCAGGCGAGATGAGGCCCATTTCCGCTGAGGCGTCTCAAGGCTGATCACACCTCACCTCTGGAACTTCGAAAGGGTCCTTCACACCCTTGGTGCAAATCAAGAAGTTCCCCGACCTAGCCGTCTCCACTAGAGAGGAATCACGAGGGTCCCGCCCACATCCAGAGGAGCCCCGTTTCCGCCTCGTAGCTCGAGATGAGGGATCCTTTCCCTGCTTCGTCGGGAAAGAGTTTCCGGCGTTCCCGTCGCATCTCAAGAGGAGGCCCTCTCAACAGGAACGGCGAGAGGAACTCCAGGGTCGTGCCACCATTCCAAGAGTCCCCCAGATTTCTCAGTCCATTCCAGAGGAACCACTTTTCCCTTCACCGGCTCGTCTTTCACGCCGAGGATCGACTCACGCCAAGGTGACACGTGGCACAGCCCTGTGGGAAAGCCTCGTGGGAAAGCCTCGAGGGACAGCCTCGAGGGAAAGCCACAGATCCCTTGATCCACGTGACAGTAAGCGTGACACTACTGCTGCAGCTCGGGAGGAAAGCGCACGTGCATGCCCCCACTCGAGACGAGGCCTGACTCCCCTGGGAAGACTCAGAAGCACCCCAAGATCCATGGCAACACTGAAGAGGAATCCTCAGGTTCCGGCCCCGACTCCACACAAGGACTGAGGCCCCGGCATGGACGGGAGAGGAATCCCGAGAGGTCCCCTAGCAACTCGCATGGGGACTGGCCTTTCCTGAGGCCACCAGAGCGGGTCCCTGAGGTCCCCGTCGTACCTCGAGAAGACCTGCCACAAATCGAGAAAATCCAGGAGGTTCTCCCCTCCAGGCGAGATGAGGCCCATTTCCGCTGAGGCGTCTCGAGGCTGATCACACCTCACCTCTGGAACTTCGAAAGGCTCCTTCACACCCTTGGTGCAAATCAAGAAGTTCCCCGACCTAGCCGTCTCCACTCGAGAGGAATCACGAGGGTCCCGCCCACATCCAGAGGAGACCCGTTTCCGCCTCGTAGCTCGAGATGAGGGATCCTTTCCCTGCTTCGTCGGGAAAGAGTTCCCGGCGTTCCCGTCGCATCTCAAGAGGAGGCCCTCTGAACAGGAACGGCGAGAGGAACTCCAGGGTCGTGCCACCATTCCAAGAGTCCTCCAGATGTCTCAGTCCATTCCAGAGGAACCTCTTTTCCCTTCACCGGCTCGTCTTTCACGCCGAAGATCGACTCACGCCAAGGTGGCACATGGCACAGCCCTGTGGGAAAGCCTCGTGGGAAAGCCTCGAGGGACAGCCTCGAGGGAAAGCCACAGATCCCTTGATCCACGTGACAGGAAGCGTGACACTACTGCTGCAGCTCGGGAGGAAAGCGCACGTTCATGCCCCCACTCGAGACGAGGCCTGACTCCCCTGGGGAGACTCAGAAGCACCCCAAGATCCATGGCAACACTGGAGAGCAATCCTCAGGTTCCGGCCCCGACTCCACACAAGGACTGAGGCCCCGGCATGGACGGGAGAGGAATCCCGAGCGGTCCCCTAGCAACTCGCATGGGGACTGGCCTTTCCTGAGGCCACCAGAGCGGGTCCCTGAGGTCCCCGTCGTAACTCGAGAAGACCTGCCGTAACTCGAGAAAATCCAGGAGGTTCTCCCCTCCAGGCGAGATGAGGCCCATTTCCGCTGAGGCGTCTCGAGGCTGATCACACCTCCCCTCTGGAACTTCGAAAGGGTCCTTCACACCCTTGGTGCAAATCAAGTAGTTCCCCGACCTACCCGTCTCCACTCGAGAGGAATCACGAGGGTCCCGCCCACATCCAGAGGAGCCCCGTTTCCGCCTCGTAGCTCGAGATGAGGGATCCTTTCCCTGCTTCGTCGGGAAAGAGTCCCCGGCGTTCCCGTCGCATCTCAAGAGGAGGCCCTCTCAACAGGAACGGCGAGAGGAACTCCAGGGTCGTGCCACCATTCCAAGAGTCCCCCAGATGTCTCAGTCCATTCCAGAGGAACCTCTTTTCCCTTCACCGGCTCGTCTTTCACGCCGAGGATCGACTCACGCCAAGGTGGCACGTGGCACAGCCCTGTGGGAAAGCCTCGTGGGAAAGCCTCGAGGGACAGCCTCGAGGGAAAGCCACAGATCCCTTGATCCACGTGACAGTAAGCGTGACACTACTGCTGCAGCTCGGGAGGAAAGCGCACGTGCATGCCCCCACTCGAGACGAGGCCTGACTCCCCTGGGAAGACTCAGAAGCACCCCAAGATCCATGGCAACACTGAAGAGGAATCCTCAGGTTCCGGCCCCGACTCCACACAAGGACTGAGGCCCCGGCATGGACGGGAGAGGAATCCCGAGAGGTCCCCTAGCAACTCGCATGGGGACTGGCCTTTCCTGAGGCCACCAGAGCGGGTCCCTGAGGTCCCCGTCGTACCTCGAGAAGACCTGCCACAAATCGAGAAAATCCAGGAGGTTCTCCCCTCCAGGCGAGATGAGGCCCATTTCCGCTGAGGCGTCTCGAGGCTGATCACACCTCACCTCTGGAACTTCGAAAGGCTCCTTCACACCCTTGGTGCAAATCAAGAAGTTCCCCGACCTAGCCGTCTCCACTCGAGAGGAATCACGAGGGTCCCGCCCACATCCAGAGGAGACCCGTTTCCGCCTCGTAGCTCGAGATGAGGGATCCTTTCCCTGCTTCGTCGGGAAAGAGTTCCCGGCGTTCCCGTCGCATCTCAAGAGGAGGCCCTCTGAACAGGAACGGCGAGAGGAACTCCAGGGTCGTGCCACCATTCCAAGAGTCCTCCAGATGTCTCAGTCCATTCCAGAGGAACCTCTTTTCCCTTCACCGGCTCGTCTTTCACGCCGAAGATCGACTCACGCCAAGGTGGCACATGGCACAGCCCTGTGGGAAAGCCTCGTGGGAAAGCCTCGAGGGACAGCCTCGAGGGAAAGCCACAGATCCCTTGATCCACGTGACAGGAAGCGTGACACTACTGCTGCAGCTCGGGAGGAAAGCGCACGTTCATGCCCCCACTCGAGACGAGGCCTGACTCCCCTGGGGAGACTCAGAAGCACCCCAAGATCCATGGCAACACTGGAGAGCAATCCTCAGGTTCCGGCCCCGACTCCACACAAGGACTGAGGCCCCGGCATGGACGGGAGAGGAATCCCGAGCGGTCCCCTAGCAACTCGCATGGGGACTGGCCTTTCCTGAGGCCACCAGAGCGGGTCCCTGAGGTCCCCGTCGTAACTCGAGAAGACCTGCCGTAACTCGAGAAAATCCAGGAGGTTCTCCCCTCCAGGCGAGATGAGGCCCATTTCCGCTGAGGCGTCTCGAGGCTGATCACACCTCCCCTCTGGAACTTCGAAAGGGTCCTTCACACCCTTGGTGCAAATCAAGTAGTTCCCCGACCTACCCGTCTCCACTCGAGAGGAATCACGAGGGTCCCGCCCACATCCAGAGGAGCCCCGTTTCCGCCTCGTAGCTCGAGATGAGGGATCCTTTCCCTGCTTCGTCGGGAAAGAGTCCCCGGCGTTCCCGTCGCATCTCAAGAGGAGGCCCTCTCAACAGGAACGGCGAGAGGAACTCCAGGGTCGTGCCACCATTCCAAGAGTCCCCCAGATGTCTCAGTCCATTCCAGAGAAACCTCTTTTCCCTTCACCGGCTCGTCTTTCACGCCGAGGATCGACTCACGCAAAGGTGGCACGTGGCACAGCCCTGTGGGAAAGCCTCGTGGGAAAGCCTCGAGGGACAGCCTCGAGGGAAAGCCACAGATCCCTTGATCCACGTGACAGGAAGCGTGACACTACTGCTGCAGCTCGGGAGGAAAGCGCACGTGCATGCCCCCACTCTAGACGAGGCCTGACTCCCCTGGGGAGACTCAGAAGCACCCCAAGATCGATGGCAACACTGGAGAGCAATCCTCAGGTTCCGGCCCCGACTCCACACAAGGACTGAGGCCCCGGCATGGACGGGAGAGGAATCCCGAGCGGTCCCCTAGCAACTCGCATGGGGACTGGCCTTTCCTGAGGCCACCAGCTCGGGTCCCTGAGGTCCCCGTCGTAACTCGAGAAGACCTGCCGCAACTCGAGAAAATCCAGGAGGTTCTCCCCTCCAGGCGAGATGAGGCCCATTTCCGCTGAGGCGTCTCGAGGCTGATCACACCTCCCCTCTGGAACTTCGAAAGGGTCCTTCACACCCTTGGTGCAAATCAAGTAGTTCCCCGACCTAGCCGTCTCCACTCGAGAGGAATCACGAGGGTCCCGCCCACATCCAGAGGAGCCCCGTTTCCGCCTCGTAGCTCGAGATGAGGGATCCTTTCCCTGCTTCGTCGGGAAAGAGTCCCCGGCGTTCCCGTCGCATCTCAAGAGGAGGCCCTCTCAACAGGAACGGCGAGAGGAACTCCAGGGTCGTGCCACCATTCCAAGAGTCCCCCAGATGTCTCAGTCCATTCCAGAGGAACCTCTTTTCCCTTCACCGGCTCGTCTTTCACGCCGAGGATCGACTCACGCCAAGGTGGCACGTGGCACAGCCCTGTGGGAAAGCCTCGTGGGAAAGCCTCGAGGGACAGCCTCGAGGGAAAGCCACAGATCCCTTGATCCACGTGACAGGAAGCGTGACACTACTGCTGCAGCTCGGGAGGAAAGCGCACGTGCATGCCTCCACTTGAGACGAGGCATGACTCCCCTGGGGAGACTCAGACGCACCCCAAGATCCATGGCAACACTGGAGAGCAATCCTCAGGTTCCGGCCCCGACTCCACACAAGGACTGAGGCCCCGGCATGGACGGGAGAGGAATCCCGAGCGGTCCCCTAGCAACTCGCATGGGGACTGGCCTTTCCTGAGGCCACCAGAGCGGGTCCCTGAGGTCCCCGTCGTAACTCGAGAAGACCTGCCGCATCTCGAGAAAATCCAGGAGGTTCTCCCCTCCAGGCGAGATGAGGCCCATTTCCGCTGAGGCGTCTCGAGGCTGATCACACCTCACCTCTGGAACTTCGAAAGGGTCCTTCACACCCTTGGTGCAAATCAAGTAGTTCCCCGACCTAGCCGTCTCCACTCGAGAGGAATCACGAGGGTCCCGCCCACATCCAGAGGAGCCCCGTTTCCGCCTCGTAGCTCGAGATGAGGGATCCTTTCCCTGCTTCGTCGGGAAAGAGTCCCCGGCGTTCCCGTCGCATCTCAAGAGGAGGCCCTCTCAACAGGAACGGCGAGAGGAACTCCAGGGTCGTGCCACCATTCCAAGAGTCCCCCAGATGTCTCAGTCCATTCCAGAGGAACCTCTTTTCCCTTCACCGGCTCGTCTTTCACGCCGAGGATCGACTCACGCCAAGGTGGCACGTGGCACAGCCCTGTGGGAAAGCCTCGTGGGAAAGCCTCGAGGGACAGCCTCGAGGGAAAGCCACAGATCCCTTGATCCACGTGACAGGAAGCGTGACACTACTGCTGCAGCTCGGGAGGAAAGCGCACGTGCATGCCCCCACTCGAGACGAGGCCTGACTCCCCTGGGGAGACTCAGACGCACCCCAAGATCCATGGCAACACTGGAGAGCAATCCTCAGGTTCCGGCCCCGACTCCACACAAGGACTGAGGCCCCGGCATGGACGGGAGAGGAATCCCGAGCGGTCCCCTAGCAACTCGCATGGGGACTGGCCTTTCCTGAGGCCACCAGAGCGGGTCCCTGAGGTCCCCGTCGTAACTCGAGAAGACCTGCCGCAAGTCGAGAAAATCCAGGAGGTTCTCCCCTCCAGGCGAGATGAGGCCCATTTCCGCTGAGGCGTCTCGAGGCTGATCACACCTCCCCTCTGGAACTTCGAAAGGGTCCTTCACACCCTTGGTGCAAATCAAGTAGTTCCCCGACCTAGCCGTCTCCACTCGAGAGGAATCACGAGGGTCCCGCCCACATCCAGAGGAGCCCCGTTTCCGCCTCGTAGCTCGAGATGAGGGATCCTTTCCCTGCTTCGTCGGGAAAGAGTCCCCGGCGTTCCCGTCGCATCTCAAGAGGAGGCCCTCTCAACAGGAACGGCGAGAGGAACTCCAGGGTCGTGCCACCATTCCAAGAGTCCCCCAGATGACTCAGTCCATTCCAGAGGAACCTCTTTTCCCTTCACCGGCTCGTCTTTCACGCCGAGGATCGACTCACGCCAAGGTGGCACGTGGCACAGCCCTGTGGGAAAGCCTCGTGGGAAAGCCTCGAGGGACAGCCTCGAGGGAAAGCCACAGATCCCTTGATCCACGTGACAGGAAGCGTGACACTACTGCTGCAGCTCGGGAGGAAAGCGCACGTGCATGCCCCCACTCGAGACGAGGCCTGACTCCCCTGGGGAGACTCAGACGCACCCCAAGATCCATGGCAACACTGGAGAGCAATCCTCAGGTTCCGGCCCCGACTCCACACAAGGACTGAGGCCCCGGCATGGACGGGAGAGGAATCCCGAGCGGTCCCCTAGCAACTCGCATGGGGACTGGCCTTTCCTGAGGCCACCAGAGCGGGTCCCTGAGGTCCCCGTCGTAACTCGAGAAGACCTGCCGCAAGTCGAGAAAATCCAGGAGGTTCTCCCCTCCAGGCGAGATGAGGCCCATTTCCGCTGAGGCGTCTCGAGGCTGATCACACCTCCCCTCTGGAACTTCGAAAGGGTCCTTCACACCCTTGGTGCAAATCAAGTAGTTCCCCGACCTAGCCGTCTCCACTCGAGAGGAATCACGAGGGTCCCGCCCACATCCAGAGGAGCCCCGTTTCCGCCTCGTAGCTCGAGATGAGGGATCCTTTCCCTGCTTCGTCGGGAAAGAGTCCCCGGCGTTCCCGTCGCATCTCAAGAGGAGGCCCTCTCAACAGGAACGGCGAGAGGAACTCCAGGGTCGTGCCACCATTCCAAGAGTCCCCCAGATGACTCAGTCCATTCCAGAGGAACCTCTTTTCCCTTCACCGGCTCGTCTTTCACGCCGAGGATCGACTCACGCCAAGGTGGCACGTGGCACAGCCCTGTGGGAACGCCTCGTGGGAAAGCCTCGAGGGACAGCCTCGAGGGAAAGCCACAGATCCCTTGATCCACGTGACAGGAAGCGTGACACTACTGCTGCAGCTCGGGAGGAAAGCGCACGTGCATGCCCCCACTCGAGACGAGGCCTGACTCCCCTGGGGAGACTCAGACGCACCCCAAGATCCATGGCAACACTGGAGAGCAATCCTCAGGTTCCGGCCCCGACTCCACACAAGGACTGAGGCCCCGGCATGGACGGGAGAGGAATCCCGAGCGGTCCCCTAGCAACTCGCATGGGGACTGGCCTTTCCTGAGGCCACCAGAGCGGGTCCCTGAGGTCCCCGTCGTAACTCGAGAAGACCTGCCGCAACTCGAGAAAATAAAGGAGGTTCTCCCTTCCAGGCGAGATGAGGCCCATTTCCGCTGAGGCGTCTCAAGGCTGATCACACCTCACCTCTGGAACTTCGAAAGGGTCCTTCACACCCTTGGTGCAAATCAAGAAGTTCCCCGACCTAGCCGTCTCCACTCGAGAGGAATCACGAGGGTCCCGCCCACATCCAGAGGAGCACCGTGTCCGCCTCGTAGCTCGAGATGAGGGATCCTTTCCCTGCTTCGTCGGGAAAGAGTTCCCGGCGTTCCCGTCGCATCTCAAGAGGAGGCCCTCTCAACAGGAACAGCGAGAGGAACTCCAGGGTCGTGCCACCATTCCAAGAGTCCCCCAGATGTCTCAGTCCATTCCAGAGGAACCTCTTTTCCCTTCACCGGCTCGTCTTTCACGCCGAGGATCGACTCACGCCAAGGTGGCACGTGGCACAGCCCTGTGGGAAAGCCTCGTGGGAAAGCCTCGAGGGACAGCCTCGAGGGAAAGCCACAGATCCCTTGATCCACGTGACAGGAAGCGTGACACTACTGCTGCAGCTCGGGAGGAAAGCGCACGTGCATGCCCCCACTCGAGACGAGGCCTGACTCCCCTGGGGAGACTCAGACGCACCCCAAGATCCATGGCAACACTGGAGAGCAATCCTCAGGTTCCGGCCCCGACTCCACACAAGGACTGAGGCCCCGGCATGGACGGGAGAGGAATCCCGAGCGGTCCCCTAGCAACTCGCATGGGGACTGGCCTTTCCTGAGGCCACCAGAGCGGGTCCCTGAGGTCCCCGTCGTAACTCGAGAAGACCTGCCGCAACTCGAGAAAATCCAGGAGGTTCTCCCCTCCAGGCGAGATGAGGCCCATTTCCGCTGAGGCGTCTCGAGGCTGATCACACCTCCCCTCTGGAACTTCGAAAGGGTCCTTCACACCCTTGGTGCAAATCAAGTAGTTCCCCGACCTAGCCGTCTCCACTCGAGAGGAATCACGAGGGTCCCGCCCACATCCAGAGGAGCCCCGTTTCCGCCTCGTAGCTCGAGATGAGGGATCCTTTCCCTGCTTCGTCGGGAAAGAGTCCCCGGCGTTCCCGTCGCATCTCAAGAGGAGGCCCTCTCAACAGGAACGGCGAGAGGAACTCCAGGGTCGTGCCACTATTCCAAGAGTCCCCCAGATGTCTCAGTCCATTCCAGAGGAACCTCTTTTCCCTTCACCTGCTCGTCTTTCACGCCGAGGATCGACTCACACCAGGGTGGCACGTGGCACAGCCCTGTGGGAAAGCCTCGTGGGAAAGCCTCGAGGGACAGCCTCGAGGGAAAGCCACAGATCCCTTGATCCACGTGACAGGAAGCGTGACACTACTGCTGCAGCTCGGGAGGAAAGCGCACGTGCATGCCCCCACTCGAGACGAGGCCTGACTCCCCTGGGGAGACTCAGAAGCACCCCAAGATCCATGGCAACACTGGAGAGCAATCCTCAGGTTCCGGCCCCGACTCCACACAAGGACTGAGGCCCCGGCATGGACGGGAGAGGAATCCCGAGCGGTCCCCTAGCAACTCGCATGGGGACTGGCCTTTCCTGAGGCCACCAGAGCGGGTCCCTGAGGTCCCCGTCGTAACTCGAGAAGACCTGCCGCAACTCGAGAAAATCCAGGAGGTTCTCCCCTCCAGGCGAGATGAGGCCCATTTCCGCTGAGGCGTCTCGAGGCTGATCACACCTCACCTCTGGAACTTCGAAAGGGTCCTTCACACCCTTGGTGCAAATCAAGAAGTTCCCCGACCTAGCCGTCTCCACTCGAGAGGAATCACGAGGGTCCCGCCCACATCCAGAGGAGCCCCGTTTCCGCCTCGTAGCTCGAGATGAGGGATCCTTTCCCTGCTTCGTCGGGAAAGAGTCCCCGGCGTTCCCGTCGCATCTCAAGAGGAGGCCCTCTCAACAGGAACGGCGAGAGGAACTCCAGGGTCGTGCCACCATTCCAAGAGTCCCCCAGATGTCTCAGTCCATTCCAGAGGAACCTCTTTTCCCTTCACCGGCTCGTCTTTCACGCCGAGGATCGACTCACAACAAGGTGGCACGTGGCACAGCCCTGTGGGAAAGCCTCGTGGGAAAGCCTCGAGGGACAGCCTCGAGGGAAAGCCACAGATCCCTTGATCCACGTGACAGGAAGCGTGACACTACTGCTGCAGCTCGGGAGGAAAGCGCACGTGCATGCCCCCACTCGAGACGAGGCCTGATTCCCCTGGGGAGACTCAGAAGCACCCCAAGATCCATGGCAACACTCGAGAGGAATCCTCAGGTTCCGGCCCCGACTACACACAAGGACTGAGGCCCCGGCATGGACAGGAGAGGAATCACGAGAGGTCCCGTATCAACTCGCATGGGGACTGGCCTTTCCTGAGGCCACCAGAGCGGGTCCCTGAGGTCCCCGTCGTAACTCGAGAAGACCTGCCGCAACTCGAGAAAATCCAGCAGGTTCTCCCCTCCAGGCGAGATGAGGCCCATTTCCGCTGAGGCGTCTCGAGGCTGATCACACCTCACCTCTGGA
This sequence comes from Budorcas taxicolor, assembly GCF_023091745.1. NCBI lineage: Eukaryota > Metazoa > Chordata > Mammalia > Artiodactyla > Bovidae > Budorcas > Budorcas taxicolor. The sequence goes on along the minus strand of NC_068927.1, from coordinate 512,020 downwards.
ACTTCGAAAGGCTCCTTCACACCCTTGGTGCAAATCATGAAGTTCCCCGACCTAGCCGTCTCCACTCGAGAGGAATCACGAGGGTCCCGCCCACATCCAGAGGAGACCCATTTCCGCCTTGTAGCTCGAGATGAGGGATCCTTTCCCTGCTTCGTCGGGAAAGAGTTCCCGGCGTTCCCGTCGCATCTCAAGAGGAGGCCCTCTCAACAGGAACGGCGAGAGGAACTCCAGGGTCGTGCCACCATTCCAAGAGTCCCCCAGATGTCTCAGTCCATTCCAGAGGAACCTCTTTTCCCTTCACCGGCTCGTCTTTCACGCCGAGGATCGACTCACGCCAAGGTGGCACGTGGCACAGCCCTGTGGGAAAGCCTCGTGGGAAAGCCTCGAGGGACAGCCTCGAGGGAAAGCCACAGATCCCTTGATCCACGTGACAGGAAGCGTGACACTACTGCTGCAGCTCGGGAGGAAAGCGCACGTGCATGCCCCCACTCGAGACGAGGCCTGACTCCCCTGGGGAGACTCAGACGCACCCCAAGATCCATGGCAACACTGGAGAGCAATCCTCAGGTTCCGGCCCCGACTCCACACAAGGACTGAGGCCCCGGCATGGACGGGAGAGGAATCCCGAGCGGTCCCCTAGCAACTCGCATGGGGACTGGCCTTTCCTGAGGCCACCAGAGCGGGTCCCTGAGGTCCCCGTCGTAACTCGAGAAGACCTGCCGCAACTCGAGAAAATCCAGGAGGTTCTCCCCTCCAGGCGAGATGAGGCCCATTTCCGCTGAGGCGTCTCGAGGCTGATCACACCTCCCCTCTGGAACTTCGAAAGGGTCCTTCACACCCTTGGTGCAAATCAAGTAGTTCCCCGACCTAGCCGTCTCCACTCGAGAGGAATCACGAGGGTCCCGCCCACATCCAGAGGAGCCCCGTTTCCGCCTCGTAGCTCGAGATGAGGGATCCTTTCCCTGCTTCGTCGGGAAAGAGTCCCCGGCGTTCTCGTCGCATCTCAAGAGGAGGCCCTCTCAACAGGAACGGCGAGAGGAACTCCAGGGTCGTGCCACTATTCCAAGAGTCCCCCAGATGTCTCAGTCCATTCCAGAGGAACCTCTTTTCCCTTCACCTGCTCGTCTTTCACGCCGAGGATCGACTCACACCAGGGTGGCACGTGGCACAGCCCTGTGGGAAAGCCTCGTGGGAAAGCCTCGAGGGACAGCCTCGAGGGAAAGCCACAGATCCCTTGATCCACGTGACAGGAAGCGTGACACTACTGCTGCAGCTCGGGAGGAAAGCGCACGTGCATGCCCCCACTCGAGACGAGGCCTGACTCCCCTGGGGAGACTCAGAAGCACCCCAAGATCCATGGCAACACTGGAGAGCAATCCTCAGGTTCCGGCCCCGACTCCACACAAGGACTGAGGCCCCGGCATGGATGGTAGAGGAATCCCGAGCGGTCCCCTAGCAACTCGCATGGGGACTGGCCTTTCCTGAGGCCACCAGAGCGGGTCCCTGAGGTCCCCGTCGTAACTCGAGAAGACCTGCCGCAACTCGAGAAAATCCAGGAGGTTCTCCCCTCCAGGCGAGATGAGGCCCATTTCCGCTGAGGCGTCTCGAGGCTGATCACACCTCCCCTCTGGAACTTCGAAAGGGTCCTTCACACCCTTGGTGCAAATCAAGAAGTTCCCCCGACCCTAGCCGTCTCCACTCGAGAGGAATCACGAGGGTCCCGCCCACATCCAGAGGAGCCCCGTGTCCGCCTCGTAGCTCGAGATGAGGGATCCTTTCCCTGCTTCGTCGGGAAAGAGTTCCCGGCGTTCCCGTCGCATCTCAAGAGGAGGCCCTCTCAACAGGAACGGCGAGAGGAACTCCAGGGTCGTGCCACCATTCCAAGAGTCCCCCAGATGTCTCAGTCCATTCCAGAGGAACCTCTTTTCCCTTCACCGGCTCGTCTTTCACGCCGAGGATCGACTCACGCCAAGGGTGGCACGTGGCACAGCCCTGTGGGAAAGCCTCGTGGGAAAGCCTCGAGGACAGCCTCGAGGGAAAGCCACAGATCCCTTGATCCACGTGACAGGAAGCGTGACACTACTGCTGCAGCTCGGGAGGAAAGCGCACGTGCATGCCCCCACTCGAGACGAGGCCTGACTCCCCTGGGGAGACTCAGAAGCACCCCAAGATCCATGGGCAACACTGGAGAGCAATCCTCAGGTTCCGGCCCCCGACTCCACACAAGGACTGAGGCCCCGGCATGGACGGGAGAGGAATCCCGAGCGGTCCCCTAGGCAACTCGCATGGGGACTGGCCTTTCCTGAGGCCACCAGAGCGGGTCCCTGAGGTCCCCGTCGTAACTCGAGAAGACCTGCCGCAACTCGAGAAAATCCAGGAGGTTCTCCCCTCCAGGCGAGATGAGGCCCATTTCCGCTGAGGCGTCTCGAGGCTGATCACACCTCACCTCTGGAACTTCGAAAGGGTCCTTCACACCCTTGGTGCAAATCAAGAAGTTCCCCGACCTAGCCGTCTCCACTCGAGAGGAATCACGAGGGTCCCGCCCACATCCAGAGGAGCCCCGTTTCCGCCTCCGTAGCTCGAGATGAGGGATCCTTTCCCTGCTTCGTCGGGAAAGAGTCCCCCGGCGTTCCCGTCGCATCTCAAGAGGAGGCCCTCTCAACAGGAACGGCGAGAGGAACTCCAGGGTCGTGCCACCATTCCAAGAGTCCCCCAGATGTCTCAGTCCCATTCCAGAGGAACCTCTTTTCCCTTCACCGGCTCGTCTTTCACGCCGAGGATCGACTCACAACAAGGTGGCACGTGGCACAGCCCTGTGGGAAAGCCTCGTGGGAAAGCCTCGAGGGACAGCCTCGAGGGAAAGCCACAGATCCCTTGATCCACGTGACAGGAAGCGTGACACTACTGCTGCAGCTCGGGAGGAAAGCGCACGTGCATGCCCCCACTCGAGACGAGGCCTGATTCCCCTGGGGGAGACTCAGAAGCACCCCAAGATCCATGGCAACACTCGAGAGGAATCCTCAGGTTCCGGCCCCGACTACACACAAGGACTGAGGCCCCCGGCATGGACGGGAGAGGAATCCCGAGAGGTCCCGTATCAACTCGCATGGGGACTGGCCTTTCCTGAGGCCACCAGAGCGGGTCCCTGAGGTCCCCGTCGTAACTCGAGAAGACCTGCCGCAACTCGAGAAAATCCAGGAGGTTCTCCCCTCCAGGCGAGATGAGGCCCCATTTCCGCTGAGGCGTCTCGAGGCTGATCACACCTCACCTCTGGAACTTCGAAAGGGTCCTTCACACCCTTGGTGCAAATCAAGTAGTTCCCCGACCTAGCCGTCTCCACTCGAGAGGAATCACGAGGGTCCCGCCCACATCCAGAGGAGCCCCGTTTCCACCTCGTAGCTCGAGATGAGGGATCCTTTCCCTGCTTCGTCGGGAAAGAGTCCCCGGCGTTCCCGTCGCATCTCAAGAGGAGGCCCTCTCAACAGGAACGGCGAGAGGAACTCCAGGGTCGTGCCACCATTCCAAAAGTCCCCCAGATGACTCAGTCCACTCCAGAGGAACCTCTTTTCCCTTCACCGGCTCGTCTTTCACGCTGAGGATCGACTCACGCCAAGGTGGCACGTGGCACAGCCCTGTGGGAAAGCCTCGTGGGAAAGCCTCGAGGGACAGCCTCGAGGGAAAGCCACAGATCCCTTGATCCACGTGACAGGAAGCGTGACACTACTGCTGCAGCTTGGGAGGAAAGCGCACGTGCATGCCCCCACTCGAGACGAGGCCTGACTCCCCTGGGGAGACTCAGACGCACCCCAAGATCCATGGCAACACTGGAGAGCAATCCTCAGGTTCCGGCCCCGACTCCACACAAGGACTGAGGCCCCGGCATGGACGGGAGAGGAATCCCGAGAGGTCCCGTAGCAACTCGCATGGGGACTGGCCTTTCCTGAGGCCACCAGAGCGGGTCCCTGAGGTCCCCGTCGTAACTCGAGAAGACCTGCCGCAACTCGAGAAAATCCAGGAGGTTCTCCCCTCCAGGCGAGATGAGGCCCATTTCCGCTGAGGCGTCTCGAGGCTGATCACACCTCCCCTCTGGAACTTCGAAAGGGTCCTTCACACCCTTGGTGCAAATCAAGAAGTTCCCCGACCTAGCCGTTTCCACTCGAGAGGAATCACGAGGGTCCCGCCCACATCCAGAGGAGCCCCGTGTCCGCCTCGTAGCTCGAGATGAGGGATCCTTTCCCTGCTTCGTCGGGAAAGAGTTCCCGGCGTTCCCGTCGCATCTCAAGAGGAGGCCCTCTCAACAGGAACAGCGAGAGGAACTCCAGGGTCGTGCCACCATTCCAAGAGTCCCCCAGATGTCTCAGTCCATTCCAGAGGAACCTCTTTTCCCTTCACCGGCTCGTCTTTCACGTCGAGGATCGACTCACGCCAAGGTGGCACGTGGCACAGCCCTGTGGGAAAGCCTCGTGGGAAAGCCTCGAGGGACAGCCTCGAGGGAAAGCCACAGATCCCTTGATCCACGTGACAGGAAGCGTGACACTACTGCTGCAGCTCGGGAGGAAAGCGCACGTGCATGCCCCCACTCGAGACGAGGCCTGACTCCCCTGGGGAGACTCAGACGCACCCCAAGATCCATGGCAACACTGGAGAGCAATCCTCAGGTTCCGGCCCCGACTCCACACAAGGACTGAGGCCCCGGCATGGACGGGAGAGGAATCCCGAGCGGTCCCCTAGCAACTCGCATGGGGACTGGCCTTTCCTGAGGCCACCAGAGCGGGTCCCTGAGGTCCCCGTCGTAACTCGAGAAGACCTGCCGCAACTCGAGAAAATCCAGGAGGTTCTCCCCTCCAGGCGAGATGAGGCCCATTTCCGCTGAGGCGTCTCGAGGCTGATCACACCTCCCCTCTGGAACTTCGAAAGGGTCCTTCACACCCTTGGTGCAAATCAAGTAGTTCCCCGACCTAGCCGTCTCCACTCGAGAGGAATCACGAGCGTCCCGCCCACATCCAGAGGAGCCCCGTTTCCGCCTCGTAGCTCGAGATGAGGGATCCTTTCCCTGCTTCGTCGGGAAAGAGTCCCCGGCGTTCCCGTCGCATCTCAAGAGGAGGCCCTCTCAACAGGAACGGCGAGAGGAACTCCAGGGTCGTGCCACTATTCCAAGAGTCCCCCAGATGTCTCAGTCCATTCCAGAGGAACCTCTTTTCCCTTCACCTGCTCGTCTTTCACGCCGAGGATCGACTCACACCAGGGTGGCACGTGGCACAGCCCTGTGGGAAAGCCTCGTGGGAAAGCCTCGAGGGACAGCCTCGAGGGAAAGCCACAGATCCCTTGATCCACGTGACAGGAAGCGTGACACTACTGCTGCAGCTCGGGAGGAAAGCGCACGTGCATGCCCCCACTCGAGACGAGGCCTGACTCCCCTGGGGAGACTCAGAAGCACCCCAAGATCCATGGCAACACTGGAGAGCAATCCTCAGGTTCCGGCCCCGACTCCACACAAGGACTGAGGCCCCGGCATGGACGGGAGAGGAATCCCGAGCGGTCCCCTAGCAACTCGCATGGGGACTGGCCTTTCCTGAGGCCACCAGAGCGGGTCCCTGAGGTCCCCGTCGTAACTCGAGAAGACCTGCCGCAACTCGAGAAAATCCAGGAGGTTCTCCCCTCCAGGCGAGATGAGGCCCATTTCCGCTGAGGCGTCTCGAGGCTGATCACACCTCACCTCTGGAACTTCGAAAGGGTCCTTCACACCCTTGGTGCAAATCAAGAAGTTCCCCGACCTAGCCGTCTCCACTCGAGAGGAATCACGAGGTTCCCGCCCACATCCAGAGGAGCCCCGTTTCCGCCTCGTAGCTCGAGATGAGGGATCCTTTCCCTGCTTCGTCGGGAAAGAGTTCCCGGCGTTCCCGTCGCATCTCAAGAGGAGGCCCTCTCAACAGGAACGGCGAGAGGAACTCCAGGGTCGTGCCACCATTCCAAGAGTCCCCCAGATGTCTCAGTCCATTCCAGAGGAACCTCTTTTCCCTTCACCGGCTCGTCTTTCACGCCGAGGATCGACTCACGCCAAGGTGGCACGTGGCACAGCCCTGTGGGAAAGCCTCGTGGGAAAGCCTCGAGGGACAGCCTCGAGGGAAAGCCACAGATCCCTTGATCCACGTGACAGGAAGCGTGACACTACTGCTGCAGCTCGGGAGGAAAGCGCACGTGCATGCCCCCACTCGAGACGAGGCCTGACTCCCCTGGGGAGACTCAGAAGCACCCCAAGATCCATGGCAACACTGGAGAGCAATCCTCAGGTTCCGGCCCCGACTCCACACAAGGACTGAGGCCGCGGCATGGACGGGAGAGGAATCCCGAGAGGTCCCCTAGCACCTCGCATGGGGACTGGCCTTTCCTGAGGCCACCAGAGCGGGTCCCTGAGGTCCCCGTCGTAACTCGAGAAGACCTGCCGCAACTCGAGAAAATCCAGGAGGTTCTCCCCTCCAGGCGAGATGAGGCCCATTTCCGCTGAGGCGTCTCGAGGCTGATCACACCTCACCTCTGGAACTTCGAAAGGGTCCTTCACACCCTTGGTGCAAATCAAGAAGTTCCCCGACCTAGCCGTTTCCACTCGAGAGGAATCACGAGGGTCCCGCCCACATCCAGAGGAGCCCCGTTTCCGCCTCGTAGCTCGAGATGAGGGATCCTTTCCCTGCTTCGTCGGGAAAGAGTCCCCGGCGTTCCCGTCGCATCTCAAGAGGAGGCCCTCTCAACAGGAACGGCGAGAGGAACTCCAGGGTCGTGCCACCATTCCAAGAGTCCCCCAGATGTCTCAGTCCATTCCAGAGGAACCTCTTTTCCCTTCACCGGCTCGTCTTTCACGCCGAGGATCGACTCACAACAAGGTGGCACGTGGCACAGCCCTGTGGGAAAGCCTCGTGGGAAAGCCTCGAGGGACAGCCTCGAGGGAAAGCCACAGATCCCTTGATCCACGTGACAGGAAGCGTGACACTACTGCTGCAGCTCGGGAGGAAAGCGCACGTGCATGCCCCCACTCGAGACGAGGCCTGATTCCCCTGGGGAGACTCAGAAGCACCCCAAGATCCATGGCAACACTCGAGAGGAATCCTCAGGTTCCGGCCCCGACTACACACAAGGACTGAGGCCCCGGCATGGACGGGAGAGGAATCCCGAGAGGACCCGTATCAACTCGCATGGGGACTGGCCTTTCCTGAGGCCACCAGAGCGGGTCCCTGAGGTCCCCGTCGTAACTCGAGAAGACCTGCCGCAACTCGAGAAAATCCAGCAGGTTCTCCCCTCCAGGCGAGATGAGGCCCATTTCCGCTGAGGCGCCTCGAGGCTGATCACATCTCACCTCTGGAACTTCGAAAGGCTCCTTCACACCCTTGGTGCAAATCAAGAAGTTCCCCGACCTAGCCGTCTCCACTCGAGAGGAATCACGAGGGTCCCGCCCACATCCAGAGGAGACCCGTTTCCGCCTCGTAGCTCGAGATGAGGGATCCTTTCCCTGCTTCGGCGGGAAAGAGTTCCCGGCATTCCCGTCGCATCTCAAGAGGAGGCCCTCTCAACAGGAACGGCGAGAGGAACTCCAGGGTCGTGCCACCATTCCAAGAGTCCCCCAGATGTCTCAGTCCATTCCAGAGGAACCTCTTTTCCCTTCACCGGCTCGTCTTTCACGCCGAGGATCGACTCACGCCAAGGTGGCACGTGGCACAGCCCTGTGGGAAAGCCTCGTGGGAAAGCCTCGAGGGACAGCCTCGAGTGAAAGCCACAGATCCCTTGATCCACGTGACAGGAAGCGTGACACTACTGCTGCAGCTCGGGAGGAAAGTGCACGTGCATGCCCCCACTCGAGACGAAGCCTGACTCCCCTGGGGAGACTCAGAAGCACCCCAAGATCCATGGCAACACTGGAGAGCAATCCTCAGGTTCCCGCCCCGACTCCACACAAGGACTGAGGCCCCGGCATGGACGGGAGAGGAATCCCGAGCGGTCCCCTAGCAACTCGCATGGGGACTGGCCTTTCCTGAGGCCACCAGAGCGGGTCCCTGAGGTCCCCGTCGTAACTCGAGAAGACCTGCCGCAACTCGAGAAAATCCAGGAGGTTCTCCCCTCCAGGCGAGATGAGGCCCATTTCCGCTGAGGCGTCTCGAGGCTGATCACACCTCACCTCTGGAACTTCGAAAGGCTCCTTCACACCCTTGGTGCAAATCAAGAAGTTCCCCGACCTAGCCGTCTCCACTCGAGAGGAATCACGAGGTTCCCGCCCACATCCAGAGGAGCCCCGTTTCCGCCTCGTAGCTCGAGATGAGGGATCCTTTCCCTGCTTCGTCGGGAAAGAGTTCCCGGCGTTCCCGTCGCATCTCAAGAGGAGGCCCTCTCAACAGGAACGGCGAGAGGAACTCCAGGGTCGTGCCACCATTCCAAGAGTCCCCCAGATGTCTCAGTCCATTCCAGAGGAACCTCTTTTCCCTTCACCGGCTCGTCTTTCACGCCGAGGATCGACTCACGCCAAGGTGGCACGTGGCACAGCCCTGTGGGAAAGCCTCGTGGGAAAGCCTCGAGGGACAGCCTCGAGGGAAAGCCACAGATCCCTTGATCCACGTGACAGGAAGCGTGACACTACTGCTGCAGCTCGGGAGGAAAGCGCACGTGCATGCCCCCACTCGAGACGAGGCCTGACTCCCCTGGGGAGACTCAGAAGCACCCCAAGATCCATGGCAACACTGGAGAGCAATCCTCAGGTTCCGGCCCCGACTCCACACAAGGACTGAGGCCCCGGCATGGACGGGAGAGGAATCCCGAGCGGTCCCCTAGCAACTCGCATGCGGACTGGCCTTTCCTGAGGCCACCAGAGCGGGTCCCTGAGGTCCCCGTCGTAACTCGAGAAGACCTGCCGCAACTCGAGAAAATCCAGGAGGTTCTCCCCTCCAGGCGAGATGAGGCCCATTTCCGCTGAGGCGTCTCGAGGCTGATCACACCTCACCTCTGGAACTTCGAAAGGGTCCTTCACACCCTTGGTGCAAATCAAGAAGTTCCCCGACCTAGCCGTCTCCACTCGAGAGGAATCACGAGGGTCCCGCCCACATCCAGAGGAGCCCCGTTTCCGCCTCGTAGCTCGAGATGAGGGATCCTTTCCCTGCTTCGTCGGGAAAGAGTCCCCGGCGTTCCCGTCGCATCTCAAGAGGAGGCCCTCTCAACAGGAACGGCGAGAGGAACTCCAGGGTCGTGCCACCATTCCAAGAGTCCCCCAGATGTCTCAGTCCATTCCAGAGGAACCTCTTTTCCCTTCACCGGCTCGTCTTTCACGCCGAGGATCGACTCACAACAAGGTGGCACGTGGCACAGCCCTGTGGGAAAGCCTCGTGGGAAAGCCTCGAGGGACAGCCTCGAGGGAAAGCCACAGATCCCTTGATCCACGTGACAGGAAGCGTGACACTACTGCTGCAGCTCGGGAGGAAAGCGCACGTGCATGCCCCCACTCGAGACGAGGCCTGATTCCCCTGGGGAGACTCAGAAGCACCCCAAGATCCATGGCAACACTCGAGAGGAATCCTCAGGTTCCGGCCCCGACTACACACAAGGACTGAGGCCCCGGCATGGACGGGAGAGGAATCCCGAGAGGACCCGTATCAACTCGCATGGGGACTGGCCTTTCCTGAGGCCACCAGAGCGGGTCCCTGAGGTCCCCGTCGTAACTCGAGAAGACCTGCCGCAACTCGAGAAAATCCAGCAGGTTCTCCCCTCCAGGCGAGATGAGGCCCATTTCCGCTGAGGCGCCTCGAGGCTGATCACATCTCACCTCTGGAACTTCGAAAGGCTCCTTCACACCCTTGGTGCAAATCAAGAAGTTCCCCGACCTAGCCGTCTCCACTCGAGAGGAATCACGAGGGTCCCGCCCACATCCAGAGGAGCCCCGTTTCCGCCTCGTAGCTCGAGATGAGGGATCCTTTCCCTGCTTCGGCGGGAAAGAGTTCCCGGCATTCCCGTCGCATCTCAAGAGGAGGCCCTCTCAACAGGAACGGCGAGAGGAACTCCAGGGTCGTGCCACCATTCCAAGAGTCCCCCAGATGTCTCAGTCCATTCCAGAGGAACCTCTTTTCCCTTCACCGGCTCGTCTTTCACGCCGAGGATCGACTCACGCCAAGGTGGCACGTGGCACAGCCCTGTGGGAAAGCCTCGTGGGAAAGCCTCGAGGGACAGCCTCGAGTGAAAGCCACAGATCCCTTGATCCACGTGACAGGAAGCGTGACACTACTGCTGCAGCTCGGGAGGAAAGTGCACGTGCATGCCCCCACTCGAGACGAAGCCTGACTCCCCTGGGGAGACTCAGAAGCACCCCAAGATCCATGGCAACACTGGAGAGCAATCCTCAGGTTCCGGCCCCGACTCCACACAAGGACTGAGGCCCCGGCATGGACGGGAGAGGAATCCCGAGCGGTCCCCTAGCAACTCGCATGGGGACTGGCCTTTCCTGAGGCCACCAGAGCGGGTCCCTGAGGTCCCCGTCGTAACTCGAGAAGACCTGCCGCAACTCGAGAAAATCCAGGAGGTTCTCCCCTCCAGGCGAGATGAGGCCCATTTCCGCTGAGGCGTCTCAAGGCTGATCACACCTCACCTCTGGAACTTCGAAAGGCTCCTTCACACCCTTGGTGCAAATCAAGAAGTTCCCCGACCTAGCCGTCTCCACTCGAGAGGAATCACGAGGTTCCCGCCCACATCCAGAGGAGCCCCGTTTCCGCCTCGTAGCTCGAGATGAGGGATCCTTTCCCTGCTTCGTCGGGAAAGAGTTCCCGGCGTTCCCGTCGCATCTCAAGAGGAGGCCCTCTCAACAGGAACGGCGAGAGGAACTCCAGGGTCGTGCCACCATTCCAAGAGTCCCCCAGATGTCTCAGTCCATTCCAGAGGAACCTCTTTTCCCTTCACCGGCTCGTCTTTCACGCCGAGGATCGACTCACGCCAAGGTGGCACGTGGCACAGCCCTGTGGGAAAGCCTCGTGGGAAAGCCTCGAGGGACAGCCTCGAGGGAAAGCCACAGATCCCTTGATCCACGTGACAGGAAGCGTGACACTACTGCTGCAGCTCGGGAGGAAAGCGCACGTGCATGCCCCCACTCGAGACGAGGCCTGGCTCCCCTGGGGAGACTCAGAAGCACCCCAAGATCCATGGCAACACTGGAGAGCAATCCTCAGGTTCCGGCCCCGACTCCACACAAGGACTGAGGCCCCGGCATGGACGGGAGAGGAATCCCGAGCGGTCCCCTAGCAACTCGCATGGGGACTGGCCTTTCCTGAGGCCACCAGAGCGGGTCCCTGAGGTCCCCGTCGTAACTCGAGAAGACCTGCCGCAACTCGAGAAAATCCAGGAGGTTCTCCCCTCCAGGCGAGATGAGGCCCATTTCCGCTGAGGCGTCTCGAGGCTGATCACACCTCACCTCTGGAACTTCGAAAGGCTCCTTCACACCCTTGGTGCAAATCAAGAAGTTCCCCGACCTAGCCGTCTCCACTCGAGAGGAATCACGAGGGTCCCGCCCACATCCAGAGGAGACCCGTTTCCGCCTCGTAGCTCGAGATGAGGGATCCTTTCCCTGCTTCGTCGGGAAAGAGTTCCCGGCGTTCCCGTCGCATCTCAAGAGGAGGCCCTCTGAACAGGAACGGCGAGAGGAACTCCAGGGTCGTGCCACCATTCCAAGAGTCCCCCAGATGTCTCAGTCCATTCCAGAGGAACCTCTTTTCCCTTCACCGGCTCGTCTTTCACGCCGAGGATCGACTCACGCCAAGGTGGCACGTGGCACAGCCCTGTGGGAAAGCCTCGTGGGAAAGCCTCGAGGGACAGCCTCGAGGGAAAGCCACAGATCCCTTGATCCACGTGACAGGAAGCGTGACACTACTGCTGCAGCTCGGGAGGAAAGCGCACGTGCATGCCCCCACTCGAGACGAGGCCTGACTCCCCTGGGGAGACTCAGAAGCACCCCAAGATCCATGGCAACACTGGAGAGCAATCCTCAGGTTCCGGCCCCGACTCCACACAAGGACTGAGGCCCCGGCATGGACGGGAGAGGAATCCCGAGCGGTCCCCTAGCAACTCGCATGGGGACTGGCCTTTCCTGAGGCCACCAGAGCGGGTCCCTGAGGTCCCCGTCGTAACTCGAGAAGACCTGCCGCAACTCGAGAAAATCCAGGAGGTTCTCCCCTCCAGGCGAGATGAGGCCCATTTCCGCTGAGGCGTCTCGAGGCTGATCACACCTCCCCTCTGGAACTTCGAAAGGGTCCTTCACACCCTTGGTGCAAATCAAGAAGTTCCCCGACCTAGCCGTCTCCACTCGAGAGGAATCACGAGGGTCCCGCCCACATCCAGAGGAGCCCCGTTTCCGCCTCGTAGCTCGAGATGAGGGATCCTTTCCCTGCTTCGTCGGGAAAGAGTTCCCGGCGTTCCCGTCGCATCTCAAGAGGAGGCCCTCTCAACAGGAACGGCGAGAGGAACTCCAGGGTCGTGCCACCATTCCAAGAGTCCCCCAGATGTCTCAGTCCATTCCAGAGGAACCTCTTTTCCCTTCACCGGCTCGTCTTTCACGCCGAGGATCGACTCACGCAAAGGTGGCACGTGGCACAGCCCTGTGGGAAAGCCTCGTGGGAAAGCCTCGAGGGACAGCCTCGAGGGAAAGCCACAGATCCCTTGATCCACGTGACAGGAAGCGTGACACTACTGCTGCACCTCGGGAGGAAAGCGCACGTGCATGCCCCCACTCGAGACGAAGCCTGACTCCCCTGGGGAGACTCAGAAGCACCCCAAGATCCATGGCAACACTGGAGAGCAATCCTCAGGTTCCGGCCCCGACTCCACACAAGGACTGAGGCCCCGGCATGGACGGGAGAGGAATCCCGAGCGGTCCCCTAGCAACTCGCATGGGGACTGGCCTTTCCTGAGGCCACCAGAGCGGGTCCCTGAGGTCCCCGTCGTAACTCGAGAAGACCTGCCGCAACTCGAGAAAATCCAGGAGGTTCTCCCCTCCAGGCGAGATGAGGCCCATTTCCGCTGAGGCGTCTCGAGGCTGATCACACCTCACCTCTGGAACTTCGAAAGGCTCCTTCACACCCTTGGTGCAAATCAAGAAGTTCCCCGACCTAGCCGTCTCCACTCGAGAGGAATCACGAGGTTCCCGCCCACATCCAGAGGAGCCCCGTTTCCGCCTCGTAGCTCGAGATGAGGGATCCTTTCCCTGCTTCGTCGGGAAAGAGTTCCCGGCGTTCCCGTCGCATCTCAAGAGGAGGCCCTCTCAACAGGAACGGCGAGAGGAACTCCAGGGTCGTGCCACCATTCCAAGAGTCCCCCAGATGTCTCAGTCCATTCCAGAGGAACCTCTTTTCCCTTCACCGGCTCGTCTTTCACGCCGAGGATCGACTCACGCCAAGGTGGCACGTGGCACAGCCCTGTGGGAAAGCCTCGTGGGAAAGCCTCGAGGGACAGCCTCGAGGGAAAGCCACAGATCCCTTGATCCACGTGACAGGAAGCGTGACACTACTGCTGCAGCTCGGGAGGAAAGCGCACGTGCATGCCCCCACTCGAGACAAGGCCTGGCTCCCCTGGGGAGACTCAGAAGCACCCCAAGATCCATGGCAACACTGGAGAGCAATCCTCAGGTTCCGGCCCCGACTCCACACAAGGACTGAGGCCCCGGCATGGACGGGAGAGGAATCCCGAGCGGTCCCCTAGCAACTCGCATGGGGACTGGCCTTTCCTGAGGCCACCAGAGCGGGTCCCTGAGGTCCCCGTCGTAACTCGAGAAGACCTGCCGCAACTCGAGAAAATCCAGGAGGTTCTCCCCTCCAGGCGAGATGAGGCCCATTTCCGCTGAGGCGTCTCGAGGCTGATCACACCTCCCCTCTGGAACTTCGAAAGGGTCCTTCACACCCTTGGTGCAAATCAAGAAGTTCCCCGACCTAGCCGTCTCCACTCGAGAGGAATCACGAGGGTCCCGCCCACATCCAGAGGAGCCCCGTTTCCGCCTCGTAGCTCGAGATGAGGGATCCTTTCCCTGCTTCGTCGGGAAAGAGTTCCCGGCGTTCCCGTCGCATCTCAAGAGGAGGCCCTCTCAACAGGAACGGCGAGAGGAACTCCAGGGTCGTGCCACCATTCCAAGAGTCCCCCAGATGTCTCAGTCCATTCCAGAGGAATCTCTTTTCCCTTCACCGGCTCGTCTTTCACGCCGAGGATCGACTCACGCCAAGGTGGCACGTGGCACAGCCCTGTGGGAAAGCCTCGTGGGAAAGCCTCGAGGGACAGCCTCGAGGGAAAGCCACAGATCCCTTGATCCACGTGACAGGAAGCGTGACACTACTGCTGCAGCTCGGGAGGAAAGCGCACGTGCATGCCCCCACTCGAGACGAGGCCTGACTCCCCTGGGGAGACTCAGAAGCACCCCAAGATCCATGGCAACACTGGAGAGCAATCCTCAGGTTCCGGCCCCGACTCCACACAAGGACTGAGGCCCCGGCATGGACGGGAGAGGAATCCCGAGCAGTCCCCTAGCAACTCGCATGGGGACTGGCCTTTCCTGAGGCCACCAGAGCGGGTCCCTGAGGTCCCCGTCGTAACTCGAGAAGACCTGCCGCAACTCGAGAAAATCCAGGAGGTTCTCCCCTCCAGGCGAGATGAGGCCCATTTCCGCTGAGGCGTCTCGAGGCTGATCACACCTCCCCTCTGGAACTTCGAAAGGGTCCTTCACACCCTTGGTGCAAATCAAGAAGTTCCCCGACCTAGCCGTCTCCACTCGAGAGGAATCACGAGGGTCCCGCCCACATCCAGAGGAGCCCCGTTTCCGCCTCGTAGCTCGAGATGAGGGATCCTTTCCCTGCTTCGTCGGGAAAGAGTTCCCGGCGTTCCCGTCGCATCTCAAGAGGAGGCCCTCTCAACAGGAACGGCGAGAGGAACTCCAGGGTCGTGCCACCATTCCAAGAGTCCCCCAGATGTCTCAGTCCATTCCAGAGGAACCTCTTTTCCCTTCACCGGCTCGTCTTTCACGCCGAGGATCGACTCACGCAAAGGTGGCACGTGGCACAGCCCTGTGGGAAAGCCTCGTGGGAAAGCCTCGAGGGACAGCCTCGAGGGAAAGCCACAGATCCCTTGATCCACGTGACAGGAAGCGTGACACTACTGCTGCAGCTCGGGAGGAAAGCGCACGTGCATGCCCCCACTCGAGACGAGGCCTGACTCCCCTGGGGAGACTCAGAAGCACCCCAAGATCCATGGCAACACTGGAGAGCAATCCTCAGGTTCCGGCCCCGACTCCACACAAGGACTGAGGCCCCGGCATGGACGGGAGAGGAATCCCGAGCGGTCCCCTAGCAACTCGCATGGGGACTGGCCTTTCCTGAGGCCACCAGAGCGGGTCCCTGAGGTCCCCGTCGTAACTCGAGAAGACCTGCCGCAACTCGAGAAAATCCAGGAGGTTCTCCCCTCCAGGCGAGATGAGGCCCATTTCCGCTGAGGCGTCTCGAGGCTGATCACACCTCACCTCTGGAACTTCGAAAGGCTCCTTCACACCCTTGGTGCAAATCAAGAAGTTCCCCGACCTAGCCGTCTCCACTCGAGAGGAATCACGAGGGTCCCGCCCACATCCAGAGGAGACCCGTTTCCGCCTCGTAGCTCGAGATGAGGGATCCTTTCCCTGCTTCGTCGGGAAAGAGTTCCCGGCGTTCCCGTCGCATCTCAAGAGGAGGCCCTCTGAACAGGAACGGCGAGAGGAACTCCAGGGTCGTGCCACCATTCCAAGAGTCCCCCAGATGTCTCAGTCCATTCCAGAGGAACCTCTTTTCCCTTCACCGGCTCGTCTTTCACGCCGAGGATCGACTCACGCCAAGGTGGCACGTGGCACAGCCCTGTGGGAAAGCCTCGTGGGAAAGCCTCGAGGGACAGCCTCGAGGGAAAGCCACAGATCCCTTGATCCACGTGACAGGAAGCGTGACACTACTGCTGCAGCTCGGGAGGAAAGCGCACGTGCATGCCCCCACTCGAGACGAGGCCTGACTCCCCTGGGGAGACTCAGAAGCACCCCAAGATCCATGGCAACACTGGAGAGCAATCCTCAGGTTCCGGCCCCGACTCCACACAAGGACTGAGGCCCCGGCATGGACGGGAGAGGAATCCCGAGCGGTCCCCTAGCAACTCGCATGGGGACTGGCCTTTCCTGAGGCCACCAGAGCGGGTCCCTGAGGTCCCCGTCGTAACTCGAGAAGACCTGCCGCAACTCGAGAAAATCCAGGAGGTTCTCCCCTCCAGGCGAGATGAGGCCCATTTCCGCTGAGGCGTCTCGAGGCTGATCACACCTCCCCTCTGGAACTTCGAAAGGGTCCTTCACACCCTTGGTGCAAATCAAGAAGTTCCCCGACCTAGCCGTCTCCACTCGAGAGGAATCACGAGGGTCCCGCCCACATCCAGAGGAGCCCCGTTTCCGCCTCGTAGCTCGAGATGAGGGATCCTTTCCCTGCTTCGTCGGGAAAGAGTTCCCGGCGTTCCCGTCGCATCTCAAGAGGAGGCCCTCTCAACAGGAACGGCGAGAGGAACTCCAGGGTCGTGCCACCATTCCAAGAGTCCCCCAGATGTCTCAGTCCATTCCAGAGGAACCTCTTTTCCCTTCACCGGCTCGTCTTTCACGCCGAGGATCGACTCACGCAAAGGTGGCACGTGGCACAGCCCTGTGGGAAAGCCTCGTGGGAAAGCCTCGAGGGACAGCCTCGAGGGAAAGCCACAGATCCCTTGATCCACGTGACAGGAAGCGTGACACTACTGCTGCAGCTCGGGAGGAAAGCGCACGTGCATGCCCCCACTCGAGACGAGGCCTGACTCCCCTGGGGAGACTCAGAAGCACCCCAAGATCCATGGC
The DNA here is from genome assembly GCF_023091745.1 of Budorcas taxicolor. Taxonomy (NCBI): domain Eukaryota; kingdom Metazoa; phylum Chordata; class Mammalia; order Artiodactyla; family Bovidae; genus Budorcas; species Budorcas taxicolor. The sequence continues at coordinate 495,144 of NC_068927.1, read as the reverse complement.
AACACTGGAGAGCAATCCTCAGGTTCCGGCCCCGACTCCACACAAGGACTGAGGCCCCGGCATGGACGGGAGAGGAATCCCGAGCGGTCCCCTAGCAACTCGCATGGGGACTGGCCTTTCCTGAGGCCACCAGAGCGGGTCCCTGAGGTCCCCGTCGTAACTCGAGAAGACCTGCCGCAACTCGAGAAAATCCAGGAGGTTCTCCCCTCCAGGCGAGATGAGGCCCATTTCCGCTGAGGCGTCTCGAGGCTGATCACACCTCACCTCTGGAACTTCGAAAGGCTCCCTCACACCCTTGGTGCAAATCAAGAAGTTCCCCGACCTAGCCGTCTCCACTCGAGAGGAATCACGAGGGTCCCGCCCACATCCAGAGGAGACCCGTTTCCGCCTCGTAGCTCGAGATGAGGGATCCTTTCCCTGCTTCGTCGGGAAAGAGTTCCCGGCGTTCCCGTCGCATCTCAAGAGGAGGCCCTCTCAACAGGAACGGCGAGAGGAACTCCAGGGTCGTGCCACCATTCCAAGAGTCCCCCAGATGTCTCAGTCCATTCCAGAGGAACCTCTTTTCCCTTCACCGGCTCGTCTTTCACGCCGAGGATCGACTCACGCCAAGGTGGCACGTGGCACAGCCCTGTGGGAAAGCCTCGTGGGAAAGCCTCGAGGGACAGCCTCGAGGGAAAGCCACAGATCCCTTGATCCACGTGACAGGAAGCGTGACACTACTGCTGCAGCTCGGGAGGAAAGCGCACGTGCATGCCCCCACTCGAGACGAGGCCTGACTCCCCTGGGGAGACTCAGAAGCACCCCAAGATCCATGGCAACACTGGAGAGCAATCCTCAGGTTCCGGCCCCGACTCCACACAAGGACTGAGGCCCCGGCATGGACGGGAGAGGAATCCCGAGCGGTCCCCTAGCAACTCGCATGGGGACTGGCCTTTCCTGAGGCCACCAGAGCGGGTCCCTGAGGTCCCCGTCGTAACTCGAGAAGACCTGCCGCAACTCGAGAAAATCCAGGAGGTTCTCCCCTCCAGGCGAGATGAGGCCCATTTCCGCTGAGGTGTCTCGAGGCTGATCACACCTCCCCTCTGGAACTTCGAAAGGGTCCTTCACACCCTTGGTGCAAATCAAGAAGTTCCCCGACCTAGCCGTCTCCACTCGAGAGGAATCACGAGGGTCCCGCCCACATCCAGAGGAGCCCCGTTTCCGCCTCGTAGCTCGAGATGAGGGATCCTTTCCCTGCTTCGTCGGGAAAGAGTTCCCGGCGTTCCCGTCGCATCTCAAGAGGAGGCCCTCTCAACAGGAACGGCGAGAGGAACTCCAGGGTCGTGCCACCATACCAAGAGTCCCCCAGATGTCTCAGTCCATTCCAGAGGAATCTCTTTTCCCTTCACCGGCTCGTCTTTCACGCCGAGGATCGACTCACGCCAAGGTGGCACGTGGCACAGCCCTGTGGGAAAGCCTCGTGGGAAAGCCTCGAGGGACAGCCTCGAGGGAAAGCCACAGATCCCTTGATCCACGTGACAGGAAGCGTGACACTACTGCTGCAGCTCGGGAGGAAAGCGCACGTGCATGCCCCCACTCGAGACGAGGCCTGACTCCCCTGGGGAGACTCAGAAGCACCCCAAGATCCATGGCAACACTGGAGAGCAATCCTCAGGTTCCGGCCCCGACTCCACACAAGGACTGAGGCCCCGGCATGGACGGGAGAGGAATCCCGAGAGGTCCCCTAGCAACTCGCATGGGGACTGGCCTTTCCTGAGGCCACCAGAGCGGGTCCCTGAGGTCCCCGTCTTAACTCGAGAAGACCTGCCGCAACTCGAGAAAATCCAGGAGGTTCTCCCCTCCAGGCGAGATGAGGCCCATTTCCGCTGAGGCGTCTCGAGGCTGATCACACCTCCCCTCTGGAACTTCGAAAGGGTCCTTCACACCCTTGGTGCAAATCAAGAAGTTCCCCGACCTAGCCGTCTCCACTCGAGAGGAATCACGAGGGTCCCGCCCACATCCAGAGGAGCCCCGTTTCCGCCTCGTAGCTCGAGATGAGGGATCCTTTCCCTGCTTCGTCGGGAAAGAGTTCCCGGCGTTCCCGTCGCATCTCAAGAGGAGGCCCTCTCAACAGGAACGGCGAGAGGAACTCCAGGGTCGTGCCACCATTCCAAGAGTCCCCCAGATGTCTCAGTCCATTCCAGAGGAACCTCTTTTCCCTTCACCGGCTCGTCTTTCACGCCGAGGATCGACTCACAACAAGGTGGCACGTGGCACAGCCCTGTGGGAAAGCCTCGTGGGAAAGCCTCGAGGGACAGCCTCGAGGGAAAGCCACAGATCCCTTGATCCACGTGACAGGAAGCGTGACACTACTGCTGCAGCTCGGGAGGAAAGCGCACGTGCATGCCCCCACTCGAGACGAGGCCTGACTCCCCTGGGGAGACTCAGAAGCACCCCAAGATCCATGGCAACACTCGAGAGGAATCCTCAGGTTCCGGCCCCGAATCCACACAAGGACTGAGGCCCCGGCATGGACGGGAGAGGAATCCCGAGAGGTCCCGTAGCAACTCGCATGGGGACTGGCCTTTCCTGAGGCCACCAGAGCGGGTCCCTGATGTCCCCGTCGTAACTCGAGAAGACCTGCCGCAACTCGAGAAAATCCAGCAGGTTCTCCCCTCCAGGCGAGATGAGGCCCATTTCCGCTGAGGCGTCTCGAGGCTGATCACACCTCCCCTCTGGAACTTCGAAAGGGTCCTTCACACCCTTGGTGCAAATCAAGAAGTTCCCCGACCTAGCCGTCTCCACTCGAGAGGAATCACGAGGGTCCCGCCCACATCCAGAGGAGCCCCGTTTCCGCCTCGTAGCTCGAGATGAGGGATCCTTTCCCTGCTTCGTCGGGAAAGAGTTCCCGGCGTTCCCGTCGCATCTCAAGAGGAGGCCCTCTCAACAGGAACGGCGAGAGGAACTCCAGGGTCGTGCCACCATTCCAAGAGTCCCCCAGATGTCTCAGTCCATTCCAGAGGAACCTCTTTTCCCTTCACCGGCTCGTCTTTCACGCCGAGGATCGACTCACGCCAAGGTGGCACGTGGCACAGCCCTGTGGGAAAGCCTCGTGGGAAAGCCTCGAGGGACAGCCTCGAGGGAAAGCCACAGATCCCTTGATCCACGTGACAGGAAGCGTGACACTACTGCTGCAGCTCGGGAGGAAAGCGCACGTGCATGACCCCACTCGAGACGAGGCCTGACTCCCCTGGGGAGACTCAGAAGCACCCCAAGATCCATGGCAACACTCGAGAGGAATCCTCAGGTTCCGGCCCCGAATCCACACAAGGACTGAGGCCCCGGCATGGACGGGAGAGGAATCCCGAGAGGTCCCGTAGCAACTCGCATGGGGACTGGCCTTTCCTGAGGCCACCAGAGCGGGTCCCTGAGGTCCCCGTCGTAACTCGAGAAGACCTGCCGCAACTCGAGAAAATCCAGCAGGTTCTCCCCTCCAGGCGAGATGAGGCCCATTTCCGCTGAGGCGTCTCGAGGCTGATCACACCTCCCCTCTGGAACTTCGAAAGGGTCCTTCACACCCTTGGTGCAAATCAAGAAGTTCCCCGACCTAGCCGTCTCCACTCGAGAGGAATCACGAGGGTCCCGCCCACATCCAGAGGAGCCCCGTTTCCGCCTCGTAGCTCGAGATGAGGGATCCTTTCCCTGCTTCGTCGGGAAAGAGTTCCCGGCATTCCCGTCGCATCTCAAGAGGAGGCCCTCTCAACAGGAACGGCGAGAGGAACTCCAGGGTCGTGCCACCATTCCAAGAGTCCCCCAGATGTCTCAGTCCATTCCAGAGGAACCTCTTTTCCCTTCACCGGCTCGTCTTTCACGCCGAGGATCGACTCACGCAAAGGTGGCACGTGGCACAGCCCTGTGGGAAAGCCTCGTGGGAAAGCCTCGAGGGACAGCCTCGAGGGAAAGCCACAGATCCCTTGATCCACGTGACAGGAAGCGTGACACTACTGCTGCAGCTCGGGAGGAAAGCGCACGTGCATGACCCCACTCGAGACGAGGCCTGACTCCCCTGGGGAGACTCAGAAGCACCCCAAGATCCATGGCAACACTGGAGAGCAATCCTCAGTTTCCGGACCCGACTCCACACAAGGACTGAGGCCCCGGCATGGACGGGAGAGGAATCCCGAGCGGTCCCCTAGCAACTCGCATGGGGATTGGCCTTTCCTGAGGCCACCAGAGCGGGTCCCTGAGGTCCCCGTCGTAACTCGAGAAGACCTGCCGCAACTCGAGAAAATCCAGGAGGTTCTCCCCTCCAGGCGAGATGAGGCCCATTTCCGCTGAGGCGTCTCGAGGCTGATCACACCTCACCTCTGGAACTTCGAAAGGCTCCTTCACACCCTTGGTGCAAATCAAGAAGTTCCCCGACCTAGCCGTCTCCACTCGAGAGGAATCACGATGGTCCCGCCCACATCCAGAGGAGCCCCGTTTCCGCCTCGTAGCTCGAGATGAGGGATCCTTTCCCTGCTTCGTCGGGAAAGAGTCCCCGGCGTTCCCGTCGCATCTCAAGAGGAGGCCCTCTCAACAGGAACGGCGAGAGGAACTCCAGGGTCGTGCCACCATTCCAAGAGTCCCCCAGATGTCTCAGTCCATTCCAGAGGAACCTCTTTTCCCTTCACCGGCTCGTCTTTCACGCCGAGGATCGACTCACAACAAGGTGGCACGTGGCACAGCCCTGTGGGAAAGCCTCGTGGGAAAGCCTCGAGGGACAGCCTCGAGGGAAAGCCACAGATCCCTTGATCCACGTGACAGGAAGCGTGACACTACTGCTGCAGCTCGGGAGGAAAGCGCACGTGCATGCCCCCACTCGAGACGAGGCCTGACTCCCCTGGGGAGACTCAGAAGCACCCCAAGATCCATGGCAACACTCGAGAGGAATCCTCAGGTTCCGGCCCCGAATCCACACAAGGACTGAGGCCCCGGCATGGACGGGAGAGGAATCCCGAGAGGTCCCGTAGCAACTCGCATGGGGACTGGCCTTTCCTGAGGCCACCAGAGCGGGTCCCTGAGGTCCCCGTCGTAACTCGAGAAGACCTGCCGCAACTCGAGAAAATCCAGGAGGTTCTCCCCTCCAGGCGAGATGAGACCCATTTCCGCTGAGGCGTCTCGAGGCTGATCACACCTCACCTCTGGAACTTCGAAAGGCTCCTTCACACCCTTGGTGCAAATCAAGAAGTTCCCCGACCTAGCCGTCTCCGCTCGAGAGGAATCACGAGGGTCCCGCCCACATCCAGAGGAGACCCGTTTCAGCCTCGTAGCTCGAGATGAGGGATCCTTTCCCTGCTTCGTCGGGAAAGAGTTCCCGGCGTTCCCGTCGCATCTCAAGAGGAGGCCCTCTGAACAGGAACGGCGAGAGGAACTCCAGGGTCGTGCCACCATTCCAAGAGTCCCCCAGATGTCTCAGTCCATTCCAGAGGAACCTCTTTTCCCTTCACCGGCTCGTCTTTCACGCCGAGGATCGACTCACGCCAAGGTGGCACGTGGCACAGCCCTGTGGGAAAGCCTCGTGGGAAAGCCTCGAGGGACAGCCTCGAGTGAAAGCCACAGATCCCTTGATCCACGTGACAGGAAGCGTGACACTACTGCTGCAGCTCGGGAGGAAAGCGCACGTGCATGCCCCCACTCGAGACGAGGCCTGACTCCCCTGGGGAGACCCAGACGCACCCCAAGATCCATGGCAACACTGGAGAGCAATCCTCAGGTTCCGGCCCCGACTCCACACAAGGACTGAGGCCCCGGCATGGACGGGAGAGGAATCCCGAGCGGTCCCCTAGCAACTCGCATGGGGACTGGCCTTTCCTGAGGCCACCAGAGCGGGTCTCTGAGGTCCCCGTCGTAACTCGAGAAGACCTGCCGCAACTCGAGAAAATCCAGGAGGTTCTCCCCTCCAGGCGAGATGAGGCCCATTTCCGCTGAGGCGTCTCGAGGCTGATCACACCTCCCCTCTGGAACTTCGAAAGGGTCCTTCACACCCTTGGTGCAAATCAAGAAGTTCCCCGACCTAGCCGTCTCCACTCGAGAGGAATCACGAGGATCCCGCCCACATCCAGAGGAGCCCCGTTTCCGCCTCGTAGCTCGAGATGAGGGATCCTTTCCCTGCTTCGTCGGGAAAGAGTTCCCGGCGTTCCCGTCGCATCTCAAGAGGAGGCCCTCTCAACAGGAACGGCGAGAGGAACTCCAGGGTCGTGCCACCATTCCAAGAGTCCCCCAGATGTCTCAGTCCATTCCAGAGGAACCTCTTTTCCCTTCACCGGCTCGTCTTTCACGCCGAGGATCGACTCACGCAAAGGTGGCACGTGGCACAGCCCTGTGGGAAAGCCTCGTGGGAAAGCCTCGAGGGACAGCCTCGAGGGAAAGCCACAGATCCCTTGATCCACGTGACAGGAAGCGTGACACTACTGCTGCAGCTCGGGAGGAAAGCGCACGTGCATGCCCCCACTCGAGACGAGGCCTGACTCCCCTGGGGAGACTCAGAAGCACCCCAAGATCCATGGCAACACTGGAGAGCAATCCTCAGGTTCCGGCCCCGACTCCACACAAGGACTGAGGCCCCGGCATGGACGGGAGAGGAATCCCGAGCGGTCCCCTAGCAACTCGCATGGGGACTGGCCTTTCCTGAGGCCACCAGAGCGGGTCCCTGAGGTCCCCGTCGTAACTCGAGAAGACCTGCCGCAACTCGAGAAAATCCAGGAGGTTCTCCCCTCCAGGCGAGATGAGGCCCATTTCCGCTGAGGCGTCTCGAGGCTGATCACACCTCCCCTCTGGTACTTCGAAAGGCTCCTTCACACCCTTGGTGCAAATCAAGAAGTTCCCCGACCTAGCCGTCTCCACTCGAGAGGAATCACGAGGGTCCCGCCCACATCCAGAGGAGCCCCGTTTCCGCCTCGTAGCTCGAGATGAGGGATCCTTTCCCTGCTTCGTCGGGAAAGAGTTCCCGGCGTTCCCGTCGCATCTCAAGAGGAGGCCCTCTCAACAGGAACGGCGAGAGGAACTCCAGGGTCGTGCCACCATTCCAAGAGTCCCCCAGATGTCTCAGTCCATTCCAGAGGAACCTCTTTTCCCTTCACCGGCTCGTCTTTCACGCCGAGGATCGACTCACAACAAGGTGGCACGTGGCACAGCCCTGTGGGAAAGCCTCGTGGGAAAGCCTCGAGGGACAGCCTCGAGGGAAAGCCACAGATCCCTTGATCCACGTGACAGGAAGCGTGACACTACTGCTGCAGCTCGGGAGGAAAGCGCACGTGCATGCCCCCACTCGAGACGAGGCCTGACTCCCCTGGGGAGACTCAGAAGCACCCCAAGATCCATGGCAACACTCGAGAGGAATCCTCAGGTTCCGGCCCCGAATCCACACAAGGACTGAGGCCCCGGCATGGACGGGAGAGGAATCCCGAGAGGTCCCGTAGCAACTCGCATGGGGACTGGCCTTTCCTGAGGCCACCAGAGCGGGTCCCTGATGTCCCCGTCGTAACTCGAGAAGACCTGCCGCAACTCGAGAAAATCCAGCAGGTTCTCCCCTCCAGGCGAGATGAGGCCCATTTCCGCTGAGGCGTCTCGAGGCTGATCACACCTCCCCTCTGGAACTTCGAAAGGGTCCTTCACACCCTTGGTGCAAATCAAGAAGTTCCCCGACCTAGCCGTCTCCACTCGAGAGGAATCACGAGGGTCCCGCCCACATCCAGAGGAGCCCCGTTTCCGCCTCGTAGCTCGAGATGAGGGATCCTTTCCCTGCTTCGTCGGGAAAGAGTTCCCGGCGTTCCCGTCGCATCTCAAGAGGAGGCCCTCTCAACAGGAACGGCGAGAGGAACTCCAGGGTCGTGCCACCATTCCAAGAGTCCCCCAGATGTCTCAGTCCATTCCAGAGGAACCTCTTTTCCCTTCACCGGCTCGTCTTTCACGCCGAGGATCGACTCACGCCAAGGTGGCACGTGGCACAGCCCTGTGGGAAAGCCTCGTGGGAAAGCCTCGAGGGACAGCCTCGAGGGAAAGCCACAGATCCCTTGATCCACGTGACAGGAAGCGTGACACTACTGCTGCAGCTCGGGAGGAAAGCGCACGTGCATGACCCCACTCGAGACGAGGCCTGACTCCCCTGGGGAGACTCAGAAGCACCCCAAGATCCATGGCAACACTCGAGAGGAATCCTCAGGTTCCGGCCCCGAATCCACACAAGGACTGAGGCCCCGGCATGGACGGGAGAGGAATCCCGAGAGGTCCCGTAGCAACTCGCATGGGGACTGGCCTTTCCTGAGGCCACCAGAGCGGGTCCCTGAGGTCCCCGTCGTAACTCGAGAAGACCTGCCGCAACTCGAGAAAATCCAGCAGGTTCTCCCCTCCAGGCGAGATGAGGCCCATTTCCGCTGAGGCGTCTCGAGGCTGATCACACCTCCCCTCTGGAACTTCGAAAGGGTCCTTCACACCCTTGGTGCAAATCAAGAAGTTCCCCGACCTAGCCGTCTCCACTCGAGAGGAATCACGAGGGTCCCGCCCACATCCAGAGGAGCCCCGTTTCCGCCTCGTAGCTCGAGATGAGGGATCCTTTCCCTGCTTCGTCGGGAAAGAGTTCCCGGCATTCCCGTCGCATCTCAAGAGGAGGCCCTCTCAACAGGAACGGCGAGAGGAACTCCAGGGTCGTGCCACCATTCCAAGAGTCCCCCAGATGTCTCAGTCCATTCCAGAGGAACCTCTTTTCCCTTCACCGGCTCGTCTTTCACGCCGAGGATCGACTCACGCAAAGGTGGCACGTGGCACAGCCCTGTGGGAAAGCCTCGTGGGAAAGCCTCGAGGGACAGCCTCGAGGGAAAGCCACAGATCCCTTGATCCACGTGACAGGAAGCGTGACACTACTGCTGCAGCTCGGGAGGAAAGCGCACGTGCATGACCCCACTCGAGACGAGGCCTGACTCCCCTGGGGAGACTCAGAAGCACCCCAAGATCCATGGCAACACTGGAGAGCAATCCTCAGTTTCCGGACCCGACTCCACACAAGGACTGAGGCCCCGGCATGGACGGGAGAGGAATCCCGAGCGGTCCCCTAGCAACTCGCATGGGGATTGGCCTTTCCTGAGGCCACCAGAGCGGGTCCCTGAGGTCCCCGTCGTAACTCGAGAAGACCTGCCGCAACTCGAGAAAATCCAGGAGGTTCTCCCCTCCAGGCGAGATGAGGCCCATTTCCGCTGAGGCGTCTCGAGGCTGATCACACCTCACCTCTGGAACTTCGAAAGGCTCCTTCACACCCTTGGTGCAAATCAAGAAGTTCCCCGACCTAGCCGTCTCCACTCGAGAGGAATCACGATGGTCCCGCCCACATCCAGAGGAGCCCCGTTTCCGCCTCGTAGCTCGAGATGAGGGATCCTTTCCCTGCTTCGTCGGGAAAGAGTCCCCGGCGTTCCCGTCGCATCTCAAGAGGAGGCCCTCTCAACAGGAACGGCGAGAGGAACTCCAGGGTCGTGCCACCATTCCAAGAGTCCCCCAGATGTCTCAGTCCATTCCAGAGGAACCTCTTTTCCCTTCACCGGCTCGTCTTTCACGCCGAGGATCGACTCACAACAAGGTGGCACGTGGCACAGCCCTGTGGGAAAGCCTCGTGGGAAAGCCTCGAGGGACAGCCTCGAGGGAAAGCCACAGATCCCTTGATCCACGTGACAGGAAGCGTGACACTACTGCTGCAGCTCGGGAGGAAAGCGCACGTGCATGCCCCCACTCGAGACGAGGCCTGACTCCCCTGGGGAGACTCAGAAGCACCCCAAGATCCATGGCAACACTCGAGAGGAATCCTCAGGTTCCGGCCCCGAATCCACACAAGGACTGAGGCCCCGGCATGGACGGGAGAGGAATCCCGAGAGGTCCCGTAGCAACTCGCATGGGGACTGGCCTTTCCTGAGGCCACCAGAGCGGGTCCCTGAGGTCCCCGTCGTAACTCGAGAAGACCTGCCGCAACTCGAGAAAATCCAGGAGGTTCTCCCCTCCAGGCGAGATGAGGCCCATTTCCGCTGAGGCGTCTCGAGGCTGATCACACCTCACCTCTGGAACTTCGAAAGGCTCCTTCACACCCTTGGTGCAAATCAAGAAGTTCCCCGACCTAGCCGTCTCCGCTCGAGAGCAATCACGAGGGTCCCGCCCACATCCAGAGGAGACCCGTTTCAGCCTCGTAGCTCGAGATGAGGGATCCTTTCCCTGCTTCGTCGGGAAAGAGTTCCCGGCGTTCCCGTCGCATCTCAAGAGGAGGCCCTCTGAACAGGAACGGCGAGAGGAACTCCAGGGTCGTGCCACCATTCCAAGAGTCCCCCAGATGTCTCAGTCCATTCCAGAGGAACCTCTTTTCCCTTCACCGGCTCGTCTTTCACGCCGAGGATCGACTCACGCCAAGGTGGCACGTGGCACAGCCCTGTGGGAAAGCCTCGTGGGAAAGCCTCGAGGGACAGCCTCGAGTGAAAGCCACAGATCCCTTGATCCACGTGACAGGAAGCGTGACACTACTGCTGCAGCTCGGGAGGAAAGCGCACGTGCATGCCCCCACTCGAGACGAGGCCTGACTCCCCTGGGGAGACCCAGACGCACCCCAAGATCCATGGCAACACTGGAGAGCAATCCTCAGGTTCCGGCCCCGACTCCACACAAGGACTGAGGCCCCGGCATGGACGGGAGAGGAATCCCGAGCGGTCCCCTAGCAACTCGCATGGGGACTGGCCTTTCCTGAGGCCACCAGAGCGGGTCTCTGAGGTCCCCGTCGTAACTCGAGAAGACCTGCCGCAACTCGAGAAAATCCAGGAGGTTCTCCCCTCCAGGCGAGATGAGGCCCATTTCCGCTGAGGCGTCTCGAGGCTGATCACACCTCCCCTCTGGAACTTCGAAAGGGTCCTTCACACCCTTGGTGCAAATCAAGAAGTTCCCCGACCTAGCCGTCTCCACTCGAGAGGAATCACGAGGATCCCGCCCACATCCAGAGGAGCCCCGTTTCCGCCTCGTAGCTCGAGATGAGGGATCCTTTCCCTGCTTCGTCGGGAAAGAGTTCCCGGCGTTCCCGTCGCATCTCAAGAGGAGGCCCTCTCAACAGGAACGGCGAGAGGAACTCCAGGGTCGTGCCACCATTCCAAGAGTCCCCCAGATGTCTCAGTCCATTCCAGAGGAACCTCTTTTCCCTTCACCGGCTCGTCTTTCACGCCGAGGATCGACTCACGCAAAGGTGGCACGTGGCACAGCCCTGTGGGAAAGCCTCGTGGGAAAGCCTCGAGGGACAGCCTCGAGGGAAAGCCACAGATCCCTTGATCCACGTGACAGGAAGCGTGACACTACTGCTGCAGCTCGGGAGGAAAGCGCACGTGCATGCCCCCACTCGAGACGAGGCCTGACTCCCCTGGGGAGACTCAGAAGCACCCCAAGATCCATGGCAACACTGGAGAGCAATCCTCAGGTTCCGGCCCCGACTCCACACAAGGACTGAGGCCCCGGCATGGACGGGAGAGGAATCCCGAGCGGTCCCCTAGCAACTCGCATGGGGACTGGCCTTTCCTGAGGCCACCAGAGCGGGTCCCTGAGGTCCCCGTCGTAACTCGAGAAGACCTGCCGCAACTCGAGAAAATCCAGGAGGTTCTCCCCTCCAGGCGAGATGAGGCCCATTTCCGCTGAGGCGTCTCGAGGCTGATCACACCTCCCCTCTGGTACTTCGAAAGGCTCCTTCACACCCTTGGTGCAAATCAAGAAGTTCCCCGACCTAGCCGTCTCCACTCGAGAGGAATCACGAGGGTCCCGCCCACATCCAGAGGAGCCCCGTTTCCGCCTCGTAGCTCGAGATGAGGGATCCTTTCCCTGCTTCGTCGGGAAAGAGTTCCCGGCGTTCCCGTCGCATCTCAAGAGGAGGCCCTCTCAACAGGAACGGCGAGAGGAACTCCAGGGTCGTGCCACCATTCCAAGAGTCCCCCAGATGTCTCAGTCCATTCCAGAGGAACCTCTTTTCCCTTCACCGGCTCGTCTTTCACGCCGAGGATCGACTCACAACAAGGTGGCACGTGGCACAGCCCTGTGGGAAAGCCTCGTGGGAAAGCCTCGAGGGACAGCCTCGAGGGAAAGCCACAGATCCCTTGATCCACGTGACAGGAAGCGTGACACTACTGCTGCAGCTCGGGAGGAAAGCGCACGTGCATGCCCCCACTCGAGACGAGGCCTGACTCCCCTGGGGAGACTCAGAAGCACCCCAAGATCCATGGCAACACTCGAGAGGAATCCTCAGGTTCCGGCCCCGAATCCACACAAGGACTGAGGCCCCGGCATGGACGGGAGAGGAATCCCGAGAGGTCCCGTAGCAACTCGCATGGGGACTGGCCTTTCCTGAGGCCACCAGAGCGGGTCCCTGATGTCCCCGTCGTAACTCGAGAAGACCTGCCGCAACTCGAGAAAATCCAGCAGGTTCTCCCCTCCAGGCGAGATGAGGCCCATTTCCGCTGAGGCGTCTCGAGGCTGATCACACCTCCCCTCTGGAACTTCGAAAGGGTCCTTCACACCCTTGGTGCAAATCAAGAAGTTCCCCGACCTAGCCGTCTCCACTCGAGAGGAATCACGAGGGTCCCGCCCACATCCAGAGGAGCCCCGTTTCCGCCTCGTAGCTCGAGATGAGGGATCCTTTCCCTGCTTCGTCGGGAAAGAGTTCCCGGCGTTCCCGTCGCATCTCAAGAGGAGGCCCTCTCAACAGGAACGGCGAGAGGAACTCCAGGGTCGTGCCACCATTCCAAGAGTCCCCCAGATGTCTCAGTCCATTCCAGAGGAACCTCTTTTCCCTTCACCGGCTCGTCTTTCACGCCGAGGATCGACTCACGCCAAGGTGGCACGTGGCACAGCCCTGTGGGAAAGCCTCGTGGGAAAGCCTCGAGGGACAGCCTCGAGGGAAAGCCACAGATCCCTTGATCCACGTGACAGGAAGCGTGACACTACTGCTGCAGCTCGGGAGGAAAGCGCACGTGCATGACCCCACTCGAGACGAGGCCTGACTCCCCTGGGGAGACTCAGAAGCACCCCAAGATCCATGGCAACACTCGAGAGGAATCCTCAGGTTCCGGCCCCGAATCCACACAAGGACTGAGGCCCCGGCATGGACGGGAGAGGAATCCCGAGAGGTCCCGTAGCAACTCGCATGGGGACTGGCCTTTCCTGAGGCCACCAGAGCGGGTCCCTGAGGTCCCCGTCGTAACTCGAGAAGACCTGCCGCAACTCGAGAAAATCCAGCAGGTTCTCCCCTCCAGGCGAGATGAGGCCCATTTCCGCTGAGGCGTCTCGAGGCTGATCACACCTCCCCTCTGGAACTTCGAAAGGGTCCTTCACACCCTTGGTGCAAATCAAGAAGTTCCCCGACCTAGCCGTCTCCACTCGAGAGGAATCACGAGGGTCCCGCCCACATCCAGAGGAGCCCCGTTTCCGCCTCGTAGCTCGAGATGAGGGATCCTTTCCCTGCTTCGTCGGGAAAGAGTTCCCGGCATTCCCGTCGCATCTCAAGAGGAGGCCCTCTCAACAGGAACGGCGAGAGGAACTCCAGGGTCGTGCCACCATTCCAAGAGTCCCCCAGATGTCTCAGTCCATTCCAGAGGAACCTCTTTTCCCTTCACCGGCTCGTCTTTCACGCCGAGGATCGACTCACGCAAAGGTGGCACGTGGCACAGCCCTGTGGGAAAGCCTCGTGGGAAAGCCTCGAGGGACAGCCTCGAGGGAAAGCCACAGATCCCTTGATCCACGTGACAGGAAGCGTGACACTACTGCTGCAGCTCGGGAGGAAAGCGCACGTGCATGACCCCACTCGAGACGAGGCCTGACTCCCCTGGGGAGACTCAGAAGCACCCCAAGATCCATGGCAACACTGGAGAGCAATCCTCAGTTTCCGGACCCGACTCCACACAAGGACTGAGGCCCCGGCATGGACGGGAGAGGAATCCCGAGCGGTCCCCTAGCAACTCGCATGGGGATTGGCCTTTCCTGAGGCCACCAGAGCGGGTCCCTGAGGTCCCCGTCGTAACTCGAGAAGACCTGCCGCAACTCGAGAAAATCCAGGAGGTTCTCCCCTCCAGGCGAGATGAGGCCCATTTCCGCTGAGGCGTCTCGAGGCTGATCACACCTCACCTCTGGAACTTCGAAAGGCTCCTTCACACCCTTGGTGCAAATCAAGAAGTTCCCCGACCTAGCCGTCTCCACTCGAGAGGAATCACGATGGTCCCGCCCACATCCAGAGGAGCCCCGTTTCCGCCTCGTAGCTCGAGATGAGGGATCCTTTCCCTGCTTCGTCGGGAAAGAGTCCCCGGCGTTCCCGTCGCATCTCAAGAGGAGGCCCTCTCAACAGGAACGGCGAGAGGAACTCCAGGGTCGTGCCACCATTCCAAGAGTCCCCCAGATGTCTCAGTCCATTCCAGAGGAACCTCTTTTCCCTTCACCGGCTCGTCTTTCACGCCGAGGATCGACTCACAACAAGGTGGCACGTGGCACAGCCCTGTGGGAAAGCCTCGTGGGAAAGCCTCGAGGGACAGCCTCGAGGGAAAGCCACAGATCCCTTGATCCACGTGACAGGAAGCGTGACACTACTGCTGCAGCTCGGGAGGAAAGCGCACGTGCATGCCCCCACTCGAGACGAGGCCTGACTCCCCTGGGGAGACTCAGAAGCACCCCAAGATCCATGGCAACACTCGAGAGGAATCCTCAGGTTCCGGCCCCGACTCCACACAAGGACTGAGGCCCCGGCATGGACGGGAGAAGAATCCCGAGAGGTCCCGTAGCAACTCGCATGGGGACTGGCCTTTCCTGAGGCCACCAGAGCGGGTCCCTGAGGTCCCCGTCGTAACTCGAGAAGACCTGCCGCAACTCGAGAAAATCCAGGAGGTTCTCCCCTCCAGGCGAGATGAGGCCCATTTCCGCTGAGGCGTCTCGAGGCTGATCACACCTCACCTCTGGAACTTCGAAAGGCTCCTTCACACCCTTGGTGCAAATCAAGAAGTTCCCCGACCTAGCCGTCTCCGGTCGAGAGGAATCACGAGGGTCCCGCCCACATCCAGAGGAGACCCGTTTCCGCCTCGTAGCTCGAGATGAGGGATCCTTTCCCTGCTTCGTCGGGAAAGAGTTCCCGGCGTTCCCGTCGCATCTCAAGAGGAGGCCCTCTGAACAGGAACGGCGAGAGGAACTCCAGGGTCGTGCCACCATTCCAAGAGTCCCCCAGATGTCTCAGTCCATTCCAGAGGAACCTCTTTTCCCTTCACCGGCTCGTCTTTCACGCCGAGGATCGACTCACGCCAAGGTGGCACGTGGCACAGCCCTGTGGGAAAGCCTCGTGGGAAAGCCTCGAGGGACAGCCTCGAGTGAAAGCCACAGATCCCTTGATCCACGTGACAGGAAGCGTGACACTACTGTTGCAGCTCGGGAGGAAAGCGCACGTGCATGCCCCCACTCGAGACGAGGCCTGACTCCCCTGGGGAGACCCAGACGCACCCCAAGATCCATGGCAACACTGGAGAGCAATCCTCAGGTTCCGGCCCCGACTCCACACAAGGACTGAGGCCCCGGCATGGACGGGAGAGGAATCCCGAGCGGTCCCCTAGCAACTCGCATGGGGACTGGCCTTTCCTGAGGCCACCAGAGCGGGTCTCTGAGGTCCCCGTCGTAACTCGAGAAGACCTGCCGCAACTCGAGAAAATCCAGGAGGTTCTCCCCTCCAGGCGAGATGAGGCCCATTTCCGCTGAGGCGTCTCGAGGCTGATCACACCTCCCCTCTGGAACTTCGAAAGGGTCCTTCACACCCTTGGTGCAAATCAAGAAGTTCCCCGACCTAGCCGTCTCCACTCGAGAGGAATCACGAGGATCCCGCCCACATCCAGAGGAGCCCCGTTTCCGCCTCGTAGCTCGAGATGAGGGATCCTTTCCCTGCTTCGTCGGGAAAGAGTTCCCGGCGTTCCCGTCGCATCTCAAGAGGAGGCCCTCTCAACAGGAACGGCGAGAGGAACTCCAGGGTCGTGCCACCATTCCAAGAGTCCCCCAGATGTCTCAGTCCATTCCAGAGGAACCTCTTTTCCCTTCACCGGCTCGTCTTTCACGCCGAGGATCGACTCACGCAAAGGTGGCACGTGGCACAGCCCTGTGGGAAAGCCTCGTGGGAAAGCCTCGAGGGACAGCCTCGAGGGAAAGCCACAGATCCCTTGATCCACGTGACAGGAAGCGTGACACTACTGCTGCAGCTCGGGAGGAAAGCGCACGTGCATGCCCCCAATCGAGACGAGGCCTGACTCCCCTGGGGAGACTCAGAAGCACCCCAAGATCCATGGCAAC
The DNA here is from genome assembly GCF_023091745.1 of Budorcas taxicolor. Taxonomy (NCBI): domain Eukaryota; kingdom Metazoa; phylum Chordata; class Mammalia; order Artiodactyla; family Bovidae; genus Budorcas; species Budorcas taxicolor. The sequence continues at coordinate 478,821 of NC_068927.1, read as the reverse complement.
ACTGGAGAGCAATCCTCAGGTTCCGGCCCCGACTCCACACAAGGACTGAGGCCCCGGCATGGACGGGAGAGGAATCCCGAGCGGTCCCCTAGCAACTCGCATGGGGACTGGCCTTTCCTGAGGCCACCAGAGCGGGTCCCTGAGGTCCCCGTCGTAACTCGAGAAGACCTGCCGCAACTCGAGAAAATCCAGGAGGTTCTCCCCTCCAGGCGAGATGAGGCCCATTTCCGCTGAGGCGTCTCGAGGCTGATCACACCTCCCCTCTGGAACTTCGAAAGGCTCCTTCACACCCTTGGTGCAAATCAAGAAGTTCCCCGACCTAGCCGTCTCCGCTCGAGAGGAATCACGAGGGTCCCGCCCACATCCAGAGGAGACCCGTTTCCGCCTCGTAGCTCGAGATGAGGGATCCTTTCCCTGCTTCGTCGGGAAAGAGTTCCCGGCGTTCCCGTCGCATCTCAAGAGGAGGCCCTCTGAACAGGAACGGCGAGAGGAACTCCAGGGTCGTGCCACCATTCCAAGAGTCCCCCAGATGTCTCAGTCCATTCCAGAGGAACCTCTTTTCCCTTCACCGGCTCGTCTTTCACGCCGAGGATCGACTCACGCCAAGGTGGCACGTGGCACAGCCCTGTGGGAAAGCCTCGTGGGAAAGCCTCGAGGGACAGCCTCGAGTGAAAGCCACAGATCCCTTGATCCACGTGACAGGAAGCGTGACACTACTGCTGCAGCTCGGGAGGAAAGCGCACGTGCATGCCCCCACTCGAGACGAGGCCTGACTCCCCTGGGGAGACCCAGACGCACCCCAAGATCCATGGCAACACTGGAGAGCAATCCTCAGGTTCCGGCCCCGACTCCACACAAGGACTGAGGCCCCGGCATGGACGGGAGAGGAATCCCGAGCGGTCCCCTAGCAACTCGCATGGGGACTGGCCTTTCCTGAGGCCACCAGAGCGGGTCTCTGAGGTCCCCGTCGTAACTCGAGAAGACCTGCCGCAACTCGAGAAAATCCAGGAGGTTCTCCCCTCCAGGCGAGATGAGGCCCATTTCCGCTGAGGCGTCTCGAGGCTGATCACACCTCCCCTCTGGAACTTCGAAAGGGTCCTTCACACCCTTGGTGCAAATCAAGAAGTTCCCCGACCTAGCCGTCTCCACTCGAGAGGAATCACGAGGATCCCGCCCACATCCAGAGGAGCCCCGTTTCCGCCTCGTAGCTCGAGATGAGGGATCCTTTCCCTGCTTCGTCGGGAAAGAGTTCCCGGCGTTCCCGTCGCATCTCAAGAGGAGGCCCTCTCAACAGGAACGGCGAGAGGAACTCCAGGGTCGTGCCACCATTCCAAGAGTCCCCCAGATGTCTCAGTCCATTCCAGAGGAACCTCTTTTCCCTTCACCGGCTCGTCTTTCACGCCGAGGATCGACTCACGCAAAGGTGGCACGTGGCACAGCCCTGTGGGAAAGCCTCGTGGGAAAGCCTCGAGGGACAGCCTCGAGGGAAAGCCACAGATCCCTTGATCCACGTGACAGGAAGCGTGACACTACTGCTGCAGCTCGGGAGGAAAGCGCACGTGCATGCCCCCACTCGAGACGAGGCCTGACTCCCCTGGGGAGACTCAGAAGCACCCCAAGATCCATGGCAACACTGGAGAGCAATCCTCAGGTTCCGGCCCCGACTCCACACAAGGACTGAGGCCCCGGCATGGACGGGAGAGGAATCCCGAGCGGTCCCCTAGCAACTCGCATGGGGACTGGCCTTTCCTGAGGCCACCAGAGCGGGTCCCTGAGGTCCCCGTCGTAACTCGAGAAGACCTGCCGCAACTCGAGAAAATCCAGGAGGTTCTCCCCTCCAGGCGAGATGAGGCCCATTTCCGCTGAGGCGTCTCGAGGCTGATCACACCTCCCCTCTGGAACTTCGAAAGGCTCCTTCACACCCTTGGTGCAAATCAAGAAGTTCCCCGACCTAGCCGTCTCCACTCGAGAGGAATCACGAGGGTCCCGCCCACATCCAGAGGAGCCCCGTTTCCGCCTCGTAGCTCGAGATGAGGGATCCTTTCCCTGCTTCGTCGGGAAAGAGTTCCCGGCGTTCCCATCGCATCTCAAGAGGAGGCCCTCTCAACAGGAACGGCGAGAGGAACTCCAGGGTCGTGCCACCATTCCAAGAGTCCCCCAGATGTCTCAGTCCATTCCAGAGGAACCTCTTTTCCCTTCACCGGCTCGTCTTTCACGCCGAGGATCGACTCACGCAAAGGTGGCACGTGGCACAGCCCTGTGGGAAAGCCTCGTGGGAAAGCCTCGAGGGACAGCCTCGAGGGAAAGCCACAGATCCCTTGATCCACGTGACAGGAAGCGTGACACTACTGCTGCAGCTCGGGAGGAAAGCGCACGTGCATGCCCCCACTCGAGACGAGGCCTGACTCCCCTGGGGAGACTCAGAAGCACCCCAAGATCCATGGCAACACTGGAGAGCAATCCTCAGGTTCCGGCCCCGACTCCACACAAGGACTGAGGCCCCGGCATGGACGGGAGAGGAATCCCGAGAGGTCCCCTAGCAACTCGCATGGGGACTGGCCTTTCCTGAGGCCACCAGAGCGGGTCCCTGAGGTCCCCGTCGTAACTCGAGAAGACCTGCCGCAACTCGAGAAAATCCAGGAGGTTCTCCCCTCCAGGCGAGATGAGGCCCATTTCCGCTGAGGCGTCTCGAGGCTGATCACACCTCACCTCTGGAACTTCGAAAGGCTCCTTCACACCCTTGGTGCAAATCAAGAAGTTCCCCGACCTAGCCGTCTCCACTCGAGAGGAATCACGAGGGTCCCGCCCACATCCAGAGGAGACCCGTTTCCGCCTCGTAGCTCGAGATGAGGGATCCTTTCCCTGCTTCGTCGGGAAAGAGTCCCCGGCGTTCCCGTCGCATCTCAAGAGGAGGCCCTCTCAACAGGAACGGCGAGAGGAACTCCAGGGTCGTGCCACCATTCCAAGAGTCCCCCAGATGTCTCAGTCCATTCCAGAGGAACCTCTTTTCCCTTCACCGGCTCGTCTTTCACGCCGAGGATCGACTCACAACAAGGTGGCACGTGGCACAGCCCTGTGGGAAAGCCTCGTGGGAAAGCCTCGAGGGACAGCCTCGAGGGAAAGCCACAGATCCCTTGATCCACGTGACAGGAAGCGTGACACTACTGCTGCAGCTCGGGAGGAAAGCGCACGTGCATGCCCCCACTCGAGACGAGGCCTGACTCCCCTGGGGAGACTCAGAAGCACCCCAAGATCCATGGCAACACTCGAGAGGAATCCTCAGGTTCCGGCCCCGACTCCACACAAGGACTGAGGCCCCGGCATGGACGGCAGAGGAATCCCGAAAGGTCCCGTAGCAACTCGCATGGGGACTGGCCTTTCCTGAGGCCACCAGAGCGGGTCCCTGAGGTCCCCGTCGTAACTCGAGAAGACCTGCCGCAACTCGAGAAAATCCAGCAGGTTCTCCCCTCCAGGCGAGATGAGGCCCATTTCCGCTGAGGCGTCTCGAGGCTGATTACACCTCACCTCTGGAACTTCGAAAGGCTCCTTCACACCCTTGGTGCAAATCAAGAAGTTCCCCGACCTAGCCGTCTCCACTCGAGAGGAATCACGAGGGTCCCGCCCACATCCAGAGGAGACCCGTTTCCGCCTCGTAGCTCGAGATGAGGGATCCTTTCCCTGCTTCGTCGGGAAAGAGTTCCCGGCGTTCCCGTCGCATCTCAAGAGGAGGCCCTCTGAACAGGAAAGGGGAGAGGAACTCCAGGGTCGTGCCACCATTCCAAGAGTCCCCCAGATGTCTCAGTCCATTCCAGAGGAACCTCTTTTCCCTTCACCGGCTCGTCTTTCACGCCGAGGATCGACTCACGCCAAGGTGGCACGTGGCACAGCCCTGTGGGAAAGCCTCGTGGGAAAGCCTCGAGGGACAGCCTCGAGGGAAAGCCACAGATCCCTTGATCCACGTGACAGGAAGCGTGACACTAGTGCTGCAGCTCGGGAGGAAAGCGCACGTGCATGCCCCCACTCGAGACGAGGCCTGACTCCCCTGGGGAGACTCAGAAGCACCCCAAGATCCATGGCAACACTGGAGAGCAATCCTCAGGTTCCGGCCCCGACTCCACACAAGGACTGAGGCCCCGGCATGGACGGGAGAGGAATCCCGAGCGGTCCCCTAGCAACTCGCATGGGGACTGGCCTTTCCTGAGGCCACCAGAGCGGGTCCCTGAGGTCCCCGTCGTAACTCGAGAAGACCTGCCGCAACTCGAGAAAATCCAGGAGGTTCTCCCCTCCAGGCGAGATGAGGCCCATTTCCGCTGAGGCGTCTCGAGGCTGATCACACCTCCCCTCTGGAACTTCGAAAGGGTCCTTCACACCCTTGGTGCAAATCAAGAAGTTCCCCGACCTAGCCGTCTCCACTCGAGAGGAATCACGAGGGTCCCGCCCACATCCAGAGGAGCCCCGTTTCCGCCTCGTAGCTCGAGATGAGGGATCCTTTCCCTGCTTCGTCGGGAAAGAGTTCCCGGCGTTCCCGTCGCATCTCAAGAGGAGGCCCTCTCAACAGGAACGGCGAGAGGAACTCCAGGGTCGTGCCACCATTCCAAGAGTCCCCCAGATGTCTCAGTCCATTCCAGAGGAACCTCTTTTCCCTTCACCGGCTCGTCTTTCACGCCGAGGATCGACTCACGCAAAGGTGGCACGTGGCACAGCCCTGTGGGAAAGCCTCGTGGGAAAGCCTCGAGGGACAGCCTCGAGGGAAAGCCACAGATCCCTTGATCCACGTGACAGGAAGCGTGACACTACTGCTGCAGCTCGGGAGGAAAGCGCACGTGCATGCCCCCACTCGAGACGAGGCCTGACTCCCCTGGGGAGACTCAGAAGCACCCCAAGATCCATGGCAACACTGGAGAGCAATCCTCAGGTTCCGGCCCCGACTCCACACAAGGACTGAGGCCCCGGCATGGACGGGAGAGGAATCCCGAGCGGTCCCCTAGCAACTCGCATGGGGATTGGCCTTTCCTGAGGCCACCAGAGCGGGTCCCTGAGGTCCCCGTCGTAACTCGAGAAGACCTGCCGCAACTCGAGAAAATCCAGGAGGTTCTCCCCTCCAGGCGAGATGAGGCCCATTTCCGCTGAGGCGTCTCGAGGCTGATCACACCTCACCTCTGGAACTTCGAAAGGCTCCTTCACACCCTTGGTGCAAATCAAGAAGTTCCCCGACCTAGCCGTCTCCACTCGAGAGGAATCACGAGGGTCCCGCCCACATCCAGAGGAGCCCCGTTTCCGCCTCGTAGCTCGAGATGAGGGATCCTTTCCCTGCTTCGTCGGGAAAGAGTCCCCGGCGTTCCCGTCGCATCTCAAGAGGAGGCCCTCTCAACAGGAACGGCGAGAGGAACTCCAGGGTCGTGCCACCATTCCAAGAGTCCCCCAGATGTCTCAGTCCATTCCAGAGGAACCTCTTTTCCCTTCACCGGCTCGTCTTTCACGCCGAGGATCGACTCACAACAAGGTGGCACGTGGCACAGCCCTGTGGGAAAGCCTCGTGGGAAAGCCTCGAGGGACAGCCTCGAGGGAAAGCCACAGATCCCTTGATCCACGTGACAGGAAGAGTGACACTACTGCTGCAGCTCGGGAGGAAAACGCACGTGCATGCCCCCACTCGAGACGAGGCCTGACTCCCCTGGGAAGACTCAGAAGCACCCCAAGATCCATGGGAACACTCGAGAGGAATCCTCAGGTTCCGGCCCCGACTCCACACAAGGACTGAGGCCCCGGCATGGACGGGAGAGGAATCCCGAGAGGTCCCGTAGCAACTCGCATGGGGACTGGCCTTTCCTGAGTCCACCAGAGCGGGTCCCTGAGGTCCCCGTCGTAACTCGAGAAGACCTGCCGCAACTCGAGAAAATCCAGCAGGTTCTCCCCTCCAGGCGAGATGAGGCCCATTTCCGCTGAGGCGTCTCGAGGCTGATCACACCTCACCTCTGGAACTTCGAAAGGGTCCTTCACACCCTTGGTGCAAATCAAGAAGTTCCCCGACCTAGCCGTCTCCACTCGAGAGGAATCACGAGGGTCCCGCCCACATCCAGAGGAGACCCGTTTCCGCCTCGTAGCTCGAGATGAGGGATCCTTTCCCTGCTTCGTCGGGAAAGAGTTCCCGGCGTTCCCGTCGCATCTCAAGAGGAGGCCCTCTCAACAGGAACGGGGAGAGGAACTCCAGGGTCGTGCCACCATTCCAAGAGTCCCCCAGATGTCTCAGTCCATTCCAGAGGAACCTCTTTTCCCTTCACCGGCTCGTCTTTCACACCGAGGATCGACTCACGCCAAGGTGGCACGTGGCACAGCCCTGTGGGAAAGCCTCGTGGGAAAGCCTCGAGGGACAGCCTCGAGGGAAAGCCACAGATCCCTTGATCCACGTGACAGGAAGCGTGACACTACTGCTGCAGCTCGGGAGGAAAGCGCATGTGCATGCCCCCACACGAGACGAGGCCTGACTCCCCTGGGGAGACTCAGAAGCACCCCAAGATCCATGGCAACACTGGAGAGCAATCCTCAGGTTCCGGCCCCGACTCCACACAAGGACTGAGGCCCCGGCATGGACGGGAGAGGAATCCCGAGCGGTCCCCTAGCAACTCGCATGGGGACTGGCCTTTCCTGAGGCCACCAGAGCGGGTCCCTGAGGTCCCCGTCGTAACTCGAGAAGACCTGCCGCAACTCGAGAAAATCCAGCAGGTTCTCCCCTCCAGGCGAGATGAGGCCCATTTCCGCTGAGGCGTCTCGAGGCTGATCACACCTCCCCTCTGGAACTTCGAAAGGGTCCTTCACACCCTTGGTGCAAATCAAGAAGTTCCCCGACCTAGCCGTCTCCACTCGAGAGGAATCACGAGGGTCCCGCCCACATCCAGAGGAGCCCCGTTTCCGCCTCGTAGCTCGAGATGAGGGATCCTTTCCCTGCTTCGTCGGGAAAGAGTCCCCGGCGTTCCCGTCGCATCTCAAGAGGAGGCCCTCTCAACAGGAACGGCGAGAGGAACTCCAGGGTCGTGCCACCATTCCAAGAGTCCCCCAGATGTCTCAGTCCATTCCAGAGGAACCTCTTTTCCCTTCACCGGCTCGTCTTTCACGCCGAGGATCGACTCACAACAAGGTGGCACGTGGCACAGCCCTGTGGGAAAGCCTCGTGGGAAAGCCTCGAGGGACAGCCTCGAGGGAAAGCCACAGATCCCTTGATCCACGTGACAGGAAGCGTGACACTACTGCTGCAGCTCGGGAGGAAAGCGCACGTGCATGCCCCCACTCGAGACGAGGCCTGACTCCCCTGGGGAGACTCAGAAGCACCCCAAGATCCATGGCAACACTGGAGAGCAATCCTCAGGTTCCGGCCCCGACTCCACACAAGGACTGAGGCCCCGGCATGGACGGGAGAGGAATCCCGAGCGGTCCCCTAGCAACTCGCATGGGGACTGGCCTTTCCTGAGGCCACCAGAGCGGGTCCCTGAGGTCCCCGTCGTAACTCGAGAATACCTGGCGCAACTCGAGAAAATCCAGGAGGTTCTCCCCTCCAGGCGAGATGAGGCCCATTTCCGCTGAGGCGTCTCGAGGCTGATCACACCTCCCCTCTGGAACTTCGAAAGGCTCCTTCACACCCTTGGTGCAAATCAAGAAGTTCCCCGACCTAGCCGTCTCCACTCGAGAGGAATCACGAGGGTCCCGCCCACATCCAGAGGAGCCCCGTTTCCGCCTCGTAGCTCGAGATGAGGGATCCTTTCCCTGCTTCGTCGGGAAAGAGTTCCCGGCATTCCCGTCGCATCTCAAGAGGAGGCCCTCTCAACAGGAACGGCGAGAGGAACTCCAGGGTCGTGCCACCATTCCAAGAGTCCCCCAGATGTCTCAGTCCATTCCAGAGGAACCTCTTTTCCCTTCACCGGCTCGTCTTTCACGCCGAGGATCGACTCACGCAAAGGTGGCACGTGGCACAGCCCTGTGGGAAAGCCTCGTGGGAAAGCCTCGAGGGACAGCCTCGATGGAAAGCCACAGATCCCTTGATCCACGTGACAGGAAGCGTGACACTACTGCTGCAGCTCGGGAGGAAAGCGCACGTGCATGCCCCCACTCGAGACGAGGCCTGACTCCCCTGGGGAGACTCAGAAGCACCCCAAGATCCATGGCAACACTGGAGAGCAATCCTCAGGTTCCGGCCCCGACTCCACACAAGGACTGAGGCCCCGGCATGGACGGGAGAGGAATCCCGAGCGGTCCCCTAGCAACTCGCATGGGGACTGGCCTTTCCTGAGGCCACCAGAGCGGGTCCCTGAGGTCCCCGTCGTAACTCGAGAAGACCTGCCGCAACTCGAGAAAATCCAGGAGGTTCTCCCCTCCAGGCGAGATGAGGCCCATTTCCGCTGAGGCGTCTCGAGGCTGATCACACCTCACCTCTGGAACTTCGAAAGGCTCCTTCACACCCTTGGTGCAAATCAAGAAGTTCCCCGACCTAGCCGTCTCCACTCGAGAGGAATCACGAGGGTCCCGCCCACATCCAGAGGAGCCCCGTTTCCGCCTCGTAGCTCGAGATGAGGGATCCTTTCCCTGCTTCGTCGGGAAAGAGTCCCCCGCGTTCCCGTCGCATCTCTAGAGGAGGCCCTCTCAACAGGAACGGCGAGAGGAACTCCAGGGTCGTGCCACCATTCCAAGAGTCCCCCAGATGTCTCAGTCCATTCCAGAGGAACCTCTTTTCCCTTCACCGGCTCGTCTTTCACGCCGAGGATCGACTCACAACAAGGTGGCACGTGGCACAGCCCTGTGGGAAAGCCTCGTGGGAAAGCCTCGAGGGACAGCCTCGAGGGAAAGCCACAGATCCCTTGATCCACGTGACAGGAAGCGTGACACTACTGCTGCAGCTCGGGAGGAAAGCGCACGTGCATGCCCCCACTCGAGACGAGGCCTGACTCCCCTGGGGAGACTCAGAAGCACCCCAAGATCCATGGCAACACTGGAGAGGAATCCTCAGGTTCCGGCCCCGACTCCACACAAGGACTGAGGCCCCGGCATGGACGGCAGAGGAATCCCGAAAGGTCCCGTAGCAACTCGCATGGGGACTGGCCTTTCCTGAGGCCACCAGAGCGGGTCCCTGAGGTCCCCGTCGTAACTCGAGAAGACCTGCCGCAACTCGAGAAAATCCAGCAGGTTCTCCCCTCCAGGCGAGATGAGGCCCATTTCCGCTGAGGCGTCTCGAGGCTGATCACACCTCACCTCTGGAACTTCGAAAGGCTCCTTCACACCCTTGGTGCAAATCAAGAAGTTCCCCGACCTAGCCGTCTCCACTCGAGAGGAATCACGAGGGTCCCGCCCACATCCAGAGGAGCCCCGTTTCCGCCTCGTAGCTCGAGATGAGGGATCCTTTCCCTGCTTCGTCGGGAAAGAGTTCCCGGCGTTCCCGTCGCATCTCAAGAGGAGGCCCTCTCAACAGGAACGGCGAGAGGAACTCCAGGGTCGTGCCACCATTCCAAGAGTCCCCCAGATGTCTCAGTCCATTCCAGAGGAACCTCTTTTCCCTTCACCGGCTCGTCTTTCACGCCGAGGATCGACTCACAACAAGGTGGCACGTGGCACAGCCCTGTGGGAAAGCCTCGTGGGAAAGCCTCGAGGGACAGACTCGAGGGAAAGCCACAGATCCCTTGATCCACGTGACAGGAAGCGTGACACTACTGCTGCAGCTCGGGAGGAAAACGCACGTGCATGCCCCCACTCGAGACGAGGCCTGACTCCCCTGGGAAGACTCAGAAGCACCCCAAGATCCATGGCAACACTCGAGAGGAATCCTCAGGTTCCGGCCCCGACTCCACACAAGGACTGAGGCCCCGGCATGGACGGGAGAGGAATCCCGAGAGGTCCCGTAGCAACTCGCATGGGGACTGGCCTTTCCTGAGGCCACCAGAGCGGGTCCCTGAGGTCCCCGTCGTAACTCGAGAAGACCTGCCGCAACTCGAGAAAATCCAGCAGGTTCTCCCCTCCAGGCGAGATGAGGCCCATTTCCGCTGAGGCGTCTCGAGGCTGATCACACCTCACCTCTGGAACTTCGAAAGGCTCCTTCACACCCTTGGCGCAAATGAAGAAGTTCCCCGACATACCCGTCTCCACTCGAGAGGAATCACGAGGGTCCCGCCCACATCCAGAGGAGACCCGTTTCCGCCTCGTAGCTCGAGATGAGGGATCCTTTCCCTGCTTCGTCGGGAAAGAGTTCCCGGCGTTCCCGTCACATCTCAAGAGGAGGCCCTCTCAACAGGAACGGGGAGAGGAACTCCAGGGTCGTGCCACCATTCCAAGAGTCCCCCAGATGTCTCAGTCCATTCCAGAGGAACCTCTTTTCCCTTCACCGGCTCGTCTTTCACGCCGAGGATCGACTCACGCCAAGGTGGCACGTGGCACAGCCCTGTGGGAAAGCCTCGTGGGAAAGCCTCGAGGGACAGCCTCGAGGGAAAGCCACAGATCCCTTGATCCACGTGACAGGAAGCGTGACACTACTGCTGCAGCTCGGGAGGAAAGCGCACGTGCATGCCCCCACTCGAGACGAGGCCTGACTCCCCTGGGGAGACTCAGAAGCACCCCAAGATCCATGGCAACACTCGAGAGGAATCCTCAGGTTCCGGCCCCGACTCCACACAAGGACTGAGGCCCCGGCATGGACGGGAGAGGAATCCCGAGAGGTCCCGTAGCAACTCGCATGGGGACTGGCCTTTCCTGAGGCCACCAGAGCGGGTCCCTGAGGTCCCCGTCGTAACTTGAGAAGACCTGCCGCAACTCGAGAAAATCCAGCAGGTTCTCCCCTCCAGGCGAGATGAGGCCCATTTCCGCTGAGGCGTCTCGAGGCTGATCACACCTCACCTCTGGAACTTCGAAAGGCTCCTTCACACCCTTGGTGCAAATCAAGAAGTTCCCCGACCTAGCCGTCTCCACTCGAGAGGAATCACGAGGGTCCCGCCCACATCCAGAGGAGCCCCGTTTCCGCCTCGAAGCTCGAGATGAGGGATCCTTTCCCTGCTTCGTCGGGAAAGAGTCCCCGGCGTTCCCGTCGCATCTCAAGAGGAGGCCCTCTCAACAGGAACGGCGAGAGGAACTCCAGGGTCGTGCCACCATTCCAAGAGTCCCCCAGATGTCTCAGTCCATTCCAGAGGAACCTCTTTTCCCTTCACCGGCTCGTCTTTCACGCCGAGGATCGACTCACAACAAGGTGGCACGTGGCACAGCCCTGTGGGAAAGCCTCGTGGGAAAGCCTCGAGGGACAGCCTCGAGGGAAAGCCACAGATCCCTTGATCCACGTGACAGGAAGCGTGACACTACTGCTGCAGCTCGGGAGGAAAGCGCACGTGCATGCCCCCACTCGAGACGAGGCCTGACTCCCCTGGGAAGACTCAGAAGCACCCCAAGATCCATGGCAACACTCGAGAGGAATCCTCAGGTTCCGGCCCCGACTCCACACAAGGACTGAGGCCCCGGCATGGACGGGAGAGGAATCCCGAGAGGTCCCGTAGCAACTCGCATGGGGACTGGCCTTTCCTGAGGCCACCAGAGCGGGTCCCTGAGGTCCCCGTCGTAACTCGAGAAGACCTGCCGCAACTCGAGAAAATCCAGCAGGTTCTCCCCTCCAGGCGAGATGAGGCCCATTTCCGCTGAGGCGTCTCGAGGCTGATCACACCTCCCCTCTTGAACTTCGAAAGGGTCCTTCACACCCTTGGTGCAAATCAAGAAGTTCCCCGACCTAGCCGTCTCCACTCGAGAGGAATCACGAGGGTCCCGCCCACATCCAGAGGAGCCCCGTTTCCGCCTCGTAGCTCGAGATGAGGGATCCTTTCCCTGCTTCGTCGGGAAAGAGTTCCCGGCGTTCCCGTCGCATCTCAAGAGGAGGCCCTCTCAACAGGAACGGCGAGAGGAACTCCAGGGTCGTGCCACCATTCCAAGAGTCCCCCAGATGTCTCAGTCCATTCCAGAGGAACCTCTTTTCCCTTCACCGGCTCGTCTTTCACGCCGAGGATCGACTCACGCAAAGGTGGCACGTGGCACAGCCCTGTGGGAAAGCCTCGTGGGAAAGCCTCGAGGGACAGCCTCGAGGGAAAGCCACAGATCCCTTGATCCACGTGACAGGAAGCGTGACACTACTGCTGCAGCTCGGGAGGAAAGCGCACGTGCATGCCCCCACTCGAGACGAGGCCTGACTCCCCTGGGGAGACTCAGAAGCACCCCAAGATCCATGGCAACACTGGAGAGCAATCCTCAGGTTCCGGCCCCGACTCCACACAAGGACTGAGGCCCCGGCATGGACGGGAGAGGAATCCCGAGCGGTCCCCTAGCAACTCGCATGGGGACTGGCCTTTCCTGAGGCCACCAGAGCGGGTCCCTGAGGTCCCCGTCGTAACTCGAGAAGACCTGCCGCAACTCGAGAAAATCCAGCAGGTTCTCCCCTCCAGGCGAGATGAGGCCCATTTCCGCTGAGGCGTCTCGAGGCTGATCACACCTCACCTCTGGAACTTCGAAAGGCTCCTTCACACCCTTGGTGCAAATCAAGAAGTTCCCCGACCTAGCCGTCTCCACTCGAGAGGAATCACGAGGGTCCCGCCCACATCCAGAGGAGCCCCGTTTCCGCCTCGTAGCTCGAGATGAGGGATCCTTTCCCTGCTTCGTCGGGAAAGAGTCCCCGGCGTTCCCGTCGCATCTCAAGAGGAGGCCCTCTCAACAGGAACGGCGAGAGGAACTCCAGGGTCGTGCCACCATTCCAAGAGTCCCCCAGATGTCTCAGTCCATTCCAGAGGAACCTCTTTTCCCTTCACCGGCTCGTCTTTCACGCCGAGGATCGACTCACAACAAGGTGGCACGTGGCACAGCCCTGTGGGAAAGCCTCGTGGGAAAGCCTCAAGGGACAGCCTCGAGGGAAAGCCACAGATCCCTTGATCCACGTGACAGGAAGCGTGACACTAGTGCTGCAGCTCGGGAGGAAAGCGCACGTGCATGCCCCCACTCGAGACGAGGCCTGACTCCCCTGGGGAGACTCAGAAGCACCCCAAGATCCATGGCAACACTGGAGAGCAATCCTCAGGTTCCGGCCCCGACTCCACACAAGGACTGAGGCCCCGGCATGGACGGGAGAGGAATCCCGAGCGGTCCCCTAGCAACTCGCATGGGGACTGGCCTTTCCTGAGGCCACCAGAGCGGGTCCCTGAGGTCCCCGTCGTAACTCGAGAAGACCTGCCGCAACTCGAGAAAATCCAGGAGGTTCTCCCCTCCAGGCGAGATGAGGCCCATTTCCGCTGAGGCGTCTCGAGGCTGATCACACCTCCCCTCTGGAACTTCGAAAGGGTCCTTCACACCCTTGGTGCAAATCAAGAAGTTCCCCGACCTAGCCGTCTCCACTCGAGAGGAATCACGATGGTCCCGCCCACATCCAGAGGAGCCCCATTTCCGCCTCGTAGCTCGAGATGAGGGATCCTTTCCCTGCTTCGTCGGGAAAGAGTTCCCGGCGTTCCCGTCGCATCTCAAGAGGAGGCCCTCTCAACAGGAACGGCGAGAGGAACTCCAGGGTCGTGCCACCATTCCAAGAGTCCCCCAGATGTCTCAGTCCATTCCAGAGGAACCTCTTTTCCCTTCACCGGCTCGTCTTTCACGCCGAGGATCGACTCACGCAAAGGTGGCACGTGGCACAGCCCTGTGGGAAAGCCTCGTGGGAAAGCCTCGAGGGACAGCCTCGAGGGAAAGCCACAGATCCCTTGATCCACGTGACATTAAGCGTGACACTACTGCTGCAGCTCGGGAGGAAAGCGCACGTGCATGCCCCCACTCGAGACGAGGCCTGACTCCCCTGGGGAGACTCAGAAGCACCCCAAGATCCATGGCAACACTGGAGAGCAATCCTCAGGTTCCGGCCCCGACTCCACACAAGGACTGAGGCCCCGGCATGGACGGGAGAGGAATCCCGAGCGGTCCCCTAGCAACTCGCATGGGGACTGGCCTTTCCTGAGGCCACCAGAGCGGGTCCCTGAGGTCCCCGTCGTAACTCGAGAAGACCTGCCGCAACTCGAGAAAATCCAGGAGGTTCTCCCCTCCAGGCGAGATGAGGCCCATTTCCGCTGAGGCGTCTCGAGGCTGATCACACCTCACCTCTGGAACTTCGAAAGGGTCCTTCACACCCTTGGTGCAAATCAAGAAGTTCCCCGACCTAGCCGTCTCCACTCGAGAGGAATCACGAGGGTCCCGCCCACATCCAGAGGAGCCCCGTTTCCGCCTCGTAGCTCGAGATGAGGGATCCTTTCCCTGCTTCGTCGGGAAAGAGTCCCCCGCGTTCCCGTCGCATCTCAAGAGGAGGCCCTCTCAACAGGAACGGCGAGAGGAACTCCAGGGTCGTGCCACCATTCCAAGAGTCCCCCAGATGTCTCAGTCCATTCCAGAGGAACCTCTTTTCCCTTCACCGGCTCGTCTTTCACGCCGAGGATCGACTCACAACAAGGTGGCACGTGGCACAGCCCTGTGGGAAAGCCTCGTGGGAAAGCCTCGAGGGACAGCCTCGAGGGAAAGCCACAGATCCCTTGATCCACGTGACAGGAAGCGTGACACTACTGCTGCAGCTCGGGAGGAAAGCGCACGTGCATGCCCCCACTCGAGACGAGGCCTGACTCCCCTGGGGAGACTCAGAAGCACCCCAAGATCCATGGCAACACTACAGAGGAATCCTCAGGTTCCGGCCCCGACTCCACACAAGGACTGAGGCCCCGGCATGGACGGGAGAGGAATCCCGAGAGGTCCCGTAGCAACTCGCATGGGGACTGGCCTTTCCTGAGGCCACCAGAGCGGGTCCCTGAGGTCCCCGTCGTAACTTGAGAAGACCTGCCGCAACTCGAGAAAATCCAGCAGGTTCTCCCCTCCAGGCGAGATGAGGCCCATTTCCGCTGAGGCGTCTCGAGGCTGATCACACCTCACCTCTGGAACTTCGAAAGGCTCCTTCACACCCTTGGTGCAAATCAAGAAGTTCCCCGACCTAGCCGTCTCCACTCGAGAGGAATCACGAGGGTCCCGCCCACATCCAGAGGAGCCCCGTTTCCGCCTCGTAGCTCGAGATGAGGGATCCTTTCCCTGCTTGGTCGGGAAAGAGTCCCCGGCGTTCCCGTCGCATCTCAAGAGGAGGCCCTCTCAACAGGAACGGCGAGAGGAACTCCAGGGTCGTGCCACCATTCCAAGAGTCCCCCAGATGTCTCAGTCCATTCCAGAGGAACCTCTTTTCCCTTCACCGGCTCGTCTTTCACGCCGAGGATCGACTCACAACAAGGTGGCACGTGGCACAGCCCTGTGGGAAAGCCTCGTGGGAAAGCCTCGAGGGACAGCCTCGAGGGAAAGCCACAGATCCCTTGATCCACGTGACAGGAAGCGTGACACTACTGCTGCAGCTCGGGAGGAAAGCGCACGTGCATGCCCCCACTCGAGACGAGGCCTGACTCCCCTGGGAAGACTCAGAAGCACCCCAAGATCCATGGCAACACTCGAGAGGAATCCTCAGGTTCCGGCCCCGACTCCACACAAGGACTGAGGCCCCGGCATGAACGGGAGAGGAATCCCGAGAGGTCCCGGAGCAACTCGCATGGGGACTGGCCTTTCCTGAGGCCACCAGAGCGGGTCCCTGAGGTCCCCGTCGTAACTCGAGAAGACCTGCCGCAACTCGAGAAAATCCAGCAGGTTCTCCCCTCCAGGCGAGATGAGGCCCATTTCCGCTGAGGTGTCTCGAGGCTGATCACACCTCACCTCTGGAACTTCGAATGGCTCCTTCACACCCTTGGTGCAAATCAAGAAGTTCCCCGACCTAGCCGTCTCCACTCGAGAGGAATCACGAGGGTCCCGCCCACATCCAGAGGAGACCCGTTTCCGCCTCGTAGCTCGAGATGAGGGATCCTTTCCCTGCTTCGTCGGGAAAGAGTTCCCGGCGTTCCCGTCGCATCTCAAGAGGAGGCCCTCTCAACAGGAACGGCGAGAGGAACTCCAGGGTCGTGCCACCATTCCAAGAGTCCCCCAGATGTCTCAGTCCATTCCAGAGGAACCTCTTTTCCCTTCACCGGCTCGTCTTTCACGCCGAGGATCGACTCACGCCAAGGTGGCACGTGGCACAGCCCTGGGGGAAAGCCTCGTGGGAAAGCCTCGAGGGACAGCCTCGATTGAAAGCCACAGATCCCTTGATCCACGTGACAGGAAGCGTGACACTACTGCTGCAGCTCGGGAGGAAAGCGCACGTGCATGCCCCCACTCGAGACGAGGCCTGACTCCCCTGGGGAGACTCAGAAGCACCCCAAGATCCATGGCAACACTGGAGAGCAATCCTCAGGTTCCGGCCCCGACTCCACACAAGGACTGAGGCCCCGGCATGGACGGGAGAGGAATCCCGAGCGGTCCCCTAGCAACTCGCATGGGGACTGGCCTTTCCTGAGGCCACCAGAGCGGGTCCCTGAGGTCCCCGTCGTAACTCGAGAAGACCTGCCGCAACTCGAGAAAATCCAGGAGGTTCTCCCCTCCAGGCGAGATGAGGCCCATTTCCGCTGAGGCGTCTCGAGGCTGATCACACCTCCCCTCTGGAACTTCGAAAGGGTCCTTCACACCCTTGGTGCAAATCAAGAAGTTCCCCGACCTAGCCGTCTCCACTCGAGAGGAATCACGAGGGTCCCGCCCACATCCAGAGGAGCCCCGTTTCCGCCTCGTAGCTCGAGATGAGGGATCCTTTCCCTGCTTCGTCGGGAAAGAGTTCCCGGCGTTCCCGTCGCATCTCAAGAGGAGGCCCTCTCAACAGGAACGGCGAGAGGAACTCCAGGGTCGTGCCACCATTCCAAGAGTCCCCCAGATGTCTCAGTCCATTCCAGAGGAACCTCTTTTCCCTTCACCGGCTCGTCTTTCACGCCGAGGATCGACTCACGCAAAGGTGGCACGTGGCACAGCCCTGTGGGAAAGCCTCGTGGGAAAGCCTCGAGGGACAGCCTCGAGGGAAAGCCACAGATCCCTTGATCCACGTGACAGGAAGCGTGACACTACTGCTGCAGCTCGGGAGGAAAGCGCACGTGCATGCCCCCACTCGAGACGAGGCCTGACTCCCCTGGGGAGACTCAGAAGCACCCCAAGATCCATGACAACACTGGAGAGCAATCCTCAGGTTCCGGCCCCGACTCCACACAAGGACTGAGGCCCCGGCATGGACGGGAGAGGAATCCCGAGCGGTCCCCTAGCAACTCGCATGGGGACTGACCTTTCCTGAGGCCACCAGAGCGGGTCCCTGAGGTCCCCGTCGTAACTCGAGAAGACCTGCCGCAACTCAAGAAAATCCAGGAGGTTCTCCCCTCCAGGCGAGATGAGGCCCATTTCCGCTGAGGCGTCTCGAGGATGATCACACCTCACCTCTGGAACTTCGAAAGGCTCCTTCACACCCTTGGTGCAAATCAAGAAGTTCCCCGACCTAGCCGTCTCCACTCGAGAGGAATCACGAGGGTCCCGCCCACATCCAGAGGAGCCCCGTTTCCGCCTCGTAGCTCGAGATGAGGGATCCTTTCCCTGCTTCGTCGGGAAAGAGTCCCCGGCGTTCCCGTCGCATCTCAAGAGGAGGCCCTCTCAACAGGAACGGCGAGAGGAACTCCAGGGTCGTGCCACCATTCCAAGAGTCCCCCAGATGTCTCAGTCCATTCCAGAGGAACCTCTTTTCCCTTCACCGGCTCGTCTTTCACGCCGAGGATCGACTCACAACAAGGTGGCACGTGGCACAGCCCTGTGGGAAAGCCTCGTGGGAAAGCCTCGAGGGACAGCCTCGAGGGAAAGCCACAGATCCCTTGATCCACGTGACAGGAAGCGTGACACTACTGCTGCAGCTCGGGAGGAAAGCGCACGTGCATGCCCCCACTCGAGACGAGGCCTGACTCCCCTGGGGAGACTCAGAAGCACCCCAAGATCCATGGCAACACTGGAGAGCAATCCTCAGGTTCCGGCCCCGACTCCACACAAGGACTGAGGCCCCGGCATGGACGGGAGAGGAATCCCGAGCGGTCCCCTAGCAACTCGCATGTGGACTGGCCTTTCCTGAGGCCACCAGAGCGGGTCCCTGAGGTCCCCGTCGTAACTCGAGAAGACCTGCCGCAACTCGAGAAAATCCAGGAGGTTCTCCCCTCCAGGCGAGATGAGGCCCATTTCCGCTGAGGCGTCTCGAGGCTGATCACACCTCCCCTCTGGAACTTCGAAAGGGTCCTTCACACCCTTGGTGCAAATCAAGAAGTTCCCCGACCTAGCCGTATCCACTCGAGAGGAATCACGATGGTCCCGCCCACATCCAGAGGAGCCCCATTTCCGCCTCGTAGCTCGAGATGAGGGATCCTTTCCCTGCTTCGTCGGGAAAGAGTTCCCGGCGTTCCCGTTGCATCTCAAGAGGAGGCCCTCTCAACAGGAACGGCGAGAGGAACTCCAGGGTCGTGCCACCATTCCAAGAGTCCCCCAGATGTCTCAGTCCATTCCAGAGGAACCTCTTTTCCCTTCACCGGCTCGTCTTTCACGCCGAGGATCGACTCACGCAAAGGTGGCACGTGGCACAGCCCTGTGGGAAAGCCTCGTGGGAAAGCCTCGAGGGACAGCCTCGAGGGAAAGCCACAGATCCCTTGATCCACGTGACAGGAAGCGTGACACTACTGCTGCAGCTCGGGAGGAAAGCGCACGTGCATGCCCCCACTCGAGACGAGGCCTGACTCCCCTGGGGAGACTCAGAAGCACCCCAAGATCCATGGCAACACTGGAGAGCAATCCTCAGGTTCCGGCCCCGACTCCACACAAGGACTGAGGCCCCGGCATGGACGGGAGAGGAATCCCGAGCGGTCCCCTAGCAACTCGCATGGGGACTGGCCTTTCCTGAGGCCACCAGAGCGGGTCCCTGAGGTCCCCGTCGTAACTCGAGAAGACCTGCCGCAACTCGAGAAAATCCAGGAGGTTCTCCCCTCCAGGCGAGATGAGGCCCATTTCCGCTGAGGCGTCTCGAGGCTGATCACACCTCACCTCTGGAACTTCGAAAGGCTCCTTCACACCCTTGGTGCAAATCAAGAAGTTCCCCGACCAAGCCGTCTCCACTCGAGAGGAATCACGAGGGTCCCGCCCACATCCAGAGGAGCCCCGTTTCCGCCTCGTAGCTCGAGATGAGGGATCCTTTCCCTGCTTCGTCGGGAAAGAGTCCCCCGCGTTCCCGTCGCATCTCAAGAGGAGGCCCTCTCAACAGGAACGGCGAGAGGAACTCCAGGGTCGTGCCACCATTCCAAGAGTCCCCCAGATGTCTCAGTCCATTCCAGAGGAACCTCTTTTCCCTTCACCGGCTCGTCTTTCACGCCGAGGATCGACTCACAACAAGGTGGCACGTGGCACAGCCCTGTGGGAAAGCCTCGTGGGAAAGCCTCGAGGGACAGCCTCGAGGGAAAGCCACAGATCCCTTGATCCACGTGACAGGAAGCGTGACACTACTGCTGCAGCTCGGGAGGAAAGCGCACGTGCATGCCCCCACTCGAGACGAGGCCTGACTCCCCTGGGGAGACTCAGAAGCACCCCAAGATCCATGGCAACACTCGAGAGGAATCCTCAGGTTCCGGCCCCGACTCCACACAAGGACTGAGGCCCCGGCATGGACGGGAGAGGAATCCCGAGCGGTCCCCTAGCAACTCGCATGGGGACTGGCCTTTCCTGAGGCCACCAGAGCGGGTCCCTGAGGTCCCCGTCGTAACTCGAGAAGACCTGCCGCAACTCGAGAAAATCCAGCAGGTTCTCCCCTCCAGGCGAGATGAGGCCCATTTCCGCTGAGGCGTCTCGAGGCTGATCACACCTCACCTCTGGAACTTCGAAAGGCTCCTTCACACCCTTGGTGCAAATCAAGAAGTTCCCCGACCTAGCCGTCTCCACTCGAGAGGAATCACGATGGTCCCGCCCACATCCAGAGGAGCCCCGTTTCCGCCTCGTAGCTCGAGATGAGGGATCCTTTCCCTGCTTCATCGGGAAAGATTTCCTGGCGTTCCCGTCGCATCTCAAGAGGAGGCCCTCTCAACAGGAACGGCGAGAGGAACTCCAGGGTCGTGCCACCATTCCAAGAGTCCCCCAGATGTCTCAGTCCATTCCAGAGGAACCTCTTTTCCCTTCACCGGCTCGTCTTTCACGCCGAGGATCGACTCACGCCAAGGTGGCACGTGGCACAGCCCTGTGGGAAAGCCTCGTGGGAAAGCCTCGAGGGACAGCCTCGAGGGAAAGCCACAGATCCCTTGATCCACGTGACAGGAAGCGTGACACTACTGCTGCAGCTCGGGAGGAAAGCGCACGTGCATGCCCCCACTCGAGACGAGGCCTGACTCCCCTGGGGAGACTCAGAAGCACCCCAAGATCCATGGCAACACTGGAGAGCAATCCTCACGTTCCGGCCCCGACTCCACACAAGGACTGAGGCCCCGGCATGGACGGGAGAGGAATCCCGAGCGGTCCCCTAGCAACTCGCATGGGGACTGGCCTTTCCTGAGGCCACCAGAGCGGGTCCCTGAGGTCCCCGTCGTAACTCGAGAAGACCTGCCGCAACTCGAGAAAATCCAGGAGGTTCTCCCCTCCAGGCGAGATGAGGCCCATTTCCGCTGAGGCGTCTCGAGGCTGATCACACCTCACCTCTGGAACTTCGAAAGGGTCCTTCACACCCTTGGTGCAAATCAAGAAGTTCCCCGACATAGCCGTCTCCACTCGAGAGGAATCACGAGGGTCCCGCCCACATCCAGAGGAGCCCCGTTTCCGCCTCGTAGCTCGAGATGAGGGATCCTTTCCCTGCTTCGTCGGGAAAGAGTCCCCGGCGTTCCCGTCGCATCTCAAGAGGAGGCCCTCTCAACAGGAACGGCGAGAGGAACTCCAGGGTCGTGCCACCATTCCAAGAGTCCCCCAGATGTCTCAGTCCATTCCAGAGGAACCTCTTTTCCCTTCACCGGCTCGTCTTTCACGCCGAGGATCGACTCACACCAAGGTGGCACGTGGCACAGCCCTGTGGGAAAGCCTCGTGGGAAAGCCTCGAGGGACAGCCTCGAGGGAAAGCCACAGATCCCTTGATCCACGTGACAGGAAGCGTGACACTACTGCTGCAGCTCGGGAGGAAAGCGCACGTGCATGCCCCCACTCGAGACGGGGCCTGACTCCCCTGGGGAGACTCAGAAGCACCCCAAGATCCATGGCAACACTCGAGAGGAATCCTCAGGTTCCGGCCCCGACTCCACACAAGGACTGAGGCCCCGGCATGGACGGGAGAGGAATCCCGAGAGGTCCCGTAGCAACTCGCATGGGGACTGGCCTTTCCTGAGGCCACCAGAGCAGGTCCCTGAGGTCCCCGTCGTAACTCGAGAAGACCTGCCGCAACTCGAGAAAATCCAGGAGGTTCTCCCCTCCAGGCGAGATGAGGCCCATTTCCGCTGAGGCGTCTCGAGGCTGATCACACCTCCCCTCTGGAACTTCGAAAGGCTCCTTCACACCCTTGGTGCAAATCAAGAAGTTCCCCGACCTAGCCGTCTCCACTCGAGAGGAATCACGAGGGTCCCGCCCACATCCAGAGGAGCCCCGTTTCCGCCTCGTAGCTCGAGATGAGGGATCCTTTCCCTGCTTCGTCGGGAAAGAGTCCCCGGCGTTCCCGTCGCATCTCAAGAGGAGGCCCTCTCAACAGGAACGGCGAGAGGAACTCCAGGGTCGTGCCACCATTCCAAGAGTCCCCCAGATGTCTCAGTCCATTCCAGAGGAACCTCTTTTCCCTTCACCGGCTCGTCTTTCACGCCGAGGATCGACTCACACCAAGGTGGCACGTGGCACAGCCCTGTGGGAAAGCCTCGTGGGAAAGCCTCGAGGGACAGCCTCGAGGGAAAGCCACAGATCCCTTGATCCACGTGACAGGAAGCGTGACACTACTGCTGCAGCTCGGGAGGAAAGCGCACGTGCATGCCCCCACTCGAGACGGGGCCTGACTCCCCTGGGGAGACTCAGAAGCACCCCAAGATCCATGGCAACACTCGAGAGGAATCCTCAGGTTCCGGCCCCGACTCCACACAAGGACTGAGGCCCCGGCATGGACGGGAGAGGAATCCCGAGAGGTCCCGTATCAACTCGCATGGGGACTGGCCTTTCCTGAGGCCACCAGAGCAGGTCCCTGAGGTCCCCGTCGTAACTCGAGAAGACCTGCCGCAACTCGAGAAAATCCAGCAGGTTCTCCCCTCCAGGCGAGATGAGGCCCATTTCCGCTGAGGCGTCTCGAGGCTGATCACACCTCACCTCTGGAACTTCGAAAGGCTCCTTCACACCCTTGGTGCAAATCAAGAAGTTCCCCGACCTAGCCGTCTCCACTCGAGAGGAATCACGAGGGTCCCGCCCACATCCAGAGGAGCCCCGTTTCCGCCTCGTAGCTCGAGATGAGGGATCCTTTCCCTGCTTCGTCGGGAAAGAGTTCCCGGCGTTCCCGTCGCATCTCAAGAGGAGGCCCTCTCAACAGGAACGGCGAGAGGAACTCCAGGGTCGTGCCACCATTCCAAGAGTCCCCCAGATGTCTCAGTCCATTCCAGAGGAACCTCTTTTCCCTTCACCGGCTCGTCTTTCACGCCGAGGATCGACTCACGCCAAGGTGGCACGTGGCACAGCCCTGTGGGAAAGCCTCGTGGGAAAGCCTCGAGGGACAGCCTCGAGTGAAAGCCACAGATCCCTTGATCCACGTGACAGGAAGCGTGACACTACTGCTGCAGCTCGGGAGGAAAGCGCACGTGCATGCCCCCACTCGAGACGAGGCCTGACTCCCCTGGGGAGACTCAGAAGCACCCCAAGATCCATGGCAACACTGGAGAGCAATCCTCAGGTTCCGGCCCCGACTCCACACAAGGACTGAGGCCCCGGCATGGACGGGAGAGGAATCCCGAGCGGTCCCCTAGCAACTCGCATGGGGACTGGCCTTTCCTGAGGCCACCAGAGCGGGTCCCTGAGGTCCCCGTCGTAACTCGAGAAGACCTGCCGCAACTCGAGAAAATCCAGGAGGTTCTCCCCTCCAGGCGAGATGAGGCCCATTTCCGCTGAGGCGTCTCGAGGCTGATCACACCTCCCCTCTGGAACTTCGAAAGGGTCCTTCACACCCTTGGTGCAAATCAAGAAGTTCCCCGACCTAGCCGTCTCCACTCGAGAGGAATCACGAGGGTCCCGCCCACATCCAGAGGAGCCCCGTTTCCGCCTCGTAGCTCCAGATGAGGGATCCTTTCCCTGCTTCGTCGGGAAAGAGTTCCCGGCGTTCCCGTCGCATCTCAAGAGGAGGCCCTCTCAACAGGAACGGCGAGAGGAACTCCAGGGTCGTGCCACCATTCCAAGAGTCCCCCAGATGTCTCAGTCCATTCCAGAGGAACCTCTTTTCCCTTCACCGGCTCGTCTTTCACGCCGAGGATCGACTCACGCCAAGGTGGCACGTGGCACAGCCCTGTGGGAAAGCCTCGTGGGAAAGCCTCGAGGGACAGCCTCGAGGGAAAGCCACAGATCCCTTGATCCACGTGACAGGAAGCGTGACACTACTGCTGCAGCTCGGGAGGAAAGCGCACGTGCATGCCCCCACTCGAGACGAGGCCTGACTCCCCTGGGGAGACTCAGAAGCACCCCAAGATCCATGGCAACACTGGAGAGCAATCCTCAGGTTCCGGCCCCGACTCCACACAAGGACTGAGGCCCCGGCATGGATGGGAGAGGAATCCCGAGAGGTCCCCTAGCAACTCGCATGGGGACTGGCCTTTCCTGAGGCCACCAGAGCGGGTCCCTGAGGTCCCCGTCGTAACTCGAGAAGACCTGCCGCAACTCGAGAAAATCCAGGAGGTTCTCCCCTCCAGGCGAGATGAGGCCCATTTCCGCTGAGGCTTCTCGAGGCTGATCACACCTCCCCTCTGGAACTTCGAAAGGGTCCTTCACACCCTTGGTGCAAATCAAGAAGTTCCCCGACCTAGCCGTCTCCACTCGAGAGGAATCACGAGGGTCCCGCCCACATCCAGAGGAGCCCCGTTTCCGCCTCGTAGCTCGAGATGAGGGATCCTTTCCCTGCTTCGTCGGGAAAGAGTCCCCGGCGTTCCCGTCGCATCTCAAGAGGAGGCCCTCTCAACAGGAAGGGCGAGAGGAACTCCAGGGTCGTGCCACCATTCCAAGAGTCCCCCAGATGTCTCAGTCCATTCCAGAGGAAACTCTTTTCCCTTCACCGGCTCGTCTTTCACGCCGAGGATCGACTCACGCCAAGGTGGCACGTGGCACAGCCCTGTGGGAAAGCCTCGTGGGAAAGCCTCGAGGGACAGCCTCGAGGGAAAGCCACAGATCCCTTGATCCACGTGACAGGAAGCGTGACACTACTGCTGCAGCTCGGGAGGAAAGCGCACGTGCATGCCCCCACTCGAGACGAGGCCTGACTCCCCTGGGGAGACTCAGAAGCACCCCAAGATCCATGGCAACACTGGAGAGCAATCCTCAGGTTCCGGCCCCGACTCCACACAAGGACTGAGGCCCCGGCATGGACGGGAGAGGAATCCCGAGCGGTCCCCTAGCAACTCGCATGGGGACTGGCCTTTCCTGAGGCCACCAGAGCGGGTCCCTGAGGTCCCCGTCGTAACTCGAGAAGACCTGCCGCAACTCGAGAAAATCCAGGAGGTTCTCCCCTCCAGGCGAGATGAGGCCCATTTCCGCTGAGGCGTCTCGAGGCTGATCACACCTCCCCTCTGGAACTTCGAAAGGGTCCTTCACACCCTTGGTGCAAATCAAGAAGTTCCCCGACCTAGCCGTCTCCACTCGAGAGGAATCACGAGGGTCCCGCCCACATCCAGAGGAGCCCCGTTTCCGCCTCGTAGCTCGAGATGAGGGATCCTTTCCCTGCTTCGTCGGGAAAGAGTCCCCGGCGTTCCCGTCGCATCTCAAGAGGAGGCCCTCTCAACAGGAACGGCGAGAGGAACTCCAGGGTCGTGCCACCATTCCAAGAGTCCCCCAGATGTCTCAGTCCATTCCAGAGGAACCTCTTTTCCCTTCACCGGCTCGTCTTTCACGCCGAGGATCGACTCACACCAAGGTGGCACGTGGCACAGCCCTGTGGGAAAGCCTCGTGGGAAAGCCTCGAGGGACAGCCTCGAGGGAAAGCCACAGATCCCTTGATCCACGTGACAGGAAGCGTGACACTACTGCTGCAGCTCGGGAGGAAAGCGCACGTGCATGCCCCCACTCGAGACGGGGCCTGACTCCCCTGGGGAGACTCAGAAGCACCCCAAGATCCATGGCAACACTCGAGAGGAATCCTCAGGTTCCGGCCCCGACTCCACACAAGGACTGAGGCCCCGGCATGGACGGGAGAGGAATCCCGAGAGGTCCCGTAGCAACTCGCATGGGGACTGGCCTTTCCTGAGGCCACCAGAGCAGGTCCCTGAGGTCCCCGTCGTAACTCGAGAAGACCTGCCGCAACTCGAGAAAATCCAGCAGGTTCTCCCCTCCAGGCGAGATGAGGCCCATTTCCGCTGAGGCGTCTCGAGGCTGATCACACCTCACCTCTGGAACTTCGAAAGGCTCCTTCACACCCTTGGTGCAAATCAAGAAGTTCCCCGACCTAGCCGTCTCCACTCGAGAGGAATCACGAGGGTCCCGCCCACATCCAGAGGAGCCCCGTTTCCGCCTCGTAGCTCGAGATGAGGGATCCTTTCCCTGCTTCGTCGGGAAAGAGTTCCCGGCGTTCCCGTCGCATCTCAAGAGGAGGCCCTCTCAACAGGAACGGCGAGAGGAACTCCAGGGTCGTGCCACCATTCCAAGAGTCCCCCAGAGGTCTCAGTCCATTCCAGAGGAACCTCTTTTCCCTTCACCGGCTCGTCTTTCACGCCGAGGATCGACTCACGCCAAGGTGGCACGTGGCACAGCCCTGTGGGAAAGCCTCGTGGGAAAGCCTCGAGGGACAGCCTCGAGTGAAAGCCACAGATCCCTTGATCCACGTGACAGGAAGCGTGACACTACTGCTGCAGCTCGGGAGGAAAGCGCACGTGCATGCCCCCACTCGAGACGAGGCCTGACTCCCCTGGGGAGACTCAGAAGCACCCCAAGATCCATGGCAACACTGGAGAGCAATCCTCAGGTTCCGGCCCCGACTCCACACAAGGACTGAGGCCCCGGCATGGACGGGAGAGGAATCCCGAGCGGTCCCCTAGCAACTCGCATGGGGACTGGCCTTTCCTGAGGCCACCAGAGCGGGTCCCTGAGGTCCCCGTCGTAACTCGAGAAGACCTGCCGCAACTCGAGAAAATCCAGGAGGTTCTCCCCTCCAGGCGAGATGAGGCCCATTTCCGCTGAGGCGTCTCGAGGCTGATCACACCTCCCCTCTGGAACTTCGAAAGGGTCCTTCACACCCTTGGTGCAAATCAAGAAGTTCCCCGACCTAGCCGTCTCCACTCGAGAGGAATCACGAGGGTCCCGCCCACATCCAGAGGAGCCCCGTTTCCGCCTCGTAGCTCCAGATGAGGGATCCTTTCCCTGCTTCGTCGGGAAAGAGTTCCCGGCGTTCCCGTCGCATCTCAAGAGGAGGCCCTCTCAACAGGAACGGCGAGAGGAACTCCAGGGTCGTGCCACCATTCCAAGAGTCCCCCAGATGTCTCAGTCCATTCCAGAGGAACCTCTTTTCCCTTCACCGGCTCGTCTTTCACGCCGAGGATCGACTCACGCCAAGGTGGCACGTGGCACAGCCCTGTGGGAAAGCCTCGTGGGAAAGCCTCGAGGGACAGCCTCGAGGGAAAGCCACAGATCCCTTGATCCACGTGACAGGAAGCGTGACACTACTGCTGCAGCTCGGGAGGAAAGCGCACGTGCATGCCCCCACTCGAGACGAGGCCTGACTCCCCTGGGGAGACTCAGAAGCACCCCAAGATCCATGGCAACACTGGAGAGCAATCCTCAGGTTCCGGCCCCGACTCCACACAAGGACTGAGGCCCCGGCATGGACGGGAGAGGAATCCCGAGCGGTCCCCTAGCAACTCGCATGGGGACTGGCCTTTCCTGAGGCCACCAGAGCGGGTCCCTGAGGTCCCCGTCGTAACTCGAGAAGACCTGCCGCAACTCGAGAAAATCCAGGAGGTTCTCCCCTCCAGGCGAGATGAGGCCCATTTCCGCTGAGGCGTCTCGAGGCTGATCACACCTCCCCTCTGGAACTTCGAAAGGGTCCTTCACACCCTTGGTGCAAATCAAGAAGTTCCCCGACCTAGCCGTCTCCACTCGAGAGGAATCACGAGGGTCCCGCCCGCATCCAGAGGAGCCCCGTTTCCGCCTCGTAGCTCGAGATGAGGGATCCTTTCCCTGCTTCGTCGGGAAAGAGTCCCCGGCTTTCCCGTCGCATCTCAAGAGGAGGCCCTCTCAACAGGAACGGCGAGAGGAACTCCAGGGTCGTGCCACCATTCCAAGAGTCCCCCAGATGTCTCAGTCCATTCCAGAGGAACTTCTTTTCCCTTCACCGTCTCGTCTTTCACGCCGAGGATCGACTCACGCCAAGGTGGCACGTGGCACAGCCCTGTGGGAAAGCCTCGTGGGAAAGCCTCGAGGGACAGCCTCGAGGGAAAGCCACAGATCCCTTGATCCACGTGACAGGAAGCGTGACACTACTGCTGCAGCTCGGGAGGAAAGCGCACGTGCATGCCCCCACTCGAGACGAGGCCTGACTCCCCTGGGGAGACTCAGAAGCACCCCAAGATCCATGGCAACACTGGAGAGCAATCCTCAGGTTTCGGCCCCGAATCCACACAAGGACTGAGGCCCCGGCATGGACGGGAGAGGAATCCCGAGCGGTCACCAAGCAACTCGCATGGGGACTGGCCTTTCCTGAGCCCACCAGAGCGGGTCCCTGAGGTCCCCGTCGTAACTCGAGAAGACCTGCCGCAACTCGAGAAAATCCAGGAGGTTCTGCCCTCCAGGCGAGATGAGGCCCATTTCCGCTGAGGCGTCTCAAGGCTGATCACACCTCACCTCTGGAACTTCGAAAGGGTCCTTCACACCCTTGGTGCAAATCAAGAAGTTCCCCGACCTAGCCGTCTCCACTCGAGAGGAATCACGAGGGTCCCGCCCACATCCAGAGGAGCCCCGTTTCCGCCTCGTAGCTCGAGATGAGGGATCCTTTCCCTGCTTCGTCGGGAAAGAGTTCCCGGCGTTCCCGTCGCATCTCAAGAGGAGGCCCTCTCAACAGGAACGGCGAGAGGAACTCCAGGGTCGTGCCACCATTCCAAGAGTCCCCCAGATGTCTCAGTCCATTCCAGAGGAACCTCTTTTCCCTTCACCGGCTCGTCTTTCACGCCGAGGATCGACTCACGCCAAGGTGGCACGTGGCACAGCCCTGTGGGAAAGCCTCGTGGGAAAGCCTCGAGGGACAGCCTCGAGGGAAAGCCACAGATCCCTTGATCCACGTGACAGGAAGCGTGACACTACTGCTGCAGCTCGGGAGGAAAGCGCACGTGCATGCCCCCACTCGAGACGAGGCCTGACTCCCCTGGGGAGACTCAGAAGCACCCCAAGATCCATGGCAACACTGGAGAGCAATCCTCAGGTTCCGGCCCCGCCTCCACACAAGGACTGAGGCCCCGGCATGGACGGGAGAGGAATCCCGAGCGGTCCCCTAGCAACTCGCATGGGGACTGGCCTTTCCTGAGGCCACCAGAGCGGGTCCCTGAGGTCCCCGTCGTAACTCGAGAAGACCTGCCGCAACTCGAGAAAATCCAGGAGGTTCTCCCCTCCAGGCAAGATGAGGCCCATTTCCGCTGAGGCGTCTCGAGGCTGATCACACCTCCCCTCTGGAACTTCGAAAGGGTCCTTCACACCCTTGGTGCAAATCAAGAAGTTCCCCGACCTAGCCGTCTCCACTCGAGAGGAATCACGAGGGTCCCGCCCACATCCAGAGGAGCCCCGTTTCCGCCTCGTAGCTCGAGATGAGGGATCCTTTCCCTGCTTCGTCGGGAAAGAGTCCCCGGCGTTCCCGTCGCATCTCAAGAGGAGGCCCTCTCAACAGGAACGGCGAGAGGAACTCCAGGGTCGTGCCACCATTCCAAGAGTCCCCCAGATGTCTCAGTCCATTCCAGAGGAACTTCTTTTTCCTTCACCGTCTCGTCTTTCACGCCGAGGATCGACTCACGCCAAGGTGGCACGTGGCACAGACCTGTGGGAAAGCCTCGTGGGAAAGCCTCGAGGGAGAGCCTCGAGGGAAAGCCACAGATCCCTTGATCCACGTGACAGGAAGCGTGACACTACTGCTGCAGCTCGGGAGGAAAGCGCACGTGCATGCACCCACTCGAGACGAGGCCTGACTCCCCTGGGGAGACTCAGAAGCACCCCAAGATCCATGGCAACACTGGAGAGCAATCCTCAGGTCCCGGCCCCGACTCCACACAAGGACTGAGGCCCCGGCATGGACGGGAGAGGAATCCCGAGCGGTCCCCTAGCAACTCGCATGGGGACTGGCCTTTCCTGAGGCCACCAGAGCGGGTCCCTGAGGTCCCCGTCGTAACTCGAGAAGACCTGCCCCAACTCGAGAAAATCCAGGAGGATCTCCCCTCCAGGCGAGATGAGGCACATTTCCTCTGAGGCGTCTCGAGGCTGATCACACCTCACCTCTGGAACTTCGAAAGGGTCCTTCACACCCTTGGTGCAAATCAAGTAGTTCCCCGACCTAGCCGTCTCCACTCGAGAGGAATCACGAGGGTCCCGCCCACATCCAGAGGAGCCCCGTTTCCGCCTCGTAGCTCGAGATGAGGGATCCTTTCCCTGCTTCGTCGGGAAAGAGTCCCCGGCGTTCCCTTCGCATCTCAAGAGGAGGCCCTCTCAACAGGAACGGCGAGAGGAACTCCAGGGTCGTGCCACCATTCCAAGAGTCCCCCAGATGTCTCAGTCCATTCCAGAGGAACCTCTTTTCCCTTCACCGGCTCGTCTTTCACGCCGAGGATCGACTCACGCCAAGGTGGCACGTGGCACAGCCCTGTGGGAAAGCCTCGTGGGAAAGCCTCGAGGGACAGCCTCGAGGGAAAGCCACAGATCCCTTGATCCACGTGACAGGAAGCGTGACACTACTGCTGCAGCTCGGGAGGAAAGCGCACGTGCATGCCCCCACTCGAGACGAGGCCTGACTCCCCTGGGGAGACTCAGAAGCACCCCAAGATTCATGGCAACACTGGAGAGCAATCCTCAGGTTCCGGCCCCGAATCCACACAAGGACTGAGGCCCCGGCATGGACGGGAGAGGAATCCCGAGCGGTCCCCAAGCAACTCGCATGGGGACTGGCCTTTCCTGAGGCCACCAGAGCGGGTCCCTGAGGTCCCCGTCGTAACTCGAGAAGACCTGCCGCAACTCGAGAAAATCCAGGAGGTTCTCCCCTCCAGGCGAGATGAGGCCCATTTCCGCTGAGGCGTCTCAAGGCTGATCACACCTCACCTCTGGAACTTCGAAAGGGTCCTTCACACCCTTGGTGCAAATCAAGAAGTTCCCCGACCTAGCCGTCTCCACTCGAGAGGAATCACGAGGGTCCCGCCCACATCCAGAGGAGCCCCGTTTCCGCCTCGTAGCTCGAGATGAGGGATCCTTTCCCTGCTTCGTCGGGAAAGAGTTCCCGGCGTTCCCGTCGCATCTCAAGAGGAGGCCCTCTCAACAGGAATCGCGAGAGGAACTCCAGGGTCGTACCACCATTCCAAGAGTCACCCAGATGTCTCAGTCCATTCCAGAGGAACCTCTTTTCCCTTCACCGGCTCGTCTTTCACGCCGAGGATCGACTCACACCAAGGTGGTACGTGGCCCAGCCCGGTGGGAAAGCCTCGTGGGAAAGCCTCGAGGGACAGCCTCGAGGGAAAGCCACAGATCCCTTGATCCACGTGACAGGAAGCGTGACACTACTGCTGCAGCTCGGGAGGAAAGCGCACGTGCATGCCCCCACTCGAGACGAGGCCTGACTCCCCTGGGGAGACTCAGAAGCACCCCAAGATCCATGGCAACACTGGAGAGCAATCCTCAGGTTCCGGCCCCGACTCCACACAAGGACTGAGGCCCCGGCATGGACGGGAGAGGAATCCCGAGCGGTCCCCTAGCAACTCGCATGGGGACTGGCCTTTCCTGAGGCCACCAGAGCGGGTCCCTGAGGTCCCCGTCGTAACTCGAGAAGACCTGCCGCAACTCGAGAAAATCCAGGAGGTTCTCCCCTCCAGGCGAGATGAGGCCCATTTCCGCTGAGGCGTCTCGAGGCTGATCACACCTCCCCTCTGGAACTTCGAAAGGGTCCTTCACACCCTTGGTGCAAATCAAGAAGTTCCCCGACCTAGCCGTCTCCACTCGAGAGGAATCACGAGGGTCCCGCCCGCATCCAGAGGAGCCCCGTTTCCGCCTCGTAGCTCGAGATGAGGGATCCTTTCCCTGCTTCGTCGGGAAAGAGTCCCCGGCTTTCCCGTCGCATCTCAAGAGGAGGCCCTCTCAACAGGAACGGCGAGAGGAACTCCAGGGTCGTGCCACCATTCCAAGAGTCCCCCAGATGTCTCAGTCCATTCCAGAGGAACTTCTTTTCCCTTCACCGTCTCGTCTTTCACGCCGAGGATCGACTCACGCCAAGGTGGCACGTGGCACAGCCCTGTGGGAAAGCCTCGTGGGAAAGCCTCGAGGGACAGCCTCGAGGGAAAGCCACAGATCCCTTGATCCACGTGACAGGAAGCGTGACACTACTGCTGCAGCTCGGGAGGAAAGCGCACGTGCATGCCCCCACTCGAGACGAGGCCTGACTCCCCTGGGGAGACTCAGAAGCACCCCAAGATCCATGGCAACACTGGAGAGCAATCCTCAGGTTTCGGCCCCGAATCCACACAAGGACTGAGGCCCCGGCATGGACGGGAGAGGAATCCCGAGCGGTCACCAAGCAACTCGCATGGGGACTGGCCTTTCCTGAGCCCACCAGAGCGGGTCCCTGAGGTCCCCGTCGTAACTCGAGAAGACCTTCCGCAACTCGAGAAAATCCAGGAGGTTCTGCCCTCCAGGCGAGATGAGGCCCATTTCCGCTGAGGCGTCTCAAGGCTGATCACACCTCACCTCTGGAACTTCGAAAGGGTCCTTCACACCCTTGGTGCAAATCAAGAAGTTCCCCGACCTAGCCGTCTCCACTCGAGAGGAATCACGAGGGTCCCGCCCACATCCAGAGGAGCCCCGTTTCCGCCTCGTAGCTCGAGATGAGGGATCCTTTCCCTGCTTCGTCGGGAAAGAGTTCCCGGCGTTCCCGTCGCATCTCAAGAGGAGGCCCTCTCAACAGGAACGGCGAGAGGAACTCCAGGGTCGTGCCACCATTCCAAGAGTCCCCCAGATGTCTCAGTCCATTCCAGAGGAAACTCTTTTCCCTTCACCGGCTCGTCTTTCACGCCGAGGATCGACTCACGCCAAGGTGGCACGTGGCACAGCCCTGTGGGAAAGCCTCGTGGGAAAGCCTCGAGGGACAGCCTCGAGGGAAAGCCACAGATCCCTTGATCCACGTGACAGGAAGCGTGACACTACTGCTGCAGCTCGGGAGGAAAGCGCACGTGCATGCCCCCACTCGAGACGAGGCCTGACTCCCCTGGGGAGACTCAGAAGCACCCCAAGATCCATGGCAACACTGGAGAGCAATCCTCAGGTTCCGGCCCCGCCTCCACACAAGGACTGAGGCCCCGGCATGGACGGGAGAGGAATCCCGAGCGGTCCCCTAGCAACTCGCATGGGGACTGGCCTTTCCTGAGGCCACCAGAGCGGGTCCCTGAGGTCCCCGTCGTAACTCGAGAAGACCTGCCGCAACTCGAGAAAATCCAGGAGGTTCTCCCCTCCAGGCGAGATGAGGCCCATTTCCGCTGAGGCGTCTCGAGGCTGATCACACCTCCCCTCTGGAACTTCGAAAGGGTCCTTCACACCCTTGGTGCAAATCAAGAAGTTCCCCGACCTAGCCGTCTCCACTCGAGAGGAATCACGAGGGTCCCGCCCACATCCAGAGGAGCCCCGTTTCCGCCTCGTAGCTCGAGATGAGGGATCCTTTCCCTGCTTCGTCGGGAAAGAGTCCCCGGCGTTCCCGTCGCATCTCAAGAGGAGGCCCTCTCAACAGGAACGGCGAGAGGAACTCCAGGGTCGTGCCACCATTCCAAGAGTCCCCCAGATGTCTCAGTCCATTCCAGAGGAACTTCTTTTTCCTTCACCGTCTCGTCTTTCACGCCGAGGATCGACTCACGCCAAGGTGGCACGTGGCACAGACCTGTGGGAAAGCCTGGTGGGAAAGCCTCGAGGGAGAGCCTCGAGGGAAAGCCACAGATCCCTTGATCCACGTGACAGGAAGCGTGACACTACTGCTGCAGCTCGGGAGGAAAGCGCACGTGCATGCACCCACTCGAGACGAGGCCTGACTCCCCTGGGGAGACTCAGAAGCACCCCAAGATCCATGGCAACACTGGAGAGCAATCCTCAGGTCCCGGCCCCGACTCCACACAAGGACTGAGGCCCCGGCATGGACGGGAGAGGAATCCCGAGCGGTCCCCTAGCAACTCGCATGGGGACTGGCCTTTCCTGAGGCCACCAGAGCGGGTCCCTGAGGTCCCCGTCGTAACTCGAGAAGACCTGCCGCAACTCGAGAAAATCCAGGAGGATCTCCCCTCCAGGCGAGATGAGGCACATTTCCTCTGAGGCGTCTCGAGGCTGATCACACCTCACCTCTGGAACTTCGAAAGGGTCCTTCACACCCTTGGTGCAAATCAAGTAGTTCCCCGACCTAGCCGTCTCCACTCGAGAGGAATCACGAGGGTCCCGCCCACATCCAGAGGAGCCCCGTTTCCGCCTCGTAGCTCGAGATGAGGGATCCTTTCCCTGCTTCGTCGGGAAAGAGTCCCCGGCGTTCCCTTCGCATCTCAAGAGGAGGCCCTCTCAACAGGAACGGCGAGAGGAACTCCAGGGTCGTGCCACCATTCCAAGAGTCCCCCAGATGTCTCAGTCCATTCCAGAGGAACCTCTTTTCCCTTCACCGGCTCGTCTTTCACGCCGAGGATCGACTCACGCCAAGGTGGCACGTGGCACAGCCCTGTGGGAAAGCCTCGTGGGAAAGCCTCGAGGGACAGCCTCGAGGGAAAGCCACAGATCCCTTGATCCACGTGACAGGAAGCGTGACACTACTGCTGCAGCTCGGGAGGAAAGCGCACGTGCATGCCCCCACTCGAGACGAGGCCTGACTCCCCTGGGGAGACTCAGAAGCACCCCAAGATTCATGGCAACACTGGAGAGCAATCCTCAGGTTCCGGCCCCGAATCCACACAAGGACTGAGGCCCCGGCATGGACGGGAGAGGAATCCCGAGCGGTCCCCAAGCAACTCGCATGGGGACTGGCCTTTCCTGAGGCCACCAGAGCGGGTCCCTGAGGTCCCCGTCGTAACTCGAGAAGACCTGCCGCAACTCGAGAAAATCCAGGAGGTTCTCCCCTCCAGGCGAGATGAGGCCCATTTCCGCTGAGGCGTCTCAAGGCTGATCACACCTCACCTCTGGAACTTCGAAAGGGTCCTTCACACCCTTGGTGCAAATCAAGAAGTTCCCCGACCTAGCCGTCTCCACTCGAGAGGAATCACGAGGGTCCCGCCCACATCCAGAGGAGCCCCGTTTCCGCCTCGTAGCTCGAGATGAGGGATCCTTTCCCTGCTTCGTCGGGAAAGAGTTCCCGGCGTTCCCGTCGCATCTCAAGAGGAGGCCCTCTCAACAGGAATCGCGAGAGGAACTCCAGGGTCGTACCACCATTCCAAGAGTCACCCAGATGTCTCAGTCCATTCCAGAGGAACCTCTTTTCCCTTCACCGGCTCGTCTTTCACGCCGAGGATCGACTCACACCAAGGTGGTACGTGGCACAGCCCGGTGGGAAAGCCTCGTGGGAAAGCCTCGAGGGACAGCCTCGAGGGAAAGCCACAGATCCCTTGATCCACGTGACAGGAAGCGTGACACTACTGCTGCAGCTCGGGAGGAAAGCGCACGTGCATGCCCCCACTCGAGACGAGGCCTGACTCCCCTGGGGAGACTCAGAAGCACCCCAAGATCCATGGCAACACTGGAGAGCAATCCTCAGGTTCCGGCCCCGACTCCACACAAGGACTGAGGCCCCGGCATGGACGGGAGAGGAATCCCGAGCGGTCCCCTAGCAACTCGCATGGGGACTGGCCTTTCCTGAGGCCACCAGAGCGGGTCCCTGTGGTCCCCGTCGTAACTCGAGAAGACCTGCCGCAACTCGAGAAAATCCAGGAGGTTCTCCCCTCCAGGCGAGATGAGGCCCATTTCCGCTGAGGCGTCTCGAGGCTGATCACACCTCCCCTCTGGAACTTCGAAAGGGTCCTTCACACCCTTGGTGCAAATCAAGAAGTTCCCCGACCTAGCCGTCTCCACTCGAGAGGAATCACGAGGGTCCCGCCCGCATCCAGAGGAGCCCCGTTTCCGCCTCGTAGCTCGAGATGAGGGATCCTTTCCCTGCTTCGTCGGGAAAGAGTCCCCGGCTTTCCCGTCGCATCTCAAGAGGAGGCCCTCTCAACAGGAACGGCGAGAGGAACTCCAGGGTCGTGCCACCATTCCAAGAGTCCCCCAGATGTCTCAGTCCATTCCAGAGGAACTTCTTTTCCCTTCACCGTCTCGTCTTTCACGCCGAGGATCGACTCACGCCAAGGTGGCACGTGGCACAGCCCTGTGGGAAAGCCTCGTGGGAAAGCCTCGAGGGACAGCCTCGAGGGAAAGCCACAGATCCCTTGATCCACGTGACAGGAAGCGTGACACTACTGCTGCAGCTCGGGAGGAAAGCGCACGTGCATGCCCCCACTCGAGACGAGGCCTGACTCCCCTGGGGAGACTCAGAAGCACCCCAAGATCCATGGCAACACTGGAGAGCAATCCTCAGGTTCCGGCCCCGCCTCCACACAAGGACTGAGGCCCCGGCATGGACGGGAGAGGAATCCCGAGCGGTCCCCTAGCAACTCGCATGGGGACTGGCCTTTCCTGAGGCCACCAGAGCGGGTCCCTGAGGTCCCCGTCGTAACTCGAGAAGACCTGCCGCAACTCGAGAAAATCCAGGAGGTTCTCCCCTCCAGGCGAGATGAGGCCCATTTCCGCTGAGGCGTCTCGAGGCTGATCACACCTCCCCTCTGGAACTTCGAAAGGGTCCTTCACACCCTTGGTGCAAATCAAGAAGTTCCCCGACCTAGCCGTCTCCACTCGAGAGGAATCACGAGGGTCCCGCCCACATCCAGAGGAGCCCCGTTTCCGCCTCGTAGCTCGAGATGAGGGATCCTTTCCCTGCTTCGTCGGGAA
Organism: Budorcas taxicolor; assembly: GCF_023091745.1. Classification (NCBI taxonomy): domain Eukaryota; kingdom Metazoa; phylum Chordata; class Mammalia; order Artiodactyla; family Bovidae; genus Budorcas; species Budorcas taxicolor. The sequence goes on along the minus strand of NC_068927.1, from coordinate 442,488 downwards.
AGAGTCCCCGGCGTTCCCGTCGCATCTCAAGAGGAGGCCCTCTCAACAGGAACGGCGAGAGGAACTCCAGGGTCGTGCCACCATTCCAAGAGTCCCCCAGATGTCTCAGTCCATTCCAGAGGAACTTCTTTTTCCTTCACCGTCTCGTCTTTCACGCCGAGGATCGACTCACGCCAAGGTGGCACGTGGCACAGACCTGTGGGAAAGCCTCGTGGGAAAGCCTCGAGGGAGAGCCTCGAGGGAAAGCCACAGATCCCTTGATCCACGTGACAGGAAGCGTGACACTACTGCTGCAGCTCGGGAGGAAAGCGCACGTGCATGCACCCACTCGAGACGAGGCCTGACTCCCCTGGGGAGACTCAGAAGCACCCCAAGATCCATGGCAACACTGGAGAGCAATCCTCAGGTCCCGGCCCCGACTCCACACAAGGACTGAGGCCCCGGCATGGACGGGAGAGGAATCCCGAGCGGTCCCCTAGCACCTCGCATGGGGACTGGCCTTTCCTGAGGCCACCAGAGCGGGTCCCTGAGGTCCCCGTCGTAACTCGAGAAGACCTGCCGCAACTCGAGAAAATCCAGGAGGATCTCCCCTCCAGGCGAGATGAGGCACATTTCCTCTGAGGCGTCTCGAGGCTGATCACACCTCACCTCTGGAACTTCGAAAGGGTCCTTCACACCCTTGGTGCAAATCAAGTAGTTCCCCGACCTAGCCGTCTCCACTCGAGAGGAATCACGAGGGTCCCGCCCACATCCAGAGGAGCCCCGTTTCCGCCTCGTAGCTCGAGATGAGGGATCCTTTCCCTGCTTCGTCGGGAAAGAGTCCCCGGCATTCCCTTCGCATCTCAAGAGGAGGCCCTCTCAACAGGAACGGCGAGAGGAACTCCAGGGTCGTGCCACCATTCCAAGAGTCACCCAGATGTCTCAGTCCATTCCAGAGGAACCTCTTTTCCCTTCACCGGCTCGTCTTTCACGCCGAGGATCGACTCACGCCAAGGTGGCACGTGGCACAGCCCTGTGGGAAAGCCTCGTGGGAAAGCCTCGAGGGACAGCCTCGAGGGAAAGCCACAGATCCCTTGATCCACGTGACAGGAAGCGTGACACTACTGCTGCAGCTCGGGAGGAAAGCGCACGTGCATGCCCCCACTCGAGACGAGGCCTGACTCCCCTGGGGAGACTCAGAAGCACCCCAAGATCCATGGCAACACTGGAGAGCAATCCTCAGGTTCCGGCCCCGCCTCCACACAAGGACTGAGGCCCCGGCATGGACGGGAGAGGAATCCCGAGCGGTCCCCTAGCAACTCGCATGGGGACTGGCCTTTCCTGAGGCCACCAGAGCGGGTCCCTGAGGTCCCCGTCGTAACTCGAGAAGACCTGCCGCAACTCGAGAAAATCCAGGAGGTTCTCCCCTCCAGGCGAGATGAGGCCCATTTCCGCTGAGGCGTCTCGAGGCTGATCACACCTCCCCTCTGGAACTTCGAAAGGGTCCTTCACACCCTTGGTGCAAATCAAGAAGTTCCCCGACCTAGCCGTCTCCACTCGAGAGGAATCACGAGGGTCCCGCCCACATCCAGAGGAGCCCCGTTTCCGCCTCGTAGCTCGAGATGAGGGATCCTTTCCCTGCTTCGTCGGGAAAGAGTCCCCGGCGTTCCCGTCGCATCTCAAGAGGAGGCCCTCTCAACAGGAACGGCGAGAGGAACTCCAGGGTCGTGCCACCATTCCAAGAGTCCCCCAGATGTCTCAGTCCATTCCAGAGGAACTTCTTTTTCCTTCACCGTCTCGTCTTTCACGCCGAGGATCGACTCACGCCAAGGTGGCACGTGGCACAGACCTGTGGGAAAGCCTCGTGGGAAAGCCTCGAGGGAGAGCCTCGAGGGAAAGCCACAGATCCCTTGATCCACGTGACAGGAAGCGTGACACTACTGCTGCAGCTCGGGAGGAAAGCGCACGTGCATGCACCCACTCGAGACGAGGCCTGACTCCCCTGGGGAGACTCAGAAGCACCCCAAGATCCATGGCAACACTGGAGAGCAATCCTCAGGTCCCGGCCCCGACTCCACACAAGGACTGAGGCCCCGGCATGGACGGGAGAGGAATCCCGAGCGGTCCCCTAGCAACTCGCATGGGGACTGGCCTTTCCTGAGGCCACCAGAGCGGGTCCCTGAGGTCCCCGTCGTAACTCGAGAAGACCTGCCGCAACTCGAGAAAATCCAGGAGGATCTCCCCTCCAGGCGAGATGAGGCACATTTCCTCTGAGGCGTCTCGAGGCTGATCACACCTCACCTCTGGAACTTCGAAAGGGTCCTTCACACCCTTGGTGCAAATCAAGTAGTTCCCCGACCTAGCCGTCTCCACTCGAGAGGAATCACGAGGGTCCCGCCCACATCCAGAGGAGCCCCGTTTCCGCCTCGTAGCTCGAGATGAGGGATCCTTTCCCTGCTTCGTCGGGAAAGAGTCCCCGGCGTTCCCTTCGCATCTCAAGAGGAGGCCCTCTCAACAGGAACGGCGAGAGGAACTCCAGGGTCGTGCCACCATTCCAAGAGTCCCCCAGATGTCTCAGTCCATTCCAGAGGAACCTCTTTTCCCTTCACCGGCTCGTCTTTCACGCCGAGGATCGACTCACGCCAAGGTGGCACGTGGCACAGCCCTGTGGGAAAGCCTCGTGGGAAAGCCTCGAGGGACAGCCTCGAGGGAAAGCCACAGATCCCTTGATCCACGTGACAGGAAGCGTGACACTACTGCTGCAGCTCGGGAGGAAAGCGCACGTGCATGCCCCCACTCGAGACGAGGCCTGACTCCCCTGGGGAGACTCAGAAGCACCCCAAGATTCATGGCAACACTGGAGAGCAATCCTCAGGTTCCGGCCCCGAATCCACACAAGGACTGAGGCCCCGGCATGGACGGGAGAGGAATCCCGAGCGGTCCCCAAGCAACTCGCATGGGGACTGGCCTTTCCTGAGGCCACCAGAGCGGGTCCCTGAGGTCCCCGTCGTAACTCGAGAAGACCTGCCGCAACTCGAGAAAATCCAGGAGGTTCTCCCCTCCAGGCGAGATGAGGCCCATTTCCGCTGAGGCGTCTCAAGGCTGATCACACCTCACCTCTGGAACTTCGAAAGGGTCCTTCACACCCTTGGTGCAAATCAAGAAGTTCCCCGACCTAGCCGTCTCCACTCGAGAGGAATCACGAGGGTCCCGCCCACATCCAGAGGAGCCCCGTTTCCGCCTCGTAGCTCGAGATGAGGGATCCTTTCCCTGCTTCGTCGGGAAAGAGTTCCCGGCGTTCCCGTCGCATCTCAAGAGGAGGCCCTCTCAACAGGAATCGCGAGAGGAACTCCAGGGTCGTACCACCATTCCAAGAGTCACCCAGATGTCTCAGTCCATTCCAGAGGAACCTCTTTTCCCTTCACCGGCTCGTCTTTCACGCCGAGGATCGACTCACACCAAGGTGGTACGTGGCACAGCCCGGTGGGAAAGCCTCGTGGGAAAGCCTCGAGGGACAGCCTCGAGGGAAAGCCACAGATCCCTTGATCCACGTGACAGGAAGCGTGACACTACTGCTGCAGCTCGGGAGGAAAGCGCACGTGCATGCCCCCACTCGAGACGAGGCCTGACTCCCCTGGGGAGACTCAGAAGCACCCCAAGATCCATGGCAACACTGGAGAGCAATCCTCAGGTTCCGGCCCCGACTCCACACAAGGACTGAGGCCCCGGCATGGACGGGAGAGGAATCCCGAGCGGTCCCCTAGCAACTCGCATGGGGACTGGCCTTTCCTGAGGCCACCAGAGCGGGTCCCTGAGGTCCCCGTCGTAACTCGAGAAGACCTGCCGCAACTCGAGAAAATCCAGGAGGTTCTCCCCTCCAGGCGAGATGAGGCCCATTTCCGCTGAGGCGTCTCGAGGCTGATCACACCTCCCCTCTGGAACTTCGAAAGGGTCCTTCACACCCTTGGTGCAAATCAAGAAGTTCCCCGACCTAGCCGTCTCCACTCGAGAGGAATCACGAGGGTCCCGCCCGCATCCAGAGGAGCCCCGTTTCCGCCTCGTAGCTCGAGATGAGGGATCCTTTCCCTGCTTCGTCGGGAAAGAGTCCCCGGCTTTCCCGTCGCATCTCAAGAGGAGGCCCTCTCAACAGGAACGGCGAGAGGAACTCCAGGGTCGTGCCACCATTCCAAGAGTCCCCCAGATGTCTCAGTCCATTCCAGAGGAACTTCTTTTCCCTTCACCGTCTCGTCTTTCACGCCGAGGATCGACTCACGCCAAGGTGGCACGTGGCACAGCCCTGTGGGAAAGCCTCGTGGGAAAGCCTCGAGGGACAGCCTCGAGGGAAAGCCACAGATCCCTTGATCCACGTGACAGGAAGCGTGACACTACTGCTGCAGCTCGGGAGGAAAGCGCACGTGCATGCCCCCACTCGAGACGAGGCCTGACTCCCCTGGGGAGACTCAGAAGCACCCCAAGATCCATGGCAACACTGGAGAGCAATCCTCAGGTTTCGGCCCCGAATCCACACGAGGACTGAGGCCCCGGCATGGACGGGAGAGGAATCCCGAGCGGTCACCAAGCAACTCGCATGGGGACTGGCCTTTCCTGAGCCCACCAGAGCGGGTCCCTGAGGTCCCCGTCGTAACTCGAGAAGACCTGCCGCAACTCGAGAAAATCCAGGAGGTTCTGCCCTCCAGGCGAGATGAGGCCCATTTCCGCTGAGGCGTCTCAAGGCTGATCACACCTCACCTCTGGAACTTCGAAAGGGTCCTTCACACCCTTGGTGCAAATCAAGAAGTTCCCCGACCTAGCCGTCTCCACTCGAGAGGAATCACGAGGGTCCCGCCCACATCCAGAGGAGCCCCGTTTCCGCCTCGTAGCTCGAGATGAGGGATCCTTTCCCTGCTTCGTCGGGAAAGAGTTCCCGGCGTTCCCGTCGCATCTCAAGAGGAGGCCCTCTCAACAGGAACGGCGAGAGGAACTCCAGGGTCGTGCCACCATTCCAAGAGTCCCCCAGATGTCTCAGTCCATTCCAGAGGAACCTCTTTTCCCTTCACCGGCTCGTCTTTCACGCCGAGGATCGACTCACGCCAAGGTGGCACGTGGCACAGCCCTGTGGGAAAGCCTCGTGGGAAAGCCTCGAGGGACAGCCTCGAGGGAAAGCCACAGATCCCTTGATCCACGTGACAGGAAGCGTGACACTACTGCTGCAGCTCGGGAGGAAAGCGCACGTGCATGCCCCCACTCGAGACGAGGCCTGACTCCCCTGGGGAGACTCAGAAGCACCCCAAGATCCATGGCAACACTGGAGAGCAATCCTCAGGTTCCGGCCCCGCCTCCACACAAGGACTGAGGCCCCGGCATGGACGGGAGAGGAATCCCGAGCGGTCCCCTAGCAACTCGCATGGGGACTGGCCTTTCCTGAGGCCACCAGAGCGGGTCCCTGAGGTCCCCGTCGTAACTCGAGAAGACCTGCCGCAACTCGAGAAAATCCAGGAGGTTCTCCCCTCCAGGCGAGATGAGGCCCATTTCCGCTGAGGCGTCTCGAGGCTGATCACACCTCCCCTCTGGAACTTCGAAAGGGTCCTTCACACCCTTGGTGCAAATCAAGAAGTTCCCCGACCTAGCCGTCTCCACTCGAGAGGAATCACGAGGGTCCCGCCCACATCCAGAGGAGCCCCGTTTCCGCCTCGTAGCTCGAGATGAGGGATCCTTTCCCTGCTTCGTCGGGAAAGAGTCCCCGGCGTTCCCGTCGCATCTCAAGAGGAGGCCCTCTCAACAGGAACGGCGAGAGGAACTCCAGGGTCGTGCCACCATTCCAAGAGTCCCCCAGATGTCTCAGTCCATTCCAGAGGAACTTCTTTTTCCTTCACCGTCTCGTCTTTCACGCCGAGGATCGACTCACGCCAAGGTGGCACGTGGCACAGACCTGTGGGAAAGCCTCGTGGGAAAGCCTCGAGGGAGAGCCTCGAGGGAAAGCCACAGATCCCTTGATCCACGTGACAGGAAGCGTGACACTACTGCTGCAGCTCGGGAGGAAAGCGCACGTGCATGCACCCACTCGAGACGAGGCCTGACTCCCCTGGGGAGACTCAGAAGCACCCCAAGATCCATGGCAACACTGGAGAGCAATCCTCAGGTCCCGGCCCCGACTCCACACAAGGACTGAGGCCCCGGCATGGACGGGAGAGGAATCCCGAGCGGTCCCCTAGCAACTCGCATGGGGACTGGCCTTTCCTGAGGCCACCAGAGCGGGTCCCTGAGGTCCCCGTCGTAACTCGAGAAGACCTGCCGCAACTCGAGAAAATCCAGGAGGATCTCCCCTCCAGGCGAGATGAGGCACATTTCCTCTGAGGCGTCTCGAGGCTGATCACACCTCACCTCTGGAACTTCGAAAGGGTCCTTCACACCCTTGGTGCAAATCAAGTAGTTCCCCGACCTAGCCGTCTCCACTCGAGAGGAATCACGAGGGTCCCGCCCACATCCAGAGGAGCCCCGTTTCCGCCTCGTAGCTCGAGATGAGGGATCCTTTCCCTGCTTCGTCGGGAAAGAGTCCCCGGCGTTCCCTTCGCATCTCAAGAGGAGGCCCTCTCAACAGGAACGGCGAGAGGAACTCCAGGGTCGTGCCACCATTCCAAGAGTCACCCAGATGTCTCAGTCCATTCCAGAGGAACCTCTTTTCCCTTCACCGGCTCGTCTTTCACGCCGAGGATCGACTCACGCCAAGGTGGCACGTGGCACAGCCCTGTGGGAAAGCCTCGTGGGAAAGCCTCGAGGGACAGCCTCGAGGGAAAGCCACAGATCCCTTGATCCACGTGACAGGAAGCGTGACACTACTGCTGCAGCTCGGGAGGAAAGCGCACGTGCATGCCCCCACTCGAGACGAGGCCTGACTCCCCTGGGGAGACTCAGAAGCACCCCAAGATCCATGGCAACACTCGAGAGGAATCCTCAGGTTCCGGCCCCGACTCCACACAAGGACTGAGGCCCCGACATGGACGGGAGAGGAATCCCGAGAGGTCCCCTAGCAACTCGCATGGGGACTGGCCTTTCCTGAGGCCACCAGAGCGGGTCCCTGAGGTCTCCGTCGTAACTCGAGAAGACCTGCCGCAACTCGAGAAAATCCAGGAGGTTCTCCCTTCCAGGCGAGATGAGGCCCATTTCCGCTGAGGCGTCTCGAGGCTGATCACACCTCACCTCTGGAACTTCGAAAGGGTCCTTCACACCCTTGGTGCAAATCAAGAAGTTCCCCGACCTAGCCGTCTCCACTCGAGAGGAATCACGAGGGTCCCGCCCACATCCAGAGGAGCCCCGTTTCCGCCTCGTAGCTGGAGATGAGGGATCCTTTCCCTGCTTCGTCGGGAAAGAGTCCCCGGCGTTCCCGTCGCATCCCAAGAGGAGGCCCTCTCAACAGGAACGGCGAGAGGAACTCCAGGGTCGTGCCACCATTCCAAGAGTCCCCCAGATGTCTCAGTCCATTCCAGAGGAACCTCTTTTCCCTTCACCGGCTCGTCTTTCACGCCGAGGATCGACTCACACCAAGGTGGCACGTGGCACAGCCCTGTGGGAAAGCCTCGTGGGAAACCGTCGAGGGACAGCCTCGAGGGAAAGCCACAGATCCCTTGATCCACGTGACAGGAAGCATGACACTACTGCTGCAGCTCGGGAGGAAAGCGCACGTGCATGCCCCCACTCGAGACGAGGCCTGACTTCCCTGGGGAGACTCAGAAGCACCCCAAGATCCATGGCAACACTGGAGAGCAATCCTCAGGTTCCGGCCCCGACTCCACACAAGGACTGAGGCCCCGGCATGGACGGGAGAGGAATCCCGAGAGGTCCCCTAGCAACTCGCATGGGGACTGGCCTTTCCTGAGGCCACCAGAGCGGGTCCCTGAGGTCCCCGTCTTAACTCGAGAAGACCTGCCGCAACTCGAGAAAATCCAGGAGGTTCTCCCCTCCAGGCGAGTTGAGGCCCATTTCCGCTGAGGCGTCTCGAGGCTGATCACACCTCACCTCTGGAACTTCGAAAGGGTCCTTCACACCCTTGGTGCAAATCAAGAAGTTCCCCGACCTAGCCGTCTCCACTCGAGAGGAATCACGAGGGTCCCGCCCACATCCAGAGGAGCCCCGTTTCCGCCTCGTAGCTCGAGATGAGGGATCCATTCCCTGCTTCGTCGGGAAAGAGTCCCCCGCGTTCCCGTCGCATCTCAAGAGGAGGCCCTCTGAACAGGTACGGCGAGAGGAACTCCAGGGTCGTGCCACCATTCCAAGAGTCCCCCAGATGTCTCAGTCCATTCCAGAGGAACCTGTTTTCCCTTCACCGGCTCGTCTTTCACGCCGAGGATCGACTCACGCCAAGGTGGCACGTGGCACAGCCCTGTGGGAAAGCCTCGTGGGAAAGGCTCGAGGGACAGCCTCGAGTGAAAGCCACAGATCCCTTGATCCACGTGACAGGAAGCGTGACACTACTGCTGCAGCTCGGGAGGAAAGCGCACGTGCATGCCCCCACTCGAGACGAGGCCTGACTCCCCTGGGGAGACTCAGAAGCACCCCAAGATCCATGGCAACACTGGAGAGCAATCCTCAGGTTCCGGCCCCGACTCCACACAAGGACTGAGGCCCCGGCATGGACGGGAGAGGAATCCCGAGCGGTCCCCTAGCAACTCGCATGGGGACTGGCCTTTCCTGAGGCCACCAGAGCGGGTCCCTGAGGTCCCCGTCGTAACTCGAGAAGACCTGCCGCAACTCGAGAAAATCCAGGAGGTTCTCCCCTCCAGGCGAGATGAGGCCCATTTCCGCTGAGGCGTCCGAGGCTGATCACACCTCCCCTCTGGGACTTCGAAAGGGTCCTTCACACCCTTGGTGCAAATCAAGAAGTTCCCCGACCTAGCCGTCTCCACTCGAGAGGAATCACGAGGGTCCCGCCCACATCCAGAGGAGCCCCGTTTCCGCCTCGTAGCTCGAGATGAGGGATCCTTTCCCTGCTTCGTCGGGAAAGAGTCCCCGGCGTTCCCGTCGCATCTCAAGAGGAGGCCCTCTCAACAGGAACGGCGAGAGGAACTCCAGGGTCGTGCCACGATTCCAAGAGTCCCCCAGATGTCTCAGTCCATTCCAGAGGAACTTCTTTTCCCTTCACCGTCTCGTCTTTCACGCCGAGGATCGACTCACGCCAAGGTGGCACGTGGCACAGCCCTGTGGGAAAGCCTCGTGGGAAAGCCTCGAGGGACAGCCTCGAGGGAAAGCCACAGATCCCCTGATCCACGTGACAGGAAGCGTGACACTACTGCTGCAGCTCGGGAGGAAAGCGCACGTGCATGCACCCACTCGAGACGAGGCCTGACTCCCCTGGGGAGACTCAGAAGCACCCCAAGATCCATGGCAACACTGGAGAGCAAACCTCAGGTTCCGGCCCCGACTCCACACAAGGACTGAGGCCCCGGCATGGACGGGAGAGGAATCCCGAGCGGTCCCCTAGCAACTCGCATGGGGACTGGCCTTTCCTGAGGCGACCAGAGCGGGTCCCTGAGGTCCCCGTCGTAACTCGAGAAGACCTGCCGCAACTCGAGAAAATCCAGGAAGTTCTCCCCTCCAGGCGAGATGAGGCCCATTTCCGCTGAGGCGTCTCGAGGCTGATCACACCTCACCTCTGGAACTTCGAAAGGCTCCTTCACACCCTTGGTGCAAATCAAGAAGTTCCCCGACCTAGCCGTCTCCACTCGAGAGGAATCACGAGGGTCCCGCCCACATCCAGAGGAGCCCCGTTTCCGCCTCGTAGCTCGAGATGAGGGATCCTTTCCCTGCTTCGTCGGGAAAGAGTCCCCGGCGTTCCCGTCGCATCTCAAGAGGAGGCCCTCTCAACAGGAACGGCGAGAGGAACTCCAGGGTCGTGCCACCATTCCAAGAGTCCCCCAGATGTCTCAGTCCATTCCAGAGGAAACTCTTTTCCCTTCACCGGCTCGTCTTTCACGCCGAGGATCGACTCACGCCAAGGTGGCACGTGGCACAGCCCTGTGGGAAAGCCTCGTGGGAAAGCCTCGAGGGACAGCCTCGAGGGAAAGCCACAGATCCCTTGATCCACGTGACAGGAAGCGTGAAACTACTGCTGCAGCTCGGGAGGAAAGCGCACGTGCATGCCCCCACTCGAGACGAGGCCTGACTCCCCAGGGGAGACTCAGAAGCACCCCAAGATCCATGGCAACACTGGAGAGCAATCCTCAGGTTCCGGCCCCGACTCCACACAAGGACTGAGGCCCCGGCATGGACGGGAGAGGAATCCCGAGAGGTCCCCTAGCAACTCGCATGGGGACTGGCCTTTCCTGAGGCCACCAGAGCGGGTCCCTGAGGTCTCCGTCGTAACTCGAGAAGACCTGCCGCAACTCGAGAAAATCCAGGAGGTTCTCTCATCCAGGCGAGATGAGGCCCATTTCCGCTGAGGCGTCTCGAGGCTGATCACACCTCACCTCTGGAACTTCGAAAGGCTCCTTCACACCCTTGGTGCAAATCAAGAAGTTCCCCGACCTAGCCGTCTCCACTCGAGAGGAATCACGAGGGTCCCGCCCACATCCAGAGGAGCCCCGTTTCCGCCTCGTAGCTCGAGATGAGGGATCCTTTCCCTGCTTCGTCGGGAAAGAGTCCCCGGCGTTCCCGTCGCATCTCAAGAGGAGGCCCTCTCAACAGGAACGGCGAGAGGAACTCCAGGGTCGTGCCACCATTCCAAGAGTCCCCCAGATGTCTCAGTCCATTCCAGAGGAACCTCTTTTCCCTTCACCGGCTCGTCTTTCACGCCGAGGATCGACTCACGCCAAGGTGGCACGTGGCACAGCCCTGTGGGAAAGCCTCGTGGAAAAGCCTCGAGGGACAGCCTCGAGGGAAAGCCACAGATCCCTTGATCCACGTGACAGGAAGCGTGAAACTACTGCTGCAGCTCGGGAGGAAAGCGCACGTGCATGCCCCCACTCGAGACGAGGCTTGACTCCCCTGGGGAGACTCAGAAGCACCCCAAGATCCATGGCAACACTCGAGAGGAATCCTCAGGTTCCGGCCCCGACTCCACACAAGGACTGAGGCCCCGGCATGGACGGGAGAGGAATCCCGAGAGGTCCCCTAGCAACTCGCATGGGGACTGGCCTTTCCTGAGGCCACCAGAGCGGGTCCCTGAGGTCTCCGTCGTAACTCGAGAAGACCTGCCGCAACTCGAGAAAATCCAGGAGGTTCTCCCCTCCAGGCGAGATGAGGCCCATTTCCGCTGAGGCGTCTCGAGGCTGATCACACCTCACCTCTGGAACTTCGAAAGGGTCCTTCACACCCTTGGTGCAAATCAAGAAGTTCCCCGACCTAGCCATCTCCACTCGAGAGGAATCACGAGGGTCCCGCCCACATCCAGAGGAGCCCCGTTTCCGCCTCGTAGCTCGAGATGAGGGATCCTTTCCCTGCTTCGTCGGGAAAGAGTCCCCGGCGTTCCCGTCGCATCCCAAGAGGAGGCCCTCTCAACAGGAACGGCGAGAGGAACTCCAGGGTCGTGCCACCATTCCAAGAGTCCCCCAGATGTCTCAGTCCATTCCAGACGAACCTCTTTTCCCTTCACCGGCTCGTCTTTCACGCCGAGGATCGACACACACCAAGGTGGCACGTGGCACAGCCCTGTGGGAAAGCCTCGTGGGAAAGCCTCGAGGGACAGCCTCGAGGGAAAGCCACAGATCCCTTGATCCACGTGACAGGAAGCGTGACACTACTGCTGCAGCTCAGGAGGAAAGCGCACGTGCATGCCCCCACTCGAGACGAGGCCTGACTCCCCTGGGGAGACTCAGAAGCACCCCAAGATCCATGGCAACACTGGAGAGCAATCCTCAGGTTCCGGCCCCGACTCCACACAAGGACTGAGGCCCCGGCATGGACGGGAGAGGAATCCCGAGAGGTCCCCTAGCAACTCGCATGGGGACTGGCCTTTCCTGAGTCCACCAGAGCGGGTCCCTGAGGTCCCCGTCGTAACTCGAGAAGACCTGCCGCAACTCGAGAAAATCCAGGAGGTTCTCCCCTCCAGGCGAGATGAGGCCCATTTCCGCTGAGGCGTCTCAAGGCTGATCACACCTCACCTCTGGAACTTCGAAAGGGTCCTTCACACCCTTGGTGCAAATCAAGAAGTTCCCCGACCTAGCCGTCTCCACTCGAGAGGAATCACGAGGGTCCCGCCCACATCCAGAGGAGCCCCGTTTCCGCCTCGTAGCTCGAGATGAGGGATCCTTTCCCTGCTTCGTCGGGAAAGAGTTCCCGGCGTTCCCGTCGCATCTCAAGAGGAGGTCCTCTCAACAGGAACGGCGAGAGGAACTCCAGGGTCGTGCCACCATTCCAAGAGTCACCCAGATGTCTCAGTCCATTCCAGAGGAACCTCTTTTCCCTTCACCGGCTCATCTTTCACGCCGAGGATCGACGCACACCAAGGTGGCACGTGGCACAGCCCTGTGGGAAAGCCTCGTGGGAAAGTCTCGAGGGACAGCCTCGAGGGAAAGCCACAGATCCCTTGATCCACGTGACAGGAAGCGTGACACTACTGCTGCAGCTCGGGAGGAAAGCGCACGTGCATGCCCCCACTTGAGACGAGGCCTGACTCCCCTGGGGAGACTCAGAAGCACCCCAAGATCCATGGCAACACTCGAGAGGAATCCTCAGGTTCCGGCCCAGACTCCACACAAGGACTGAGGCCCCGGCATGGACGGGAGAGGAATCCCGAGAGGTCCCCTAGCAACTCGCATGGGGACTGGCCTTTCCTGAGGCCACCAGAGCGGGTCCCTGAGGTCTCCGTCGTAACTCGAGAAGACCTGCCGCAACTCGAGAAAATCCAGGAGGTTCTCCCCTCCAGGCGAGATGAGGCCCATTTCCGCTGAGGCGTCTCGAGGCTGATCACACCTCACCTCTGGAACTTCGAAAGGGTCCTTCACACCCTTGCTGCAAATCAAGAAGTTCCCCGACCTAGCCGTCTCCACTCGAGAGGAATCACGAGGGTCCCGCCCACATCCAGAGGAGCCCCGTTTCCGCCTCGTAGCTCGAGATGAGGGATCCTTTCCCTGCTTCGTCGGGAAAGAGTCCCCGGCGTTCCCTTCGCATCTCAAGAGGAGGCCCTCTCAACAGGAACGGCGAGAGGAACTCCAGGGTCGTGCCACCATTCCAAGAGTCCCCCAGATGTCTCAGTCCATTCCAGAGGAAACTCTTTTCCCTTCACCGGCTCGTCTTTCACGCCGAGGATCGACTCACGCCAAGGTGGCACGTGGCACAGCCCTGTGGGAAAGCCTCGTGGGAAAGCCTCGAGGGACAGCCTCGAGGGAAAGCCACAGATCCCTTGATCCACGTGACAGGAAGCGTGACACTACTGCTGCAGCTCGGGAGGAAAGCGCACGTGCATGCCCCCACTCGAGACGAGGCCTGACTCCCCTGGGGAGACTCAGAAGCACCCCAAGATTCATGGCAACACTGGAGAGCAATCCTCAGGTTCCGGCCGCGAATCCACACAAGGACTGAGGCCCCGGCATGGACGGGAGAGGAATCCCGAGCGGTCCCCAAGCAACTCGCATGGGGACTGGCCTTTCCTGAGGCCACCAGAGCGGGTCCCTGAGGTCCCCGTCGTAACTCGAGAAGACCTGCCGCAACTCGAGAAAATCCAGGAGGTTCTCCCCTCCAGGCGAGATGAGGCCCATTTCCGCTGAGGCGTCTCAAGGCTGATCACACCTCACCTCTGGAACTTCGAAAGGGTCCTTCACACCCTTGGTGCAAATCAAGAAGTTCCCCGACCTAGCCGTCTCCACTCGAGAGGAATCACGAGGGTCCCGCCCACATCCAGAGGAGCCCCGTTTCCGCCTCGTAGCTCGAGATGAGGGATCCTTTCCCTGCTTCGTCAGGAAAGAGTTCCCGGCGTTCCCGTCGCATCTCAAGAGGAGGCCCTCTCAACAGGAATCGCGAGAGGAACTCCAGGGTCGTACCACCATTCCAAGAGTCACCCAGATGTCTCAGTCCATTCCAGAGGAACCTCTTTTCCCTTCACCGGCTCGTCTTTCACGCCGAGGATCGACTCACACCAAGGTGGTACGTGGCACAGCCCGGTGGGAAAGCCTCGTGGGAAAGCCTCGAGGGACAGCCTCGAGGGAAAGCCACAGATCCCTTGATCCACGTGACAGGAAGCGTGACACTACTGCTGGAGCTCGGGAGGAAAGCGCACGTGCATGCCCCCACTCGAGACGAGGCCTGACTCCCCTGGGGAGACTCAGAAGCACCCCAAGATCCATGGCAACACTGGAGAGCAATCCTCAGGTTCCGGCCCCGACTCCACACAAGGACTGAGGCCCCGGCATGGACGGGAGAGGAATCCCGAGTGGTCCCCTAGCAACTCGCATGGGGACTGGACTTTCCTGAGGCCACCAGAGCGGGTCCCTGAGGTCCCCGTCGTAACTCGAGAAGACCTGCCGCAACTCGAGAAAATCCAGGAGGTTCTCCCCTCCAGGCGAGATGAGGCCCATTTCCGCTGAGGCGTCTCAAGGCTGATCACACCTCACCTCTGGAACTTCGAAAGGGTCCTTCACACCCTTGGTGCAAATCAAGAAGTTCCCCGACCTAACCGTCTCCACTCGAGAGGAATCACGAGGGTCCCGCCCACATCCAGAGGAGCCCCGTTTCCGCCTCGTAGCTCGAGATGAGGGATCCTTTCCCTGCTTCGTCGGGAAAGAGTTCCCGGCGTTCCCGTCGCATCTCAAGAGGAGGCCCTCTCAACAGGAACGGCGAGAGGAACTCCAGGGTCGTGCCACCATTCCAAGAGTCACCCAGATGTCTCAGTCCATTCCAGAGGAACCTCTTTTCCCTTCACCGGCTCGTCTTTCACGCATGGATCGACTCACACCAAGGTGGCACGTGGCACAGCCCTGTGGGAAAGCCTCGTGGGAAAGCCTCGAGGGACAGCCTCGAGGGAAAGCCACAGATCCCTTGATCCACGTGACAGGAAGCGTGACACTACTGCTGCAGCTCGGGAGGAAAGCGCACGTGCATGCCCCCACTCGAGACGAGGCCTGACTCCCCTGGGGAGACTCAGAAGCACCCCAAGATCCATGGCAACACTGGAGAGGAATCCTCAGGTTCCGGCCCCGACTCCACACAAGGACTGAGGCCCCGGCATGGACGGGAGAGGAATCCCGAGAGGTCCCCTAGCAACTCGCATGGGGACTGGCCTTTCCTGAGGCCACCAGAGCGGGTCCCTGAGGTCTCCGTCGTAACTCGAGAAGACCTGCCGCAACTCGAGAAAATCCAGGAGGTTCTCCCTTCCAGGCGAGATGAGGCCCATTTCCGCTGAGGCGTCTCGAGGCTGATCACACCTCACCTCTGGAACTTCGAAAGGGTCCTTCACACCCTTGGTGCAAATCAAGAAGTTCCCCGACCTAGCCGTCTCCACTCGAGAGGAATCACGAGGTTCCCGCCCACATCCAGAGGAGCCCCGTTTCCGCCTCGTAGCTGGAGATGAGGGATCCTTTCCCTGCTTCGTCGGGAAAGAGTCCCCGGCGTTCCCGTCGCATCCCAAGAGGAGGCCCTCTCAACAGGAACGGCGAGAGGAACTCCAGGGTCGTGCCACCATTCCAAGAGTCCCCCAGATGTCTCAGTCCATTCCAGAGGAACCTCTTTTCCCTTCACCGGCTCGTCTTTCACGCCGAGGATCGACTCACACCAAGGTGGCACATGGCACAGCCCTGTGGGAAAGCCTCGTGGGAAACCGTCGAGGGACAGCCTCGAGGGAAAGCCACAGATCCCTTGATCCACGTGACAGGAAGCATGACACTACTGCTGCAGCTCGGGAGGAAAGCGCACGTGCATGCCCCCACTCGAGACGAGGCCTGACTTCCCTGGGGAGACTCAGAAGCACCCCAAGATCCATGGCAACACTGGAGAGCAATCCTCAGGTTCCGGCCCCGACTCCACACAAGGACTGAGGCCCCGGCATGGACGGGAGAGGAATCCCGAGAGGTCCCCTAGCAACTCGCATGGGGACTGGCCTTTCCTGAGGCCACCAGAGCGGGTCCCTGAGGTCCCCGTCGTAACTCGAGAAGACCTGCCGCAACTCGAGAAAATCCAGGAGGTTCTCCCCTCCAGGCGAGATGAGGCCCATTTCCGCTGAGGCGTCCGAGGCTGATCACACCTCCCCTCTGGGACTTCGAAAGGGTCCTTCACACCCTTGGTGCAAATCAAGAAGTTCCCCGACCTAGCCGTCTCCACTCGAGAGGAATCACGAGGGTCCCGCCCACATCCAGAGGAGCCCCGTTTCCGCCTCGTAGCTCGAGATGAGGGATCCTTTCCCTGCTTCGTCGGGAAAGAGTCCCCGGCGTTCCCGTCGCATCTCAAGAGGAGGCCCTCTCAACAGGAACGGCGAGAGGAACTCCAGGGTCGTGCCACCATTCCAAGAGTCCCCCAGATGTCTCAGTCCATTCCAGAGGAACTTCTTTTCCCTTCACCGTCTCGTCTTTCACGCCGGGGATCGACTCACGCCAAGGTGGCACGTGGCACAGCCCTGTGGGAAAGCCTCGTGGGAAAGCCTCGAGGGACAGCCTCGAGGGAAAGCCACAGATCCCCTGATCCACGTGACAGGAAGCGTGACACTACTGCTGCAGCTCGGGAGGAAAGCGCACGTGCATGCACCCACTCGAGACGAGGCCTGACTCCCCTGGGGAGACTCAGAAGCACCCCAAGATCCATGGCAACACTGGAGAGGAAACCTCAGTTTCCGGCCCCGACTCCACACAAGGACTGAGGCCCCGGCATGGACGGGAGAGGAATCCCGAGCGGTCCCCTAGCAACTCGCATGGGGACTGGCCTTTCCTGAGGCCACCAGAGCGGGTCCCTGAGGTCCCCGTCGTAACTCGAGAAGACCTGCCGCAACTCGAGAAAATCCAGGAAGTTCTCCCCTCCAGGCGAGATGAGGCCCATTTCCGCTGAGGCGTCTCGAGGCTGATCACACCTCACCTCTGGAACTTCGAAAGGCTCCTTCACACCCTTGGTGCAAATCAAGAAGTTCCCCGACCTAGCTGTCTCCACTCGAGAGGAATCACGAGGGTCCCGCCCACATCCAGAGGAGCCCCGTTTCCGCCTCGTAGCTCGAGATGAGGGATCCTTTCCCTGCTTCGTCGGGAAAGAGTCCCCGGCGTTCCCGTCGCATCTCAAGAGGAGGCCCTCTCAACAGGAACGGCGAGAGGAACTCCAGGGTCGTGCCACCATTCCAAGAGTCCCCCAGATGTCTCAGTCCATTCCAGAGGAACTTCTTTTCCCTTCACCGTCTCGTCTTTCACGCCGAGGATCGACTCACGCCAAGGTGGCACGTGGCACAGCCCTGTGGGAAAGCCTCGTGGGAAAGCCTCGAGGGACAGCCTCGAGGGAAAGCCACAGATCCCTTGATCCACGTGACAGGAAGCGTGACACTACTGCTGCAGCTCGGGAGGAAAGCGCACGTGCATGCACCCACTCGAGACGAGGCCTGACTCCCCTGGGGAGACTCAGAAGCACCCCAAGATCCATGGCAACACTGGAGAGCAATCCTCAGGTTCCGGCCCCGACTCCACACAAGGACTGAGGCTCCGGCATGGACGGGAGAGGAATCCCGAGAGGTCCCCTAGCAACTCGCATGGGGACTGGCCTTTCCTGAGGCCACCAGAGCGGGTCCCTGAGGTCCCCGTCGTAACTCGAGAAGACCTGCCGCAACTCGAGAAAATCCAGGAGGTTCTCCCCTCCAGGCGAGATGAGGCCCATTTCCGCTGAGGCGTCTCAAGGCTGATCACACCTCACCTCTGGAACTTCGAAAGGGTCCTTCACACCCTTGGTGCAAATCAAGAAGTTCCCCGACCTAGCCGTCTCCACTCGAGAGGAATCACGAGGTTCCCGCCCACATCCAGAGGAGCCCCGTTTCCGCCTCGTAGCTGGAGATGAGGGATCCTTTCCCTGCTTCGTCGGGAAAGAGTCCCCGGAGTTCCCGTCACATCCCAAGAGGAGGCCCTCTCAACAGGAACGGCGAGAGGAACTCCAGGGTCGTGCCACCATTCCAAGAGTCCCCCAGATGTCTCAGTCCATTCCAGAGGAACCTCTTTTCCCTTCACCGGCTCGTCTTTCACGCCGAGGATCGACTCACACCAAGGTGGCACGTGGCACAGCCCTGTGGGAAAGCCTCGTGGGAAACCGTCGAGGGACAGCCTCGAGGGAAAGCCACAGATCCCTTGATCCACGTGACAGGAAGCATGACACTACTGCTGCAGCTCGGGAGGAAAGCGCACGTGCATGCCCCCACTCGAGACGAGGCCTGACTTCCCTGGGGAGACTCAGAAGCACCCCAAGATCCATGGCAACACTGGAGAGCAATCCTCAGGTTCCGGCCCCGACTCCACACAAGGACTGAGGCCCCGGCATGGACGGGAGAGGAATCCCGAGAGGTCCCCTAGCAACTCGCATGGGGACTGGCCTTTCCTGAGGCCACCAGAGCGGGTCCCTGAGGTCCCCGTCTTAACTCGAGAAGACCTGCCGCAACTCGAGAAAATCCAGGAGGTTCTCCCCTCCAGGCGAGTTGAGGCCCATTTCCGCTGAGGCGTCTCGAGGCTGATCACACCTCACCTCTGGAACTTCGAAAGGGTCCTTCACACCCTTGGTGCAAATCAAGAAGTTCCCCGACCTAGCCATCTCCACTCGAGAGGAATCACGAGGGTCCCGCCCACATCCAGAGGAGCCCCGTTTCCGCCTCGTAGCTCGAGATGAGGGATCCTTTCCCTGCTTCGTCGGGAAAGAGTCCCCGGCGTTCCCGTCGCATCCCAAGAGGAGGCCCTCTCA
Source organism: Budorcas taxicolor (assembly GCF_023091745.1). Taxonomy (NCBI): domain Eukaryota; kingdom Metazoa; phylum Chordata; class Mammalia; order Artiodactyla; family Bovidae; genus Budorcas; species Budorcas taxicolor. The sequence continues at coordinate 423,678 of NC_068927.1, read as the reverse complement.
ACAGGAACGGCGAGAGGAACTCCAGGGTCGTGCCACCATTCCAAGAGTCCCCCAGATGTCTCAGTCCATTCCAGAGGAACCTCTTTTCCCTTCACCGGCTCGTCTTTCACACCGAGGATCGACTCACGCCAAGGTGGCACGTGGCACAGCCCTGTGGGAAAGCCTCGTGGGAAAGCCTCGAGGGACAGCCTCGAGGGAAAGCCACAGATCCCTTGATCCACGTGACAGGAAGCGTGAAACTACTGCTGCAGCTCGGGAGGAAAGCGCACGTGCATGCCCCCACTCGAGACGAGGCCTGACTCCCCTGGGGAGACTCAGAAGCACCCCAAGATCCATGGCAACACTCGAGAGGAATCCTCAGGTTCCGGCCCCGACTCCACACAAGGACTGAGGCCCCGGCATGGACGGGAGAGGAATCCCGAGAGGTCCCCTAGCAACTCGCATGGGGACTGGCCTTTCCTGAGGCCACCAGAGCGGGTCCCTGAGGTCTCCGTCGTAACTCGAGAAGACCTGCCGCAACTCGAGAAAATCCAGGAGGTTCTCCCCTCCAGGCGAGATGAGGCCCATTTCCGCTGAGGCGTCTCGAGGCTGATCACACCTCACCTCTGGAACTTCGAAAGGCTCCTTCACACCCTTGGTGCAAATCAAGAAGTTCCCCGACCTAGCCGTCTCCACTCGAGAGGAATCACGAGGGTCCCGCCCACATCCAGAGGAGCCCCGTTTCCGCCTCGTAGCTCGAGATGAGGGATCCTTTCCCTGCTTCGTCGGGAAAGAGTCCCCGGCGTTCCCGTCGCATCCCAAGAGGAGGCCCTCTCAACAGGAACGGCGAGAGGAACTCCAGGGTCGTGCCACAATTCCAAGAGTCCCCCAGATGTCTCAGTCCATTCCAGACGAACCTCTTTTCCCTTCACCGGCTCGTCTTTCACGCCGAGGATCGACACACACCAAGGTGGCACGTGGCACAGCCCTGTGGGAAAGCCTCGTGGGAAAGCCTCGAGGGACAGCCTCGAGGGAAAGCCACAGATCCCTTGATCCACGTGACAGGAAGCGTGACACTACTGCTGCAGCTCAGGAGGAAAGCGCACGTGCATGCCCCCACTCGAGACGAGGCCTGACTCCCCTGGGGAGACTCAGAAGCACCCCAAGATCCATGGCAACACTGGAGAGCAATCCTCAGGTTCCGGCCCCGACTCCACACAAGGACTGAGGCCCCGGCATGGACGGGAGAGGAATCCCGAGAGGTCCCCTAGCAACTCGCATGGGGACTGGCCTTTCCTGAGTCCACCAGAGCGGGTCCCTGAGGTCCCCGTCGTAACTCGAGAAGACCTGCCGCAACTCGAGAAAATCCAGGAGGTTCTCCCCTCCAGGCGAGATGAGGCCCATTTCCGCTGAGGCGTCTCAAGGCTGATCACACCTCACCTCTGGAACTTCGAAAGGGTCCTTCACACCCTTGGTGCAAATCAAGAAGTTCCCCGACCTAGCCGTCTCCACTCGAGAGGAATCACGAGGGTCCCGCCCACATCCAGAGGAGCCCCGTTTCCGCCTCGTAGCTCGAGATGAGGGATCCTTTCCCTGCTTCGTCGGGAAAGAGTTCCCGGCGTTCCCGTCGCATCTCAAGAGGAGGCCCTCTCAACAGGAACGGCGAGAGGAACTCCAGGGTCGTGCCACCATTCCAAGAGTCACCCAGATGTCTCAGTCCATTCCAGAGGAACCTCTTTTCCCTTCACCGGCTCGTCTTTCACGCATGGATCGACTCACACCAAGGTGGCACGTGGCACAGCCCTGTGGGAAAGCCTCGTGGGAAAGCCTCGAGGGACAGCCTCGAGGGAAAGCCACAGATCCCTTGATCCACGTGACAGGAAGCGTGACACTACTGCTGCAGCTCGGGAGGAAAGCGCACGTGCATGCCCCCACTCGAGACGAGGCCTGACTCCCCTGGGGAGACTCAGAAGCACCCCAAGATCCATGGCAACACTGGAGAGGAATCCTCAGGTTCCGGCCCCGACTCCACACAAGGACTGAGGCCCCGGCATGGACGGGAGAGGAATCCCGAGAGGTCCCCTAGCAACTCGCATGGGGACTGGCCTTTCCTGAGGCCACCAGAGCGGGTCCCTGAGGTCTCCGTCGTAACTCGAGAAGACCTGCCGCAACTCGAGAAAATCCAGGAGGTTCTCCCTTCCAGGCGAGATGAGGCCCATTTCCGCTGAGGCGTCTCGAGGCTGATCACACCTCACCTCTGGAACTTCGAAAGGGTCCTTCACACCCTTGGTGCAAATCAAGAAGTTCCCCGACCTAGCCGTCTCCACTCGAGAGGAATCACGAGGTTCCCGCCCACATCCAGAGGAGCCCCGTTTCCGCCTCGTAGCTGGAGATGAGGGATCCTTTCCCTGCTTCGTCGGGAAAGAGTCCCCGGCGTTCCCGTCGCATCCCAAGAGGAGGCCCTCTCAACAGGAACGGCGAGAGGAACTCCAGGGTCGTGCCACCATTCCAAGAGTCCCCCAGATGTCTCAGTCCATTCCAGAGGAACCTCTTTTCCCTTCACCGGCTCGTCTTTCACGCCGAGGATCGACTCACACCAAGGTGGCACGTGGCACAGCCCTGTGGGAAAGCCTCGTGGGAAACCGTCGAGGGACAGCCTCGAGGGAAAGCCACAGATCCCTTGATCCACGTGACAGGAAGCATGACACTACTGCTGCAGCTCGGGAGGAAAGCGCACGTGCATGCCCCCACTCGAGACGAGGCCTGACTCCCCTGGGGAGACTCAGAAGCACCCCAAGATCCATGGCAACACTGGAGAGCAATCCTCAGGTTCCGGCCCCGACTCCACACAAGGACTGAGGCCCCGGCATGGACGGGAGAGGAATCCCGAGAGGTCCCCTAGCAACTCGCATGGGGACTGGCCTTTCCTGAGGCCACCAGAGCGGGTCCCTGAGGTCCCCGTCTTAACTCGAGAAGACCTGCCGCAACTCGAGAAAATCCAGGAGGTTCTCCCCTCCAGGCGAGTTGAGGCCCATTTCCGCTGAGGCGTCTCGAGGCTGATCACACCTCACCTCTGGAACTTCGAAAGGGTCCTTCACACCCTTGGTGCAAATCAAGAAGTTCCCCGACCTAGCCGTCTCCACTCGAGAGGAATCACGAGGGTCCCGCCCACATCCAGAGGAGCCCCGTTTCCGCCTCGTAGCTCGAGATGAGGGATCCATTTCCTGCTTCGTCGGGAAAGAGTCCCCCGCGTTCCCGTCGCATCTCAAGAGGAGGCCCTCTCAACAGGAACGGCGAGAGGAACTCCAGGGTCGTGCCACCATTCCAAGAGTCCCCCAGATGTCTCAGTCCATTCCAGAGGAACCTGTTTTCCCTTCACCGGCTTGTCTTTCACGCCGAGGATCGACTCACGCCAAGGTGGCACGTGGCACAGCCCTGTGGGAAAGCCTCGTGGGAAAGCCTCGAGGGACAGCCTCGAGTGAAAGCCACAGATCCCTTGATCCACGTGACAGGAAGCGTGACACTACTGCTGCAGCTCGGGAGGAAAGCGCACGTGCATGCCCCCACTCGAGACGAGGCCTGACTCCCCTGGGGAGACTCAGAAGCACCCCAAGATCCATGGCAACACTGGAGAGCAATCCTCAGGTTCCGGCCCCGACTCCACACAAGGACTGAGGCCCCGGCATGGACGGGAGAGGAATCCCGAGCGGTCCCCTAGCAACTCGCATGGGGACTGGCCTTTCCTGAGGCCACCAGAGCGGGTCCCTGAGGTCCCCGTCGTAACTCGAGAAGACCTGCCGCAACTCGAGAAAATCCAGGAGGTTCTCCCATCCAGGCGACATGAGGCCCATTTCCGCTGAGGCGTCCGAGGCTGATCACACCTCCCCTCTGGGACTTCGAAAGGGTCCTTCACACCCTTGGTGCAAATCAAGAAGTTCCCCGACCTAGCCGTCTCCACTCGAGAGGAATCACGAGGGTCCCGCCCACATCCAGAGGAGCCCCGTTTCCGCCTCGTAGCTCGAGATGAGGGATCCTTTCCCTGCTTCGTCGGGAAAGAGTCCCCGGCGTTCCCGTCGCATCTCAAGAGGAGGCCCTCTCAACAGGAACGGCGAGAGGAACTCCAGGGTCGTGCCACCATTCCAAGAGTCCCCCAGATGTCTCAGTCCATTCCAGAGGAACTTCTTTTCCCTTCACCGTCTCGTCTTTCACGCCGAGGATCGACTCACGCCAAGGTGGCACGTGGCACAGCCCTGTGGGAAAGCCTCGTGGGAAAGCCTCGAGGGACAGCCTCGAGGGAAAGCCACAGATCCCCTGATCCACGTGACAGGAAGCGTGACACTACTGCTGCAGCTCGGGAGGAAAGCGCACGTGCATGCACCCACTCGAGACGAGGCCTGACTCCCCTGGGGAGACTCAGAAGCACCCCAAGATCCATGGCAACACTGGAGAGCAAACCTCAGGTTCCGGCCCCGACTCCACACAAGGACTGAGGCCCCGGCATGGACGGGAGAGGAATCCCGAGCGGTCCCCTAGCAACTCGCATGGGGACTGGCCTTTCCTGAGGCCACCAGAGCGGGTCCCTGAGGTCCCCGTCGTAACTCGAGAAGACCTGCCGCAACTCGAGAAAATCCAGGAAGTTCTCCCCTCCAGGCGAGATGAGGCCCATTTCCGCTGAGGCGTCTCGAGGCTGATCACACCTCACCTCTGGAACTTCGAAAGGCTCCCTCACACCCTTTGTGCAAATCAAGAAGTTCCCCGACCTAGCCGTCTCCACTCGAGAGGAATCACGAGGGTCCCGCCCACATCCAGAGGAGCCCCGTTTCCGCCTCGTAGCTCGAGATGAGGGATCCTTTCCCTGCTTCGTCGGGAAAGAGTCCCCGGCGTTCCCGTCGCATCTCAAGAGGAGGCCCTCTCAACAGGAACGGCGAGAGGAACTCCAGGGTCGTGCCACCATTCCAAGAGTCCCCCAGATGTCTCAGTCCATTCCAGAGGAACTTCTTTTCCCTTCACCGTCTCGTCTTTCACGCCGAGGATCGACTCACGCCAAGGTGGCACGTGGCACAGCCCTGTGGGAAAGCCTCGTGGGAAAGCCTCGAGGGACAGCCTCGAGGGAAAGCCACAGATCCCTTGATCCACGTGACAGGAAGCGTGACACTACTGCTGCAGCTCGGGAGGAAAGCGCACGTGCATGCACCCACTCGAGACGAGGCCTGACTCCCCTGGGGAGACTCAGAAGCACCCCAAGATCCATGGCAACACTGGAGAGCAATCCTCAGGTTCCGGCCCCGACTCCACACAAGGACTGAGGCCCCGGCATGGACGGGAGAGGAATCCCGAGCGGTCCCCTAGCAACTCGCATGGGGACTGGCCTTTCCTGAGGCCACCAGAGCGGGTCCCTGAGGTCCCCGTCGTAACTCGAGAAGACCTGCCGCAACTCGAGAAAATCCAGGAGGTTCTCCCCTCCAGGCGAGATGAGGCCCATTTCCGCTGAGGCGTCTCGAGGCTGATCACACCTCACCTCTGGAACTTCGAAAGGCTCCTTCACACCCTTGGTGCAAATCAAGAAGTTCCCCGACCTAGCCGTCTCCACTCGAGAGGAATCACGAGGGTCCCGCCCACATCCAGAGGAGCCCCGTTTCCGCCTCGTAGCTCGAGATGAGGGATCCTTTCCCTACTTCGTCGGGAAAGAGTCCCCGGCGTTCCCGTCGCATCTCAAGAGGAGGCCCTCTCAACAGGAACGGCGAGAGGAACTCCAGGGTCGTGCCACCATTCCAAGAGTCCCCCAGATGTCTCAGTCCATTCCAGACGAACCTCTTTTCCCTTCACCGGCTCGTCTTTCACGCCGAGGATCGACTCACGCCAAGGTGGCACGTGGCACAGCCCTGTGGGAAAGCCTCGTGGGAAAGCCTCGAGGGACAGCCTCGAGGGAAAGCCACAGATCCCTTGATCCACGTGACAGGAAGCGTGAAACTACTGCTGCAGCTCGGGAGGAAAGCGCACGTGCATGCCCCCACTCGAGACGAGGCCTGACTCCCCTGGGGAGACTCAGAAGCACCCCAAGATCCATGGCAACACTCGAGAGGAATCCTCAGGTTCCGGCCCCGACTCCACACAAGGACTGAGGCCCCGGCATGGACGGGAGAGGAATCCCGAGAGGTCCCCTAGCAACTCGCATGGGGACTGGCCTTTCCTGAGGCCACCAGAGCGGGTCCCTGAGGTCTCCGTCGTAACTCGAGAAGACCTGCCGCAACTCGAGAAAATCCAGGAGGTTCTCCCCTCCAGGCGAGATGAGGCCCATTTCCGCTGAGGCGTCTCGAGGCTGATCACACCTCACCTCTGGAACTTCGAAAGGCTCCTTCACACCCTTGGTGCAAATCAAGAAGTTCCCCGACCTAGCCGTCTCCACTCGAGAGGAATCACGAGGGTCCCGCCCACATCCAGAGGAGCCCCGTTTCCGCCTCGTAGCTCGAGATGAGGGATCCTTTCCCTGCTTCGTCGGGAAAGAGTCCCCGGCGTTCCCGTCGCATCTCAAGAGGAGGCCCTCTCAACAGGAACGGCGAGAGGAACTCCAGGGTCGTGCCACCATTCCAAGAGTCCCCCAGATGTCTCAGTCCATTCCAGAGGAACCTCTTTTCCCTTCACCGGCTCGTCTTTCACGCCGAGGATCGACTCACGCCAAGGTGGCACGTGGCACAGCCCTGTGGGAAAGCCTCGTGGGAAAGCCTCGAGGGACAGCCTCGAGGGAAAGCCACAGATCCCTTGATCCACGTGACAGGAAGCGTGAAAATACTGCTGCAGCTCGGGAGGAAAGCGCACGTGCATGCCCCCACTCGAGACGAGGCCTGACTCCCCTGGGGAGACTCAGAAGCACCCCAAGATCCATGGCAACACTCGAGAGGAATCCTCAGGTTCCGGCCCCGACTCCACACAAGGACTGAGGCCCCGGCATGGACGGGAGAGGAATCCCGAGAGGTCCCCTAGCAACTCGCATGGGGACTGGCCTTTCCTGAGGCCACCAGAGCGGGTCCCTGAGGTCTCCGTCGTAACTCGAGAAGACCTGCCGCAACTCGAGAAAATCCAGGAGGTTCTCCCCTCCAGGCGAGATGAGGCCCATTTCCGCTGAGGCGTCTCGAGGCTGATCACACCTCACCTCTGGAACTTCGAAAGGGTCCTTCACACCCTTGGTGCAAATCAAGAAGTTCCCCGACCTAGCCATCTCCACTCGAGAGGAATCACGAGGGTCCCGCCCACATCCAGAGGAGCCCCGTTTCCGCCTCGTAGCTCGAGATGAGGGATCCTTTCCCTGCTTCGTCGGGAAAGAGTCCCCGGTGTTCCCGTCGCATCCCAAGAGGAGGCCCTCTCAACAGGAACGGCGAGAGGAACTCCAGGGTCGTGCCACCATTCCAAGAGTCCCCCAGATGTCTCAGTCCATTCCAGACGAACCTCTTTTCCCTTCACCGGCTCGTCTTTCACGCCGAGGATCGACACACACCAAGGTGGCACGTGGCACAGCCCTGTGGGAAAGCCTCGTGGGAAAGCCTCGAGGGACAGCCTCGAGGGAAAGCCACAGATCCCTTGATCCACGTGACAGGAAGCGTGACACTACTGCTGCAGCTCAGGAGGAAAGCGCACGTGCATGCCCCCACTCGAGACGAGGCCTGACTCCCCTGGGGAGACTCAGAAGCACCCCAAGATCCATGGCAACACTGGAGAGCAATCCTCAGGTTCCGGCCCCGACTCCACACAAGGACTGAGGCCCCGGCATGGACGGGAGAGGAATCCCGAGAGGTCCCCTAGCAACTCGCATGGGGACTGGCCTTTCCTGAGTCCACCAGAGCGGGTCCCTGAGGTCCCCGTCGTAACTCGAGAAGACCTGCCGCAACTCGAGAAAATCCAGGAGGTTCTCCCCTCCAGGCGAGATGAGGCCCATTTCCGCTGAGGCGTCTCAAGGCTGATCACACCTCACCTCTGGAACTTCGAAAGGGTCCTTCACACCCTTGGTGCAAATCAAGAAGTTCCCCGACCTAGCCGTCTCCACTCGAGAGGAATCACGAGGGTCCCGCCCACATCCAGAGGAGCCCCGTTTCCGCCTCGTAGCTCGAGATGAGGGATCCTTTCCCTGCTTCGTCGGGAAAGAGTTCCCGGCGTTCCCGTCGCATCTCAAGAGGAGGCCCTCTCAACAGGAACGGCGAGAGGAACTCCAGGGTCGTGCCACCATTCCAAGAGTCACCCAGATGTCTCAGTCCATTCCAGAGGAACCTCTTTTCCCTTCACCGGCTCGTCTTTCACGCCGAGGATCGACGCACACCAAGGTGGCACGTGGCACAGCCCTGTGGGAAAGCCTCGTGGGAAAGTCTCGAGGGACAGCCTCGAGGGAAAGCCACAGATCCCTTGATCCACGTGACAGGAAGCGTGACACTACTGCTGCAGCTCGGGAGGAAAGCGCACGTGCATGCCCCCACTTGAGACGAGGCCTGACTCCCCTGGGGAGACTCAGAAGCACCCCAAGATCCATGGCAACACTGGAGAGCAATCCTCAGGTTCCGGCCCCGACTCCACACAAGGACTGAGGCCCCGGCATGGACGGGAGAGGAATCCCGAGAGGTCCCCTAGCAACTCGCATGGGGACTGGCCTTTCCTGAGGCCACCAGAGCGGGTCCCTGAGGTCCCCGTCGTAACTCGAGAAGACCTGCCGCAACTGGAGAAAATCCAGGAGGTTCTCCCCTCCAGGCGAGATGAGGCCCATTTCTGCTGAGGCGTCTTGAGGCTGATCACACCTCACCTCTGGAACTTCGAAAGGGTCCTTCACACCCTTGGTGCAAATCAAGAAGTTCCCCGACATACCCGTCTGCACTCGAGGGGAAACACGAGGGTTCCGCCCACATCCAGAGGAGCCCCGTTTCTGCCTCGTAGCTCGAGATGAGGGATCCTTTCCCTGCTTCGTCGGGAAAGAGTTCCCGGTGTTCCCGTCGCATCTCAAGAGGAGGCCCTCTCAACAGGAACGGCGAGAGGAACTCCAGGGTCGTGCCACCATTCCAAGAGTCCCCCAGATGTCTCAGTCCATTCCAGAGGAACCTCTTTTCCCTTCACCGGCTCGTCTTTCACGCCGAGGATCGACTCACGCCAAGGTGGCACGTGGCACAGCCCTGTGGGAAAGCCTCGTGGGAAAGCCTCGAGGGACAGCCTCGAGGGAAAGCCACAGATCCCTTGATCCACGTGACAGGAAGCGTGAAAATACTGCTGCAGCTCGGGAGGAAAGCGCACGTGCATGCCCCCACTCGAGACGAGGCCTGACTCCCCTGGGGAGACTCAGAAGCACCCCAAGATCCATGGCAACACTCGAGAGGAATCCTCAGGTTCCGGCCCCGACTCCACACAAGGACTGAGGCCCCGGCATGGACGGGAGAGGAATCCCGAGAGGTCCCCTAGCAACTCGCATGGGGACTGGCCTTTCCTGAGGCCACCAGAGCGGGTCCCTGAGGTCTCCGTCGTAACTCGAGAAGACCTGCCGCAACTCGAGAAAATCCAGGAGGTTCTCCCCTCCAGGCGAGATGAGGCCCATTTCCGCTGAGGCGTCTCGAGGCTGATCACACCTCACCTCTGGAACTTCGAAAGGGTCCTTCACACCCTTGGTGCAAATCAAGAAGTTCCCCGACCTAGCCATCTCCACTCGAGAGGAATCACGAGGGTCCCGCCCACATCCAGAGGAGCCCCGTTTCCGCCTCGTAGCTCGAGATGAGGGATCCTTTCCCTGCTTCGTCGGGAAAGAGTCCCCGGTGTTCCCGTCGCATCCCAAGAGGAGGCCCTCTCAACAGGAACGGCGAGAGGAACTCCAGGGTCGTGCCACCATTCCAAGAGTCCCCCAGATGTCTCAGTCCATTCCAGACGAACCTCTTTTCCCTTCACCGGCTCGTCTTTCACGCCGAGGATCGACACACACCAAGGTGGCACGTGGCACAGCCCTGTGGGAAAGCCTCGTGGGAAAGCCTCGAGGGACAGCCTCGAGGGAAAGCCACAGATCCCTTGATCCACGTGACAGGAAGCGTGACACTACTGCTGCAGCTCAGGAGGAAAGCGCACGTGCATGCCCCCACTCGAGACGAGGCCTGACTCCCCTGGGGAGACTCAGAAGCACCCCAAGATCCATGGCAACACTGGAGAGCAATCCTCAGGTTCCGGCCCCGACTCCACACAAGGACTGAGGCCCCGGCATGGACGGGAGAGGAATCCCGAGAGGTCCCCTAGCAACTCGCATGGGGACTGGCCTTTCCTGAGTCCACCAGAGCGGGTCCCTGAGGTCCCCGTCGTAACTCGAGAAGACCTGCCGCAACTCGAGAAAATCCAGGAGGTTCTCCCCTCCAGGCGAGATGAGGCCCATTTCCGCTGAGGCGTCTCAAGGCTGATCACACCTCACCTCTGGAACTTCGAAAGGGTCCTTCACACCCTTGGTGCAAATCAAGAAGTTCCCCGACCTAGCCGTCTCCACTCCAGAGGAATCACGAGGGTCCCGCCCACATCCAGAGGAGCCCCGTTTCCGCCTCGTAGCTCGAGATGAGGGATCCTTTCCCTGCTTCGTCGGGAAAGAGTTCCCGGCGTTCCCGTCGCATCTCAAGAGGAGGCCCTCTCAACAGGAACGGCGAGAGGAACTCCAGGGTCGTGCCACCATTCCAAGAGTCACCCAGATGTCTCAGTCCATTCCAGAGGAACCTCTTTTCCCTTCACCGGCTCGTCTTTCACGCCGAGGATCGACGCACACCAAGGTGGCACGTGGCACAGCCCTGTGGGAAAGCCTCGTGGGAAAGTCTCGAGGGACAGCCTCGAGGGAAAGCCACAGATCCCTTGATCCACGTGACAGGAAGCGTGACACTACTGCTGCAGCTCGGGAGGAAAGCGCACGTGCATGCCCCCACTTGAGACGAGGCCTGACTCCCCTGGGGAGACTCAGAAGCACCCCAAGATCCATGGCAACACTGGAGAGCAATCCTCAGGTTCCGGCCCCGACTCCACACAAGGACTGAGGCCCCGGCATGGACGGGAGAGGAATCCCGAGAGGTCCCCTAGCAACTCGCATGGGGACTGGCCTTTCCTGAGGCCACCAGAGCGGTCCCTGAGGTCCCCGTCGTAACTCGAGAAGACCTGCCGCAACTCGAGAAAATCCAGGAGGTTCTCCCCTCCAGGCGAGATGAGGCCCATTTCCGCTGAGGCGTCTCGAGGCTGATCACACCTCACCTCTGGAACTTCGAAAGGGACCTTCACACCCTTGGTGCAAATCAAGAAGTTCCCCGACCTAGCCGTCTCCACTCGAGAGGAATCACGAGGGTCCCGCCCACATCCAGAGGAGCCCCGTTTCCGCCTCGTAGCTCGAGATGAGGGATCCATTCCCTGCTTCGTCGGGAAAGAGTCCCCCGCGTTCCCGTCGCATCTCAAGAGGAGGCCCTCTCAACAGGAACGGCGAGAGGAACTCCAGGGTCGTGCCACCATTCCAAGAGTCCCCCAGATGTCTCAGTCCATTCCAGAGGAACCTCTTTTCCCTTCACCGGCTCGTCTTTCACGCCGAGAATCGACTCACACCAAGGTGGCACGTGGCACAGCCCTGTGGGAAAGCCTCGTGGGAAAGCCTCGAGGGACAGCCTCGAGGGAAAGCCACAGATCCCTTGATCCACGTGACAGGAAGCGTGACACTACTGCTGCAGCTCGGGAGGAAAGCGCACGTGCACGCCCCCATTCGAGACGAGGCCTGACTCCCCTGGGGAGACTCAGAAGCACCCCAAGATCCATGGCAACACTGGAGAGCAATCCTCAGGTTCCGGCCCCGACTCCACACAAGGACTGAGGCCCCGGCATGGACGGGAGAGGAATCCCGAGAGGTCCCCTAGCAACTCGCATGGGGACTGGCCTTTCCTGAGGCCACCAGAGCGGGTCCCTGAGGTCTCCGTCGTAACTCGAGAAGACCTGCCGCAACTCGAGAAAATCCAGGAGGTTCTCCCCTCCAGGCGAGATGAGGCCCATTTCCGCTGAGGCGTCTCGAGGCTGATCACACCTCACCTCTGGAACTTCGAAAGGGTCCTTCACACCCTTGGTGCAAATCAAGAAGTTCCCCGACCTAGCCGTCTCCACTCGAGAGGAATAACGAAGGTCCCGCCCACATCCAGAGGAGCCCCGTTTCCGCCTCATAGCTCGAGATGAGGGATCCTTTCCCTGCTTCGTCGGGAAAGAGTTCCCGGCGTTCCCATCGCATCTCAAGAGGAGGCCCTCTCAACAGGAACGGCGAGAGGAACTCCAGGGTCGTGCCACCATTCCAAGAGTCCCCCAGATGTCTCAGTCCATTCCAGAGGAACCTCTTTTCCCTTCACCGGCTCGTCTTTCACGCCGAGGATCGACTCACACCAAGGTGGCACGTGGCACAGCCCTGTGGGAAAGCCTCGTGGGAAAGCCTCGAGGGACAGCCTCGAGGGAAAGACACAGATCCCTTGATCCACGTGACAGGAAGCGTGACACTACTGCTGCAGCTCGGGAGGAAAGCGCACGTGCATGCCCCCACTCGAGACGAGGCCTGACTCCCCTGGGGAGACTCAGAAGCACCCCAAGATCCATGGCAACACTGGAGAGGAATCCTCAGGTTCCGGCCCCGAATCCACACAAGGGCTGAGGCCCCGGCATGGACGGGAGAGGAATCCCGATAGGTCCCCTAGCAAGAGGCATGGGGACTGGCCTTTCCTGAGGCCTCCAGAGCGGGTCCCTGTGGTCCCCGTCGTAACTCGAGAAGACCTGCCGCAACTCGAGAAAATCCAGGAGGTTCTCCCCTCCAGGCGAGATGAGGCCCATTTCCGCTGAGGCGTCTCGAGGCTGATCACACCTCACCTCTGGAACTTCGAAAGGCTCCTTCACACCCTTGGTGCAAATCAAGAAGTTCCCCGACCTAGCCGTCTCCACTCGAGAGGAATCACGAGGGTCCCGCCCACATCCAGAGGAGCCCCGTTTCTGCCTCGTAGCTTGAGATGAGGGATCCTTTCCCTGCTTCGTCGGGAAAGAGTTCCCGGCGTTCCCGTCGCATCTCAAGAGGAGGCCCTCTCAACAGGAACGGCGAGAGGAACTCCAGGGTCGTGCCACCATTCCAAGAGTCCCCCAGATGTCTCAGTCCATTCCAGAGGAACCTCTTTTCCCTTCACCGGCTCGTCTTTCACGCCGAGAATCGACTCACACCAAGGTGGCACGTGGCACAGCCCTGTGGGAAAGCCTCGTGGGAAAGCCTCGAGGGACAGCCTCGAGGGAAAGCCACAGATCCCTTGATCCACGTGACAGGAAGCGTGACACTACTGCTGCAGCTCGGGAGGAAAGCGCACGTGCACGCCCCCACTCGAGACGAGGCCTGACTCCCCTGGGGAGACTCAGAAGCACCCCAAGATCCATGGCAACACTGGAGAGCAATCCTCAGGTTCCGGCCCCGACTCCACACAAGGACTGAGGCCCCGGCATGGACGGGAGAGGAATCCCGAGAGGTCCCCTAGCAACTCGCATGGGGACTGGCCTTTCCTGAGGCCACCAGAGCGGGTCCCTGAGGTCCCCGTCGTAACTCGAGAAGACCTGCCGCAACTCGAGAAAATCCAGGAGGTTCTCCCCTCCAGGCGAGATGAGGCCCATTTCCGCTGAGGCGTCTCGAGGCTGATCACACCTCACCTCTGGAACTTCGAAAGGGTCCTTCACACCCTTGGTGCAAATCAAGAAGTTCCCCGACCTAGCCGTGTCCACTCGAGAGGAATCACGAGGGTCCCGCCCACATCCAGAGGATCCCCGTTTCCGCCTCGTAGCTCGAGATGAGGGATCCATTCCCTTCTTCGTCGGGAAAGAGTCCCCCCGCGTTCCCGTCGCATCTCAAGAGGAGGCCCTCTCAACAGGAACGGCGAGAGGAACTCCAGGGTCGTGCCACCATTCCAAGAGTCCCCCAGATGTCTCAGTCCATTCCAGAGGAACTTCTTTTCCCTTCACCGGCTCGTCTTTCACGCCGAGGATCAACTCACACCAAGGTGGCACGTGGCACAGCCTTGTGGGAAAGCCTCGTGGGAAAGCCTCGAGGGACAGCCTCGAGGGAAAGCCACAGATCCCTTGATCCACGTGACAGGAAGCGTGACACTACTGCTGCAGCTCGGGAGGAAAGCGCACGTGCATGCCCCCACTCGAGACGAGGCCTGACTCCCCTGGGGAGACTCAGAAGCACCCCAAGATCCATGGCAACACTGGAGAGGAATCCTCAGGTTCCGGCCCCGACTCCACACAAGGACTGAGGGCCCGGCATGGACGGGAGAGGAATCCCGAGAGGTCCCCTAGCAACTCGCATGGGGACTGGCCTTTCCTGAGGCCACCAGAGCGGGTCCCTGAGGTCTCCGTCGTAACTCGAGAAGACCTGCCGCAACTCGAGAAAATCCAGGAGGTTCTCCCCTCCAGGCGAGATGAGGCCCATTTCCGCTGAGGCGTCTCGAGGCTGATCACACCTCACCTCTGGAACTTCGAAAGGCTCCTTCACACCCTTGGTGCAAATCAAGAAGTTCCCCGACCTAGCCGTCTCCACTCGAGAGGAATCACGAGGGTCCCGCCCACATCCAGAGGAGCCCCGTTTCCGCCTCGTAGCTCGAGATGAGGGATCCTTTCCCTGCTTCGTCGGGAAAGAGTCCCCGGCGTTCCCGTCGCATCCCAAGAGGAGGCCCTCTCAACAGGAACTGCGAGAGGAACTCCAGGGTCCTGCCACCATTCCAAGAGTCCCCCAGATGTCTCAGTCCATTCCAGAGGAACCTCTTTTCCCTTCACCGGCTCGTCTTTCACGCCGAGGATCGACTCACACCAAGGTGGCACGTGGCACAGCCCTGTGGGAAAGCCTCGTGGGAAAGCCTCGAGGGACAGCCTCGAGGGAAAGCCACAGATCCCTTGATCCACGTGACAGGAAGCGTGACACTACTCCTGCAGCCCGGGAGGAAAGCCCACGTGCATGCCCCCACTCGAGACGAGGCCTGACTCCCCTGGGGAGACTCAGAAGCACCCCAAGATCCATGGCAACACTGGAGAGCAATCCTCAGGTTCCGGCCCCGACTCCACACAAGGACTGAGGCCCCGGCATGGACGGGAGAGGAATCCCGAGAGGTCCCCTAGCAACTCGCATGGGGACTGGCCTTTCCTGAGGCCACCAGAGCGGTCCCTGAGGTCCCCGTCGTAACTCGAGAAGACCTGCCGCAACTCGAGAAAATCCAGGAGGTTCTCCCCTCCAGGCGAGATGAGGCCCATTTCCGCTGAGGCGTCTCGAGGCTGATCACACCTCACCTCTGGAACTTCGAAAGGGTCCTTCACACCCTTGGTGCAAATCAAGAAGTTCCCCGACCTAGCCGTCTCCACTCGAGAGGAATCACGAGGGTCCCGCCCACATCCAGAGGAGCCCCGTTTCCGCCTCGTAGCTCGAGATGAGGGATCCATTCCCTGCTTCGTCGGGAAAGAGTCCCCCGCGTTCCCGTCGCATCTCAAGAGGAGGCCCTCTCAACAGGAACGGCGAGAGGAACTCCAGGGTCGTGCCACCATTCCAAGAGTCCCCCAGATGTCTCAGTCCATTCCAGAGGAACCTCTTTTCCCTTCACCGGCTCGTCTTTCACGCCGAGGATCGACTCACACCAAGGTGGCACGTGGCACAGCCCTGTGGGAAAGCCTCGTGGGAAAGCCTCGAGGGACAGCCTCGAGGGAAAGCCACAGATCCCTTGATCCACGTGACAGGAAGCGTGACACTACTGCTGCAGCTCGGGAGGAAAGCGCACGTGCATGCCCCCACTCGAGACGAGGCCTGACTCCCCTGGGGAGACTCAGAAGCACCCCAAGATCCATGGCAACACTGGAGAGGAATCCTCAGGTTCCGGCCCCGAATCCACACAAGGGCTGAGGCCCCGGCATGGACGGGAGAGGAATCCCGATAGGTCCCCTAGCAAGAGGCATGGGGACTGGCCTTTCCTGAGGCCTCCAGAGCGGGTCCCTGTGGTCCCCGTCGTAACTCGAGAAGACCTGCCGCAACTCGAGAAAATCCAGGAGGTTCTCCCCTCCAGGCGAGATGAGGCCCATTTCCGCTGAGGCGTCTCGAGGCTGATCACACCTCACCTCTGGAACTTCGAAAGGCTCCTTCACACCCTTGGTGCAAATCAAGAAGTTCCCCGACCTAGCCGTCTCCACTCGAGAGGAATCACGAGGGTCCCGCCCACATCCAGAGGAGCCCCGTTTCCGCCTCGTAGCTTGAGATGAGGGATCCTTTCCCTGCTTCGTCGGGAAAGAGTTCCCGGCGTTCCCGTCGCATCTCAAGAGGAGGCCCTCTCAACAGGAACGGCGAGAGGAACTCCAGGGTCGTGCCACCATTCCAAGAGTCCCCCAGATGTCTCAGTCCATTCCAGAGGAACCTCTTTTCCCTTCACCGGCTCGTCTTTCTCGCCGAGAATCGACTCACACCAAGGTGGCACGTGGCACAGCCCTGTGGGAAAGCCTCGTGGGAAAGCCTCGAGGGACAGCCTCGAGGGAAAGCCACAGATCCCTTGATCCACGTGACAGGAAGCGTGACACTACTGCTGCAGCTCGGGAGGAAAGCGCACGTGCACGCCCCCATTCGAGACGAGGCCTGACTCCCCTGGGGAGACTCAGAAGCACCCCAAGATCCATGGCAACACTGGAGAGCAATCCTCAGGTTCCGGCCCCGACTCCACACAAGGACTGAGGCCCCGGCATGGACGGGAGAGGAATCCCGAGAGGTCCCCTAGCAACTCGCATGGGGACTGGCCTTTCCTGAGGCCACCAGAGCGGGTCCCTGAGGTCCCCGTCGTAACTCGAGAAGACCTGCCGCAACTCGAGAAAATCCAGGAGGTTCTCCCCTCCAGGCGAGATGAGGCCCATTTCCGCTGAGGCGTCTCGAGGCTGATCACACCTCACCTCTGGAACTTCGAAAGGGTCCTTCACACCCGTGGTGCAAATCAAGAAGTTCCCCGACCTAGCCGTGTCCACTCGAGAGGAATCACGAGGGTCCCGCCCACATCCAGAGGATCCCCGTTTCCGCCTCGTAGCTCGAGATGAGGGATCCATTCCCTTCTTCGTCGGGAAAGAGTCCCCCGCGTTCCCGTCGCATCTCAAGAGGAGGCCCTCTCAACAGGAACGGCGAGAGGAACTCCAGGGTCGTGCCACCATTCCAAGAGTCCCCCAGATGTCTCAGTCCATTCCAGAGGAACCTCTTTTCCCTTCACCGGCTCGTCTTTCACGCCGAGGATCGACTCACACCAAGGTGGCACGTGGCACAGCCCTGTGGGAAAGCCTCGTGGGAAAGTCTCGAGGGACAGCCTCGAGGGAAAGCCACAAATCCCTTGATCCACGTGACAGGAAGCGTGACACTACTGCTGCAGCTCGGGAGGAAAGCGCACGTGCATGCCCCACTCGAGACGAGGCCTGACTCCCCTGGGGAGACTCAGAAGCACCCCAAGATCCATGGCAACACTGGAGAGGAATCCTCAGGTTCCGGCCCCGAATCCACACAAGGGCTGAGGCCCCGGCATGGACGGGAGAGGAATCCCGATAGGTCCCCTAGCAAGAGGCATGGGGACTGGCCTTTCCTGAGGCCTCCAGAGCGGGTCCCTGTGGTCCCCGTCGTAACTCGAGAAGACCTGCCGCAACTCGAGAAAATCCAGGAGGTTCTCCCCTCCAGGCGTGATGAGGCCCATTTCCGCTGAGGCGTCTCGAGGCTGATCACACCTCACCTCTGGAACTTCGAAAGGCTCCTTCACACCCTTGGTGCAAATCAAGAAGTTCCCCGACCTAGCTGTCTCCACTCGAGAGGAATCACGAGGGTCCCGCCCACATCCAGAGGAGCCCCGTTTCCGCCTCGTAGCTCGAGATGAGGGATCCATTCCCTGCTTCGTCGGGAAAGAGTCCCCCGCGTTCCCGTCGCATCTCAAGAGGAGGCCCTCTCAACAGGAACGGCGAGAGGAACTCCAGGGTCGTGCCACCATTCCAAGAGTCCCCCAGATGTCTCAGTCCATTCCAGAGGAACTTCTTTTCCCTTCACCGGCTCGTCTTTCACGCCGAGGATCAACTCACACCAAGGTGGCACGTGGCACAGCCCTGTGGGAAAGCCTCGTGGGAAAGCCTCGAGGGACAGCCTCGAGGGAAAGCCACAGATCCCTTGATCCACGTGACAGGAAGCGTGACACTACTGCTGCAGCTCGGGAGGAAAGCGCACGTGCATGCCCCCACTCGAGACGAGGCCTGACTCCCCTGGGGAGACTCAGAAGCACCCCAAGATCCATGGCAACACTGGAGAGGAATCCTCAGGTTCCGGCCCCGACTCCACACAAGGACTGAGGCCCCGGCATGGACGGGAGAGGAATCCCGATAGGTCCCCTAGCAAGAGGCATGGGGACTGGCCTTTCCTGAGGCCTCCAGAGCGGGTCCCTGTGGTCCCCGTCGTAACTCGAGAAGACCTGCCGCAACTCGAGAAAATCCAGGAGGTTCTCCCCTCCAGGCGAGATGAGGCCCATTTCCGCTGAGGCGTCTCGAGGCTGATCACACCTCACCTCTGGAACTTCGAAAGGCTCCTTCACACCCTTGGTGCAAATCAAGAAGTTCCCCGACCTAGCCGTCTCCACTCGAGAGGAATCACGAGGGTCCCGCCCACATCCAGAGGAGCCCCGTTTCCGCCTCGTAGCTTGAGATGAGGGATCCTTTCCCTGCTTCGTCGGGAAAGAGTTCCCGGCGTTCCCGTCGCATCTCAAGAGGAGGCCCTCTCAACAGGAACGGCGAGAGGAACTCCAGGGTCGTGCCACCATTCCAAGAGTCCCCCAGATGTCTCAGTCCATTCCAGAGGAACTTCTTTTCCCTTCACCGGCTCGTCTTTCACGCCGAGGATCAACTCACACCAAGGTGGCACGTGGCACAGCCCTGTGGGAAAGCCTCGTGGGAAAGCCTCGAGGGACAGCCTCGAGGGAAAGCCACAGATCCCTTGATCCACGTGACAGGAAGCGTGACACTACTGCTGCAGCTCGGGAGGAAAGCGCACGTGCATGCCCCCACTCGAGACGAGGCCTGACTCCCCTGGGGAGACTCAGAAGCACCCCAAGATCCATGGCAACACTGGAGAGGAATCCTCAGGTTCCGGCCCCGACTCCACACAAGGACTGAGGCCCCGGCATGGACGGGAGAGGAATCCCGAGAGGTCCCCTAGCAACTCGCATGGGGACTGGCCTTTCCTGAGGCCACCAGAGCGGGTCCCTGAGGTCTCCGTCGTAACTCGAGAAGACCTGCCGCAACTCGAGAAAATCCAGGAGGTTCTCCCCTCCAGGCGAGATGAGGCCCATTTCCGCTGAGGCGTCTCGAGGCTGATCACACCTCACCTCTGGAACTTCGAAAGGGTCCTTCACACCCTTGGTGCAAATCAAGAAGTTCCCCGACCTAGCCGTCTCCACTCGAGAGGAATAACGAAGGTCCCGCCCACATCCAGAGGAGCCCCGTTTCCGCCTCATAGCTCGAGATGAGGGATCCTTTCCCTGCTTCGTCGGGAAAGAGTTCCCGGCGTTCCCATCGCATCTCAAGAGGAGGCCCTCTCAACAGGAACGGCGAGAGGAACTCCAGGGTCGTGCCACCATTCCAAGAGTCCCCCAGATGTCTCAGTCCATTCCAGAGGAACCTCTTTTCCCTTCACCGGCTCGTCTTTCACGCCGAGGATCGACTCACACCAAGGTGGCACGTGGCACAGCCCTGTGGGAAAGCCTCGTGGGAAAGCCTCGAGGGACAGCCTCGAGGGAAAGCCACAGATCCCCTGATCCACGTGACAGGAAGCGTGACACTACTGCTGCAGCTCGGGAGGAAAGCGCACGTGCATGCACCCACTCGAGACGAGGCCTGACTCCCCTGGGGAGACTCAGAAGCACCCCAAGATCCATGGCAACACTGGAGAGCAAACCTCAGGTTCCGGCCCCGACTCCACACAAGGACTGAGGCCCCGGCATGGACGGGAGAGGAATCCCGAGCGGTCCCCTAGCAACTCGCATGGGGACTGGCCTTTCCTGAGGCCACCAGAGCGGGTCCCTGAGGTCCCCGTCGTAACTCGAGAAGACCTGCCGCAACTCGAGAAAATCCAGGAAGTTCTCCCCTCCAGGCGAGATGAGGCCCATTTCCGCTGAGGCGTCTCGAGGCTGATCACACCTCACCTCTGGAACTTCGAAAGGCTCCTTCACACCCTTGGTGCAAATCAAGAAGTTCCCCGACCTAGCCGTCTCCACTCGAGAGGAATCACGAGGGTCCCGCCCACATCCAGAGGAGCCCCGT
Source organism: Budorcas taxicolor (assembly GCF_023091745.1). Classification (NCBI taxonomy): domain Eukaryota; kingdom Metazoa; phylum Chordata; class Mammalia; order Artiodactyla; family Bovidae; genus Budorcas; species Budorcas taxicolor. The sequence continues at coordinate 403,377 of NC_068927.1, read as the reverse complement.
TTCCGCCTCGTAGCTCGAGATGAGGGATCCTTTCCCTGCTTCGTCGGGAAAGAGTCCCCGGCGTTCCCGTCGCATCTCAAGAGGAGGCCCTCTCAACAGGAACGGCGAGAGGAACTCCAGGGTCGTGCCACCATTCCAAGAGTCCCCCAGATGTCTCAGTCCATTCCAGAGGAACTTCTTTTCCCTTCACCGTCTCGTCTTTCACGCCGAGGATCGACTCACGCCAAGGTGGCACGTGGCACAGCCCTGTGGGAAAGCCTCGTGGGAAAGCCTCGAGGGACAGCCTCGAGGGAAAGCCACAGATCCCTTGATCCACGTGACAGGAAGCGTGACACTACTGCTGCAGCTCGGGAGGAAAGCGCACGTGCATGCACCCACTCGAGACGAGGCCTGACTCCCCTGGGGAGACTCAGAAGCACCCCAAGATCCATGGCAACACTGGAGAGCAATCCTCAGGTTGCGGCCCCGACTCCACACAAGGACTGAGGCCCCGGCATGGACGGGAGAGGAATCCCGAGCGGTCCCCTAGCAACTCGCATGGGGACTGGCCTTTCCTGAGGCCACCAGAGCGGGTCCCTGAGGTCCCCGTCGTAACTCGAGAAGACCTGCCGCAACTCGAGAAAATCCAGGAGGTTCTCCCCTCCAGGCGAGATGAGGCCCATTTCCGCTGAGGCGTCTCGAGGCTGATCACACCTCACCTCTGGAACTTCGAAAGGGTCCTTCACACCCTTGGTGCAAATCAAGAAGTTCCCCGACCTAGCCGTCTCCACTCGAGAGGAATCACGAGGGTCCCGCCCACATCCAGAGGAGCCCCGTTTCCGCCTCGTAGCTCGAGATGAGGGATCCTTTCCCTGCTTCGTCGGGAAAGAGTCCCCGGCGTTCCCGTCGCATCTCAAGAGGAGGCCCTCTCAACAGGAACGGCGAGAGGAACTCCAGGGTCGTGCCACCATTCCAAGAGTCCCCCAGATGTCTCAGTCCATTCCAGAGGAACCTCTTTTCCCTTCACCGGCTCGTCTTTCACGCCGAGGATCGACTCACGCCAAGGTGGCACGTGGCACAGCCCTGTGGGAAAGCCTCGTGGGAAAGCCTCGAGGGACAGCCTCGAGGGAAAGCCACAGATCCCTTGATCCACGTGACAGGAAGCGTGAAACTACTGCTGCAGCTCGGGAGGAAAGCGCACGTGCATGCCCCCACTCGAGACGAGGCCTGACTCCCCTGGGGAGACTCAGAAGCACCCCAAGATCCATGGCAACACTCGAGAGGAATACTCAGGTTCCAGCCCCGACTCCACAAAAGGACTGAGGCCCCGGCATGGACGGGAGAGGAATCCCGAGAGGTCCCCTAGCAACTCGCATGGGGACTGGCCTTTCCTGAGGCCACCAGAGCGGGTCCCTGAGGTCTCCGTCGTAACTCGAGAAGACCTGCCGCAACTCGAGAAAATCCAGGAGGTTCTCCCCTCCAGGCGAGATGAGGCCCATTTCCGCTGAGGCGTCTCGAGGCTGATCACACCTCACCTCTGGAACTTCGAAAGGCTCCTTCACACCCTTGGTGCAAATCAAGAAGTTCCCCGACCTAGCCGTCTCCACTCGAGAGGAATCACGAGGGTCCCGCCCACATCCAGAGGAGCCCCGTTTCCGCCTCGTAGCTCGAGATGAGGGATCCTTTCCCTGCTTCGTCGGGAAAGAGTCCCCGGCGTTCCCGTCGCATCTCAAGAGGAGGCCCTCTCAACAGGAACGGCGAGAGGAACTCCAGGGTCGTGCCACCATTCCAAGAGTCCCCCAGATGTCTCAGTCCATTCCAGAGGAACCTCTTTTCCCTTCACCGGCTCGTCTTTCACGCCGAGGATCGACTCACGCCAGGTGGCACGTGGCACAGCCCTGTGGGAAAGCCTCGTGGGAAAGCCTCGAGGGACAGCCTCGAGGGAAAGCCACAGATCCCTTGATCCACGTGACAGGAAGCGTGAAACTACTGCTGCAGCTCGGGAGGAAAGCGCACGTGCATGCCCCCACTCGAGACGAGGCCTGACTCCCCTGGGGAGACTCAGAAGCACCCCAAGATCCATGGCAACACTCGAGAGGAATCCTCAGGTTCCGGCCCTGACTCCACACAAGGACTGAGGCCCCGGCATGGACGGGAGAGGAATCCCGAGAGGTCCCCTAGCAACTCGCATGGGGACTGGCCTTTCCTGAGGCCACCAGAGCGGGTCCCTGAGGTCTCCGTCGTAACTCGAGAAGACCTGCCGCAACTCGAGAAAATCCAGGAGGTTCTCCCCTCCAGGCGAGATGAGGCCCATTTCCGCTGAGGCGTCTCGAGGCTGATCACACCTCACCTCTGGAACTTCGAAAGGGTCCTTCACACCCTTGGTGCAAATCAAGAAGTTCCCCGACCTAGCCATCTCCACTCGAGAGGAATCACGAGGGTCCCGCCCACATCCAGAGGAGCCCCGTTTCCGCCTCGTAGCTCGAGATGAGGGATCCTTTCCCTGCTTCGTCGGGAAAGAGTCCCCGGCGTTCCCGTCGCATCCCAAGAGGAGGCCCTCTCAACAGGAACGGCGAGAGGAACTCCAGGGTCGTGCCACCATTCCAAGAGTCCCCCAGATGTCTCAGTCCATTCCAGACGAACCTCTTTTCCCTTCACCGGCTCGTCTTTCACGCCGAGGATAGACACACACCAAGGTGGCACGTGGCACAGCCCTGTGGGAAAGCCTCGTGGGAAAGCCTCGAGGGACAGCCTCGAGGGAAAGCCACAGATCCCTTGATCCACGTGACAGGAAGCGTGACACTACTGCTGCAGCTCAGGAGGAAAGCGCACGTGCATGCCCCCACTCGAGACGAGGCCTGACTCCCCTGGGGAGACTCAGAAGCACCCCAAGATCCATGGCAACACTGGAGAGGAATCCTCAGGTTCCAGGCCCGACTCCACACAAGGACTGAGGCCCCGGCATGGACGGGAGAGGAATCCCGAGAGGTCCCCTAGCAACTCGCATGGGGACTGGCCTTTCCTGAGTCCACCAGAGCGGGTCCCTGAGGTCCCCGTCGTAACTCGAGAAGACCTGCCGCAACTCGAGAAAATCCAGGAGTTTCTCCCCTCCAGGCGAGATGAGGCCCATTTCCGCTGAGGCGTCTCAAGGCTGATCACACCTCACCTCTGGAACTTCGAAAGGTTCCTTCACACCCTTGGTGCAAATCAAGAAGTTCCCCGACCTAGCCGTCTCCACTCGAGAGGAATCACGAGGGTCCCGCCCACATCCAGAGGATCCCCGTTTCCGCCTCGTAGCTCGAGATGAGGGATCCTTTCCCTGCTTCGTCGGGAAAGAGTTCCCAGCGTTCCCGTCGCATCTCAAGAGGAGGCCCTCTCAACAGGAACGGCGAGAGGAACTCCAGGGTCGTGCCACCATTCCAAGAGTCACCCAGATGTCTCAGTCCATTCCAGAGGAACCTCTTTTCCCTTCACCGGCTCGTCTTTCACGCCGAGGATCGACGCACACCAAGGTGGCACGTGGCACAGCCCTGTGGGAAAGCCTCGTGGGAAAGTCTCGAGGGACAGCCTCGAGGGAAAGCCACAGATCCCTTGATCCACGTGACAGGAAGCGTGACACTACTGCTGCAGCTCGGGAGGAAAGCGCACGTGCATGCCCCCACTTGAGACGAGGCCTGACTCCCCTGGGGAGACTCAGAAGCACCCCAAGATCCATGGCAACACTCGAGAGGAATCCTCAGGTTCCGGCCCAGACTCCACACAAGGACTGAGGCCCCGGCATGGACGGGAGAGGAATCCCGAGAGGTCCCCTAGCAACTCGCATGGGGACTGGCCTTTCCTGAGGCCACCAGAGCGGGTCCCTGAGGTCCCCGTCGTAACTCGAGAAGACCTGCCGCAACTCGAGAAAATCCAGGAGGTTCTCCCCTCCAGGCGAGATGAGGCCCATTTCCGCTGAGGCGTCTCGAGGCTGATCACACCTCACCTCTGGAACTTCGAAAGGGTCCTTCACACCCTTGGTGCAAATCAAGAGGATCCCCGACCTAGCCGTCTCCACTCGAGAGGAATCACGAGGGTCCCGCCCACATCCAGAGGAGCCCCGTTTCCGCCTCGTAGCTCGAGATGAGGGATCCATTCCCTTCTTCGTCGGGAAAGAGTCCCCCGCGTTCCCGTCGCATCTCAAGAGGAGGCCCTCTCAACAGGAACGGCGAGAGGAACTCCAGGGTCGTGCCACCATTCCAAGAGTCCCCCAGATGTCTCAGTCCATTCCAGAGGAACCTCTTTTCCCTTCACCGGCTCGTCTTTCACGCCGAGGATCGACTCACACCAAGGTGGCACGTGGCACAGCCCTGTGGGAAAGCCTCGTGGGAAAGCCTCGAGGGACAGCCTCGAGGGAAAGACACAGATCCCTTGATCCACGTGATAGGAAGCGTGACACTACTGCTGCAGCTCGGGAGGAAAGCGCACGTGCACTCCCCCACTCGAGACGAGGCCTGACTCCCCTGGGGAGACTCAGAAGCACCCCAAGATCCATGGCAACACTGGAGAGCAATCCTCAGGTTCCGGCCCCGACTCCACACAAGGACTGAGGCCCCGGCATGGACGGGAGAGGAATCCCGAGAGGTCCCCTAGCAACTCGCATGGGGACTGGCCTTTCCTGAGGCCACCAAAGCGGGTCCCTGAGGTCCCCGTCGTAACTCGAGAAGACCTGCCGCAACTCGAGAAAATCCAGGAGGTTCTCCCCTCCAGGCGAGATGAGGCCCATTTCCGCTGAGGCGTCTCGAGGCTGATCACACCTCACCTCTGGAACTTCGAAAGGGTCCTTCACACCCTTGGTGCAAATCAAGAAGTTCCCCGACCTAGCCGTCTCCACTCGAGAGGAATCACGAGGGTCCCGCCCACATCCAGAGGAGCCCCGTTTCCGCCTCATAGCTCGAGATGAGGGATCCTTTCCCTGCTTCGTCGGGAAAGAGTTCCCGGCGTTCCCATCGCATCTCAAGAGGAGGCCCTCTCAACAGGAACGGCGAGAGGAACTCCAGGGTCGTGCCACCATTCCAAGAGTCCCCCCAGATGTCTCAGTCCATTCCAGAGGAACCTCTTTTCCCTTCACCGGCTCGTCTTTCACGCCGAGGATCGACTCACACTAAGGTGGCACGTGGCACAGCCCTGTGGGAAAGCCTCGTGGGAAAGCCTCGAGGGACAGCCTCGAGGGAAAGACACAGATCCCTTGATCCACGTGACAGGAAGCGTGACACTACTGCTGCAGCTCGGGAGGAAAGCGCACGTGCATGCCCCCACTCGAGACGAGGCCTGACTCCCCTGGGGAGACTCAGAAGCACCCCAAGATCCATGGCAACACTGGAGAGGAATCCTCAGGTTCCGGCCCCGAATCCACACAAGGGCTGAGGCCCCGGCATGGACGGGAGAGGAATCCCGATAGGTTCCCTAGCAAGAGGCATGGGGACTGGCCTTTCCTGAGGCCTCCAGAGCGGGTCCCTGTGGTCCCCGTCGTAACTCGAGAAGACCTGCCGCAACTCGAGAAAATCCAGGAGGTTCTCCCCTCCAGGCGAGATGAGGCCCATTTCCGCTGAGGCGTCTCGAGGCTGATCACACCTCACCTCTGGAACTTCGAAAGGCTCCTTCACACCCTTGGTGCAAATCAAGAAGTTCCCCGACCTAGCCGTCTCCACTCGAGAGGAATCACGAGGGTCCCGCCCACATCCAGAGGATCCCCGTTTCCGCCTCGTAGCTCGAGATGAGGGATCCATTCCCTTCTTCGTCGGGAAAGAGTCCCCCGCGTTCCCGTCGCATCTCAAGAGGAGGCCCTCACAACAGGAACGGCGAGAGGAACTCCAGGGTCGTGCCACCATTCCAAGAGTCCCCCAGATGTCTCAGTCCATTCCAGAGGAACTTCTTTTCCCTTCACCGGCTCGTCTTTCACGCCGAGGATCAACTCACACCAAGGTGGCACGTGGCACAGCCCTGTGGGAAAGCCTCGTGGGAAAGCCTCGAGGGACAGCCTCGAGGGAAAGCCACAGATCCCTTGATCCACGTGACAGGAAGCGTGACACTACTGCTGCAGCTCGGGAGGAAAGCGCACGTGCATGCCCCCACTCGAGACGAGGCCTGACTCCCCTGGGGAGACTCAGAAGCACCCCAAGATCCATGGCAACACTGGAGAGGAATCCTCAGGTTCCGGCCCCGACTCCACACAAGGACTGAGGCCCCGGCATGGACGGGAGAGGAATCCCGAGAGGTCCCCTAGCAACTCGCATGGGGACTGGCCTTTCCTGAGGCCACCAGAGCGGGTCCCTGAGGTCTCCGTCGTAACTCGAGAAGACCTGCCGCAACTCGAGAAAATCCGGGAGGTTCTCCCCCCAGGCGAGATGAGGCCCATTTCCGCTGAGGCGTCTCGAGGCTGATCACACCTCACCTCTGGAACTTCAAAAGGGTCCTTCACACCCTTGGTGCAAATCAAGAAGTTCCCCGACCTAGCCGTCTCCACTCGAGAGGAATAACGAGGGTCCCGCCCACATCCAGAGGAGCCCCGTTTCCGCCTCATAGCTCGAGATGAGGGATCCTTTCCCTGCTTCGTCGGGAAAGATTTTCCGGCGTTCCCATCGCATCTCAAGAGGAGGCCCTCTCAACAGGAACGGCGAGAGGAACTCCAGGGTCGTGCCACCATTCCAAGAGTCCCCCAGATGTCTCAGTCCATTCCAGAGGAACCTCTTTTCCCTTCACCGGCTCGTCTTTCACGCCGAGGATCGACTCACACCAAGGTGGCACGTGGCACAGCCCTGTGGGAAAGCCTCGTGGGAAAGTCTCGAGGGACAGCCTCGAGGGAAAGCCACAAATCCCTTGATCCACGTGACAGGAAGCGTGACACTACTGCTGCAGCTCGGGAGGAAAGCGCACGTGCATGCCCCACTCGAGACGAGGCCTGACTCCCCTGGGGAGACTCAGAAGCACCCCAAGATCCATGGCAACACTGGAGAGGAATCCTCAGGTTCCGGCCCCGAATCCACACAAGGGCTGAGGCCCCGGCATGGACGGGAGAGGAATCCCGATAGGTCCCCTAGCAAGAGGCATGGGGACTGGCCTTTCCTGAGGCCTCCAGAGCGGGTCCCTGTGGTCCCCGTCGTAACTCGAGAAGACCTGCCGCAACTCGAGAAAATCCAGGAGGTTCTCCCCTCCAGGCGTGATGAGGCCCATTTCCGCTGAGGCGTCTCGAGGCTGATCACACCTCACCTCTGGAACTTCGAAAGGCTCCTTCACACCCTTGGTGCAAATCAAGAAGTTCCCCGACCTAGCTGTCTCCACTCGAGAGGAATCACGAGGGTCCCGCCCACATCCAGAGGAGCCCCGTATCCGCCTCGTAGCTTGAGATGAGGGATCCTTTCCCTGCTTCGTCGGGAAATAGTTCCCGGCGTTCCCGTCGCATCTCAAGAGGAGGCCCTCTCAACAGGAACGGCGAGAGGAACTCCAGGGTCGTGCCACCATTCCAAGAGTCCCCCAGATGTCTCAGTCCATTCCAGAGGAACCTCTTTTCCCTTCACCGGCTCGTCTTTCACGCCGAGGATCGACTCACACCAAGGTGGCACGTGGCACAGCCCTGTGGGAAAGCCTCGTGGGAAAGCCTCGAGGGACAGCCTCGAGGGAAAGCCACAGATCCCTTGATCCACGTGACAGGAAGCGTGACACTACTGCTGCAGCTCGGGAGGAAAGCGCACGTGCACGCCCCCACTCGAGACGAGGCCTGACTCCCCTGGGGAGACTCAGAAGCACCCCAAGATCCATGGCAACACTGGAGAGCAATCCTCAGGTTCCGGCCCCGACTCCACACAAGGACTGAGGCCCCGGCATGGACGGGAGAGGAATCCCGAGAGGTCCCCTAGCAACTCGCATGGGGACTGGCCTTTCCTGAGGCCACCAAAGCGGGTCCCTGAGGTCCCCGTCGTAACTCGAGAAGACCTGCCGCAACTCGAGAAAATCCAGGAGGTTCTCCCCTCCAGGCGAGATGAGGCCCATTTCCGCTGAGGCGTCTCGAGGCTGATCACACCTCACCTCTGGAACTTCGAAAGGGTCCTTCACACCCTTGGTGCAAATCAAGAAGTTCCCCGACATACCCGTCTCCACTCGAGAGGAATCACGAGGGTCCCGCCCACATCCAGAGGAGCCCCGTTTCCGCCTCGTAGCTCGAGATGAGGGATCCATTCCCTTCTTCGTCGGGAAAGAGTCCCCCGCGTTCCCGTCGCATCTCAAGAGGAGGCCCTCTCAACAGGAACGGCGAGAGGAACTCCAGGGTCGTGCCACCATTCCAAGAGTCCCCCAGATGTCTCAGTCCATTCCAGAGGAACCTCTTTTCCCTTCACCGGCTCGTCTTTCACGCCGAGGATCGACTCACACCAAGGTGGCACGTGGCACAGCCCTGTGGGAAAGCCTCGTGGGAAAGCCTCGAGGGACAGCCTCGAGGGAAAGCCACAGATCCCTTTATCCACGTGACAGGAAGCGTGACACTACTGCTGCAGCTCGGGAGGAAAGTGCACGTGCACGCCCCCACTCGAGACGAGGCCTGACTCCCCTGGGGAGACTCAAAAGCACCCAAGATCCATGGCAACACTGGAGAGCAATCCTCAGGTTCCGGCCCCGACTCCACACAAGGACTGAGGCACTGGCATGGACGGGAGAGGAATCCCGAGAGGTCCCCTAGCAACTCGCATGGGGACTGGCCTTTCCTGAGGCCACCAGAGCGGGTCCCTGAGGTCCCCGTCGTAACTCGAGAAGACCTGCCGCAACTCGAGAAAATCCAGGAGGTTCTCCCCTCCAGGCGAGATGAGGCCCATTTCCGCTGAGGCGTCTCGAGGCTGATCACACCTAACCTCTGGAACTTCGAAAGGGTCCTTCACACCCTTGGTGCAAATCAAGAAGTTCCCCGACCTAGCCGTGTCCACTCGAGAGGAATCACGAGGGTCCCGCCCACATCCAGAGGAGCTCCGTTTCCGTCTCGTAGTTCGAGATGAGGGATCCATTCCCTTCTTCGTCGGGAAAGAGTCCCCCGCGTTCCCGTCGCATCTCAAGAGGAGGCCCTCTCAACAGGAACGGCGAGAGGAACTCCAGGGTCGTGCCACCATTCCAAGAGTCCCCCAGATGTCTCAGTCCATTCCAGAGGAACCTCTTTTCCCTTCACCGGCTCGTCTTTCACGCCGAGGATCGACTCACACCAAGGTGGCAGGTGGCACAGCCCTGTGGGAAAGCCTCGTGGGAAAGCCTCGAGGGACAGCCTCGAGGGAAAGCCACAGATCCCTTGATCCCCGTGACAGGAAGCGTGACACTACTGCTGCAGCTCGGGAGGAAAGCACACGTGCATGCCCCCACTCGAGATGAGGCCTGACTCCCCTGGGGAGACTCAGAAGCACCCCAAGATCCATGGCAACACTGGAGAGCAATCCTCAGGTTCCGGCCCCGACTCCACACAAGGACTGAGGCCCCGGCATGGACGGGAGAGGAATCCCGAGAGGTCCCCTAGCAACTCGCATGGGGACTGGCCTTTCCTGAGGCCACCAGAGCGGGTCCCTGAGGTCCCCGTCGTAACTCGAGAAGACCTGCCGCAACTCGAGAAAATCCAGGAGGTTCTCCCCTCCAGGCGAGATGAGGCCCATTTCCGCTGAGGCGTCTCGAGGCTGATCACACCTCACCTCTGGAACTTCGAAAGGGTCCTTCACACCCTTGGTGCAAATCAAGAAGTTCCCCGACCTAGCCGTCTCCACTCGAGAGGAATCACGAGGGTCCCGCCCACATCCAGAGGAGCCCCGTTTCCGCCTCGTAGCTCGAGATGAGGGATCCTTTCCCTGCTTCGTCGGGAAAGAGTCCCCGGCGTTCCCGTCGCATCTCAAGAGGAGGCCCTCTCAACAGGAATGGCGAGAGGAACTCCAGGGTCGTGCCACCATTCCAAGAGTCCCCCAGATGTCTCAGTCCATTCCAGAGGAACCTCTTTTCCCTTCACCGGCTCGTCTTTCACGCCGAGGATCGACTCACACCAAGGTGGCACGTGGAACAGCCCTGTGGGAAAGCCTCGTGGGAAAGCGTCGAGGGACAGCCTCGAGGGAAAGCCACAGATCCCTTGATCCACGTGACAGGAAGCGTGACACTACTGCTGCAGCTCGGGAGGAAAGCGCACGTGCATGCCCCCACTCGAGACGAGGCCTGACTCCCCTGGGGAGACTCAGAAGCACCCCAAGATCCATGGCAACACTGGAGAGGAATCCTCAGGTTCCGGCCCCGACTCCACACAAGGTCTTAGGCCCAGGAACGGACGGGATAGGAATCCCGAGATGGCCCCTAGCAACTCGCACGGGGACTGGCCTTTCCTGAGGCCACCAGAGCGGGTCCCTGAGGTCCCCGTCGTAACTCGAGAAGACCTGCCGCAACTCGAGAAAATCCAGGAGGTTCTCCCCTCTAAGCGAGATGAGGCCCATTTCCGCTGAGGCGTCTCGAGGCTGATCACACCTCCCCTCTGGAACTTCGAAAGGGTCCTTCACACCCTTGGTGCAAATCAAGAAGTTCCCCGACCTAGCCGTCTCCACTCGAGAGGAATCACGAGGGTCCCGCCCACATCCAGAGGAGCCCCGTTTCCGCCTCGTAGCTCGAGATGAGGGATCCTTTCCCTGCTTCGTCGGGAAAGAGTTCCCGGCGTTCCCGTCGCATCTCAAGAGGAGGCCCTCTCAACAGGAACGGCGAGAGGAACTCCAGGGTCGTGCCACCATTCCAAGAGTCCCCCAGATGTCTCAGTCCATTCCAGAGGAACCTCTTTTCCCTTCACCGGCTCGTCTTTCACGCCGAGGATCGACTCACACCAAGGTGGCACGTGGCACAGCCCTGTGGGAAAGCCTCGTGGGAAAGCCTCGAGGGACAGCCTCGAGGGAAAGACACAGATCCCTTGATCCACGTGACAGGAAGCGTGACACTACTGCTGCAGCTCGGGAGGAAAGCGCACGTGTATGCCCCCACTCGAGACGAGGCCTGACTCCCCTGGGGAGACTCAGAAGCACCCCAAGATCCATGGCAACACTGGAGAGCAACCCTCAGTTTCCGGCCCCGACTCCACACAAGGACTGAGGCCCCGGCATGGACGGGAGAGGAATCCCGAGAGGTCCCCTAGCAACTCGCATGGGGACTGGCCTTTCCTGAGGCCACCAGAGCGGGTCCCTGAGGTCCCCGTCGTAACTCGAGAAGACCTGCCGCAACTCGAGAAAATGCAGGAGGTTCTCCCCTCCAGGCGAGATGAGGCCCATTTCCGCTGAGGCGTCTCGAGGCTGATCACACCTCACCTCTGGAACTTCGAAAGGGTCCTTCACACCCTTGGTGCAAATCAAGAAGTTCCCCGACCTAGCCGTCTCCACTCGAGAGGAATCACGAGGGTCCCGCTCACATCCAGAGGAGCCCCGTTTCCGCCTCGTAGCTCGAGATGAGGGATCCTTTCCCTGCTTCGTCGGGAAAGAGTCCCCGGCGTTCCCGTCGCATCTCAAGAGGAGGCCCTCTCAACAGGAACGGCGAGAGGAACTCCAGGGTCGTGCCACCATTCCAAGAGTCCCCCAGATGTCTCAGTCCATTCCAGAGGAACCTCTTTTCCCTTCACCGGCTCGTCTTTCACGCCGAGGATCGACTCACACCAAGGTGGCACGTGGCACAGCCCTGTGGGAAAGCCTCGTGGGAAAGCCTCGAGGGACAGCCTCGAGGGAAAGCCACAGATCCCTTGATCCACGTGACAGGAAGCGTGACACTACTGCTGCAGCTCGGGAGGAAAGCGCACGTGCATGCCCCCACTCGAGACGAGGCCTGACTCCCCTGGGGAGACTCAGAAGCACCCCAAGATCCGTGGCAACACTGGAGAGGAATCCTCAGGTTCCGGCCCCGACTCCACACAAGGACTGAGGCCCCGGCATGGACGGGAGAGGAATCCCGATAGGTCCCCTAGCAACTCGCATGGGGACTGGCCTTTCCTGAGGCCACCAGAGCGGGTCCCTGAGGTCCCCGTCGTAACTCGAGAAGACCTGCCGCAACTCGAGAAAATCCAGGAGGTTCTCCCCTCCAGGCGAGATGAGGCCCATTTCCGCTGAGGCGTCTCGAGGCTGATCACACCTCACCTCTGGAACTTCGAAAGGCTCCTTCACACCCTTGGTGCAAATCAAGAAGTTCCCCGACCTAGCCGTCTCCACTCGAGAGGAATCACGAGGGTCCCGCCCACATCCAGAGGAGCCCCGTTTCCGCCTCGTAGCTCGAGATGAGGGATCCTTTCCCTGCTTCGTCGGGAAAGAGTTCCCGGCGTTCCCGTCGCATCTCAAGAGGAGGCCCTCTCAACAGGAACGGCGAGAGGAACTCCAGGGTCGTGTCACCATTCCAAGAGTCCCCCAGATGTCTCAGTCCATTCCAGAGGAACCTCTTTTCCCTTCACCGGCTCGTCTTTCACGCCGAGGATCGACTCACAGCAAGGTGGCACGTGGCACAGCCCTGTGGGAAAGCCTCGTGGGAAAGCCTCGAGGGAAAGCCACAGATCCCTTGATCCACGTGACAGGAAGCTTGACACTACTGCTTCAGCTCGGGTGGAAAGCGCACGTACATGCCCCCATACGAGACGAGGCCTGACTCCCCTGAAGAGACTCAGAAGCACCCCAAGATCCATGGCAACACTGGAGAGCAATCCTCAGGTTCCGGCCCCGACTCCACACAAGGACTGAGGCCCTGGCATGGACGGGAGAGGAATCCCGAGAGGTCCCCTAGCAACTCGCATGGGGACTGGCCTTTCCTGAGGCCACCAGAGCGTGTCCCTGAGGTCCCCGTCGTAACTCGAGAAGACCTGCCGCAACTCGAGAAAATCCAGGAGGTTCTCCCCTCCAGGCGAGATGAGGCCCATTTCCGCTGAGGCGTCTCGAGGCTGATCACACCTCACCTCTGGAACTTCGAAAGGCTCCTTCACACCATTGGTGCAAATCAAGAAGTTCCCCGACATACCCGTCTCCACTCGAGAGGAATCACGAGGGTCCCGCCCACATCCAGAGGAGCCCCGTTTCCGCCTCGTAGCTCGAGATGAGGGATCCTTTCCCTGCTTCGTCGGGAAAGAGTTCCCGGCGTTCCCGTCGCATCTCAAGAGGAGGCCCTCTCAACAGTAACGGCGAGAGGAACTCCAGGGTCGTGCCACCATTCTAAGGGTCCCCCAGATTTCTCAGTCCATTCCAGAGGAACCTCTTTTCCCTTCAGCGGCTCGTCTTTCACGCCGAGGATCGACTCACACCAAGGTGGAACGTGGCACAGCCCTGTGGGAAAGCCTCGTGGGAAAGCCTCGAGGGACAGCCTCGAGGGAAAGCCACAGATCCCTTGATCCACGTGACAGGAAGCGTGACACTACTGCTGCAGCTCGGGAGGAAAGCGCACGTGCATGCCCCCACTCGAGACGAGGCCTGACTCCCCTGGGGAGACTCAGAAGCACCCCAAGATCCATGGCAACACTGGAGAGGAATCCTCAGGTTCCGGCCCCGACTCCACACAAGGACTGAGGCCCCGGCATGGACGGGAGAGGAATCCCGAGCGGTCCCCTAGCAACTCGCATGGGGACTGGCCTTTCCTGAGGCCACCAGAGCGGGTCCCTGAGGTCCCCGTCGTAACTCGAGAAGACCTGCCGCAACTCGAGAAAATCCAGGAGGTTCTCCCCTCCAGGCGAGATGAGGCCCATTTCCGCTGAGGCGTCTCGAGGCTGATCACACCTCACCTCTGGAACTTCGAAAGGGTCCTTCACACCCTTGGTGCAAATCAAGAAGTTCCCCGACCTAGCCGTCTCCACTCGAGAGGAATCACGAGGGTCCCGCCCACATCCAGAGGAGCCCCGTTTCCGCCTCGTAGCTCGAGATGAGGGATCCTTTCCCTGCTTCGTCGGGAAAGAGTTCCCGGCGTTCCCGTCGCATCTCAAGAGGAGGCCCTCTCAACAGGAACGGCGAGAGGAACTCCAGGGTCGTGCCACCATTCCAAGAGTCCCCCAGATGTCTCAGTCCATTCCAGAGGAACCTCTTTTCCCTTCACCGGCTCGTCTTTCACGCCGAGGATCGACTCACACCAAGGTGGCACGTGGCACAGCCCTGTGGGAAAGCCTCGTGGGAAAGCCTCGAGGGAAAGCCACAGATCCCTTGATCCACGTGACAGGAAGCTTGACACTACTGCTTCAGCTCGGGTGGAAAGCGCACGCACATGCCCCCACACGAGACGAGGCCTGACTCCCCTGAAGAGACTCAGAAGCACCCCAAGATCCATGGCAACACTGGAGAGCAATCCTCAGGTTCCGGCCCCGACTCCACACAAGGACTGAGGCCCTGGCATGGACGGGAGAGGAATCCCGAGAGGTCCCCTAGCAACTCGCATGGGGACTGGCCTTTCCTGAGGCCACCAGAGCGTGTCCCTGAGGTCCCCGTCGTAACTCGAGAAGACCTGCCGCAACTCGAGAAAATCCAGGAGGTTCTCCCCTCCAGGCGAGATGAGGCCCATTTCCGCTGAGGCGTCTCGAGGCTGATCACACCTCACCTCTGGAACTTCGAAAGGCTCCTTCACACCCTTGGTGCAAATCAAGAAGTTCCCCGACCTAGCCGTCTCCACTCGAGAGGAATCACGAGGGTCCCGCCCACATCCAGAGGAGCCCCGTTTCCGCCTCGTAGCTCGAGATGAGGGATCCTTTCCCTGCTTCGTCGGGAAAGAGTTCCCGGCGTTCCCGTCGCATCTCAAGAGGAGGCCCTCTCAACAGGAACGGCGAGAGGAACTCCAGGGTCGTGCCACCATTCCAAGAGTCCCCCAGATGTCTCAGTCCATTCCAGAGGAACCTCTTTTCCCTTCACCGGCTCGCCTTGCACGCCGAGGATCGACTCACACCAAGGTGGCACGTGGCACAGCCCTGTGGGAAAGCCTCGTGGGAAAGCCTCGAGGGACAGCCTCGAGGGAAAGCCACAGATCCCTTGATCCACGTGACAGGAAGCGTGACACTACTGCTGCAGCTCGGGAGGAAAGCGCACGTGCATGCCCCCACTCGAGACGAGGCCTGACTCCCCTGGGGAGACTCAGAAGCACCCCAAGATCCATGGCAACACTGGAGAGGAATCCTCAGGTTCCGGCCCCGACTCCACACAAGGACTGAGGCCCCGGCATGGACGGGAGAGGAATCCCGAGAGGTCCCCTAGCAACTCGCATGGGGACTGGCCTTTCCTGAGGCCACAAGAGCGGGTCCCTGAGGTCCCCGTCGTAACTCGAGAAGACCTGCCGCAACTCGAGAAAATCCAGGAGGTTCTCCCCTCCAGGCGAGATGAGGCCCATTTCCGCTGAGGCGTCTCGAGGCTGATCACACCTCACCTCTGGAACTTCGAAAGGGTCCTTCACACCCTTGGTGCAAATCAAGAAGTTCCCCGACCTAGCTGTCTCCACTCGAGAGGAATCACGAGGGTCCCGCCCACATCCAGAGGAGCCCCGTTTCCGCCTCGTAGCTCGAGATGAGGGATCCTTTCCCTGCTTCGTCGGGAAAGAGTTCCCGGCGTTCCCGTCGCATCTCAAGAGGAGGCCCTCTCAACAGGAACGGCGAGAGGAACTCCAGGGTCGTGCCACCATTCCAAGAGTCCCCCAGATGTCTCAGTCCATTCCAGAGGAACCTCTTTTCCCTTCACCGGCTCGTCTTTCACGCCGAGGATCGACTCACACCAAGGTGGCACGTGGCACAGCCCTGTGGGAAAGCCTCGTGGGAAAGCCTCGAGGGACAGCCTCGAGGGAAAGCCACAGATCCCTTGATCCACGTGACAGGAAGCGTGACACTACTGCTGCAGCTCGGGAGGAAAGCGCACGTGCATGCCCCCACTCGAGACGAGGCCTGACTCCCCTGGGGAGACTCAGAAGCACCCCAAGATCCATGGCAACACTGGAGAGGAATCCTCAGGTTCCGGCCCCGACTCCACACAAGGACTGAGGCCCCGGCATGGACGGGAGAGGAATCCCGAGCGGTCCCCTAGCAACTCGCATGGGGACTGGCCTTTCCTGAGGCCACCAGAGCGGGTCCCTGAGGTCCCCGTCGTAACTCGAGAAGACCTGCCGCAACTCGAGAAAATCCAGGAGGTTCTCCCCTCCAGGCGAGATGAGGCCCATTTCCGCTGAGGCGTCTCGAGGCTGATCACACCTCACCTCTGGAACTTCGAAAGGGTCCTTCACACCCTTGGTGCAAATCAAGAAGTTCCCCGACCTAGCCGTCTCCACTCGAGAGGAATCACGAGGGTCCCGCCCACATCCAGAGGAGCCCCGTTTCCGCCTCGTAGCTCGAGATGAGGGATCCTTTCCCTACTTCGTCGGGAAAGAGTCCCCGGCGTTCCCGTCGCATCTCAAGAGGAGGCCCTCTCAACAGGAACGGCGAGAGGAACTCCAGGGTCGTGCCACCATTCCAAGAGTCCCCCAGATGTCTCAGTCCATTCCAGAGGAACCTCTTTTCCCTTCACCGGCTCGTCTTTCACACCGAGGATCGACTCACGCCAAGGTGGCACGTGGCACAGCCCTGTGGGAAAGCCTCGTGGGAAAGCCTCGAGGGACAGCCTCGAGGGAAAGCCACAGATCCCTTGATCCACGTGACAGGAAGCGTGACACTACTGCTGCAGCTCGGGAGGAAAGCGCACGTGCATGCCCCCACTCGAGACGAGGCCTGACTCCCCTGGGGAGACTCAGAAGCACCCCAAGATCCATGGCAACACTCGAGAGGAATCCTCAGGTTCCGGCCCTGACTCCACACAAGGACTGAGGCCCCGGCATGGACGGGAGAGGAATCCCGAGAGGTCCCCTAGCAACTCGCATGGGGACTGGCCTTTCCTGAGGCCACCAGAGCGGGTCCCTGAGGTCTCCGTCGTAACTCGAGAAGACCTGCCGCAACTCGAGAAAATCCAGGAGGTTCTCCCCTCCAGGCGAGATGAGGCCCATTTCCGCTGAGGCGTCTCGAGGCTGATCACACCTCACCTCTGGAACTTCGAAAGGCTCCTTCACACCCTTGGTGCAAATCAAGAAGTTCCCCGACCTAGCCGTCTCCACTCGAGAGGAATCACGAGGGTCCCGCCCACATCCAGAGGAGCCCCGTTTCCGCCTCGTAGCTCGAGATGAGGGATCCTTTCCCTGCTTCGTCGGGAAAGAGTCCCCGGCGTTCCCGTCGCATCTCAAGAGGAGGCCCTCTCAACAGGAACGGCGAGAGGAACTCCAGGGTCGTGCCACCATTCCAAGAGTCCCCCAGATGTCTCAGTCCATTCCAGAGGAACCTCTTTTCCCTTCACCGGCTCGTCTTTCACGCCGAGGATCGACTCACGCCAAGGTGGCACGTGGCACAGCCCTGTGGGAAAGCCTCGTGGGAAAGCCTCGAGGGACAGCCTCGAGGGAAAGCCACAGATCCCTTGATCCACGTGACAGGAAGCGTGAAACTACTGCTGCAGCTCGGGAGGAAAGCGCACGTGCATGCCCCCACTCGAGACGAGGCCTGACTCCCCTGGGGAGACTCAGAAGCACCCCAAGATCCATGGCAACACTCGAGAGGAATCCTCAGGTTCCGGCCCCGACTCCACACAAGGACTGAGGCCCCGGCATGGACGGGAGAGGAATCCCGAGAGGTCCCCTAGCAACTCGCATGGGGACTGGCCTTTCCTGAGGCCACCAGAGCGGGTCCCTGAGGTCTCCGTCGTAACTCGAGAAGACCTGCCGCAACTCGAGAAAATCCAGGAGGTTCTCCCCTCCAGGCGAGATGAGGCCCATTTCCGCTGAGGCGTCTCGAGGCTGATCACACCTCACCTCTGGAACTTCGAAAGGGTCCTTCACACCCTTGGTGCAAATCAAGAAGTTCCCCGACCTAGCCATCTCCACTCGAGAGGAATCACGAGGGTCCCGCCCACATCCAGAGGAGCCCCGTTTCCGCCTCGTAGCTCGAGATGAGGGATCCTTTCCCTGCTTCGTCGGGAAAGAGTCCCCGGCGTTCCCGTCGCATCCCAAGAGGAGGCCCTCTCAACAGGAACGGCGAGAGGAACTCCAGGGTCGTGCCACCATTCCAAGAGTCCCCCAGATGTCTCAGTCCATTCCAGACGAACCTCTTTTCCCTTCACCGGCTCGTCTTTCACGCCGAGGATCGACACACACCAAGGTGGCACGTGGCACAGCCCTGTGGGAAAGCCTCGTGGGAAAGCCTCGAGGGACAGCCTCGAGGGAAAGCCACAGATCCCTTGATCCACGTGACAGGAAGCGTGACACTACTGCTGCAGCTCAGGAGGAAAGCGCACGTGCATGCCCCCACTCGAGACGAGGCCTGACTCCCCTGGGGAGACTCAGAAGCACCCCAAGATCCATGGCAACACTGGAGAGCAATCCTCAGGTTCCGGCCCCGACTCCACACAAGGACTGAGGCCCCGGCATGGACGGGAGAGGAATCCCGAGAGGTCCCCTAGCAACTCGCATGGGGACTGGCCTTTCCTGAGTCCACCAGAGCGGGTCCCTGAGGTCCCCGTCGTAACTCGAGAAGACCTGCCGCAACTCGAGAAAATCCAGGAGGTTCTCCCCTCCAGGCGAGATGAGGCCCATTTCCGCTGAGGCGTCTCAAGGCTGATCACACCTCACCTCTGGAACTTCGAAAGGGTCCTTCACACCCTTGGTGCAAATCAAGAAGTTCCCCGACCTAGCCGTCTCCACTCGAGAGGAATCACGAGGGTCCCGCCCACATCCAGAGGAGCCCCGTTTCCGCCTCGTAGCTCGAGATGAGGGATCCTTTCCCTGCTTCGTCGGGAAAGAGTTCCCGGCGTTCCCGTCGCATCTCAAGAGGAGGCCCTCTCAACAGGAACGGCGAGAGGAACTCCAGGGTCGTGCCACCATTCCAAGAGTCACCCAGATGTCTCAGTCCATTCCAGAGGAACCTCTTTTCCCTTCACCGGCTCGTCTTTCACGCATGGATCGACTCACACCAAGGTGGCACGTGGCACAGCCCTGTGGGAAAGCCTCGTGGGAAAGCATCGAGGGACAGCCTCGAGGGAAAGCCACAGATCCCTTGATCCACGTGACAGGAAGCGTGACACTACTGCTGCAGCTCGGGAGGAAAGCGCACGTGCATGCCCCCACTCGAGACGAGGCCTGACTCCCCTGGGGAGACTCAGAAGCACCCCAAGATCCATGGCAACACTGGAGAGGAATCCTCAGGTTCCGGCCCCGACTCCACACAAGGACTGAGGCCCCGGCATGGACGGGAGAGGAATCCCGAGAGGTCCCCTAGCAACTCGCATGGGGACTGGCCTTTCCTGAGGCCACCAGAGCGGGTCCCTGAGGTCTCCGTCGTAACTCGAGAAGACCTGCAGCAACTCGAGAAAATCCAGGAGGTTCTCCCTTCCAGGCGAGATGAGGCCCATTTCCGCTGAGGCGTCTCGAGGCTGATCACACCTCACCTCTGGAACTTCGAAAGGGTCCTTCACACCCTTGGTGCAAATCAAGAAGTTCCCCGACCTAGCCGTCTCCACTCGAGAGGAATCACGAGGTTCCCGCCCACATCCAGAGGAGCCCCGTTTCCGCCTCGTAGCTGGAGATGAGGGATCCTTTCCCTGCTTCGTCGGGAAAGAGTCCCCGGCGTTCCCGTCGCATCCCAAGAGGAGGCCCTCTCAACAGGAACGGCGAGAGGAACTCCAGGGTCGTGCCACCATTCCAAGAGTCCCCCAGATGTCTCAGTCCATTCCAGAGGAACCTCTTTTCCCTTCACCGGCTCGTCTTTCACGCCGAGGATCGACTCACACCAAGGTGGCACGTGGCACAGCCCTGTGGGAAAGCCTCGTGGGAAACCGTCGAGGGACAGCCTCGAGGGAAAGCCACAGATCCCTTGATCCACGTGACAGGAAGCATGACACTACTGCTGCAGCTCGGGAGGAAAGCGCACGTGCATGCCCCCACTCGAGACGAGGCCTGACTTACCTGGGGAGACTCAGAAGCACCCCAAGATCCATGGCAACACTGGAGAGCAATCCTCAGGTTCCGGCCCCGACTCCACACAAGGACTGAGGCCCCGGCATGGACGGGAGAGGAATCCCGAGAGGTCCCCTAGCAACTCGCATGGGGACTGGCCTTTCCTGAGGCCACCAGAGCGGGTCCCTGAGGTCCCCGTCGTAACTCGAGAAGACCTGCCGCAACTCGAGAAAATCCAGGAGGTTCTCCCCTCCAGGCGAGTTGAGGCCCATTTCCGCTGAGGCGTCTCGAGGCTGATCACACCTCACCTCTGGAACTTCGAAAGGGTCCTTCACACCCTTGGTGCAAATCAAGAAGTTCCCCGACCTAGCCATCTCCACTCGAGAGGAATCACGAGGGTCCCGCCCACATCCAGAGGAGCCCCGTTTCCGCCTCGTAGCTCGAGATGAGGGATCCTTTCCCTGCTTCGTCGGGAAAGAGTCCCCGGCGTTCCCGTCGCATCCCAAGAGGAGGCCCTCTCAACAGGAACGGCGAGAGGAACTCCAGGGTCGTGCCACCATTCCAAGAGTCCCCCAGATGTCTCAGTCCATTCCAGAGGAACCTCTTTTCCCTTCACCGGCTCGTCTTTCACACCGAGGATCGACTCACGCCAAGGTGGCACGTGGCACAGCCCTGTGGGAAAGCCTCGTGGGAAAGCCTCGAGGGACAGCCTCGAGGGAAAGCCACAGATCCCTTGATCCACGTGACAGGAAGCGTGAAACTACTGCTGCAGCTCGGGAGGAAAGCGCACGTGCATGCCCCCACTCGAGACGAGGCCTGACTCCCCTGGGGAGACTCAGAAGCACCCCAAGATCCATGGCAACACTCGAGAGGAATCCTCAGGTTCCGGCCCCGACTCCACACAAGGACTGAGGCCCCGGCATGGACGGGAGAGGAATCCCGAGAGGTCCCCTAGCAACTCGCATGGGGACTGGCCTTTCCTGAGGCCACCAGAGCGGGTCCCTGAGGTCTCCGTCGTAACTCGAGAAGACCTGCCGCAACTCGAGAAAATCCAGGAGGTTCTCCCCTCCAGGCGAGATGAGGCCCATTTCCGCTGAGGCGTCTCGAGGCTGATCACACCTCACCTCTGGAACTTCGAAAGGCTCCTTCACACCCTTGGTGCAAATCAAGAAGTTCCCCGACCTAGCCGTCTCCACTCGAGAGGAATCACGAGGGTCCCGCCCACATCCAGAGGAGCCCCGTTTCCGCCTCGTAGCTCGAGATGAGGGATCCTTTCCCTGCTTCGTCGGGAAAGAGTCCCCGGCGTTCCCGTCGCATCTCAAGAGGAGGCCCTCTCAACAGGAACGGCGAGAGGAACTCCAGGGTCGTGCCACCATTCCAAGAGTCCCCCAGATGTCTCAGTCCATTCCAGAGGAACCTCTTTTCCCTTCACCGGCTCGTCTTTCACGCCGAGGATCGACTCACGCCAAGGTGGCACGTGGCACAGCCCTGTGGGAAAGCCTCGTGGGAAAGCCTCGAGGGACAGCCTCGAGGGAAAGCCACAGATCCCTTGATCCACGTGACAGGAAGCGTGAAACTACTGCTGCAGCTCGGGAGGAAAGCGCACGTGCATGCCCCCACTCGAGACGAGGCCTGACTCCCCTGGGGAGACTCAGAAGCACCCCAAGATCCATGGCAACACTCGAGAGGAATCCTCAGGTTCCGGCCCCGACTCCACACAAGGACTGAGGCCCCGGCATGGACGGGAGAGGAATCCCGAGAGGTCCCCTAGCAACTCGCATGGGGACTGGCCTTTCCTGAGGCCACCAGAGCGGGTCCCTGAGGTCTCCGTCGTAACTCGAGAAGACCTGCCGCAACTCGAGAAAATCCAGGAGGTTCTCCCCTCCAGGCGAGATGAGGCCCATTTCCGCTGAGGCGTCTCGAGGCTGATCACACCTCACCTCTGGAACTTCGAAAGGGTCCTTCACACCCTTGGTGCAAATCAAGAAGTTCCCCGACCTAGCCATCTCCACTCGAGAGGAATCACGAGGGTCCCGCCCACATCCAGAGGAGCCCCGTTTCCGCCTCGTAGCTCGAGATGAGGGATCCTTTCCCTGCTTCGTCGGGAAAGAGTCCCCGGCGTTCCCGTCGCATCCCAAGAGGAGGCCCTCTCAACAGGAACGGCGAGAGGAACTCCAGGGTCGTGCCACCATTCCAAGAGTCCCCCAGATGTCTCAGTCCATTCCAGACGAACCTCTTTTCCCTTCACCGGCTCGTCTTTCACGCCGAGGATCGACACACACCAAGGTGGCACGTGGCACAGCCCTGTGGGAAAGCCTCGTGGGAAAGCCTCGAGGGACAGCCTCGAGGGAAAGCCACAGATCCCTTGATCCACGTGACAGGAAGCGTGACACTACTGCTGCAGCTCAGGAGGAAAGTGCACGTGCATGCCCCCACTCGAGACGAGGCCTGACTCCCCTGGGGAGACTCAGAAGCACCCCAAGATCCATGGCAACACTGGAGAGCAATCCTCAGGTTCCGGCCCCGACTCCACACAAGGACTGAGGCCCCGGCATGGACGGGAGAGGAATCCCGAGAGGTCCCCTAGCAACTCGCATGGGGACTGGCCTTTCCTGAGTCCACCAGAGCGGGTCCCTGAGGTCCCCGTCGTAACTCGAGAAGACCTGCCGCAACTCGAGAAAATCCAGGAGGTTCTCCCCTCCAGGCGAGATGAGGCCCATTTCCGCTGAGGCGTCTCAAGGCTGATCACACCTCACCTCTGGAACTTCGAAAGGGTCCTTCACACCCTTGGTGCAAATCAAGAAGTTCCCCGACCTAGCCGTCTCCACTCGAGAGGAATCACGAGGGTCCCGCCCACATCCAGAGGAGCCCCGTTTCCGCCTCGTAGCTCGAGATGAGGGATCCTTTCCCTGCTTCGTCGGGAAAGAGTTCCCGGCGTTCCCGTCGCATCTCAAGAGGAGGCCCTCTCAACAGGAACGGCGAGAGGAACTCCAGGGTCGTGCCACCATTCCAAGAGTCACCCAGATGTCTCAGTCCATTCCAGAGGAACCTCTTTTCCCTTCACCGGCTCGTCTTTCACGCATGGATCGACTCACACCAAGGTGGCACGTGGCACAGCCCTGTGGGAAAGCCTCGTGGGAAAGCCTCGAGGGACAGCCTCGAGGGAAAGCCACAGATCCCTTGATCCACGTGACAGGAAGCGTGACACTACTGCTGCAGCTCGGGAGGAAAGCGCACGTGCATGCCCCCACTCGAGACGAGGCCTGACTCCCCTGGGGAGACTCAGAAGCACCCCAAGATCCATGGCAACACTCGAGAGGAATCCTCAGGTTCCGGCCCCGACTCCACACAAGGACTGAGGCCCCGGCATGGACGGGAGAGGAATCCCGAGAGGTCCCCTAGCAACTCGCATGGGGACTGGCCTTTCCTGAGGCCACCAGAGCGGGTCCCTGAGGTCTCCGTCGTAACTCGAGAAGACCTGCCGCAACTCGAGAAAATCCAGGAGGTTCTCCCCTCCAGGCGAGATGAGGCCCATTTCCGCTGAGGCGTCTCGAGGCTGATCACACCTCACCTCTGGAACTTCGAAAGGGTCCTTCACACCCTTGGTGCAAATCAAGAAGTTCCCCGACCTAGCCGTCTCCACTCGAGAGGAATCACGAGGTTCCCGCCCACATCCAGAGGAGCCCCGTTTCCGCCTCGTAGCTGGAGATGAGGGATCCTTTCCCTGCTTCGTCGGGAAAGAGTCCCCGGCGTTCCCGTCGCATCCCAAGAGGAGGCCCTCTCAACAGGAACGGCGAGAGGAACTCCAGGGTCGTGCCACCATTCCAAGAGTCCCCCAGATGTCTCAGTCCATTCCAGAGGAACCTCTTTTCCCTTCACCGGCTCGTCTTTCACGCCGAGGATCGACTCACACCAAGGTGGCACGTGGCACAGCCCTGTGGGAAAGCCTCGTGGGAAACCGTCGAGGGACAGCCTCGAGGGAAAGCCACAGATCCCTTGATCCACGTGACAGGAAGCATGACACTACTGCTGCAGCTCGGGAGGAAAGCGCACGTGCATGCCCCCACTCGAGACGAGGCCTGACTTCCCTGGGGAGACTCAGAAGCACCCCAAGATCCATGGCAACACTGGAGAGCAATCCTCAGGTTCCGGCCCCGACTCCACACAAGGACTGAGGCCCCGGCATGGACGGGAGAGGAATCCCGAGAGGTCCCCTAGCAACTCGCATGGGGACTGGCCTTTCCTGAGGCCACCAGAGCGGGTCCCTGAGGTCCCCGTCTTAACTCGAGAAGACCTGCCGCAACTCGAGAAAATCCAGGAGGTTCTCCCCTCCAGGCGAGTTGAGGCCCATTTCCGCTGAGGCGTCTCGAGGCTGATCACACCTCACCTCTGGAACTTCGAAAGGGTCCTTCACACCCTTGGTGCAAATCAAGAAGTTCCCCGACCTAGCCGTCTCCACTCGAGAGGAATCACGAGGGTCCCGCCCACATCCAGAGGAGCCCCGTTTCCGCCTCGTAGCTCGAGATGAGGGATCCATTCCCTGCTTCGTCGGGAAAGAGTCCCCCGCGTTCCCGTCGCATCTCAAGAGGAGGCCCTCTCAACAGGAACGGCGAGAGGAACTCCAGGGTCGTGCCACCATTCCAAGAGTCCCCCAGATGTCTCAGTCCATTCCAGAGGAACCTGTTTTCCCTTCACCGGCTTGTCTTTCACGCCGAGGATCGACTCACGCCAAGGTGGCACGTGGCACAGCCCTGTGGGAAAGCCTCGTGGGAAAGCCTCGAGGGACAGCCTCGAGTGAAAGCCACAGATCCCTTGATCCACGTGACAGGAAGCGTGACACTACTGCTGCAGCTCGGGAGGAAAGCGCACGTGCATGCCCCCACTCGAGACGAGGCCTGACTCCCCTGGGGAGACTCAGAAGCACCCCAAGATCCATGGCAACACTGGAGAGCAATCCTCAGGTTCCGGCCCCGACTCCACACAAGGACTGAGGCCCCGGCATGGACGGGAGAGGAATCCCGAGCGGTCCCCTAGCAACTCGCATGGGGACTGGCCTTTCCTGAGGCCACCAGAGCGGGTCCCTGAGGTCCCCGTCGTAACTCGAGAAGACCTGCCGCAACTCGAGAAAATCCAGGAGGTTCTCCCATCCAGGCGAGATGAGGCCCATTTCCGCTGAGGCGTCCGAGGCTGATCACACCTCCCCTCTGGGACTTCGAAAGGGTCCTTCACACCCTTGGTGCAAATCAAGAAGTTCCCCGACCTAGCCGTCTCCACTCGAGAGGAATCACGAGGGTCCCGCCCACATCCAGAGGAGCCCCGTTTCCGCCTCGTAGCTCGAGATGAGGGATCCTTTCCCTGCTTCGTCGGGAAAGAGTCCCCGGCGTTCCCGTCGCATCTCAAGAGGAGGCCCTCTCAACAGGAACGGCGAGAGGAACTCCAGGGTCGTGCCACCATTCCAAGAGTCCCCCAGATGTCTCAGTCCATTCCAGAGGAACTTCTTTTCCCTTCACCGTCTCGTCTTTCACGCCGAGGATCGACTCACGCCAAGGTGGCACGTGGCACAGCCCTGTGGGAAAGCCTCGTGGGAAAGCCTCGAGGGACAGCCTCGAGGGAAAGCCACAGATCCCCTGATCCACGTGACAGGAAGCGTGACACTACTGCTGCAGCTCGGGAGGAAAGCGCACGTGCATGCACCCACTCGAGACGAGGCCTGACTCCCCTGGGGAGACTCAGAAGCACCCCAAGATCCATGGCAACACTGGAGAGCAAACCTCAGGTTCCGGCCCCGACTCCACACAAGGACTGAGGCCCCGGCATGGACGGGAGAGGAATCCCGAGCGGTCCCCTAGCAACTCGCATGGGGACTGGCCTTTCCTGAGGCCACCAGAGCGGGTCCCTGAGGTCCCCGTCGTAACTCGAGAAGACCTGCCGCAACTCGAGAAAATCCAGGAAGTTCTCCCCTCCAGGCGAGATGAGGCCCATTTCCGCTGAGGCGTCTCGAGGCTGATCACACCTCACCTCTGGAACTTCGAAAGGCTCCTTCACACCCTTTGTGCAAATCAAGAAGTTCCCCGACCTAGCCGTCTCCACTCGAGAGGAATCACGAGGGTCCCGCCCACATCCAGAGGAGCCCCGTTTCCGCCTCGTAGCTCGAGATGAGGGATCCTTTCCCTGCTTCGTCGGGAAAGAGTCCCCGGCGTTCCCGTCGCATCTCAAGAGGAGGCCCTCTCAACAGGAACGGCGAGAGGAACTCCAGGGTCGTGCCACCATTCCAAGAGTCCCCCAGATGTCTCAGTCCATTCCAGAGGAACTTCTTTTCCCTTCACCGTCTCGTCTTTCACGCCGAGGATCGACTCACGCCAAGGTGGCACGTGGCACAGCCCTGTGGGAAAGCCTCGTGGGAAAGCCTCGAGGGACAGCCTCGAGGGAAAGCCACAGATCCCTTGATCCACGTGACAGGAAGCGTGACACTACTGCTGCAGCTCGGGAGGAAAGCGCACGTGCATGCACCCACTCGAGACGAGGCCTGACTCCCCTGGGGAGACTCAGAAGCACCCCAAGATCCATGGCAACACTGGAGAGCAATCCTCAGGTTCCGGCCCCGACTCCACACAAGGACTGAGGCCCCGGCATGGACGGGAGAGGAATCCCGAGCGGTCCCCTAGCAACTCGCATGGGGACTGGCCTTTCCTGAGGCCACCAGAGCGGGTCCCTGAGGTCCCCGTCGTAACTCGAGAAGACCTGCCGCAACTCGAGAAAATCCAGGAGGTTCTCCCCTCCAGGCGAGATGAGGCCCATTTCCGCTGAGGCGTCTCGAGGCTGATCACACCTCACCTCTGGAACTTCGAAAGGGTCCTTCACACCCTTGGTGCAAATCAAGAAGTTCCCCGACCTAGCCGTCTCCACTCGAGAGGAATCACGAGGGTCCCGCCCACATCCAGAGGAGCCCCGTTTCCGCCTCGTAGCTCGAGATGAGGGATCCTTTCCCTACTTCGTCGGGAAAGAGTCCCCGGCGTTCCCGTCGCATCTCAAGAGGAGGCCCTCTCAACAGGAACGGCGAGAGGAACTCCAGGGTCGTGCCACCATTCCAAGAGTCCCCCAGATGTCTCAGTCCATTCCAGAGGAACCTCTTTTCCCTTCACCGGCTCGTCTTTCACGCCGAGGATCGACTCACGCCAAGGTGGCACGTGGCACAGCCCTGTGGGAAAGCCTCGTGGGAAAGCCTCGAGGGACAGCCTCGAGGGAAAGCCACAGATCCCTTGATCCACGTGACAGGAAGCGTGAAACTACTGCTGCAGCTCGGGAGGAAAGCGCACGTGCATGCACCCACTCGAGACGAGGCCTGACTCCCCTGGGGAGACTCAGAAGCACCCCAAGATCCATGGCAACACTCGAGAGGAATCCTCAGGTTCCGGCCCCGACTCCACACAAGGACTGAGGCCCCGGCATGGACGGGAGAGGAATCCCGAGAGGTCCCCTAGCAACTCGCATGGGGACTGGCCTTTCCTGAGGCCACCAGAGCGGGTCCCTGAGGTCTCCGTCGTAACTCGAGAAGACCTGCCGCAACTCGAGAAAATCCAGGAGGTTCTCCCCTCCAGGCGAGATGAGGCCCATTTCCGCTGAGGCGTCTCGAGGCTGATCACACCTCACCTCTGGAACTTCGAAAGGCTCCTTCACACCCTTGGTGCAAATCAAGAAGTTCCCCGACCTAGCCGTCTCCACTCGAGAGGAATCACGAGGGTCCCGCCCACATCCAGAGGAGCCCCGTTTCCGCCTCGTAGCTCGAGATGAGGGATCCTTTCCCTGCTTCGTCGGGAAAGAGTCCCCGGCGTTCCCGTCGCATCTCAAGAGGAGGCCCTCTCAACAGGAACGGCGAGAGGAACTCCAGGGTCGTGCCACCATTCCAAGAGTCCCCCAGATGTCTCAGTCCATTCCAGAGGAACCTCTTTTCCCTTCACCGGCTCGTCTTTCACGCCGAGGATCGACGCACACCAAGGTGGCACGTGGCACAGCCCTGTGGGAAAGCCTCGTGGGAAAGTCTCGAGGGACAGCCTCGAGGGAAAGCCACAGATCCCTTGATCCACGTGACAGGAAGCGTGACACTACTGCTGCAGCTCGGGAGGAAAGCGCACGTGCATGCCCCCACTTGAGACGAGGCCTGACTCCCCTGGGGAGACTCAGAAGCACCCCAAGATCCATGGCAACACTGGAGAGCAATCCTCAGGTTCCGGCCCCGACTCCACACAAGGACTGAGGCCCCGGCATGGACGGGAGAGGAATCCCGAGAGGTCCCCTAGCAACTCGCATGGGGACTGGCCTTTCCTGAGGCCACCAGAGCGGTCCCTGAGGTCCCCGTCGTAACTCGAGAAGACCTGCCGCAACTCGAGAAAATCCAGGAGGTTCTCCCCTCCAGGCGAGATGAGGCCCATTTCCGCTGAGGCGTCTCGAGGCTGATCACACCTCACCTCTGGAACTTCGAAAGGGTCCTTCACACCCTTGGTGCAAATCAAGAAGTTCCCCGACCTAGCCGTCTCCACTCGAGAGGAATCACGAGGGTCCCGCCCACATCCAGAGGAGCCCCGTTTCCGCCTCGTAGCTCGAGATGAGGGATCCATTCCCTGCTTCGTCGGGAAAGAGTCCCCCGCGTTCCCGTCGCATCTCAAGAGGAGGTCCTCTCAACAGGAACGGCGAGAGGAACTCCAGGGTCGTGCCACCATTCCAAGAGTCCCCCAGATGTCTCAGTCCATTCCAGAGGAACCTGTTTTCCCTTCACCGGCTTGTCTTTCACGCCGAGGATCGACTCACGCCAAGGTGGCACGTGGCACAGCCCTGTGGGAAAGCCTCGTGGGAAAGCCTCGAGGGACAGCCTCGAGTGAAAGCCACAGATCCCTTGATCCACGTGACAGGAAGCGTGACACTACTGCTGCAGCTCGGGAGGAAAGCGCACGTGCATGCCCCCACTCGAGACGAGGCCTGACTCCCCTGGGGAGACTCAGAAGCACCCCAAGATCCATGGCAACACTGGAGAGCAATCCTCAGGTTCCGGCCCCGACTCCACACAAGGACTGAGGCCCCGGCATGGACGGGAGAGGAATCCCGAGCGGTCCCCTAGCAACTCGCATGGGGACTGGCCTTTCCTGAGGCCACCAGAGCGGGTCCCTGAGGTCCCCGTCGTAACTCGAGAAGACCTGCCGCAACTCGAGAAAATCCAGGAGGTTCTCCCATCCAGGCGAGATGAGGCCCATTTCCGCTGAGGCGTCCGAGGCTGATCACACCTCCCCTCTGGGACTTCGAAAGGGTCCTTCACACCCTTGGTGCAAATCAAGAAGTTCCCCGACCTAGCCGTCTCCACTCGAGAGGAATCACGAGGGTCCCGCCCACATCCAGAGGAGCCCCGTTTCCGCCTCGTAGCTCGAGATGAGGGATCCTTTCCCTGCTTCGTCGGGAAAGAGTCCCCGGCGTTCCCGTCGCATCTCAAGAGGAGGCCCTCTCAACAGGAACGGCGAGAGGAACTCCAGGGTCGTGCCACCATTCCAAGAGTCCCCCAGATGTCTCAGTCCATTCCAGAGGAACTTCTTTTCCCTTCACCGTCTCGTCTTTCACGCCGAGGATCGACTCACGCCAAGGTGGCACGTGGCACAGCCCTGTGGGAAAGCCTCGTGGGAAAGCCTCGAGGGACAGCCTCGAGGGAAAGCCACAGATCCCCTGATCCACGTGACAGGAAGCGTGACACTACTGCTGCAGCTCGGGAGGAAAGCGCACGTGCATGCACCCACTCGAGAAGAGGCCTGACTCCCCTGGGGAGACTCAGAAGCACCCCAAGATCCATGGCAACACTGGAGAGCAAACCTCAGGTTCCGGCCCCGACTCCACACAAGGACTGAGGCCCCGGCATGGACGGGAGAGGAATCCCGAGCGGTCCCCTAGCAACTCGCATGGGGACTGGCCTTTCCTGAGGCCACCAGAGCGGGTCCCTGAGGTCCCCGTCGTAACTCGAGAAGACCTGCCGCAACTCGAGAAAATCCAGGAAGTTCTCCCCTCCAGGCGAGATGAGGCCCATTTCCGCTGAGGCGTCTCGAGGCTGATCACACCTCACCTCTGGAACTTCGAAAGGCTCCTTCACACCCTTTGTGCAAATCAAGAAGTTCCCCGACCTAGCCGTCTCCACTCGAGAGGAATCACGAGGGTCCCGCCCACATCCAGAGGAGCCCCGTTTCCGCCTCGTAGCTCGAGATGAGGGATCCTTTCCCTGCTTCGTCGGGAAAGAGTCCCCGGCGTTC
The DNA here is from genome assembly GCF_023091745.1 of Budorcas taxicolor. Classification (NCBI taxonomy): domain Eukaryota; kingdom Metazoa; phylum Chordata; class Mammalia; order Artiodactyla; family Bovidae; genus Budorcas; species Budorcas taxicolor. The sequence continues at coordinate 373,153 of NC_068927.1, read as the reverse complement.
CCGTCGCATCTCAAGAGGAGGCCCTCTCAACAGGAACGGCGAGAGGAACTCCAGGGTCGTGCCACCATTCCAAGAGTCCCCCAGATGTCTCAGTCCATTCCAGAGGAACTTCTTTTCCCTTCACCGTCTCGTCTTTCACGCCGAGGATCGACTCACGCCAAGGTGGCACGTGGCACAGCCCTGTGGGAAAGCCTCGTGGGAAAGCCTCGAGGGACAGCCTCGAGGGAAAGCCACAGATCCCTTGATCCACGTGACAGGAAGCGTGACACTACTGCTGCAGCTCGGGAGGAAAGCGCACGTGCATGCACCCACTCGAGACGAGGCCTGACTCCCCTGGGGAGACTCAGAAGCACCCCAAGATCCATGGCAACACTGGAGAGCAATCCTCAGGTTCCGGCCCCGACTCCACACAAGGACTGAGGCCCCGGCATGGACGGGAGAGGAATCCCGAGCGGTCCCCTAGCAACTCGCATGGGGACTGGCCTTTCCTGAGGCCACCAGAGCGGGTCCCTGAGGTCCCCGTCGTAACTCGAGAAGACCTGCCGCAACTCGAGAAAATCCAGGAGGTTCTCCCCTCCAGGCGAGATGAGGCCCATTTCCGCTGAGGCGTCTCGAGGCTGATCACACCTCACCTCTGGAACTTCGAAAGGCTCCTTCACACCCTTGGTGCAAATCAAGAAGTTCCCCGACCTAGCCGTCTCCACTCGAGAGGAATCACGAGGGTCCCGCCCACATCCAGAGGAGCCCCGTTTCCGGCTCGTAGCTCGAGATGAGGGATCCTTTCCCTGCTTCGTCGGGAAAGAGTCCCCGGCGTTCCCGTCGCATCTCAAGAGGAGGCCCTCTCAACAGGAACGGCGAGAGGAACTCCAGGGTCGTGCCACCATTCCAAGAGTCCCCCAGATGTCTCAGTCCATTCCAGAGGAACCTCTTTTCCCTTCACCGGCTCGTCTTTCACGCCGAGGATCGACGCACACCAAGGTGGCACGTGGCACAGCCCTGTGGGAAAGCCTCGTGGGAAAGTCTCGAGGGACAGCCTCGAGGGAAAGCCACAGATCCCTTGATCCACGTGACAGGAAGCGTGACACTACTGCTGCAGCTCGGGAGGAAAGCGCACGTGCATGCCCCCACTCGAGACGAGGCCTGACTCCCCTGGGGAGACTCAGAAGCACCCCAAGATCCATGGCAACACTGGAGAGCAATCCTCAGGTTCCGGCCCCGACTCCACACAAGGACTGAGGCCCCGGCATGGACGGGAGAGGAATCCCGAGAGGTCCCCTAGCAACTCGCATGGGGACTGGCCTTTCCTGAGGCCACCAGAGCGGGTCCCTGAGGTCCCCGTCGTAACTCGAGAAGACCTGCCGCAACTCGAGAAAATCCAGGAGGTTCTCCCCTCCAGGCGAGATGAGGCCCATTTCCGCTGAGGCGTCTCGAGGCTGATCACACCTCACCTCTGGAACTTCGAAAGGGTCCTTCACACCCTTGGTGCAAATCAAGAAGTTCCCCGACCTAGCCGTGTCCACTCGAGAGGAATCACGAGGGTCCCGCCCACATCCAGAGGATCCCCGTTTCCGCCTCGTAGCTCGAGATGAGGGATCCATTCCCTTCTTCGTCGGGAAAGAGTCCCCCGCGTTCCCGTCGCATCTCAAGAGGAGGCCCTCTCAACAGGAACGGCGAGAGGAACTCCAGGGTCGTGCCACCATTCCAAGAGTCCCCCAGATGTCTCAGTCCATTCCAGAGGAACTTCTTTTCCCTTCACCGGCTCGTCTTTCACGCCGAGGATCAACTCACACCAAGGTGGCACGTGGCACAGCCCTGTGGGAAAGCCTCGTGGGAAAGCCTCGAGGGACAGCCTCGAGGGAAAGCCACAGATCCCTTGATCCACGTGACAGGAAGCGTGACACTACTGCTGCAGCTCGGGAGGAAAGCGCACGTGCATGCCCCCACTCGAGACGAGGCCTGACTCCCCTGGGGAGACTCAGAAGCACCCCAAGATCCATGGCAACACTGGAGAGCAATCCTCAGGTTCCGGCCCCGACTCCACACAAGGACTGAGGCCCCGGCATGGACGGGAGAGGAATCCCGAGAGGTCCCCTAGCAACTCGCATGGGGACTGGCCTTTCCTGAGGCCACCAGAGCGGGTCCCTGAGGTCTCCGTCGTAACTCGAGAAGACCTGCCGCAACTCGAGAAAATCCAGGAGGTTCTCCCCTCCAGGCGAGATGAGGCCCATTTCCGCTGAGGCGTCTCGAGGCTGATCACACCTCACCTCTGGAACTTCGAAAGGGTCCTTCACACCCTTGGTGCAAATCAAGAAGTTCCCCGACCTAGCCGTCTCCACTCGAGAGGAATAACGAAGGTCCCGCCCACATCCAGAGGAGCCCCGTTTCCGCCTCATAGCTCGAGATGAGGGATCCTTTCCCTGCTTCGTCGGGAAAGAGTTCCCGGCGTTCCCATCGCATCTCAAGAGGAGGCCCTCTCAACAGGAACGGCGAGAGGAACTCCAGGGTCGTGCCACCATTCCAAGAGTCCCCCAGATGTCTCAGTCCATTCCAGAGGAACCTCTTTTCCCTTCACCGGCTCGTCTTTCACGCCGAGGATCGACTCACACTAAGGTGGCACGTGGCACAGCCCTGTGGGAAAGCCTCGTGGGAAAGCCTCGAGGGACAGCCTCGAGGGAAAGCCACAGATCCCTTGATCCACGTGACAGGAAGCGTGACACTACTGCTGCAGCTCGGGAGGAAAGCGCACGTGCATGCCCCCACTCGAGACGAGGCCTGACTCCCCTGGGGAGACTCAGAAGCACCCCAAGATCCATGGCAACACTGGAGAGGAATCCTCAGGTTCCGGCCCCGAATCCACACAAGGGCTGAGGCCCCGGCATGGACGGGAGAGGAATCCCGATAGGTCCCCTAGCAAGAGGCATGGGGACTGGCCTTTCCTGAGGCCTCCAGAGCGGGTCCCTGTGGTCCCCGTCGTAACTCGAGAAGACCTGCCGCAACTCGAGAAAATCCAGGAGGTTCTCCCCTCCAGGCGAGATGAGGCCCATTTCCGCTGAGGCGTCTCGAGGCTGATCACACCTCACCTCTGGAACTTCGAAAGGCTCCTTCACACCCTTGGTGCAAATCAAGAAGTTCCCCGACCTAGCCGTCTCCACTCGAGAGGAATCACGAGGGTCCCGCCCACATCCAGAGGAGCCCCGTTTCTGCCTCGTAGCTTGAGATGAGGGATCCTTTCCCTGCTTCGTCGGGAAAGAGTTCCCGGCGTTCCCGTCGCATCTCAAGAGGAGGCCCTCTCAACAGGAACGGCGAGAGGAACTCCAGGGTCGTGCCACCATTCCAAGAGTCCCCCAGATGTCTCAGTCCATTCCAGAGGAACCTCTTTTCCCTTCACCGGCTCGTCTTTCACGCCGAGAATCGACTCACACCAAGGTGGCACGTGGCACAGCCCTGTGGGAAAGCCTCGTGGGAAAGCCTCGAGGGACAGCCTCGAGGGAAAGCCACAGATCCCTTGATCCACGTGACAGGAAGCGTGACACTACTGCTGCAGCTCGGGAGGAAAGCGCACGTGCACGCCCCCACTCGAGACGAGGCCTGACTCCCCTGGGGAGACTCAGAAGCACCCCAAGATCCATGGCAACACTGGAGAGCAATCCTCAGGTTCCGGCCCCGACTCCACACAAGGACTGAGGCCCCGGCATGGACGGGAGAGGAATCCCGAGAGGTCCCCTAGCAACTCGCATGGGGACTGGCCTTTCCTGAGGCCACCAGAGCGGGTCCCTGAGGTCCCCGTCGTAACTCGAGAAGACCTGCCGCAACTCGAGAAAATCCAGGAGGTTCTCCCCTCCAGGCGAGATGAGGCCCATTTCCGCTGAGGCGTCTCGAGGCTGATCACACCTCACCTCTGGAACTTCGAAAGGGTCCTTCACACCCTTGGTGCAAATCAAGAAGTTCCCCGACCTAGCCGTGTCCACTCGAGAGGAATCACGAGGGTCCCGCCCACATCCAGAGGATCCCCGTTTCCGCCTCGTAGCTCGAGATGAGGGATCCATTCCCTTCTTCGTCGGGAAAGAGTCCCCCGCGTTCCCGTCGCATCTCAAGAGGAGGCCCTCTCAACAGGAACGGCGAGAGGAACTCCAGGGTCGTGCCACCATTCCAAGAGTCCCCCAGATGTCTCAGTCCATTCCAGAGGAACTTCTTTTCCCTTCACCGGCTCGTCTTTCACGCCGAGGATCAACTCACACCAAGGTGGCACGTGGCACAGCCCTGTGGGAAAGCCTCGTGGGAAAGCCTCGAGGGACAGCCTCGAGGGAAAGCCACAGATCCCTTGATCCACGTGACAGGAAGCGTGACACCACTGCTGCAGCTCGGGAGGAAAGCGCACGTGCATGCCCCCACTCGAGACGAGGCCTGACTCCCCTGGGGAGACTCAGAAGCACCCCAAGAGCCATGGCAACACTGGAGAGGAAACCTCAGGTTCCGGCCACGACTCCACACAAGGACTGAGGCCCCGGCATGGACGGGAGAGGAATCCCGAGAGGTCCCCTAGCAACTCGCATGGGGACTGGCCTTTCCTGAGGCCACCAGAGCGGGTCCCTGAGGTCCCCGTCGTAACTCGAGAAGACCTGCCGCAACTCGAGAAAATCCAGGAGGTTCTCCCCTCCAGGCGAGATGAGGCCCATTTCCGCTGAGGCGTCTCGAGGCTGATCACACCTCACCTCTGGAACTTCGAAAGGGTCCTTCACACCCTTGGTGCAAATCAAGAAGTTCCCCGACCTAGCCGTCTCCACTCGAGAGGAATCACGACGGTCCCGCCCACATCCAGAGGAGCCCCGTTTCCGCCTCGTAGCTCGAGATGAGGGATCCTTTCCCTGCTTCGTCGGGAAAGAGTTCCCGGCGTTCCCGTCGCATCTCAAGAGGAGGCCCTCTCAACAGGAACGGCGAGAGGAACTCAGGGTCGTGCCACCATTCCAAGAGTCCACCAGATGTCTCAGTCCATTCCAGAGGAACCTCTTTTCCCTTCACCGGCTCGTCTTTCACGCCAAGGATCGACTCACACCAAGGTGGCACGTGGCACAGCCCTGTGGGAAAGCCTCGTGGGAAAGCCTCGAGGGACAGCCTCGAGGGAAAGCCACAGATCCCTTGATCCACGTGACAGGAAGCCTGACACTACTGCTGCAGCTCGGGAGGAAAGCGCACGTGCATGCCCCCACTCGAGACGAGGCCTGACTCCCCTGGGGAGACTCAGAAGCACCCCAAGAGCCATGGCAACACTGGAAAGGAATCCTCAGGTTCCAGCCCCGACTCCACACAAGGACTGAGGCCCCGGCATGGACGGGAGAGGAATCCCGAGAGGTCCCCTAGCAACTCGAACGGGGACTGGCCTTTCCTGAGGCCACCAGAGCGGGTCCCTGAGGTCCCCGTCGTAACTCGAGAAGACCTGCCGCAACTCGAGAAAATCCAGGAGGTTCTCCCCTCCAGGCGAGATGAGGCCCATTTCCGCTGAGGCGTCTCGAGGCTGATCACACCTCACCTCTGGAACTTCGAAAGGGTCCTTCACACCCTTGGTGCAAATCAAGAAGTTCCCCGACCTAGCCGTCTCCACTCGAGAGGAATCACGAGGGTCCCGCCCACATCCAGAGGAGCCCCGTTTCCGCCTCGTAGCTCGAGATGAGGGATCCTTTCCCTGCTTCGTCGGGAAAGAGTTCCCGGCGTTCCCGTCGCATCTCAAGAGGAGGCCCTCTCAACAGGAACAGCGAGAGGAACTCCAGGGTCGTGCCACCATTCCAAGAGTCCCCCAGATGTCTCAGTCCATTCCAGAGGAACCTCTTTTCCCTTCACCGGCTCATCTTTCACGCCGAGGATCGACTCACACCAAGGTGGCACGTGGCACAGCCCTGTGGGAAAGCCTCGTGGGAAAGCCTCGAGGGACAGCCTCGAGGGAAAGCCACAGATCCCTTGATCCACGTGACAGGAAGCGTGACACTACTGCTGCAGCTCGGGAGGAAAGCGCACGTGCATGCCCCTACTCGAGACGAGGCCTGACTCCCCTGGGGAGACTCAGAAGCACCCCAAGATCCATGGCAACACTGGAGAGGAAACCTCAGGTTCCGGCCCCGACTCCACACAAGGACTGAGGCCCCGGCATGGACGGGAGAGGAATCCCGAGAGGTCCCCTAGCAACTCGAACGGGGACTGGCCTTTCCTGAGGCCACCAGAGCAGGTCCCTGAGGTCCCCGTCGTAACTCGAGAAGACCTGCCGCAACTCGAGAAAATCCAGGAGGTTCTCCCCTCCAGGCGAGATGAGGCCCATTTCCGCTGAGGCGTCTCGAGGCTGATCACACCTCACCTCTGGAACTTCGAAAGGGTCCTTCACACCCTTGGTGCAAATCAAGAAGTTCCCCGACCTAGCCGTCTCCACTCGAGAGGAGTCACGAGGGTCCCGCCCACATCCAGAGGAGCCCCGTTTCCGCCTCGTAGCTCGAGATGAGGGATCCTTTCCCTGCTTCGTCGGGAAAGAGTTCCCGGCGTTCCCGTCGCATCTCAAGAGGAGGCCCTCTCAACAGGAACGGCGAGAGGAACTCAGGCTCGTGCCACCATTCCAAGAGTCCCCCAGATGTCTCAGTCCATTCCAGAGGAACTTCTTTTCCCTTCACCGGCTCGTCTTTCACGCCGAGGATCGACTCACACCAAGGTGGCACGTGGCACAGCCCTGTGGGAAAGCCTCGTGGGAAAGCCTCGAGGGACAGCCTCGAGGGAAAGCCACAGATCCCTTGATCCACGTGACAGGAAGCGTGACACCACTGCTGCAGCTCGGGAGGAAAGCGCACGTGCATGCCCCCACTCGAGACGAGGCCTGACTCCCCTGGGGAGACTCAGAAGCACCCCAAGAGCCATGGCAACACTGGAGAGGAAACCTCAGGTTCCGGCCCCGACTCCACACAAGGACTGAGGCCCCGGCATGGACGGGAGAGGAATCCCGAGAGGTCCCCTAGCAACTCGAACGGGGACTGGCCTTTCCTGAGGCCACCAGAGCGGGTCCCTGAGGTCCCCGTCGTAACTCGAGAAGACCTGCCGCAACTCGAGAAAATCCAGGAGGTTCTCCCCTCCAGGCGAGATGAGGCCCATTTCCGCTGAGGCGTCTCGAGGCTGATCACACCTCACCTCTGGAACTTCGAAAGGGTCCTTCACACCCTTGGTGCAAATCAAGAAGTTCCCCGACCTAGCCGTCTCCACTCGAGAGGAATCACGAGGGTCCCGCCCACATCCAGAGAAGCCCCGTTTCCGCCTCGTAGCTCGAGATGAGGGATCCTTTCCCTGCTTCGTCGGGAAAGAGTTCCCGGCGTTCCCGTCGCATCTCAAGAGGAGGCCCTCTCAACAGGAACGGCGAGAGGAACTCAGGGTCGTGCCACCATTCCAAGAGTCCCCCAGATGTCTCAGTCCATTCCAGAGGAACCTCTTTTCCCTTCACCGGCTCGTCTTTCACGCCGAGGATCGACTCACACCAAGGTGGCACGTGGCACAGCCCTGTGGGAAAGCCTCGTGGGAAAGCGTCGAGGGACAGCCTCGAGGGAAAGCCACAGATCCCTTGATCCACGTGACAGGAAGCGTGACACTACTGCTGCAGCTCGGGAGGAAAGCGCACGTGCATGCCCCCACTCGAGACGAGGCCTGACTCCCCTGGGGAGACTCAGAAGCACCCCAAGATCCATGGCAACACTGGAGATGAAACCTCAGGTTCCGGCCCCGACTCCACACAAGGACTGAGGCCCCGGCATGGACGGGAGAGGAATCCCGAGAGGTCCCCTAGCAACTCGCATGGGGACTGGCCTTTCCTGAGGCCACCAGAGCGGGTCCCTGAGGTCCCCGTCGTAACTCGAGAAGACCTGCTGCAACTCGAGAAAATCCAGGAGGTTCTCCCCTCCAGGCGAGATGAGGCCCATTTCCGCTGAGGCGTCTCGAGGCTGATCACACCTCACCTCTGGAACTTCGAAAGGGTCCTTCACACCCTTGGTGCAAATCAAGAAGTTCCCCGACCTAGCCGTCTCCACTCGAGAGGAATCACGAGGGTCCCGCCCACATCCAGAGGAGCCCCGTTTCCGCCTCGTAGCTCGAGATGAGGGATCCTTTCCCTGCTTCGTCGGGAAAGAGTTCCCGGCGTTCCCGTCGCATCTCAAGAGGAGGCCCTCTCAACAGGAACGGCGAGAGGAACTCAGGGTCGTGCCACCATTCCAAGAGTCCCCCAGATGTCTCAGTCCATTCCAGAGGAACCTCTTTTCCCTTCACCGGCTCGTCTTTCACGCCAAGGATCGACTCACACCAAGGTGGCACGTGGCACAGCCCTGTGGGAAAGCCTCGTGGGAAAGCCTCGAGGGACAGCCTCGAGGGAAAGCCACAGATCCCTTGATCCACGTGACAGGAAGCGTGACACTACTGCTGCAGCTCGGGAGGAAAGCGCACGTGCATGCCCCTACTCGAGGCGAGGCCTGACTCCCCTGGGGAGACTCAGAAGCACCCCAAGATCCATGGCAACACTGGAGAGGAAACCTCAGGTTCCGGCCCCGACTCCACACAAGGACTGAGGCCCCGGCATGGACGGGAGAGGAATCCCGAGAGGTCCCCTAGCAACTCGAACGGGGACTGGCCTTTCCTGAGGCCACCAGAGCGGGTCCCTGAGGTCCCCGTCGTAACTCGAGAAGACCTGCCGCAACTCGAGAAAATCCAGGAGGTTCTCCCCTCCAGGCGAGATGAGGCCCATTTCCGCTGAGGCGTCTCGAGGCTGATCACACCTCACCTCTGGAACTTCGAAAGGGTCCTTCACACCCTTGGTGCAAATCAAGAAGTTCCCCGACCTAGCCGTCTCCACTCGAGAGGAATCACGAGGGTCCCGCCCACATCCAGAGGAGCCCCGTTTCCGCCTCGTAGCTCGAGATGAGGGATCCTTTCCCTGCTTCGTCGGGAAAGAGTTCCCGGCGTTCCCGTCGCATCTCAAGAGGAGGCCCTCTCAACAGGAACGGCGAGAGGAACTCAGGCTCGTGCCACCATTCCAAGAGTCCCCCAGATGTCTCAGTCCATTCCAGAGGAACTTCTTTTCCCTTCACCGGCTCGTCTTTCACGCCGAGGATCGACTCACACCAAGGTGGCACGTGGCACAGCCCTGTGGGAAAGCCTCGTGGGAAAGCCTCGAGGGACAGCCTCGAGGGAAAGCCACAGATCCCTTGATCCACGTGACAGGAAGCGTGACACCACTGCTGCAGCTCGGGAGGAAAGCGCACGTGCATGCCCCCACTCGAGACGAGGCCTGACTCCCCTGGGGAGACTCAGAAGCACCCCAAGAGCCATGGCAACACTGGAGAGGAAACCTCAGGTTCCGGCCCCGACTCCACACAAGGACTGAGGCCCCGGCATGGACGGGAGAGGAATCCCGAGAGGTCCCCTAGCAACTCGAACGGGGACTGGCCTTTCCTGAGGCCACCAGAGCGGGTCCCTGAGGTCCCCGTCGTAACTCGAGAAGACCTGCCGCAACTCGAGAAAATCCAGGAGGTTCTCCCCTCCAGGCGAGATGAGGCCCATTTCCGCTGAGGCGTCTCGAGGCTGATCACACCTCACCTCTGGAACTTCGAAAGGGTCCTTCACACCCTTGGTGCAAATCAAGAAGTTCCCCGACCTAGCCGTCTCCACTCGAGAGGAATCACGAGGGTCCCGCCCACATCCAGAGAAGCCCCGTTTCCGCCTCGTAGCTCGAGATGAGGGATCCTTTCCCTGCTTCGTCGGGAAAGAGTTCCCGGCGTTCCCGTCGCATCTCAAGAGGAGGCCCTCTCAACAGGAACGGCGAGAGGAACTCAGGGTCGTGCCACCATTCCAAGAGTCCCCCAGATGTCTCAGTCCATTCCAGAGGAACCTCTTTTCCCTTCACCGGCTCGTCTTTCACGCCGAGGATCGACTCACACCAAGGTGGCACGTGGCACAGCCCTGTGGGAAAGCCTCGTGGGAAAGCGTCGAGGGACAGCCTCGAGGGAAAGCCACAGATCCCTTGATCCACGTGACAGGAAGCGTGACACTACTGCTGCAGCTCGGGAGGAAAGCGCACGTGCATGCCCCCACTCGAGACGAGGCCTGACTCCCCTGGGGAGACTCAGAAGCACCCCAAGATCCATGGCAACACTGGAGATGAAACCTCAGGTTCCGGCCCCGACTCCACACAAGGACTGAGGCCCCGGCATGGACGGGAGAGGAATCCCGAGAGGTCCCCTAGCAACTCGCATGGGGACTGGCCTTTCCTGAGGCCACCAGAGCGGGTCCCTGAGGTCCCCGTCGTAACTCGAGAAGACCTGCTGCAACTCGAGAAAATCCAGGAGGTTCTCCCCTCCAGGCGAGATGAGGCCCATTTCCGCTGAGGCGTCTCGAGGCTGATCACACCTCACCTCTGGAACTTCGAAAGGGTCCTTCACACCCTTGGTGCAAATCAAGAAGTTCCCCGACCTAGCCGTCTCCACTCGAGAGGAATCACGAGGGTCCCGCCCACATCCAGAGGAGCCCCGTTTCCGCCTCGTAGCTCGAGATGAGGGATCCTTTCCCTGCTTCGTCGGGAAAGAGTTCCCGGCGTTCCCGTCGCATCTCAAGAGGAGGCCCTCTCAACAGGAACGGCGAGAGGAACTCAGGGTCGTGCCACCATTCCAAGAGTCCCCCAGATGTCTCAGTCCATTCCAGAGGAACCTCTTTTCCCTTCACCGGCTCGTCTTTCACGCCAAGGATCGACTCACACCAAGGTGGCACGTGGCACAGCCCTGTGGGAAAGCCTCGTGGGAAAGCCTCGAGGGACAGCCTCGAGGGAAAGCCACAGATCCCTTGATCCACGTGACAGGAAGCGTGACACTACTGCTGCAGCTCGGGAGGAAAGCGCACGTGCATGCCCCCACTCGAGACGAGGCCTGACTCCCCTGGGGAGACTCAGAAGCACCCCAAGAGCCATGGCAACACTGGAAAGGAATCCTCAGGTTCCGGCCCCGACTCCACACAAGGACTGAGGCCCCGGCATGGACGGGAGAGGAATCCCGAGAGGTCCCCTAGCAACTCGAACGGGGACTGGCCTTTCCTGAGGCCACCAGAGCGGGTCCCTGAGGTCCCCGTCGTAACTCGAGAAGACCTGCCGCAACTCGAGAAAATTCAGGAGGTTCTCCCCTCCAGGCGAGATGAGGCCCATTTCCGCTGAGGCGTCTCGAGGCTGATCACACCTCACCTCTGGAACTTCGAAAGGGTCCTTCACACCCTTGGTGCAAATCAAGAAGTTCCCCGACCTAGCCGTCTCCACTCGAGAGGAATCACGAGGGTCCCGCCCACATCCAGAGGAGCCCCGTTTCCGCCTCGTAGCTCGAGATGAGGGATCCTTTCCCTGCTTCGTCGGGAAAGAGTTCCCGGCGTTCCCGTCGCATCTCAAGAGGAGGCCCTCTCAACAGGAACGGCGAGAGGAACTCAGGCTCGTGCCACCATTCCAACAGTCCCCCAGATGTCTCAGTCCATTCCAGAGGAACTTCTTTTCCCTTCACCGGCTCGTCTTTCACGCCGAGGATCGACTCACACCAAGGTGGCACGTGGCACAGCCCTGTGGGAAAGCCTCGTGGGAAAGCCTCGAGGGACAGCCTCGAGGGAAAGCCACAGATCCCTTGATCCACGTGACAGGAAGCGTGACACTACTGCTGCAGCTCGGGAGGAAAGCGCACGTGCATGCCCCCACTCGAGACGAGGCCTGACTCCCCTGGGGAGACTCAGAAGCACCCCAAGATCCATGGCAACACTGGAGAGGAATCCTCAGGTTCCGGCCCCGACTCCACACAAGGACTGAGGCCCCGGCATGGACGGGAGAGGAATCCCGAGAGGTCCCCTAGCAACTCGCATGGGGACTGGCCTTTCCTGAGGCCACCAGAGCGGGTCCCTGAGGTCCCCGTCGTAACTCGAGAAGACCTGCCGCAACTCGAGAAAATCCAGGAGGTTCTCCCCTCCAGGCGAGATGAGGCCCATTTCCGCTGAGGCGTCTCGAGGCTGATCACACCTCACCTCTGGAACTTCGAAAGGGTCCTTCACACCCTTGGTGCAAATCAAGAAGTTCCCCGACCTAGCCGTCTCCACTCGAGAGGAATCACGAGGGTCCCGCCCACATCCAGAGGAGCCCCGTTTCCGCCTCGTAGCTCGAGATGAGGGATCCTTTCCCTGCTTCGTCGGGAAAGAGTTCCCGGCGTTCCCGTCGCATCTCAAGAGGAGGCCCTCTCAACAGGAACGGCGAGAGGAACTCAGGCTCGTGCCACCATTCCAAGAGTCCCCCAGATGTCTCAGTCCATTCCAGAGGAACTTCTTTTCCCTTCACCGGCTCGTCTTTCACGCCGAGGATCGACTCACACCAAGGTGGCACGTGGCACAGCCCTGTGGGAAAGCCTCGTGGGAAAGCCTCGAGGGACAGCCTCGAGGGAAAGCCACAGATCCCTTGATCCACGTGACAGGAAGCGTGACACCACTGCTGCAGCTCGGGAGGAAAGCGCACGTGCATGCCCCCACTCGAGACGAGGCCTGACTCCCCTGGGGAGACTCAGAAGCACCCCAAGAGCCATGGCAACACTGGAGAGCAATCCTCAGGTTCCGGCCCCGACTCCACACAAGGACTGAGGCCCCGGCATGGACGGGAGAGGAATCCCGAGAGGTCCCCTAGCAACTCGAACGGGGACTGGCCTTTCCTGAGGCCACCAGAGCGGGTCCCTGAGGTCCCCGTCGTAACTCGAGAAGACCTGCCGCAACTCGAGAAAATCCAGGAGGTTCTCCCCTCCAGGCGAGATGAGGCCCATTTCCGCTGAGGCGTCTCGAGGCTGATCACACCTCACCTCTGGAACTTCGAAAGGGTCCTTCACACCCTTGGTGCAAATCAAGAAGTTCCCCGACCTAGCCGTCTCCACTCGAGAGGAATCACGAGGGTCCCGCCCACATCCAGAGAAGCCCCGTTTCCGCCTCGTAGCTCGAGATGAGGGATCCTTTCCCTGCTTCGTCGGGAAAGAGTTCCCGGCGTTCCCGTCGCATCTCAAGAGGAGGCCCTCTCAACAGGAACGGCGAGAGGAACTCAGGGTCGTGCCACCATTCCAAGAGTCCCCCAGATGTCTCAGTCCATTCCAGAGGAACCTCTTTTCCCTTCACCGGCTCGTCTTTCACGCCGAGGATCGACTCACACCAAGGTGGCACGTGGCACAGCCCTGTGGGAAAGCCTCGTGGGAAAGCGTCGAGGGACAGCCTCGAGGGAAAGCCACAGATCCCTTGATCCACGTGACAGGAAGCGTGACACTACTGCTGCAGCTCGGGAGGAAAGCGCACGTGCATGCCCCCACTCGAGACGAGGCCTGACTCCCCTGGGGATACTCAGAAGCACCCCAAGATCCATGGCAACACTGGAGAGGAAACCTCAGGTTCCGGCCCCGACTCCACACAAGGACTGAGGCCCCGGCATGGACGGGAGAGGAATCCCGAGAGGTCCCCTAGCAACTCGAACGGGGACTGGCCTTTCCTGAGGCCACCAGAGCGGGTCCCTGAGGTCCCCGTCGTAACTCGAGAAGACCTGCCGCAACTCGAGAAAATCCAGGAGGTTCTCCCCTCCAGGCGAGATGAGGCCCATTTCCGCTGAGGCGTCTCGAGGCTGATCACACCTCACCTCTGGAACTTCGAAAGGGTCCTTCACACCCTTGGTGCAAATCAAGAAGTTCCCCGACATACCCGTCTCCACTCGAGAGGAATCACGATGGTCCCGCCCACATCCAGAGGAGCCCCGTTTCCGCCTCGTAGCTCGAGATGAGGGATCCTTTCCCTGCTTCGTCGGGAAAGAGTTCCCGGCGTTCCAGTCGCATCTCAAGAGGAGGCCCTCTCAACAGGAACGGCGAGAGGAACTCAGGCTCGTGCCACCATTCCAAGAGTCCCCCAGATGTCTCAGTCCATTCCAGAGGAACTTCTTTTCCCTTCACCGGCTCGTCTTTCACGCCGAGGATCGACTCACACCAAGGTGGCACGTGGCACAGCCCTGTGGGAAAGCCTCGTGGGAAAGCCTCGAGGGACAGCCTCGAGGGAAAGCCACAGATCCCTTGATCCACGTGACAGGAAGCGTGACACTACTGCTGCAGCTCGGGAGGAAAGCGCACGTGCATGCCCCCACTCGAGACGAGGCCTGACTCCCCTGGGGAGACTCAGAAGCACCCCAAGAGCCATGGCAACACTGGAAAGGAATCCTCAGGTTCCGGCCCCGAATCCACACAAGGACTGAGGCCCCGGCATGGACGGGAGAGGAATCCCGAGAGGTCCCCTAGCAACTCGAACGGGGACTGGCCTTTCCTGAGGCCACCAGAGCGGGTCCCTGAGGTCCCCGTCGTAACTCGAGAAGACCTGCCGCAACTCGAGAAAATCCAGGAGGTTCTCCCCTCCAGGCGAGATGAGGCCCATTTCCGCTGAGGCGTCTCGAGGCTGATCACACCTCACCTCTGGAACTTCGAAAGGGTCCTTCACACCCTTGGTGCAAATCAAGAAGTTCCCCGACATACCCGTCTCCACTCGAGAGGAATCACGAGGGTCCCGCCCACATCCAGAGGAGCCCCGTTTCCGCCTCGTAGCTCGAGATGAGGGATCCTTTCCCTGCTTCGTCGGGAAAGAGTTCCCGGCGTTCCCGTCGCATCTCAAGAGGAGGCCCTCTCAACAGGAACGGCGAGAGGAACTCCAGGGTCGTGCCACCATTCCAAGAGTTCCCCAGATGTCTCAGTCCATTCCAGAGGAACCTCTTTTCCCTTCACCGGCTCGTCTTTCACGCCGAGGATCGACTCACACCAAGGTGGCACGTGGCACAGCCCTGTGGGAAAGCCTCGTGGGAAAGCCTCGAGGGACAGCCTCGAGGGAAAGCCACAGATCCCTTGATCCACGTGACAGGAAGCGTGACACTACTGCTGCAGCTCGGGAGGAAAGCGCACGTGCATGCCCCCACTCGAGACGAGGCCTGACTCCCCTGGGGAGACTCAGAAGCACCCCAAGAGCCATGGCAACACTGGAGAGGAATCCTCAGGTTCCGGCCCCGACTCCACACAAGGACTGAGGCCCCGGCATGGACGGGAGAGGAATCCCGAGAGGTCCCCTAGCAACTCGAACGGGGACTGGCCTTTCCTGAGGCCACCAGAGCGGGTCCCTGAGGTCCCCGTCGTAACTCGAGAAGACCTGCCGCAACTCGAGAAAATCCAGGAGGTTCTCCCCTCCAGGCGAGATGAGGCCCATTTCCGCTGAGGCGTCTCGAGGCTGATCACACCTCACCTCTGGAACTTCGAAAGGGTCCTTCACACCCTTGGTGCAAATCAAGAAGTTCCCCGACCTAGCCGTCTCCACTCGAGAGGAATCACGAGGGTCCCGCCCACATCCAGAGGAGCCCCGTTTCCGCCTCGTAGCTCGAGATGAGGGATCCTTTCCCTGCTTCGTCGGGAAAGAGTTCCCGGCGTTCCCGTCGCATCTCAAGAGGAGGCCCTCTCAACAGGAACGGCGAGAGGAACTCAGGGTCGTGCCACCATTCCAAGAGTCCCCCAGATGTCTCAGTCCATTCCAGAGGAACCTCTTTTCCCTTCACCGGCTCGTCTTTCACGCCGAGGATCGACTCACACCAAGGTGGCACGTGGCACAGCCCTGTGGGAAAGCCTCGTGGGAAAGCCTCGAGGGACAGCCTCGAGGGAAAGCCACAGATCCCTTGATCCATGTGACAGGAAGCGTGACACTACTGCTGCAGCTCGGGAGGAAAGCGCACGTGCATGCCCCCACTCGAGACGAGGCCTGACTCCCCTGGGGAGACTCAGAAGCACCCCAAGAGCCATGGCAACACTGGAGAGGAATCCTCAGGTTCCGGCCCCGACTCCACACAAGGACTGAGGCCCCGGCATGGACGGGAGAGGAATCCCGAGAGGTCCCCTAGCAACTCGAACGGGGACTGGCCTTTCCTGAGGCCACCAGAGCGGGTCCCTGAGGTCCCCGTCGTAACTCGAGAAGACCTGCCGCAACTCGAGAAAATCCAGGAGGTTCTCCCCTCCAGGCGAGATGAGGCCCATTTCCGCTGAGGCGTCTCGAGGCTGATCACACCTCACCTCTGGAACTTCCAAAGGGTCCTTCACACCCTTGGTGCAAATCAAGAAGTTCCCCGACCTAGCCGTCTCCACTCGAGAGGAATCACGAGGGTCCCGCCCACATCCAGAGGAGCCCCGTTTCCGCCTCGTAGCTCGAGATGAGGGATCCTTTCCCTGCTTCGTCGGGAAAGAGTTCCCGGCGTTCCCGTCGCATCTCAAGAGGAGGCCCTCTCAACAGGAACGGCGAGAGGAACTCCAGGGTCGTGCCACCATTCCAAGAGTCCCCCAGATGTCTCAGTCCATTCCAGAGGAACCTCTTTTCCCTTCACCGGCTCGTCTTTCACGCCGAGGATCGACTCACACCAAGGTGGCACGTGGCACAGCCCTGTGGGAAAGCCTCGTGGGAAAGCGTCGAGGGACAGCCTCGAGGGAAAGCCACAGATCCCTTGATCCACGTGACAGGAAGCGTGACACTACTGCTGCAGCTCGGGAGGAAAGCGCACGTGCATGCCCCCACTCGAGACGAGGCCTGACTCCCCTGGGGAGACTCAGAAGCACCCCAAGAGCCATGGCAACACTGGAAAGGAATCCTCAGGTTCCGGCCCCGACTCCACACAAGGACTGAGGCCCCGGCATGGACGGGAGAGGAATCCCGAGAGGTCCCCTAGCAACTCGCATGGGGACTGGCCTTTCCTGAGGCCACCAGAACGGGTCCCTGAGGTCCCCGTCGTAACTCGAGAAGACCTGCCGCAACTCGAGAAAATCCAGGAGGTTCTCCCCTCCAGGCGAGATGAGGCCCATTTCCGCTGAGGCGTCTCGAGGCTGATCACACCTCACCTCTGGAACTTCGAAAGGGTCCTTCACACCCTTGGTGCAAATCAAGAAGTTCCCCGACCTAGCCGTCTCCACTCGAGAGGAATCACGAGGGTCCCGCCCACATCCAGAGGAGCCCCGTTTCCGCCTCGTAGCTCGAGATGAGGGATCCTTTCCCTGCTTCGTCGGGAAAGAGTTCCCGGCGTTCCCGTCGCATCTCAAGAGGAGGCCCTCTCAACAGGAACAGCGAGAGGAACTCCAGGGTCGTGCCACCATTCCAAGAGTCCCCCAGATGTCTCAGTCCATTCCAGAGGAACCTCTTTTCCCTTCACCGGCTCGTCTTTCACGCCGAGGATCGACTCACACCAAGGTGGCACGTGGCACAGCCCTGTGGGAAAGCCTCGTGGGAAAGCCTCGAGGGACAGCCTCGAGGGAAAGCCACAGATCCCTTGATCCACGTGACAGGAAGCGTGACACTACTGCTGCAGCTCGGGAGGAAAGCGCACGTGCATGCCCCCACTCGAGACGAGGCCTGACTCCCCTGGGGAGACTCAGAAGCACCCCAAGATCCATGGCAACACTGGAGAGGAATCCTCAGGTTCCGGCCCCGACTCCACACAAGGACTGAGGCCCCGGCATGGACGGGAGAGGAATCCCGAGAGGTCCCCTAGCAACTCGCATGGGGACTGGCCTTTCCTGAGGCCACCAGAGCGGGTCCCTGAGGTCCCCGTCGTAACTCGAGAAGACCTGCCGCAACTCGAGAAAATCCAGGAGGTTCTCCCCTCCAGGCGAGATGAGGCCCATTTCCGCTGAGGCATCTCGAGGCTGATCACACCTCACCTCTGGAACTTCGAAAGGGTCCTTCACACCCTTGGTGCAAATCAAGAAGTTCCCCGACCTAGCCGTCTCCACTCGAGAGGAATCACGAGGATCCCGCCCACATCCAGAGGAGCCCCGTTTCCGCCTCGTAGCTCGAGATGAGGGATCCTTTCCCTGCTTCGTCGGGAAAGAGTTCCCGGCGTTCCCGTCGCATCTCAAGAGGAGGCCCTCTCAACAGGAACGGCGAGAGGAACTCAGGGTCGTGCCACCATTCCAAGAGTCCCCCAGATGTCTCAGTCCATTCCAGAGGAACCTCTTTTCCCTTCACCGGCTCGTCTTTCACGCCGAGGATCGACTCACACCAAGGTGGCACGTGGCACAGCCCTGTGGGAAAGCCTCGTGGGAAAGCCTCGAGGGACAGCCTCGAGGGAAAGCCACAGATCCCTTGATCCATGTGACAGGAAGCGTGACACTACTGCTGCAGCTCGGGAGGAAAGCGCACGTGCATGCCCCCACTCGAGACGAGGCCTGACTCCCCTGGGGAGACTCAGAAGCACCCCAAGAGCCATGGCAACACTGGAGAGGAATCCTCAGGTTCCGGCCCCGACTCCACACAAGGACTGAGGCCCCGGCATGGACGGGAGAGGAATCCCGAGAGGTCCCCTAGCAACTCGAACGGGGACTGGCCTTTCCTGAGGCCACCAGAGCGGGTCCCTGAGGTCCCCGTCGTAACTCGAGAAGACCTGCCGCAACTCGAGAAAATCCAGGAGGTTCTCCCCTCCAGGCGAGATGAGGCCCATTTCCGCTGAGGCGTCTCGAGGCTGATCACACCTCACCTCTGGAACTTCCAAAGGGTCCTTCACACCCTTGGTGCAAATCAAGAAGTTCCCCGACCTAGCCGTCTCCACTCGAGAGGAATCACGAGGGTCCCGCCCACATCCAGAGGAGCCCCGTTTCCGCCTCGTAGCTCGAGATGAGGGATCCTTTCCCTGCTTCGTCGGGAAAGAGTTCCCGGCGTTCCCGTCGCATCTCAAGAGGAGGCCCTCTCAACAGGAACGGCGAGAGGAACTCCAGGGTCGTGCCACCATTCCAAGAGTCCCCCAGATGTCTCAGTCCATTCCAGAGGAACCTCTTTTCCCTTCACCGGCTCGTCTTTCACGCCGAGGATCGACTCACACCAAGGTGGCACGTGGCACAGCCCTGTGGGAAAGCCTCGTGGGAAAGCGTCGAGGGACAGCCTCGAGGGAAAGCCACAGATCCCTTGATCCACGTGACAGGAAGCGTGACACTACTGCTGCAGCTCGGGAGGAAAGCGCACGTGCATGCCCCCACTCGAGACGAGGCCTGACTCCCCTGGGGAGACTCAGAAGCACCCCAAGAGCCATGGCAACACTGGAAAGGAATCCTCAGGTTCCGGCCCCGACTCCACACAAGGACTGAGGCCCCGGCATGGACGGGAGAGGAATCCCGAGAGGTCCCCTAGCAACTCGCATGGGGACTGGCCTTTCCTGAGGCCACCAGAACGGGTCCCTGAGGTCCCCGTCGTAACTCGAGAAGACCTGCCGCAACTCGAGAAAATCCAGGAGGTTCTCCCCTCCAGGCGAGATGAGGCCCATTTCCGCTGAGGCGTCTCGAGGCTGATCACACCTCACCTCTGGAACTTCGAAAGGGTCCTTCACACCCTTGGTGCAAATCAAGAAGTTCCCCGACCTAGCCGTCTCCACTCGAGAGGAATCACGAGGGTCCCGCCCACATCCAGAGGAGCCCCGTTTCCGCCTCGTAGCTCGAGATGAGGGATCCTTTCCCTGCTTCGTCGGGAAAGAGTTCCCGGCGTTCCCGTCGCATCTCAAGAGGAGGCCCTCTCAACAGGAACAGCGAGAGGAACTCCAGGGTCGTGCCACCATTCCAAGAGTCCCCCAGATGTCTCAGTCCATTCCAGAGGAACCTCTTTTCCCTTCACCGGCTCGTCTTTCACGCCGAGGATCGACTCACACCAAGGTGGCACGTGGCACAGCCCTGTGGGAAAGCCTCGTGGGAAAGCCTCGAGGGACAGCCTCGAGGGAAAGCCACAGATCCCTTGATCCACGTGACAGGAAGCGTGACACTACTGCTGCAGCTCGGGAGGAAAGCGCACGTGCATGCCCCCACTCGAGACGAGGCCTGACTCCCCTGGGGAGACTCAGAAGCACCCCAAGATCCATGGCAACACTGGAGAGGAATCCTCAGGTTCCGGCCCCGACTCCACACAAGGACTGAGGCCCCGGCATGGACGGGAGAGGAATCCCGAGAGGTCCCCTAGCAACTCGCATGGGGACTGGCCTTTCCTGAGGCCACCAGAGCGGGTCCCTGAGGTCCCCGTCGTAACTCGAGAAGACCTGCCGCAACTCGAGAAAATCCAGGAGGTTCTCCCCTCCAGGCGAGATGAGGCCCATTTCCGCTGAGGCATCTCGAGGCTGATCACACCTCACCTCTGGAACTTCGAAAGGGTCCTTCACACCCTTGGTGCAAATCAAGAAGTTCCCCGACCTAGCCGTCTCCACTCGAGAGGAATCACGAGGATCCCGCCCACATCCAGAGGAGCCCCGTTTCCGCCTCGTAGCTCGAGATGAGGGATCCTTTCCCTGCTTCGTCGGGAAAGAGTTCCCGGCGTTCCCGTCGCATCTCAAGAGGAGGCCCTCTCAACAGGAACGGCGAGAGGAACTCCAGGGTCGTGCCACCATTCCAAGAGTCCCCCAGATGTCTCAGTCCATTCCAGAGGAACCTCTTTTCCCTTCACCGGCTCGTCTTTCACGCCGAGGATCGACTCACACCAAGGTGGCACGTGGCACAGCCCTGTGGGAAAGCCTCGTGGGAAAGCGTCGAGGGACAGCCTCGAGGGAAAGCCACAGATCCCTTGATCCACGTGACAGGAAGCGTGACACTACTGCTGCAGCTCGGGAGGAAAGCGCACGTGCATGCCCCCACTCGAGACGAGGCCTGACTCCCCTGGGGAGACTCAGAAGCTCCCCAAGATCCATGGCAACACTGGAGAGGAATCCTCAGGTTCCGGCCCCGACTCCACACAAGGACTGAGGCCCCGGCATGGACGGGAGAGGAATCCCGAGAGGTCCCCTAGCAACTCGCATGGGGACTGGCCTTTCCTGAGGCCACCAGAGCGGGTCCCTGAGGTCCCCGTCGTAACTCGAGAAGACCTGCCGCAGCTCGAGAAAATCCAGGAGGTTCTCCCCTCCAGGCGAGAGGAGGCCCATTTCCGCTGAGGCGTCTCGAGGCTGATCACACCTCAACTCTGGAACTTCGAAAGGGTCCTTCACACCCTTGGTGCAAATCAAGAAGTTCCCCGACCTAGCCGTCTCCACTCGAGAGGAATCACGAGGGTCCCGCCCACATCCAGAGGAGCCCCGTTTCCGCCTCGTAGCTCGAGATGAGGGATCCTTTCCCTGCTTCGTCGGGAAAGAGTTCCCGGCGTTCCCGTCGCATCTCAAGAGAAGGCCCTCTCAACAGGAACGGCGAGAGGAACTCCAGGGTCGTGCCACCATTCCAAGAGTCCCCCAGATCTCTCAGTCCATTCCAGAGGAACCTCTTTTCCCTTCACCGGCTCGTCTTTCACGCCGAGGATCGACTCACACCAAGGTGGCACGTGGCACAGCCATGTGGGAAAGCCTCGTGGGAAAGCGTCGAGGGACAGCCTCGAGGGAAAGCCACAGATCCCTTGATCCACGTGACAGGAAGCGTGACACTACTGCTGCAGCTCGGGAGGAAAGCGCACGTGCATGCCCCCACTCGAGACGAGGCCTGACTCCCCTGGGGAGACTCAGAAGCACCCCAAGATCCATGGCAACACTGGAAAGGAATCCTCAGGTTCCGGCCCCGACTCCACACAAGGACTGAGGCCCCCGCATGGACGGGAGAGGAATCCCGAGAGGTCCCCTAGCAACTCGCATGGGGACTGGCCTTTCCTGAGGCCACCAGAGCGGGTCCCTGAGGTCCCCGTCGTAACTCGAGAAGACCTGCCGCAACTCGAGAAAATCCAGGAGGTTCTCCCCTCCAGGCGAGATGAGGCCCATTTCCGCTGAGGCGTCTCGAGGCTGATCACACCTCACCTCTGGAACTTCGAAAGGGTCCTTCACACCCTTGGTGCAAATCAAGAAGTTCCCCGACCTAGCCGTCTCCACTCGAGAGGAATCACGAGGGTCCCGCCCACATCCAGAGGAGCCCCGTTTCCGCCTCGTAGCTCGAGATGATGGATCCTTTCCCTGCTTCGTCGGGAAAGAGTTCCCGGTGTTCCCGTCGCATCTCAAGAGGAGGCCTTCTCAACAGGAACGGCGAGAGGAACTCCAGGGTCGTGCCACCATTCCAAGAGTCCCCCAGATGTCTCAGTCCATTCCAGAGGAACCTCTTTCCCTTCACTGGCTCGTCTTTCACGCCGAGGATCGACTCACACCAAGGTGGCACTTGGCACAGCCCTGTGGGAAAGCCTCGTGGGAAAGCCTCGAGGGACAGCCTCGAGGGAAAGCCACAGATCCCTTGATCCACGTGACAGGAAGCGTGACACTACTGCTGCAGCTCGGGAGGAAAGCGCACGTGCATGCCACCACTCGAGACGAGGCCTGACTCCCCTGGGGAGACTCAGAAGCACCCCAAGATCCATGGCAACACTGGAGAGCAATCCTCAGGTTCCGGCCCCGACTCCACACAAGGACTGAGGCCCCGGCATGGACGGGAGAGGAATCCCGAGAGGTCCCCTAGCAACTCGCATGGGGACTGGCCTTTCCTGAGGCCACCAGAGCGGGTCCCTGAGGTCCCCGTCGTAACTCGAGAAGACCTGCCGCAACTCGAGAAATTCCAGGAGGTTCTCCCCTCCAGGCGAGATGAGGCCCATTTCCGCTGAGGCGTCTCGAGGCTGATCACACCTCACCTCTGGAACTTCGAAAGGGTCCTTCACACCCTTGGTGCAAATCAAGAAGTTCCCCGACCTAGCCGTCTCCACTCGAGAGGAATCACGAGGGTCCCGCCCACATCCAGAGGAGCCCCGTTTCCGCCTCGTAGCTCGAGATGAGGGATCCTTTCCCTGCTTCGTCGGGAAAGAGTTCCCGGCGTTCCCGTCGCATCTCAAGAGGAGGCCCTCTCAACAGGAACGGCGAGAGGAACTCCAGGGTCGTGCCACCATTCCAAGAGTCCCCCAGATGTCTCAGTCCATTCCAGAGGAACCTCTTTTCCCTTCACCGGCTCGTCTTTCACGCCGAGGATCGACTCACACCAAGGTGGCACGTGGCACAGCCCTGTGGGAAAGCCTCGTGGGAAAGCGTCGAGGGACAGCCTCGAGGGAAAGCCACAGATCCCTTGATCCACGTGACAGGAAGCGTGACACTACTGCTGCAGCTCGGGAGGAAAGCGCACGTGCATGCCCCCACTCGAGACGAGGCCTGACTCCCCTGGGGAGACTCAGAAGCACCCCAAGATCCATGGCAACACTGGAGAGGAATCCTAAGGTTCCGGCCCCTACTCCACACAAGGACTGAGGCCCCGGCATGGACGGGAGAGGAATCCCGAGAGGTCCCCTAGCAACTCGCATGGGGACTGGCCTTTCCTGAGGCCACCAGAGCGGGTCCCTGAGGTCCCCGTCGTAACTCGAGAAGACCTGCCGCAACTCGAGAAAATCCAGGAGGTTCTCCCCTCCAGGCGAGATGAGGCCCATTTCCGCTGAGGCGTCTCGAGGCTGATCACACCTCACCTCTGGAACTTCGAAAGGGTCCTTCACACCCTTGGTGCAAATCAAGAAGTTCCCCGACATACCCGTCTCCACTCGAGAGGAATCACGAGGGTCCCGCCCACATCCAGAGGAGCCCCGTTTCCGCCTCGTAGCTCGAGATGAGGGATCCTTTCCCTGCTTCGTCGGGAAAGAGTTCCCGGCGTTCCCGTCGCATCTCAAGAGGAGGCCCTCTCAACAGGAACGGCGAGAGGAACTCCAGGGTCGTGCCACCATTCCAAGAGTCCCCCAGATGTCTCAGTCCATTCCAGAGGAACCTCTTTTCCCTTCACCGGCTCGTCTTTCACGCCGAGGATCGACTCACACCAAGGTGGCACGTGGCACAGCCCTGTGGGAAAGCCACGTGGGAAAGCCTCGAGGGACAGCCTCGAGGGAAAGCCACAGATCCCTTGATCCACGTGACAGGAAGCGTGACACTGCTGCTGCAGCTCGGGAGGAAAGCGCACGTGCATGCCCCCACTCGAGACGAGGCCTGACTCCCCTGGGGAGACTCAGAAGCACCCCAAGATCCATGGCAACACTGGAGAGGAATCCTCAGGTTCCGGCCCCGACTCCACACAAGGACTGAGGCCCCGGCATGGACGGGAGAGGAATCCCGAGAGGTCACCTAGCAACTCGCATGGGGATTGGCCTTTCCTGAGGCCACCAGAGCGGGTCCCTGACGTCCCCGTCGTAACTCGAGAAGACCTGCCGCAACTCGAGAAAATCCAGGAGGTTCTCCCCTCCAAGCGAGATGAGGCCCATTTCCGCTGAGGCGTCTCGAGGCTGATCACACCTCACCTCTGGAACTTCGAAAGGGTCCTTCACACCCTTGGTGCAAATCAAGAAGTTCCCCGAAATACCCGTCTCCACTCGAGAGGAATCACGAGGGTCCCGCCCACATCCAGAGGAGCCCCGTTTCCGCCTCGTAGCTCGAGATGAGGGATCCTTTCCCTGCTTCGTCGGGAAAGAGTTCCCGGCGTTCCCGTCGCATCTCAAGAGGAGGCCCTCTCAAGAGGAACGGCGAGAGGAACTCCAGGGTCGTGCCACCATTTTAAGAGTCCCCCAGATATCTCAGTCCATTCCAGAGGAACCTCTTTTCCCTTCACCGGCTCGTCTTTCACGCCGTGGATCGACTCACACCAAGGTGGCACGTGGCACAGCCCTGTGGGAAAGCCTCGTGGGAAAGCCTCGAGGGACAACCTCGAGGGAAAGCCACAGATCCCTTGATCCACGTGACAGGAAGCGTGACACTACTGCTGCAGCTTGGGAGGAAAGATCACTTGCATGCCCCCACTCGAGACGAGGCCTGACTCCCCTGGGGAAACTCAGAAGCACCCCAAGATCAATGGTAACACTGGAGAGGAATCCTCAGGTTCCGGCCCCGACTCCACACAAGGACTGAGGCCCCGGCATGGACGGGAGAGTAATCCCAAGAGGTCCCCTAGCAACTCGCATGGGGACTGGCCTTTCCTGAGGCCACCAGAGCGGGTCCCTGAGGTCCCCGTCGTAACTCGAGAAGACCTGCCGCAGCTCGAGAAAATCCAGGAGGTTCTCCCCTCCAGGCGAGATGAGTCCCATTTCCGCTGAGGCGTCTCGAGGCTGATCACACCTCACCTCTGGAACTTCGAAAGGGTCCTTCACACCCTTGGTGCAAATCAAGAAGTTCCCCGACCTAGCCGTCTCCACTCGAGAGGAATCACGAGGGTCCCGCCCACATCCAGAGGAGCCCCGTTTCCGCCTCGTAGCTCGAGATGAGGGATCCTTTCCCTGCTTCGTCGGGAAAGAGTTCCCGGCGTTCCCGTCGCATCTCAAGAGGAGGCCCTCTCAACAGGAACGGCGAGAGGAACTCCAGGGTCGTGCCACCATTCCAAGAGTCCCCCAGATGTCTCAGTCCATTCCAGAGGAACCTCTTTTCCCTTCACCGGCTCGTCTTTCACGCCGAGGATTGACTCACACCAAGGTGGCACGTGGCACAGCCCTGTGGGAAAGCCTCGTGGGAAAGCCTCGAGGGACAGCCTCGAGGGAAAGCCACAGATCCCTTGATCCACGTGACAGGAAGCGTGACACTACTGCTGCAGCTCGGGAGGAAAGCGCACGTGCATGCCCCCACTCGAGACGAGGCCTGACTCCCCTGGGTAGACTCAGAAGCACCCCAAGATCCATGGCAACACTGGAGAGCAATCCTCAGGTTCCTGTCCCGACTCCACACAAGGACTGAGGCCCCGGCATGGACGGGAGAGGAAACCCGAGAGGTCCCCTAGCAACTCGCATGGGGACTGGCCTTTCCTGAGGCCACCAGAGCGGGTCCCTGAGGTCCCCGTCGTAACTCGAGAAGACCTGCCGCAACTCGAGAAAATCCAGGAGGTTCTCCCCTCCAGGCGAGATGAGGCCCATTTCCGCTGAGGCGTCTCGAGGCTGATCACACCTCACCTCTGGAACTTCGAAAGGCTCCTTCACACCCTTGGTGCAAATCAAGAAGTTCCCCGACATACCCGTCTCCACTCGAGAGGAATCACGACGGTCCCGCCCACATCCAGAGGAGCCCCGTTTCCGCCTCGTAGCTCGAGATGAGGGATCCTTTCCCTGCTTCGTCGGGAAAGAGTTCCCGGCGTTCCCGTCGCATCTCAAGAGGAGGCCCTCTCAACAGGAACGGCGAGAGGAACTCCAGGGTCGTGCCACCATTCCAAGAGTCCCCCAGATGTCTCAGTCCATTCCAGAGGAACCTCTTTTCCCTTCACCGGCTCGTCTTTCACGCCGAGGATCGACTCACACCAAGGTGGCACGTGGCACAGCCCTGTGGGAAAGCCTCGTGGGAAAGCGTCGAGGGACAGCCTCGAGGGAAAGCCACAGATCCCTTGATCCACGTGACACGAAGCGTGACACTACTGCTGCAGCTCGGGAGGAAAGCGCACGTGCATGCCCCCACTCGAGACGAGGCCTGACTCCCCTGGGGAGACTCAGAAGCACCCCAAGATCCATGGCAACACTGGAGAGGAATCCTCAGGTTCCGGCCCCGACTCCACACAAGGACTGAGGCCCCGGCATGGACGGGAGAGGAATCCCGAGAGGTCCCCTAGCAACTCGCATGGGGACTGGCCTTTCCTGAGGCCACCAGAGCGGGTCCCTGAGGTCCCCGTCGTAACTCGAGAAGACCTGCCGCAACTCGAGAAAATCCAGGAGGTTCTCCCCTCCAGGCGAGATGAGGCCCATTTCCGCTGAGGCGTCTCGAGGCTGATCACACCTCACCTCTGGAACTTCGAAAGGGTCCTTCACACCCTTGGTGCAAATCAAGAAGTTCCCCGACCTAGCCGTCTCCACTCGAGAGGAATCACGACGGTCCCGCCCACATCCAGAGGAGCCCCGTTTCCGCCTCGTAGCTCGAGATGAGGGATCCTTTCCCTTCTTCGTCGGGAAAGAGTTCCCGGCGTTCCCGTCACATCTCAAGAGGAGGCCCTCTCAACAGGAACGGCGAGAGGAACTCCAGGGTCGTGCCACCATTCCAAGAGTCCCCCAGATGTCTCAGTCCATTCCAGAGGAACCTCTTTTCCCTTCACCGGCTCGTCTTTCACGCCGAGGATCGACTCACACCAAGGTGGCACGTGGCACAGCCCTGTGGGAAAGCCTCGTGGGAAAGCGTCGAGGGACAGCCTCGAGGGAAAGCCACAGATCCCTTGATCCACGTGACAGGAAGCGTGACACTACTGCTGCAGCTCGGGAGGAAAGTGCACGTGCATGCCCCCACTCGAGACGAGGCCTGACTCCCCTGGGGAGACACAGAAGCACCCCAAGATCCATGGCAACACTGGAGAGGAATCCTCAGGTTCCGGCCCCGACTCCACACAAGGACTGAGGCCCCGGCATGGACGGGAGAGGAATCCCGAGAGGTCCCCTAGCAACTCGCATGGGGACTGGCCTTTCCTGAGGCCACCAGAGCGGGTCCCTGAGGTCCCCGTCGTAACTCGAGAAGACCTGCCGCAACTCGAGAAAATCCAGGAGGTTCTCCCCTCCAGGCGAGATGAGGCCCATTTCCGCTGAGGCGTCTCGAGGCTGATCACACCTCACCTCTGGAACTTCGAAAGGGTCCTTCACACCCTTGGTGCAAATCAAGAAGTTCCCCGACATACCCGTCTCCACTCGAGAGGAATCACGACGGTCCCGCCCACATCCAGAGGAGCCCCGTTTCCGCCTCGTAGCTCGAGATGAGGGATCCTTTCCCTGCTTCGTCGGGAAAGAGTTCCCGGCGTTCCCGTCGCATCTCAAGAGGAGGGCCTCTCAACAGGAACGGCGAGAGGAACTCCAGGGTCGTGCCACCATTCCAAGAGTCCCCCAGATGTCTCAGTCCATTCCAGAGGAACCTCTTTTCCCTTAACCGGCTCGTCTTTCACGCCGAGGATCGACTCACACCAAGGTGGCACGTGGCACAGCCCTGTGGGAAAGCCTCGTGGGAAAGCGTCGAGGGACAGCCTCGAGGGAAAGCCACAGATCCCTTGATCCACGTGACAGGAAGCGTGACACTACTGCTGCAGTTCGGGAGGAAAGCGCACGTGCATGCCCCCACTCGAGACGAGGCCTGACTCCCCTGGGGAGACTCAGAAGCACCCCAAGATCCATGGCAACACTGGAGAGGAATCCTCAGGTTCCGGCCCCGACTCCACACAAGGACTGAGGCCCCGGCATGGACGGGAGAGGAATCCCGAGAGGTCCCCTAGCAACTCGCATGGGGACTGGCCTTTCCTGAGGCCACCAGAGCGGGTCCCTGAGGTCCCCGTCGTAACTCGAGAAGACCTGCCGCAACTCGAGAAAATCCAGGAGGTTCTCCCCTCCAGGCGAGATGAGGCCCATTTCCGCTGAGGCGTCTCGAGGCTGATCACACCTCACCTCTGGAACTTCGAAAGGGTCCTTCACACCCTTGGTGCAAATCAAGAAGTTCCCCGACCTAGCCGTCTCCACTCGAGAGGAATCACGACGGTCCCGCCCACATCCAGAGGAGCCCCGTTTCCGCCTCGTAGCTCGAGATGAGGGATCCTTTCCCTTCTTCGTCGGGAAAGAGTTCCCGGCATTCCCGTCACATCTCAAGAGGAGGCCCTCTCAACAGGAACGGCGAGAGGAACTCCAGGGTCGTGCCACCATTCCAAGAGTCCCCCAGATGTCTCAGTCCATTCCAGAGGAACCTCTTTTCCCTTCACCGGCTCGTCTTTCACGCCGAGGATCGACTCACACCAAGGTGGCACGTGGCACAGCCCTGTGGGAAAGCCTCGTGGGAAAGCGTCGAGGGACAGCCTCGAGGGAAAGCCACAGATCCCTTGATCCACGTGACAGGAAGCGTGACACTACTGCTGCAGCTCGGGAGGAAAGTGCACGTGCATGCCCCCACTCGAGACGAGGCCTGACTCCCCTGGGGAGACACAGAAGCACCCCAAGATCCATGGCAACACTGGAGAGGAATCCTCAGGTTCCGGCCCCGACTCCACACAAGGACTGAGGCCCCGGCATGGACGGGAGAGGAATCCCGAGAGGTCCCCTAGCAACTCGCATGGGGACTGGCCTTTCCTGAGGCCACCAGAGCGGGTCCCTGAGGTCCCCGTCGTAACTCGAGAAGACCTGCCGCAACTCGAGAAAATCCAGGAGGTTCTCCCCTCCAGGCGAGATGAGGCCCATTTCCGCTGAGGCGTCTCGAGGCTGATCACACCTCACCTCTGGAACTTCGGAAGGGTCCTTCACACCCTTGGTGCAAATCAAGAAGTTCCCCGACATACCCGTCTCCACTCGAGAGGAATCACGACGGTCCCGCCCACATCCAGAGGAGCCCCGTTTCCGCCTCGTAGCTCGAGATGAGGGATCCTTTCCCTGCTTCGTCGGGAAAGAGTTCCCGGCGTTCCCGTCGCATCTCAAGAGGAGGCCCTCTCAACAGGAACGGCGAGAGGAACTCCAGGGTCGTGCCACCATTCCAAGAGTCCCCCAGATGTCTCAGTCCATTCCAGAGGAACCTCTTTTCCCTTAACCGGCTCGTCTTTCACGCCGAGGATCGACTCACACCAAGGTGGCACGTGGCACAGCCCTGTGGGAAAGCCTCGTGGGAAAGCGTCGAGGGACAGCCTCGAGGGAAAGCCACAGATCCCTTGATCCACGTGACAGGAAGCGTGACACTACTGCTGCAGTTCGGGAGGAAAGCGCACGTGCATGCCCCCACTCGAGACGAGGCCTGACTCCCCTGGGGAGACTCAGAAGCACCCCAAGATCCATGGCAACACTGGAGAGGAATCCTCAGGTTCCGGCCCCGACTCCACACAAGGACTGAGGCCCCGGCATGGACGGGAGAGGAATCCCGAGAGGTCCCCTAGCAACTCGCATGGGGACTGGCCTTTCCTGAGGCCACCAGAGCGGGTCCCTGAGGTCCCCGTCGTAACTCGAGAAGACCTGCCGCAACTCGAGAAAATCCAGGAGGTTCTCCCCTCCAGGCGAGATGAGGCCCATTTCCGCTGAGGCGTCTCGAGGCTGATCACACCTCACCTCTGGAACTTCGAAAGGGTCCTTCACACCCTTGGTGCAAATCAAGAAGTTCCCCGACATACCCGTCTCCACTCGAGAGGAATCACGACGGTCCCGCCCACATCCAGAGGAGCCCCGTTTCCGCCTCGTAGCTCGAGATGAGGGATCCTTTCCCTGCTTCGTCGGGAAAGAGTTCCCGGCGTTCCCGTCGCATCTCAAGAGGAGGCCCTCTCAAGAGGAACGGCGAGAGGAACTCCAGGGTCGTGCCACCATTTTAAGAGTCCCCCAGATATCTCAGTCCATTCCAGAGGAACCTCTTTTCCCTTCACCGGCTCGTCTTTCACGCCGTGGATCGACTCACACCAAGGTGGCACGTGGCACAGCCCTGTGGGAAAGCCTCGTGGGAAAGCCTCGAGGGACAGCCTCGAGGGAAAGCCACAGATCCCTTGATCCACGTGACAGGAAGCGTGACACTACTGCTGCAGCTTGGGAGGAAAGATCACTTGCATGCCCCCACTCGAGACGAGGCCTGACTCCCCTGGGGAGACTCAGAAGCACCCCAAGATCAATGGTAACACTGGAGAGGAATCCTCAGGTTCCGGCCCCGACTCCACACAAGGACTGAGACCCCGGCATGGACGGGAGAGGAATCCCGAGAGGTCCCCTAGCAACTCGCATGGGGACTGGCCTTTCCTGAGGCCACCAGAGCGGGTCCCTGAGGTCCCCGTCGTAACTCGAGAAGACCTGCCGCAGCTCGAGAAAATCCAGGAGGTTCTCCCCTCCAGGCGAGATGAGGCCCATTTCTGCTGAGGCGTCTCGAGGCTGATCACACCTCACCTCTGGAACTTCGAAAGGGTCCTTCACACCCTTGGTGCAAATCAAGAAGTTCCCCGACATACCCGTCTCCACTCGAGAGGAATCACGACGGTCCCGCCCACATCCAGAGGAGCCCCGTTTCCGCCTCGTAGCTCGAGATGAGGGATCCTTTCCCTGCTTCGTCGGGAAAGAGTTCCCGGCGTTCCCGTCGCATCTCAAGAGGAGGCCCTCTCAAGAGGAACGGCGAGAGGAACTCCAGGGTCGTGCCACCATTTTAAGAGTCCCCCAGATATCTCAGTCCATTCCAGAGGAACCTCTTTTCCCTTCACCGGCTCGTCTTTCACGCCGTGGATCGACTCACACCAAGGTGGCACGTGGCACAGCCCTGTGGGAAAGCCTCGTGGGAAAGCCTCGAGGGACAACCTCGAGGGAAAGCCACAGATCCCTTGATCCACGTGACAGGAAGCGTGACACTACTGCTGCAGCTTGGGAGGAAAGATCACTTGCATGCCCCCACTCGAGACGAGGCCTGACTCCCCTGGGGAGACTCAGAAGCACCCCAAGATCAATGGTAACACTGGAGAGGAATCCTCAGGTTCCGGCCCCGACTCCACACAAGGACTGAGGCCCCGGCATGGACGGGAGAGGAATCCCAAGAGGTCCCCTAGCAACTCGCATGGGGACTGGCCTTTCCTGAGGCCACCAGAGCGGGTCCCTGAGGTCCCCGTCGTAACTCGAGAAGACCTGCCGCAGCTCGAGAAAATCCAGGAGGTTCTCCCCTCCAGGCGAGATGAGTCCCATTTCCGCTGAGGCGTCTCGAGGCTGATCACACCTCACCTCTGGAACTTCGAAAGGGTCCTTCACACCCTTGGTGCAAATCAAGAAGTTCCCCGACCTAGCCGTCTCCACTCGAGAGGAATCACGAGGGTCCCGCCCACATCCAGAGGAGCCCCGTTTCCGCCTCGTAGCTCGAGATGAGGGATCCTTTCCCTGCTTCGTCGGGAAAGAGTTCCCGGCGTTCCCGTCGCATCTCAAGAGGAGGCCCTCTCAACAGGAACGGCGAGAGGAACTCCAGGGTCGTGCCACCATTCCAAGAGTCCCCCAGATGTCTCAGTCCATTCCAGAGGAACCTCTTTTCCCTTCACCGGCTCGTCTTTCACGCCGAGGATTGACTCACACCAAGGTGGCACGTGGCACAGCCCTGTGGGAAAGCCTCGTGGGAAAGCCTCGAGGGACAGCCTCGAGGGAAAGCCACAGATCCCTTGATCCACGTGACAGGAAGCGTGACACTACTGCTGCAGCTCGGGAGGAAAGCGCACGTGCATGCCCCCACTCGAGACGAGGCCTGACTCCCCTGGGTAGACTCAGAAGCACCCCAAGATCCATGGCAACACTGGAGAGCAATCCTCAGGTTCCTGTCCCGACTCCACACAAGGACTGAGGCCCCGGCATGGACGGGAGAGGAAACCCGAGAGGTCCCCTAGCAACTCGCATGGGGACTGGCCTTTCCTGAGGCCACCAGAGCGGGTCCCTGAGGTCCCCGTCGTAACTCGAGAAGACCTGCCGCAACTCGAGAAAATCCAGGAGGTTCTCCCCTCCAGGCGAGATGAGGCCCATTTCCGCTGAGGCGTCTCGAGGCTGATCACACCTCACCTCTGGAACTTCGAAAGGCTCCTTCACACCCTTGGTGCAAATCAAGAAGTTCCCCGACATACCCGTCTCCACTCGAGAGGAATCACGACGGTCCCGCCCACATCCAGAGGAGCCCCGTTTCCGCCTCGTAGCTCGAGATGAGGGATCCTTTCCCTGCTTCGTCGGGAAAGAGTTCCCGGCGTTCCCCTCGCATCTCAAGAGGAGGCCCTCTCAACAGGAACGGCGAGAGGAACTCCAGGGTCGTGCCACCATTCCAAGAGTCCCCCAGATGTCTCAGTCCATTCCAGAGGAACCTCTTTTCCCTTCACCGGCTCGTCTTTCACGCCGAGGATCGACTCACACCAAGGTGGCACGTGGCACAGCCCTGTGGGAAAGCCTCGTGGGAAAGCGTCGAGGGACAGCCTCGAGGGAAAGCCACAGATCCCTTGATCCACGTGACACGAAGCGTGACACTACTGCTGCAGCTCGGGAGGAAAACGCACGTGCATGCCCCCACTCGAGACGAGGCCTGACTCCCCTGGGGAGACTCAGAAGCACCCCAAGATCCATGGCAACACTGGAGAGGAATCCTCAGGTTCCGGCCCCGACTCCACACAAGGACTGAGGCCCCGGCATGGACGGGAGAGGAATCCCGAGAGGTCCCCTAGCAACTCGCATGGGGACTGGCCTTTCCTGAGGCCACCAGAGCGGGTCCCTGAGGTCCCCGTCGTAACTCGAGAAGACCTGCCGCAACTCGAGAAAATCCAGGAGGTTCTCCCCTCCAGGCGAGATGAGGCCCATTTCCGCTGAGGCGTCTCGAGGCTGATCACACCTCACCTCTGGAACTTCGAAAGGGTCCTTCACACCCTTGGTGCAAATCAAGAAGTTCCCCGACCTAGCCGTCTCCACTCGAGAGGAATCACGACGGTCCCGCCCACATCCAGAGGAGCCCCGTTTCCGCCTCGTAGCTCGAGATGAGGGATCCTTTCCCTTCTTCGTCGGGAAAGAGTTCCCGGCGTTCCCGTCACATCTCAAGAGGAGGCCCTCTCAACAGGAACGGCGAGAGGAACTCCAGGGTCGTGCCACCATTCCAAGAGTCCCCCAGATGTCTCAGTCCATTCCAGAGGAACCTCTTTTCCCTTCACCGGCTCGTCTTTCACGCCGAGGATCGACTCACACCAAGGTGGCACGTGGCACAGCCCTGTGGGAAAGCCTCGTGGGAAAGCGTCGAGGGACAGCCTCGAGGGAAAGCCACAGATCCCTTGATCCACGTGACAGGAAGCGTGACACTACTGCTGCAGCTCGGGAGGAAAGTGCACGTGCATGCCCCCACTCGAGACGAGGCCTGACTCCCCTGGGGAGACACAGAAGCACCCCAAGATCCATGGCAACACTGGAGAGGAATCCTCAGGTTCCGGCCCCGACTCCACACAAGGACTGAGGCCCCGGCATGGACGGGAGAGGAATCCCGAGAGGTCCCCTAGCAACTCGCATGGGGACTGGCCTTTCCTGAGGCCACCAGAGCGGGTCCCTGAGGTCCCCGTCGTAACTCGAGAAGACCTGCCGCAACTCGAGAAAATCCAGGAGGTTCTCCCCTCCAGGCGAGATGAGGCCCATTTCCGCTGAGGCGTCTCGAGGCTGATCACACCTCACCTCTGGAACTTCGAAAGGGTCCTTCACACCCTTGGTGCAAATCAAGAAGTTCCCCGACATACCCGTCTCCACTCGAGAGGAATCACGACGGTCCCGCCCACATCCAGAGGAGCCCCGTTTCCGCCTCGTAGCTCGAGATGAGGGATCCTTTCCCTGCTTCGTCGGGAAAGAGTTCCCGGCGTTCCCGTCGCATCTCAAGAGGAGGGCCTCTCAACAGGAACGGCGAGAGGAACTCCAGGGTCGTGCCACCATTCCAAGAGTCCCCCAGATGTCTCAGTCCATTCCAGAGGAACCTCTTTTCCCTTAACCGGCTCGTCTTTCACGCCGAGGATCGACTCACACCAAGGTGGCACGTGGCACAGCCCTGTGGGAAAGCCTCGTGGGAAAGCGTCGAGGGACAGCCTCGAGGGAAAGCCACAGATCCCTTGATCCACGTGACAGGAAGCGTGACACTACTGCTGCAGTTCGGGAGGAAAGCGCACGTGCATGCCCCCACTCGAGACGAGGCCTGACTCCCCTGGGGAGACTCAGAAGCACCCCAAGATCCATGGCAACACTGGAGAGGAATCCTCAGGTTCCGGCCCCGACTCCACACAAGGACTGAGGCCCCGGCATGGACGGGAGAGGAATCCCGAGAGGTCCCCTAGCAACTCGCATGGGGACTGGCCTTTCCTGAGGCCACCAGAGCGGGTCCCTGAGGTCCCCGTCGTAACTCGAGAAGACCTGCCGCAACTCGAGAAAATCCAGGAGGTTCTCCCCTCCAGGCGAGATGAGGCCCATTTCCGCTGAGGCGTCTCGAGGCTGATCACACCTCACCTCTGGAACTTCGAAAGGGTCCTTCACACCCTTGGTGCAAATCAAGAAGTTCCCCGACCTAGCCGTCTCCACTCGAGAGGAATCACGACGGTCCCGCCCACATCCAGAGGAGCCCCGTTTCCGCCTCGTAGCTCGAGATGAGGGATCCTTTCCCTTCTTCGTCGGGAAAGAGTTCCCGGCGTTCCCGTCACATCTCAAGAGGAGGCCCTCTCAACAGGAACGGCGAGAGGAACTCCAGGGTCGTGCCACCATTCCAAGAGTCCCCCAGATGTCTCAGTCCATTCCAGAGGAACCTCTTTTCCCTTCACCGGCTCGTCTTTCACGCCGAGGATCGACTCACACCAAGGTGGCACGTGGCACAGCCCTGTGGGAAAGCCTCGTGGGAAAGCGTCGAGGGACAGCCTCGAGGGAAAGCCACAGATCCCTTGATCCACGTGACAGGAAGCGTGACACTACTGCTGCAGCTCGGGAGGAAAGTGCACGTGCATGCCCCCACTCGAGACGAGGCCTGACTCCCCTGGGGAGACACAGAAGCACCCCAAGATCCATGGCAACACTGGAGAGGAATCCTCAGGTTCCGGCCCCGACTCCACACAAGGACTGAGGCCCCGGCATGGACGGGAGAGGAATCCCGAGAGGTCCCCTAGCAACTCGCATGGGGACTGGCCTTTCCTGAGGCCACCAGAGCGGGTCCCTGAGGTCCCCGTCGTAACTCGAGAAGACCTGCCGCAACTCGAGAAAATCCAGGAGGTTCTCCCCTCCAGGCGAGATGAGGCCCATTTCCGCTGAGGCGTCTCGAGGCTGATCACACCTCACCTCTGGAACTTCGAAAGGGTCCTTCACACCCTTGGTGCAAATCAAGAAGTTCCCCGACATACCCGTCTCCACTCGAGAGGAATCACGACGGTCCCGCCCACATCCAGAGGAGCCCCGTTTCCGCCTCGTAGCTCGAGATGAGGGATCCTTTCCCTGCTTCGTCGGGAAAGAGTTCCCGGCGTTCCCGTCGCATCTCAAGAGGAGGGCCTCTCAACAGGAACGGCGAGAGGAACTCCAGGGTCGTGCCACCATTCCAAGAGTCCCCCAGATGTCTCAGTCCATTCCAGAGGAACCTCTTTTCCCTTAACCGGTTCGTCTTTCACGCCGAGGATCGACTCACACCAAGGTGGCACGTGGCACAGCCCTGTGGGAAAGCCTCGTGGGAAAGCGTCGAGGGACAGCCTCGAGGGAAAGCCACAGATCCCTTGATCCACGTGACAGGAAGCGTGACACTACTGCTGCAGTTCGGGAGGAAAGCGCACGTGCATGCCCCCACTCGAGACGAGGCCTGACTCCCCTGGGGAGACTCAGAAGCACCCCAAGATCCATGGCAACACTGGAGAGGAATCCTCAGGTTCCGGCCCCGACTCCACACAAGGACTGAGGCCCCGGCATGGACGGGAGAGGAATCCCGAGAGGTCCCCTAGCAACTCGCATGGGGACTGGCCTTTCCTGAGGCCACCAGAGCGGGTCCCTGAGGTCCCCGTCGTAACTCGAGAAGACCTGCCGCAACTCGAGAAAATCCAGGAGGTTCTCCCCTCCAGGCGAGATGAGGCCCATTTCCGCTGAGGCGTCTCGAGGCTGATCACACCTCACCTCTGGAACTTCGAAAGGGTCCTTCACACCCTTGGTGCAAATCAAGAAGTTCCCCGACATACCCGTCTCCACTCGAGAGGAATCACGACGGTCCCGCCCACATCCAGAGGAGCCCCGTTTCCGCCTCGTAGCTCGAGATGAGGGATCCTTTCCCTGCTTCGTCGGGAAAGAGTTCCCGGCGTTCCCGTCGCATCTCAAGAGGAGGCCCTCTCAAGAGGAACGGCGAGAGGAACTCCAGGGTCGTGCCACCATTTTAAGAGTCCCCCAGATATCTCAGTCCATTCCAGAGGAACCTCTTTTCCCTTCACCGGCTCGTCTTTCACGCCGTGGATCGACTCACACCAAGGTGGCACGTGGCACAGCCCTGTGGGAAAGCCTCGTGGGAAAGCCTCGAGGGACAGCCTCGAGGGAAAGCCACAGATCCCTTGATCCACGTGACAGGAAGCGTGACACTACTGCTGCAGCTTGGGAGGAAAGATCACTTGCATGCCCCCACTCGAGACGAGGCCTGACTCCCCTGGGGAGACTCAGAAGCACCCCAAGATCAATGGTAACACTGGAGAGGAATCCTCAGGTTCCGGCCCCGACTCCACACAAGGACTGAGACCCCGGCATGGACGGGAGAGGAATCCCGAGAGGTCCCCTAGCAACTCGCATGGGGACTGGCCTTTCCTGAGGCCACCAGAGCGGGTCCCTGAGGTCCCCGTCGTAACTCGAGAAGACCTGCCGCAGCTCGAGAAAATCCAGGAGGTTCTCCCCTCCAGGCGAGATGAGGCCCATTTCTGCTGAGGCGTCTCGAGGCTGATCACACCTCACCTCTGGAACTTCGAAAGGGTCCTTCACACCCTTGGTGCAAATCAAGAAGTTCCCCGACATACCCGTCTCCACTCGAGAGGAATCACGACGGTCCCGCCCACATCCAGAGGAGCCCCGTTTCCGCCTCGTAGCTCGAGATGAGGGATCCTTTCCCTGCTTCGTCGGGAAAGAGTTCCCGGCGTTCCCGTCGCATCTCAAGAGGAGGCCCTCTCAACAGGAACGGCGAGAGGAACTCCAGGGTCGTGCCACCATTCCAAGAGTCCCCCAGATGTCTCAGTCCATTCCAGAGGAACCTCTTTTCCCTTCACCGGCTCGTCTTTCACGCCGAGGATCGACTCACACCAAGGTGGCACGTGGCACAGCCTTGTGGGAAAGCCTCGTGGGAAAGCGTCAAGGGACAGCCTCGAGGGAAAGCCACAGATCCCTTGATCCACGTGACAGGAAGCGTGACACTACTGCTGCAGCTCGGGAGGAAAGCGCACGTGCATGCCCCCACTCGAGACGAGGCCTGACTCCCCTGGGGAGACTCAGAAGCACCCCAAGATCCATGGCAACACTGGAGAGGAATCCTCAGGTTCCGGCCCCGACTCCACACAAGGACTGAGGCCCCGGCATGGACGGGAGAGGAATCCCGAGAGGTCCCCTAGCAACTCGCATGGGGACTGGCCTTTCCTGAGGCCACCAGAGCGGGTCCCTGAGGTCCCCGTCGTAACTCGAGAAGACCTGCCGCAACTCGAGAAAATCCAGGAGGTTCTCCCCTCCAGGCGAGATGAGGCCCATTTCCGCTGAGGCGTCTCGAGGCTGATCACACCTCACCTCTGGAACTTCGAAAGGGTCCTTCACACCCTTGGTGCAAATCAAGAAGTTCCCCGACATACCCGTCTCCACTCGAGAGGAATCACGACGGTCCCGCCCACATCCAGAGGAGCCCCGTTTCCGCCTCGTAGCTCGAGATGAGGGATCCTTTCCCTGCTTCGTCGGGAAAGAGTTCCCGGCGTTCCCGTCGCATCTCAAGAGGAGGCCCTCTCAAGAGGAACGGCGAGAGGAACTCCAGGGTCGTGCCACCATTTTAAGAGTCCCCCAGATATCTCAGTCCATTCCAGAGGAACCTCTTTTCCCTTCACCGGCTCGTCTTTCACGCCGTGGATCGACTCACACCAAGGTGGCACGTGGCACAGCCCTGTGGGAAAGCCTCGTGGGAAAGCCTCGAGGGACAGCCTCGAGGGAAAGCCACAGATCCCTTGATCCACGTGACAGGAAGCGTGACACTACTTCTGCAGCTTGGGAGGAAAGATCACTTGCATGCCCCCACTCGAGACGAGGCCTAACTCCCCTGGGGAGACTCAGAAGCACCCCAAGATCAACGGTAACACTGGAGAGGAATCCTCAGGTTCCGGCCCCGACTCCACACAAGGACTGAGGCCCCGGCATGGACGGGAGAGGAATCCCAAGAGGTCCCCTAGCAACTCGCATGGGGACTGGCCTTTCCTGAGGCCACCAGAGCGGGTCCCTGAGGTCCCCGTCGTAACTCGAGAAGACCTGCCGCAGCTCGAGAAAATCCAGGAGGTTCTCCCCTCCAGGCGAGATGAGTCCCATTTCCGCTGAGGCGTCTCGAGGCTGATCACACCTCACCTCTGGAACTTCGAAAGGGTCCTTCACACCCTTGGTGCAAATCAAGAAGTTCCCCGACATACCCGTCTCCACTCGAGAGGAATCACGAGGGTCCCGCCCACATCCAGAGGAGCCCCGTTTCCGCCTCGTAGCTCGAGATGAGGGATCCTTTCCCTGCTTCGTCGGGAAAGAGTTCCCGGCGTTCCCGTCGCATCTCAAGAGGAGGCCCTCTCAACAGGAACGGCGAGAGGAACTCCAGGGTCGTGCCACCATTCCAAGAGTCCCCCAGATGTCTCAGTCCATTCCACAGGAACCTCTTTTCCCTTCACCGGCTCGTCTTTCACGCCGAGGATCGACTCACACCAAGGTGGCACGTGGCACAGCCCTGTGGGAAAGCCTCGTGGGAAAGCGTCAAGGGACAGCCTCGAGGGAAAGCCACAGATCCCTTGATCCACGTGACAGGAAGCGTGACACTACTGCTGCAGCTCGGGAGGAAAGCGCACGTGCATGCCCCCACTCGAGACGAGGCCTGACTCCCCTGGGGAGACTCAGAAGCACCCCAAGATCCATGGCAACACTGGAGAGGAATCCTCAGGTTCCGGCCCCGACTCCACACAAGGACTGAGGCCCCGGCATGGACGGGAGAGGAATCCCGAGAGGTCCCCTAGCAACTCGCATGGGGACTGGCCTTTCCTGAGGCCACCAGAGCGGGTCCCTGAGGTCCCCGTCGTAACTCGAGAAGACCTGCCGCAACTCGAGAAAATCCAGGAGGTTCTCCCCTCCAGGCGAGATGAGGCCCATTTCCGCTGAGGCGTCTCGAGGCTGATCACACCTCACCTCTGGAACTTCGAAAGGGTCCTTCACACCCTTGGTGCAAATCAAGAAGTTCCCCGACATACCCGTCTCCACTCGAGAGGAATCACGACGGTCCCGCCCACATCCAGAGGAGCCCCGTTTCCGCCTCGTAGCTCGAGATGAGGGATCCTTTCCCTGCTTCGTCGGGAAAGAGTTCCCGGCGTTCCCGTCGCATCTCAAGAGGAGGCCCTCTCAAGAGGAACGGCGAGAGGAACTCCAGGGTCGTGCCACCATTTTAAGAGTCCCCCAGATATCTCAGTCCATTCCAGAGGAACCTCTTTTCCCTTCACCGGCTCGTCTTTCACGCCGTGGATCGACTCACACCAAGGTGGCACGTGGCACAGCCCTGTGGGAAAGCCTCGTGGGAAAGCCTCGAGGGACAGCCTCGAGGGAAAGCCACAGATCCCTTGATCCACGTGACAGGAAGCGTGACACTACTTCTGCAGCTTGGGAGGAAAGATCACTTGCATGCCCCCACTCGAGACGAGGCCTAACTCCCCTGGGGAGACTCAGAAGCACCCCAAGATCAATGGTAACACTGGAGAGGAATCCTCAGGTTCCGGCCCCGACTCCACACAAGGACTGAGGCCCCGGCATGGACGGGAGAGGAATCCCGAGAGGTCCCCTAGCAACTCGCATGGGGACTGGCCTTTCCTGAGGCCACCAGAGCGGGTCCCTGAGGTCCCCGTCGTAACTCGAGAAGACCTGCCGCAGCTCGAGAAAATCCAGGAGGTTCTCCCCTCCAGGCGAGATGAGTCCCATTTCCGCTGAGGCGTCTCGAGGCTGATCACACCTCACCTCTGGAACTTCGAAAGGGTCCTTCACACCCTTGGTGCAAATCAAGAAGTTCCCCGACATACCCGTCTCCACTCGAGAGGAATCACGAGGGTCCCGCCCACATCCAGAGGAGCCCCGTTTCCGCCTCGTAGCTCGAGATGAGGGATCCTTTCCCTGCTTCGTCGGGAAAGAGTTCCCGGCGTTCCCGTCGCATCTCAAGAGGAGGCCCTCTCAACAGGAACGGCGAGAGGAACTCCAGGGTCGTGCCACCATTCCAAGAGTCCCCCAGATGTCTCAGTCCATTCCAGAGGAACCTCTTTTCCCTTCACTGGCTCGTCTTTCACGCCGAGGATTGACTCACACCGAGGTGGCACGTGGCACAGCCCTGTGGGAAAGCCTCGTGGGAAAGCCTCGAGGGACAGCCTCGAGGGAAAGCCACAGATCCCTTGATCCACGTGACAGGAAGCGTGACACTACTGCTGCAGCTCGGGAGGAAAGCGCACGTGCATGACCCCACTCGAGACGAGGCCTGACTCCCCTGGGGAGACTCAGAAGCACCCCAAGATCCATGGCAACACTGGAGAGCAATCCTCAGGTTCCGGCCCCGACTCCACACAAGGACTGAGGCCCCGGCATGGACGGGAGAGGAAACCCGAGAGGTCCCCTAGCAACTCGCATGGGGACTGGCCTTTCCTGAGGCCACCAGAGCGGGTCCCTGAGGTCCCCGTCGTAACTC
Organism: Budorcas taxicolor; assembly: GCF_023091745.1. NCBI lineage: Eukaryota > Metazoa > Chordata > Mammalia > Artiodactyla > Bovidae > Budorcas > Budorcas taxicolor. The sequence goes on along the minus strand of NC_068927.1, from coordinate 331,836 downwards.
GAGAAGACCTGCCGCAACTCGAGAAAATCCAGGAGGTTCTCCCCTCCAGGCGAGATGAGGCCCATTTCCGCTGAGGCGTCTCGAGGCTGATCACACCACACCTCTGGAACTTCGAAAGGGTCCTTCACACCCTTGGTGCAAATCAAGAAGTTCCCCGACATACCCGTCTCCACTCGAGAGGAATCACGACGGTCCCGCCCACATCCAGAGGAGCCCCGTTTCCGCCTCGTAGCTCGAGATGAGGGATCCTTTCCCTGCTTCGTCGGGAAAGAGTTCCCGGCGTTCCCGTCGCATCTCAAGAGGAGGCCCTCTCAACAGGAACGGCGAGAGGAACTCCAGGGTCGTGCCACCATTCCAAGAGTCCCCCAGATGTCTCAGTCCATTCCAGAGGAACCTCTTTTCCCTTCACCGGCTCGTCTTTCACGCCGAGGATCGACTCACACCAAGGTGGCACGTGGCACAGCCCTGTGGGAAAGCCTCGTGGGAAAGCGTCGAGGGACAGCCTCGAGGGAAAGCCACAGATCCCTTGATCCACGTGACAGGAAGCGTGACACTACTGCTGCAGCTCGGGAGGAAAGCGCACGTGCATGCCCCCACTCGAGACGAGGCCTGACTCCCCTGGGGAGACTCAGAAGCACCCCAAGATCCATGGCAACACTGGAGAGGAATCCTCAGGTTCCGGCCCCGACTCCACACAAGGACTGAGGCCCCGGCATGGACGGGAGAGGAATCCCAAGAGGTCCCCTAGCAACTCGCATGGGGACTGGCCTTTCCTGAGGCCACCAGAGCGGGTCCCTGAGGTCCCCGTCGTAACTCGAGAAGACCTGCCGCAGCTCGAGAAAATCCAGGAGGTTCTCCCCTCCAGGCGAGATGAGTCCCATTTCCGCTGAGGCGTCTCGAGGCTGATCACACCTCACCTCTGGAACTTCGAAAGGGTCCTTCACACCCTTGGTGCAAATCAAGAAGTTCCCCGACATACCCGTCTCCACTCGAGAGGAATCACGACGGTCCCGCCCACATCCAGAGGAGCCCCGTTTCCGCCTCGTAGCTCGAGATGAGGGATCCTTTCCCTGCTTCGTCGGGAAAGAGTTCCCGGCGTTCCCGTCGCATCTCAAGAGGAGGCCCTCTCAACAGGAACGGCGAGAGGAACTCCAGGGTCGTGCCACCATTCCAAGAGTCCCCCAGATGTCTCAGTCCATTCCAGAGGAACCTCTTTTCCCTTCACTGGCTCGTCTTTCACGCCGAGGATTGACTCACACCAAGGTGGCACGTGGCACAGCCCTGTGGGAAAGCCTCGTGGGAAAGCCTCGAGGGACAGCCTCCAGGGAAAGCCACAGATCCCTTGATCCACGTGACAGGAAGCGTGACACTACTGCTGCAGCTCGGGAGGAAAGCGCACGTGCATGACCCCACTCGAGACGAGGCCTGACTACCCTGGGGAGACTCAGAAGCACCCCAAGATCCATGGCAACACTGGAGAGCAATCCTCAGGTTCCGGCCCCGACTCCACACAAGGACTGAGGCCCCGGCATGGACGGGAGAGGAAACCCGAGAGGTCCCCTAGCAACTCGCATGGGGACTGGCCTTTCCTGAGGCCACCAGAGCGGGTCCCTGAGGTCCCCGTCGTAACTCGAGAAGACCTGCCGCAACTCGAGAAAATCCAGGAGGTTCTCCCCTCCAGGCGAGATGAGGCCCATTTCCGCTGAGGCGTCTCGAGGCTGATCACACCACACCTCTGGAACTTCGAAAGGGTCCTTCACACCCTTGGTGCAAATCAAGAAGTTCCCCGACATACCCGTCTCCACTCGAGAGGAATCACGACGGTCCCGCCCACATCCAGAGGAGCCCCGTTTCCGCCTCGTAGCTCGAGATGAGGGATCCTTTCCCTGCTTCGTCGGGAAAGAGTTCCCGGCGTTCCCGTCGCATCTCAAGAGGAGGCCCTCTCAACAGGAACGGCGAGAGGAACTCCAGGGTCGTGCCACCATTCCAAGAGTCCCCAGATGTCTCAGTCCATTCCAGAGGAACCTCTTTTCCCTTCACCGGCTCGTCTTTCACGCCGAGGATCGACTCACACCAAGGTGGCACGTGGCACAGCCCTGTGGGAAAGCCTCGTGGGAAAGCCTCGAGGGACAGCCTCGAGGGAAAGCCACAGATCCCTTGATCCACGTGACAGGAAGCGTGACACTACTGCTGCAGCTCGGGAGGAAAGCGCACGTGCATGCCCCCACTCGAGACGAGGCCTGACTCCCCTGGGGAGACTCAGAAGCACCCCAAGATCCATGGCAACACTGGAGAGGAATCCTCAGGTTCCGGCCCCGACTCCACACAAGGACTGAGGCCCCGGCATGGACGGGAGAGGAATCCCGAGAGGTCCCCTAGCAACTCGCATGGTGACTGGCCTTTCCTGAGGCCACCAGAGCGGGTCCCTGAGGTCCCCGTCGTAACTCGAGAAGACCTGCCGCAACTCGAGAAAATCCAGGAGGTTCTCCCCTCCAAGCGAGATGAGGCCCATTTCCGCTGAGGAGTCTCGAGGCTGATCACACCTCACCTCTGGAACTTCGAAAGGGTCCTTCACACCCTTGGTGCAAATCAAGAAGTTCCCCGACATACCCGTCTCCACTCGAGAGGAATCACGACGGTCCCGCCCACATCCAGAGGAGCCCCGTTTCCGCCTCGTAGCTCGATATGAGGGATCCTTTCCCTGCTTCGTCGGGAAAGAGTTCCCGGCGTTCCCGTCACATCTCAAGAGGAGGCCCTCTCAACAGGAACGGCGAGAGGAACTCCAGGGTCGTGCCACCATTCCAAGAGTCCCCCAGATGTCTCAGTCCATTCCAGAGGAAACTCTTTTCCCTTCACCGGCTCGTCTTTCACGCCGTGGATCGACTCACACCAAGGTGGCACGTGGCACAGCCCTGTGGGAAAGCCTCGTGGGAAAGCCTCGAGGGACAGCCTCGAGGGAAAGCCACAGATCCCTTGATCCACGTGACAGGAAGCGTGACACTACTGCTGCAGCTCGGGAGGAAAGTGCACGTGCATGCCCCCACTCGAGACGAGGCCTGACTCCCCTGGGGAGACACAGAAGCACCCCAAGATCCATGGCAACACTGGAGAGGAATCCTCAGGTTCCGGCCCCGACTCCACACAAGGACTGAGGCCCCGGCATGGACGGGAGAGGAATCCCGAGAGGTCCCCTAGCAACTCGCATGGGGACTGGCCTTTCCTGAGGCCACCAGAGCGGGTCCCTGAGGTCCCCGTCGTAACTCGAGAAGACCTGCCGCAACTCGAGAAAATCCAGGAGGTTCTCCCCTCCAGGCGAGATGAGGCCCATTTCCGCTGAGGCGTCTCGAGGCTGATCACACCTCACCTCTGGAACTTCGAAAGGGTCCTTCACACCCTTGGTGCAAATCAAGAAGTTCCCCGACATACCCGTCTCCACTCGAGAGGAATCACGACGGTCCCGCCCACATCCAGAGGAGCCCCCTTTCCGCCTCGTAGCTCGAGATGAGGGATCCTTTCCCTGCTTCGTCGGGAAAGAGTTCCCGGCGTTCCCGTCGCATCTCAAGAGGAGGCCCTCTCAACAGGAACGGCGAGAGGAACTCCAGGGTCGTGCCACCATTCCAAGAGTCCCCCAGATGTCTCAGTCCATTCCAGAGGAACCTCTTTTCCCTTCACCGGCTCGTCTTTCACGCCGAGGATCGACTCACACCAAGGTGGCACGTGGCACAGCCCTGTGGGAAAGCCTCGTGGGAAAGCGTCGAGGGACAGCCTCGAGGGAAAGCCACAGATCCCCTGATCCACGTGACAGGAAGCGTGACACTACTGCTGCAGCTCGGGAGGAAAGCGCACGTGCATGCCCCCACTCGAGACGAGGCCTGACTCCCCTGGGGAAACTCAGAAGCACCCCAAGATCCATGGCAACACTGGAGAGGAATCCTCAGGTTCCGGCCCCGACTCCACACAAGGACTGAGGCCCCGGCATGGACGGGAGAGGAATCCCGAGAGGTCCCCTAGCAACTCGCATGGGGACTGGCCTTTCCTGAGGCCACCAGAGCGGGTCCCTGAGGTCCCCGTCGTAACTCGAGAAGACCTGCCGCAACTCGAGAAAATCCAGGAGGTTCTCCCCTCCAGGCGAGATGAGGCCCATTTCCGCTGAGGCGTCTCGAGGCTGATCACACCTCACCTCTGGAACTTCGAAAGGGTCCTTCACACCCTTGGTGCAAATCAAGAAGTTCCCCGACATACCCGTCTCCACTCGAGAGGAATCACGACGGTCCCGCCCACATCCAGAGGAGCCCCGTTTCCGCCTCATAGCTCGAGATGAGGGATCCTTTCCCTGCTTCGTCGGGAAAGAGTTCCCGGCGTTCCCGTCGCATCTCAAGAGGAGGCCCTCTCAACAGGAACGGCGAGAGGAACTCCAGGGTCGTGCCACCATTCCAAGAGTCCCCCAGATGTCTCAGTCCATTCCAGAGGAACCTCTTTTCCCTTCACCGGCTCGTCTTTCACGCCGAGGATCGACTCACATCAAGGTGGCACGTGGCACAGCCCTGTGGGAAAGCCTCGTGGGAAAGCCTCGAGGGACAGCCTCGAGGGAAAGCCACAGATCCCCTGATCCACGTGACAGGAAGGGTGACACTACTGCTGCAGCTCGGGAGGAAAGCGCACGTGCATGCCCCCACTCGAGACGAGGCCTGACTCCCCTGGGGAGACTCAGAAGCACCCCAAGATCCATGGCAACACTGGAGAGGAATCCTCAGGTTCCGGCCCCGACTCCACACAAGGACTGAGGCCCCGGCATGGACGGGAGAGGAATCCCGAGAGGTCCCCTAGCAACTCGCATGGGGACTGGCCTTTCCTGAGGCCACCAGAGCGGGTCCCTGAGGTCCCCGTCGTAACTCGAGAAGACCTGCCGCAACTCGAGAAAATCCAGGAGGTTCTCCCCTCCAGGCGAGATGAGGCCCATTTCCGCTGAGGCGTCTCGAGGCTGATCACACCTCACCTCTGGAACTTCGAAAGGGTCCTTCACACCCTTGGTGCAAATCAAGAAGTTCCCCGAAATACCCGTCTCCACTCGAGAGGAATCACGAGGGTCCCGCCCACATCCAGAGGAGCCCCGTTTCCGCCTCGTAGCTCGAGATGAGGGATCCTTTCCCTGCTTCGTCGGGAAAGAGTTCCCGGCGTTCCCGTCGCATCTCAAGAGGAGGCCCTCTCAAGAGGAACGGCGAGAGGAACTCCAGGGTCGTGCCACCATTTTAAGAGTCCCCCAGATATCTCAGTCCATTCCAGAGGAACCTCTTTTCCCTTCACCGGCTCGTCTTTCACGCCGTGGATCGACTCACACCAAGGTGGCACGTGGCACAGCCCTGTGGGAAAGCCTCGTGGGAAAGCCTCGAGGGACAGCCTCGAGGGAAAGCCACAGATCCCTTGATCCACGTGACAGGAAGCGTGACACTACTGCTGCAGCTCGGGAGGAAAGCGCACGTGCATGCCCCCACTCGAGACGAGGCCTGACTCCCCTGGGGAGACTCAGAAGCAGCCCAAGATCCATGGCAACACTGGAGAGGAATCCTCAGGTTCCAGCCCTGACTCCACACAAGGACTGAGGCCCCGGCATGGACGGGAGAGGAATCCCGAGAGGTCCCCTAGCAACTCGCATGGGGACTGGCCTTTCCTGAGGCCACCAGAGCGGGTCCCTGAGGTCCCCGTCGTAACTCGAGAAGACCTGCCGCAACTCGAGAAAATCCAGGAGGTTCTCCCCTCCAGGCGAGATGAGGCCCATTTCCGCTGAGGCGTCTCGAGGCTGATCACACCTCACCTCTGGAACTTCGAAAGGGTCCTTCATACCCTTGGTGCAAATCAAGAAGTTCCCCGACATACCCGTCTCCACTCGAGAGGAATCACGACGGTCCCGCCCACATCCAGAGGAGCCCCGTTTCCGCCTCGTAGCTCGAGATGAGGGATCCTTTCCCTGCTTCGTCGGGAAAGAGTTCCCGGCGTTCCCGTCGCATCTCAAGAGGAGGCCCTCTCAACAGGAACGGCGAGAGGAACTCCAGGGTCGTGCCACCATTCCAAGAGTCCCCCAGATGTCTCAGTCCATTCCAGAGGAACCTCTTTTCCCTTCACCGGCTCGTCTTTCACGCCGAGGATCGACTCACACCAAGGTGGCACGTGGCACAGCCCTGTGGGAAAGCCTCGTGGGAAAGCGTCGAGGGACAGCCTCGAGGGAAAGCCACAGATCCCCTGATCCACGTGACAGGAAGCGTGACACTACTGCTGCAGCTCGGGAGGAAAGCGCACGTGCATGCCCCCACTCGAGACGAGGCCTGACTCCCCTGGGGAGACTCAGAAGCACCCCAAGATCCATGGCAACACTGGAGAGGAATCCTCAGGTTCCGGCCCCGACTCCACACAAGGACTGAGGCCCCGGCATGGACGGGAGAGGAATCCCGAGAGGTCCCCTAGCAACTCGCATGGGGACTGGCCTTTCCTGAGGCCACCAGAGCGGGTCCCTGAGGTCCCCGTCGTAACTCGAGAAGACCTGCCGCAACTCGAGAAAATCCAGGAGGTTCTCCCCTCCAGGCGAGATGAGGCCCATTTCCGCTGAGGCGTCTCGAGGCTGATCACACCTCACCTCTGGAACTTCGAAAGGGTCCTTCACACCCTTGGTGCAAATCAAGAAGTTCCCCGACATACCCGTCTCCACTCGAGAGGAATCACGACGGTCCCGCCCACATCCAGAGGAGCCCCGTTTCCGCCTCGTAGCTCGAGATGAGGGATCCTTTCCCTGCTTCGTCGGGAAAGAGTTCCCGGCGTTCCCGTCGCATCTCAAGAGGAGGCCCTCTCAACAGGAACGGCGAGAGGAACTCCAGGGTCGTGCCACCATTCCAAGAGTCCCCCAGATGTCTCAGTCCATTCCAGAGGAACCTCTTTTCCCTTCACCGGCTCGTCTTTCACGCCGAGGATCGACTCACACCAAGGTGGCACGTGGCACAGCCCTGTGGGAAAGCCTCGTGGGAAAGCCTCGAGGGACAGCCTCGAGGGAAAGCCACAGATCCCCTGATCCACGTGACAGGAAGCGTGACACTACTGCTGCAGCTCGGGAGGAAAGCGCACGTGCATGCCCCCACTCGAGACGAGGCCTGACTCCCCTGGGGAGACTCAGAAGCACCCCAAGATCCATGGCAACACTGGAGAGGAATCCTCAGGTTCCGGCCCCGAATCCACACAAGGACTGAGGCCCCGGCATGGACGGGAGAGGAATCCCGAGAGGTCCCCTAGCAACTCGCATGGGGACTGGCCTTTCCTGAGGCCACCAGAGCGGGTCCCTGAGGTCCCCGTCGTAACTCGAGAAGACCTGCCGCAACTCGAGAAAATCCAGGAGGTTCTCCCCTCCAGGCGAGATGAGGCCCATTTCCGCTGAGGCGTCTCGAGGCTGATCACACCTCACCTCTGGAACTTCGAAAGGGTCCTTCACACCCTTGGTGCAAATCAAGAAGTTCCCCGACATACCCGTCTCCACTCGAGAGGAATCACGACGGTCCCGCCCACATCCAGAGGAGCCCCGTTTCCGCCTCGTAGCTCGAGATGAGGGATCCTTTCCCTGCTTCGTCGGGAAAGAGTTCCCGGCGTTCCCGTCGCATCTCAAGAGGAGGCCCTCTCAACAGGAACGGCGAGAGGAACTCCAGGGTCGTGCCACCATTCCAAGAGTCCCCCAGATGTCTCAGTCCATTCCAGAGGAACCTCTTTTCCCTTCACCGGCTCGTCTTTCACGCCGAGGATCGACTCACACCAAGGTGGCACGTGGCACAGCCCTGTGGGAAAGCCTCGTGGGAAAGCCTCGAGGGACAGCCTCGAGGGAAAGCCACAGATCCCCTGATCCACGTGACAGGAAGCGTGACACTACTGCTGCAGCTCGGGAGGAAAGCGCACGTGCATGCCCCCACTCGAGACGAGGCCTGACTCCCCTGGGGAGACTCAGAAGCACCCCAAGATCCATGGCAACACTGGAGAGGAATCCTCAGGTTCCGGCCCCGACTCCACACAAGGACTGAGGCCCCGGCATGGACGGGAGAGGAATCCCGAGAGGTCCCCTAGCAACTCGCATGGGGACTGGCCTTTCCTGAGGCCACCAGAGCGGGTCCCTGAGGTCCCCGTCGTAACTCGAGAAGACCTGCCGCAACTCGAGAAAATCCAGGAGGTTCTCCCCTCCAGGCGAGATGAGGCCCATTTCCGCTGAGGCGTCTCGAGGCTGATCACACCTCACCTCTGGAACTTCGAAAGGGTCCTTCACACCCTTGGTGCAAATCAAGAAGTTCCCCGAAATACCCGTCTCCACTCGAGAGGAATCACGAGGGTCCCGCCCACATCCAGAGGAGCCCCGTTTCCGCCTCGTAGCTCGAGATGAGGGATCCTTTCCCTGCTTCGTCGGGAAAGAGTTCCCGGCGTTCCCGTCGCATCTCAAGAGGAGGCCCTCTCAAGAGGAACGGCGAGAGGAACTCCAGGGTCGTGCCACCATTTTAAGAGTCCCCCAGATATCTCAGTCCATTCCAGAGGAACCTCTTTTCCCTTCACCGGCTCGTCTTTCACGCCGTGGATCGACTCACACCAAGGTGGCACGTGGCACAGCCCTGTGGGAAAGCCTCGTGGGAAAGCCTCGAGGGACAGCCTCGAGGGAAAGCCACAGATCCCTTGATCCACGTGACAGGAAGCGTGACACTACTGCTGCAGCTCGGGAGGAAAGCGCACGTGCATGCCCCCACTCGAGACGAGGCCTGACTCCCCTGGGGAGACTCAGAAGCAGCCCAAGATCCATGGCAACACTGGAGAGGAATCCTCAGGTTCCAGCCCTGACTCCACACAAGGACTGAGGCCCCGGCATGGACGGGAGAGGAATCCCGAGAGGTCCCCTAGCAACTCGCATGGGGACTGGCCTTTCCTGAGGCCACCAGAGCGGGTCCCTGAGGTCCCCGTCGTAACTCGAGAAGACCTGCCGCAACACGAGAAAATCCAGGAGGTTCTCCCCTCCAGGCGAAATGAGGCCCATTTCCGCTGAGGCGTCTCGAGGCTGATCACACCTCACCTCTGGAACTTCGAAAGGCTCCTTCACACCCTTGGTGCAAATCAAGAAGTTCCCCGACATACCCGTCTCCACTCGAGAGGAATCACGAGGGTCCCGCCCACATCCAGAGGAGCCCCGTTTCCACCTCGTAGCTCGAGATGAGGGATCCTTTCCCTGCTTCGTCGGGAAAGAGTTCCCGGCGTTCCCGTCGCATCTCAAGAGGAGGCCCTCTCAACCGGAAGGCGAGAGGAAATCCAGGGTCGTGCCACCATTCCAAGAGACCCCCAGATGTCTCAGTCCATTGCAGAGGAACCTCTTTTCCCTTCACCGGCTCGTCTTTCACGCCGAGGATCGACTCACACCAAGGTGGCACGTGGCACAGCCCTGTGGGAAAGCCTCGTGGGAAAGCCTCGAGGGACAGCCTCGAGGGAAAGCCACAGATCCCTTGATCCACGTGACAGGAAGCGTGACACTACTGCTGCAGCTCGGGAGGAAAGCGCACGTGCATGCCCCCACTCGAGACGAGGCCTGACTCCCCTGGGGAGACTCAGAAGCACCCCAAGATCCATGGCAACACTGGAGAGGAATCCTCAGGTTCCGGCCCCGACTCCACACAAGGACTGAGGCCCCGGCATGGATGGGAGAGGAATCCCGAGAGGTCCCCTAGCAACTGGCATGGGGACTGGCCTTTCCTGAGGCCACCAGAGCGGGTCCCTGAGGTCCCCGTCGTAACTCGAGAAGACCTGCCGCAACTCGAGAAAATCCAGGAGGTTCTCCCCTCCAGGCGAGATGAGGCCCATTTCCGCTCAGGCGTCTCGAGGATGATCACACCTCCCCTCTGGAACTTCGAAAGGGTCCTTCACACCCTTGGTGCAAATCAAGAAGTTCCCCGACATACCCGTCTCCACTCGAGAGGAATCACGAGGGTCCCGCCCACATCCAAGGAGCCCCGTTTCCGCCTCGTAGCTCGAGATGAGGGATCCTTTCCCTGCTTCGTCGGGAAAGAGTTCCCGGCGTTCCCGTCGCATCTCAAGAGGAGGCCCTCTCAACAGGAACGGCGAGAGGAACTCCAGGGTCGTGCCACCATTCCAAGAGTCCCCCAGATGTCTCAGTCCATTCCAGAGGAACCTCTTTTCCCTTCACCGGCTCGTCTTTCACGCCGAGGATCGACTCACACCAAGGTGGCACGTGGCACAGCCCTGTGGGAAAGCCTCGTGGGAAAGCCTCGAGGGACAGCCTTGAGGGAAAGCCACAGATCCCTTAATCCACGTGACAGGAAGCGTGACACTACTGCTGCAGCTCGGGAGGAAAGCGCACGTGCATGCCCCCACTCGAGACGAGGCCTGACTCCCCTGGGGAGACTCAGAAACACCCAAAGATCCATGGCAACACTGGAGAGCAATCCTCAGGTTCCGGCCCCGACTCCACACAAGGACTGAGGCCCCGGCATGGACGGGAGAGGAATCCCGAGAGGGCCCCTAGCAACTCGCATGGGGACTGGCCTTTCCTGAGGCCACCAGAGCGGGTCCCTGAGGTCCCCGTCGTAACTCGAGAAGACCTGCCGCAACTCGAGAAAATCCAGGAGGTTCTCCCCTCCAGGCGAGATGAGGCCCATTTCCGCTGAGGCGTCTCGAGGCTGATCACACCTCCCCTCTGGAACTTCGAAAGGGTCCTTCACACCCTTGGTGCAAATCAAGAAGTTCCCCGACATACCCGTCTCCACTCGAGAGGAATCACGAGGGCCCCGCCCACATCCAGAGGAGCCCCGTTTCCGCCTCATATCTCGACATGAGGGATCCTTTCCCTGCTTCGTCGGGAAAGTGTTCCCGGCGTTCCCGTCGCATCTCAAGAGGAGGCCCTCTCAACAGGAACGGCGAGAGGAACTCCAGGGTCGTGCCACCATTCCAAGAGTCCCCCAGATGTCTCAGTCCATTCCAGAGGAACCTTTTTTCCCATCAATGGCTCATCTTTCACCCCGAGGATCGACTCACACCAAGGTGGCACGTGGCACAGCCCTGTGGGAAAGCCTCGTGGGAAAGCCTCGAGGGACAGCCTCGAGGGAAAGCCACAGATCCCTGGATCCACGTGACAGGAAGCGTGACACTACTGCTGCAGCTCGGGAGGAAAGCGCACGTGCATGCCCCCCCTCGAGACGAGGCCTGACTCCCCTGGGGAGACTCAGAAGCACCCCAAGATCCATGGCAACACTGGAGAGGAAACCTCAGGTTCCGGCCCCGATTCCACACAAGGCCTGAGGCCCCGGCATGGACGGGAAAGGAATCCCGAGAGGTCCCCTAGCAACTCGCATGGGGACTGGCCTTTCGTGAGGCCACCAGAGCGGGTCCCTGTGGTCCCCGTCGTAACTCGAGAAGACCTGCCGCAACTCGAGAAAATCCGGGAGGTTCTCCCCTCCAGGCGAGATGAGGCCCATTTCCGCTGAGGCGTCTCGAGGCTGATCACACCTCACCTCTGGAACTTCGAAAGGGTCCTTCACACCCTTGGTGCAAATCAAGAAGTTCCCCGACATACCCGTCTCCACTCGAGAGGAATCACGAGGGTCCCGCCCACATCCAGAGGAGCCCCGTTTCCGCCTCGTAGCTCGACATGAGGGATCCTTTCCCTGCTTCGTCGGGAAAGTGTTCCCGGCGTTCCCGTCGCATCTCAAGAGGAGGCCCTCTCAACAGGAACGGTGAGAGGAACTCCAGGGTCGTGCCACCATTCCAAGAGTCCCCCAGATGTCTCAGTCCATTCCAGAGGAACCTCTTTTCCCTTCACCGGCTCGCCTTTCACGCCGAGGATCGACTCACACCAAGGTGGCACGTGGCACAGCCCTGTGGGAAAGCCTCGTGGGAAAGCCTCGAGGGACAGCCTCGAGGGAAAGCCACAAATCCCTTGATCCACGTGACAGGAAGCGAGACACTACTGCTGCAGCTCGGGAGGAAAGCGCACGTGCATGCCCCCACTCGAGACGAGGCCTGACTCCCCTGAGGAGACTCAGAAGCACCCCAAGATCCATGGCAACACTGGAGAGGAATCCTCAGGTTCGGCCCCGACTCCACACAAGGACTGAGGCCCCGGCATGGACGGGAGAGGAATCCCGAGAGGGCCCCTAGCAACTCGCATGGGGACTGGCCTTTCCTGAGGCCACCAGAGCGGGTCCCTGAGGTCCCCGTCGTAACTCGAGAAGACCTGCCGCAACTCGAGAAAATCCAGGAGGTTCTCCCCTCCAGGCGAGATGAGGCCCATTTCCGCTGAGGCGTCTCGAGGCTGATCACACCTCCCCTCTGGAACTTCGAAAGGGTCCTTCACACCCTTGGTGCAAATCAAGAAGTTCCCCGACATACCCGTCTCCACTCGAGAGGAATCACGAGGGCCCCGCCCACATCCAGAGGAGCCCCGTTTCCGCCTCATATCTCGACATGAGGGATCCTTTCCCTGCTTCGTCGGGAAAGTGTTCCCGGCGTTCCCGTCGCATCTCAAGAGGAGGCCCTCTCAACAGGAACGGCGAGAGGAACTCCAGGGTCGTGCCACCATTCCAAGAGTCCCCCAGATGTCTCAGTCCATTCCAGAGGAACCTTTTTTCCCATCAATGGCTCATCTTTCACCCCGAGGATCGACTCACACCAAGGTGGCACGTGGCACAGCCCTGTGGGAAAGCCTCGTGGGAAAGCCTCGAGGGACAGCCTCGAGGGAAAGCCACAGATCCCTGGATCCACGTGACAGGAAGCGTGACACTACTGCTGCAGCTCGGGAGGAAAGCGCACGTGCATGCCCCCCCTCGAGACGAGGCCTGACTCCCCTGGGGAGACTCAGAAGCACCCCAAGATCCATGGCAACACTGGAGAGGAAACCTCAGGTTCCGGCCCCGATTCCACACAAGGCCTGAGGCCCCGGCATGGACGGGAAAGGAATCCCGAGAGGTCCCCTAGCAACTCGCATGGGGACTGGCCTTTCGTGAGGCCACCAGAGCGGGTCCCTGTGGTCCCCGTCGTAACTCGAGAAGACCTGCCGCAACTCGAGAAAATCCGGGAGGTTCTCCCCTCCAGGCGAGATGAGGCCCATTTCCGCTGAGGCGTCTCGAGGCTGATCACACCTCACCTCTGGAACTTCGAAAGGGTCCTTCACACCCTTGGTGCAAATCAAGAAGTTCCCCGACATACCCGTCTCCACTCGAGAGGAATCACGAGGGTCCCGCCCACATCCAGAGGAGCCCCGTTTCCGCCTCGTAGCTCGACATGAGGGATCCTTTCCCTGCTTCGTCGGGAAAGTGTTCCCGGCGTTCCCGTCGCATCTCAAGAGGAGGCCCTCTCAACAGGAACGGTGAGAGGAACTCCAGGGTCGTGCCACCATTCCAAGAGTCCCCCAGATGTCTCAGTCCATTCCAGAGGAACCTCTTTTCCCTTCACCGGCTCGCCTTTCACGCCGAGGATCGACTCACACCAAGGTGGCACGTGGCACAGCCCTGTGGGAAAGCCTCGTGGGAAAGCCTCGAGGGACAGCCTCGAGGGAAAGCCACAAATCCCTTGATCCACGTGACAGGAAGCGAGACACTACTGCTGCAGCTCGGGAGGAAAGCGCACGTGCATGCCCCCACTCGAGACGAGGCCTGACTCCCCTGAGGAGACTCAGAAGCACCCCAAGATCCATGGCAACACTGGAGAGGAATCCTCAGGTTCCGGCCCCGACTCCACACAAGGACTGAGGCCCCGGCATGGACGGGAGAGGAATCCCGAGAGGTCCCCTAGCAACTCGCATGGGGACTGGCCTTTCCTGAGGCCACCAGAGCGGGTCCCTGAGGTCCCCGTCGTAACTCGAGAAGACCTGCCGCAACTCGAGAAAATCCAGGAGGTTCTCCCCTCCAGGCGAGATGAGGCCCATTTCCGCTGAGGCGTCTCGAGGCTGATCACACCTCCCCTCTGGAACTTCAAAAGGGTCCTTCACACCCTTGGTGCAAATCAAGAAGTTCCCCGACATACCCGTCTCCACTCGAGAGGAATCACGAGGGCCCCGCCCACATCCAGAGGAGCCCCGTTTCCGCCTCATATCTCGACATGAGGGATCCTTTCCCTGCTTCGTCGGGAAAGTGTTCCCGGCGTTCCCGTCGCATCTCAAGAGGAGGCCCTCTCAACAGGAACGGTGAGAGGAACTCCAGGGTCGTGCCACCATTCCAAGAGTCCCCCAGATGTCTCAGTCCATTCCAGAGGAACCTTTTTTCCCATCAATGGCTCATCTTTCACCCCGAGGATCGACTCACACCAAGGTGGCACGTGGCACAGCCCTGTGGGAAAGCCTCGTGGGAAAGCCTCGAGGGACAGCCTCGAGGGAAAGCCACAGATCCCTGGATCCACGTGACAGGAAGCGTGACACTACTGCTGCAGCTCGGGAGGAAAGCGCACGTGCATGCCCCCCCTCGAGACGAGGCCTGACTCCCCTGGGGAGACTCAGAAGCACCCCAAGATCCATGGCAACACTGGAGAGGAAACCTCAGGTTCCGGCCCCGACTCCACACAAGGCCTGAGGCCCCGGAATGGACGGGAAAGGAATCCCGAGAGGTCCCCTAGCAACTCGCATGGGGACTGGCCTTTCCTGAGGCCACCAGTGCGGGTCCCTGAGGTCCCCGTCGTAACTCGAGAAGACCTGCCGCAACTCGAGAAAATCCAGGAGGTTCTCCCCTCCAGGCGAGATGAGGCCCATTTCCGCTGAGGCGTCTCGAGGCTGATCACACCTCACCTTTGGAACTTTGAAACGCTCCTTCACACCCTTGCTGCAAATCAAGAAGTTCCCCGACATACCCGTCTCCACTCGAGAGGAATCACGAGGGTCCCGCCCACATCCAGAGGAGCCCCGTTTCCGCCTCGTAGCTCGAGATGAGGGATCCTTTCCCTGCTTCGTCGGGAAAGAGTTCCCGGCGTTCCCGTCGCAACTCAAGAGGAGGCCCTCTCAACAGGAACGGCGAGAGGAACTCCAGGGTCGTGCCACCATTCCAAGAGTCCCCCAGATGTCTCAGTCCATTCCAGAGGAACCTCTTTTCCCTTCACCGGCTCGTCTTTCACGCCGAGGATCGACTCACACCAAGGTGGCACGTGGCACAGCCTTGTGGGAAAGCCTCGTGGGAAAGCCTCGAGGGACAGCCTCGAGGGAAAGCCACAGATCCCTTGATCCACGTGACAGGAAGCGTGACACTACTGCTGCAGCTCGGGAGGAAAGCGCACGTGCATGCCCCCACTCGAGACGAGGCCTGACTCCCCTGGGGAGACTCAGAAGCACCCCAAGATCCATGGCAACACTGGAGAGGAATCCTCAGGTTCCGGCCCCGACTCCACACAAGGACTGAGGCCCCGGCATGGACGGGAGACGAATCCCGAGAGGTCCCCTAGCAACTCGCATGGGGACTGGCCTTTCCTGAGGCCACCAGAGCGGGTGCCTGAGGTCCCCGTCGTAACTCGAGAAGACCTGCCGCAACTCGAGAAAATCGAGGAGGTTCTCCCCTCCAGGCGAGATGAGGCCCATTTCCGCTGAGGCGTCTCGAGGCTGATCACACCTCACCTCTGGAACTTCGAAAGGCTCCTTCACACCCTTGGTGCAAATCAAGAAGTTCCCCGACATACCCGTCTCCACTCGAGAGGAATCACGACGGTCCCGCCCACATCCAGAGGAGCCCCGTTTCCGCCTCGTAGCTCGAGATGAGGGATCCTTTCCCTGCTTCGTCGGGAAAGAGTTCCCGGCGTTCCCGTCGCAACTCAAGAGGAGGCCCTCTCAACAGGAACGGCGAGAGGAACTCCAGGGTCGTGCCACCATTCCAAGAGTCCCCCAGATGTCTCAGTCCATTCCAGAGGAACCTCTTTTCCCTTCACCGGCTCGTCTTTCACGCCGAGGATCGACTCACACCAAGGTGGCACGTGGCACAGCCTTGTGGGAAAGCCTCGTGGGAAAGCCTCGAGGGACAGCCTCGAGGGAAAGCCACAGATCCCTTGATCCACGTGACAGGAAGCGTGACACTACTGCTGCAGCTCGGGAGGAAAGCGCACGTGCATGCCCCCACTCGAGACGAGGCCTGACTCCCCTGGGGAGACTCAGAAGCACCCCAAGATCCATGGCAACACTGGAGAGGAATCCTCAGGTTCCGGCCCCGACTCCACACAAGGACTGAGGCCCCGGCATGGACGGGAGAGGAATCCCGAGAGGTCCCCTAGCAACTCGCATGGGGACTGGCCTTTCCTGAGGCCACCAGAGCGGGTCCCTGTGGTCCCCGTCGTAACTCGAGAAGACCTGCCGCAACTCGAGAAAATCCAGGAGGTTCTCCCCTCCAGGCGAGATGAGGCCCATTTCCGCTGAGGCGTCTCGAGGCTGATCACACCTCACCTCTGGAACTTCGAAAGGGTCCTTCACACCCTTGGTGCAAATCAAGAAGTTCCCCGACATACCCGTCTCCACTCGAGAGGAATCACGTGGGTCCCGCCCACATCCAAAGGAGCCCCGTTTCCGCCTCGTAGCTCGAGATGAGGGATCCTTTCCCTGCTTCGTCGGGAAAGAGTTCCCGGCGTTCCCGTCGCAACTCAAGAGGAGGCCCTCTCAACAGGAACGGCGAGAGGAACTCCAGGGTCGTGCCACCATTCCAAGAGTCCCCCAGATGTCTCAGTCCATTCCAGAGGAACCTCTTTTCCCTTCACTGGCTCGTCTTTCACGCCGAGGATCGACTCACACCAAGGTGGCACGTGGCACAGCCCTGTGGGAAAGCCTCGTGGGAAAGCCTCGAGGGACAGCCTCGAGGGAAAGCCACAGATCCCTTGATCCACGTGACAGGAAGCGTGACACTACTGCTGCAGCTCGGGAGGAAAGCGCACGTGCATGCCCCCACCTGAGACGAGGCCTGACTCCCCTGGGGAGACTCAGAAGCACCCCAAGATCCATGGCAACACTGGAGAGGAATCCTCAGGTTCCGGCCCCGACTCCACACAAGGACTGAGGCCCCGGCATGGACGGGAGAGGAATCCCGAGAGGTCCCCTAGCAACTCGCATGGGGACTGGCCTTTCCTGAGGCCACCAGAGCGGGTCCCTGAGGTCCCCGTCGTAACTCGAGAAGACCTGCCGCAACTCGAGAAAATCCAGGAGGTTCTCCCCTCCAGGCGAGATGAGGCCCATTTCCGCAGAGGCGTCTCGCGGCTGATCACACCTCCCCTCTGGAACTTCGATAGGGTCATTCACACCCTTGGTGCAAATCAAGAAGTTCCCCGACATACCCGTCTCCACTCGAGAGGAATCACGAGGGTCCCGCCCACATCCAGAGGAGCCCCGTTTCCGCCTCATAGCTCGAGATGAGGGATCCTTTCCCTGCTTCGTCGGGAAAGAGTTCCCGGCGTTCCCGTCGCAACTCAAGAGGAGGCCCTCTCAACAGGAACGGCGAGAGGAACTCCAGGGTCGTGCCACCATTCCAAGAGTCCCCCAGATGTCTCAGTCCATTCCAGAGGAACCTCTTTTCCCTTCACCGGCTCGTCTTTCACGCCGAGGATCGACTCACACCAAGGTGGCACGTGGCACAGCCTTGTGGGAAAGCCTCGTGGGAAAGCCTCGAGGGACAGCCTCGAGGGAAAGCCACAGATCCCTTGATCCACGTGACAGGAAGCGTGACACTACTGCTGCAGCTCGGGAGGAAAGCGCACGTGCATGCCCCCACTCGAGACGAGGCCTGACTCCCCTGGGGAGACTCAGAAGCACCCCAAGATCCATGGCAACACTGGAGAGGAATCCTCAGGTTCCGGCCCCAGCTCCACACAAGGACTGAGGCCCCGGCATGGACGGGAGACGAATCCCGAGAGGTCCCCTAGCAACTCGCATGGGAACTGGCCTTTCCTGAGGCCACCAGAGCGGGTCCCTGAGGTCCCCGTCGTAGCTCGAGAAGACCTGCCGCAACTCGAGAAAATCCAGAAGGTTCTCCCCTCCAGGCGAGATGAGGCCCATTTCGGCTGAGGCGTCTCGAGGCTGATCACACCTCACCTCTGGAACTTCGAAAGGGTCCTTCACACCCTTGGTGCAAATCAAGAAGTTCCCCGACCTAGCCGTCTCCACTCGAGAGGAATCACGAGGGTCCCGCCCACATCCAGAGGAGCCCCGTTTCCGCCTCGTAGCTCGAGATGAGGGATCCTTTCCCTGCTTCGTCGGGAAAGAGTTCCCGGCGTTCCCGTCGCAACTCAAGAGGAGGCCCTCTCAACAGGAACGGCGAGAGGAACTCCAGGGTCGTGCCACCATTCCAAGAGTCCCCCAGATGTCTCAGTCCATTCCAGAGGAACCTCTTTTCCCTTCACCGGCTCGTCTTTCACGCCGAGGATCGACTCACACCAAGGTGGCACGTGGCACAGCCTTGTGGGAAAGCCTCGTGGGAAAGCCTCGAGGGACAGCCTCGAGGGAAAGCCACAGATCCCTTGATCCACGTGACAGGAAGCGTGACACTACTGCTGCAGCTCGGGAGGAAAGCGCACGTGCATGCCCCCACTCGAGACGAGGCCTGACTCCCCTGGGGAGACTCAGAAGCACCCCAAGATCCATGGCAACACTGGAGAGGAATCCTCAGGTTCCGGCCCCGACTCCACACAAGGACTGAGGCCCCGGCATGGACGGGAGACGAATCCCGAGAGGTCCCCTAGCAACTCGCATGGGGACTGGCCTTTCCTGAGGCCACCAGAGCGGGTGCCTGAGGTCCCCGTCGTAACTCGAGAAGACCTGCCGCAACTCGAGAAAATCGAGGAGGTTCTCCCCTCCAGGCGAGATGAGGCCCATTTCCGCTGAGGTGTCTCGAGGCTGATCACACCTCACCTCTGGAACTTCGAAAGGCTCCTTCACACCCTTGGTGCAAATCAAGAAGTTCCCCGACATACCCGTCTCCACTCGAGAGGAATCACGACGGTCCCGCCCACATCCAGAGGAGCCCCGTTTCCGCCTCGTAGCTCGAGATGAGGGATCCTTTCCCTGCTTCGTCGGGAAAGAGTTCCCGGCGTTCCCGTCGCAACTCAAGAGGAGGCCCTCTCAACAGGAACGGCGAGAGGAACTCCAGGGTCGTGCCACCATTCCAAGAGTCCCCCAGATGTCTCAGTCCATTCCAGAGGAACCTCTTTTCCCTTCACCGGCTCGTCTTTCACGCCGAGGATCGACTCACACCAAGGTGGCACGTGGCACAGCCTTGTGGGAAAGCCTCGTGGGAAAGCCTCGAGGGACAGCCTCGAGGGAAAGCCACAGATCCCTTGATCCACGTGACAGGAAGCGTGACACTACTGCTGCAGCTCGGGAGGAAAGCGCACGTGCATGCCCCCACTCGAGACGAGGCCTGACTCCCCTGGGGAGACTCAGAAGCACCCCAAGATCCATGGCAACACTGGAGAGGAATCCTCAGGTTCCGGCCCCGACTCCACACAAGGACTGAGGCCCCGGCATGGACGGGAGACGAATCCCGAGAGGTCCCCTAGCAACTCGCATGGGGACTGGCCTTTCCTGAGGCCACCAGAGCGGGTGCCTGAGGTCCCCGTCGTAACTCGAGAAGACCTGCCGCAACTCGAGAAAATCGAGGAGGTTCTCCCCTCCAGGCGAGATGAGGCCCATTTCCGCTGAGGCGTCTCGAGGCTGATCACACCTCACCTCTGGAACTTCGAAAGGCTCCTTCACACCCTTGGTGCAAATCAAGAAGTTCCCCGACATACCCGTCTCCACTCGAGAGGAATCACGACGGTCCCGCCCACATCCAGAGGAGCCCCGTTTCCGCCTCGTAGCTCGAGATGAGGGATCCTTTCCCTGCTTCGTCGGGAAAGAGTTCCCGGCGTTCCCGTCGCAACTCAAGAGGAGGCCCTCTCAACAGGAACGGCGAGAGGAACTCCAGGGTCGTGCCACCATTCCAAGAGTCCCCCAGATGTCTCAGTCCATTCCAGAGGAACCTCTTTTCCCTTCACTGGCTCGTCTTTCACGCCGAGGATCGACTCACACCAAGGTGGCACGTGGCACAGCCCTGTGGGAAAGCCTCGTGGGAAAGCCTCGAGGGACAGCCTCGAGGGAAAGCCACAGATCCCTTGATCCACGTGACAGGAAGCGTGCCACTACTGCTGCAGCTCGGGAGGAAAGCGCACGTGCATGCCCCCACCTGAGACGAGGCCTGACTCCCCTGGGGAGACTCAGAAGCACCCCAAGATCCATGGCAACACTGGAGAGGAATCCTCAGGTTCCGGCCCCTACTCCACACAAGGACTGAGGCCCCGGCATGGACGGGAGAGGAATCCCGAGAGGTCCCCAAGCAACTCGCATGGGGACTGGCCTTTCCTGAGGCCACCAGAGCGGGTCCCTGAGGTCCCCGTCGTAACTCGAGAAGACCTGCCGCAACTCGAGAAAATCCAGGAGGTTCTCCCCTCCAGGCGAGATGAGGCCCATTTCCGCTGAGGCGTCTCGAGGCTGATCACACCTCACCTCTGGAACTTCGAAAGGCTCCTTCACACCCTTGGTGCAAATCAAGAAGTTCCCCGACATACCCGTCTCCACTCGAGAGGAATCACGACGGTCCCGCCCACATCCAGAGGAGCCCCGTTGCCGCCTCGTAGCTCGAGATGAGGGATCCTTTCCCTGCTTCGTCGGGAAAGAGTTCCCGGCGTTCCCGTCGCATCTCAAGAGGAGGCCTTCTCAACAGGAACGGCGAGAGGAACTCCAGGATCGTGCCACCATTCCAAGAGTCCTCCAGATGTCTCAGTCCAATCCAGAGGAACCTCTTTTCCCTTCACCGGCTCGTCTTTCACGCCGAGGATCGACTCACACCAAGGTGGCACGTGGCACAGCCTTGTGGGAAAGCCTCGTGGGAAAGCCTCGAGGGACAGCCTCGAGGGAAAGCCACAGATCCCTTGATCCACGTGACAGGAAGCGTGACACTACTGCTGCAGCTCGGGAGGAAAGCGCACGTGCATGCCCCCACTCGAGACGAGGCCTGACTCCCCTGGGGAGACTCAGAAGCACCCCAAGATCCATGGCAACACTGGAGAGGAATCCTCAGGTTCCGGCCCCGACTCCACACAAGGACTGAGGCCCCGGCATGGACGGGAGAGGAATCCCGAGAGGTCCCCTAGCAACTCGCATGGGGACTGGCCTTTCCTGAGGCCACCAGAGCGGGTCCCTGAGGTCCCCGTCGTAACTCGAGAAGACCTGCCGCAACTCGAGAAAATCCAGGAGGTTCTCCCCTCCAGGCGAGATGAGGCCCATTTCGGCTGAGGCGTCTCGAGGCTGATCACACCACACCTCTGGAACTTCGAAAGGGTCCTTCACACCCTTGGTGCAAATCAAGAAGTTCCCCGACCTAGCCGTCTCCACTCGAGAGGAATCACGTGGGTCCCGCCCACATCCAGAGGAGCCCCGTTTCCGCCTCGTAGCTTGAGATGAGGGATCCTTTCCCTGCTTCGTCGGGAAAGAGTTCCCGGCGTTCCCGTCGCAACTCAAGAGGAGGCCCTCTCAACAGGAACGGCGAGAGGAACTCCAGGGTCGTGCCACCATTCCAAGAGTCCCCCAGATGTCTCAGTCCATTCCAGAGGAACCTCTTTTCCCTTCACTGGCTCGTCTTTCACGCCGAGGATCGACTCACACCAAGCTGGCACGTGGCACAGCCCTGTGGGAAAGTCTCGTGGGAAAGCCTCGAGGGACAGCCTCGAGGGAAAGCCACAGATCCCTTGATCCACGTGACAGGAAGCGTGACACTACTGCTGCAGCTCGGGAGGAAATCGCACGTGCATGCCCCCACTCGAGACGAGGCCTGACTCCCCTGGGGAGACTCAGAAGCACCCCAAGATCCATGGCAACACTGGAGAGGAATCCTCAGGTTCCGGCCCCGACTCCACACAAGGACTGAGGCCCCGGCATGGACGGGAGAGGAATCCCGAGAGGTCCCCTAGCAACTTGCATTGGGACTGGCCTTTCCTGAGGCCACCAGAGCGGGTCCCTGAGGTCCCCGTCGTAACTCGAGAAGACCTGCCGGAAGTCGAGAAAATCCAAGAGGTTCTCCCCTCCAGGCGAGATGAGGCCCATTTCCGCTGAGGCGTCTCCAGGCTGATCACACCTCACCTCTGGAACTTCGAAAGGCTCCTTCACACCCTTGGTGCAAATCAAGAAGTTCCCCGACCTAGCCGTCTCAACTCGAGCGGAATCACGAGGGTCCCGCCCACATCCAGAGGAGCCCCGTTTCCGCCTCGTAGCTCGAGATGAGGGATCCTTTCCCTGCTTCGTCGGGAAAGAGTTCCCGGCGTTCCCGTCGCATCTCAAGAGGAGGCCCTCTCAACAGGAACGGCGAGAGGAACTCCAGGGTCGTGCCACCATTCCAAGAGTCCCTCAGATGTCTCAGTCCATTCCAGAGGAACCTCTTTTCCCTTCACCGGCTCGTCTTTCACGCCGAGGATCGACTCACACCAAGCTGGCACGTGGCACAGCCCTGTGGGAAAGCCTCGTGTGAAAGCCTCGAGGGACAGCCTCGAGGGAAAGCCACAGATCCCTTGATCCACGTGACAGGAAGCGTGACACTACTGCTGCAGCTCGGGAGGAAAGCGCACGTGCATGCCCCCACTCGAGACGAGGCCTGACTCCCCTGGGGAGACTCAGAAGCACCCCAAGATCCATGGCAACACTGGAGAGGAATCCTCAGGTTCCGGCCCCGACTCCACACAAGGACTGAGGCCCCGGCATGGACGGGAGAGGAATCCCGAGAGGTCCCCTAGCAACTCGCATGGGGACTGGCCTTTCCTGAGGCCACCAGAGTGGTTCCCTGAGGTCCCCGTCGTAACTCGAGAAGACCTGCTGCAACTCAAGAAAATCCAGGAGGTTCTCCCCTCCAGGCGAGATGAGGCCCATTTCCGCTGAGGCGTCTCGAGGCTGATCACACCTCACCTCTGGAACTTCGAAAGGGTCCTTCACACCCTTGGTGCAAATCAAGAAGTTCCCCGACCTAGCCGTCTCCACGCAAGAGGAATCACGTGGGTCCCGCCCACATCCAGAGGAGCCCCGTTTCCGCCTCGTAGCTCGAGATGAGGGATCCTTTCCCTGCTTCGTCGGGAAAGTGTTCCCGGCGTTCCGGTCGCATCTCAAGAGGAGGCCCTCTCAACAGGAACGGCGAGAGGAACTCCAGGGTCGTGCCACCATTCCAAGAGTCCCCCAGATATCTCAGTCCATTCCAGAGGAACCTCTTTTCCCTTCACCGGCTCGTCTTTCACGCCGAGGATCTACTCACACCAAGGTGGCACGTGGCACAGCCCTGTGGGAAAGTCTCGTGGGAAAGCCTCGAGGGACAGCCTCGAGGGAAAGCCACAGATCCCTTGATCCACGTGACAGGAAGCGTGACACTACTGCTGCAGCTCGGGAGGAAATCGCACGTGCATGCCCCCACTCGAGACGAGGCCTGACTCCCCTGGGGAGACTCAGAAGCACCCCAAGATCCATGGCAACACTGGAGAGGAATCCTCAGGTTCCGGCCCCGACTCCACACAAGGACTGAGGCCCCGGCATGGACGGGAGACGAATCCCGAGAGGTCCCCTAGCAACTTGCATTGGGACTGGCCTTTCCTGAGGCCACCAGAGCGGGTCCCTGAGGTCCCCGTCGTAACTCGAGAAGACCTGCCGGAACTCGAGAAAATCCAAGAGGTTCTCCCCTAGAGGCGAGATGAGGCCCATTTCCGCTGAGGCGTCTCCAGGCTGATCACACCTCACCTCTGGAACTTCGAAAGGCTCCTTCACACCCTTGGTGCAAATCAAGAAGTTCCCCGACCTAGCCGTCTCAACTCGAGAGGAATCACGAGGGTCCCGCCCACATCCAGAGGAGCCCCGTTTCCGCCTCGTAGCTCGAGATGTGGGATCCTTTCCCTGCTTCGTCGGGAAAGAGTTCCCGGCGTTCCCGTCGCATCTCAAGAGGAGGCCCTCTCAACAGGAACGGCGAGAGGAACTCCAGGGTCGTGCCACCATTCCAAGAGTCCCCCAGATGTCTCAGTCCATTTCAGAGGAACCTCTTTTCCCTTCACCGGCTCGTCTTTCACGCCGAGGATCGACTCACACCAAGCTGGCACGTGGCACAGCCCTGTGGGAAAGCCTCGTGGGAAAGCCTCGAGGGACAGCCTGGAGGGAAAGCCACAGATCCCTTGATCCACGTGACAGGAAGCGTGACACTACTGCTGCAGCTCGGGAGGAAAGCGCACGTGCATGCCCCCACACTAGACGAGACCTGACTCCCCTGGGGAGACTCAGAAGCACCCCAAGATCCATGGCAACACTGGAGAGGAATCCTCAGGTTCCGGCCCCGACTCCACACAAGGACTGAGGCCCCGGCATGGATGGGAGAGGAATCCCGAGAGGTCCCCTAGCAACTCGCATGGGGACTGGCCTTTCCTGAGGCCACCAGAGCGGGTCCCTGAGATCCCCGTCGTAACTCGAGAAGACCTGCCGCAACTCGAGAAAATCCAGGAGGTTCTCCCCTCCAGGCGAGATGAGGCCCATTTCCGCTGAGGCGTCTCGAGGCTGATCACACCTCACCTCTGGAACTTCGAAAGGGTCCTTCACACCCTTGGTGCAAATCAAGAAGTTCCCCGACATACCCGTCTCCACTCGAGAGGAATCACGAGGGTCCCGCCCACATCCAGAGGAGCCCCGTTTCCGCCTCGTAGCTCGAGATGAGGGATCCTTTCCCTGCTTCGTCGGGAAAGAGTTCCCGGCGTTCCCGTCGCATCTCAAGAGGAGGCCCTCTCAACAGGAACGGCGAGAGGAACACCAGGGTCGTGCCACCATTCCAAGAGTCCCCCAGATGTCTCAGTCCATTCCAGAGGAACCTCTCTTCCCTTCACCGGCTCGTCTTTCACGCCGAGGATCGACTCACACCAAGGTGGCACGTGGCACAGCCCTGTGGGAAAGCCTCGTGGGAAAGCCTCGAGGGACAGCCTCGAGCGAAAGCCACAGATCCCTTGATCCACGTGACAGGAAGGGTGACACTACTGCTGCAGCTCGGGAGGAAAGTGCACGTGCATGCCCCCACTCGAGACGAGGCCTGACTCCCCTGGGGAGACTCAGAAGCACCCCAAGATCCATGGCAACACTGGAGAGGAATCCTCAGGTTCCGGCCCCGACTACACACAAGGACTGAGGCCCCGGCATGGACGGGAGAGGAATCCCGAGAGGTCCCCTAGCAACTCGCATGGGGACTGGCCTTTCCTGAGGCCACCAGAGCGGGTCCCTGAGGTCCCCGTCGTAACTCGAGAAGACCTGCCGCAACTCGAGAAAATCCAGGAGGTTCTCCCCTCCAGGCGAGATGAGGCCCATTTCTGCTGAGGCGTCTCGAGGCTGATCACACCTCACCTCTGGAACTTCGAAAGGCTCCTTCACACCCTTGGTGCAAATCAAGAAGTTCCCCGACATACCCGTCTCCACTCGAGAGGAATCACGAGGGTCACGCCCACATCCAGAGGAGCCCCGTTTCCGCCTCGTAGCTCGAGATGAGGGATCCTTTCCCTGCTTCGTCGGGAAAGAGTTCCCGGCGTTCCCGTCGCAACTAAAGAGGAGGCCCTCTCAACAGGAACGGCGAGAGGAACTCCAGGGTCGTGCCACCATTCCAAGAGTCCCCCAGATGTCTCAGTCCATTCCAGAGGAACCTCTTTTCCCTTCACCGGCTCGTCTTTCACGCCGAGGATCGACTCACACCAAGGTGGCACGTGGCACAGCCCTGTGGGAAAGCCTCGTGGGAAAGCCTCGAGGGACAGCCTCGAGGGAAAGCCACAGATCCCTTGATCCACGTGACAGGAAGTGTGACACTACTGCTGCAGCTCGGGAGGAAAACGCACGTGCATGCCCCCACTCGAGACGAGGCCTGACTCCCCTGGGGAGACTCAGAAGCACCCCAAGATCCATGGAAACACTGGAGAGGAATCCTCAGGTTCCGGCCCCGACTCCACACAAGGACTGAGGCCCCGGCATGGACGGGAGAGGAATCCCGAGAGGTCCCCTAGCAACTCGCATGGGGACTGGCCTTTCCTGAGGCCACCAGAGCGGGTCCCTGTGGTCCCCGTTGTAACTCGAGAAGACCTGCCGCAACTCGAGAAAATCCAGGAGGTTCTCCCCTCCAGGCGAGATGAGGCCCATTTCGGCTGAGGCGTCTCCAGGCTGATCACACCTCACCTCTGGAACTTCGAAAGGGTCCTTCACACCCTTGGTGCAAATCAAGAAGTTCCCCGACCTAGCCGTCTCCACTCGAGAGGAATCACGTGGGTCCCGCCCACATCCAGAGGAGCCCCGTTTCCGCCTCGTAGCTCGAGATGAGGGATCCTTTCCCTGCTTCGTCGGGAAAGAGTTCCCGGCGTTCCCGTCGCATCTCAAGTTGAGGCCCTCTCAACAGGAACGGCGAGAGGAACTCCAGGGTCGTGCCACCATTCCAAGAGTCCCCCAGATGTCTCAGTCCATTCCAGAGGAACCTCTTTTCCCTTCACCGGCTCGTCTTTCACGCCGAGGATCGACTCACACCAAGGTGGCACGTGGCACAGCCCTGTGGGAAAGCCTCGTGGGAAAGCCTCGAGGGACAGCCTCGAGGGAAAGCCACAGATCCCTTGATCCACGTGACAGGAAGCGTGACACTACTGCTGCAGCTCGGGAGGAAAGCGCACGTGCATGCCCCCACTCGAGACGAGGCCTGACTCCCCTGGGGAGACTCAGAAGCACCCGAAGATCCATGGCAACACTGGAGAGGAATCCTCAGGTCCTGGTCCCGACTCCACACAAGGACTGAGGCCCCGGCATGGACGGGAGAGGAATCCCGAGAGGTCCCCTAGCAACTCGCATGGGGACTGGCCTTTCCTGAGGCCACCAGAGCGGGTCCCTGAGGGCCCCGTCGTAACTCGAGAAGACCTGCCGCAACTCGAGAAAATCCAGGAGGTTTTCCCCTCCAGGCGAGATGAGGCCCATTTCCGCTGAGGCGTCTCGAGGCTGATCACACCTCACCTCTGGAACTTCGAAAGGCTCCTTCACACCCTTGGTGCAAATCAAGAAGTTCCCCGACATACCCGTCTCCACTCAAGAGGAATCACGACGGTCCCGCCCACATCCAGAGGAGCCCCGTTTCCGCCTCGTAGCTCGAGATGAGGGATCCTTTCCCTGCTTCGTCGGGAAAGAGTTCCCGGCGTTCCCGTCGCAACTCAAGAGGAGGCCCTCTCAACAGGAACGGCGAGAGGAACTCCAGGGTCGTGCCACCATTCCAAGAGTCCCCCAGATGTCTCAGTCCATTCCAGAGGAACCTCTTTTCCCTTCACCGGCTCGCCTTTCACGCCGAGGATCGACTCACACCAAGGTGGCACGTGGCACAGCCTTGTGGGAAAGCCTCGAGGGACAGCCTCGAGGGAAAGCCACAGATTCCTTGATCCACGTGACAGGAAGCGTGACAATACTGCTGCAGCTCGGGAGGAAATCGCACGTGCATGCCCCCACTCGAGACGAGGCCTGACTCCCCTGGGGAGACTCAGAAGCACCCCAAGATCCATGGCAACACTGGAGAGGAATCCTCAGGTTCCGGCCCCGACTCCACACAAGGACTGAGGCCCCGGCATGGACGGGAGAGGAATCCCGAGTGGTCCCCTAGCAACTCGCATGGGGACTGGCCTTTCCTGAGGCCACCAGAGCGGGTCCCTGAGGTCCCCGTCGTAACTCGAGAAGACCTGCCGCAACTCGAGAAAATCCAGGAGGTTCTCCCCTCCAGGCGAGATGAGGCCCATTTCCGCTGAGGCGTCTCGAGGCTGATCACACCTCACCTCTGGAACTTCGAAAGGGTCCTTCACACCCTTGGTGCAAATCAAGAAGTTCCCCGACCTAGCCGTCTCCACGCGAGAGGAATCACGTGGGTCCCGCCCACATCCAGAGGAGCCCCGTTTCCGCCTCGTAGCTCGAGATGAGGGATCCTTTCCCTGCTTCATCGGGAAAGTGTTCCCGGCGTTCCGGTCGCATCTCAAGAGGAGGCCCTCTCAACAGGAACGGCGAGAGGAACTCCAGGGTCGTGCCACCATTCCAAGAGTCCCCCAGATGTCTCAGTCCATTCCAGAGGAACCTCTTTTCCCTTCACCGGCTCGTCTTTCACGCCGAGGATCGACTCACACCAAGCTGGCACGTGGCACAGCCCTGTGGGAAAGTCTCGTGGGAAAGCCTCGAGGGACAGCCTCGAGGGAAAGCCACAGATCCCTTGATCCACGTGACAGGAAGCGTGACACTACTGCTGCAGCTCGGGAGGAAATCGCACGTGCATGCCCCCACTCGAGACGAGGCCTGACTCCCCTGGGGAGACTCAGAAGCACCCCAAGATCCATGGCAACACTGGAGAGGAATCCTCAGGTTCCGGCCCCGACTCCACACAAGGACTGAGGCCCCGGCATGGACGGGAGAGGAATCCCGAGAGGTCCCCTAGCAACTTGCATTGGGACTGGCCTTTCCTGAGGCCACCAGAGCGGGTCCCTGAGGTCCCCGTCGTAACTCGAGAAGACCTGCCAGAACTCGAGAAAATCCAAGAGGTTCTCCCCTAGAGGCGAGATGAGGCCCATTTCCGCTGAGGCGTCTCCAGGCTGATCACACCTCACCTCTGGAACTTCGAAAGGCTCCTTCACACCCTTGGTGCAAATCAAGAAGTTCCCCGACCTAGCCGTCTCAACTCGAGAGGAATCACGAGGGTCCCGCCCACATCCAGAGGAGCCCCGTTTCCGCCTCGTAGCTCGACATGTGGGATCCTTTCCCTGCTTCGTCGGGAAAGAGTTCCCGGCGTTCCCGTCGCATCTCAAGAGGAGGCCCTCTCAACAGGAACGGCGAGAGGAACTCCAGGGTCGTGCCACCATTCCAAGAGTCCCCCAGATGTCTCAGTCCATTTCAGAGGAACCTCTTTTCCCTTCACCGGCTCGTCTTTCACGCCGAGGATCGACTCACACCAAGCTGGCACGTGGCACAGCCCTGTGGGAAAGCCTCGTGGGAAAGCCTCGAGGGACAGCCTGGAGGGAAAGCCACAGATCCCTTGATCCACGTGACAGGAAGCGTGACACTACTGCTGCAGCTCGGGAGGAAAGCGCACGTGCATGCCCCCACACTAGACGAGACCTGACTCCCCTGGGGAGACTCAGAAGCACCCCAAGATCCATGGCAACACTGGAGAGGAATCCTCAGGTTCCGGCCCCGACTCCACACAAGGACTGAGGCCCCGGCATGGATGGGAGAGGAATCCCGAGAGGTCCCCTAGCAACTCGCATGGGGACTGGCCTTTCCTGAGGCCACCAGAGCGGGTCCCTGAGATCCCCGTCGTAACTCGAGAAGACCTGCCGCAACTCGAGAAAATCCAGGAGGTTCTCCCCTCCAGGCGAGATGAGGCCCATTTCCGCTGAGGCGTCTCGAGGCTGATCACACCTCACCTCTGGAACTTCGAAAGGGTCCTTCACACCCTTGGTGCAAATCAAGAAGTTCCCCGACATACCCGTCTCCACTCGAGAGGAATCACGAGGGTCCCGCCCACATCCAGAGGAGCCCCGTTTCCGCCTCGTAGCTCGAGATGAGGGATCCTTTCCCTGCTTCGTCGGGAAAGAGTTCCCGGCGTTCCCGTCGCATCTCAAGAGGAGGCCCTCTCAACAGGAACGGCGAGAGGAACACCAGGGTCGTGCCACCATTCCAAGAGTCCCCCAGATGTCTCAGTCCATTCCAGAGGAACCTCTCTTCCCTTCACCGGCTCGTCTTTCACGCCGAGGATCGACTCACACCAAGGTGGCACGTGGCACAGCCCTGTGGGAAAGCCTCGTGGGAAAGCCTCGAGGGACAGCCTCGAGCGAAAGCCACAGATCCCTTGATCCACGTGACAGGAAGGGTGACACTACTGCTGCAGCTCGGGAGGAAAGTGCACGTGCATGCCCCCACTCGAGACGAGGCCTGACTCCCCTGGGGAGACTCAGAAGCACCCCAAGATCCATGGCAACACTGGAGAGGAATCCTCAGGTTCCGGCCCCGACTACACACAAGGACTGAGGCCCCGGCATGGACGGGAGAGGAATCCCGAGAGGTCCCCTAGCAACTCGCATGGGGACTGGCCTTTCCTGAGGCCACCAGAGCGGGTCCCTGAGGTCCCCGTCGTAACTCGAGAAGACCTGCCGCAACTCGAGAAAATCCAGGAGGTTCTCCCCTCCAGGCGAGATGAGGCCCATTTCTGCTGAGGCGTCTCGAGGCTGATCACACCTCACCTCTGGAACTTCGAAAGGCTCCTTCACACCCTTGGTGCAAATCAAGAAGTTCCCCGACATACCCGTCTCCACTCGAGAGGAATCACGAGGGTCACGCCCACATCCAGAGGAGCCCCGTTTCCGCCTCGTAGCTCGAGATGAGGGATCCTTTCCCTGCTTCGTCGGGAAAGAGTTCCCGGCGTTCCCGTCGCAACTAAAGAGGAGGCCCTCTCAACAGGAACGGCGAGAGGAACTCCAGGGTCGTGCCACCATTCCAAGAGTCCCCCAGATGTCTCAGTCCATTCCAGAGGAACCTCTTTTCCCTTCACCGGCTCGTCTTTCACGCCGAGGATCGACTCACACCAAGGTGGCACGTGGCACAGCCCTGTGGGAAAGCCTCGTGGGAAAGC
This sequence comes from Budorcas taxicolor, assembly GCF_023091745.1. Taxonomy (NCBI): domain Eukaryota; kingdom Metazoa; phylum Chordata; class Mammalia; order Artiodactyla; family Bovidae; genus Budorcas; species Budorcas taxicolor. Next base: position 301,171 of record NC_068927.1, on the reverse strand, counting down.
CTCGAGGGACAGCCTCGAGGGAAAGCCACAGATCCCTTGATCCACGTGACAGGAAGTGTGACACTACTGCTGCAGCTCGGGAGGAAAACGCACGTGCATGCCCCCACTCGAGACGAGGCCTGACTCCCCTGGGGAGACTCAGAAGCACCCCAAGATCCATGGAAACACTGGAGAGGAATCCTCAGGTTCCGGCCCCGACTCCACACAAGGACTGAGGCCCCGGCATGGACGGGAGAGGAATCCCGAGAGGTCCCCTAGCAACTCGCATGGGGACTGGCCTTTCCTGAGGCCACCAGAGCGGGTCCCTGTGGTCCCCGTTGTAACTCGAGAAGACCTGCCGCAACTCGAGAAAATCCAGGAGGTTCTCCCCTCCAGGCGAGATGAGGCCCATTTCGGCTGAGGCGTCTCCAGGCTGATCACACCTCACCTCTGGAACTTCGAAAGGGTCCTTCACACCCTTGGTGCAAATCAAGAAGTTCCCCGACCTAGCCGTCTCCACTCGAGAGGAATCACGTGGGTCCCGCCCACATCCAGAGGAGCCCCGTTTCCGCCTCGTAGCTCGAGATGAGGGATCCTTTCCCTGCTTCGTCGGGAAAGAGTTCCCGGCGTTCCCGTCGCATCTCAAGTTGAGGCCCTCTCAACAGGAACGGCGAGAGGAACTCCAGGGTCGTGCCACCATTCCAAGAGTCCCCCAGATGTCTCAGTCCATTCCAGAGGAACCTCTTTTCCCTTCACCGGCTCGTCTTTCACGCCGAGGATCGACTCACACCAAGGTGGCACGTGGCACAGCCTTGTGGGAAAGCCTCGTGGGAAAGCCTCGAGGGACAGCCTCGAGGGAAAGCCACAGATCCCTTGATCCACGTGACAGGAAGCGTGACACTACTGCTGCAGCTCGGGAGGAAAGCGCACGTGCATGCCCCCACTCGAGACGAGGCCTGACTCCCCAGGGGAGACTCAGAAGCACCCCAAAATCCATGGCAACACTGGAGAGGAATCCTCAGGTTCCGGCCCCGACTCCACACAAGGACTGAGGCCCCGGCATGGACGGGAGACGAATTCCGAGAGGTCCGCTAGCAACTCGCATGGGGACAGGCCTTTCCTGAGGCCACGAGAGTGGTTCCCTGAGGTCCCCGTCGTAACTCGAGAAGACCTGCTGCAACTCAAGAAAATCCAGGAGGTTCTCCCCTCCAGGCGAGATGAGGCCCATTTCCGCTGAGGCGTCTCGAGGCTGATCACACCTCACCTCTGGACCTTCGAAAGGGTCCTTCACACCCTTGGTGCAAATCAAGAAGTTCCCCGACCTAGCCGTCTCCACTCGAGAGGAATCACGTCGGTCCCGCCCACATCCAGAGGAGCCCCGTTTCCGCCTCGTAGCTCGAGATGAGGGATCCTTTCCCTGCTTCGTCGGGAAAGAGTTCCCGGCATTCCCGTCGCATCTCAAGAGGAGGCCCTCTCAACAGGAACGGCGAGAGGAACTCCAGGGTCGTGCCACCATTCCAAGAGTCCCCCAGATGTCTCAGTCCATTCCAGAGGAACCTCTTTTCCCTTCACCGGCTCGCCTTTCACGCCGAGGATCGACTCACACCAAGGTGGCACGTGGCACAGCCCTGTGGGAAAGCCTCGAGGGAAAGCCACAGATCCCTTGATCCACGTGACAGGAAGCGTGACACTACTGCTGCAGCTCGGGAGGAAATCTCACGTGCATGCTCCCACTCGAGACGAGGCCTGACTCCCCTGGGGAGACTCAGAAGCACCCCAAGATCCATGGCAACACTGGAGAGGAATCCTCAGGTTCCAGCCCCGACTCCACACAAGGACTGAGGCCCCGGCATGGACGGGAGAGGAATCCCGAGAGGTCCCCTAGCAACTCGCATGGGGACTGGCCTTTCCTGATTCCACGAGAGCGGGTCCCTGAGGTCCCCGTCGTAACTCGAGAAGACCTGCCGCAACTCGAGAAAATCCAGGAGGTTCTCCCCTCCAGGCGAGATGAGGCCCATTTCCGCTGAGGCGTCTCGAGGCTGATCACACCTCACCTCTGGAACTTCGAAAGGGTTCTTCACACCCTTGGTGCAAATCAAGAAGTTCCCCGACATACCCGTCTCGACTCGAGAGGAATCACGAGGGTCCCGCCCACATCCAGAGGAGCCCCGTTTCCGCCTCGTAGCTCGAGATGAGGGATCCTTTCCCTGCTTCGTCGGGAAAGAGTTCCCGGCGTTCCCGTCGCATCTCAAGAGGAGGCCCTCTCAACAGGAACGGCGAGAGGAACACCAGGGTCGTGCCACCATTCCAAGAGTCCCCCAGATGTCTCAGTCCATTCCAGAGGAACCTCTCTTCCCTTCACCGGCTCGTCTTTCACGCCGAGGATCGACTCACACCAAGGTGGCACGTGGCATAGCCCTGTGGGAAAGCCTCGTGGGAAAGCCTCGAGGGACAGCCTCGAGGGAAAGCCACAGATCCCTTGATCCACGTGACAGGAAGCGTGACACTACTGCTGCAGCTCGGGAGGAAAGCGCACGTGCATGCCCCCACTCGAGACGAGGCCTGACTCCCCTGGGGAGACTCAGAAGCACCCCAAGATCCATGGCAACACTGGAGAGGAATCCTCAGGTTCCGGCCCCGACTCCACACTAGGACTGAGGCCCCGGCATGGACGGGAGAGGAATCCCGAGAGGTCCCCTAGCAACTCGCATGGGGACTGGCCTTTCCTGAGGCCACCAGAGCGGATCCCTGAGGTCCCCGTCGTAACTCGAGAAGACCTGCCGCAACTCGAGAAAATCCAGGAGGTTCTCCCCTCCAGGCGAGATGAGGCCCATTTCTGCTGAGACTTCTCGAGGCTGATCACACCTCACCTCTGGAACTTCGAAAGGCTCCTTCACACCCTTGGTGCAAATCAAGAAGTTCCCCGACATACCCGTCTCCACTCGAGAGGAATCACGAGGGTCCCGCCCACATCCAGAGGAGCCCCGTTTCCGCCTCGTAGCTCGAGATGAGGGATCCTTTCCCTGCTTCGTCGGGAAAGAGTTCCCGGCGTTCCCGTCGCAACTCAAGAGGAGGCCCTCTCAACAGGAACGGCGAGAGGAACTCCAGGGTCGTGCCACCATTCCAAGAGTCCCCCAGATGTCTCAGTCCATTCCAGAGGAACCTCTTTTCCCTTCACCGGCTCGTCTTTCACACCGAGGATCGACTAACACCAAGCTGGCACGTGGCACAGCCCTGTGGGAAAGCCTCCTGGGAAAGCCTCGAGGGACAGCCTCGAGGGAAAGCCACAGATCCCTTGATCCACGTGACAGGAAGCGTGACACTACTGCTGCATCTCGGGAGGAAAGCGCACGTGCATGCCCCCAATCGAGACGAGGCCTGACTCCCCTGGGGAGACTCAGAAGCACCCCAAGATCCATGGCAACACTGGAGAGGAATCCTCAGGTTCCGGCCCCGACTCCACACAAGGACTGAGGCCCCGGCATGGACGGGAGAGGAATCCCGAGAGGTTCCCTAGCAACTCGCATGGGGACTGGCCTTTCCTGAGGCCACCAGAGCGGGTCCCTGAGGTCCCCGTCGTAACTCGAGAAGACCTGCCGCAACTCGAGAAAATCCAGGAGGTTCTCCCCTCCAGGCGAGATGAGGCCCATTTCCGCTGAGGCGTCTCGAGGCTGATTACACCTCACCTCTGGAACTTCGAAAGGCTCCTTCACACCCTTGGTGCAAATCAAGAAGTTCCCCGACATACCCGTCTCCACTCGAGAGGAATCACGTGGGTCCCGCCCACATCCAGAGGAGCCCCGTTTCCGCCTCGTAGCTCGAGATGAGGGATCCTTTCCCTGCTTCGTCGGGAAAGAGTTCCCGGCGTTCCCGTCACATCTCAAGAGGAGGCCCTCTCAACATGAACGGCGAGAGGAACTCCAGGGTCGTGCCACCATTCCAAGAGTCCCCCAGATGTCTCAGTCCATTCCAGAGGAACCTCTTTTCCCTTCACCGGCTCGTCTTTCACGCCGAGGATCGAATCACACCAAGCTGGCACGTGGCACAGCCCTGTGGGAAAGCCTCGTGGGAAAGCCTCGAGGGACAGCCTCGAGGGAAAGCCACAGATCCCTTGATCCACGTGACAGGAAGCGTGACACTACTGCTGCAGCTCGGGAGGAAAGCGCACGTGCATGCCCCCACTCGAGACGAGACCTGACTCCCCTGGGGAGACTCAGAAGCACCCCAAGATCCATGGCAACACTGGAGAGGAATCCTCAGGTTCCGGCCCCGACTCCACACAAGGACTGAGGCCCCGGCATGGACGGGAGAGGAATCCCGAGAGGTCCCCTAGCAACTCGCATGGGGACTGGCCTTTCCTGAGGCCACCAGAGCGGTTCCCTGAGGTCCCCGTCGTAACTCGAGAAGACCTGCCGCAACTCGAGGAAATCCAGGAGGTTCTCCCCTCCAGGCGAGATGAGGCCCATTTCCGCTGAGGCGTCTCGAGGCTGATCCCACCTAACCTCTGGAACTTCGAAAGGGTCCTTCACACCCTGGGTGCAAATCAAGAAGTTCCCCGACCTAGCCGTCTCCACTCGAGAGGAATCACGTGGGACCCGCCCACATCCAGAGGAGCCCCGTTTCCGCCTCGTAGCTCGAGATGAGGGATCCTTTCCCTGCTTCGTCGGGAAAGAGTTCCCGGCATTCCCGTCGCATCTCAAGTGGAGGCCCTCTCAACAGGAACGGCGAGAGGAACTCCAGGGTCGTGCCACCATTCCAAGAGTCCCCCAGATGTCTCAGTTCATTCCAGAGGAACCTCTTTTCCCTTCACCGGCTCGTCTTTCACGCCGAGGATCGACACACACCAAGGTGGCACGTGGCACAGCCCTGTGGGAAAGCCTCGTGGGAAAGCCTCGAGGGACAGCCTCGAGGGAAAGCCACAGATCCCTTGATCCACGTGACAGGAAGCGTGACTCTACTGCTGCAGCTCGGGAGGAAAGCGCACGTGCATGCCCCCACTCGAGACGAGGCCTGACTCCCCTGGGGAGACTCAGAAGCACCCCAAGATCCATGGCAACACTGGAGAGGAATCCTCAGGTTCCGGCCCCGACTCCACACAAGGACTGAGGCCCCGGCATGGACGGGAGAGGAATCCCGAGAGGTCCCCTAGCAACTTGCATTGGGACTGGCCTTTCCTGAGGCCACCAGAGCGGGTCCCTGAGGTCCCAGTCGTAACTCGAGAAGACCTGCCGCAACTCGAGAAAATCCAAGAGGTTCTCCCCTCCAGGCGAGATGAGGCCCATTTTCGCTGAGGCGTCTCGAGGCTGATCACACCTCACCTCTGGAACTTCGAAAGGGTCCTTCACACCCTTGGTGCAAATCAAGAAATTCCCCGACATACCCGTCTCCACTCGAGAGGAATCACGAGGGTCCCGCCCACATCCAGAGGAGCCCCGTTTCCGCCTCGTAGCTCGAGATGAGGGATCCTTTCCCTGCTTCGTCGGGAAAGAGTTTCCGGCGTTCCCGTCGCATCTCAAGATGAGGCCCTCTCAACAGGAAAGGCGAGAGGAACTCCAGGGTCGTGCCACCATTCCAAGAGTCCCCCAGATGTCTCATTCCATTCCAGAGGAACCTCTTTTCCCTTCACCGGCTCGTCTTTCACGCCGAGGATCGACTCACACCAAGGTGGCACGTGGCACAGCCCTGTGGGAAAGCCTCGTGGGAAAGCCTCGAGGGACAGCCTCGAGGGAAAGCCACAGATCCCTTGATCCACGTGACAGGAAGCGTGACACTACTGCTGCAGCTCGGGAGGAAAGGGCACGTGCATGCCCCCACTCGAGACGAGGCCTGACTCCCTTGGGGAGACTCAGAAGCACCCCAAGATCCATGGCAACACTGGAGAGGAATCCTCAGGTTTCGGCCCCGACTCCACACAAGGACTGAGGCCCCGGCATGGACGGGAGAGGAATCCCGAGAGGTCCCCTAGCAACTCGCATGGGGACTGGCCTTTCCTGAGGCCACCAGAGCGGTTACCTGAGGTCCCCGTCGTAACTCGAGAAGACCTGGCGCAACTCGAGAAAATCCAGGAGGTTCTCCCCTCCAGGCGAGATGAGGCCCATTTCCTCTGAGGCGTCTCGAGGCTGATCCCACCTAACCTCTGGAACTTCGAAAGGGTCCTTCACACCCTTGGTGCAAATCAAGAAGTTCCCCGACCTAGCCGTCTCCACTCGATAGGAATCACGTGGGTCCCGTCCACATCCAGAGCATCCCCGTTTCCGCCTCGTAGCTCGAGATGAGGGATCCTTTCCCTGCTTCGTCGGGAAAGAGTTCCCGGCGTTCCCGTCGCATCTCAAGTGGAGGCCCTCTCAACAGGAACGGCGAGAGGAACTCCAGGGTCGTGCCACCATTCCAAGAGTCCCCCAGATGTCTCAGTCCATTCCAGAGGAACCTCTTTTCCCTTCACCGGCTCGTCTTTCACGCCGAGGATCGACTCACACCAAGGTGGCACGTGGCACAGCCCTGTGGGAAAGCCTCGTGGGAAAGCCTCGAGGGACAGCCTCGAGGGAAAGCCACAGATCCCTTGATCCACGTGACAGGAAGCGTGACACTACTGCTGCAGCTCGGGAGGAAAGCGCACGTGCATGCCCCCACTCGAGACGAGGCCTGACTCCCCTGGGGAGACTCAGAAGCACCCCAAGATCCATGGCAACACTGGAGAGGAATCCTCAGGTTCCAGCCCCGACTCCACACAAGGACTGAGGCCCCGGCATGGACGGGAGAGGAATCAAGAGAGGTCCCCTAGCAACTCGCATGGGGACTGGCCTTTCCTGAGGCCACCAGAGCGGGTCCCTGAGATCCCCGTCGTAACTCGAGAAGACCTGCCGCAACTCGAGAAAATCCAGGAGGTTCTCCCCTCCAGGCGAGATGAGGCCCATTTCCGCTGAGGCGTCTCGAGGCTGATCACACCTCACCTCTGGAACTTCGAAAGGGTCCTTCACACCCTTGGTGCAAATCAAGAAGTTCCCCGACATACCCGTCTCCACTCGAGAGGAATCACGAGGGTCCCGCCCACATCCAGAGGAGCCCCGTTTCCGCCTCGTAGCTCGAGATGAGGGATCCTTTCCCTGCTTCGTCGGGAAAGAGTTCCCGGCGTTCCCGTCGCATCTCAAGAGGAGGCCCTCTCAACAGGAACGGCGAGAGGAACACCAGGGTCGTGCCACCATTCCAAGAGTCCCCCAGATGTCTCAGTCCATTCCAGAGGAACCTCTCTTCCCTTCACCGGCTCGTCTTTCACGCCGAGGATCGACTCACACCAAGGTGGCACGTGGCACAGCCCTGTGGGAAAGCCTCGTGGGAAAGCCTCGAGGGACAGCCTCGAGCGAAAGCCACAGATCCCTTGATCCACGTGACAGGAAGGGTGACACTACTGCTGCAGCTCGGGAGGAAAGTGCACGTGCATGCCCCCACTCGAGACGAGGCCTGACTCCCCTGGGGAGACTCAGAAGCACCCCAAGATCCATGGCAACACTGGAGAGGAATCCTCAGGTTCCGGCCCCGACTACACACAAGGACTGAGGCCCCGGCATGGACGGGAGAGGAATCCCGAGAGGTCCCCTAGCAACTCGCATGGGGACTGGCCTTTCCTGAGGCCACCAGAGCGGGTCCCTGAGGTCCCCGTCGTAACTCGAGAAGACCTGCCGCAACTCGAGAAAATCCAGGAGGTTCTCCCCTCCAGGCGAGATGAGGCCCATTTCTGCTGAGGCGTCTCGAGGCTGATCACACCTCACCTCTGGAACTTCGAAAGGCTCCTTCACACCCTTGGTGCAAATCAAGAAGTTCCCCGACATACCCGTCTCCACTCGAGAGGAATCACGAGGGTCACGCCCACATCCAGAGGAGCCCCGTTTCCGCCTCGTAGCTCGAGATGAGGGATCCTTTCCCTGCTTCGTCGGGAAAGAGTTCCCGGCGTTCCCGTCGCAACTAAAGAGGAGGCCCTCTCAACAGGAACGGCGAGAGGAACTCCAGGGTCGTGCCACCATTCCAAGAGTCCCCCAGATGTCTCAGTCCATTCCAGAGGAACCTCTTTTCCCTTCACCGGCTCGTCTTTCACGCCGAGGATCGACTCACACCAAGGTGGCACGTGGCACAGCCCTGTGGGAAAGCCTCGTGGGAAAGCCTCGAGGGACAGCCTCGAGGGAAAGCCACAGATCCCTTGATCCACGTGACAGGAAGTGTGACACTACTGCTGCAGCTCGGGAGGAAAACGCACGTGCATGCCCCCACTCGAGACGAGGCCTGACTCCCCTGGGGAGACTCAGAAGCACCCCAAGATCCATGGAAACACTGGAGAGGAATCCTCAGGTTCCGGCCCCGACTCCACACAAGGACTGAGGCCCCGGCATGGACGGGAGAGGAATCCCGAGAGGTCCCCTAGCAACTCGCATGGGGACTGGCCTTTCCTGAGGCCACCAGAGCGGGTCCCTGTGGTCCCCGTTGTAACTCGAGAAGACCTGCCGCAACTCGAGAAAATCCAGGAGGTTCTCCCCTCCAGGCGAGATGAGGCCCATTTCGGCTGAGGCGTCTCCAGGCTGATCACACCTCACCTCTGGAACTTCGAAAGGGTCCTTCACACCCTTGGTGCAAATCAAGAAGTTCCCCGACCTAGCCGTCTCCACTCGAGAGGAATCACGTGGGTCCCGCCCACATCCAGAGGAGCCCCGTTTCCGCCTCGTAGCTCGAGATGAGGGATCCTTTCCCTGCTTCGTCGGGAAAGAGTTCCCGGCGTTCCCGTCGCATCTCAAGTTGAGGCCCTCTCAACAGGAACGGCGAGAGGAACTCCAGGGTCGTGCCACCATTCCAAGAGTCCCCCAGATGTCTCAGTCCATTCCAGAGGAACCTCTTTTCCCTTCACCGGCTCGTCTTTCACGCCGAGGATCGACTCACACCAAGGTGGCACGTGGCACAGCCTTGTGGGAAAGCCTCGTGGGAAAGCCTCGAGGGACAGCCTCGAGGGAAAGCCACAGATCCCTTGATCCACGTGACAGGAAGCGTGACACTACTGCTGCAGCTCGGGAGGAAAGCGCACGTGCATGCCCCCACTCGAGACGAGGCCTGACTCCCCAGGGGAGACTCAGAAGCACCCCAAAATCCATGGCAACACTGGAGAGGAATCCTCAGGTTCCGGCCCCGACTCCACACAAGGACTGAGGCCCCGGCATGGACGGGAGACGAATTCCGAGAGGTCCGCTAGCAACTCGCATGGGGACAGGCCTTTCCTGAGGCCACGAGAGTGGTTCCCTGAGGTCCCCGTCGTAACTCGAGAAGACCTGCTGCAACTCAAGAAAATCCAGGAGGTTCTCCCCTCCAGGCGAGATGAGGCCCATTTCCGCTGAGGCGTCTCGAGGCTGATCACACCTCACCTCTGGACCTTCGAAAGGGTCCTTCACACCCTTGGTGCAAATCAAGAAGTTCCCCGACCTAGCCGTCTCCACTCGAGAGGAATCACGTCGGTCCCGCCCACATCCAGAGGAGCCCCGTTTCCGCCTCGTAGCTCGAGATGAGGGATCCTTTCCCTGCTTCGTCGGGAAAGAGTTCCCGGCATTCCCGTCGCATCTCAAGAGGAGGCCCTCTCAACAGGAACGGCGAGAGGAACTCCAGGGTCGTGCCACCATTCCAAGAGTCCCCCAGATGTCTCAGTCCATTCCAGAGGAACCTCTTTTCCCTTCACCGGCTCGCCTTTCACGCCGAGGATCGACTCACACCAAGGTGGCACGTGGCACAGCCCTGTGGGAAAGCCTCGAGGGAAAGCCACAGATCCCTTGATCCACGTGACAGGAAGCGTGACACTACTGCTGCAGCTCGGGAGGAAATCTCACGTGCATGCTCCCACTCGAGACGAGGCCTGACTCCCCTGGGGAGACTCAGAAGCACCCCAAGATCCATGGCAACACTGGAGAGGAATCCTCAGGTTCCAGCCCCGACTCCACACAAGGACTGAGGCCCCGGCATGGACGGGAGAGGAATCCCGAGAGGTCCCCTAGCAACTCGCATGGGGACTGGCCTTTCCTGATTCCACGAGAGCGGGTCCCTGAGGTCCCCGTCGTAACTCGAGAAGACCTGCCGCAACTCGAGAAAATCCAGGAGGTTCTCCCCTCCAGGCGAGATGAGGCCCATTTCCGCTGAGGCGTCTCGAGGCTGATCACACCTCACCTCTGGAACTTCGAAAGGGTTCTTCACACCCTTGGTGCAAATCAAGAAGTTCCCCGACATACCCGTCTCGACTCGAGAGGAATCACGAGGGTCCCGCCCACATCCAGAGGAGCCCCGTTTCCGCCTCGTAGCTCGAGATGAGGGATCCTTTCCCTGCTTCGTCGGGAAAGAGTTCCCGGCGTTCCCGTCGCATCTCAAGAGGAGGCCCTCTCAACAGGAACGGCGAGAGGAACACCAGGGTCGTGCCACCATTCCAAGAGTCCCCCAGATGTCTCAGTCCATTCCAGAGGAACCTCTCTTCCCTTCACCGGCTCGTCTTTCACGCCGAGGATCGACTCACACCAAGGTGGCACGTGGCATAGCCCTGTGGGAAAGCCTCGTGGGAAAGCCTCGAGGGACAGCCTCGAGGGAAAGCCACAGATCCCTTGATCCACGTGACAGGAAGCGTGACACTACTGCTGCAGCTCGGGAGGAAAGCGCACGTGCATGCCCCCACTCGAGACGAGGCCTGACTCCCCTGGGGAGACTCAGAAGCACCCCAAGATCCATGGCAACACTGGAGAGGAATCCTCAGGTTCCGGCCCCGACTCCACACTAGGACTGAGGCCCCGGCATGGACGGGAGAGGAATCCCGAGAGGTCCCCTAGCAACTCGCATGGGGACTGGCCTTTCCTGAGGCCACCAGAGCGGATCCCTGAGGTCCCCGTCGTAACTCGAGAAGACCTGCCGCAACTCGAGAAAATCCAGGAGGTTCTCCCCTCCAGGCGAGATGAGGCCCATTTCTGCTGAGACTTCTCGAGGCTGATCACACCTCACCTCTGGAACTTCGAAAGGCTCCTTCACACCCTTGGTGCAAATCAAGAAGTTCCCCGACATACCCGTCTCCACTCGAGAGGAATCACGAGGGTCCCGCCCACATCCAGAGGAGCCCCGTTTCCGCCTCGTAGCTCGAGATGAGGGATCCTTTCCCTGCTTCGTCGGGAAAGAGTTCCCGGCGTTCCCGTCGCAACTCAAGAGGAGGCCCTCTCAACAGGAACGGCGAGAGGAACTCCAGGGTCGTGCCACCATTCCAAGAGTCCCCCAGATGTCTCAGTCCATTCCAGAGGAACCTCTTTTCCCTTCACCGGCTCGTCTTTCACACCGAGGATCGACTAACACCAAGCTGGCACGTGGCACAGCCCTGTGGGAAAGCCTCCTGGGAAAGCCTCGAGGGACAGCCTCGAGGGAAAGCCACAGATCCCTTGATCCACGTGACAGGAAGCGTGACACTACTGCTGCATCTCGGGAGGAAAGCGCACGTGCATGCCCCCAATCGAGACGAGGCCTGACTCCCCTGGGGAGACTCAGAAGCACCCCAAGATCCATGGCAACACTGGAGAGGAATCCTCAGGTTCCGGCCCCGACTCCACACAAGGACTGAGGCCCCGGCATGGACGGGAGAGGAATCCCGAGAGGTTCCCTAGCAACTCGCATGGGGACTGGCCTTTCCTGAGGCCACCAGAGCGGGTCCCTGAGGTCCCCGTCGTAACTCGAGAAGACCTGCCGCAACTCGAGAAAATCCAGGAGGTTCTCCCCTCCAGGCGAGATGAGGCCCATTTCCGCTGAGGCGTCTCGAGGCTGATTACACCTCACCTCTGGAACTTCGAAAGGCTCCTTCACACCCTTGGTGCAAATCAAGAAGTTCCCCGACATACCCGTCTCCACTCGAGAGGAATCACGAGGGTCCCGCCCACATCCAGAGGAGCCCCGTTTCCGCCTCGTAGCTCGAGATGAGGGATCCTTTCCCTGCTTCGTCGGGAAAGAGTTCCCGGCGTTCCCGTCACATCTCAAGAGGAGGCCCTCTCAACATGAACGGCGAGAGGAACTCCAGGGTCGTGCCACCATTCCAAGAGTCCCCCAGATGTCTCAGTCCATTCCAGAGGAACCTCTTTTCCCTTCACCGGCTCGTCTTTCACGCCGAGGATCGAATCACACCAAGCTGGCACGTGGCACAGCCCTGTGGGAAAGCCTCGTGGGAAAGCCTCGAGGGACAGCCTCGAGGGAAAGCCACAGATCCCTTGATCCACGTGACAGGAAGCGTGACACTACTGCTGCAGCTCGGGAGGAAAGCGCACGTGCATGCCCCCACTCGAGACGAGACCTGACTCCCCTGGGGAGACTCAGAAGCACCCCAAGATCCATGGCAACACTGGAGAGGAATCCTCAGGTTCCGGCCCCGACTCCACACAAGGACTGAGGCCCCGGCATGGACGGGAGAGGAATCCCGAGAGGTCCCCTAGCAACTCGCATGGGGACTGGCCTTTCCTGAGGCCACCAGAGCGGTTCCCTGAGGTCCCCGTCGTAACTCGAGAAGACCTGCCGCAACTCGAGGAAATCCAGGAGGTTCTCCCCTCCAGGCGAGATGAGGCCCATTTCCGCTGAGGCGTCTCGAGGCTGATCCCACCTAACCTCTGGAACTTCGAAAGGGTCCTTCACACCCTGGGTGCAAATCAAGAAGTTCCCCGACCTAGCCGTCTCCACTCGAGAGGAATCACGTGGGACCCGCCCACATCCAGAGGAGCCCCGTTTCCGCCTCGTAGCTCGAGATGAGGGATCCTTTCCCTGCTTCGTCGGGAAAGAGTTCCCGGCATTCCCGTCGCATCTCAAGTGGAGGCCCTCTCAACAGGAACGGCGAGAGGAACTCCAGGGTCGTGCCACCATTCCAAGAGTCCCCCAGATGTCTCAGTTCATTCCAGAGGAACCTCTTTTCCCTTCACCGGCTCGTCTTTCACGCCGAGGATCGACACACACCAAGGTGGCACGTGGCACAGCCCTGTGGGAAAGCCTCGTGGGAAAGCCTCGAGGGACAGCCTCGAGGGAAAGCCACAGATCCCTTGATCCACGTGACAGGAAGCGTGACTCTACTGCTGCAGCTCGGGAGGAAAGCGCACGTGCATGCCCCCACTCGAGACGAGGCCTGACTCCCCTGGGGAGACTCAGAAGCACCCCAAGATCCATGGCAACACTGGAGAGGAATCCTCAGGTTCCGGCCCCGACTCCACACAAGGACTGAGGCCCCGGCATGGACGGGAGAGGAATCCCGAGAGGTCCCCTAGCAACTTGCATTGGGACTGGCCTTTCCTGAGGCCACCAGAGCGGGTCCCTGAGGTCCCAGTCGTAACTCGAGAAGACCTGCCGCAACTCGAGAAAATCCAAGAGGTTCTCCCCTCCAGGCGAGATGAGGCCCATTTTCGCTGAGGCGTCTCGAGGCTGATCACACCTCACCTCTGGAACTTCGAAAGGGTCCTTCACACCCTTGGTGCAAATCAAGAAATTCCCCGACATACCCGTCTCCACTCGAGAGGAATCACGAGGGTCCCGCCCACATCCAGAGGAGCCCCGTTTCCGCCTCGTAGCTCGAGATGAGGGATCCTTTCCCTGCTTCGTCGGGAAAGAGTTTCCGGCGTTCCCGTCGCATCTCAAGATGAGGCCCTCTCAACAGGAAAGGCGAGAGGAACTCCAGGGTCGTGCCACCATTCCAAGAGTCCCCCAGATGTCTCATTCCATTCCAGAGGAACCTCTTTTCCCTTCACCGGCTCGTCTTTCACGCCGAGGATCGACTCACACCAAGGTGGCACGTGGCACAGCCCTGTGGGAAAGCCTCGTGGGAAAGCCTCGAGGGACAGCCTCGAGGGAAAGCCACAGATCCCTTGATCCACGTGACAGGAAGCGTGACACTACTGCTGCAGCTCGGGAGGAAAGGGCACGTGCATGCCCCCACTCGAGACGAGGCCTGACTCCCTTGGGGAGACTCAGAAGCACCCCAAGATCCATGGCAACACTGGAGAGGAATCCTCAGGTTTCGGCCCCGACTCCACACAAGGACTGAGGCCCCGGCATGGACGGGAGAGGAATCCCGAGAGGTCCCCTAGCAACTCGCATGGGGACTGGCCTTTCCTGAGGCCACCAGAGCGGTTACCTGAGGTCCCCGTCGTAACTCGAGAAGACCTGGCGCAACTCGAGAAAATCCAGGAGGTTCTCCCCTCCAGGCGAGATGAGGCCCATTTCCTCTGAGGCGTCTCGAGGCTGATCCCACCTAACCTCTGGAACTTCGAAAGGGTCCTTCACACCCTTGGTGCAAATCAAGAAGTTCCCCGACCTAGCCGTCTCCACTCGATAGGAATCACGTGGGTCCCGTCCACATCCAGAGCATCCCCGTTTCCGCCTCGTAGCTCGAGATGAGGGATCCTTTCCCTGCTTCGTCGGGAAAGAGTTCCCGGCGTTCCCGTCGCATCTCAAGTGGAGGCCCTCTCAACAGGAACGGCGAGAGGAACTCCAGGGTCGTGCCACCATTCCAAGAGTCCCCCAGATGTCTCAGTCCATTCCAGAGGAACCTCTTTTCCCTTCACCGGCTCGTCTTTCACGCCGAGGATCGACTCACACCAAGGTGGCACGTGGCACAGCCCTGTGGGAAAGCCTCGTGGGAAAGCCTCGAGGGACAGCCTCGAGGGAAAGCCACAGATCCCTTGATCCACGTGACAGGAAGCGTGACACTACTGCTGCAGCTCGGGAGGAAAGCGCACGTGCATGCCCCCACTCGAGACGAGGCCTGACTCCCCTGGGGAGACTCAGAAGCACCCCAAGATCCATGGCAACACTGGAGAGGAATCCTCAGGTTCCAGCCCCGACTCCACACAAGGACTGAGGCCCCGGCATGGACGGGAGAGGAATCAAGAGAGGTCCCCTAGCAACTCGCATGGGGACTGGCCTTTCCTGAGGCCACCAGAGCGGGTCCCTGAGGTCCCCGTCGTAACGCAAGAAGACCTGCCGCAACTCGAGAAAATCCAGGAGGTTCTCCCCTCCAGGCGAGATGAGGCCCATTTCTGCTGAGGCGTCTCGAGGCTGATCACACCTCCCCTCTGGAACTTTGAAAGGGTCCTTCACACCCTTGGTGCAAATCAAGAAGTTCCCCGACATACCCGTCTCCACTCGAGAGGAATCACGAGGGTCCCGCCCACATCCAGAGGAGCCCCGTTTCCGCCTCGTAGCTCGAGATGAGGGATCCTTTCCCTGCTTCGTCGGGAAAGAGTTCCCGGCGTTCCCGTCACATCTCAAGAGGAGGCCCTCTCAACAGGAACGGCAAGAGGAACTCCAGGGTCGTGCCACCATTCCAAGAGTCCCCCAGATGTCTCAGTCCATTCCAGAGGAACCTCTTTTCCCATCACCGGCTCGTCTTTCACGCCGAGGATCGACTCACACCAAGGTGGCACGTGGCACAGCCCTGTGGGAAAGCCTCGTGGGAAAGCCTCGAGGGACAGCCTCGAGGGAAAGCCACAGATCCCTTGATCCACGTGACAGGAAGCGTGACACTACTGCTGCAGCTCGGGAGGAAAGCGCACGTGCATGCCCCCAATCGAGACGAGGCCTGACTCCCCTGGGGAGACTCAGAAGCACCCCAAGATCCATGGCAACACTGGAGAGGAATCCTCAGGTTCCGGCCCCGACTCCACACAAGGACTGAGGCCCCGGCATGGACGGGAGAGGAATCCCGAGAGGTTCCCTAGCAACTCGCATGGGGACTGGCCTTTCCTGAGGCCACCAGAGCGGGTCCCTGAGGTCCCCGTCGTAACTCGAGAAGACCTGCCGCAACTCGAGAAAATCCAGGAGGTTCTCCCCTCCAGGCGAGATGAGGCCCATTTCCGCTGAGGCGTCTCGAGGCTGATCACACCTCACCTCTGGAATTTCGAAAGGCTCCTTCACACCCTTGGTGCAAATCAAGAAGTTCCCCGACATACCCGTCTCCACTCGAGAGGAATCACGAGGGTCCCGCCCACATCCAGAGGAGCCCCGTTTCCGCCTCGTAGCTCGAGATGAGGGATCCTTTCCCTGCTTCGTCGGGAAAGAGTTCCCGGCGTTCCCGTCGCACCTCAAGAGGAGGCCCTCTCAACAGGAACGGCGAGAGGAACTCCAGGGTCGAGCCACCATTCCAAGAGTCCCCCAGATGTCTCAGTCCATTCCAGAGGAACCTCTTTTCCCTTCACCAGCTCGTCTTTCACGCCGAGGATCGACTCCCAAAAAGGTGGCACGTGGCACAGCCCTGTGGGAAAGCCTCGTGGGAAAGCCTCGAGGGACAGCCTCGAGGGAAAGCCACAGATCCCTTGATCCACGTGACAGGAAGCGTGACACTACTGCTGCAGCTCGGGAGGAAAGCGCACGTGCATGCCGCCACTCGAGACGAGGCCTGACTCCCTTGGGGAGACTCAGAAGCACCCCAAGATCCATGGCAACACTGGAGAGGAATCCTCAGGTTCCGGCCCCGACTCCACACAAGGACTGAGGCCCCGGCATGGACGGGAGAGGAATCCCGAGAGGTCCCCTAGCAACTCGCATGGGGACTGGCCTTTCCTGAGGCCACCAGAGCGGTTCCCTGAGGTCCCCGTCGTAACTCGAGAAGACCTGCCGCAACTCGAGGAAATCCAGGAGGGTCTCCCCTCCAGGCGAGATGAGGCCCATTTCCGCTGAGGCGTCTCGAGGCTGATCCCACCTAACCTCTGGAACTTCGAAAGGGTCCTTCACACCCTTGGTGCAAATCAAGAAGTTCCCAGACCTAGCCGTCTCCACTCGAGAGGAATCACGTGGGTCCCGCCCACATCCAGAGGAGCCCCGTTTCCGCCTCGTAGCTCGAGATGAGGGATCCTTTCCCTGCTTCGTCGGGAAAGAGTTCCCGGCATTCCCGTCGCATCTCAAGTGGAGGCCCTCTCAACAGGAACGGCGAGAGGAACTCCAGGGTCGTGCCACCATTCCAAGAGTCCCCCAGATGTCTCAGTTCATTCCAGAGGAACCTCTTTTCCCTTCACCGGCTCGTCTTTCACGCCGAGGATCGACACACACCAAGGTGGCACGTGGCACAGCCCTGTGGGAAAGCCTCGTGGGAAAGCCTCGAGGGACAGCCTCGAGGGAAAGCCACAGATCCCTTGATCCACGTGACAGGAAGAGTGACTCTACTGCTGCAGCTCGGGAGGAAAGCGCACGTGCATGCCCCCACTCGAGACGAGGCCTGTCTCCCCTGGGGAGACTCAGAAGCACCCCAAGATCCATGGCAACACTGGAGAGGAATCCTCAGGTTTCGGCCCCGACTCCACACAAGGACTGAGGCCCCGGCATGGACGGGAGAGGAATCCCGAGAGGTCCCCTAGCAACTCGCCTGGGGACTGGCCTTTCCTGAGGCCACCAGAGCGGGGCCCTGAGGTCCCCATCGTAACTCGAGAAGACCTGCCGCAACTCGAGAAAATCCAGGAGGTTATCCCCTCCAGGCGAGATGAGGCCCATTTCCGCTGAGGCGTCTCGAGGCTGATCACACATCACCTCTGGAACTTCGAAAGGGTCCTTCACACCCTTGGTGCAAATCAAGAAGTTCCACGACCTAGCCGTCTCCACTCGAGATGAATCACGTGGGTCCCGCCCACATCCAGAGGAGCCCCGTTTCCGCCTCGTAGCTCGAGATGAGGGATCCTTTCCCCGCTTCGTCGGGAAAGAGTTCCCGGCGTTCCCGTCGCATCTCAAGAGGAGGCCCTCTCAACAGGAACGGCGAGAGGAACTCCAGGGTCGTGCCACCATTCCAAGAGTCCCCCAGATGTCTCAGTCCATTCCAGAGGAACCTCTTTTCCCTTCACCGGCTCGTCTTTCACGCCGAGGATCGACTCACACCAAGGTGGCACGTGGCACAGCCCTGTGGGAAAGCCTCGTGGGAAAGCCTCGAGGGACAGCCTCGAGGGAAAGCCACAGATCCCTTGATCCACGTGACAGGAAGCATGACACTACTGCTGCAGCACGGGAGGAAAGCGCACGTGCATGCCCCCACTCGAGACGAGGCCTGACTCCCCTGGGGAGACTCAGAAGCACCCCAAGATCCATGGCAACACTGGAGAGGAATCCTCAGGTTCCGGCCCCGACTCCACACAGGGATGAGGCCCCGGCATGGACGGGAGAGGAATCCCGAGAGGTCCCCTAGCAACTCGCATGGGGACTGGCCTTTCCTGAGGCCACCAGAGCGGGTCCCTGAGGTCCCCGTCGTAACTCGAGAAGACCTGCCGCAACTCGAGAAAATCCAGGAGGTTCTCCCCTCCAGGCGAGATGAGGCCCATTTCCGCTGAGGCGTCTCGAGGCTGATCACACCTCACCTCTGGAACTTCGAAAGGGTCCTTCACACCCTTGGTGCAAATCAAGAAGTTCCCCGACATACCCGTCTCCACTCGAGAGGAATCACGAGGGTCCCGCCCACATCCAGAAGAGCCCCGTTTCCGCCTCGTAGCTCGAGATGAGGGATCCTTTCCCTGCTTCTTCGAGAAAGAGTTCCCGGCGTTCCCGTCGCATCTCAAGAGGAGGCCCTCTCAACAGGAACGGCGAGAGGAACTCCAGGGTCGTACCACCATTCCAAGAGTCCCCCAGATGTCTCAGTCCATTCCAGAGGAACCTCTTTTCCCTTCACCAGCTCGTCTTTCACGCCGAGGATCGACTCACACCAAGGTGGCACGTGGCACAGCCCTGTTGGAAAGCCTCGAGGGACAGCTTCGAGGGAAAGCCACAGATCCCTTGATCCACGTGACAGGAAGCGTGACACTACTGCTGCAGCACGGGAGGAAAGCGCACGTGCATGCCCCCACTCGAGACGAGGCCTGACTCCCCTGGGGAGACTCAGAAGGACCCCAAGATACAAGGCAACACTGGAGAGGAATCCTCATGTTCCGGCCCCGAGTCCACACAAGGACTGAGGCCCCGGCATGGACGGGAGAGGAATCCCGAGAGGTCCCCTAGCAACTCGCATGGGGACCGGCCTTTCCTGAGGCCACCAGAGCGGGTCCCTGAGGTCCCCGTCGTAACTCGAGAAGACCTGCCGCAACTCGAGAAAATCCAGGAGGTTCTCCCCTCCAGGCGAGATGAGGCCCATTTCCGCTGAGGCGTCTCGAGGCTGATCACACCTCACCTCTGGAACTGCCAAAGGGTCCTTCACACCCTTGGTGCAAATCAAGAAGTTCCCCAACCTAGCCGTCTCCACTCGAGAGGAATCACTAGGGTCCCGCCCACATCCCTAGGAGCCCCGTTTCCGCCTCGTAGCTCGAGATGAGGGATCCTTTCCCTGCTTCGTCGGGAAAGAGTTCCCGGCGTTCCCGTCGCATCTCAAGAGGAGGCCCTCTCAACAGGAACGGCGAGAGGAACTCCAGGGTCGTGCCACCATTCCAAGAGTCCCCCAGAAGTCTCAGTCCATTCCAGAGGAACCTCTTTTCCCTTCACCGGCTCGTCTTTCACGCCGAGGATCGACTCACACCAAGCTGGCACGTGGCACAGCCCTGTGGGAAAGCCTCGTGGGAAAGCCTCGAGGGACAGCCTCGAGGGAAAGCCACAGATCCCTTGATCCACGTGACAGGAAGCGTGACACTACTGCTGCAGCTCGGGAGGAAAGCGCACGTGCATGCCCCCACTCGAGACGAGGCCTGACTCCCCTGGGGAGACTCAGAAGCACCCCAAGATCCATGGCAACACTGGAGAGGTATCCTCAGGTTCCGGCCCCTACTCCACACAAGGACTGAGGCCCCGGCATGGACGGGAGAGGAATCCCGAGAGGTCCCCTAGCAACTCGCATGGGGACTGGCCTTTCCTGAGGCCACCAGAGCGGGTCCCTGAGGTCCCCGTCGTAACTCGAGAAGACCTGCCGCAACTCGAGAAAATCCAGGAGGTTCTCCCCTCCAGGCGAGATGAGGCCCATTTCCGCTGAGGCGTCTCGAGGCTGATCACACCTCACCTCTGGAACTTCGAAAGGCTCCTTCACACCCTTGGTGCAAATCAAGAAGTTCCCCGACCTAGCCGTCTCCACTCGAGAGGAATCACGAGCCTCCCGCCCACATCCAGAGGAGCCCCGTTTCCGCCTCGTAGCTCGAGATGAGGGATCGTTTCCCTGCTTCTTCGGGAAAGAGTTCCCGGCGTTCCCGTCGCATCTCAAGAGGAGGCCCTCTCAACAGGAACGGCGAGAGGAACTCCAGGGTCGTGCCACCATTCCAAGAGTCCCCCTGATGTCTCAGTCCATTCCAGAGGAACCTCTTTTCCCTTCACCGGCTCGTCTTTCACGCCGA
Organism: Budorcas taxicolor; assembly: GCF_023091745.1. Lineage (NCBI taxonomy): Eukaryota > Metazoa > Chordata > Mammalia > Artiodactyla > Bovidae > Budorcas > Budorcas taxicolor. The sequence continues at coordinate 280,898 of NC_068927.1, read as the reverse complement.
GGATCGACTCACACCAAGGTGGCACGTGGCACAGCCCTGTGGGAAAGCCTCGTGGGAAAGCCTCGAGGGACAGCCTCGAGGGAAAGCCACAGATCCCTTGATGCACGTGACAGGAAGCGTGACACTACTGCTGCAGCTCGGGAGGAAAGCGCACGTGCATGCCCCCACTCGAGACGAGGCCTGACTCCCCTGGGGAGACTCAGAAGCACCCCAAGATCCATGGCAACCCTGGAGAGGAATCCTCAGGTTCCGGCCCCGACTCCACACAAGGACTGAGGCCCCGGCATGGACGGGAGTGGAATCCCGAGAGGTCCCCTAGCAACTCGCATGGGGACTGGCCTTTCCTGAGGCCACCAGAGCGGGTCCCTGAGGTCCCCGTCGTAACTCGAGAAGACCTGCCGCAACTTGAGAAAATCCTGGAGGTTCTCCCCTCCAGGCGAGATGAGGCCCATTTCCGCTGAGGCGTCTCGAGGCTGATCACACCTCCCCTCTGGAACTTCGAAAGGGTCCTTCACACCCTTGGTGCAAATCATGAAGTTCCCCGACCTAGCCGTCTCCACTCGAGAGGAATCACGAGGGTCCCGCCCACATCCAGAGGAACCCCGTTTCCGCCTCGTAGCTCGAGATGAGGGATCCTTTCCCTGCTTCGTCGGGAAAGAGTTCCCGGCGTTCCCGTCGCATCTCAAGAGGAGGCCCTCTCAACAGGAACGGCGAGAGGAACTCCAGGGTCGTGCCACCATTCCAAGAGTCCCCCAGATGTCTCAGTCCATTCCAGAGGAACCTCTTTTCCCTTCACCAGCTCGCCTTTCACGCCGAGGATCGACTCACACCAAGGTGGCACGTGGCACAGCCTTGTGGGAAAGCCTCGTGGGAAAGCCTCGAGGGACAGCCTCGAGGGAAAGCCACAGATCCCTTGATCCACGTGACAGGAAGCGTGACACTACTGCTGCAGCTCGGGAGGAAAGCGCACGTGCATGCCTCCACTCGAGACGAGGCCTGACTCCCCTGGGGAGACTCAGAAGCACCCCAAGATCCATGGCAACACTGGAGAGGAATCCTCAGGTTCCGGCCCCGACTCCACACAAGGACTGAGGCCCCGGCATGGACGGGAGAGGAATCCCGAGAGGTCCCCTAGCAACTCGCATGGGGACTGGCCTTTCCTGAGGCCACCAGAGCGGGTCCCTGAGGTCCCCGTCGTAACTCGAGAAGACCTGCCGAAACTCGAGAAAATCCAGGAGGTTCTCCCCTCCAGGCGAGATGAGGCCCATTTCCGCTGAGGCGTCTCGAGGCTGATCACACCTCCCGTCTGGAACTTCGAAAGAGTCCTTCACACCCTTGGTGCAAATCAAGAAGTTCCCCGACATACCCGTCTCCACTCGAGAGGAATCACGAGGGTCCCGCCCACATCCAGAGGAGCCCCGTTTCCGCCTCGTAGCTCGAGATGAGGGATCCTTTCCCTGCTTCGTCGGGAAAGAGTTCCCGGCGTTCCCGTCGCATCTTAAGAGGAGGCCCTCTCAACAGGAACGGCGAGAGGAACTCCAGGGTCGTGCCACCATTCCAAGAGTCCCCCAGATGTCTCAGTCCATTCCAGAGGAACCTCTTTTCCCTTCACCGGCTCGTCTTTCACGCCGAGGATCGACTCACACCAAGGTGGCACGTGGCACAGCCCTGTGGGAAAGCCTCGTGGGAAAGCCTCGAGGGACAGCCTCGAGGGAAAGCCACAGATCCCTTGATCCACGTGACAGGAAGCGTGACACTACTGCTGCAGCTCGGGACGAAAGCGCAAGTGCATGCCCCCACTCGAGACGAGGCCTGAATCCCCTGGGGAGACTCAGAAGCACCCCAAGATCCATGACAACACTGGAGAGGAATCCTCAGGTTCCGGCCCCGACTCCACACAAGGACTGAGGCCCCGGCATGGACGGGAGAGGAATCCCGAGAGGTCCCCTAGCAACTCGCATGGGGACTGGCCTTTCCTGAGGCCACCAGAGCGGGTCCCTGAGGTCCCCGTCGTAACTCGAGAAGACCTGCCGCAACTCGAGAAAATCCAGGAGGTTCTCCCCTCCAGTCGAGATGAGGCCCATTTCCGCTGAGGCGTCTCGAGGCTGATCACACCTCACCTCTGGAACTTCGAAAGGGTCCTTCACACCCTTGGTGCAAATCAAGAAGTTCCCCGACATACCCGTCTCCACTCGAGAGGAATCACGAGGGTCCCGCCCACATCCAGAGGAGCCCCGTTTCCGTCTCGTAGCTCGAGATGTGGGATCGTTTCCCTGCTTCTTCGGGAAAGAGTTCCCGGCATTCCCGTCGCATCTCAAGAGGAGGCCCTCTCAACAGGAACGGCGAGAGGAACTCCAGGGTCGTGCCACCATTTCAAGAGTCCGCCAGATGTCTCAGTCCATTCCAGAGGAACCTCTTTTCCCTTCACCGGCTCGTCTTTCACGCCGAGGATCGACTCACACCAAGGTGGCACGTGGCACAGCCCTGTGGGAAAGCCTCGTGGGAAAGCCTCGAGGGACAGCCTGGAGGGAAAGCCACAGATCCCTTGATCCACGTGACAGGAAGCGTGACACTACTGCTGCAGCTCGGGAGGAAAGCGCACGTGCATGCCCCCACTCGAGACGAGGCTTGACTACCCTGGGGAGACTCAGAAGCACCCCAAGATCCATGGCAACACTGGAGAGGAATCCTCAGGTTCCGGCCCCGACTCCACACAGGGATGAGGCCCCGGCATGGACGGGAGAGGAATCTCGAGAGGTCCCCTAGCAACTCGCATGGGGACTGGCCTTTCCTGAGGCCACCAGAGCGGGTCCCTGAGGTCCCCGTCGTAACTCGAGAAGACCTGCCGCAACTCGAGAAAATCCAGGAGGTTCTCCCCTCCAGGCGAGATGAGGCCCATTTCCGCTGAGGCGTCTCGAGGCTGATCACACCTCACCTCTGGAACTTCGAAAGGGTCCTTCACACCCTTGGTGCAAAACAAGGAGTTCCCCGACATACCCGTCTCCACTCGAGAGGAATCACGAGGGTCCCGCCCACATCCAGAGGAGCCCCGTTTCCGCCTCGTAGCTCGAGATGAGGGATCCTTTCCCTGCTTCTTCGAGAAAGAGTTCCCGGCGTTCCCGTCGCATCTCAAGAGGAGGCCCTCTCAACAGGAACGGCGAGAGGAACTCCAGGGTCGTGCCACCATTCCAAGAGTCCCCCAGATGTCTCAGTCCATTTCAGAGGAACCTCTTTTCCCTTCACCGGCTCGTCTTTCACGCCGAGGATCGACTCACACCAAGGTGGCACGTGGCACAGCCCTGTGGGAAAGCCTCGAGGGACAGCCTCGAGGGAAAGCCACAGATCCCTTGATCCACGTGACAGGAAGGGTGACACTACTGCTGCAGCTCGGGAGGAAAGCGCACGTGCATGCCCCCACTCGAGACGAGGCCTGACTCCCCTGGGGAGACTGAGAAGGACCCCAAGATACAAGTCAACACTGGAGAGGAATCCTCATGTTCCGGCCCCGACTCCACGCAAGGACTGAGGCCCCGGCATGGACGGGAGAGGAATCCCGAGAGGTCCCCTAGCAACTCGCATGGGGACTGGCCTTTCCTGAGGCCACCAGAGCGGGTCCCTGAGGTCCCCGTCGTAACTCGAGAAGACCTGCCGCAACTCGAGAAAATCCAGGAGGTTCTCCCCTCCAGGCGAGATGAGGCCCATTTCCGCTGAGGCGTCTCGAGGCTGATCACACCTCACCTCTGGAACTGCCAAAGGGTCCTTCACACCCTTGGTGCAAATCAAGAAGTTCCCCGACCTAGCCGTCTCCACTCGAGAGGAATCACGAGGGTCCCGCCCACATCCAGAGGAGCCCCGTTTCCGCCTCGTAGCTCGAGATGTGGGATCCTTTCCCTGCTTCGTCGGGAAAGAGTTCCCGGCGTTCCCGTCGCATCTCAAGAGGAGGCCCTCTCAACAGGAACGGCGAGAGAAACTCCAGGGTCGTGCCACCATTCCAAGAGTCCCCCAGATGTCTCAGTCCATTCCAGAGGAACCTCTTTTCCCTTCACCGGCTCGTCTTTCACGCCGAGGATCGACTCACACCAAGGTGGCACGTGGCACAGCCCTGTGGGAAAGCCTCGTGGGAAAGCCTCGAGGGACAGCCTCGAGGGAAAGCCACAGATCCCTTGATCCACGTGACAGGAAGCGTGACACTACTGCTGCAGCTCGGGAGGAAAGCGCACGTGCATGCCCCCACTCGAGACGAGGCCTGACTCCCCTGGGGAGACTCAGAAGCACCCCAAGATCCATGGCAACACTGGAGAGGTATCCTCAGGTTCCGGCCCTGACTCCACACAAGGACTGAGGCCCCGGCATGGACGGGAGAGGAATCCCGAGAGGTCCCCTAGCAAATCGCATGGGGACTGGCCTTTCCTGAGGCCACCAGAGCGGGTCCCTGAGGTCCCCGTCGTAACTCGAGAAGACCTGCCGCAACTCGAGAAAATCCAGGAGGTTCTCCCCTCCAGGCGAGATGAGGCCCATTTCCGCTGAGGCGTCTCGAGGCTGATCACACCTCACCTCTGGAACTTCGAAAGGGTCCTTCACACCCTTGGTGCAAATCAAGAAGTTCCCCGACCTAGCCGTCTCCACTCGAGAGGAATCACGAGCGTCCCGCCCACATCCAGAGGAGCCCCGTTTCCGCCTCGTAGCTCGAGATGAGGGATCCTTTCCCTGCTTCTTCGGGAAAGAGTTCCCGGCGTTCCCGTCGCATCTCAAGAGGAGGCCCTCTCAACAGGAACGGCGAGAGGAACTCCAGGGTCGTGCCACCATTCCAAGAGTCCCCCAGATGTCTCAGTCCATTCCAGAGGAACCTCTTTTCCCTTCACCGGCTCGTCTTTCACGCCGAGGATCGACTCACACCAAGGTGGCACGTGGCACAGCCCTGTGGGAAAGCCTCGTGGGAAAGCCTCGAGGGACAGCCTCGAGGGAAAGCCACAGATCCCTTGATCCACGTGACAGGAAGCGTGACACTACTGCTGCAGCTCGGGAGGAAAGCGCACGTGCATGCCCCCACTCGAGACGAGGCCTGACTCCCCTGGGGAGACTCAGAAGCACCCCAAGATCCATGGCAACACTGGAGAGGAATCCTCAGGTTCCGGCCCCGACTCCACACAAGGACTGAGGCCCCGGCATGGACGGGAGAGGAATCCCGAGAGGTCCCCTAGCAACTCGCATGGGGACTGGCCTTTCCTGAGGCCACCAGAGCGGGTCCCTGAGGTCCCCGTCGTAACTCGAGAAGACCTGCCGCAACTCGAGAAAATCCAGGAGGTTCTCCCCTCCAGGCGAGATGAGGCCCATTTCCGCTGAGGCGTCTCGAGGCTGATCACACCTCCCGTCTGGAACTTCGAAAGGGTCCTTCACACCCTTGGTGCAAATCAAGAAGTTCCCCGACATACCCGTCTCCACTCGAGAGGAATCACGAGGGTCCCGCCCACATCCAGAGGAGCCCCGTTACCGCCTCGTAGCTCGAGATGAGGGATCCTTTCCCTGCTTCGTCGGGAAAGAGTTCCCGGCGTTCCCGTCGCATCTCAAGAGGAGGCCCTCTCAACAGGAACGGCGAGAGGAACTCCAGGGTCGTGCCACCATTCCAAGAGTCCCCCAGATGTCTCAGTCCATTCCAGAGGAAACTCTTTTCCCTTCACCGGCTCGTCTTTCACGCCGAGGATCGACTCACACCAAGGTGGCACGTGGCACAGCCCTGTGGGAAAGCCTCGTGGGAAAGCCTCGAGGGACAGCCTCGAGGGAAAGCCACAGATCCCTTGATCCAAGTGACAGGAAGCGTGACACTACTGCTGCAGCTCGGGACGAAAGCGCACGTGCATGCCCCCACTCGAGACGAGGCCTGACTCCCCTGGGGAGACTCAGAAGCACCCCAAGATCCATGGCAACACTGGAGAGGAATCCTCAGGTTCCGGCCCCGACTCCACACAAGGACTGAGGCCCCGGCATGGACGGGAGAGGAATCCCGAGAGGTCCCCTAGCAACTCGCATGGGGACTGGCCTTTCCTGAGGCCACCAGAGCGGGTCCCTGAGGTCCCCGTCGTAACTCGAGAAGACCTGCCGAAACTCGAGAAAATCCAGGAGGTTCTCCCTTCCAGGCGAGATGAGGCCCATTTCCGCTGAGGCGTCTCGAGGCTGATCACACCTCCCGTCTGGAACTTCGAAAGGGTCTTTCACACCCTTGGTGCAAATCAAGAAGTTCCCCGACATACCCGTCTCCACTCGAGAGGAATCACGATTGTCCCGCCCACATCCAGAGGAGCCCCGTTTCCGCCTCGTAGCTCGAGATGAGGGATCCTTTCCCTGTTTCGTCGGGAAAGAGTTCCCGGCGTTCCCGTCGCATCTCAAGAGGAGGCCCTCTCAACAGGAACGGCGAGAGGAACTCCAGGGTCGTGCCACCATTCCAAGAGTCCCCCAGATGTCTCAGTCCATTCCAGAGGAACCTCTTTTCCCTTCACCAGCTCGTCTTTCACGCCGAGGATCGACTCACACCAAGGTGGCACGTGGCACAGCCCTGTGGGAAAGCCTCGTGGGAAAGCCTCGAGGGACAGCCTCGAGGGAAAGCCACAGATCCCTTGATCCACGTGACAGGAAGCGTGACACTACTGCTGCAGCTCGGGAGGAAAGCGCACGTGCATGCCCCCACTCGAGACGAGGCCTGACTCCCCTGGGGAGACTCAGAAGCACCCCAAGATCCATGGCAACACTGGAGAGGAATCCTCAGGTTCCGGCCCCGACACCACACAAGGACTGAGGCCCCGGCATGGACGGGAGAGGAATCCCGAGAGGTCCCCTAGCAACTCGCATGGGGACTGGCCTTTCTGAGGCCACCAGAGCGGGTCCCTGAGGTCCCCGTCGTAACTCGAGAAGACCTGCCGCAACTCGAGAAAATCCAGGAGGTTCTCCCCTCCAGGCGAGATGAGGCCCATTTCCGCTGAGGCGTCTCGAGGCTGATCACACCTCACCTCTGGAACTTTGAAAGGGTCCTTCACACCCTTGGTGCAAATCAAGAAGTTCCCCGACCTAGCCGTCTCCACTCGAGAGGAATCACGAGGGTACCGCCCACATCCAGAGGAACCCCGTTTCCGCCTCGTAGCTCGAGATGAGGGATCCTTTCCCTGCTTCGTCGGGAAAGAGTTCCCGGCGTTCCCGTCGCATCTCAAGAGGAGGCCCTCTCAACAGGAACGGCGAGAGGAACTCCAGGGTCGTGCCACCATTCCAAGAGTCCCCCAGATGTCTCAGTCCATTCCAGAGGAACCTCTTTTCCCTTCACCGGCTCGCCTTTCACGCCGAGGATCGACTCACACCAAGGTGGCACGTGGCACAGCCCTGTGGGAAAACCTCGTGGGAAAGCCTCGAGGGACAGCCTGGAGGGAAAGCCACAGATCCCTTGATGCACGTGACAGGAAGCGTGACACTACTGCTGCAGCTCGGGAGGAAAGCGCACGTGCATGCCCCCACTCGAGACGAGGCCTGACTCCCCTGGGGAGACTCAGAAGCACCCCAAGATCCATGGCAACACTGGAGAGGAATCCTCAGGTTCCGGCCCCGACTCCACACAAGGACTGAAGCCCCGGCATGGACGGGAGAGGAATCCCGAGAGGTCCCCTAGCAACTCGCATGGGGACTGGCCTTTCGTTAGGCCACCAGAGCGGGTCCCTGAGGTCCCCGTCGTAACTGGAGAAGACCTGCCGCCACTCGAGAAAATCCAGGAGGTTCTCCCCTCCAGGCGAGATGAGGCCCATTTCCGCTGAGGCGTCTCGAGGCTGATCACACCTCACCTCTGGAACTTCGAAAGGCTCCTTCACACCCTTGGTGCAAATCAAGAAGTTCCCCGACATACCCGTCTCCTCTCGAGAGGAATCACGAGGGTCCCGCCCACATCCAGAGGAGCCCCGTTTCCGCCTCGTAGCTCGAGATGAGGGATTCTTTCCCTGCTTCGTCGGAAAAGAGTTCCCGGCGTTCCCGTCGCATCTCAAGAGGAGGCCCTCTCAACAGGAACGGCGAGAGGAACTCCAGGCTCGTGCCACCATTCCAAGAGTCCCCCAGATGTCTCAGTCCATTCCAGAGGAAACTCTTTTCCCTTCACCGGCTCGTCTTTCACGCCGAGGATCGACTCACACCAAGGTGGCACGTGGCACAGCCCTGTGGGAAAGCCTCGTGGGAAAGCCTCGAGGGACAGCCTCGAGGGAAAGCCACAGATCCCTTGATGCACGTGACAGGAAGCGTGACACTACTGCTGCAGCTCGGGAGGAAAGCGCACGTGCATGCCCCCACTCGAGACGAGGCCTGACTCCCCTGGGGAGACTCAGAAGCACCGCAAGATCCATGGCAACACTGGAGAGGAATCCTCAGGTTCCGGCCCCGACTCCACACAAGGACTGAGGCCCCGGCATGGACGGGAGAGGAATCCCGAGAGGTCCCCTAGCAACTTGCATGGGGAATGGCCTTTCCTGAGGCCACCAGAGCGGGTCCCTGAGGTCCCCGTCGTAACTCGAGAAGACCTGCCGCAACTCGAGAAAATCCAGGAGGTTCTCCCCTCCAGGCGAGATGAGGCCCATTTCCGCTGAGGCGTTTCGAGGCTGATCACACCTCCCCTCTGGAACTTCGAAAGGCTCCTTCACACCCTTGGTGCAAATCAAGAAGTTCCCCGACATACCCGTCTCCACTCGAGAGGAATCACGAGGGTCCCGCCCACATCCAGAGGAGCCCCGTTTCCGCCTCGTAGCTCGAGATGAGGGATCCTTTCCCTGCTTCGTCGGGAAAGAGTTCCCGGCGTTCCCGTCGCATCTCAAGAGGAGGCCCTCTCAACAGGAACGGCGAGAGGAACTCCAGGGTCGTGCCACCATTCCAAGAGTCCCCCAGATGTCTCAGTCCATTCCAGAGGAACCTCTTTTCCCTTCACCGGCTCGTCTTTCACGCCGAGGATCGACTCACACCAAGGTGGCACGTGGCACAGCCCTGTGGGAAAGCCTCGTGGGAAAGCCTCGAGGGACAGCCTCGAGGGAAAGCCACAGATCCCTTGATGCACGTGACAGGAAGCGTGACACTACTGCTGCAGCTCGGGAGGAAAGCGCACGTGCATGCCGCCACTCAAGACGAGGCCTGACTCCCCTGGGGAGACTCAGAAGCACCCCAAGATCCATGGCAACACTGGAGAGGAATCCTCAGGTTCCGGCCCCGACTCCACACAAGGACTGAGGCCCCGGCATGGACGGGAGAGGAATCCCGAGAGGTCCCCTAGCAACTCGCATGGGGACTGGCCTTTCCTGAGGCCACCAGAGCGGGTCCCTGAGGTCCCCGTCGTAACACGAGAAGACCTGCCGAAACTCGAGAAAATCCAGGAGGTTCTCCCCTCCAGGCGAGATGAGGCCCATTTCCGCTGAGGCGTCTCGAGGCTGATCACACCTCCCCTCTGGAACTTCGAAAGGGTCCTTCACACCCTTGGTGCAAATCAAGAAGTTCCCCGACATCCCCGTCTCCACTCGCGAGGAATCACGAGGGTCCCGCCCACATCCAGAGGAGCCCCGTTTCCGCCTCGTAGCTCGAGATGAGGGATCGTTTCCCTGCTTCGTCGGGAAAGAGTTCCCGGCGTTCCCGTCGCATCTCAAGAGGAGGCCCTCTCAAGAGGAACGGCGAGAGGAACTCCAGGGTCGTGCCACCATTCCAAGAGTCCCCCAGATGTCTCAGTCCATTCCAGAGGAACCTCTTTTCCCTTCACCGGCTCGTCTTTCACGCCGAGGATCGACTCACACCAAGGTGGCACGTGGCACAGCCCTGTGGGAAAGCCTCGTGGGAAAGCCTCGAGGGACAGCCTCGAGGGAAAGCCACAGATCCCTTGATCCACGTGACAGGAAGCGTGACACTACTGCTGCAGCACGGGAGGAAAGCGCACGTGCATGCCCCCACTCGAGACGAGGCCTGACTCCCCTGGGGAGACTCAGAAGCACCCCAAGATCCATGGCAACACTGGAGAGGAATCCTCAGGTTCCGGCCCCGACTCCACACAAGGACTGAGGCCCCGGCATGGACGGGAGAGGAATCCCGAGAGGTCCCCTAGCAACTCGCATGGGGACTGGCCTTTCCTGAGGCCACCAGAGCGGGTCCCTGAGGTCCCCGTTGTAACTCGAGAAGACCTGCCGCAACTCGAGAAAATCCAGGAGGTTCTCCCCTCCAGGCGAGATGAGGCCCATTTCCGCTGAGGCGTCTGGAGGCTGATCACACCTCACCTCTGGAACTTCGAAAGGGTCCTTCACACCCTTGGTGCAAATCAAGAAGTTCCCCGACATACCCGTCTCCACTCGAGAGGAATCACGAGGGTCCCGCCCACATCCAGAGGAGCCCCGTATCCGCCTCGTAGCTCGAGATGAGGGATCCTTTCCCTGCTTCGTCGGGAAAGAGTTCCCGGCGTTCCCGTCGCATCTCAAGAGGAGGCCCTCTCAACAGGAACGGCGAGAGGAACTCCAGGGTCGTGCCACCATTCCAAGAGTCCCCCAGATGTCTCAGTCCATTCCAGAGGAACCTCTTTTCCCTTCACCGGCTCGTCTTTCACGCCGAGGATCGACTCACACCAAGGTGGCACGTGGCACAGCCCTGTGGGAAAGCCTCGTGGGAAAGCCTCGAGGGACAGCCTCGAGGGAAAGCCACAGATCCCTTGATCCACGTGACAGGAAGCGTGACACTACTGCTGCAGCTCGGGAGGAAAGCGCACGTGCATGCCCCCACTCGAGACGAGGCCTGACTCCCCTGGGGAGACTCAGAAGCACCCCAAGATCCATGGCAACACTGGAGAGGAATCCTCAGGTTCCGGCCCCGACACCACACAAGGACTGAGGCCCCGGCATGGACGGGAGAGGAATCCCGAGAGGTCCCCTAGCAACTCGCATGGGGACTGGCCTTTCCTGAGGCCACCAGAGCGGGTCCCTGAGGTCCCCGTCGTAACTCGATAAGACCTGCCGCAACTCGAGAAAATCCAGGAGGTTCTCCCCTCCAGGCGAGATGAGGCCCATTTCCGCTGAGGCGTCTCGAGGCTGATCACACCTCCCCTCTGGAACTTCGAAAGGCTCCTTCACACCCTTGGTGCAAATCAAGAAGTTCCCCGACATACCCGTCTCCACTCGAGAGGAATCACGAGGGTCTCGCCCACATCCAGAGGAGCCCCGTTTCCGCCTCGTAGCTCGAGATGAGGGATCCTTTCACTGCTTCGTCGGGAAAGAGTTCCCGGCGTTCCCGTCGCATCTCAAGAGGAGGCCCTCTCAACAGGAACGGCGAGAGGAACTCCAGGGTCGTGCCACCATTCCAAGAGTCCCCCAGATGTCTCAGTACATTCCAGAGGAACCTCTTTTCCCTTCACCGGCTCGTCTTTCACGCCGAGGATCGACTCACACCAAGGTGGCACGTGGCACAGCCCTGTGGGAAAGCCTCGTGGGAAAGCCTCGAGGGACAGCCTGGAGGGAAAGCCACAGATCCCTTGATCCACGTGACAGGAAGCGTGACACTACTGCTGCAGCTCGGGAGGAAAGCGCACGTGCATGTCCCCACTCGAGACGAGGCCTGACTCCCCTGGGGAGACTCAGAAGCACCCCAAGATCCATGGCAACACTGGAGAGGAATCCTCAGGTTCCGGCCCCGACTCCACACAAGGACTGAGGCCCCGGCATGGACGGGAGAGGAATCCCGAGAGGTCCCCTAGCAACTTGCATGGGGAATGGCCTTTCCTGAGGCCACCAGAGCGGGACCCTGAGGTCCCCGTCGTAACTCGAGAAGACCTGCCGCAACTCGAGAAAATCCAGGAGGTTCTCCCCTCCAGGCGAGATGAGGCCCATTTCCGCTGAGGCGTCTCGAGGCTGATCACACCTCCCCTCTGGAACTTCGAAAGGGTCCTTCACACCCTTGGTGCAAATCAAGAAGTTCCCCGACCTAGCCGTCTCCACTCGAGAGGAATCACGAGGGTCCCGCCCACATCCAGAGGAACCCCGTTTCCGCCTCGTAGCTCGAGATGAGGGATCCTTTCCCTGCTTCGTCGGGAAAGAGTTCCCGGCGTTCCCGTCGCATCTCAAGAGGAGGCCCTCTCAACAGGAACGGCGAGAGGAACTCCAGGGTCGTGCCACCATTCCAAGAGTCCCCCAGATGTCTCAGTCCATTCCAGAGGAACCTCTTTTCCCTTCACCGGCTCGCCTTTCACGCCGAGGATCGACTCACACCAAGGTGGCACGTGGCACAGCCCTGTGGGAAAGCCTCGTGGGAAAGCCTCGAGGGACAGCCTGGAGGGAAAGCCACAGATCCCTTGATCCACGTGACAGGAAGCGTGACACTACTGCTGCAGCTCGGGAGGAAAGCGCACGTGCATGCCCCCACTCGAGACGAGGCCTGACTCCCCTGGGGAGACTCAGAAGCACCCCAAGATCCATGGCAACACTGGAGAGGAATCCTCAGGTTCCGGCCCCGACTGCACACAAGGACTGAAGCCCCGGCATGGACGGGAGAGGAATCCCGAGAGGTCCCCTAGCAACTCGCATGGGGACTGGCCTTTCCTGAGGCCACCAGAGCGGGTCCCTGAGGTCCCCGTCGTAACTCGAGAAGACCTGCCGCCACTCGAGAAAATCCAGGAGGTTCTCCCCTCCAGGCGAGATGAGGCCCATTTCCGCTGAGGCGTCTCGAGGCTGATCACACCTCACCTCTGGAACTTCGAAAGGGTCCTTCACACCCTTGGTGCAAATCAAGAAGTTCCCCGACATACCCGTCTCCACTCGAGAGGAACCACGAGGGTCCCGCCCACATCCAGAGGAGCCCCGTTTCCGCCTCGTAGCTCGAGATGAGGGATCCTTTCCCTGCTTCGTCGGGAAAGAGTTCCCGGTGTTCCCGTCGCATCTCAAGAGGAGGCCCTCTCAACAGGAACGGCGAGAGGAACTCCAGGGTCGTGCCACCATTCCAAGAGTCCCCCAGATGTCTCAGTCCATTCCAGAGGAACCTCTTTTCCCTTCACCGGCTCGTCTTTCACGCCGAGGATCGACTCACACCAAGGTGGCACGTGGCACAGCCCTGTGGGAAAGCCTCGTGGGAAAGCCTCGAGGGACAGCCTCGAGGGAAAGCCACAGATCCCTTGATCCACGTGACAGGAAGCGTGACACTACTGCTGCAGCTCGGGAGGAAAGCGCACGTGCATGCCCCCACTTGAGACGAGGCCTGACTCCCCTGGGGAGACTCAGAAGCACCCCAAGATCTATGGCAACACTGGAGAGGAATCCTCAGGTTCCGGCCCCGACACCACACAAGGACTGAGGCCCCGGCATGGACGGGAGAGGAATCCCGAGAGATCCCCTAGCAACTCGCATGGGGACTGGCCTTTCCTGAGGCCACCAGAGCGGGTCCCTGAGGTCCCCGTCGTAACTCGAGAAGACCTGCCGCAACTCGAGAAAATCCAGGAGGTTCTCCCCTCCAGGCGAGATGAGGCCCATTTCCGCTGAGGCGTCTCGAGGCTGATCAAACCTCACCTCTGGAACTTCGAAAGGGTCCTTCACACCCTTGGTGCAAATCAAGAAGTTCCCCGACCTAGCCGTCTCCACTGGAGAGGAATCACTGGGTCCCGCCCACATCCAGAGGAACCCCGTTTCCGCCTCGTAGCTCGAGATGAGGGATCCTTTCCCTGCTTCGTCGGGAAAGAGTTCCCGGCATTCCCGTCGCATCTCAAGTGGAGGCCCTCTCAACAGGAACGGCTAGAGGAACTCCAGGGTCGTGCCACCATTCCAAGAGTCCCCCAGATGTCTCAGTCCATTCCAGAGGAACCTCTTTTCCCTTCACCGGCTCGTCTTTCACGCCGAGGATCGACTCACACCAAGGTGGCACGTGGCACAGCCCTGTGGGAAAGCCTCGTGGGAAAGCCTCGAGGGACAGCCTCGAGGGAAAGCCACAGATCCCTTGATCCACGTGACAGGAAGCGTGACACTACTGCTGCAGCTCGGGAGGAAAGCGCACGTGCATGCCCCCACTCGAGACGAGGCCTGACTCCCCTGGGGAGACTCAGAAGCACCCCAAGATCTATGGCAACACTGGAGAGGAATCCTCAGGTTCCGGCCCCGACACCACACAAGCACTGAGGCCCCGGCATGGACGGGAGAGGAATCCCGAGAGATCCCCTAGCAACTCGCATGGGGACTGGCCTTTCCTGAGGCCACCAGAGCGGGTCCCTGAGGTCCCCGTCGTAACTCGAGAAGACCTGCCGCAACTCGAGAAAATCCAGGAGGTTCTCCCCTCCAGGCGAGATGAGGCCCATTTCCGCTGAGGCGTCTCGAGGCTGATCAAACCTCACCTCTGGAACTTCGAAAGGGTCCTTCACACCCTTGGTGCAAATCAAGAAGTTCCCCGACCTAGCCGTCTCCACTGGAGAGGAATCACTGGGTCCCGCCCACATCCAGAGGAACCCCGTTTCCGCCTCGTAGCTCGAGATGAGGGATCCTTTCCCTGCTTCGTCGGGAAAGAGTTCCCGGCATTCCCGTCGCATCTCAAGTGGAGGCCCTCTCAACAGGAACGGCTAGAGGAACTCCAGGGTCGTGCCACCATTCCAAGAGTCCCCCAGATGTCTCAGTCCATTCCAGAGGAACCTCTTTTCCCTTCACCGGCTCGTCTTTCACGCCGAGGATCGACTCACACCAAGGTGGCACGTGGCACAGCCCTGTGGGAAAGCCTCGTGGGAAAGCCTCGAGGGACAGCCTGGAGGGAAAGCCACAGATCCCTTGATCCACGTGACAGGAAGCGTGACACTACTGCTGCAACTCGGGAGGAAAGCGCACGTGCATGCCCCCACTCGAGACGAGGCCTGACTCCCCTGGGGAGACTCAGAAGCACCCCAAGATCCATGGCAACACTGGAGAGGAATCCTCAGGTTCCGGCCCCGACTCCACACAAGGACTGAGGCCCCGGCATGGACGGGAGAGGAATCCCGAGAGGTCCCCTAGCAACTCGCATGGGGACTGGCCTTTCCTGAGGCCACCAGAGCGGGTCCCTGAGGTCCCCATCGTAACTCGAGAAGACCTGCCGAAACTCGAGAAAATCCAGGAGGTTCTCCCCTCCAGGCGAGATGAGGCCCATTTCCGCTGAGGCGTCTCGAGGCTGATCACACCTCCCCTCTGGAACTTCGAAAGGGTCCTTCACACCCTTGGTGCAAATCAAGAAGTTCCCCGACATACCCGTCTCCACTCGAGAGGAATCACGAGGGTCCCGCCCACATCCAGAGGAGCCCCGTTTCCGCCTCGTAGCTCGAGATGAGGGATCCTTTCCCTGCTTCGTCGGGAAAGAGTACCCGGCGTTCCCGTCGCATCTCAAGAGGAGGCCCTCTCAACAGGAACGGCGAGAGGAACTCCAGGGTCGTGCCACCATTCCAAGAGTCCCGCAGATGTCTCAGTCCATTCCAGAGGAACCACTTTTCCCTTCACCGGCTCGTCTTTCACGCCGAGGATCGACTCACACCAAAGTGGCACGTGGCACTGCCCTGTGGGAAAGCCTCGTGGGAAAGCCTCGAGGGACAGCCTCGAGGGAAAGCCACAGATCCCTTGATCCACGTGACAGGAAGCCTGACACTACTGCTGCAGCTCGGGAGGAAAACGCACGTGCATGTCCCCACTCGAGACGAGGCCTGACTCCCCTGGGGAGACTCAGAAGCACCCCAAGATCCATGGCAACACTGGAGAGGAATCCTCAGGTTCCGGCCCCGACTCCACACAAGAACTGAGGCCCCGGCATGGACGTGAGAGGAATCCCGAGAGGTCCCCTAGCAACTCGCATGGGGACTGGCCTTTCCTGAGGCCACCAGAGCGGGTCCCTGAGGTCCCCGTCGTAACTCGAGAAGACCTGCCGAAACTCGAGAAAATCCAGGAGGTTCTCCCCTCCAGGCGAGATGAGGCCCATTTCCGCTGAGGCGTCTGGAGGCTGATCACACCTCACCTCTGGAACTTCGAAAGGGTCCTTCACACACTTGGTGCAAATCAAGAAGTTCCCCGACATACCCGTCTCCACTCGAGAGGAATCACGAGGGTCCCGCCCACATCCAGAGGAGCCCCGTATCCGCCTCGTAGCTCGAGATGAGGGATTCTTTCCCTGCTTCGTCGGAAAAGAGTTCCCGGCGTTCCCGTCGCATCTCAAGAGGAGGCCCTCTCAACAGGAACGGCGAGAGGAACTCCAGGGTCGTGCCACCATTCAAAGAGTCCCCCAGATGTCTCAGTCCATTCCAGAGGAACCTCTTTTCCCTTCACCGGCTCGTCTTTCACGCCGAGGATCGACTCACACCAAGGTGGCACGTGGCACAGCCCTGTGGGAAAGCCTCGTGGGAAAGCCTCGAGGGACAGCCTCGAGGGAAAGCCACAGATCCCTTGATGCACGTGACAGGAAGCGTGACACTACTGCTGCAGCTCGGGAGGAAAGTGCACGTGCATGCCCCCACTCGAGACGAGGCCTGACTCCCCTGGGGAGACTCAGAAGCACCCCAAGATCCATGGCAACACTGGAGAGGAATCCTCAGGTTCCGGCCCCGACTCCACACAAGGACTGAGGCCCCGGCATGGACGGGAGAGGAATCCCGAGAGGTCCCCTAGCAACTCGCATGGGGACTGGCCTTTCCTGAGGCCACCAGAGCGGGTCCCTGAGGTCCCCGTCGTAACTCGAGAAGACCTGCCGCCACTCGAGAAAATCCAGGAGGTTCTCCCCTCCAGGCGAGATGAGGCCCATTTCCGCTGAGGCGTCTCGAGGCTGATCACACCTCCCCTCTGGAACTTCGAAAGGGTCCTTCACACCCTTGGTGCAAATCAAGAAGTTCCCCGACATACCCGTCTCCACTCGAGAGGAATCACGAGGGTCCCGCCCACATCCAGAGGAGCCCCGTTTCCGCCTCGTAGCTCGAGATGAGGGATCCTTTCCCTGCTTCGTCGGGAAAGAGTTCCCGGCGTTCCCGTCGCATCTCAAGAGGAGGCCCTCTCAACAGGAACGGCGAGAGGAACTCCAGGGTTGTGCCACCATTCCAAGAGTCCCCCAGATGTCTCAGTCCATTCCAGAGGAACCTCTTTTCCCTTCACCGGCTCGTCTTTCACGCCGAGGATCGACTCACACCAAGGTGGCACGTGGCACAGCCCTGTGGGAAAGCCTCGTGGGAAAGCCTCGAGGGACAGCCTCGAGGGAAAGCCACAGATCCCTTGATCCACGTGACAGGAAGCGTGACACTACTGCTGCAACTCGGGAGGAAAGCGCACGTGCATGCCCCCACTCGAGACGAGGCCTGACTCCCCTGGGGAGACTCAGAAGCACCCCAAGATCCATGGCAACACTGGAGAGGAATCCTCAGGTTCCGGCCCCGACTCCACACAAGGACTGAGGCACCGGCATGGACGGGAGAGGAATCCCGAGAGGTCCCCTAGCAACTCGCATGGGGACTGGCCTTTCCTGAGGCCACCAGAGCGGGTCCCTGAGGTCCCCGTCGTAACTCGAGAAGACCTGCCGAAACTCGAGAAAATCCAGGAGGTTCTCCCCTCCAGGCGAGATGAGGCCCATTTCCACTGAGGCGTCTCGAGGCTGATCACACCTCCCCTCTGGAACTTCGAAAGGGTCCTTCACACCCTTGGTGCAAATCAAGAAGTTCCCCGACATACCCGTCTCCACTCGAGAGGAATCACGTGGGTCCCGCCCACATCCAGAGGAGCCCCGTTTCCGCCTCGTAGCTCGAGATGAGGGATCCTTTCCCTGCTTCGTCGGGAAAGAGTTCCCGGCGTTCCCGTCGCATCTCAAGAGGAGGCCCTCTCAACAGGAACGGCGAGAGGAACTCCAGGGTCGTGCCACCATTCCAAGAGTCCCGCAGATGTCTCAGTCCATTCCAGAGGAACCTCTTTTCCCTTCACCGGCTCGTCTTTCACGCCGAGGATCGACTCACACCAAGGTGGCACGTGGCACAGCCCTGTGGGAAAGCCTCGTGGGAAAGCCTCGAGGGACAGCCTCGAGGGAAAGCCACAGATCCCTTGATCCACGTGACAGGAAGCGTGACACTACTGCTGCAGCTCGGGAGGAAAGCGCACGTGCATGCCCCCACTCGAGACGAGGCCTGACTCCCCTGGGGAGACTCAGAAGCACCCCAAGATCCATGGCAACACTGGAGAGGAATCGTCAGGTTCCGGCCCCGACACCACACAAGGACTGAGGCCCCGGCATGGACGGGAGAGGAATCCCGAGAGGTCCCCTAGCAACTCGCATGGGGACTGGCCTTTCCTGAGAACACCAGAGCGGGTCCCTGAGGTCCCCGTCGTAACTCGAGAAGACCTGCCGCAACTCGAGAAAATCCAGGAGGTTCTCCCCTCCAGGCGAGATGAGGCCCATTTCCGCTGAGGCGTCTCAAGGCTGATCACACCTCCCCTCTGGAACTTCGAGAGGGGTCCTTCACACCCTTGGTGCAAATCAAGAAGTTCCCCGACATACCCGTCTCCACTCGAGAGGAATCACGAGGGTCCCGCCCACATCCAGAGGAGCCCCGTTTCCGCCTCGTAGCTCGAGATGAGGGATCCTTTCCCTGCTTCGTCGGGAAAGAGTTCCCGGCGTTCCTGTCGCATCTCAAGAGGAGGCCCTCTCAACAGGAACGGCGAGAGGAACTCCAGGGTCGTGCCACCATTCCAAGAGTCCCCCAGATGTCTCAGTCCATTCCAGAGGAACCTCTTTTCCCTTCACCGGCTCGTCTTTCACGCCGAGGATCGACTCACACCAAGGTGGCACGTGGCACAGCCCTGTGGGAAAGCCTCGTGGGAAAGCCTCGA
The DNA here is from genome assembly GCF_023091745.1 of Budorcas taxicolor. Taxonomy (NCBI): domain Eukaryota; kingdom Metazoa; phylum Chordata; class Mammalia; order Artiodactyla; family Bovidae; genus Budorcas; species Budorcas taxicolor. Next base: position 262,080 of record NC_068927.1, on the reverse strand, counting down.
GGGACAGCCTCGAGGGAAAGCCACAGATCCCTTGATCCACGTGACAGGAAGCGTGACACTACTGCTGCAGCTCGGGAGGAAAACGCACGTGCATGCCGCCACTCGAGACGAGGCCTGACTCCCCTGGGGAGACTCAGAAGCACCCCAAGATCCATGGCAACACTGGAGAGGAATCCTCAGGTTCCGGCCCCGACTCCACACAAGAACTGAGGCCCCGGCATGGACGTGAGAGGAATCCCGAGAGGTCCCCTAGCAACTCGCATGGGGACTGGCCTTTCCTGAGGCCACTAGAGCGGGTCCCTGAGGTCCCCGTCGTAACTCGAGAAGACCTGCCGAAACTCGAGAAAATCCAGGAGGTTCTCCCCTCCAGGCGAGATGAGGCCCATTTCCGCTGAGGCGTCTGGAGGCTGATCACACCTCACCTCTGGAACTTCGAAAGGGTCCTTCACACCCTTGGTGCAAATCAAGAAGTTCCCCGACATACCCGTCTCCACTCGAGCGGAACCACGAGGGTCCCGCCCACATACAGAGGAGCCCCGTATCCGCCTCGTAGCTCGAGATGAGGGATCCTTTCCCTGCTTCGTCGGGAAAGAGTTCCCGGCATTCCCGTCGCATCTCAAGAGGAGGCCCTCTCAACAGGAACGGCGAGAGGAACTCCAGGGTCGTGCCACCATTCCAAGAGTCCCCCAGATGTCTCAGACCATTCCAGAGGAACCTCTTTTCCCTTCACCGGCTCGTCTTTCACGCCGAGGATCGACTCACACCAAGGTGGCACTTGGCACAGCCCTGTGGGAAAGCCTCGTGGGAAAGCCTCGAGGGACAGCCTGGAGGGAAAGCCACAGATCCCTTGATCCACGTGACAGGAAGCGTGACACTACTGCTGCAGCTCGGGAGGAAAGCGCACGTGCATGCCCCCACTCGAGACGAGGCCTGACTCCCCTGGGGAGACTCAGAAGCACCCCAAGATCCATGGCAACACTGGAGAGGAATCCTCAGGTTCCGGCCCCGACTCCACACAAGGACTGAAGCCCCGGCATGGACGGGAGAGGAATCCCGAGAGGTCCCCTAGCAACTCGCATGGGGACTGGCCTTTCCTGAGGCCACCAGAGCGGGTCCCTGAGGTCCCCGTCGTAACTCGAGAAGACCTGCCGCCACTCGAGAAAATCCAGGAGGTTCTCCCCTCCAGGCGAGATGAGGCCCATTTCCGCTGAGGCTTCTCGAGGGTGATCACACCTCACCTCTGGAACTTCGAAAGGCTCCTTCACACCCTTGGTGCAAATCAAGAAGTTCCCCGACATACCCGTCTCCACTCGAGAGGAATCACGAGGGTCCCGCCCACATCCAGAGGAGCCCCGTTTCCGCCTCGTAGCTCGAGATGAGGGATTCTTTCCCTGCTTCGTCGGAAAAGAGTTCCCGGCGTTCCCGTCGCATCTCAAGAGGAGGCCCTCTCAACAGGAACGGCGAGAGGAACTCCAGGGTCGTGCCACCATTCAAAGAGTCCCCCAGATGTCTCAGTCCATTCCAGAGGAACCTCTTTTCCCTTCACCGGCTCGTCTTTCACGCCGAGGATCGACACACACCAAGGTGGCACGTGGCACAGCCCTGTGGGAAAGCCTCGTGGGAAAGCCTCGAGGGACAGCCTCGAGGGAAAGCCACAGATCCCTTGATGCACGTGACAGGAAGCGTGACACTACTGCTGCAGCTCGGGAGGAAAGTGCACGTGCATGCCCCCACTCGAGACGAGGCCTGACTCCCCTGGGGAGACTCAGAAGCACCCCAAGATCCATGGCAACACTGGAGAGGAATCCTCAGGTTCCGGCCCCGACTCCACACAAGGACTGAGGCCCCGGCATGGACGGGAGAGGAATCCCGAGAGGTCCCCTAGCAACTCGCATGGGGACTGGCCTTTCCTGAGGCCACCAGAGCGGGTCCCTGAGGTCCCCGTCGTAACTCGAGAAGACCTGCCGCAACTCGAGAAAATCCAGGAGGTTCTCCCCTCCAGGCGAGATGAGGCCCATTTCCGCTGAGGCGTCTCGAGGCTGATCACACCTCCCCTCTGGAACTTCGAAAGGGTCCTTCACACCCTTGGTGCAAATAAAGAAGTTCCCCGACATACCCGTCTCCACTCGAGAGGAATCACGAGGGTCCCGCCCACATCCAGAGGAGCCCCGTTTCCGCCTCGTAGCTCGAGATGAGGGATCCTTTCCCTGCTTCGTCGGGAAAGAGTTCCCGGCCTTCCCGTCGCATCTCAAGAGGAGGCCCTCTCAACAGGAACGGCGAGAGGAACTCCAGGGTTGTGCCACCATTCCAAGAGTCCCCCAGATGTCTCAGTCCATTCCAGAGGAACCTCTTTTCCCTTCACCGGCTCGTCTTTCACGCCGAGGATCGACTCACACCAAGGTGGCACGTGGCACAGCCCTGTGGGAAAGCCTCGTGGGAAAGCCTCGAGGGACAGCCTCGAGGGAAAGCCACAGATCCCTTGATCCACGTGACAGGAAGCGTGACACTACTGCTGCAGCTCGGGAGGAAAGCGCACGTGCATGCCCCCACTCGAGACGAGGCCTGACTCCCCTGGGGAGACTCAGAAGCACCCCAAGATCCATGGCAACACTGGAGAGGAATCCTCAGGTTCTGGCCCCGACACCACACAAGGACTGAGGCCCCGGCATGGACGGGAGAGGAATCCCGAGAGGTCCCCTAGCAACTCGCATGGGGACTGGCCTTTCCTGAGGCCACCAGAGCGGGTCCCTGAGGTCCCCGTCGTAACTCGAGAAGACCTGCCGCAACTCGAGAAAATCCAGGAGGTTCTCCCCTCCAGGCGAGATGAGGCCCATTTCCGCTGAGGCGTCTCGAGGCTGATCACACCTCCCCTCTGGAACTTGGAAAGGGTCCTTCACACCTTTGGTGCAAATCAAGAAGTTCCCCGACATACCCGTCTCCACTCGAGAGGAATCACGAGGGTCCCGCCCACATCCAGAGGAGCCCCGTTTCCGCCTCGTAGCTCGAGATGAGTGATCCTTTCCCTGCTTCGTCGGGAAAGAGTTCCCGGCGTTCCCGTCGCATCTCAAGAGGAGGCCCTCTCAACAGGAACGGCGAGAGGAACTCCAGGGTCGTGCCACCATTCCAAGAGTCCCCCAGATGTCTCAGTCCATTCCAGAGGAACCTCTTTTCCCTTCACCGGCTCGTCTTTCACGCCGAGGATCGACTCACACCAAGGTGGCACGTGGCACAGCCCTGTGGGAAAGCCTCGTGGGAAAGCCTCGAGGGACAGCCTGGAGGGAAAGCCACAGATCCCTTGATCCACGTGACAGGAAGCGTGACACTTCTGCTGCAGCTCGGGAGGAAAGCGCACGTGCATGCCCCCACTCGAGACGAGGCCTGACTCCCCTGGGGAGACTCAGAAGCACCCCAAGATCCATGGCAACACTGGAGAGGAATCCTCAGGTTCCGGCCCCGACTCCACACAAGGACTGAAGCCCCGGCATGGACGGGAGAGGAATCCCGAGAGGTCCCCTAGCAACTCGCATGGGGACTGGCCTTTCGTTAGGCCACCAGAGCGGGTCCCTGAGGTCCCCGTCGTAACTCGAGAAGACCTGCCGCCACTCGAGAAAATCCAGGAGGTTCACCCCTCCAGGCGAGATGAGGCCCATTTCCGCTGAGGCGTCTCGAGGCTGATCACACCTCACCTCTGGAACTTCGAAAGGGTCCTTCACACCCTTGGTGCAAATCAAGAAGTTCTCCGACATACCCGTCTCCTCTCGAGAGGAATCACGAGGGTCCCGCCCACATCCAGAGGAGCCCCGTTTCCGCCTCGTAGCTCGAGATGAGGGATTCTTTCCCTGCTTCGTCGGAAAAGAGTTCCCGGCATTCCCGTCGCATCTCAGGAGGAGGCCCTCTCAACAGGAACGGTGAGAGGAACTCCAGGGTCGTGCCACCATTCCAAGAGTCCCCCAGATGTCTCAGTCCATTCCAGAGGAACCTCTTATCCCTTCACCGGCTCGTCTTTCACGCCGAGGATCGACTCACACCAAGGTGGCACGTGGCACAGCCCTGTGGGAAAGCCTCGTGGGAAAGCCTCGAGGGACAGCCTCGAGGGAAAGCCACAGATCCCTTGATCCACGTGACAGGAAGCGTGACACTACTGCTGCAGCTCGGGAGGAAAGCGCACGTGCATGCCCCCACTCGAGACGAGGCCTGACTCCTCTGGGGAGACTCAGAAGCACCCCAAGATCCATGGCAACACTGGAGAGGAATCCTCAGGTTCTGGCCCCGACACCACACAAGGACTGCGGCCCCGGCATGGACGCGAGGGGAATCCCGAGAGGTCCCCTAGCAACTCGCATGGGGACTGGCCTTTCCTGAGGCCACCAGAGCGGGTCCCTGAGGTCCCCGTCGTAACTCGAGAAGACCTGCCGCAACTCGAGAAAATCCAGGAGGTTCTCCCCTCCAGGCGAGATGAGGCCCATTTCCGCTGAGGCGTCTCGAGGCTGATCACACCTCACCTCTGGAACTTCGAAAGGGTCCTTCACACCCTTGGTGCAAATCAAGAAGTTCCCCGACATACCCGTCTCCACTCGAGAGGAATCACGAGGGTCCCGCCCACATCCAGAGGAGCCCCGTATCCGCCTCGTAGCTCGAGTTGAGGGATCCTTTCCCTGCTTCGTCGGGAAAGAGTTCCCGGCGTTCCCGTCGCATCTCAAGAGGAGGCCCTCTCAACAGGAACGGCGAGAGGAACTCCAGGGTCGTGCCACCATTCCAAGAGTCCCCCAGATGTCTCAGTCCATTCCAGAGGAACCTCTTTTCCCTTCACCGGCTCGTCTTTCACGCCGAGGATCGACTCACACCAAGGTGGCACGTGGCACAGCCCTGTGGGAAAGCCTCGTGGGAAAGCCTCGAGGGACAGCCTCGAGGGAAAGCCACAGATCCCTTGATCCACGTGACAGGAAGCGTGACACTACTGCTGCAGCTCGGGAGGAAAGCGCACGTGCATGCCCCCACTCGAGACGAGGCCTGACTCCCCTGGGGAGACTCAGAAGCACCCCAAGATCCATGGCAACACTGGAGAGGAATCCTCAGGTTCCGGCCCCGACACCACACAAGGACTGAGGCCCCGGCATGGACGGGAGAGGAATCCCGAGAGGTCCCCTAGCAACTCGCATGGGGACTGGCCTTTCCTGAGGCCACCAGAGCGGGTCCCTGAGGTCCCCGTCGTAACTCGAGAAGACCTGCCGCAACTCGAGAAAATCCAGGAGGTTCTCCCCTCCAGGCGAGATGAGGCCCATTTCTGCTGAGGCGTCTCGAGGCTGATCACACCTCACCTCTGGAACTTCGAAAGGGTCCTTCACACCCTTGGTGCAAATCAAGAAGTTCCCCGACCTAGCCGTCTCCACTCGAGAGGAATCACGAGGGTCCCGCCCACATCCAGAGGAACCCCGTTTCCGCCTCGTAGCTCGAGATGAGGGATCCTTTCCCTGCTTCGTCGGGAAAGAGTTCCCGGCATTCCCGTCGCATCTCAAGAGGAGGCCCTCTCAACAGGAACGGCGAGAGGAACTCCAGGGTCGTGCCACCATTCCAAGAGTCCCCCAGATGTCTCAGTCCATTCCAGAGGAACCTCTTTTCCCTTCACCGGCTCGCCTTTCACGCCGAGGATCGACTCACAACAAGGTGGCACGTGGCACAGCCCTGTGGGAAAGCCTCGTGGGAAAGCCTCGAGGGACAGCCTGGAGGGAAAGCCACAGATCCCTTGATCCACGTGAGAGGAAGCGTGACACTACTGCTGCAGCTCGGGAGGAAAGCGCACGTGCATGCCCCCACTCGAGACGAGGCCTGACTCCCCTGGGGAGACTCAGAAGCACCCCAAGATCCATGGCAACACTGGAGAGGAATCCTCAGGTTCCGGCCCCGACTCCACACAAGGACTGAAGCCCCGGCATGGACGGGAGAGGAATCCCGAGAGGTCCCCTAGCAACTCGCATGGGGACTGGCCTTTCCTGAGGCCACCAGAGCGGGTCCCTGAGGTCCCCGTCGTAACTCGAGAAGACCTGCCGCCACTCGAGAAAATCCAGGAGGTTCACCCCTCCAGGCGAGATGAGGCCCATTTCCGCTGAGGCGTCTCGAGGCTGATCACACCTCACCTCTGGAACTTCGAATGGGTCCTTCACACCCTTGGTGCAAATCAAGAAGTTCTCCGACATACCCGTCTCCTCTCGAGAGGAATCACGAGGGTCCCGCCCACATCCAGAGGAGCCCCGTTTCCGCCTCGTAGCTCGAGATGAGGGATTCTTTCCCTGCTTCGTCGGAAAAGAGTTCCCGGCATTCCCGTCGCATCTCAAGAGGAGGCCCTCTCAACAGGAACGGTCAGAGGAACTCCAGGGTCGTGCCACCATTCCAAGAGTCCCCCAGATGTCTCAGTCCATTCCAGAGGAACCTCTTATCCCTTCACCGGCTCGTCTTTCACGCCGAGGATCGACTCACACCAAGCTGGCACGTGGCACAGCCCTGTGGGAAAGCCTCGTGGGAAAGCCTCGAGGGACAGCCTCGAGGGAAAGCCACAGATCCCTTGATCCACGTGACAGGAAGCGTGACACTACTGCTGCAGCTCGGGAGGAAAGCGCACGTGCATGCCCCCACTCGAGACGAGGCCTGACTCCTCTGGGGAGACTCAGAAGCACCCAAAGATCCATGGCAACACTGGAGAGGAATCCTCAGGTTCTGGCCCCGACACCACACAAGGACTGCGGCCCCGGCATGGACGGGAGAGGAATCCCGAGAGGTCCCCTAGCAACTCGCATGGGGACTGGCCTTTCCTGAGGCCACCAGAGCGGGTCCCTGAGGTCCCCGTCGTAACTCGAGAAGACCTGCCGCAACTCGAGAAAATCCAGGAGGTTCTCCCCTCCAGGCGAGATGAGGCCCATTTCCGCTGAGGCGTCTCGAGGCTGATCACACCTCACCTCTGGAACTTCGAAAGGGTCCTTCACACCCTTGGTGCAAATCAAGAAGTTCCCCGACATACCCGTCTCCACTCGAGAGGAATCACGAGGGTCCCGCCCACATCCAGAGGAGCCCCGTATCCGCCTCGTAGCTCGAGTTGAGGGATCCTTTCCCTGCTTCGTCGGGAAAGAGTTCCCGGCGTTCCCGTCGCATCTCAAGAGGAGGCCCTCTCAACAGGAACGGCGAGAGGAACTCCAGGGTCGTGCCACCATTCCAAGAGTCCCCCAGATGTCTCAGTCCATTCCAGAGGAACCTCTTTTCCCTTCACCGGCTCATCTTTCACGCCGAGGATCGACTCACACCAAGGTGGCACGTGGCACAGCCCTGTGGGAAAGCCTCGTGGGAAAGCCTCGAGGGACAGCCTCGAGGGAAAGCCACAGATCCCTTGATCCACGTGACAGGAAGCGTGACACTACTGCTGCAGCTCGGGAGGAAAGCGCACGTGCATGCCCCCACTAGAGACGAGGCCTGACTCCCCTGGGGAGACTCAGAAGCACCCCAAGATCCATGGCAACACTGGAGAGGAATCCTCAGGTTCCGGCCCCGACACCACACAAGGACTGAGGCCCCGGCATGGACGGGAGAGGAATCCCGAGAGGTCCCCTAGCAACTCGCATGGGGACTGGCCTTTCCTGAGGCCACCAGAGCGGGTCCCTGAGGTCCCCGTCGTAACTCGAGAAGACCTGCCGCAACTCGAGAAAATCCAGGAGGTTCTCCCCTCCAGGCGAGATGAGGCCCATTTCCGCTGAGGCGTCTCGAGGCTGATCACACCTCACCTCTGGAACTTCGAAAGGGTCCTTCACACCCTTGGTGCAAATCAAGAAGTTCCCCGACCTAGCCGTCTCCACTCGAGAGGAATCACGAGGGTCCCGCCCACATCCAGAGGAACCCCGTTTCCGCCTCGTAGCTCGAGATGAGGGATCCTTTCCCTGCTTCGTCGGGAAAGAGTTCCCGGCATTCCCGTCGCATCTCAAGAGGAGGCCCTCTCAACAGGAACGGCGAGAGGAACTCCAGGGTCGTGCCACCATTCCAAGAGTCCCCCAGATGTCTCAGTCCATTCCAGAGGAACCTCTTTTCCCTTCACCGGCTCGTCTTTCACGCCGAGGATCAACTCACACCAAGGTGGCACGTGGCACAGCCCTGTGGGAAAGCCTCGTGGGAAAGCCTCGAGGGACAGCCTCGAGGGAAAGCCACAGATCCCTTGATCCACGTGACAGGAAGCGTGACACTACTGCTGCAGCTCGGGAGGAAAGCGCACGTGCATGCCCCCACTCGAGACGAGGCCTGACTCCCCTGGGGAGACTCAGAAGCACCCCAAGATCCATGGCAACACTGGAGAGGAAACCTCAGGTTCCGGCCCCGACTCCACACAAGGACTGAAGCCCCGGCATGGACGGGAGAGGAATCCCGAGAGGTCCCGTAGCAACTCGCATGGGGACTGGCCTTTCGTTAGGCCACCAGAGCGGGTCCCTGAGGTCCCCGTCGTAACTCGAGAAGACCTGCCGCCACTCGAGAAAATCCAGGAGGTTCTCCCCTCCAGGCGAGATGAGGCCCATTTCCGCTGAGGCGTCTCGAGGCTGATCACACCTCACCTCTGGAACTTCGAAAGGCTCCTTCACACCCTTGGTGCAAATCAAGAAGTTCCCCGACATACCCGTCTCCTCTCGAGAGGAATCACGAGGGTCCCGCCCACATCCAGAGGAGCCCCGTTTCCGCCTCGTAGCTCGAGATGAGGGATTCTTTCCCTGCTTCGTCGGAAAAGAGTTCCCGGCGTTCCCGTCTCATCTCAAGAGGAGGCCCTCTCAACAGGAACGGCGAGAGGAACTCCAGGGTCGTGCCACCATTCCAAGAGTCCCCCAGATGTCTCAGTCCATTCCAGAGGAACCTCATTTCCCTTCACCGGCTCATCTTTCATGCCGAGGATCGACTCACACCAAGCTGGCACGTGGCAGAGCCCTGTGGGAAAGCCTCGTGGGAAAGCCTCGAGGGACAGCCTCGAGGGAAAGCCACAGATCCCTTGATCCACGTGACAGGAAGCGTGACACTACTTCTGCAGCTCGGGAGGAAAGCGCACGTGCATGCCCCCACTCGAGACGAGGCCTGACTCCGCTGGGGAGACTCAGAAGCACCCCAAGATCGATGGCAACACTGGAGAGGAATCCTCAAGTTCCGGCCCCGACTCCACACAAGGACTGAGGCCCCGGCATGGACGGGAGAGGAATCCCGAGAGGTCCCCTAGCAACTCGCAATGGGACTGGCCTTTCCTGAGGCCACCAGAGCGGGTCCCTGAGGTCCCCGTAGTAACTCGAGAAGACCTGTCGCCACTCGAGAAAATCCAGGAGGTTCAACCCTCCAGGCGAGATGAGGCCCATTTCCGCTGAGGCGTCTCGAGGCTGATCACACCTCACCTCTGGAACTTCGAAAGGGTCCTTCACACCCTTGGTGCAAATCAAGAAGTTCCCCGACATACCCGTCTCCTCTCGAGAGGAATCACGAGGGTCCCGCCCACATCCAGAGGAGCCCCGTATCCGCCTCGTAGCTCGAGATGTGGGATTCTTTCCCTGCTTCGTCGGAAAAGAGTTCCCGGCGTTCCCGACGCATCTCAAGAGGCGGCCCTCTCAACAGGAACGGCGAGAGGAACTCCAGGGTCGTGCCACCATTCCAAGAGTCCCCCAGATGTCTCAGTCCATTCCAGAGGAACCTCTTTTCCCTTCACCGGCTCGTCTTTCACGCCGAGGATCGACTCACACCAAGGTGGCACGTGGCACAGCCCTGTGGGAAAGCCTCGTGGGAAAGCCTCGAGGGACAGCCTCGAGGGAACGCCACAGATCCCTTGATCCACGTGACAGGAAGCGTGACACTACTGCTGCAGCTCGGGAGGAAAGCGCACGTGCATGCCCCCACTCGAGACGAGGCCTGACTCCCCTGGGGAGACTCAGAACCACCCCAAGATCCATGGCAACACTGGAGAGGAATCCTCAGGTTCCGGCCCCGACTCCACACAAGGACTGAGGCCCCGGCATGGACGGGAGAGGAATCCCGAGAGGTCCCCTAGCAACTCGCATGGGGACAGGCCTTTCCTGAGGCCACCAGAGCGGGTCCCTGAGGTCCCCGTCGTAACTCGAGAAGACCTGCCGCAACTGGAGAAAATCCAGGAGGTTCTCCCCTCCAGGCGAGATGAGGCCCATTTCCGCTGAGGCGTCTCGAGGCTGATCACACCTCACCTCTGGAACTTCGAAAGGGTCCTTCACACCCTTGGTGCAAATCCAGAAGTTCCCCGACATACCCGTCTCCACTCGAGAGGAATCACGAGGGTCCCGCCCACATCCAGAGGAGCCCCGTTTCCGCCTCGTAGCTCGAGATGAGGGATCCTTTCCCTGCTTCGTCGGGAAAGAGTTCCCGGCCTTCCCGTCGCATCTCAAGAGGAGGCCCTCTCAACAGGAACGGCGAGAGGAACTCCAGGGTCGTGCCACCATTCCAAGAGTCCCCCAGATGTCTCAGTCCATTCCAGAGGAACCTCTTTTCCCTTCACCGGCTCGTCTTTCACGCCGAGGATCGACTCACACCAAGGTGGCACGTGGCACAGCCCTGTGGGAAAGCCTCGTGGGAAAGCCTCGAGGGACAGCCTCGAGGGAAAGCCACAGATCCCTTGATCCACGTGACAGGAAGCGTGACACTACTGCTGCAGCTCGGGAGGAAAGCGCACGTGCATGCCCCCACTCGAGACGAGGCCTGACTCCCCTGGGGAGACTCAGAAGCACCCCAAGATCCATGGCAACACTGGAGAGGAATCCTCAGGTTCCGGCCCCGACACCACACAAGGACTGAGGCCCCGGCATGGACGGGAGAGGAATCCCGAGAGGTCCCCTAGCAACTCGCATGGGGACTGGCCTTTCCTGAGGCCACCAGAGCGGGACCCTGAGATCCCCGTCGTAACTCGAGAAGACCTGCCGAAACTCGAGAAAATCCAGGAGGTTCTCCCCTCCAGGCGAGATGAGGCCCATTTCCGCTGAGGCGTCTCGAGGCTGATCACACCTCACCTCTGGAACTTCGAAAGGGTCCTTCACACCCTTGGTGCAAATCAAGAAGTTCCCCGACATACCCGTCTCCACTCGAGAGGAATCACGAGGGTCCCGCCCACATCCAGAGGAGCCCCGTATCCGCCTCGTAGCTCGAGATGAGGGATCCTTTCCCTGCTTCGTCGGGAAAGAGTTCCCAGCGTTCCCGTCGCATCTCAAGAGGAGGCCCTCTCAACAGGAACGGCGAGAGGAACTCCAGGGTCGTGCCACCATTCCAAGAGTCCCCCAGATGTCTCAGTCCATTCCAGAGGAACCTCTTTTCCCTTCACCGGCTCGTCTTTCACGCCGAGGATCGACTCACACCAAGGTGGCACGTGGCACAGCCCTGTGGGAAAGCCTTGTGGGAAAGCCTCGAGGGACAGCCTCGAGGGAAAGCCTCAGATCCCTTGATCCACGTGACAGGAAGCGTTACACTACTGCTGCAGATCGGGAGGAAAGCGAACGTGCATGCCCCAACTCGAGACGAGGCCTGACTACACCGGGGAGACTCAGAAGCACCCCAAGTTCCATGGCAACACTGGAGAGGAATCCTCAGGTTCCGGCCCCGACTCCACACAAGGACTGAGGCCCCGGCATGGACGGGAGAGGAATCCCGAGAGGTCCCCTAGCAACTCGCATGGGGACTGGCCTTTTCTGAGGCCACCAGAGCGGGTCCCTGAGGTCCCCGTCGTAACTCGAGAAGACCTGCCGCAACTCGAGAAAATCCAGGAGGTTCTCCCCTCCAGGCGAGATGAGGCCCATTTCCGCTGAGGCGTCTCGAGGCTGATCACACCTCACCTCTGGAACTTTGAAAGGGTCCTTCACACCCTTGGTGCAAATCAAGAAGTTCCCCGACATACCCGTCTCCACTCGAGAGGAATCACGAGGGTCCCGCCCACATCCAGAGGAGCCCCGTTTCTGCCTCGTAGCTCGAAATGAGGGATCCTTTCCCTGCTTCGTCGGGAAAGAGTTCCCGGCCTTCCCGTCGCATCTCAAGAGGAGGCCCTCTCCACAGGATCGGCGAGAGGAACTCCAGAGTCGTGCCACCATTCCAAGAGTCCCCCAGATGTCTCAGTCCATTCCAGAGGAACCTCTTTTCCCTTCACCGGCTCGCCTTTCCCGCCGAGGATCGACTCACACCAAGGTGGCCCGTGGCACAGCCCTGCGGGGAAAGCCTCGTGGGAAAGCCTCGAGGGACAGCCTGGAGGGAAAGCCACAGATCCCTTGATCCACGTGACAGGAAGTGTGACACTACTGCTGCAGCTCGGGATGAAAGCGCACGTGCATGCCCCCACTCGAGACGAGGCCTGACTCCCCTGGGGAGACTCAGAAGCTCCCCAAGATCCATGGCAACACTGGAGAGGAATCCTCAGGTTCCGGCCCCGACTCCACACAAGGACTGAGGCCCCGGCATGGACGGGAGAGGAATCCCGAGAGGTCCCCTAGCAACTCGCATGGGGACTGGCCTTTCCTGAGGCCACCAGAGCGGGTCCCTGAGGTCCCCGTCGTAACTCGAGAAGACCTGCCGCAACTCGAGAAAATCCAGGAGGTTCTCCCCTCCAGGCGAGATGAGGCCCATTTCCGCTGAGGCGTCTCGAGGCTGATCACACCTCACCTCTGGAACTTCGAAAGGCTCCTTCACACCCTTGGTGCAAATCAAGAAGTTCCCCGACATACCCGTCTCCACTCGAGAGGAATCACGAGGGTCCCGCCCACATCCAGAGGAGCCCCGTTTCCGCCTCGTAGCTCGAGATGAGGGATCCTTTCCCTGCTTCGTCGGGAAAGAGTTCCCAGCTATCCCGTCACATCTCAAGAGGAGGCCCTCTCAACAGGAATCGGCGAGAGGAACTCCAGGGTCGTGCCACCATTCCAAGAGTCCCCCAGATGTCTCAGTCCATTCCAGAGGAACCTCTTTTCCCTTCACCGGCTCATCTTTCACGCCGAGGATCGACTCACACCAAGGTGACACGTGGCTCAGCCCTGTGGGAAAGCCTCGTGGGAAAGCCTCGAGGGACAGCCTCGAGGGAAAGCCACAGATCCCTTGATCCACGTGGCAGGAAGCGTGACACTACTGCTGCAGCTCGGGAGGAAAGCGCACGTGCATGCCCCCACTCGAGACGAGGCCTGACTCCCCTGGGGAGACTCAGAAGCACCCCAAGATCCATGGCAACACTGGAGAGGAATCCTCAGGTTCCGGCCCCGACTCCACACAAGGACTGAGGCCCCGGCATGGACGGGAGATGAATCCCGAGAGGTCCCCTAGCAACTCGCATGGGGACTGGCCTTTCCTGAGGCCACCAGAGCGGGTCCCTGAGGTCCCCGTCGTAACTCGAGAAGACCTGCCGAAACTCGAGAAAATCCAGGAGGTTCTCCCCTCCAGGCGAGATGAGGCCCATTTCCGCTGAGGCGTCTCGAGGCTGATCACACCTCCCCTCTGGAACTTCGAAAGGGTCCTTCACACCCTTGGTGCAAATCAAGAAGTTCCCCGACATACCCGTCTCCACTCGAGAGGAATCACGAGGGTCCAGCCCACATCCAGAGGAGCCCCGTTTCCGCCTCGTAGCTCGAGATGAGGGATCCTTTCCCTGCTTCGTCGGGAAAGAGTTCCCGGCGTTCCCGTCGCATCTCAAGAGGAGGCCCTCTCAACAGGAACGGCGAGAGGAACTCCAGGGTCGTGCCACCATTCCAAGAGTCCCCCAGATGTCTCAGTCCATTCCAGAGGAACCTCTTTTCCCTTCACCGGCTCGTCTTTCACGCCGAGGATCGACTCACACCAAGGTGGCACGTGGCACAGCCCTGTGGGAAAGCCTCGTGGGAAAGCCTCGAGGGACAGCCTCGAGGGAAAGCCACAGATCCCTTGATCCACGTGACAGGAAGCGTGACACTACTGCTGCAGCTCGGGAGGAAAGCGCACGTGCATGCCCCCACTCGAGACGAGGCCTGACTCCCCTGGGGAGACTCAGAAGCACCCCAAGATCCATGGCAACACTGGAGAGGAATCCTCAGGTTCCGGCCCCGACACCACACAAGGACTGAGGCCCCGGCATGGACGGGAGAGGAATCCCGAGAGGTCCCCTAGCAACTCGCATGGGGACTGGCCTTTCCTGAGGCCACCAGAGCGGGTCCCTGAGGTCCCCGTCGTAACTCGAGAAGACCTGCCGCAACTCGAGAAAATCCAGGAGGTTCTCCCCTCCAGGCGAGATGAGGCCCATTTCCGCTGAGGCGTCTCGAGGCTGATCACACCTCCCCTCTGGAACCTTGAAAGGGTCCTTCACACCCTTGGTGCAAATCAAGAAGTTCCCCGACATACCAGTCTCCACTCGAGAGGAATCACGAGGGTCCCGCCCACATCCAGAGGAGCCCCGTTTCCGCCTCGTAGCTCGAGATGAGGGATCCTTTCCCTGCTTCGTCGGGAAAGAGTTCCCGGCCTTCCCGTCGCATCTCAAGAGGAGGCCCTCTCAACAGGAACGGCGAGAGGAACTCCAGGGTCGTGCCACCATTCCAAGAGTCAGCCAGATGTCTCAGTCCATTCCAGAGGAGCCTCTTTTCCCTTCACCGGCTCGTCTTTCACGCCGAGGATCGACTCACACCAAGGGGGCACGTGGCACAGCCCTGTGGGAAAGCCTCGTGGGAAAGCCTCGAGGGACAGCCTCGAGGGAAAGCCACAGATCCATTGATCCACGTGACAGGAAGCGTGACACTACTGCTGCAGCTCGGGAGGAAAGCGCACGTGCATGCCCCCACTCGAGACGAGGCCTGACTCCCCTGGGGAGACTCAGAAGCACCCCAAGATCCATGGCTACACTGGAGAGGAATCCTCAGGTTCCGGCCCCGACACCACACAAGGACTGAGGCCCCGGCATGGATGGGAGAGGAATCCCGAGAGGTCCCCTAGCAACTCGCATGGGGACTGGCCTTTCCTGAGGCCACCAGAGCGGGTCCCTGAGGTCTCCGTCGTAACTCGAGAAGACCTGCCGCAACTCGAGAAAATCCAGGAGGTTCTCCCCTCCAGTCGAGATGAGGCCCATTTCCGCTGAGGCGTCTCGAGGCTGATCACACCTCACCTCTGGAACTTCGAAAGGGTCCTTCACACCCTTGGTGCAAATCAAGAAGTTCCCAGAAATACCCGTCTCCACTCGAGAGGAATCACGAGGGTCCCGCCCACATCCAGAGGAGCCCCGTTTCCGCCTCGTAGCTCGAGATGAGGGATCCTTTCCCTGCTTCGTCGGGAAAGAGTTCCCGGCGTTCCCGTCGCATCTCAAGAGGAGGCCCTCTCAACAGGAACGGTGAGAGGAACTCCAGGGTCGTGCCACCATTCCAAGAGTCCCCCAGATGTCTCAGTCCATTCCAGAGGAACCTCTTTTCCCTTCACCGGCTCGTCTTTCACGCCGAGGATCGACTCACACCAAGGTGGCACATGGCACAGCCCTGTGGGAAAGCCTCGAGGGACAGCCTCGAGGGACAGCCTCGAGGGAAAGCCTCAGATCCCTTGATCCACGTGACAGGAAGCGTGACACTACTGCTGCAGATCGGGAGGAAAGCGCACGTGCATACCCCAACTCGAGACGAGGCCTGACTCCACTGGGGAGACTCAGAAGCACCCCAAGATCCATGGCAACACTGGAGAGGAATCCTCAGGTTCCGGCCCCGACTCCACACAAGGACTGAGGCCCCGGCATGGACGGGAGAGGAATCCCGAGAGGTCCCCTAGCAACTCGCATGGGGACTGGCCTTTTCTGAGGCCACCAGAGCGGGTCCCTGAGGTCCCCGTCGTAACTCGAGAAGACCTGCCGCAACTCGAGAAAATCCAGGAGGTTCTCCCCTCCAGGCGAGATGAGGCCCATTTCCGCTGAGGCGTCTCGAGGCTGATCACACCTCACCTCTGGAACTTTGAAAGGGTCCTTCACACCCTTGGTGCAAATCAAGAAGTTCCCCGACATACCCGTCTCCACTCGAGAGGAATCACGAGGGTCCCGCCCACATCCAGAGGAGCCCCGTTTCCGCCTCGTAGCTCGAAATGAGGGATCCTTTCCCTGCTTCGTCGGGAAAGAGTTCCCGGCCTTCCCGTCGCATCTCAAGAGGAGGCCCTCTCCACAGGAACGGCGAGAGGAACTCCAGAGTCGTGCCACCATTCCAAGAGTCCCCCAGATGTCTCAGTCCATTCCAGAGGAACCTCTTTTCCCTTCACCGGCTCGCCTTTCCCGCCGAGGATCGACTCACACCAAGGTGGCACGTGGCACAGCCCTGCGGGGAAAGCCTCGTGGGAAAGCCTCGAGGGACAGCCTGGAGGGAAAGCCACAGATCCCTTGATCCACGTGACAGGAAGCGTGACACTACTGCTGCAGCTCGGGATGAAAGCGCACGTGCATGCCCCCACTCGAGACGAGGCCTGACTCCCCTGGGGAGACTCAGAAGCTCCCCAAGATCCATGGCAACACTGGAGAGGAATCCTCAGGTTCCGGCCCCGACTCCACACAAGGACTGAGGCCCCGGCATGGACGGGAGAGGAATCCCGAGAGGCCCCCTAGCAACTCGCATGGGGACTGGCCTTTCCTGAGGCCACCAGAGCGGGTCCCTGAGGTCCCAGTCGTAACTCGAGAAGACCTGCCGCAACTCGAGAAAATCCAGGAGCTTCTCCCCTCCAGGCGAGATGAGGCCCATTTCCGCTGAGGCGTCTCGAGGCTGATCACACCTCACCTCTGGAACTTCGAAAGGGTCTTTCACACCCTTGGTGCAAATCAAGAAGTTCCCCGACATACCCGTCTCCACTCGAGAGGAATCACGAGGGTCCCGCCCACATCCAGAGGAGCCCCGTTTCCACCTCGTAGCTCGAGATGAGGGATCCTTTCCCTGCTTCGTCGGGAAAGAGTTCCCAGCTATCCCGTCGCATCTCAAGAGGAGGCCCTCTCAACAGGAATCGGCGAGAGGAACTCCAGGGTCGTGCCACCATTCCAAGAGTCCCCCAGATGTCTCAGTCCATTCCAGAGGAACCTCTTTTCCCTTCACCGGCTCGCATTTCACGCCGAGGATCGACTCACACCAAGGTGGCACGTGGCTCAGCCCTGTGGGAAAGCCTCTTGGGAAAGCCTCGAGGGACAGCCTCGAGGGAAAGCCACAGATCCCTTGATCCACGTGACAGGAAGCGTGACACTACTGCTGCAGCTCGGGAGGAAAGCGCACGTGCATGCCCCCACTCGAGACGAGGCCTGACTCCCCTGGGGAGACTCAGAAGCACCCCAAGATCCATGGCAACACTGGAGAGGAATCCTCAGGTTCCGGCCCCGACTCCACACAAGGACTGAGGCCCCGGCATGGACGGGAGATGAATCCCGAGAGGTCCCCTAGCAACTCGCATGGGGACTGGCCTTTCCTGAGGCCACCAGAGCGGGTCCCTGAGGTCCCCGTCGTAACTCGAGAAGTCCTGCCGAAACTCGAGAAAATCCAGGAGGTTCTCCCCTCCAGGCGAGATGAGGCCCATTTCCGCTGAGGCGTCTCGAGGCTGATCACACCTCCCCTCTGGAACTTCGAAAGGCTCCTTCACACCCTTGGTGCAAATCAAGAAGTTCCCCGACATACCCGTCTCCACTCGAGAGGAATCACGAGGGTCCCGCCCACATCCAGAGGAGCCCCGTTTCCGCCTCGTAGCTCGAGATGAGGGATCCTTTCCCTGCTTCGTCGGGAAAGAGTTCCCGGCGTTCCCGTCGCATCTCAAGAGGAGGCCCTCTCAACAGGAACGGCGAGAGGAACTCCAGGGTCGTGCCACCATTCCAAGAGTCCCCCAGATGTCTCAGTCCATTCCAGAGGAACCTCTTTTCCCTTCACCGGCTCGTCTTTCACGCCGAGGATCGACTCACACCAAGGTGGCACGTGGCACAGCCCTGTGGGAAAGCCTCGTGGGAAAGCCTCGAGGGACAGCCTCGAGGGAAAGCCACAGATCCCTTGATCCACGTGACAGGAAGCGTGACACTACTGCTGCAGCTCGGGAGGAAAGCGCCCGTGCATGCCCCCACTCGAGACGAGGCCTGACTCCCCTGGGGAGACTCAGAAGCACCCCAAGATCCATGGCAACACTGGAGAGGAATCCTCAGGTTCCGGCCCCGACACCACACAAGGACTGAGGCCCCGGCATGGACGGGAGAGGAATCCCGAGAGGTCCCCTAGCAACTCGCATGGGGACTGGCCTTTCCTGAGGCCACCAGAGCGGGTCCCTGAGGTCCCCGTCGTAACTCGAGAAGACCTGCCGCAACTCGAGAAAATCCAGGAGGTTCTCCCCTCCAGGCGAGATGAGGCCCATTTCCGCTGAGGCGTCTCGAGGCTGATCACACCTCCCCTCTGGAACCTTGAAAGGGTCCTTCACACCCTTGGTGCAAATCAAGAAGTTCCCCGACATACCAGTCTCCACTCGAGAGGAATCACGAGGGTCCCGCCCACATCCAGAGGAGCCCCGTTTCCGCCTCGTAGCTCGAGATGAGGGATCCTTTCCCTGCTTCGTCGGGAAAGAGTTCCCGGCCTTCCCGTCGCATCTCAAGAGGAGGCCCTCTCAACAGGAACGGCGAGAGGAACTCCAGGGTCGTGCCACCATTCCAAGAGGCAGCCAGATGTCTCAGTCCATTCCAGAGGAACCTCTTTTCCCTTCACCGGCTCGTCTTTCACGCCGAGGATCGACTCACACCAAGGGGGCACGTGGCACAGCCCTGTGGGAAAGCCTCGTGGGAAAGCCTCGAGGGACAGCCTCGAGGGAAAGCCACAGATCCATTGATCCACGTGACAGGAAGCGTGACACTACTGCTGCAGCTCGGGAGGAAAGCGCACGTGCATGCCCCCACTCGAGACGAGGCCTGACTCCCCTGGGGAGACTCAGAAGCACCCCAAGATCCATGGCTACACTGGAGAGGAATCCTCAGGTTCCGGCCCCGACACCACACAAGGACTGAGGCCCCGGCATGGATGGGAGAGGAATCCCGAGAGGTCCCCTAGCAACTCGCATGGGGACTGGCCTTTCCTGAGGCCACCAGAGCGGGTCCCTGAGGTCTCCGTCGTAACTCGAGAAGACCTGCCGCAACTCGAGAAAATCCAGGAGGTTCTCCCCTCCAGTCGAGATGAGGCCCATTTCCGCTGAGGCGTCTCGAGGCTGATCACACCTCACCTCTGGAACTTCGAAAGGGTCCTTCACACCCTTGGTGCAAATCAAGAAGTTCCCCGAAATACCCGTCTCCACTCGAGAGGAATCACGAGGGTCCCGCCCACATCCAGAGGAGCCCCGTTTCCGCCTCGTAGCTCGAGATGAGGGATCCTTTCCCTGCTTCGTCGGGAAAGAGTTCCCGGCGTTCCCGTCGCATCTCAAGAGGAGGCCCTCTCAACAGGAACGGTGAGAGGAACTCCAGGGTCGTGCCACCATTCCAAGAGTCCCCCAGATGTCTCAGTCCATTCCAGAGGAACCTCTTTTCCCTTCACCGGCTCGTCTTTCACGCCGAGGATCGACTCACACCAAGGTGGCACATGGCACAGCCCTGTGGGAAAGCCTCGAGGGACAGCCTCGAGGGACAGCCTCGAGGGAAAGCCTCAGACCCTTGATCCACGTGACAGGAAGCGTGACACTACTGCTGCAGATCGGGAGGAAAGCGCACGTGCATACCCCAACTCGAGACGAGGCCTGACTCCACTGGGGAGACTCAGAAGCACCCCAAGATCCATGGCAACACTGGAGAGGAATCCTCAGTTTCCGGCCCCGACTCCACACAAGGACTGAGGCCCCGGCATGGACGGGAGAGGAATCCCGAGAGGTCCCCTAGCAACTCGCATGGGGACTGGCCTTTCCTGAGGCCACCAGAGCGGGTCTCTGAGGTCCCCGTCGTAACTCGAGAAGACCTGCCGCAACTCGAGAAAATCCAGGAGCTTCTCCCCTCCAGGCGAGATGAGGCCCATTTCCGCTGAGGCGTCTCGAGGCTGATCACACCTCACCTCTGGAACTTCGAAAGGGTCCTTCACACCCTTGGTGCAAATCAAGAAGTTCCCCGACATACCCGTCTCCACTCGAGAGGAATCACGAGGGTCCCGCCCACATCCAGAGGAGCCCCGTTTCCGCCTCGTAGCTCGAGATGAGGGATCCTTTCCCTGCTTCGTAGGGAAAGAGTTCCCAGCGATCCCGTCGCATCTCAAGAGGAGGCCCTCTCAACAGGAACGGCGAGAGGAACTCCAGGGTCGTGCCACCATTCCAAGAGTCCCCCAGATGTCTCAGTCCATTCCAGAGGAACCTCTTTTCCCTTCACCGGCTCGTCTTTCACGCCGAGGATCGACTCACACCAAGGGGGCACGTGGCACAGCCCTGTGGGAAAGCCTCGTGGGAAAGCCTCGAGGGACAGCCTCGAGGGAAAGCCACAGATCCATTGATCCACGTGACAGGAAGCGTGACACTACTGCTGCAGCTCGGGAGGAAAGCGCACGTGCATGCCCCCACTCGAGACGAGGCCTGACTCCCCTGGGGAGACTCAGAAGCACCCCAAGATCCATGGCTACACTGGAGAGGAATCCTCAGGTTCCGGCCCCGACACCACACAAGGACTGAGGCCCCGGCATGGATGGGAGAGGAATCCCGAGAGGTCCCCTAGCAACTCGCATGGGGACTGGCCTTTCCTGAGGCCACCAGAGCGGGTCCCTGAGGTCTCCGTCGTAACTCGAGAAGACCTGCCGCAACTCGAGAAAATCCAGGAGGTTCTCCCCTCCAGTCGAGATGAGGCCCATTTCCGCTGAGGCGTCTCGAGGCTGATCACACCTCACCTCTGGAACTTCGAAAGGGTCCTTCACACCCTTGGTGCAAATCAAGAAGTTCCCCGAAATACCCGTCTCCACTCGAGAGGAATCACGAGGGTCCCGCCCACATCCAGAGGAGCCCCGTTTCCGCCTCGTAGCTCGAGATGAGGGATCCTTTCCCTGCTTCGTCGGGAAAGAGTTCCCGGCGTTCCCGTCGCATCTCAAGAGGAGGCCCTCTCAACAGGAACGGCGAGAGGAACTCCAGGGTCGTGCCACCATTCCAAGAGTCCCCCAGATGTCTCAGTCCATTCCAGAGGAACCTCTTTTCCCTTCACCGGCTCGTCTTTCACGCCGAGGATCGACTCACACCAAGGTGGCACATGGCACAGCCCTGTGGGAAAGCCTCGAGGGACAGCCTCGAGGGACAGCCTCGAGGGAAAGCCTCAGATCCCTTGATCCACGTGACAGGAAGCGTGACAATACTGCTGCAGATCGGGAGGAAAGCGCACGTGCATACCCCAACTCGAGACGAGGCCTGACTCCACTGGGGAGACTCAGAAGCACCCCAAGATCCATGGCAACACTGGAGAGGAATCCTCAGGTTCCGGCCCCGACTCCACACAAGGACTGAGGCCCCGGCATGGACGGGAGAGGAATCCCGAGAGGTCCCCTAGCAACTCGCATGGGGACTGGCCTTTCCTGAGGCCACCAGAGCGGGTCTCTGAGGTCCCCGTCGTAACTCGAGAAGACCTGCCGCAACTCGAGAAAATCCAGGAGGTTCTCCCCTCCAGGCGAGATGAGGCCCATTTCCGCTGAGGCGTCTCGAGGCTGATCACACCTCACCTCTGGAACTTTGAAAGGGTCCTTCACACCCTTGGTGCAAATCAAGAAGTTCCCCGACCTAGCCGTCTCCACTCGAGAGGAATCATGAGGGTCCCGCCCACATCCAGAGGAGCCCCGTTTCCGCCTCGTAGCTCGAGATGAGGGATCCTTTCCCTGCTTCGTCGGGAAAGAGTTCCCGGCCTTCCCGTCGCATCTCAAGAGGAGGCCCTCTCAACAGGAACGGCGAGAGGAACTCCAGGGTCGTGCCACCATTCCAAGAGTCCCCCAGATGTCTCAGTCCATTCCAGAGGAACCTCTTTTCCCTTCACCGGCTCGTCTTTCACGCCGAGGATCGACTCACACCAAGGTGGCACGTGGCACAGCCCTGTGGGAAAGCCTCGTGGGAAAGCCTCGAGGGACAGCCTCGAGGGAAAGCCACAGATCCCTTGATCCACGTGACAGGAAGCGTGACACTACTGCTGCAGCTCGGGAGGAAAGCGCACGTGCATGCCCCCACTCGAGACGAGGCCTGACTCCCCTGGGGAGACTCAGAAGCACCCCAAGATCCATGGCAACACTGGAGAGTAATCCTCAGCTTCCAGCCCCGACTCCACACAAGGACTGAGGCCCCGGCGTGGACGGGAGAGGAATCCCGAGAGGTCCCCTAGCAACTCGCATGGGACTGGCCTTTCCTGAGGCCACCAGAGCGGGTCCCTGAGGTCCCCGTCGTAACTCGAGAAGACCTGCCGCAACTCGAGAAAATCCAGGAGGTTCTCCCCTCCAGGCGAGATGAGGCCCATTTCCGCTGAGGCGTCTCGAGGCTGATCACACCTCACCTCTGGAACTTCGAAAGGCTCCTTCACACCCTTGGTGCAAATCAAGAAGTTCCCCGACATACCCGTCTCCACTCGAGAGGAATCACGAGGGTCCCGCCCACATCCAGAGGAGCCCCGTTTCCGCATCGTAGCTCGAGATGAGGGATCCTTTCCCTGCTTCGTCGGGAAAGAGTTCCCGGCGTTCCCGTCGCATCTCAAGAGGAGGCCCTCTCAACAGGAACGGCGAGAGGAACTCCAGGGTCGTGCCACCATTCCAAGAGTCCCCCAGATGTCTCAGTCCATTCCAGAGGAACCTCTTTTCCCTTCACTGGCTCGTCTTTCACGCCGAGGATCGACTCACACCAAGGTGGCACGTGGCACAGCCCTGTGGGAAAGCCTCGTGGGAAAGCCTCGAGGGACAGCCTCGAGGGAAAGCCACAGATCCCTTGATCCACGTGACAGGAAGCGTGACACTACTGCTGCAGCTCGGGAGGAAAGCGCACGTGCATGCCCCAACTCGAGACGAGGCCTGACTCCCCTGGGGAGACTCAGAAGCACCCCAAGATCCATGGCAACACTGGACAGGAATCCTCAGGTTCCGGCCCCGACTCCACACAAGGACTGAGGCCCCGGCATGGACGGGAGAGGAATCCCGAGAGGTCCCCTAGCAACTCGCATGGGGACTGGCCTTTCCTGAGGCCACCAGAGCGGGTCCCTGAGGTCCCCGTCGTAACTCGAGAAGACCTGCCGCAACTCGAGAAAATCCAGGAGGTTCTCCCCTCCACGCGAGATGAGGCCCATTTCCGCTGAGGCGTCTCGAGGATGATCACACCTCACCTCTGGAACTTCGAAAGGGTCCTTCACACCCTTGGTGCAAATCAAGAAGTTCCCCGACATACCCGTCTCCACTCGAGAGGAATCACGAGGGTCCCGCCCACATCCAGAGGAGCCCCGTTTCCGCCTCATAGCTCGAGATGAGGGATCCTTTCCCTGCTTCGTCGGGAAAGAGTTCCCGGCCTTCCCGTCGCATCTCAAGAGGAGGCCCTCTCAACAGGAACGGCGAGAGGAACTCCAGGGTCGTGCCACCATTCCAAGAGTCCCCCAGATGTCTCAGTCCATTCCAGAGGAACCTCTTTTCCCTTCACCGGCTCGTCTTTCACGCCGAGGATCGACTCACACCAAGGTGGCACGTGGCACAGCCCTGTGGGAAAGCCTCGTGGGAAAGCCTCGAGGGACAGCCTCGAGGGAAAGCCACAGATCCCTTGATCCACGTGACAGGAAGCGTGACACTACTGCTGCAGCTCGGGAGGAAAGCGCACGTGCATGCCCCCACTCGAGACGAGGCCTGACTCCACTGGGGAGACTCAGAAGCACCCCAAGATCCATGGCAACACTGGAGAGGAATCCTCAGGTTCCGGCCCCGACTCCACACAAGGACTGAGGCCCCGGCATGGACGGGAGAGGAATCCCGAGAGGTCCCCTAGCAACTCGCATGGGGACTGGCCTTTCCTGAGGCCACCAGAGCGGGTCCCTGAGGTCCCCGTCGTAACTCGAGAAGACCTGCCTCAACTCGAGAATATCCAGGAGGTTCTCCCCTCCACGCGAGATGAGGCCCATTTCCGCTGAGGCGTCTCGAGGCTGATTACACCTCACCTCTGGAACTTCGAAAGGGTCCTTCACACCCTTGGTGCAAATCAAGAAGTTCCCCGACCTAGCCGTCTCCACTCGAGAGGAATCACGAGGGTCCCGCCCACATCCAGAGGAGCCCCGTTTCCGCCTCGTAGCTCGAGATGAGGGATCCTTTCCCTGCTTCGTCGGGAAAGAGTTCCCGGCGTTCCCGTCGCATCTCAAGAGGAGGCCCTCTCAACAGGAACGGCGAGAGGAACTCCAGGGTCGTGCCACCATTCCAAGAGTCCCCCAGATGTCTCAGTCCATTCCAGAGGAACCTCTTTTCCCTTCACTGGCTCGTCTTTCACGCCGAGGATCGACTCACACCAAGGTGGCACGTGGCACAGCCCTGTGGGAAAGCCTCGTGGGAAAGCTTCGAGGGACAGCCTCGAGGGAAAGCCACAGATCCCTTGATCCACGTGACAGGAAGCGTGACACTACTGCTGCAGCTCGGGAGGAAAGCGCACGTGCATGCCCCCACTCGAGACGAGGCCTGACTCCCCTGGGGAGACTCAGAAGCACCCCAAGATCCATGGCAACACTGGAGAGGAATCCTCAGGTTCCGGCCCCGACTCCACACAAGGACTGAGGCCCCGGCATGGACGGGAGAGGAATCCCGAGAGGTTCCCTAGCAACTCGCATGGGGACTGGCCTTTCCTGAGGCCACCAGAGCGGGTCCCTGAGGTCCCCGTCGTAACTCGAGAAGACCTGCCGCAACTCGAGAAAATCCAGGAGGTTCTCCCGTCCAGGCGAGATGAGGCCCATTTCCGCTGAGGCGTCTCGAGGCTGATCACACCTCACCTCTGGAACTTCGAAAAGGTCCTTCACACCCTTGGTGCAAATCAAGAAGTTCCCCGACATACCCGTCTCCACTCGAGAGGAATCACGAGGGTCCCGCCCACATCCAGAGGAGCCCCGTTTCCGCCTCGTAGCTCGAGATGAGTGATCCTTTCCCTGCTTCGTCGGGAAAGAGTTCCCGGCCTTCCCGTCGCATCTCAAGAGGAGGCCCTCTCAACAGGAACGGCGAGAGGAACTCCAGGGTCGTGCCACCATTCCAAGAGTCCCCCAGATGTCTCAGTCCATTCCAGAGGAACCTCTTTTCCCTTCAACGGCTCGCCTTTCACGCCGAGGATCGACTCACACCAGGGTGGCACGTGGCACAGCCCTGTGGGAAAGCCTCGTGGGAAAGCCTCGAGGGACAGCTTCGAGGGAAAGCCACAGATCCCTTGATCCACGTGACAGGAAGCGTGACACTACTGCTACAGCTCGGGAGGAAAGCGCACGTGCATGCCCCCACTCGAGACGAGGCCTGACTCCCCTGGGGAGACTCAGAAGCACCCCAAGATCCATGGCAACACTGGAGAGGAATCCTCAGGTTCCGGCCCCGACTCCACACAAGGACTGAGGCCCCGGCATGGACGGGAGAGGAATCCCGAGAGGTCCCCTAGCAACTCGCATGGGACTGGCCTTTCCTGAGGCCACCAGAGCGGGTCCCTGAGGTCCCCGTTGTAACTCGAGAAGACCTGCCGCAACTCGAGAAAATCCAGGAGGTTCTCCCCTCCACGCGAGATGAGGCCCATTTCCGCTGAGGCGTCTCGAGGCTGATCACACCTCACCTCTGGAACTTCGAAAGGCTCCTTCACACCCTTGGTGCAAATCAAGAAGTTCCCCGACATACCCGTCTCCACTCGAGAGGAATCACGAGGGTCCCGCCCACATCCAGAGGAGCCCCGTTTCCGCATCGTAGCTCGAGATGAGGGATCCTTTCCCTGCTTCGTCGGGAAAGAGTTCCCGGCGTTCCCGTCGCATCTCAAGAGGAGGCCCTCTCAACAGGAACGGCGAGAGGAACTCCAGGGTCGTGCCACCATTCCAAGAGTCCCCCAGATGTCTCAGTCCATTGCAGAGGAACCTCTTTTCCCTTCACCGGCTCGCCTTTCATGCCGAGGATCGACTCACACCAAGGTGGCACGTGGCACAGCCCTGTGGGAAAGCCTCGTGGGAAAGCCTCGAGGGACAGCCTCGAGGGAAAGCCACAGATCCCTTGATCCACGTGACAGGAAGCGTGACACTACTGCTGCAGCTTGGGAGGAAAGCGCACGTGCATGCCCCCACTCGAGACAAGGCCTGACTCCCCTGGGGAGACTCAGAAGCACCCCAAGATCCATGGCAACAGTGGAGAGGAATCCTCAGGTTCCGGCCCCGACTCCACACAAGGTCTGAGGCCCCGGCATTGACGAGAGAGGAATCCCGAGAGGTCCCCTAGCAACTCGCATGGGGACTGGCCTTTCCTGAGGCCACCAGAGCGGGTCCCTGAGGTCCCCGTCGTAACTCGAGAAGACCTGCCGCAACTCGAGATAATCCAGGAGGTTCTCCCCTCCACGCGAGATGAGGCCCATTTCCGCTGAGGCGTCTCGAGGCTGATCACACCTCACCTCTGGAACTTAGAAAGGGTCCTTCACACCCTTGGTGCAAATCAAGAAGTTCCCCGACATACCCGACTCCACTCGAGAGGAATCACGAGGCTCCCGCCCACATCCAGAGGAGCCCCGTTTCCGCCTCGTAGCTCGAGATGTGGGATCCTTTCCCTGCTTCGTCGGGAAAGAGTTCCCGGCATTCCCGTCGCATCTCAAGAGGAGGCCCTCTCAACAGGAACGGCGAGAGGAACTCCAGGGTCGTGCCACCATTCCAAGAGTCCCCCAGATATCTCAGTCCATTCCAGAGGAACCTCTTTTCCCTTCACCGGCTCGTCTTTCACGCCGAGGATCGACTCACACCAAGGTGGCACGTGGCACAGCCCTGTGGGAAAGCCTCGTGGGAAAGCCTCGAGGGACAGCCTCGAGGGAAAGCCACAGATCCCTTGATCCACGTGACAGGAAGCGTGACACTACTGCTGCAGCTCGGGAGGAAAGCGCACGTGCATGCCCCCACTCGACACGAGGCCTGACTCCCCTGGGGAGACTCAGAAGCACCCCAAGATCCATGGCAACACTGGAGAGGAATCCTCAGGTTCCGGCCCCGACTCCACACAAGGACTGAGGCCCCGGCATGGACGGGAGAGGAATCCCGAGAGGTCCCCTAGCAACTCGCATGGGGACTGGCCTTTCCTGAGGCCACCAGAGCGGGTCCCTGAGGTCCCCGTCGTAACTCGAGAAGACCTGCCGCAACTCGAGAAAATCCAGGAGGTTCTCCCCTCCACGCGAGATGAGGCCCATTTCCGCTGAGGCGTCTCGAGGCTGATCACACCTTACCTCTGGAACTTCGAAAGGGTCGTTCACACCCTTGGTGCAAATCAAGAAGTTCCCCGACATACCCGTCTCCACTCGAGAGGAATCACGAGGGTCCCGCCCACATCCAGAGGAGCCCCGTTTCCGCCTCGTAGCTCGAGATGAGGGATCCTTTCCCTGCTTCGTCGGGAAAGAGTTCCCGGCCTTCCCGTCGCATCTCAAGATGAGGCCCTCTCAACAGGAACGGCGAGAGGAACTCCAGGGTCGTGCCACCATTCCAAGAGTCCCCCAGATGTCTCAGTCCATTCCAGAGGAACCTCTTTTGCCTTCACCGGCTCGTCTTTCACGCCGAGGATCGACTCACACCAAGGTGGCACGTGGCACAGCCCTGTGGGAAAGCCTCGTGGGAAAGCCTCGAGGGACAGCCTCGAGGGAAAGCCACAGATCCCTTGATCCACGTGACAGGAAGCGTGACACTACTGCTGCAGCTCGGGAGGAAAGCGCACGTGCATGCCCCCACTCGAGACGAGGCCTGACTCCCCTGGGGAGACTCAGAAGCACCCCAAGATCCATGGCAACACTGGAGAGGAATCCTCAGGTTCCGGCCCCGACTCCACACAAGGACTGAGGCCCCGGCATGGACGGGAGAGGAATCCCGAGAGGTCCCCTAGCAACTCGCATGGGGACTGGCCTTTCCTGAGGCCACCAGAGCGGGTCCCTGAGGTCCCCGTCGTAACTCGAGAAGACCTGCCTCAACTCGAGAAAATCCAGGAGGTTCTCCCCTCCAGGCGAGATGAGGCCCATTTCCGCTGAGGCGTCTCGAGGCTGATTACACCTCACCTCTGGAACTTCGAAAGGGTCCTTCACACCCTTGGTGCAAATCAAGAAGTTCCCCGACCTAGCCGTCTCCACTCGAGAGGAATCACGAGGGTCCCGCCCACATCCAGAGGAGCCCCGTTTTCGCCTCGTAGCTCGAGATGAGGGATCCTTTCCCTGCTTCGTCGGGAAAGAGTTCCCGGCGTTCCCGTCGCATCTCAAGAGGAGGCCCTCTCAACAGGAACGGCGAGAGGAACTCCAGGGTCGTGCCACCATTCCAAGAGTCCCCCAGATGTCTCAGTCCATTCCAGAGGAACCTCTTTTCCCTTCACCGGCTCGTCTTTCACGCCGAGGATCGACTCACACCAAGGTGGCACGTGGCACAGCCCTGTGGGAAAGCCTCGTGGGAAAGCCTCGAGGGACAGCCTCGAGGGAAAGCCACAGATCCCTTGATCCACGTGACAGGAAGCGTGACACTACTGCTGCAGCTCGGGAGGAAAGCGCACGTGCATGCCCCCACTCCAGACGAGACCTGACTCCCCTGGGGAGACTCAGAAGCACCCCAAGTTCCATGGCAACACTGGAGAGGAATCCTCAGGTTCTGGCCCCGACTCCACACAAGGACTGAGGCCCCGGCATGGACGGGAGAGGAATCCGGAGAGGTCCCCTAGCAACTCGCATGGGGACTGGCCTTTCCTGAGGCCACCAGAGCGGGTCCCTGAGGTCCCCGTCGTAACTCGAGAAGACCTGCCGCAACTCGAGAAAATCCAGGAGGTTCTCCCCTCCAGGCGAGATGAGGCCCATTTCCGCTGAGGCGTCTCGAGGCTGATCACACCTCCCCTCTGGAACTTCAAAAGGGTCCTTCACACCCTTGGTGCAAATCAAGAAGTTCCCCGACCTAGCTGTCTCCACTCGAGAGGAATCACGTGGGTCCCGCCCACATCCAGAGGAGCCCCGTTTCCGCCTCGTAGCTCGAGATGAGGGATCCTTTCCCTGCTTCGTCGGGAAAGAGTTCCCGGCTTTCCCGTCGCATCTCAAGAGGAGGCCCTCTCAACAGGAACGGCGAGAGGAACTCCAGGGTCGTGCCACCATTCCAAGAGTCCCCCAGATGTCTCAGTCCATTCCAGAGGAACCTCTTTTCCCTTCACCGGCTCGTCTTTCACGCCGAGGATCGACTCACACCAAGGTGGCACGTGGCACAGCCCTGTGGGAAAGCCTCGTGGGAAAGCCTCGAGGGATAGCCTCGAGGGAAAGCCACAGATCCCTTGATCCACGTGACAGGAAGCGTGACACTACTGCTGCAGCTCGGGAGGAAAGCGCACGTGCATGCCCCCACTCGAGACGAGGCCTGACTCCCCTGGGGAGACTCAGAAGCACCCCAAGATCCATGGCAACACTGGAGAGGAATCCTCAGGTTCCGGCCCCGACTCCACACAAGGACTGAGGCCCCGGCATGGACGGGAGAGGAATCCCGAGAGGTCCCCTAGCAACTCGCATGGGGACAGGCCTTTCCTGAGGCCACCAGAGCGGGTCCCTGAGGTCCCCGTCGTAACTCGAGAAGACCTGCCGCAACTGGAGAAAATCCAGGAGGTTCTCCCCTCCAGGCGAGATGAGGCCCATTTCCGCTGAGGCGTCTCGAGGCTGATCACACCTCACCTCTGGAACTTCGAAAGGCTCCTTCACACCCTTGGTGCAAATCCAGAAGTTCCCCGACATACCCGTCTCCACTCGAGAGGAATCACGAGGGTCCCGCCCACATCCAGAGGAGCCCCGTTTCCGCCTCGTAGCTCGAGATGAGGGATCCTTTCCCTGCTTCGTCGGGAAAGAGTTCCCGGCGTTCCCGTCGCATCTCAAGAGGAGGCCCTCTCAACAGGAACGGCGAGAGGAACTCCAGGGTCGTGCCACCATTCCAAGAGTCCCCCAGATGTCTCAGTCCATTCCAGAGGAACCTCTTTTCCCTTCACCGGCTCGTCTTTCACGCCGAGGATCGACTCACACCAAGGTGGCACGTGGCACAGCCCTGTGGGAAAGCCTCGTGGGAAAGCCTCGAGGGACAGCCTCGAGGGAAAGCCACAGATCCCTTGATCCACGTGACAGGAAGCGTGACACTACTGCTGCAGCTCGGGAGGAAAGCGCACGTGCATGCCCCCACTCGAGACGAGGCCTGACTCCCCTGGGGAGACTCAGAAGCACCCCAAGATCCATGGCAACACTGGAGAGGAATCCTCAGGTTCCGGCCCCGACTCCACACAAGGACTGAGGCCCCGGCATGGACGGGAGAGGAATCCCGAGAGGTCCCCTAGCAACTCGCATGGGGACTGGCCTTTCCTGAGGCCACCAGAGCGGGTCCCTGAGATCCCTGTCGTAACTCGAGAAGACCTGCCGCAACTCGAGAAAATCCAGGAGGTTCTCCCCTCCAGGCGAGATGAGGCCCATTTCCGCTGAGGCATCTCGAGGCTGATCACACCTCCCCTCTGGAACTTCGAAAGGGTCCTTCACACCCTTGGTGCAAATCAAGAAGTTCCCCGACCTAGCCGTCTCCACTCGAGAGGAATCACGTGGGTCCCGCCCACATCCAGAGGAGCCCCGTTTCCGCCTCGTAGCTCGAGATGAGGGATCCTTTCCCTGCTTCGTCGGGAAAGAGTTCCCGGCGTTCCCGTCGCATCTCAAGAGGAGGCCCTCTCAACAGGAACGGCGAGAGGAACTCCAGGGTCGTGCCACCATTCCAAGAGTCCCCCAGATGTCTCAGTCCATTCCAGAGGAACCTCTTTTCCCTTCACCGGCTCGTCTTTCACGCCGAGGATCGACTCACACCAAGGTGGCACGTGGCACAGCCCTGTGGGAAAGCCTCGTGGGAAAGCCTCGAGGGACAGCCTCGAGGGAAAGCCACAGATCCCTTGATCCACGTGACAGGAAGCGTGACACTACTGCTGCAGCTCGGGAGGAAAGCGCACGTGCATGCCCCCACTCGAGACGAGGCCTGACTCCCCTGGGGAGACTCAGAAGCACCCCAAGATCCATGGCAACACTGGAGAGGAATCCTCAGGTTCCGGCCCCGACTCCACACAAGGACTGAGGCCCCGGCATGGACGGGAGAGGAATCCCGAGAGGTCCCCTAGCAACTCGCATGGGGACTGGCCTTTCCTGAGGCCACCAGAGCGGGTCCCTGAGATCCCCGTCGTAACTCGAGAAGACCTGCCGCAACTCGAGAAAATCCAGGAGGTTCTCCCCTCCAGGCGAGATGAGGCCCATTTCCGCTGAGGCATCTCGAGGCTGATCACACCTCCCCTCTGGAACTTCGAAAGGGTCCTTCACACCCTTGGTGCAAATCAAGAAGTTCCCCGACCTAGCCGTCTCCACTCGAGAGGAATCACGTGGGTCCCGCCCACATCCAGAGGAGCCCCGTTTCCGCCTCGTAGCTCGAGATGAGGGATCCTTTCCCTGCTTCGTCGGGAAAGAGTTCCCGGCGTTCCCGTCGCATCTCAAGAGGAGGCCCTCTCAACAGGAACGGCGAGAGGAACTCCAGGGTCGTGCCACCATTCCAAGAGTCCCCCAGATGTCTCAGTCCATTCCAGAGGAACCTCTTTTCCCTTCACCGGCTCGTCTTTCACGCCGAGGATCGACTCACACCAAGGTGGCACGTGGCACAGCCCTGTGGGAAAGCCTCGTGGGAAAGCCTCGAGGGACAGCCTCGAGGGAAAGCCACAGATCCCTTGATCCACGTGACAGGAAGCGTGACACTACTGCTGCAGCTCGGGAGGAAAGCGCACGTGCATGCCCCCACTCGAGACGAGGCCTGACTCCCCTGGGGAGACTCAGAAGCACCCCAAGATCCATGGCAACACTGGAGAGGAATCCTCAGGTTCCGGCCCCGACTCCACACAAGGACTGAGACCCCGGCATGGACGGGAGAGGAATCCCGAGAGGTCCCCTAGCAACTCGCATGGGGACTGGCCTTTCCTGAGGCCACCAGAGCGGGTCCCTGAGGTCCCCGTCGTAACTCGAGAAGACCTGCCGCAACTCGAGAAAATCCAGGAGGTTCTCCCCTCCAGGCGAGATGAGGCCCATTTCCGCTGAGGTGTCTCGAGGCTGATGACACCTCACCTCTGGAACTTCGAAAGGGTCCTTCACACCCTTGGTGCAAATCAAGAAGTTCCCCGACCTAGCCGTCTCCACTCGAGAGGAATCACGAGGGTCCCGCCCACATCCAGAGGAGCCCCGTTTCCACCTCGTAGCTCGAGATGAGGGATCCTTTCCCTGCTTCGTCGGGAAAGAGTTCCCGGCCTTCCCGTCGCATCTCAAGAGGAGGCCCTCTCAACAGGACCGGCGAGAGGAACTCCAGGGTCGTGCCACCATTCCAAGAGTCCCCCAGATATCTCAGTCCATTCCAGAGGAACCTCTTTTCCCTTCACCGGCTCGTCTTTCACGCCGAGGATCGACTCACACCAAGGTGGCACGTGGCACAGCCCTGTGGGAAAGCCTCGTGGGAAAGCCTCGAGGGACAGCCTCGAGGGAACGCCACAGATCCCTTGATCCACGTGACAGGAAGCGTGACACTACTGCTGCAGCTCGGGAGGAAAGCGCACGTGCATGCCCCCACTCGAGACGAGGCCTGACTCCCCTGGGGAGACTCAGAACCACCCCAAGATCCATGGCAACACTGGAGAGGAATCCTCAGGTTCCGGCCCCGACTCCACACAAGGACTGAGGCCCCGGCATGGACGGGAGAGGAATCCCGAGAGGTCCCCTAG
Source organism: Budorcas taxicolor (assembly GCF_023091745.1). Classification (NCBI taxonomy): domain Eukaryota; kingdom Metazoa; phylum Chordata; class Mammalia; order Artiodactyla; family Bovidae; genus Budorcas; species Budorcas taxicolor. Next base: position 229,186 of record NC_068927.1, on the reverse strand, counting down.
CAACTCGCATGGGGACAGGCCTTTCCTGAGGCCACCAGAGCGGGTCCCTGAGGTCCCCGTCGTAACTCGAGAAGACCTGCCGCAACTGGAGAAAATCCAGGAGGTTCTCCCCTCCAGGCGAGATGAGGCCCATTTCCGCTGAGGCGTCTCGAGGCTGATCACACCTCACCTCTGGAACTTCGAAAGGGTCCTTCACACCCTTGGTGCAAATCCAGAAGTTCCCCGACATACCCGTCTCCACTCGAGAGGAATCACGAGGGTCCCGCCCACATCCAGAGGAGCCCCGTTTCCGCCTCGTAGCTCGAGATGAGGGATCCTTTCCCTGCTTCGTCGGGAAAGAGTTCCCGGCCTTCCCGTCGCATCTCAAGAGGAGGCCCTCTCAACAGGAACGGCGAGAGGAACTCCAGGGTCGTGCCACCATTCCAAGAGTCCCCCAGATGTCTCAGTCCATTCCAGAGGAACCTCTTTTCCCTTCACCGGCTCGTCTTTCACGCCGAGGATCGACTCACACCAAGGTGGCACGTGGCACAGCCCTGTGGGAAAGCCTCGTGGGAAAGCCTCGAGGGACAGCCTCGAGGGAAAGCCACAGATCCCTTGATCCACGTGACAGGAAGCGTGACACTACTGCTGCAGCTCGGGAGGAAAGCGCACGTGCATGCCCCCACTCGAGACGAGGCCTGACTCCCCTGGGGAGACTCAGAAGCACCCCAAGATCCATGGCAACACTGGAGAGGAATCCTCAGGTTCCGGCCCCGACTCCACACAAGGACTGAGGCCCCGGCATGGACGGGAGAGGAATCCCGAGAGGTCCCCTAGCAACTCGCATGGGGACTGGCCTTTCCTGAGGCCACCAGAGCGGGTCCCTGAGATCCCTGTCGTAACTCGAGAAGACCTGCCGCAACTCGAGAAAATCCAGGAGGTTCTCCCCTCCAGGCGAGATGAGGCCCATTTCCGCTGAGGCATCTCGAGGCTGATCACACCTCCCCTCTGGAACTTCGAAAGGGTCCTTCACACCCTTGGTGCAAATCAAGAAGTTCCCCGACCTAGCCGTCTCCACTCGAGAGGAATCACGTGGGTCCCGCCCACATCCAGAGGAGCCCCGTTTCCGCCTCGTAGCTCGAGATGAGGGATCCTTTCCCTGCTTCGTCGGGAAAGAGTTCCCGGCGTTCCCGTCGCATCTCAAGAGGAGGCCCTCTCAACAGGAACGGCGAGAGGAACTCCAGGGTCGTGCCACCATTCCAAGAGTCCCCCAGATGTCTCAGTCCATTCCAGAGGAACCTCTTTTCCCTTCACCGGCTCGTCTTTCACGCCGAGGATCGACTCACACCAAGGTGGCACGTGGCACAGCCCTGTGGGAAAGCCTCGTGGGAAAGCCTCGAGGGACAGCCTCGAGGGAAAGCCACAGATCCCTTGATCCACGTGACAGGAAGCGTGACACTACTGCTGCAGCTCGGGAGGAAAGCGCACGTGCATGCCCCCACTCGAGACGAGGCCTGACTCCCCTGGGGAGACTCAGAAGCACCCCAAGATCCATGGCAACACTGGAGAGGAATCCTCAGGTTCCGGCCCCGACTCCACACAAGGACTGAGGCCCCGGCATGGACGGGAGAGGAATCCCGAGAGGTCCCCTAGCAACTCGCATGGGGACTGGCCTTTCCTGAGGCCACCAGAGCGGGTCCCTGAGATCCCCGTCGTAACTCGAGAAGACCTGCCGCAACTCGAGAAAATCCAGGAGGTTCTCCCCTCCAGGCGAGATGAGGCCCATTTCCGCTGAGGCGTCTCGAGGCTGATCACACCTCCCCTCTGGAACTTCGAAAGGGTCCTTCACACCCTTGGTGCAAATCAAGAAGTTCCCCGACCTAGCCGTCTCCACTCGAGAGGAATCACGTGGGTCCCGCCCACATCCAGAGGAGCCCCGTTTCCGCCTCGTAGCTCGAGATGAGGGATCCTTTCCCTGCTTCGTCGGGAAAGAGTTCCCGGCGTTCCCGTCGCATCTCAAGAGGAGGCCCTCTCAACAGGAACGGCGAGAGGAACTCCAGGGTCGTGCCACCATTCCAAGAGTCCCCCAGATGTCTCAGTCCATTCCAGAGGAACCTCTTTTCCCTTCACCGGCTCGTCTTTCACGCCGAGGATCGACTCACACCAAGGTGGCACGTGGCACAGCCCTGTGGGAAAGCCTCGTGGGAAAGCCTCGAGGGACAGCCTCGAGGGAAAGCCACAGATCCCTTGATCCACGTGACAGGAAGCGTGACACTACTGCTGCAGCTCGGGAGGAAAGCGCACGTGCATGCCCCCACTCGAGACGAGGCCTGACTCCCCTGGGGAGACTCAGAAGCACCCCAAGATCCATGGCAACACTGGAGAGGAATCCTCAGGTTCCGGCCCCGACTCCACACAAGGACTGAGACCCCGGCATGGACGGGAGAGGAATCCCGAGAGGTCCCCTAGCAACTCGCATGGGGACTGGCCTTTCCTGAGGCCACCAGAGCGGGTCCCTGAGGTCCCCGTCGTAACTCGAGAAGACCTGCCGCAACTCGAGAAAATCCAGGAGGTTCTCCCCTCCAGGCGAGATGAGGCCCATTTCCGCTGAGGTGTCTCGAGGCTGATCACACCTCACCTCTGGAACTTCGAAAGGGTCCTTCACACCCTTGGTGCAAATCAAGAAGTTCCCCGACCTAGCCGTCTCCACTCGAGAGGAATCACGAGGGTCCCGCCCACATCCAGAGGAGCCCCGTTTCCACCTCGTAGCTCGAGATGAGGGATCCTTTCCCTGCTTCGTCGGGAAAGAGTTCCCGGCCTTCCCGTCGCATCTCAAGAGGAGGCCCTCTCAACAGGACCGGCGAGAGGAACTCCAGGGTCGTGCCACCATTCCAAGAGTCCCCCAGATATCTCAGTCCATTCCAGAGGAACCTCTTTTCCCTTCACCGGCTCGTCTTTCACGCCGAGGATCGACTCACACCAAGGTGGCACGTGGCACAGCCCTGTGGGAAAGCCTCGTGGGAAAGCCTCGAGGGACAGCCTCGAGGGAACGCCACAGATCCCTTGATCCACGTGACAGGAAGCGTGACACTACTGCTGCAGCTCGGGAGGAAAGCGCACGTGCATGCCCCCACTCGAGACGAGGCCTGACTCCCCTGGGGAGACTCAGAACCACCCCAAGATCCATGGCAACACTGGAGAGGAATCCTCAGGTTCCGGCCCCGACTCCACACAAGGACTGAGGCCCCGGCATGGACGGGAGAGGAATCCCGAGAGGTCCCCTAGCAACTCGCATGGGGACAGGCCTTTCCTGAGGCCACCAGAGCGGGTCCCTGAGGTCCCCGTCGTAACTCGAGAAGACCTGCCGCAACTGGAGAAAATCCAGGAGGTTCTCCCCTCCAGGCGAGATGAGGCCCATTTCCGCTGAGGCGTCTCGAGGCTGATCACACCTCACCTCTGGAACTTCGAAAGGGTCCTTCACACCCTTGGTGCAAATCCAGAAGTTCCCCGACATACCCGTCTCCACTCGAGAGGAATCACGAGGGTCCCGCCCACATCCAGAGGAGCCCCGTTTCCGCCTCGTAGCTCGAGATGAGGGATCCTTTCCCTGCTTCGTCGGGAAAGAGTTCCCGGCCTTCCCGTCGCATCTCAAGAGGAGGCCCTCTCAACAGGAACGGCGAGAGGAACTCCAGGGTCGTGCCACCATTCCAAGAGTCCCCCAGATGTCTCAGTCCATTCCAGAGGAACCTCTTTTCCCTTCACCGGCTCGTCTTTCACGCCGAGGATCGACTCACACCAAGGTGGCACGTGGCACAGCCCTGTGGGAAAGCCTCGTGGGAAAGCCTCGAGGGACAGCCTCGAGGGAAAGCCACAGATCCCTTGATCCACGTGACAGGAAGCGTGACACTACTGCTGCAGCTCGGGAGGAAAGCGCACGTGCTGCCCCCACTCGAGACGAGGCCTGACTCCCCTGGGGAGACTCAGAAGCACCCCAAGATCCATGGCAACACTGGAGAGGAATCCTCAGGTTCCGGCCCCGACTCCACACAAGGACTGAGGCCCCGGCATGGACGGGAGAGGAATCCCGAGAGGTCCCCTAGCAACTCGCATGGGGACTGGCCTTTCCTGAGGCCACCAGAGCGGGTCCCTGAGGTCCCCGTCGTAACTCGAGAAGACCTGCCGCAACTCGAGAAAATCCAGGAGGTTCTCCCCTCCAGGCGAGATGAGGCCCATTTCCGCTGAGGCATCTCGAGGCTGATCACACCTCCCCTCTGGAACTTCGAAAGGGTCCTTCACACCCTTGGTGCAAATCAAGAAGTTCCCCGACCTAGCCGTCTCCACTCGAGAGGAATCACGTGGGTCCCGCCCACATCCAGAGGAGCCCCGTTTCCGCCTCGTAGCTCGAGATGAGGGATCCTTTCCCTGCTTCGTCGGGAAAGAGTTCCCGGCGTTCCCGTCGCATCTCAAGAGGAGGCCCTCTCAACAGGAACGGCGAGAGGAACTCCAGGGTCGTGCCACCATTCCAAGAGTCCCCCAGATGTCTCAGTCCATTCCAGAGGAACCTCTTTTCCCTTCACCGGCTCGTCTTTCACGCCGAGGATCGACTCACACCAAGGTGGCACGTGGCACAGCCCTGTGGGAAAGCCTCGTGGGAAAGCCTCGAGGGACAGCCTCGAGGGAAAGCCACAGATCCCTTGATCCACGTGACAGGAAGCGTGACACTACTGCTGCAGCTCGGGAGGAAAGCGCACGTGCATGCCCCCACTCGAGACGAGGCCTGACTCCCCTGGGGAGACTCAGAACCACCCCAAGATCCATGGAAACACTGGAGAGGAATCCTCAGGTTCCGGCCCCGACTCCACACAAGGACTGAGGCCCCGGCATGGACGGGAGAGGAATCCCGAGAGGTCCCCTAGCAACACGCATGGGGACTGGCCTTTCCTGAGGCCACCAGAGCGGGTCCCTGAGGTCTCCGTCGTAACTCGAGAAGACCTGCCGCAACTCGAGAAAATCCAGGAGGTTCTCCCCTCCAGGCGAGATGAGGCCCATTTCTGCTGAGGCGTCTCGAGGCTGATCACACCTCACCTCTGGAACTTCGAAAGGCTCTTTCACACCCTTGGTGCAAATCCAGAATTTCCCCGACATACCCGTCCCCACTCGAGAGGAATCACGAGGGTCCCGCCCACATCCAGAGGAGCCCCGTTTCCGCCTCGTAGCTCGAGATGAGGGATCCTTTCCCTGCTTCGTCGGGAAAGAGTTCCCGGCGTTCCCGTCGCATCTCAAGAGGAGGCCCTCTCAACAGGAACGGCGAGAGGAACTCCAGGGTCGTGCCACCATTCCAAGAGTCCCCCAGATGTCTCAGTCCATTCCAGAGGAACCTCTTTTCCCTTCACCGGCTCGTCTTTCACGCCGAGGATCGACTCACACCAAGGTGGCACGTGGCACAGCCCTGTGGGAAAGCCTCGTGGGAAAGCCTCGAGGGACAGCCTCGAGGGAACGCCACAGATCCCTTGATCCACGTGACAGGAAGCGTGACACTACTGCTGCAGCTCGGGAGGAAAGCGCACGTGCATGCCCCCACTCGAGACGAGGCCTGACTCCCCTGGGGAGACTCAGAACCACCCCAAGATCCATGGCAACACTGGAGAGGAATCCTCAGGTTCCGGCCCCGACTCCACACAAGGACTGAGGCCCCGGCATGGACGGGAGAGGAATCCCGAGAGGTCCCCTAGCAACTCGCATGGGGACAGGCCTTTCCTGAGGCCACCAGAGCGGGTCCCTGAGGTCCCCGTCGTAACTCGAGAAGACCTGCCGCAACTGGAGAAAATCCAGGAGGTTCTCCCCTCCAGGCGAGATGAGGCCCATTTCCGCTGAGGCGTCTCGAGGCTGATCACACCTCACCTCTGGAACTTCGAAAGGGTCCTTCACACCCTTGGTGCAAATCCAGAAGTTCCCCGACATACCCGTCTCCACTCGAGTGGAATCACGTGGGTCCCGCCCACATCCAGAGGAGCCCCGTTTCCGCCTCGTAGCTCGAGATGAGGGATCCTTTCCCTGCTTCGTCGGGAAAGAGTTCCCGGCGTTCCGGTCGCATCTCAAGAGGAGGCCCTCTCAAAAGGAACAGCGAGAGGAACTCCAGGGTCGTGCCACCATTCCAAGAGTCCCCCAGATGTCTCAGTCCATTCCAGAGGAACCTCTTTTCCCTTCACCGGCTCGTCTTTCACGCCGAGGATCGACTCACACCAAGGTGGCACGTGACACAGCCCTGTGGGAAAGCCTCGTGGGAAAGCCTCGAGGGACAGCCTCGAGGGAAAGCCACAGATCCCTTGATCCACGTGACAGGAATCGTGACACTACTGCTGCAGCTCGGGAGGAAAGCGCACGTGCATGCCCCCATTCGAGACGAGGCCTGACTCCCCTGGGGAGACTCAGAAGCACCCCAAGATCCATGGCAACACTGGAGAGGAATCCTCAGGTTCCGGCCCCGACTCCACACAAGGACTGAGGCCCCGGCATGGACGGGAGAGGAATCCCGAGAGGTCCCCTAGCAACTCGCATGGGGACTGGCCTTTCCTGAGGCCACCAGAGCGGGTCCCTGAGGTCCCCGTCGTAACTCGAGAAGACCTGCCGCAACTCGAGAAAATCCAGGAGGTTCTCCCCTCCAGGCGAGATGAGGCCCATTTCCGCTGAGGCGTCTCGAGGCTGATCACACCTCACCTCTGGAACTTCGAAAGGGTCCTTCACACCCTTGCTGCAAATGAAGAAGTTCCCCGACCTAGCCGTCTCCACTCGAGAGGAATCACGAGGGTCCCGCCCACATCCAGAGGAGCCCCGTTTCCGCCTCGTAGCTCGAGATGAGGGATCCTTTCCCTGCTTCGTCGGGAAAGAGTTCCCGGCCTTCCCGTCGCATCTCAAGAGGAAGCCCTCTCTACAGGAACGGCGAGAGGTACTCCAGGGTCGTGCCACCATTCCAAGAGTCCCCCAGATGTCTCAGTCCATTCCAGAGGAACCTCTTTTCCCTTCACCGGCTCGTCTTTCACGCCGAGGATCGACTCACACCAAGGTGGCACGTGGCACAGCCCTGTGGGAAAGCCTCGTGGGAAAGCCTCGAGGGACAGCCTCGAGGGAAAGCCACAGATCCCTTGATCCACGTGACAGTAAGCGTGACACTACTGCTGCAGCTCGGGAGGAAAGCGCACGTGCATGCCCCCACTCGAGACGAGGCCTGACTCCCCTGGGGAGACTCAGAAGCACCCCAAGATCCATGGCAACACTGGAGAGGAATCCTCAGGTTCCGGCCCCGACTCCACACAAGGACTGAGGCCCCGGCATGGACGGGAGAGGAATCCCGAGAGGTCCCCTAGCAACGCGCATGGGGACTGGCCTTTCCTGAGGCCACCAGAGCGGGTCCCTGAGGTCCCCGTCGTAACTCGTGAAGACCTGCCTCAACTCGAGAAAATCCAGGAGGTTTTCCCCTCCAGGCGAGATGAGGCCCATTTCCGCTGAGGCGTCTCGAGGCTGATCACACCTCACCTCTGGCACTTCGAAAGGGTCCTTCACACCCTTGGTGCAAATCAAGAAGTTCCACGACCTAGCCGTCTCCACTCGAGTGGAATCACGTGGGTCCCGCCCACATCCAGAGGAGCCCCGTTTCCGCCTCGTAGCTCGAGATGAGGGATCCTTTCCCTGCTTCGTCGGGAAAGAGTTCCCGGCCTTCCCGTCGCATCTCAAGAGGAGGCCCTCTCAACAGGAACGGCGAGAGGAACTCCAGGGTCGTGCCACCATTCCAAGAGTCCCCCAGATGTCTCAGTCCATTCCAGAGGAACCTCTTTTCCCTTCACCGGCTCGTCTTTCACGCCGAGGATCGACTCACACCAAGGTGGCACGTGGCACAGCCCTGTGGGAAAGCCTCGTGGGAAAGCCTCGAGGGACAGCCTCGAGGGAAAGCCACAGATCCCTTGATCCACGTGACAGGAAGCGTGACACTACTGCTGCAGCTCGGGAGGAAAGCGCACGTGCATGCCCCCACTCGAGACGAGGCCTGACTCCCCTGGGGAGACTCAGAACCACCCCAAGATCCATGGCAACACTGGAGAGGAATCCTCAGGTTCCGGCCCCGACTCCACACAAGGACTGAGGCCCCGGCATGGACGGGAGAGGAATCCCGAGAGGTCCCCTAGCAACTTGCATGGGGACAGGCCTTTCCTGAGGCCACCAGAGCGGGTCCCTGAGGTCCCCGTCGTAACTCGAGAAGACCTGCCGCAACTGGAGAAAATCCAGGAGGTTCTCCCCTCCAGGCGAGATGAGGCCCATTTCCGCTGAGGCGTCTCGAGGCTGATCACACCTCACCTCTGGAACTTCGAAAGGGTCCTTCACACCCTTGGTGCAAATCCAGAAGTTCCCCGACATACCCGTCTCCACTCGAGTGGAATCACGTGGGTCCCGCCCACATCCAGAGGAGCCCCGTTTCCGCCTCGTAGCTCGAGATGAGGGATCCTTTCCCTGCTTCGTCGGGAAAGAGTTCCCGGCGTTCCGGTCGCATCTCAAGAGGAGGCCCTCTCAAAAGGAACAGCGAGAGGAACTCCAGGGTCGTGCCACCATTCCAAGAGTCCCCCAGATGTCTCAGTCCATTCCAGAGGAACCTCTTTTCCCTTCACCGGCTCGTCTTTCACGCCGAGGATCGACTCACACCAAGGTGGCACGTGACACAGCCCTGTGGGAAAGCCTCGTGGGAAAGCCTCGAGGGACAGCCTCGAGGGAAAGCTACAGATCCCTTGATCCACGTGACAGGAATCGTGACACTACTGCTGCAGCTCGGGAGGAAAGCGCACGTGCATGCCCCCATTCGAGACGAGGCCTGACTCCCCTGGGGAGACTCAGAAGCACCCCAAGATCCATGGCAACACTGGAGAGGAATCCTCAGGTTCCGGCCCCGACTCCACACAAGGACTGAGGCCCCGGCATGGACGGGAGAGGAATCCCGAGAGGTCCCCTAGCAACTCGCATGGGGACTGGCCTTTCCTGAGGCCACCAGAGCGGGTCCCTGAGGTCCCCGTCGTAACTCGAGAAGACCTGCCGCAACTCGAGAAAATCCAGGAGGTTCTCCCCTCCAGGCGAGATGAGGCCCATTTCCGCTGAGGCGTCTCGAGGCTGATCACACCTCACCTCTGGAACTTCGAAAGGGTCCTTCACACCCTTGCTGCAAATGAAGAAGTTCCCCGACCTAGCCGTCTCCACTCGAGAGGAATCACGAGGGTCCCGCCCACATCCAGAGGAGCCCCGTTTCCGCCTCGTAGCTCGAGATGAGGGATCCTTTCCCTGCTTCGTCGGGAAAGAGTTCCCGGCCTTCCCGTCGCATCTCAAGAGGAAGCCCTCTCTACAGGAACGGCGAGAGGTACTCCAGGGTCGTGCCACCATTCCAAGAGTCCCCCAGATGTCTCAGTCCATTCCAGAGGAACCTCTTTTCCCTTCACCGGCTCGTCTTTCACGCCGAGGATCGACTCACACCAAGGTGGCACGTGGCACAGCCCTGTGGGAAAGCCTCGTGGGAAAGCCTCGAGGGACAGCCTCGAGGGAAAGCCACAGATCCCTTGATCCACGTGACAGTAAGCGTGACACTACTGCTGCAGCTCGGGAGGAAAGCGCACGTGCATGCCCCCACTCGAGACGAGGCCTGACTCCCCTGGGGAGACTCAGAAGCACCCCAAGATCCATGGCAACACTGGAGAGGAATCCTCAGGTTCCGGCCCCGACTCCACACAAGGACTGAGGCCCCGGCATGGACGGGAGAGGAATCCCGAGAGGTCCCCTAGCAACGCGCATGGGGACTGGCCTTTCCTGAGGCCACCAGAGCGGGTCCCTGAGGTCCCCGTCGTAACTCGTGAAGACCTGCCTCAACTCGAGAAAATCCAGGAGGTTTTCCCCTCCAGGCGAGATGAGGCCCATTTCCGCTGAGGCGTCTCGAGGCTGATCACACCTCACCTCTGGCACTTCGAAAGGGTCCTTCACACCCTTGGTGCAAATCAAGAAGTTCCACGACCTAGCCGTCTCCACTCGAGTGGAATCACGTGGGTCCCGCCCACATCCAGAGGAGCCCCGTTTCCGCCTCGTAGCTCGAGATGAGGGATCCTTTCCCTGCTTCGTCGGGAAAGAGTTCCCGGCGTTCCCGTCGCATCTCAAGAGGAGGCCCTCTCAACAGGACCGGCGAGAGGAACTCCAGGGTCGTGCCACCATTCCAAGAGTCCCCCAGATGTCTCAGTCCATTCCAGAGGAACCTCTTTTCCCTTCACCGGCTCGTCTTTCACGCCGAGGATCGACTCACACCAAGGTGGCACGTGGCACAGCCCTGTGGGAAAGCCTCGTGGGAAAGCCTCGAGGGACAGCCTCGAGGGAAAGCCACAGATCCCTTGATCCACGTGACAGGAAGCGTGACACTACTGCTGCAGCTCGGGAGGAAAGCGCACGTGCATGCCCCCACTCGAGACGAGGCCTGACTCCCCTGGGGAGACTCAGAAGCACCCCAAGATCCATGGCAACACTGGAGAGGAATCCTCAGGTTCCGGCCCCGACTCCACACAAGGACTGAGGCCCCGGCATGGATGGGAGAGGAATCCCGAGAGGTCCCCTAGCAACTCGCATGGGGACTGGCCTTTCCTGAGGCCACCAGAGCGGGTCCCTGAGGTCCCCGTCGTAACTCGAGAAGACCTGCCGCAACTCGAGAAAATCCAGGAGGTTCTCCCCTCCAGGCGAGATGAGGCCCATTTCCGCTGAGGCGTCTCGAGGCTGATCACACCTCCCCTCTGGAATTTCGAAAGGGTCCTTCACACCCTTGGTGCAAATCAAAAAGTTCCCCGACATACCCGTCTCCACTCGAGAGGAAACACGAGGGTCCCGCCCACATCCAGGGGAGACCCGTATCCGCCTCGTAGCTCGAGGTGAGGGATCCTTTCCCTGCTTCGTCGGGAAAGAGTTCCCGGCGTTCCCGTCGCATCTCAAGAGGAGGCCCTCTCAACAGGAACGGCGAGAGGAACTCCAGGGTCGTGCCACCATTCCAAGAGTCCCCCAGATGTCTCAGTCCATTCCAGAGGAACCTCTTTTCCCTTCACCGGCTCGTCTTTCACGCCGAGGATCGACTCACACCAAGGTGACACTTGGCACAGCCCTGTGGGAAAGCCTCGAGGGAAAGCCACAGATCCCTTGATCCACGTGACAGGAAGCGTGACCCTACTGCTGCAGCTCGGGAGGAAAGCGCCCGTGCATGCCCACACTCGATACGAAGCCTGTCTCCCCTGGGGAGACTCAGAGGCACCCCAAGATCCATGTCAACACTGGAGAGGAATGCTCAGGTTCCGGCCCCGACTCCACAAAAGGTCTTAGGCCCCGGCATCGACGGGAGAGGAAACCCGAGATGGCCTCTAGCAACTCGCATGGGGACTGGCCTTTCCTGAGGCCACCAGAGCGGGTCCCTGAGGTCCCCGTCGTAACTCGAGAAGACCTGCCTCAACTCGAGAAAATCCAGGAGGTTTTCCCCTCCAGGCGAGATGAGGCCCATTTCCGCTGAGGCGTCTCGAGGCTGATCACACCTCACCTCTGGCACTTCGAAAGGGTCCTTCACACCCTTGGTGCAAATCAAGAAGTTCCACGACCTAGCCGTCTCCACTCGAGTGGAATCACGTGGGTCCCGCCCACATCCAGAGGAGCCCCGTTTCCGCCTCGTAGCTCGAGATGAGGGATCCTTTCCCTGCTTCGTTGGGAAAGAGTTCCCGGCATTCCCGTCGCATCTCAAGAGGAGGCCCTCTCAACAGGACCGGCGAGAGGAACTCCAGGGTCGTGCCACCATTCCAAGAGTCCCCCAGATGTCTCAGTCCATTCCAGAGGAACCTCTTTTCCCTTCACCGGCTCGTCTTTCACGCCGAGGATCGACTCACACCAAGGTGGCACGTGGCACAGCCCTGTGGGAAAGCCTCGTGGGAAAGCCTCGAGGGACAGCCTCGAGGGAAAGCCACAGATCCCTTGATCCACGTGACAGGAAGCGTGACACTACTGCTGCAGCTCGGGAGGAAAGCGCACGTGCATGCCCCCACTCGAGACGAGGCCTGACTCCCCTGGGGAGACTCAGAAGCACCCCAAGATCCATGGCAACACTGGAGAGGAATCCTCAGGTTCCGGCCCCGACTCCACACAAGGACTGAGGCCCCGGCATGGATGGGAGAGGAATCCCGAGAGGTCCCCTAGCAACTCGCATGGGGACTGGCCTTTCCTGAGGCCACCAGAGCGGGTCCCTGAGGTCCCCGTCGTAACTCGAGAAGACCTGCCGCAACTCGAGAAAATCCAGGAGGTTCTCCCCTCCAGGCGAGATGAGGCCCATTTCCGCTGAGGCGTCTCGAGGCTGATCACACCTCCCCTCTGGAATTTCGAAAGGGTCCTTCACACCCTTGGTGCAAATCAAAAAGTTCCCCGACATACCCGTCTCCACTCGAGAGGAAACACGAGGGTCCCGCCCACATCCAGGGGAGACCCGTATCCGCCTCGTAGCTCGAGGTGAGGGATCCTTTCCCTGCTTCGTCGGGAAAGAGTTCCCGGCGTTCCCGTCGCATCTCAAGAGGAGGCCCTCTCAACAGGAACGGCGAGAGGAACTCCAGGGTCGTGCCACCATTCCAAGAGTCCCCCAGATGTCTCAGTCCATTCCAGAGGAACCTCTTTTCCCTTCACCGGCTCGTCTTTCACGCCGAGGATCGACTCACACCAAGGTGACACTTGGCACAGCCCTGTGGGAAAGCCTCGAGGGAAAGCCACAGATCCCTTGATCCACGTGACAGGAAGCGTGACCCTACTGCTGCAGCTCGGGAGGAAAGCGCCCGTGCATGCCCACACTCGATACGAAGCCTGTCTCCCCTGGGGAGACTCAGAGGCACCCCAAGATCCATGTCAACACTGGAGAGGAATGCTCAGGTTCCGGCCCCGACTCCACAAAAGGTCTTAGGCCCCGGCATCGACGGGAGAGGAAACCCGAGATGGCCTCTAGCAACTCGCATGGGGACTGGCCTTTCCTGAGGCCACCAGAGCGGGTCCCTGAGGTCCCCGTCGTAACTCGAGAAGACCTGCCGCAACTCGAGAAAATACAGGAGGTTCTCCCCTCCAGACAAGTGGAGGCCCATTTCGGCAGAGGCTTCTCGGGGCTAATTTCACCTCACCTCTGGAACTTCGAAAGGGTCCTTCACACCCATGGTGCAACTCAAGAAGGTCCCCGACATACCCGTCTCCACTCGAGAGGAAACACGAGGGTACCGCCCACATCCAGAGGAGCCCCGTTTCCGCTTCCTAGCTCGAGATGAGGGATCCTTTCCCTGCTTCTTCGGGAAAGAATTCCCGGCGTTCCCGTCGCATCTCAAGAGGAGGCCCTCTCAACAGGAACGGCGAAAGGAACTCCAGGGTCGTGCCACCATTCCAAGAGTCCCCCGGATGTCTCAGCCCTTTCCAGAGGAACCTCTTTTCTCTTCACCGGCTCGTCTTTCACGCCGAGGATCGACTCACATCAATGTGGCACTTGGCATAGCCCTGTGGGAAAGCCTCCAGGGAAAGCCTCGAGGGAAAGACACAGATCCCTTGATCCACGTGACATGAAGCGTGACACTTCTGCTCAAGCTCGGGAGGAAAGCGCACGTGCATGCCCCCACAAGAGACGAAGCCTTACTCCCCTGGGGAGACTCAGAGGCACCCCAAGATCCATGGCAACACTGGAGAGGAATGCTCAGGTTCCACCCCGACTCCACACAAGGTCTTAGGCCCTGGCATCGACGTTAGAGGAATACCGAGATGGCCCCTAGCAACTCGCATGGGGACTGGCCCGTCCTGAGGCCACCCGAGCGGGTCCCTGAGGTCCCCGTCGTAACTCGAGAAGACATGCCGCAACTCGAGAATATCCAGGAGGTTCTCCCCTGCAGGCGAGATGAGGCCCATTTCCGCAGAGGCTTCTGGGCGCTCATCACACCTCACCTCTGGAACGTCGAAAGGGTCCTTCACACCCTTGGTGCAACTCAAGAAGTTCCCCGACATACCCGTCTCCACTCGAGAGGAAACACGAGGGTCCCGCCCTCATCCAGAGGAGCCCCGTTTCCGCCTCGTAGCTCGAGATGAGGGACCCTTTCCCTGCTTCGTCGGGAAAGAGTTCCCGGCGTTCCCGTCGCATCTCAAGAGGAGGCCCTCTCAACAGGACGGGCGAGAGGAACTCCAGGGTCGTGCCACCATTCCAAGAGTCCCCCAGATGTCTCAGTCCATTCCAGAGGAACCTCTTTTCCCTTCACCGGCTCGTCTTTCACGCCGAGGATCGACTCACACCAAGGTGGCACGTGGCACAGCCCTGTGGGAAAGCCTCGTGGGAAAGCCTCGAGGGACAGCCTCGAGGGAAAGCCACAGATCCCTTGATCCACGTGACAGGAAGCGTGACACTACTGCTGCAGCTCGGGAGGAAAGCGCACGTGCATGCCCCCACTCGAGACGAGGCCTGACTCCCCTGGGGAGACTCAGAAGCACCCCAAGATCCATGGCAACACTGGAGAGCAATCCTCAGGTTCCGGCCCCGACTCCACCCAAGGACTGAGGCCCCGGCATGGACGGGAGAGGAATCCCGAGAGGTCCCCTAGCAACTCGCATGGGGACTGGCCTTTCCTGAGGCCACCAGAGCGGGTCCCTGAGGTCCCCGTCGTAACTCGAGAAGACCTGCCGCAACTCGAGAAAATCCAGGAGGTTCTCCCCTCCAGGCGAGATGAGGCCCATTTCCGCTGAGGCGTCTCGAGGCTGATCACACCTCCCCTCTGGAACTTCAAAAGGGTCCTTCACACCCTTGGTGCAAATCAAGAAGTTCCCCGACCTAGCCGTCTCCACTCGAGAGGAATCACGTGGGTCCCGCCCACATACAGAGGAGCCCCGTTTCCGCCTCGTAGCTCGAGATGAGGGATCCTTTCCCTGCTTCGTCGGGAAAGAGTTCCCGGCGTTCCCGTCGCATCTCAAGAGGAGGCCCTCTCAACAGGAACGGCGAGAGGAACTCCAGGGTCGTGCCACCATTCCAAGAGTCCCCCAGATGTCTCAGTCCATTCCAGAGGAACCTCTTTTCCCTTCACCGGCTCGTCTTTCACGCCGAGGATCGACTCACACCAAGGTGGCACGTGGCACAGCCCTGTGGGAAAGCCTCGTGGGAAAGCCTCGAGGGACAGCCTCGAGGGAAAGCCACAGATCCCTTGATCCACGTGACAGGAAGCGTGACACTACTGCTGCAGCTCGGGAGGAAAGCGCACGTGCATGCCCCCACTCGAGACGAGGCCTGACTCCCCTGGGGAGACTCAGAAGCACCCCAAGATCCATGGCAACACTGGAGAGGAATCCTCAGGTTCCGGCCCCGACTCCACACAAGGACTGAGGCCCCGGCATGGACGGGAGAGGAATCCCGAGAGGTCCCCTAGCAACTCGCATGGGGACTGGCCTTTCCTGAGGCCACCAGAGCGGGTCCCTGAGGTCCCCGTCGTAACTCGAGAAGACCTGCCGCAACTCGAGAAAATCCAGGAGGTTCTCCCCTCCAGGCGAGATGAGGCCCATTTCCGCTGAGGTGTCTCGAGGCTGAGGACACCTCACCTCTGGAACTTCGAAAGGGTCCTTCACACCCTTGGTGCAAATCAAGAAGTTCCCCGACCTAGCCGTCTCCACTCGAGAGGAATCACGAGGGTCCCGCCCACATCCAGAGGAGCCCCGTTTCCGCCTCGTAGCTCGAGATGAGGGATCCTTTCCCTGCTTCGTCGGGAAAGAGTTCCCGGCCTTCCCGTCGCATCTCAAGAGGAGGCCCTCTCAACAGGACCGGCGAGAGGAACTCCAGGGTCGTGCCACCATTCCAAGAGTCCCCCAGATATCTCAGTCCATTCCAGAGGAACCTCTTTTCCCTTCACCGGCTCGTCTTTCACGCCGAGGATCGACTCACACCAAGGTGGCACGTGGCTCAGCCCTGTGGGAAAGCCTCGTGGGAAAGCCTCGAGGGACAGCCTCGAGGGAAAGCCACAGATCCCTTGATCCACGTGACAGGAAGCGTGACACTACTGCTGCAGCTCGGGAGGAAAGCGCACGTGCATGCCCCCACTCGAGACGAGGCCTGACTCCCCTGGGGAGACTCAGAACCACCCCAAGATCCATGGCAACACTGGAGAGGAATCCTCAGGTTCCGGCCCCGACTCCACACAAGGACTGAGGCCCCGGCATGGACGGGAGAGGAATCCCGAGAGGTCCCCTAGCAACTCGCATGGGGACTGGCCTTTCCTGAGGCCACCAGAGCGTGTCCCTGAGGTCCCCGTCGTAACTCGAGAAGACCTGCCGCAACTCGAGAAAATCCAGGAGGTTCTCCCCTCCAGGCGAGATAAGGCCCATTTCCGCTGAGGCGTCTCGAGGCTGATCACACTTCACCTCTGGCACTTCGAAAGGGTCCTTCACACCCTTGGTGCAAATCAAGAAGTTCCCCGACCTAGCCGTCTCCACTCGAGAGGAATCACGTGGGTCCCGCCCACATCCAGAGGAGCCCCGTTTCCGCCTCGTAGCTCGAGATGAGGGATCCTTTCCCTGCTTCGTCGGGAAAGAGTTCCCGGCGTTCCCGTCGCATCTCAAGAGGAGGCCCTCTCAACAGGAACGGCGAGAGGAACTCCAGGGTCGTGCCACCATTCCAAGAGTCCCCCAGATGTCTCAGTCCATTCCAGAGGAACCTCTTTTCCCTTCACCGGCTCGTCTTTCACGCCGAGGATCGACTCACACCAAGGTGGCACGTGGCACAGCCCTGTGGGAAAGCCTCGTGGGAAAGCCTCGAGGGACAGCCTCGAGGGAAAGCCACAGATCCCTTGATCCACGTGACAGGAAGCGTGACACTACTGCTGCAGCTCGGGAGGAAAGCGCACGTGCATGCCCCCACTCGAGACGAGGCCTGACTCCCCTGGGGAGACTCAGAAGCACCCCAAGATCCATGGCAACACTGGAGAGGAATCCTCAGGTTCCGGCCCCGATTCCACACAAGGACTGAGGCCCCGGCATGGACGGGAGAGGAATCCCGAGAGGTCCCCTAGCAACTCGCATGGGGACAGGCCTTTCCTGAGGCCACCAGAGCGGGTCCCTGAGGTCCCCGTCGTAACTCGAGAAGACCTGCCGCAACTCGAGAAAATCCAGGAGGTTCTCCCCTCCAGGCGAGATGAGGCCCATTTCCGCTGAGGCGTCTCGAGGCTGATCACACCTCACCTCTGGAACTTCGAAAGGGTCCTTCACACCCTTGGTGCAAATCCAGAAGTTCCCCGACATACCCGTCTCCACTCGAGAGGAATCACGAGGGTCCCGCCCACATCCAGAGGAGCCCCGTTTCCGCCTCGTAGCTCGAGATGAGGGATCCTTTCCCTGCTTCGTCGGGAAAGAGTTCCCGGCCTTCCCGTCGCATCTCAAGAGGAGGCCCTCTCAACAGGAACGGCGAGAGGAACTCCAGGGTCGTGCCACCATTCCAAGAGTCCCCCAGATGTCTCAGTCCATTCCAGAGGAACCTCTTTTCCCTTCACCGGCTCGTCTTTCACGCCGAGGATCGACTCACACCAAGGTGGCACGTGGCACAGCCCTGTGGGAAAGCCTCGTGGGAAAGCCTCGAGGGACAGCCTCGAGGGAAAGCCACAGATCCCTTGATCCACGTGACAGGAAGCGTGACACTACTGCTGCAGCTCGGGAGGAAAGCGCACGTGCATGCCCCCACTCGAGACGAGGCCTGACTCCCCTGGGGAGACTCAGAAGCACCCCAAGATCCATGGCAACACTGGAGAGGAATCCTCAGGTTCCGGCCCCGACTCCACACAAGGACTGAGGCCCCGGCATGGACGGGAGAGGAATCCCGAGAGGTCCCCTAGCAACTCGCATGGGGACTGGCCTTTCCTGAGGCCACCAGAGCGTGTCCCTGAGGTCCCCGTCGTACATCGAGAAGACCTGCCGCAACTCGAGAAAATCCAGGAGGTTCTCCCCTCCAGGCGAGATAAGGCCCATTTCCGCTGAGGCGTCTCGAGGCTGATCACACTTCACCTCTGGCACTTCGAAAGGGTCCTTCACACCCTTGGTGCAAATCAAGAAGTTCCCCGACCTATCCGTCTCCACTCGAGAGGAATCACGTGGGTCCCGCCCACATCCAGAGGAGCCCCGTTTCCGTCTCGTAGCTCGAGATGAGGGATCCTTTCCCTGCTTCGTCGGGAAAGAGTTCCCGGCGTTCCCGTCGCATCTCAAGAGGAGGCCCTCTCAACAGGAACGGCGAGAGGAACTCCAGGGTCGTGCCACCATTCCAAGAGTCCCCCAGATGTATCAGTCCATTCCAGAGGAACCTCTTTTCCCTTCACCGGCTCGTCTTTCACGCCGAGGATCGACTCACACCAAGGTGGCACGTGGCACAGCCCTCTGGGAAAGCCTCGTGGGAAAGCCTCGAGGGACAGCCTCGAGGGAAAGCCACAGATCCCTTGATCCACGTGACAGGAAGCGTGACACTACTGCTGCAGCTCGGGAGGAAAGCGCACGTGCATGCCCCCACTCGAGACGAGGCCTGACTCCCCTGGGGAGACTCAGAAGCACCCCAAGATCCATGGCAACACTGGAGAGGAATCCTCAGGTTCCGGCTCCAACTCCACACAAGGACTGAGGCCCCGGCATGGACGGGAGAGGAATCCCGAGAGGTCCCCTAGCAACTCGCATGGGGACTGGCCTTTCCTGAGGCCACCAGAGCGGGTCCCTGAGGTCCCCGTCGTAACTCGAGAAGACCTGCCGCAACTGGAGAAAATCCAGGAGGTTCTCCCCTCCAGGCGAGATGAGGATCATTTCCGCTGAGGCATCTCGAGGCTGATCACACCTCACCTCTTGAACTTCGAAAGGGTCCTTCACACCCTTGCTGCAAATCAAGAAGTTCCCCGACATACCCGTCTCCACTCGAGAGGAATCACGACGGTCCCGCCCACATCCAGAGGAGCCCCGTTTCCGCCTCGTAGCTCGAGATGAGGGATCCTTTCCCTGCTTCGTCGGGAAAGAGTTCCCGGCCTTCCCGTCGCATCTCAAGAGGAGGCCCTCTCAACAGGACCGGCGAGAGGAACTCCAGGGTCGTGCCACCATTCCAAGAGTCCCCCAGATATCTCAGTCCATTCCAGAGGAACCTCTTTTCCCTTCACCGGCTCGTCTTTCACGCCGAGGATCGACTCACACCAAGGTGGCACGTGGCTCAGCCCTGTGGGAAAGCCTCGTGGGAAAGCCTCGAGGGACAGCCTCGAGGGAAAGCCACAGATCCCTTGATCCACGTGACAGGAAGCGTGACACTACTGCTGCAGCTCGGGAGGAAAGCGCACGTGCATGCCCCCACTCGAGACGAGGCCTGACTCCCCTGGGGAGACTCAGAACCACCCCAAGATCCATGGCAACACTGGAGAGGAATCCTCAGGTTCCGGCCCCGACTCCACACAAGGACTGAGGCCCCGGCATGGACGGGAGAGGAATCCCGAGAGGTCCCCTAGCAACTCGCATGGGGACTGGCCTTTCCTGAGGCCACCAGAGCGTGTCCCTGAGGTCCCCGTCGTAACTCGAGAAGACCTGCCGCAACTCGAGAAAATCCAGGAGGTTCTCCCCTCCAGGCGAGATAAGGCCCATTTCCGCTGAGGCGTCTCGAGGCTGATCACACTTCACCTCTGGCACTTCGAAAGGGTCCTTCACACCCTTGGTGCAAATCAAGAAGTTCCCCGACCTAGCCGTCTCCACTCGAGAGGAATCACGTGGGTCCCGCCCACATCCAGAGGAGCCCCGTTTCCGCCTCGTAGCTCGAGATGAGGGATCCTTTCCCTGCTTCGTCGGGAAAGAGTTCCCGGCGTTCCCGTCGCATCTCAAGAGGAGGCCCTCTCAACAGGAACGGCGAGAGGAACTCCAGGGTCGTGCCACCATTCCAAGAGTCCCCCAGATGTCTCAGTCCATTCCAGAGGAACCTCTTTTCCCTTCACCGGCTCGTCTTTCACGCCGAGGATCGACTCACACCAAGGTGGCACGTGGCACAGCCCTGTGGGAAAGCCTCGTGGGAAAGCCTCGAGGGACAGCCTCGAGGGAAAGCCACAGATCCCTTGATCCACGTGACAGGAAGCGTGACACTACTGCTGCAGCTCGGGAGGAAAGCGCACGTGCATGCCCCCACTCGAGACGAGGCCTGACTCCCCTGGGGAGACTCAGAAGCACCCCAAGATCCATGGCAACACTGGAGAGGAATCCTCAGGTTCCGGCCCCGATTCCACACAAGGACTGAGGCCCCGGCATGGACGGGAGAGGAATCCCGAGAGGTCCCCTAGCAACTCGCATGGGGACAGGCCTTTCCTGAGGCCACCAGAGCGGGTCCCTGAGGTCCCCGTCGTAACTCGAGAAGACCTGCCGCAACTGGAGAAAATCCAGGAGGTTCTCCCCTCCAGGCGAGATGAGGCCCATTTCCGCTGAGGCGTCTCGAGGCTGATCACACCTCACCTCTGGAACTTCGAAAGGGTCCTTCACACCCTTGGTGCAAATCCAGAAGTTCCCCGACATACCCGTCTCCACTCGAGAGGAATCACGAGGGTCCCGCCCACATCCAGAGGAGCCCCGTTTCCGCCTCGTAGCTCGAGATGAGGGATCCTTTCCCTGCTTCGTCGGGAAAGAGTTCCCGGCGTTCCCGTCGCATCTCAAGAGGAGGCCCTCTCAACAGGAACGGCGAGAGGAACTCCAGGGTCGTGCCACCATTCCAAGAGTCCCCCAGATGTCTCAGTCCATTCCAGAGGAACCTCTTTTCCCTTCACCGGCTCGTCTTTCACGCCGAGGATCGACTCACACCAAGGTGGCACGTGGCACAGCCCTGTGGGAAAGCCTCGTGGGAAAGCCTCGAGGGACAGCCTCGAGGGAAAGCCACAGATCCCTTGATCCACGTGACAGGAAGCGTGACACTACTGCTGCAGCTCGGGAGGAAAGCGCACGTGCATGCCCCCACTCGAGACGAGGCCTGACTCCCCTGGGGAGACTCAGAACCACCCCAAGATCCATGGCAACACTGGAGAGGAATCCTCAGGTTCCGGCCCCGACTCCACACAAGGACTGAGGCCCCGGCATGGACGGGAGAGGAATCCCGAGAGGTCCCCTAGCAACTCGCATGGGGACTGGCCTTTCCTGAGGCCACCAGAGCGTGTCCCTGAGGTCCCCGTCGTAACTCGAGAAGACCTGCCGCAACTCGAGAAAATCCAGGAGGTTCTCCCCTCCAGGCGAGATAAGGCCCATTTCCGCTGAGGCGTCTCGAGGCTGATCACACTTCACCTCTGGCACTTCGAAAGGGTCCTTCACACCCTTGGTGCAAATCAAGAAGTTCCCCGACCTAGCCGTCTCCACTCGAGAGGAATCACGTGGGTCCCGCCCACATCCAGAGGAGCCCCGTTTCCGCCTCGTAGCTCGAGATGAGGGATCCTTTCCCTGCTTCGTCGGGAAAGAGTTCCCGGCGTTCCCGTCGCATCTCAAGAGGAGGCCCTCTCAACAGGAACGGCGAGAGGAACTCCAGGGTCGTGCCACCATTCCAAGAGTCCCCCAGATGTCTCAGTCCATTCCAGAGGAACCTCTTTTCACTTCACCGGCTCGTCTTTCACGCCGAGGATCGACTCACACCAAGGTGGCACGTGGCACAGCCCTGTGGGAAAGCCTCGTGGGAAAGCCTCGAGGGACAGCCTCGAGGGAAAGCCACAGATCCCTTGATCCACGTGACAGGAAGCGTGACACTACTGCTGCAGCTCGGGAGGAAAGCGCACGTGCATGCCCCCACTCGAGACGAGGCCTGACTCCCCTGGGGAGACTCAGAAGCACCCCAAGATCCATGGCAACACTGGAGAGGAATCCTCAGGTTCCGGCCCCGATTCCACACAAGGACTGAGGCCCCGGCATGGACGGGAGAGGAATCCCGAGAGGTCCCCTAGCAACTCGCATGGGGACAGGCCTTTCCTGAGGCCACCAGAGCGGGTCCCTGAGGTCCCCGTCGTAACTCGAGAAGACCTGCCGCAACTCGAGAAAATCCAGGAGGTTCTCCCCTCCAGGCGAGATGAGGCCCATTTCCGCTGAGGCGTCTCGAGGCTGATCACACCTCACCTCTGGAACTTCGAAAGGGTCCTTCACACCCTTGGTGCAAATCCAGAAGTTCCCCGACATACCCGTCTCCACTCGAGAGGAATCACGAGGGTCCCGCCCACATCCAGAGGAGCCCCGTTTCCGCCTCGTAGCTCGAGATGAGGGATCCTTTCCCTGCTTCGTCGGGAAAGAGTTCCCGGCCTTCCCGTCGCATCTCAAGAGGAGGCCCTCTCAACAGGAACGGCGAGAGGAACTCCAGGGTCGTGCCACCATTCCAAGAGTCCCCCAGATGTCTCAGTCCATTCCAGAGGAACCTCTTTTCCCTTCACCGGCTCGTCTTTCACGCCGAGGATCGACTCACACCAAGGTGGCACGTGGCACAGCCCTGTGGGAAAGCCTCGTGGGAAAGCCTCGAGGGACAGCCTCGAGGGAAAGCCACAGATCCCTTGATCCACGTGACAGGAAGCGTGACACTACTGCTGCAGCTCGGGAGGAAAGCGCACGTGCATGCCCCCACTCGAGACGAGGCCTGACTCCCCTGGGGAGACTCAGAAGCACCCCAAGATCCATGGCAACACTGGAGAGGAATCCTCAGGTTCCGGCCCCGACTCCACACAAGGACTGAGGCCCCGGCATGGACGGGAGAGGAATCCCGAGAGGTCCCCTAGCAACTCGCATGGGGACTGGCCTTTCCTGAGGCCACCAGAGCGTGTCCCTGAGGTCCCCGTCGTACATCGAGAAGACCTGCCGCAACTCGAGAAAATCCAGGAGGTTCTCCCCTCCAGGCGAGATAAGGCCCATTTCCGCTGAGGCGTCTCGAGGCTGATCACACTTCACCTCTGGCACTTCGAAAGGGTCCTTCACACCCTTGGTGCAAATCAAGAAGTTCCCCGACCTATCCGTCTCCACTCGAGAGGAATCACGTGGGTCCCGCCCACATCCAGAGGAGCCCCGTTTCCGTCTCGTAGCTCGAGATGAGGGATCCTTTCCCTGCTTCGTCGGGAAAGAGTTCCCGGCGTTCCCGTCGCATCTCAAGAGGAGGCCCTCTCAACAGGAACGGCGAGAGGAACTCCAGGGTCGTGCCACCATTCCAAGAGTCCCCCAGATGTATCAGTCCATTCCAGAGGAACCTCTTTTCCCTTCACCGGCTCGTCTTTCACGCCGAGGATCGACTCACACCAAGGTGGCACGTGGCACAGCCCTCTGGGAAAGCCTCGTGGGAAAGCCTCGAGGGACAGCCTCGAGGGAAAGCCACAGATCCCTTGATCCACGTGACAGGAAGCGTGACACTACTGCTGCAGCTCGGGAGGAAAGCGCACGTGCATGCCCCCACTCGAGACGAGGCCTGACTCCCCTGGGGAGACTCAGAAGCACCCCAAGATCCATGGCAACACTGGAGAGGAATCCTCAGGTTCCGGCTCCAACTCCACACAAGGACTGAGGCCCCGGCATGGACGGGAGAGGAATCCCGAGAGGTCCCCTAGCAACTCGCATGGGGACTGGCCTTTCCTGAGGCCACCAGAGCGGGTCCCTGAGGTCCCCGTCGTAACTCGAGAAGACCTGCCGCAACTGGAGAAAATCCAGGAGGTTCTCCCCTCCAGGCGAGATGAGGATCATTTCCGCTGAGGCATCTCGAGGCTGATCACACCTCACCTCTTGAACTTCGAAAGGGTCCTTCACACCCTTGCTGCAAATCAAGAAGTTCCCCGACATACCCGTCTCCACTCGAGAGGAATCACGACGGTCCCGCCCACATCCAGAGGAGCCCCGTTTCCGCCTCGTAGCTCGAGATGAGGGATCCTTTCCGGGCTTCGTCGGGAAAGAGTTCCCGGCGTTCCCGTCGCATCTCAAGAGGAGGCCCTCTCAACAGGAACGGCGAGAGGAACTCCAGGGTCGTGCCACCATTCCAAGAGTACCCCAGATGTTTCAGTCCATTCCAGAGGAACCTCTTTTCCCTTCTCCGGCTCGTCTTTCACGCCCACGATCGACTCACACCAAGGTGGCACGTGGCACAGCCCTGTGGGAAAGCCTCGTGGGAAAGCCTCGAGGGACAGCCTCGAGGGAAAGCCACAGATCCCTTGATCCACGTGACAGGAAGCGTGACACTACTGCTACAGCTCGGGAGGAAAGCGCACGTGCATGCCCCCACTCGAGACGAGGCCTGACTCCCCTGGGGAGACTCAGAAGCACCCCAAGATCCATGGCAACACTGGAGAGGAATCCTCAGGTTCCGGCCCCGACTCCACACAAGGACTGAGGCCCCGGCATGGACGGGAGAGGAATCCCGAGAGGTCCCCTGGCAACTCGCATGGGGACTGGCCTTTCCTGAGGCCACCAGAGCGGGTCCCTGAGGTCCCCGTCGTAACTCGAGAAGACCTGCCGCAACTCGAGAAAATCCAGGAGGTTCTCCCCTCCAGGCGAGATGAGGCCCATTTCCGCTGAGGCGTCTCGAGGCTGATCACACCTCACCTCTGGCACTTCGAACGGGTCCTTCACACCCTTGGTGCAAATCAAGAAGTTCCCCGACCTAGCCGTCTCCACTCGAGAGGAATCACGAGGGTCCCGCCCACATCCAGAGGAGCCCCGTTTCCGCCTCGTAGCTCGAGATGAGGGATCCTTTCCCTGCTTCGTCGGGAAAGAGTTCCCGGCATTGCCGTCGCATCTCAAGAGGAGGCCCTCTCAACAGGACCGGCGAGAGGAACTCCAGGGTCGTGCCACCATTCCAAGAGTCCCCCAGATGTCTCAGTCCATTCCAGAGGAACCTCTTTTCCCTTCACCGGCTCGTCTTTCACGCCGAGGATCGACTCACACCAAGGTGGCACGTGGCACAGCCCTGTGGGAAAGCCTCGTGGGAAAGCCTCGAGGGACAGCCTCGAGGGAAAGCCACAGATCCCTTGATCCACGTGACAGGAAGCGTGACACTACTGCTGCAGCTCGTGAGGAAAGCGCACGTGCTGGCCCCCACTCGAGACGAGGCCTGACTCCCCTGGGGAGACTCAGAAGCACCCCAAGATCCATGGCAACACTGGAGAGGAATCCTCAGGTTCCGGCCCCGACTCCACACAAGGACTGAGGCCCCGGCATGGACGGGAGAGGAATCCCGAGAGGTCCCCTAGCAACTCGCATGGGGACTGGCCTTTCCTGAGGCCACCAGAGCGGGTCCCTGAGGTCCCCGTCGTAACTCGAGAAGACCTGCCGCAACTCCAGAAAATCCAGGAGGTTCTCCCCTCCAGGCGAGATGAGGCCCATTTCCGCTGAGGCGTCTCGAGGCTGATCACACCTCACCTCTGGAACTTCGAAAGGGTCCTTCACACCCTTGGTGCAAATCAAGAAGTTCCCCGACCTAGCCGTCTCCACTCGAGAGGAATCACCAGGGTCCCGCCCACATCCAGAGGAGCCCCGTTTCCGCCTCGTAGCTCGAGATGAGGGATCCTTTCCCTGTTTCGTCGGGAAAGAGTTCCCGGCGTTCCCGTCGCATCTCAAGAGGAGGCCTTCTCAACAGGAACGGCGAGAGGAACTCCAGGGTCGTGCCACCATTCCAAGAGTCCCTCAGATGTCTCAGTCCATTCCAGAGGAACCTCTTTTCCCTTCACCGGCTCGTCTTTCACGCCGAGGATCGACTCACACCAAGGTGGCACTTGGCACAGCCCTGTGGGAAAGCCTCGAGGGAAAGCCACAGATCCCTTGATCCACGTGACAGGAAGCGTGACACTACTGCTGCAGCTCGGGGGAAGGTGCACCTGCATGCCCCCACTCGAGACGAGGCCTGACTCCCCTGGGGAGACTCAGAAGCACCCCAAGATCCATGGCAACACTGGAGAGGAATCCTCAGGTTCCGGCCCCGACTCCACACAAGGACCAGGTCCCGGCATGGACGGGAGAGGAATCCCGAGAGGTCCCCTAGCAACTCGCATGGGGTCTGGCCTTTCCTGACGCCACAAGAGCGGGTCCCTGAGGTCCCCGTCGTAACTCGAGAAGACCTGCCGCAACTCGAGAAAATCCAGGAGGTTTTCCCCTCCAGGCGAGATGAGGCCCATTTCCACTGAAGCGTCTCGACAAGGCGGATAACACCTCACCTCTGGAACTTTGAAAGGCTCCGTCACACCCTTGGTGCAAATCAAGAAGTTCCCCGACATACCCGTCTCCACTCGAGAGGAATCACGAGGGTCCCGCCCACATCCAGAGGAGCCCCGTTTCCGCCTCGTAGCTCGAGATGAGGGATCCTTTCCCTGCTTCGTCGGGAAAGAGTTCCCGGCCTTCCCGTCGCATCTCAAGAGGAGGCCCTCTCAACAGGAACGGCGAGAGGAACTCCAGGGTCGTGCCACCATTCCAAGAGTCCCCCAGATGTCTCAGTCCATTCCAGAGGAACCTCTTTTCCCTTCACCGGCTCGTCTTTCACGCCGAGGATCGACTCACACCAAGGTGGCACGTGGCACAGCCCTGTGGGAAAGCCTCGTGGGAAAGCCTCGAGGGACAGCCTCGAGGGAAAGCCACAGATCCCTTGATCCACGTGACAGGAAGTGTGACACTATGCTGCAGCTCGGGAGGAAAGCGCACGTGCATGCCCCCACTCGAGACGAGGCCTGACTCCCCTGGGGAGACTCAGAAGCACCCCAAGATCCATGGCAACACTGGAGAGGAATCCTCAGGTTCCGGCCCCGACTCCACACAAGGACTGAGGCCCCGGCATGGACGGGAGAGGAATCCCGAGAGGTCCCCTAGCAACTCGCATGGGGACTGGCCTTTCCTGAGGCCACCAGAGCGGGTCCCTGAGGTCCCCGTCGTAACTCGAGAAGACCTGCCGGAACTCGAGAAAATCCAGGAGGTTCTCCCCTCCAGGCGAGATGAGGCCCATTTCTGCTGAGGCGTCTCGAGGCTGATCACACCTCACCTCTGGAACTTGGAAAGGCTCCTTCACACCCTTGCTGCAAATCAAGAAGTTCCCCGACATACCCGTCTCCACTCGAGAGGAATCACGAGGGTCCCGCCCACATCCAGAGGAGCCCCGTTTCCGCCTCGTAGCTCGAGATGAGGGATCCTTTCCCTGCTTCGTCGGGAAAGAGTTCCCGGCCTTCCCGTCGCATCTCAAGAGGAGGCCCTCTCAACAGGAACGGCGAGAGGAACTCCAGGGTCGTGCCACCATTCCAAGAGTCCCCCAGATGTCTCAGTCCATTCCAGAGGAACCTCTTTTCCCTTCACCGGCTCGTCTTTCACGCCGAGGATCGACTCACACCAAGGTGGCACGTGGCACAGCCTTGTGGGAAAGCCTCGTGGGAAAGCCTCGAGGGACAGCCTCGAGGGAAAGCCACAGATCCCTTGATCCACGTGACAGGAAGTGTGACACTATGCTGCAGCTCGGGAGGAAAGCGCACGTGCATGCCCCCACTCGAGACGAGGCCTGACTCCCCTGGGGAGACTCAGAAGCACCCCAAGATCCATGGCAACACTGGAGAGGAATCCTCAGGTTCCGGCCCCGACTCCACACAAGGACTGAGGCCCCGGCATGGACGGGAGAGGAATCCCGAGAGGTCCCCTAGCAACACGCATGGGGACTGGCCTTTCCTGAGGCCACCAGAGCGGGTCCCTGAGGTCCCCGTCGTAACTCGAGAAGACCTGCCGCAACTCGAGAAAATCCAGGAGGTTCTCCCCTCCAGGCGAGATGAGGCCCATTTGTGCTGAGGCGTCTCGAGGCTGATCACACCTCACCTCTGGAACTTGGAAAGGCTCTTTCACACCCTTGCTGCAAATCAAGAAGTTCCCCGACATACCCGTCTCCACTCGAGAGGAATCACGAGGGTCCCGCCCACATCCAGAGGAGCCCCGTTTCCGCCTCGTAGCTCTAGATGAGGGATCCTTTCCCTGCTTCGTCGGGAAAGAGTTCCCGGCGTTCCCGTCGCATCTCAAGAGGAGGCCCTCTCAACAGGAACGGCGAGAGGAACTCCAGGGTCGTGCCACCATTCCAAGAGTCCCCCAGATGTCTCAGTCCATTCCAGAGGAACCTCTTTTCCCTTCACCGGCTCGTCTTTCACGCCGAGGATCGACTCACACCAAGGTGGCATGTGGCACAGCCCTGTGGGAAAGCCTCGTGGGAAAGCCTCAAGGGACAGCCTCGAGGGAAAGCCACAGATCCCTTGATCCACGTGACAGAAAGCGTGACACTACTGCTGCAGCTCGGGAGGAAAGCGCACGTGCTGGCCCCCACTCGAGACGAGGCCTGACTCCCCTGGGGAGACTCAGAAGCACCCCAAGATCCATGGCAACACTGGAGAGGAATCCTCAGGTTCCGGCCCCGACTCCACACAAGGACTGAGGCCCCGGCATGGACGGGAGAGGAATCCCGAGAGGTCCCCTAGCAACTCGCATGGGGACTGGCCTTTCCTGAGGCTACCAGAGCGGGTCCCTGTGGTCCCCGTCGAAACTCGAGAAGACCTGCCGCAACTCGAGAAAATCCAAGAGGTTCTCCCCTCCAGGCGAGATGAGGCCCATTTCCGCTGAGGCGTCTCGAGGCTGATCACACCTCCCCTCTGGAACTTCGATAGGGTCATTCACACCCTTGCTGCAAATCAAGAAGTTCCCCGACATACCCGTCTCCACTCGAGAGGAATCACGTGGGTCCCGCCCACATCCAGAGGAGCCCCGTTTCCGCCTCATAGCTCGAGATGAGGGATCCTTTCCCTGCTTCGTCGGGAAAGAGTTCCCGGCGTTCCCGTCGCATCTCAAGAGGAGGCCCTCTCAACAGGAACGGCGAGAGGAACTCCAGGGTCGTGCCACCATTCCAAGAGTCCCCCAGATGTCTCAGTCCACTCCAGAGGAAACTCTTTTCCCTTCACCGGCTCGTCTTTCACGCCGAGGATTGACTCACAGCAAGGTGGCACGTGGCACAGCCCTGTGGGAAAGCCTCGTGGGAAAGCCTCGAGGGACAGCCTCGAGGGAAAGCCACAGATCCCTTGATCCACGTGACAGGAAGCGTGACTATACTGCTGCAGCTCGGGAGGAAAGCGCACGTGCATGCCCCCACTCGAGACGAGGCCTGACTCCCCTGGGGAGACTCAGAAGCACCCCAAGATCCATGGCAACACTGGAGAGGAATCCTCAGGTTCCGGCCCCGACTCCACACAAGGACTGAGGCCCCGGCATGGACGGCAGAGGAATCCCGAGAGGTCCCCTAGCAACTCGCATGGGGACTGGCCTTTCCTGAGGCCACCAGAGCGGGTCCCCGAGGTCCCCGTCGTAACTCGAGAAGACCTGCCGCAACTCGAGAAAATCCAGGAGGTTCTCCCCTCCAGGCGAGATGAGGCCCATTTCCGCTGAGGCGTCTCGAGGCTGATCACAACTCACCTCTGGAACTTTGAAAGGCTCCTTCACACCCTTGCTGCAAATCAAGAATTTCCCCGACATACCCGTCTCCACTCGAGAGGAATCACGAGGGTCCCGCCCACATCCAGAGGAGCCCCGTTTCCGCCTCGTAGCTCGAGATGAGGGATCCTTTCCCTGCTTCGTCGGGAAAGAGTTCCCGGCGTTCCCGTCGCATCTCAAGAGGAGGCCCTCTCAGCAGGAACAGCGAGAGGAACTCCAGGGTTGTGCCACCTTTCCAAGAGTCCCCCAGATGTCTCAGTCCATTCCAGAGGAACCTCTTTTCCCTTCACCGGCTCGTCTTTCACGCCGAGGATCGACTCACACCAAGGTGGCACGTGGCACAGCCCTGTGGGAAAGCCTCGTGGGAAAGCCTCGAGGGACAGCCTCGAGGGAAAGCCACAGATCCCTTGATCCACGTGACAGGAAGCGTGACACTACTGCTGCAGCTCGGGAGGAAAGCGCACGTGCATGCCCCCACTCGAGACGAGGCCTGACTCCCCTGGGGAGACTCAGAAGCACCCCAAGATCCATGGCAACACTGGAGAGGAATCCTCAGGTTCCGGCCCCGACTCCACACAAGGACTGAGGCCCCGGCATGGACGGGAGAGGAATCCCGAGAGGTCCCCTAGCAACTCGCATGGGGACTGGCCTTTCCTGAGGCCACCAGAGCGGGTCCCTGAGGTCCCCGTCGTAACTCGAGAAGACCTGCCGCAGCTCGAGAAAATCCAGGAGGTTCTCCCCTCCAGGCGAGATGAGGCCCATTTCTGCTGAGGCGTCTCGAGGCTGATCACACCTCACCTCTGGAACTTGGAAAGGCTCCTTCACACCCTTGCTGCAAATCAAGAAGTTCCCCGACCTAGCCGTCTCCACTCGAGAGGAATGACGAGGGTCCCGCCCACATCCAGAGGAGCCCCGTTTCCGCCTCGTAGCTCGAGATGAGGGATCCTTTCCCTGCTTCGTCGGGAAAGAGTTCCCGGCGTTCCCGTCGCATCTCAAGAGGAGGCCCTCTCAGCAGGAACGGCGAGAGGAACTCCAGGGTTGTGCCCCCTTTCCAAGAGTCGCCCAGATGTCTCAGTCCATTCCAGAGGAACCTCTTTTCCCTTCACCGGCTCGTCTTTCACGCCGAGGATCGAATCACACCAAGGTGGCACGTGGCACAGCCCTGTGGGAAAGCCTCGTGGGAAAGCCTCGAGGGACAGCCTCGAGGGAAAGCCACAGATCCCTTGATCCACGTGACAGGAAGTGTGACACTACTGCTGCAGCTCGGGAGGAAAGCGCACGTGCATGCCCCCACTCGAGACGAGGCCTGACTCCCCTGGGGAGACTCAGAAGCACCCCAAGATCCATGGCAACACTGGAGAGGAATCCTCAGGTTCCGGCCCCGACTCCACACAAGGACTGAGGCCCCGGCATGGACGGGAGAGGAATCCCGAGAGGTCCCCTAGCAACTCGCATGGGGACTGGCCTTTTCTGAGGCCACCAGAGCGGGTCCCTGAGGTCCCCATCGTAACTCGAGAAGACCTGCCGCAACTCGAGAAAATCCAGGAGGTTTTCCCCTCCAGGCGAGATGAGGCCCATTTCTGCTGAGGCGTCTCGAGGCTGATCACACCTCCCCTCTTGAACTTCGATAGGGTCATTCACACCCTTGCTGCAAATCAAGAAGTTCCCCGACATACCCGTCTCCACTCGAGAGGAATCACGAGGGTCCCGCCCACATCCAGAGGAGCCCCGTTTCCGCCTCATAGCTCGAGATGAGGGATCCTTTCCCTGCTTCGTCGGGAAAGAGTTCCCGGCGTTCCCGTCGCATCTCAAGAGGAGGCCCTCTCAACAGGAACGGCGAGAGGAACTCCAGGGTCGTGCCACCATTCCAAGAGTCCCCCAGATGTCTCAGTCCATTCCAGAGGAACCTCTTTTCCCTTCACCGGCTCGTCTTTCACGCCGAGGATGGACTCACACCAAGGTGGCACGTGGCACAGCCCTGTGGGAAAGCCTCGTGGGAAAGCCTCGAGGGACAGCCTCGAGGGAAAGCCACAGATCCCTTGATCCACGTGACAGGAAGCGTGACACTACTGCTGCAGCACGGGAGGAAAGCGCACGTGCATGCCCCCACTCGAGACGAGGCCTGACTCCCCTGGGCAGACTCAGAAGCACCCCAAGATCCATGGCAACACTGGAGAGGAATCCTCAGGTTCCGGCCCCGACTCCACACAGGGACTGAGGCCCCGGCATGGACGGGAGAGGAATCCCGAGAGGTCCCCTAGCAACTCGCATGGGGACTGGCCTTTCCTGAGGCCACCAGAGCGGGTCCCTGAGGTCCCCGTCGTAACTCGAGAAGACCTGCCGCAACTCGAGAAAATCCAGGAGGTTCTCCCCTCCAGGCGAGATGAGGCCCATTTCTGCTGAGGCGTCTCGAGGCTGATCACACCTCACCTCTGGAGCTTGGAAAGGCTCCTTCACACCCTTGGTGCAAATCAAGAAGTTCCCCGACATACCCGTCTCCACTCGAGAGGAATCACGAGGGTCCCGCCCACATCCAGAGGAGCCCCGTTTCCGCCTCGTAGCTCGAGATGAGGGATCCTTTCCCTGCTTCGTCGGGAAAGAGTTCCCGGCGTTCCCGTCGCATCTCAAGAGGAGGCCCTCTCAACAGGAACGGCGAGAGGAACTCCAGGGTCGTGCCACCATTCCAAGAGTCCCCCAGATGTCTCAGTCCATTCCAGAGGAACCTCTTTTCCCTTCACCGGCTCGTCTTTCACGCCGAGGATCGACTCACACCAAGGTGGCATGTGGCACAGCCCTGTGGGAAAGCCTCGTGGGAAAGCCTCGAGGGACAGCCTCGAGGGAAAGCCACAGATCCCTTGATCCACGTGACAGGAAGCGTGACATTACTGCTGCAGCTCGGGAGGAAAGCGCACGTGCTGGCCCCCACTCGAGACGAGGCCTGACTCCCCTGGGGAGACTCAGAATCACCCCAAGATCCATGGCAACACTGGAGAGGAATCCTCAGGTTCCGGCCCCGACTCCACACAAGGACTGAGGCCCCGGCATGGACGGGAGAGGAATCCCGAGAGGTCCCCTAACAACTCGCATGGGGACTGGCCTTTCCTGAGGCCACCAGAGCTTGTCCCTGTGGTCCCCGTCGTAACTCGAGAATACCTGCCGCAACTCGAGAAAATCCAAGAGGTTCTCCCCTCCAGGCGAGATGAGGCCCATTTCCGCTGAGGCGTCTCGAGGCTGATCACACCTCACCTCTGGAACTTCGATAGGGTCATTCACACCCTTGCTGCAAATCAAGAAGTTCCCCGACATACCCGTCTCCACTCGAGAGGAATCACGAGGGTCCCGCCCACATCCAGAGGAGCCCCGTTTCCGCCTCATAGCTCGAGATGAGGGATCCTTTCCCTGCTTCGTCGGGAAAGAGTTCCCGGCGTTCCCGTCGCATCTCAAGAGGAGGCCCTCTCAGCAGGAACGGCGAGAGGAACTCCAGGGTCGTGCCACCATTCCAAGAGTCCCCCAGATGTCTCAGTCCATTCCAGAGGAACCTCTTTTCCCTTCACCGGCTCGTCTTTCACGCCGAGGATTGACTCACACCAAGGTGGCACGTGGCACAGCCCTGTGGGAAAGCCTCGTGGGAAAGCCTCGAGGGACAGCCTCGAGGGAAAGCCACAGATCCCTTGATCCACGTGACAGGAAGCGTGACACTACTGCTGCAGCTCGGGAGGAAAGCGCACGTGCATGCCCCCACTCGAGACGAGGCCTGACTCCCCTGGGGAGACTCAGAAGCACCCCAAGATCCATGGCAACACTGGAGAGGAATCCTCAGGTTCCGGCCCCGACTCCACACAAGGCCTGAGGCCCCGGCATGGACGGGAGAGGAATCCGGAGAGGTCCCCTAGCAACTCGCATGGGGACTGGCCTTTCCTGAGGCCACCAGAGCGGGTCCCCGAGGTCCCCATCGTAACTCGAGAAGACCTGCCGCAACTCGAGAAAATCCAGGAGGTTCTCCCCTCCAGGCGAGATGAGGCCCATTTCCGCTGAGGCGTCTCGAGGCTGATCACACCTCACCTCTGGAACTTTGAAAGGCTCATTCACACCCTTGCTGCAAATCAAGAAGTTCCCCGACATACCCATCTCCACTCGAGAGGAATCACGAGGGTCCCGCCCACATCCAGAGGAGCCCCGTTTCCGCCTCGTAGCTCGAGATGAGGGATCCTTTACCTGCTTCGTCGGGAAAGAGTTCCCGGCGTTCCCGTCGCATCTCAAGAGGAGGCCCTCTCAACAGGAACGGCGAGAGGAACTCCAGGGTCGTGCCACCATTCCAAGAGTCCCCCAGATGTCTCAGTCCATTCCAGAGGAACCTCTTTTCCCTTCACCGGCTCGTCTTTCACGCCGAGGATCGACTCACACCAAGGTGGCATGTGGCACAGCCCTGTGGGAAAGCCTCGTGGGAAAGCCTCGAGGGACAGCCTCGAGGGAAAGCCACAGATCCCTTGATCCACGTGACAGGAAGCGTGACACTACTGCTGCAGCTCGGGAGGAAAGCGCACGTGCATGCCCCCACTCGAGACGAGGCCTGACTCCCCTGGGGAGACTCAGAAGCACCCCAAGATCCATGGCAACACTGGAGAGGAATCCTCAGGTTCCGGCCCCGACTCCACACAAGGACTGAGGCCCCGGCATGGACGGGAGAGGAATCCCGAGAGGTCCCCTAGCAACTCGCATGGGGACTGGCCTTTCCTGAGGCTACCAGAGCGGGTCCCTGTGGTCCCCGTCGAAACTCGAGAAGACCTGCCGCAACTCGAGAAAATCCAAGAGGTTCTCCCCTCCAGGCGAGATGAGGCCCATTTCCGCTGAGGCGTCTCGAGGCTGATCACACCTCCCCTCTGGAACTTCGATAGGGTCATTCACACCCTTGCTGCAAATCAAGAAGTTCCCCGACATACCCGTCTCCCCTCGAGAGGAATCACGTGGGTCCCGCCCACATCCAGAGGAGCCCCGTTTCCGCCTCATAGCTCGAGATGAGGGATCCTTTCCCTGCTTCGTCGGGAAAGAGTTCCCGGCGTTCCCGTCGCATCTCAAGAGGAGGCCCTCTCAGCAGGAACGGCGAGAGGAACTCCAGGGTCGTGCCACCATTCCAAGAGTCCCCCAGATGTCTCAGTCCATTCCAGAGGAACCTCTTTTCCCTTCACCGGCTCGTCTTTCACGCCGAGGATTGAATCACACCAAGGTGGCACGTGGCACAGCCCTGTGGGAAAGCCTCGTGGGAAAGCCTCGAGGGACAGCCTCGAGGGAAAGCAACAGATCCCTTGATCCACGTGACAGGAAGCGTGACACTACTGCTGCAGCTCGGGAGGAAGGCGCACGTGCATGCCCCCACTCGAGACGAGGCCTGACTCCCCTGGGGAGACTCAGAAGCACCCCAAGATCCATGGCAACACTGGAGAGGAATCCTCAGGTTCCGGCCCCGACTCCACACAGGGACTGAGGCCCCGGCATGGACGGGAGAGGAATCCCGAGAGGTCCCCAAGCAACACGCATGGGGACTGGCCTTTCCTGAGGCCACCAGAGCGGGTCCCTGAGGTCCCCGTCGTAACTCGAGAAGACCTGCCGCAACTCGAGAAAATCCAGGAGGTTCTCCCCTCCAGGCGAGATGAGGCATATTTCCCCTGAGGCGTCTCGACAAGACTGATCACACCTCACCTCTGTAACTTTGAAAGGGTCCTTCACACCCTTGCTGCAAATCAAGAAGTTCCCCGACCTAGCCGTCTCCACTCGAGAGGAATCACGAGGGTCCCGCCCACATCCAGAGGAGCCCCGTTTCCGCCTCGTAGCTCGAGATGAGGGATCCTTTCCCTGTTTCGTCGGGAAAGAGTTCCCGGCGTTCCCGTCGCATCTCAAGAGGAGGCCTTCTCAACAGGAACGGCGAGAGGAACTCCAGGGTCGTGCCACCATTCCAAGAGTCCCCCAGATGTCTCAGTCCATTCCAGAGGAACCTCTTTTCCCTTCACCGGCTCGTCTTTCACGCCGAGGATCGACTCACACCAAGGTGGCACTTGGCACAGCCCTGTGGGAAAGCCTCGAGGGAAAGCCACAGATCCCTTGATCCACGTGACAGGAAGCGTGACACTACTGCTGCAGCTCGGGGGAAGGTGCACCTGCATGCCCCCACTCGAGACGAGGCCTGACTCCCCTGGGGAGACTCAGAAGCACCCCAAAATCCATGGCAACACTGGAGAGGAATCCTCAGGTTCCGGCCCCGACTCCACACAAGGACCAGGTCCCGGCATGGACGGGAGAGGAATCCCGAGAGGTCCCCTAGCAACTCGCATGGGGTCTGGCCTTTCCTGAGGCCACCAGAGCGGGTCCCTGAGGTCCCCGTCGTAACTCGAGAAGACCTGCCGCAACTCGAGAAAATCCAGGAGGTTTTCCCCTCCAGGCGAGATGAGGCCCATTTCCACTGAAGCGTCTCGACAAGGCGGATAACACCTCACCTCTGGAACTTTGAAAGCTCTGGAACTTCGAAAGGGTCCTTCACACCCTTGGTGCAAATCAAGAAGTTCCCCGACATACCCGTCTCCACTCGAGAGGAATCACGAGGGTCCCGCCCACATCCAGAGGAGCCCCGTTTCCGCCTCGTAGCTCGAGATGAGGGATCCTTTCCCTGCTTCGTCGGGAAAGAGTTCCCGGCGTTCCCGTCGCATCTCAAGAGGAGGCCCTCTCAACAGGAACGGCGAGAGGAACTCCAGGGTCGTGCCACCATTCCAAGAGTCCCCCAGATGTCTCAGTCCATTCCAGAGGAACCTCTTTTCCCTTCACCGGCTCGTCTTTCACGCCGAGGATCGACTCACACCAAGGTGGCACGTGGCACAGCCCTGTGGGAAAGCCTCGTGGGAAAGCCTCGAGGGACAGCCTCGAGGGAAAGCCACAGATCCCTTGATCCACGTGACAGGAAGCGTGACACTACTGCTGCAGCTCGGGAGGAAAGCGCACGTGCATGCCCCCACTCGAGACGAGGCCTGACTCCCCTGGGGAGACTCAGAAGCACCCCAAGATCCATGGCAACACTGGAGAGGAATCCTCAGGTTCCGGCCCCGACTCCACACAAGGACTGAGGCCCCGGCATGGACGGGAGAGGAATCCCGAGAGGTCCCCTAGCAACTCGCATGGGGACTGGCCTTTCCTGACGCCACCAGAGCGGGTCCCTGAGGTCCCCGTCGTAACTCGAGAAGACCTGCCGCAACTCGAGAAAATCCAGGAGGTTCTCCCCTCCAGGCGAGATGAGGCCCATTTCCGCTGAGGCGTCTCGAGGCTGATCACACCTCACCTCTGTAACTTCGAAAGGGTCCTTCTCACCCTTGGTGCAAATCAAGAAGTTCCCCGACCTAGCCGTCTCCACTCGAGAGGAATCACGTGGGTCCCGCCCACATCCAGAGGAGTCCCGTTTCCGCCTCGTAGCTCGAGATGAGGGATCCTTTCCCTGCTTCGTCGGGAAAGAGTTCCCGGCGTTCCCGTCGCACCTCAAGAGGAGGCCTTCTCATAAGGAACGGCGAGAGGAACTCCAGGGTCGTGCCACCATTCCAAGAGTCCCCCAGATGTCTCAGTCCATTCCAGAGGAACCTCTTTTCCCTTCACCGGCTCGTCTTTCACGCCGAGGATCGACTCACACCAA
Organism: Budorcas taxicolor; assembly: GCF_023091745.1. NCBI lineage: Eukaryota > Metazoa > Chordata > Mammalia > Artiodactyla > Bovidae > Budorcas > Budorcas taxicolor. Next base: position 192,051 of record NC_068927.1, on the reverse strand, counting down.
GGTGGCACGTGGCACAGCCTGTGGGAAAGCCTCGTGGGAAAGCCTCGAGGGAAAGCCACAGATCCCTTGATCCACGTGACAGGAAGCGTGACACTATTGCTGCAGCTCGGGAGGAAAGCGCACGTGCATGCCCCCACTCGAGACGAGGCCTGCCTCCCCTGGGGAGACTCAGAAGCACCCCAAGATCCATGGCAACACTGGAGAGGAAACCTCAGGTTCCGGCCCCGACTCCAGACAAGGACTGATGCCCCGGCATGGACGGGAGAGGAATCCGGAGAGGTCCCCTAGCAACTCGCATGGGGACTGGCCTTTCCTGAGGCCACCAGAGCGGGTCCCTGAGGTCCCCGTCGTAACTCGAGAAGACCTGCCGCAACTGGAGAAAATCCAGGAGGTTCTCCCCTCCAGGCGAGATGAGGCCCATTTCCGCTGAGGCGTCTCGAGGCTGATCACACCTCCCCTCTGGAACTTCGAAAGGGTCCTTCACACCCTTGGTGCAAATCAAGAAGTTCCCCGACCTAGCCGTCTCCACTCGAGAGGAATCACGAGGGTCCCGCCCACATCCAGAGGAGCCCCGTTTCCGCCTCGTAGCTCGAGATGAGGGATCCTTTCCCTGCTTCGTCGGGAAAGAGGTCCCGGCGTTCCCGTCGCATCTCAAGAGGAGGCCCTCTCAACAGGAACGGCGAGAGGAACTCCAGGGTCGTGCCACCATTCCAAGAGTCCCCCAGATGTCTCAGTCCATTCCAGAGGAACCTCTTTTCCCTTCACCGGCTCGTCTTTCACGCCGAGGATCGACTCACACCAAGGTGGCACGTGGCACAGCCCTGTGGGAAAGCCTCGTGGGAAAGCCTCAAGGGACAGCCTCGAGGGAAAGCCACAGATCCCTTGATCCACGTGACAGGAAGCGTGACACTACTGCTGCAGCTCGGGAGGAAAGAGCACGTGCATGCCCCAACTCGAGACGAGGCCTGACTCCCCTGGGGAGACTCAGAACCACCCCAAGATCCATGGCAACACTGGAGAGGAATCCTCAGGTTCCGGCCCCGACTCCACACAAGGACTGAGGCCCCGGCATGGACGGGAGAGGAATCCCGAGAGGTCCCCTAGCAACTCGCATGGGGACTGGCCTTTCCTGAGGCCACCAGAGCGGTCCCTGAGGTCCCCGTCGTAACTCGAGAAGACCTGCCGCAACTCGAGAAAATCCAGGAGGTTCTCCCGTCCAGGGGAGATGAGGCCCATTTCCGCTGAGGCGTCTCGAGGCTGATCACACCTCCCCTCTGGAACTTCGAATGGGTCCTTCACACCCTTGGTGCAAATCAAGAAGTTCCCCGACATACCCGTCTCCACTCGAGAGGAATCACGAGGGTCCCGCCCACATCCAGAGGAGCCCCGTTTCCGCCTCGTAGCTCGAGATGAGGGATCCTTTCCCTGCTTCGTCGGGAAAGAGTTCCCGGCGTTCCCGTCGCATCTCAAGAGGAGGCCCTCTCAACAGGAACGGCGAGAGGAACTCCAGGGTCGTGCCACCATTCCAAGAGTCCCCCAGATGTCTCAGTCCATTCCAGAGGAACCTCTTTTCCCTTCACCGGCTCGTCTTTCACGCCGAGGATCGACTCACACCAAGGTGGCACGTGGCACAGCCCTGTGGGAAAGCCTCGTGGGAAAGCCTCGAGGGACAGCCTCGAGGGAAAGCCACAGATCCCTTGATCCACGTGACAGGAAGCGTGACACTACTGCTGCAGCTCGGGAGGAAAGCGCACGTGCATGCCCCCACTCGAGACGAGGCCTGACTCCCCTGGGGAGACTCAGAAGCACCCCAAGATCCATGGCAACACTGGAGAGGAATCCTCAGGTTCCGGCCCCGACTCCACCCAAGGACTGAGGCCCCGGCATGGACGGGAGAGGAATCCTGAGAGGTCCCCTAGCAAGTCGCATGGGGACTGGCCTTTCCTGAGGCCACCAGAGCGGGTCCCTGAGGTCCCCGTCGTAACTCGAGAAGACCTGCCGCAACTCGAGAAAATCCAGGAGGTTCTCCCCTCCAGGCGAGATGAGACCCATTTCCGCTGAGGCGTCTCGAGGCTGATCACACCTCCCCTCTGGAACTTCGAAAGGGTCCTTCACACCCTTGGTGCTAATCAAGAAGTTCCCCGACCTAGCTGTCTCCACTCGAGAGGAATCACGAGGGTCCCGCCCACATCCAGAGGAGCCCCGTTTCCGCCTCGTAGCTCGAGATGAGGGATCCTTTCCCTGCTTCGTCGGGAAAGAGTTCCCGGCGTTCCCGTCAACAGGAAAGGCGAGAGGAACTCCAGGGTCGTGCCACCATTCCAAGAGTCCCCCAGATGTCTCAGTCCATTCCAGAGGAACCTCTTTTCCCTTCACCGGCTCGTCTTTCACGCCGAGGATCGACTCACACCAAGGTGGCACGTGGCACAGCCCTGTGGGAAAGCCTCGTGGGAAAGCCTCGAGGGACAGCCTCGAGGGAAAGCCACAGATCCCTTGATCCACGTGACAGGAAGCGTGACACTACTGCTGCAGCTCGGGAGGAAAGCGCACGTGCATGCCCCCACTCGAGACGAGGCCTGACTCCCCTGGGGAGACTCAGAAGCACCCCAAGATCCATGGCAACACTGGAGAGGAATCCTCAGGTTCCGGCCCCGACTCCACACAAGGACTGAGGCCCCGGCATGGACGGGAGAGGAATCCCGAGAGGTCCCCTAGCAACTCGCATGGGGACTGGCCTTTCCTGAGGCCACCAGAGCGGGTCCCTGAGGTCCCCGTCGTAACTCGAGAAGACCTGCCACAACTCGAGAAAATCCAGGAGGTTCTCCCCTCCAGGCGAGATGAGGCCCATTTCCGCTGAGGCGTCTCGAGGCTGATCACACTTCACCTCTGGCACTTCGAAAGGGTCCTTCACACCCTTGGTGCAAATCAAGAAGTTCCCCGACCTAGCCGTCTCCACTCGAGTGGAATCACGTGGGTCCCGCCCACATCCAGAGGAGCCCCGTTTCCGCCTCGTAGCTCGAGATGAGGGATCCTTTCCCTGCTTCGTCGGGAAAGAGTTCCCGGCGTTCCCGTCGCATCTCAAGAGGAGGCCCTCTCAACAGGAACGGCGAGAGGAACTCCAGGGTCGTGCCACCATTCCAAGAGTCCCCCAGATGTCTCAGTCCATTCCAGAGGAACCTCTTTTCCCTTCACCGGCTCGTCTTTCACGCCGAGGATCGACTCACACCAAGGTGGCATGTGGCACAGCCCTGTGGGAAAGCCTCGTGGGAAAGCCTCGAGGGACAGCCTCGAGGGAAAGCCACAGATCCCTTGATCCACGTGACAGGAAGCGTGACACTACTGCAGCTCGGGAGGAAAGCGCACGTGCATGCCCCCACTCGAGACGAGGCCTGACTCCCCTGGGGAGACTCAGAAGCACCCCAAGATCCATGGCAACACTGGAGAGGAATCCTCAGGTTCTGGCCCCGACTCCACACAAGGACTGAGGCCCCGGCATGGACGGGAGAGGAATCCCGAGAGGTCCCCTAGCAACTCGCATGGGGACTGGCCTTTCCTGAGGCCACCAGAGCGGGTCCCTGAGGTCCCCGTCGTAACTCGAGAAGACCTGCCGCAACTCGAGAAAATCCAGGAGGTTCTCCCCTCCAGGCGAGATGAGGCCCATTTCCGCTGAGGCGTCTCGAGGCTGATCACACCTCACCTCTGGCACTTCGAAAGGGTCCTTCACACCCTTGGTGCAAATCAAGAAGTTCCCCGACCTAGCCGTCTCCACTCGTGTGGAATCACGTGGGTCCCGCCCACATCCAGTGGAGACCCGTTTCCGCCTCGTAGCTCGAGATGAGGGATCCTTTCCCTGCTTCGTCGGGAAAGAGTTCCCGGCGTTCCCGTCGCATCTCAAGAGGAGGCCCTCTCAGCAGGAACGGCGAGAGGAACTCCAGGGTCGTGCCACCATTCCAAGAGTCCCCCAGATGTCTCAGTCCATTCCAGAGGAACCTCTTTTCCCTTCACCGGCTCGTCTTTCACGCCGAGGATCGACTCACACCATGGTGGCACGTGGCACAGCCCTGTGGGAAAGCCTCGTGGGAAAGCCTCGAGGGACAGCCTCGAGGGAAAGCCACAGATCCCTTGATCCACGTGACAGGAAGCGTGACACTACTGCTGCAGCTCGGGAGGAAAGCGCACGTGCATGCCCCCACTCGAGACGAGGCCTGACTCCCCTGGGGAGACTCAGAAGCACCCAAAGATCCATGGCAACAATGGAGAGGAATCCTCAGGTTCCGGCCCCGACTCCACACAAGGACTGAGGCCCCGGCATGGACGGGAGAGGAATCCCGAGAGGTCCCCTAGCAACTCGCATGGGGACTGGCCTTTCCTGAGGCCACCAGAGCGGGTCCCTGAGGTCCCCGTCGTAACTTGAGAAGACCTGCTGCAACTCGAGAAAATCCAGGAGGTTCTCCCCTCCAGGCGAGATGAGGCCCATTTCCGCTGAGGCGTCTCGAGGCTGATCACACCTCACCTCTGGAACTTCGAATGGCTCCTTCACACCCTTGGTGCAAATCAAGAAGTTCCCCGACCTAGCCGTCTCCACTCGAGAGGAATCACGAGGGTCCCGCCCACATCCAGAGGAGCCCCGTTTCCGCCTCGTAGCTCGAGATGAGGGATCCTTTCCCTGCTTCGTCGGGAAAGAGTTCCCGGCGTTCCCATCGCATCTCAAGAGGAGGCCCTCTCAACAGGAACGGCGAGAGGAACTCCAGGGTCGTGCCACCATTCCAAGAGTCCCCCAGATGTCTCAGTCCATTCCAGAGGAACCTCTTTTCCCTTCACCGGCTCGTCTTTCACGCCGAGGATCGACTCACACCAAGGTGGCACGTGGCACAGCCCTGTGGGAAAGCCTCGTGGGAAAGCCTCGAGGGACAGCCTCGAGGGAAAGCCACAGATCCCTTGATCCACGTGACAGGAAGCGTGACACTACTGCTGCAGCTCGGGAGGAAAGCGCACGTGCATGCCCCCACTCGAGACGAGGCCTGACTCCCCTGGGGAGACTCAGAAGCACCCCAAGATCCATGGCAACACTGGAGAGGAATCCTCAGGTTCCGGCCCCGACTCCACACAAGGACTGAGGCCCCGGCATGGATGGGAGAGGAATCCCGAGAGGTCCCCTAGCAACTCGCATGGGGACTGGCCTTTCCTGAGGCCACCAGAGCGGGTCCCTGAGGTCCCCGTCGTAACTCGAGAAGACCTGCCGCAACTCGAGAAAATCCAGGAGGTTCTCCCCTCCAGGCGAGATGAGGCCCATTTCCGCTGAGGCGTCTCGAGGCTGATCACACCTCCCATCTGGAACTTCGAAAGGGTCCTTCACACCCTTGGTGCAAATCAAGAAGTTCCCCGACATACCCGTCTCCACTCGAGAGGAATCACGAGGGTCCCGCCCACATCCAGAGGATCCCCGTTTCCACCTCGGAGCTCGAGATGAGGGATCCTTTCCCTGCTTCGTCGGGAAAGAGTTCCCGGCCTTCCCGTCGCATCTCAAGTGGAGGCCCTCTCTACAGGAACGGCGAGAGGAACTCCAGGGTCGTGCCACCATTCCAAGAGTCCCCCAGATGTCTCAGTCCATTCCAGAGGAACCTCTTTTCCCTTCACCGGCTCGTCTTTCACGCTGAGGATCGACTCACACCAAGGTGGCACGTGGCACAGCCCTGTGGGAAAGCCTAGTGGGAAAGCCTCGAGGGACAGCCTCGAGGGAAAGCCACAGATCCCTTGATCCACGTGACAGGAAGCGTGACACTACTGCTGCAGCTCGGGAGGAAAGCGCACGTGCATGCCCCCACTCGAGACGAGGCCTGACTCCCCTGGGGAGACTCAGAAGCACCCCAAGATCCATGGCAACACTGGAGAGGAATCCTCAGGTTCCGGCCCCGACTCCACACAAGGACTGAGGCCCCGGCATGGACGGGAGAGGAATCCCGAGAGGTCCCCTAGCAACTCGCATGGGGACTGGCCTTTCCTGAGGCCACCAGAGCGGGTCCCTGAGGTCCCCGTCGTAACTCGAGAAGACCTGCCGCAACTCGAGAAAATCCAGGAGGTTCTCCCCTCCAGGCGAGATGAGGCCCATTTCTGCTGAGGCGTCTCGAGGCTGATCACACCTCACCTCTGGAACTTCGTAAGGCTCTTTCAAACCCTTGGTGCAAATCAAGAAGTTCCCCGACATAACCGTCTCCACTCGAGAGGAATCACGAGGGTCCCGCCCACATCCAGAGGAGCCCCGTTTCCGCCTCGTAGCTCGAGATGAGGGATCCTTTCCCTGCTTCGTCGGGAAAGAGTTCCCGGCGTTCCCGTCGCATCTCAAGAGGAGGCCCTCTCAACAGGAACGGCGAGAGGAACTCCAGGGTCGTGCCACCATTCCAAGAGTCCCCCAGATGTCTCAGTCCATTCCAGAGGAACCTCTTTTCCCTTCACCGGCTCGTCTTTCACGCCGAGGATCGACTCACACCAAGGTGGCACGTGGCACAGCCCTGTGGGAAAGCCTCGTGGGAAAGCCTCGAGGGACAGCCTCGAGGGAAAGCCACAGATCCCTTGATCCACGTGACAGGAAGCGTGACACTACTGCTGCAGCTCGGGAGGAAAGCGCACGTGCATGCCCCCACTCGAGACGAGGCCTGACTCCCCTGGGGAGACTCAGAAGCACCCCAAGATCCATGGCAACACTGGAGAGGAATCCTCAGGTTCCGGCCCCGACTCCACACAAGGACTGAGGCCCCGGCATGGACGGGAGAGGAATCCCGAGAGGTCCCCTAGCAACTCGCATGGGGACTGGCCTTTCCTGAGGCCACCAGAGCGGGTCCCTGAGGTCCCCGTCGTAACTCGAGAAGACCTGCCGCAACTCGAGAAAATCCAGGAGGTTCTCCCCTCCAGGCGAGATGAGGCCCATTTCCGCTGAGGCGTCTCGAGGCTGATCACACCTCACCTCTGGAACTTCGAAAGGCTCCTTCACACCCTTGGTGCAAATCAAGAAGTTCCCCGACCTAGCCGTCTCCACTCGAGAGGAATCACGAGGGTCCGGCCCACATCCAGAGGAGCCCCGTTTCCGCCTCGTAGCTCGAGATGAGGGATCCTTTCCCTGCTTCGTCGGGAAAGAGTTCCCGGCGTTCCCGTCGCATCTCAAGAGGAGGCCCTCTCAACAGGAACGGCGAGAGGAACTCCAGGGTCGTGCCACCATTCCAAGAGTCCCCCAGATGTCTCAGTCCATTCCAGAGGAACCTCTTTTCCCTTCACCGGCTCGTCTTTCACGCCGAGGATCGACTCACACCAAGGTGGCACGTGGCACAGCCCTGTGGGAAAGCCTCGTGGGAAAGCCTCGAGGGACAGCCTCGAGGGAAAGCCACAGATCCGTTGATCCACGTGACAGGAAGCGTGACACTACTGCTGCAGCTCGGGAGGAAAGCGCACGTGCATGCCCCCACTCGAGACGAGGCCTGACTCCCCTGGGGAGACTCAGAAGCACCCCAAGATCCATGGCAACACTGGAGAGGAATCCTCAGGTTCCGGCCCCGAATCCACACAAGGACTGAGGCCCCGGCATGGACGGGAGAGGAATCCCGAGAGGTCCCCTAGCAACTCGCATGGGGACTGGCCTTTCCTGAGGCCACCAGAGCGGGTCCCTGAGGTCCCCGTCGTAACTCGAGAAGACCTGCCGCAACTCGAGAAAATCCAGGAGGTTCTCCCCTCCAGGCGAGATGAGGCCCATTTCCGCTGAGGCGTCTCGAGGCTGATCACACCTCCCATCTGGAACTTCGAAAGGGTCCTTCACACCCTTGGTGCAAATCAAGAAGTTCCCCGACATACCCGTCTCCACTCGAGAGGAATCACGAGGGTCCCGCCCACATCCAGAGGAGCCCCGTTTCCGCCTGGTAGCTCGAGATGAGGGATCCTTTCCCTGCTTCGTCGGGAAAGAGTTCCCGGCATTCCCGTCGCATCTCAAGAGGAGGCCCTCTCAACAGGAACGGCGAGAGGAACTCCAGGGTCGTGCCACCATTCCAAGAGTCCCCCAGATGTCTCAGTCCATTCCAGAGGAACCTCTTTTCCCTTCACCGGCTCGTCTTTCACGCCGAGGATCGACTCACACCAAGGTGGCACGTGGCACAGCCCTGTGGGAAAGCCTCGTGGGAAAGCCTCGAGGGACAGCCTCGAGGGAAAGCCACAGATCCCTTGATCCACGTGACAGGAAGCGTGACACTACTGCTGCAGCTCGGGAGGAAAGCGCACGTGCATGCCCCCACTCGAGACGAGGCCTGACTCCCCTGGGGAGACTCAGAAGCACCCCAAGATCCATGGCAACACTGGAGAGCAATCCTCAGGTTCCGGCCCCGACTCCACACAAGGACTGACGCCCCGGCATGGACGGGAGAGGAATCCCGAGAGGTCCCCTAGCAACTCGCATGGGGACTGGCCTTTCCTGAGGCCACCAGAGCGGGTCCCTGAGGTCCCCGTCGTAACTCGAGAAGACCTGCCGCAACTCGAGAAAATCCAGGAGGTTCTCCCCTCCAGGCGAGATGAGGCCCATTTCCGCTGAGGCGTCTCGAGGCTGATCACACCTCACCTCTGGAACTTCGAAAGGCTCCTTCACACCCTTGGTGCAAATCAAGAAGTTCCCCGACATACCCGTCTCCACTCGAGAGGAATCACGAGGGTCCGGCCCACATCCAGAGGAGCCCCGTTTCCGCCTCATAGCTCGAGATGAGGGATCCTTTCCCTGCTTCGTCGGGAAAGAGTTCCCAGCGTTCCCGTCGCATCTCAAGAGGAGGCCCTCTCAACAGGAACGGCGAGAGGAACTCCAGGGTCGTGCCACCATTCCAAGAGTCCCCCAGATGTCTCAGTCCATTCCAGAGGAACCTCTTTTCCCTTCACCGGCTTGTCTTTCACGCCGAGGATCGACTCACACCAAGGTGGCACGTGGCACAGCCCTGTGGGAAAGCCTCGTGGGAAAGCCTCGAGGGACAGCCTCGAGGGAAAGCCACAGATCCCTTGATCCACGTGACAGGAAGCGTGACACTACTGCTGCAGCTCGGGAGGAAAGCGCACGTGCATGCCCCCACACGAGACGAGGCCTGACTCCCGTGGGGAGACTCAGAAGCACCCCAAGATCCATGGCAACACTGGAGAGCAATCCTCAGGTTCCGGCCCCGACTCCACACAAGGACTGAGGCCCCGGCATGGACGCGAGAGGAATCCCGAGAGGTCCCCTAGAAACTCGCATGGGGACTGGCCTTTCCTGAGGCCACCAGAGCGGGTCCCTGAGGTCCCCGTCGTAACTCGAGAAGACCTGCCGCAACTCGAGAAAATCCAGGAGGTTCTCCCCTCCAGGCGAGATGAGGCCCGTTTCCGCTGAGGCGTCTCGAGGCTGATCACACCTCACCTCTGGAACTGCGAAAGGCTCCTTCACACCCTTGGTGCAAATCAAGAAGTTCCCCGACCTAGCCGTCTCCACTCGAGAGGAATCACGAGGGTCCGGCCCACATCCAGAGGAGCCCCGTTTCCGCCTCATAGCTCGAGATGAGGGATCCTTTCCCTGCTTCGTCGGGAAAGAGTTCCCGGCGTTCCCGTCGCAACTCAAGAGGAGGCCCTCTCAACAGGAACGGCGAGAGGAACTCCAGGGTCGTGCCACCATTCCAAGAGTCCCCCAGATGTCTCAGTCCATTCCAGAGGAACCTCTTTTCCCTTCACCGGCTCGTCTTTCACGCCGAGGATCGACTCACACCAAGGTGGCACGTGGCACAGCCCTGTGGGAAAGCCTCGTGGGAAAGCCTCGAGGGACAGCCTCGAGGGAAAGCCACAGATCCCTTGATCCACGTGACAGGAAGCGTGACACTACTGCTGCAGCTCGGGAGGAAAGCGCACGTGCATGCCCCCACTCGAGACGAGGCCTGACTCCCCTGGGGAGACTCAGAAGCACCCCAAGATCCATGGCAACACTGGAGAGCAATCCTCAGGTTCCGGCCCCGACTCCACACAAGGACTGAGGCCCCGGCATGGACGGGAGAGGAATCCCGAGAGGTCCCCTAGCAACTCACATGGGGACTGGCCTTTCCTGAGGCCACCAGAGCGGGTCCCTGAGGTCCCCGTCGTAACTCGAGAAGACCTGCCGCAACTCGAGAAAATCCAGGAGGTTCTCCCCTCCAGGGGAGATGAGGCCCATTTCCGCTGAGGCGTCTCGAGGCTGATCACACCTCCCATCTGGAACTTCGAAAGGGTCCTTCACACCCTTGGTGCAAATCAAGAAGTTCCCCGACATACCCGTCTCCACTCGAGAGGAATCACGAGGGTCCCGCCCACATCCAGAGGATCCCCGTTTCCGCCTCGTAGCTCGAGATGAGGGATCCTTTCCCTGCTTCGTCGGGAAAGAGTTCCCGGCCTTCCCGTCGCATCTCAAGACGAGGCCCTCTCGAACAGGAACGGCGAGAGGAACTCCAGGGTCGTGCCACCATTCCAAGAGTCCCCCAGATGTCTCAGTCCATTCCAGAGGAACCTCTTTTCCCTTCACCGGCTCGTCTTTCACGCCGAGGATCGACTCACACCAAGGTGGCACGTGGCACAGCCCTGTGGGAAAGCCTCGTGGGAAAGCCTCGAGGGACAGCCTCGAGGGAAAGCCACAGATCCCTTGATCCACGTGACAGGAAGCGTGACACTACTGCTGCAGCTCGGGAGGAAAGCGCACGTTCATGCCCCCAATCGAGACGAGGCCTGACTTCCCTGGGGAGACTCAGAAGCACCCCAAGATCCATGGCAACACTGGAGAGGAATCCTCAGGTTCCGGCCCCGACTCCACACAAGGACTGAGGCCCCGGCATGGACGGGAGAGGAATCTCGAGAGGTCCCCTAGCAACTCGCATGGGGACTGGCCTTTCCTGAGGCCACCAGAGCGGGTCCCTGAGGTCCCCGTCGTAACTCGAGAAGAACTGCCGCAACTCGAGAAAATCCAGGAGGTTCTCCCCTCCAGGCGAGATGAGGCCCATTTCCGCTGAGGCGTCTCGAGGCTGATCACACCTCACCTCTGGAACTTCGAAAGGCTCCTTCACACCCTTGGTGCAAATCAAGAAGTTCCCCGACCTAGCCATCTCCACTCGAGAGGAATCACGAGGGTCCGGCCCACATCCAGAGGAGCCTCGTTTCCGCCTCGTAGCTCGAGATGAGGGATCCTTTCCCTGCTTCGTCGGGAAAGAGTTCCCGGCGTTCCCGTCGCATCTCAAGAGGAGGCCCTCTCAACAGGAACGGCGAGAGGAACTCCAGGGTCGTGCCACCATTCCAAGAGTCCCCCAGATGTCTCAGTCCATTCCAGAGGAACCTCTTTTCCCTTCACCGGCTCGTCTTTCACGCCGAGGATCGACTCACACCAAGGTGGCACGTGGCACAGCCCTGTGGGAAAGCCTCGTGGGAAAGCCTCGAGGGACAGCCCCGAGGGAAAGCCACAGATCCCTTGATCCACGTGACAGGAAGCGTGACACTACTGCTGCAGCTCGGGAGGAAAGCGCACGTGCATGCCCCCACTCGAGACGAGGCCTGACTCCCCTGGGGAGACTCAGAAGCACCCCAAGATCCATGACAACACTGGAGAGGAATCCTCAGGTTCCGGCCCCGACTCCACACAAGGACTGAGGCCCCGGCATGGACGGGAGAGGAATCCCGAGAGGTCCGCTAGCAACTCGCATGGGGACTGGCCTTTCCTGAGGCCACCAGAGCGGGTCCCTGAGGTCCCCGTCGTAACCCGAGAAGACCTGCCGCAACTCGAGAAAATCCAGGAGGTTTTCCCCTCCAGGCGAGATGAGGCCCATTTCCCCTGAGGCGTCTCGAGGCTGATCACACCTCACCTCTGGAACTTCGAAAGGGTCCTTCACACCCTTGGTGCAAATCAAGAAGTTCCCCGACCTAGCCGTCTCCACTCGAGTGGAATCACGTGGGTCCCGCCCACATCCAGAGGAGCCCCGTTTCCGCCTCGTAGCTCGAGATGAGGGATCCTTTCCCTGCTTCGTCGGGAAAGAGTTCCCGGCCTTCCCGTCGCATCTCAAGAGGAGGCCCTCTCAACAGGAACGGCGAGAGGAACTCCAGGGTCGTGCCACCATTCCAAGCGTCCCCCAGATGTCTCAGTCCATTCCAGAGGAACCTCTTTTCCCTTCACCGGCTCGTCTTTCACGCCGAGGATCGACTCACACCAAGGTGGCACGTGGCACAGCCCTGTGGGAAAGCCTCGTGGGAAAGCCTCGAGGGACAGCCTCGAGGGAAAGCCACAGATCCCTTGATCCACGTGACAGGAAGCGTGACACTACTGCTGCAGCTCGGGAGGAAAGCGCACGTGCATGCCCCCACTCGAGACGAGGCCTGACTCCCCTGGGGAGACTCAGAAGCACCCCAAGATCCATGGCAACACTGGAGAGGAATCCTCAGGTTCCGGCCCCGACTCCACACAAGGACTGAGGCCCCGGCATGGACGGGAGAGGAATCCCGAGAGGTCCCCTAGCAACTCGCATGGGGACTGGCCTTTCCTGAGGCCACCAGAGCGGGTCCCTGAGGTCCCCGTCGTAACTCGAGAAGACCTGCCGCAACTCGAGAAAATCCAGGAGGTTCTCCCCTCCAGACGAGATGAGGCCCATTTCCACTGAGGCGTCTCGAGGCTGATCACACCTCACCTCTGGAACTTCGAAAGGGTCCTTCACACCCTTGCTTCAAATGAAGAAGTTCCCCGACCTAGCCGTCTCCACTCGAGAGGAATCACGAGGGTCCCGCCCACATCCAGAGGAGCCCCGTTTCCGCCTCGTAGCTCGAGATGAGGGATCCTTTCCCTGCTTCGTCGGGAAAGAGTTCCCGGCGTTCCCGTCGCATCTCAAGAGGAGGCCCTCTCAACAGGACCGGCGAGAGGAACTCCAGGGTCGTGCCACCATTCCAAGAGTCCCCCAGATATCTCAGTCCATTCCAGAGGAACCTCTTTTCCCTTCACCGGCTCGTCTTTCACGCCGAGGATCGACTCACACCAAGGTGGCACGTGGCACAGCCCTGTGGGAAAGCCTCGTGGGAAAGCCTCGAGGGACAGCCTCGAGGGAAAGCCACAGATCCCTTGATCCACGTGACAGGAAGCGTGACACTACTGCTGCAGCTCGGGAGGAAAGCGCACGTGCATGCCCCCACTCGAGACGAGGCCTGACTCCCCTGGGGAGACTCAGAAGCACCCCAAGATCCATGGCAACACTGGCGAGGAATCCTCAGGTTCCAGCCCCGACTCCACACAAGGACTGAGGCCCCGGCATGGACGGGAGAGAAATCCCGAGAGGTCCCCTAGCAACTCGCATGGGGACTGGCCTTTCCTGAGGCCACCAGAGCGTGTCCCTGAGGTCCCCGTCGTAACTCGAGAAGACCTGCCGCAACTCGAGAAAATCCAGGAGGTTCTCCCCTCCAGGCGAGATAAGGCCCATTTCCGCCAAGGCGTCTCGAGGCTGATCACCCCTCACCTCTGGAACTTCGAAAGGGTCCTTCACACCCTTGGTGCAAATCAAGAAGTTCCCCGACCTAGCCGTCTCCACTCGAGTGGAATCACGTGGGTCCCGCCCACATCCAGAGGAGCCCCGTTTCCGCCTCGTAGCTCGAGATGAGGGATCCTTTCCCTGCTTCGTCGGGAAAGAGTTCCCGGCGTCCCAGTCGCATCTCAAGAGGAGGCCCTCTCAACAGGAACGGCGAGAGGAACTCCAGGGTCGTGCCACCATTCCAAGAGTCCCCCAGATGTCTCAGTCCATTCCCGAGGAACCTCTTTTCCCTTCACCGGCTCGTCTTTCACGCCGAGGATCGACTCACACCAAGGTGGCACGTGGCTCAGCCCTGTGGGAAAGCCTCGTGGGAAAGCCTCGAGGGACAGCCTCGAGGGAAAGCCACAGATCCCTTGATCCACGTGACAGGAAGCGTGACACTACTGCTGCAGCTCGGGAGGAAAGCGCACGTGCATGCCCCCACTCGAGACGAGGCCTGACTCCCCTGGGGAGACTCAGAAGCACCCCAAGATCCATGGCAACACTGGAGAGGAATCCTCAGGTTCCGGCCCCGACTCCACACAAGGACTGAGGCCCCGGCATGGACGGGAGAGGAATCCCGAGAGGTCCCCTAGCAACTCGCATGGGGACTGGCCTTTCCTGAGGCCACCAGAGCGGGTCCCTGAGGTCCCCGTCGTAACTCGAGAAGACCTGCCGCAACTCGAGAAAATCCAGGAGGTTCTCCCCTCCAGGCGAGATGAGGCCCATTTCCGCTGAGGCGTCTCGAGGCTGATCACACCTCACCTCTGGAACTTCGAAAGGGTCCTTCACACCCTTGCTGCAAATGAAGAAGTTCCCCGACCTAGCCGTCTCCACTCGAGAGAAATCACGAGGGTCCCGCCCACATTCAGAGGAGCCCCGTTTCCGCCTTGTAGCTCGAGATGAGGGATTATTTCCCTGCTTCGTCGGGAAAGAGTTCCCGGCGTTCCCGTCGCATCTCAAGAGGAGGCCCTCTCAACAGGACCGGCGAGAGGAACTCCAGGGTCGTGCCACCATTCCAAGAGTCCCCCAGATGTCTCAGTCCATTCCAGAGGAACCTCTTTTCCCTTCACCGGCTCGTCTTTCACGCCGAGGATCGACTCACACCAAGGTGGCACGTGGCACAGCCCTGGGGGAAAGCCTCGTGGGAAAGCCTCGATGGACAGGCTCGAGGGAAAGCCACAGATCCCTTGATCCACGTGACAGGAAAGGTGACACTACTGCTGCAGCTCGGGAGGAAAGCGCACGTGCATGCCCCCACTCGAGACGAGGCCTGACTCCCCTGGGGAGACTCAGAAGCACCCCAAGATCCATGGCAACACTGGAGAGGAATCCTCAGGTTCCGGCCCTGACTCCACACAAGGACTGAGGCCCCGGCATGGACGGGAGAGGAATCCCGAGAGGTCCCCTAGCAACTCGCATGGGGACTGGCCTTTCCTGAGGCCACCAGAGCGGGTCCCTGAGGTCCCCGTTGTAACTCGAGAAGACCTGCCGCAACTCGAGAAAATCCAGGAGGTTCTCCCCTCCAGGCGAGATAAGGCCCATTTCCGCTGAGGCGTCTCGAGGCTGATCACACCTCACCTCTGGCACTTCGAAAGGGTCCTTCACACCCTTGGTGCAAATCAAGAAGTTCCCCGACATACCCGTCTCCACTCGAGAGGAATCACGAGGGTCCCGCCCACATCCATAGGAGCCCCGTTTCCGCCTCGTAGCTCGAGATGAGGGATCCTTTCCCTGCTTCGTCGGGAAAGAGTTCCCGGCGTTCCCGTCGCATCTCAAGAGGAGGCCCTCTCAACAGGACCGGCGAGAGGAACTCCAGGGTCGTGCCACCATTCCAAGAGTCCCCCAGATATCTCAGTCCATTCCACAGGAACCTCTTTTCCCTTCACCGGCTCGTCTTTCACGCCGAGGATCGACTCACACCAAGGTGGCACGTGGCACAGCCCTGTGGGAAAGCCTCGTGGGAAAGCCTCGAGGGACAGCCTCGAGGGAAAGCCACAGATCCCTTGATCCACCTGACAGGAAGCGTGACACTACTGCTGCAGCTCGGGAGGAAAGCGCACGTGCATGCCCCCAATCGAGACGAGGTCTGACTCCCCTGGGGAGACTCAGAAGCACCTCAAGATCCATGGCAACACTGGCGAGGAATCCTCAGGTTCCGGCCCCGACTCCACACAAGGACTGAGGCCCCGGCATGGACGGGAGAGGAATCCCGAGAGGTCCCCTAGCAACTCGCATGGGGACTGGCCTTTCCTGAGGCCACCAGAGCGTGTCCCTGAGGTCCCCGTCGTAACTCGAGAAGACCTGCCGCAACTCGAGAAAATCCAGGAGGTTCTCCCCTCCAGGCGAGATAAGGCCCATTTCCGCTGAGGCGTCTCGAGGCTGATCACACCTCACCTCTGGCACTTCGAAAGGGTCCTTCACACCCTTGGTGCAAATCAAGAAGTTCCCCGACCTAGCCGTCTCCACTCGAGTGGAATCACGTGGGTCCCGCCCACATCCAGAGGAGCCCCGTTTCCGCCTCGTAGCTCGAGATGAGGGATCCTTTCCCTGCTTCGTCGGGAAAGAGTTCCCGGCGTTCCCGTCGCATCTCAAGAGGAGGCCCTCTCAACAGGAACGGCGAGAGGAACTCCAGGGTCGTGCCACCATTCCAAGAGTCCCCCAGATGTCTCAGTCCATTCCCTAGGAACCTCTTCTCCCTTCACCGGCTCGTCTTTCACGCCGAGGATCGACTCACACCAAGGTGGCACGTGGCACAGCCCTGTGGGAAAGCCTCGTGGGAAAGCCTCGAGGGACAGCCTCGAGAGAAAGCCACAGATCCCTTGATCCACGTGACAGGAAGCGTGACACTACTGCTGCAGCTCGGGAGGAAAGCGCACCTGCATGCCCCCACTCGAGACGAGGCCTGACTCCCCTGGGGAGACTCAGAAGCACCCCAAGATCCATGGCAACACTGGAGAGGAATCCTCAGGTTCCGGCCCCGACTCCACACAAGGACTGAGGCCCCGGCATGGACGGGAGAGGAATCCCGAGAGGTCCCCTAGCAACTCGCATGGGGACTGGCCTTTCCTGAGGCCACCAGAGCGGGTCCCTGAGGTCCCCGTCGTAACTCGAGAAGACCTGCCGCAACTCGAGAAAATCCAGGAGGTTCTCCCCTCCAGGCGAGATGAGGCCCATTTCCGCTGAGGCGTCTCGAGGCTGATCACACCTCACTTCTGGAACTTCGAAAGGGTCCTTCACACCCTTGGTGCAAATCAAGAAATTCCCCGACCTAGCCGTCTCCACTCGAGAGGAATCACGAGGGTCCCGCCCACATCCAGAGGAGCCCCGTTTCCGCCTCGTAGCTCGAGATGAGGGATCCTTTCCCTGCTTCGTCAGAAAAGAGTTCCCGGCGTTCCCGTCGCATCTCAAGAGGAGGCCCTCTGAACAGGAACGGCGAGAGGAACTCCAGGGTCGTGCCACCATTCCAAGAGTCCCCCAGATGTCTCAGTCCATTCCAGAGGAAACTCTTTTCCCTTCACCGGCTCGTCTTTCACGCCGAGGATCGACTCACACCAAGGTGGCACGTGGCACAGCCCTGTGGGAAAGCCTCGTGGGAAAGCCTCGAGGGACAGCCTCGAGGGAAAGCCACAGATCCCTTGATCCACGTGACAGGAAGCGTGACACTACTGCTGCAGCTCGGGAGGAAAGCGCACGTGCATGCCCCCACTCGAGACGAGGCCTGACTCCCCTGGGGAGACTCAGAAGCACCCCAAGATCCATGGCAACACTGGAGAGGAATCCTCAGGTTCCGGCCCCGACTCCACACAAGGACTGAGGCCCCGGCATGGACGGGAGAGGAATCCCGAGAGGTCCCCTACCAACTCGCATGGGGACTGGCCTTTCCTGAGGCCACCAGAGCGGGTCCCTGAGGTCCCCGTCGTAACTCGAGAAGACCTGCCGCAACTCGAGAAAATCCAGGAGGTTCTCCCCTCCAGGCGAGATGAGGCCCATTTCCGCTGAGGCGTCTCGAGGCTGATCACACCTCACCTCTGGCACTTCGAAAGGGTCCTTCACACCCTTGGTGCAAATCAAGAAGTTCCCCGACCTAGCCGTCTCCACTCGAGAGGAATCACGTGGGTTCCGCCCACATCCAGAGGAGCCCCGTTTCTGCCTCGTAGATCGAGATGAGGGATCCTTTCCCTGCTTCGTCGGGAAAGAGTTCCCGGCATTCCCGTCGCATCTCAAGAGGAGGCCCTCTCAACAGGAACGGCGAGAGGAACTCCAGGGTCGTGCCACCATTCCAAGAGTCCCCCAGATGTCTCAGTCCATTCCAGAGGAACCTCTTTTCCCTTCACCGGCTCGTCTTTCACGCCGAGGATCGACTCACACCAAGGTGGCACGTGGCACAGCCCTGTGGGAAAGCCTCGTGGGAAAGCCACAGATCCCTTGATCCACGTGACAGGAAGCGTGACACTACTGCTGCAGCTCGGGAGGAAAGCGCACGTGCATGCCCCCACTCGAGACGAGGCCTGACTCCCCTGGGGAGACTCAGAAGCACCCCAAGATCCATGGCAACACTGGCGAGGAATCCTCAGGTTCCGGCCCCGACTCCACACAAGGACTGAGGCCCCGGCATGGACGGGAGAGGAATCCCGAGAGGTCCCCTAGCAACTCGTATGGGGACTGGCCTTTCCTGAGGCCACCAGAGCGGGTCCCTGAGGTCCCCGTCGTAACTCGAGAACACCTGCCGCAACTCGAGAAAATCCAGGAGGTTGTCCCCTCCAGGCGATATGAGGCCCATTTCCGCTGAGGCGTCTCGAGGCTGATCACACCTCACCTCTGGAACTTCGATAGGGTCCTTCACACCCTTGGTGCAAATCAAGAAGTTCCCCGACATACCCGTCTCCACTCGAGAGGAATCACGAGGGTCCCGCCCACATCCAGAGGAGCCCCGTTTCCGCCTCGTAGCTCGAGATGAGGGATCCTTTCCCTGCTTCGTCGGGAAAGAGTTCCCGGCGTTCCCGTCGCATCTCAAGAGGAGGCCCTCTCAACAGGAAAGGCGAGAGGAACTCCAGGGTCGTGCCACCATTCCAAGAGTCCCCCAGATGTCTCAGTCCATTCCAGAGGAACCTCTTTTCCCTTCACCGGCTCGTCTTTCACGCCGAGGATCGACTCACACCAAGGTGGCACGTGGCACAGCCCTGTGGGAAAGCCTCGTGGGAAAGCCTCGAGGGACAGCCTCGAGGGAAAGCCACAGATCCCTTGATCCACGTGACAGGAAGCGTGACACTACTGCTGCAGCTCGGGAGGAAAGCGCACGTGCATGCCCCCACTCGAGACGAGGCCTGACTCCCCTGGGGAGACTCAGAAGCACCCCAAGATCCATGGCAACACTGGAGAGGAATCCTCAGGTTCCGGCCCCGACTCCACACAAGGACTGAGGCCCCGGCATGAACGGGAGAGGAATCCCGAGAGCTCCCCTAGCAACTCGCATGGGGACTGGCCATTCCTGAGGCCACCAGAGCGGGTCCCTGAGGTCCCCGTCGTAACTCGAGAAGACCTGCCGCAACTCGAGAAAATCCAGGAGGTTCTCCCCTCCAGGCGAGATGAGGCCCATTTCCGCTGAGGGGTATCGAGGCTGATCACACCTCACCTCTGTAACTTCGAAAGGGTCCTTCTCACCCTTGGTGCAAATCAAGAAGTTCCCCGACCTAGCCGTCTCCACTCGAGAGGAATCACGTGGGTCCCGCCCACATCCAGAGGAGTCCCGTTTCCGCCTCGTAGCTCGAGATGAGGGATCCTTTCCCTGCTTCGTCGGGAAAGAGTTCCCGGCCTTCCCGTCGCACCTCAAGAGGAGGCCTTCTCAACAGGATCGGCGAGAGGAACTCCAGGGTCGTGCCACCATTCCAAGAGTCCCCCAGATGTCTCAGTCCATTCCAGAGGAACCTCTTTTCCCTTCACCGACTCGTCTTTCACGCCGAGGATCGACTCACACCAAGGTGGCACGTGGCAGAGCCCTGTGGGAAAGCCTCGTGGGAAAGCCTCGAGGGAAAGCCACAGATCCCTTGATCCACGTGACAGGAAGCGTGACACTACTGCTGCAGCTCGGGAGGAAAGCTCACGTGCATGCCCCCACTCGAGACGAGGCCTGACTCCCCTGGGGAGACTCAGAAGCACCCCAAGATCCATGGCAACACTGGAGAGGAATCCTCAGGTTCCGGCCCCGACTCCACACAAGGACTGAGGCCCCGGCATGGACGGGAGAGGAATCCCGAGAGGTCCCCTAGCAACTCGCATGGGGACTGGCCTTTCCTGAGGCCACCAGAGCGGGTCCCTGAGGTCCCCGTCGTAACTCGAGAACACCTGCCGCAACTCGAGAAAATCCAGGAGGTTCTCCCCTCCAGGCGAGATTAGGCCCATTTCCGCTGAGGCGTCTCGAGGCTGATCACACCTCACCTCTGGAACTTCGATAGGCTCCTTCACACCCTTGGTGCAAATCAAGAAGTTCCCCGACATACCCGTCTCCACTCGAGAGGAATCACGAGGGTCCCGCCCACATCCAGAGGAGCCCCGTTTCCGCCTCGTAGCTCGAGATGAGGGATCCTTTCCCTGCTTCGTCGGGAAAGAGTTCCCGGCGTTCCCGTCGCATCTCAAGAGGAGGCCCTCTCAACAGGAAAGGCGAGAGGAACTCCAGGGTCGTGCCACCATTCCAAGAGTCCCCCAGATGTCTCAGTCCATTCCAGAGGAACCTCTTTTCCCTTCACCGGCTCGTCTTTCACGCCGAGGATCGACTCACACCAAGGTGGCACGTGGCACAGCCCTGTGGGAAAGCCTCGTGGGAAAGCCTCGAGGGACAGCCTCGAGGGAAAGACACAGATCCCTTGATCCACGTGACAG
This sequence comes from Budorcas taxicolor, assembly GCF_023091745.1. Taxonomy (NCBI): domain Eukaryota; kingdom Metazoa; phylum Chordata; class Mammalia; order Artiodactyla; family Bovidae; genus Budorcas; species Budorcas taxicolor. The sequence continues at coordinate 171,634 of NC_068927.1, read as the reverse complement.
GAAGCGTGACACTACTGCTGCAGCTCGGGAGGAAAGCGCACGTGCATGCCCCGTCTCGAGACGAGGCCTGACTCCCCTGGGGAGACTCAGAAGCACCCCAAGATCCATGGCAACACTGGAGAGGAATCCTCAGGTTCCGGCCCCGACTCCACACAAGGACTGAGGCCCCGGCATGGACGGGAGAGGAATCCCGAGAGGTCCCCTAGCAACTCGCATGGGGACTGGCCATTCCTGAGGCCACCAGAGCGGGTCCCTGAGGTCCCCGTCGTAACTCGAGAAGACCTGCCGCAACTCGAGAAAATCCAGGAGGTTCTCCCCTCCAGGCGAGATGAGGCCCATTTCCGCTGAGGGGTATCGAGGCTGATCACACCTCACCTCTGTAACTTCGAAAGGGTCCTTCTCACCCTTGGTGCAAATCAAGAAGTTCCCCGACCTAGCCGTCTCCACTCGAGAGGAATCACGTGGGTCCCGCCCACATCCAGAGGAGTCCCGTTTCCGCCTCGTAGCTCGAGATGAGGGATCCTTTCCCTGCTTCGTCGGGAAAGAGTTCCCGGCCTTCCCGTCGCACCTCAAGAGGAGGCCTTCTCAACAGGATCGGCGAGAGGAACTCCAGGGTCGTGCCACCATTCCAAGAGTCCCCCAGATGTCTCAGTCCATTCCAGAAGAACCTCTTTTCCCTTCACCGACTCGTCTTTCACGCCGAGGATCGACTCACACCAAGGTGGCACGTGGCAGAGCCCTGTGGGAAAGCCTCGTGGGAAAGCCTCGAGGGAAAGCCACAGATCCCTTGATCCACGTGACAGGAAGCGTGACACTACTGCTGCAGCTCGGGAGGAAAGCTCACGTGCATGCCCCCACTCGAGACGAGGCCTGACTCCCCTGGGGAGACTCAGAAGCACCCCAAGATCCATGGCAACACTGGAGAGGAATCCTCAGGTTCCGGCCCCGACTCCAGACAAGGACTGATGCCCCGGCATGGATGGGAGAGGAATCCCGAGAGGTCCCCTAGCAACTCGCATGGGGACTGGCCTTTCCTGAGGCCACCAGAGCGGGTCCCTGAGGTCCCCGTCGTAACTCGAGAAGACCTGCCGCCACTCGAGAAAATCCAGGAGGTTGTCCCCTCCAGGCGATATGAGGCCCATTTCCGCTGAGGCGTCTCGAGGCTGATCACACCTCCCCTCTGGAACTTCGAAAGTGTCCTTCACACCCTTGGTGCAAATCAAGAAGTTCCCCGACATACCCGTCTCCACTCGAGAGGAATCACGAGGGTCCCGCCCACATCCAGAGGAGCCCCTTTTCCGCCTCGTAGCTCGAGATGAGGGATCCTTTCCCTGGTTCTTCGGGAAAGAGTTCCCGCCGTTCCCGTCGCATCTCAAGAGGAGGCCCTCTCAACAGGAACGGCGAGAGGAACTCCAGGGTCGTGCCACCATTCCAAGAGTCCCCCAGATGTCTCAGTCCATTCCAGAGGAACCTCTTTTCCCTTCACCGGCTCGTCTTTCACGCCGAGGATCGACTCACACCAAGGTGGCACGTGGCACAGCCCTGTGGGAAAGCCTCGTGGGAAAGCCTCGAGGGACAGCCTCGAGGGAAAGCCACAGATCCCTTGATCCACGTGACAGGAAGCGTGACACTACTGCTGCAGCTCGGGAGGAAAGCGCACGTGCATGCCCCCACTCGAGACGAGGCCTGACTCCCCTGGGGAGACTCAGAAGCACCCCAAGATCCATGGCAACACTGGAGAGGAATCCTCAGGTTCCGGCCCCGACTCCACACAAGGACTGAGGCCCCGGCATGGACGGGAGAGGAATCCCGAGAGGTCCCCTAGCAACTCGCATGGGGACTGGCCTTTCCTGAGGCCACCAGAGCGGGTCCCTGAGGTCCCCGTCGTAACTCGAGAAGACCTGCCGCAACTCGAGAAAATCCAGGAGGTTCTCCCCTCCAGGCGAGATGAGGCCCATTTCCGCTGAGGCGTCTCGAGGCTGATCACACCTCACCTCTGGAACTTCGAAAGGCTCCTTCACACCCTTGGTGCAAATCAAGAAGTTCCCCGACATACCCGTCTCCACTCGAGAGGAATCACGAGGGTCCCGCCCACATCCAGAGGAGCCCCGTTTCCGCCTCGTAGCTCGAGATGAGGGATCCTTTCCCTGCTTCGTCGGGAAAGAGTTCCCGGCCTTCCCGTCGCATCTCAAGAGGAGGCCCTCTCAACAGGAACGGCGAGAGGAACTCCAGGGTCGTGCCACCATTCCAAGAGTCCCCCAGATGTCTCAGTCCATTCCAGAGGAACCTCTTTTCCCTTCACCGGCTCGTCTTTCATGCCGAGGATCGACTCACACCAAGGTGGCACGTGGCACAGCCCTGTGGGAAAGCCTCGTGGGAAAGCCTCGAGGAACAGCCTCGAGGTAAAGCCACAGATCCCTTGATCCACGTGACAGGAAGCGGGACACTACTGCTGCAGCTCGGGAGGAAAGCGCACGTGCATGCCCCCACTCGAGACGAGGCCTGACTCCCCTGGGGAGACTCAGAAGCACCCCAAGATCCATGGCAACACTGGAGAGGAATCCTCAGGTTCCGGCCCCGACTCCACACAAGGACTGAGGCCCCGGCATGGACGGGAGAGGAATCCCGAGAGGTCCCCTAGCAACTCGCATGGGGACTGGCCTTTCCTGAGGCCACCAGAGCGGGTCCCTGAGGTCCCCGTCGTAACTCGAGAACACCTGCCGCAACTCGAGAAAATCCAGGAGGTTCTCCCCTCCAGGCGAGATTAGGCCCATTTCCGCTGAGGCGTCTCGAGGCTGATCACACCTCACCTCTGGAACTTCGATAGGCTCCTTCACACCCTTGGTGCAAATCAAGAAGTTCCCCGACATACCCGTCTCCACTCGAGAGGAATCACGAGGGTCCCGCCCACATCCAGAGGAGCCCCGTTTCCGCCTCGTAGCTCGAGATGAGGGATCCTTTCCCTGCTTCGTCGGGAAAGAGTTCCCGGCGTTCCCGTCGCATCTCAAGAGGAGGCCCTCTCAACAGGAAAGGCGAGAGGAACTCCAGGGTCGTGCCACCATTCCAAGAGTCCCCCAGATGTCTCAGTCCATTCCAGAGGAACCTCTTTTCCCTTCACCGGCTCGTCTTTCACGCCGAGGATCGACTCACACCAAGGTGGCACGTGGCACAGCCCTGTGGGAAAGCCTCGTGGGAAAGCCTCGAGGGACAGCCTCGAGGGAAAGACACAGATCCCTTGATCCACGTGACAGGAAGCGTGACACTACTGCTGCAGCTCGGGAGGAAAGCGCACGTGCATGCCCCCACTCGAGACGAGGCCTGACTCCCCTGGGGAGACTCAGAAGCACCCCAAGATCCATGGCAACACTGGAGAGGAATCCTCAGGTTCCGGCCCCGACTCCACACAAGGACTGAGGCCCCGGCATGGACGGGAGAGGAATCCCGAGAGGTCCCCTAGCAACTCGCATGGGGACTGGCCATTCCTGAGGCCACCAGAGCGGGTCCCTGAGGTCCCCGTCGTAACTCGAGAAGACCTGCCGCAACTCGAGAAAATCCAGGAGGTTCTCCCCTCCAGGCGAGATGAGGCCCATTTCCGCTGAGGCGTCTCGAGGCTGATCACACCTCCCCTCTGGAACTTCGAAAGGGTCCTTCTCACCCTTGGTGCAAATCAAGAAGTTCCCCGACCTAGCCGTCTCCACTCGAGAGGAATCACGTGGGTTCCGCCCACATCCAGAGGAGTCCCGTTTCCGCCTCGTAGCTCGAGATGAGGGATCCTTTCCCTGCTTCGTCGGGAAAGAGTTCCCGGCGTTCCCGTCGCACCTCAAGAGGAGGCCTTCTCAACAGGAACGGCGAGAGAAACTCCAGGGTCGTGCCACCATTCCAAGAGTCCCCCAGATGTCTCAGTCCATTCCAGAGGAACCTCTTTTCCCTTCACCGGCTCGTCTTTCACGCCGAGGATCGACTCACACCAAGGTGGCACGTGGCAGAGCCCTGTGGGAAAGCCTCGTGGGAAAGCCTCGAGGGAAAGCCACAGATCCCTTGATCCACGTGACAGGAAGCGTGACACTACTGCTGCAGCTCGGGAGGAAATCTCACGTGCATGCCCCCACTCGAGACGAGGCCTGACTCCCCTGGGGAGACTCAGAAGCACCCCAAGATCCATGGCAACACTGGAGAGGAATCCTCAGGTTCCGGCCCCGACTCCAGACAAGGACTGATGCCCCGGCATGGACGGGAGAGGAATCCCGAGAGGTCCCCTAGCAACTCGCATGGGGACTGGCCTTTCCTGAGGCCACCAGAGCGGGTCCCTGAGGTCCCCGTTGTAACTCGTGAAGACCTGCCGCAACTCGAGAAAATCCAGGAGGTTCTCCCCTCCAGGCGAGATGAGGCCCATTTCCACTGAGGCGTCTCGAGGCTGATCACACCTCACCTCTGGAACTTCGAAAGGGTCCTTCACACCCTTGGTGCAAATCAAGAAGTTCCCCGACCTAGCCGTCTCCACTCGAGAGGAATCACGAGGGTCCCGCCCACATCCAGAGGAGCCCCGTTTCCGCCTCGTAGCTCGAGATGAGGGATCCTTTCCCTGCTTCGTCGGGAAAGAGTTCCCGGCGTTCCCGTCGCATCTCAAGAGGAGGCCCTCTCAACAGGAACGGCGAGAGGAACTCCAGGGTCGTGCCACCATTCCAAGAGTCCCCCAGATGTCTCAGTCCATTCCAGAGGAACCTCTTTTCCCTTCACCGGCTCGTCTTTCACGCCGAGGATCGACTCACACCAATGTGGCACGTGGCACAGCCCTGTGGGAAAGCCTCGTGGGAAATCCTCGAGGGACAGCCTGGAGGGAAAGCCACAGATCCCTTGATCCACGTGACAGGAAGCGTGACACTACTGCTGCAGCTCGGGAGGAAAGCGCACGTGCATGCCCCCACTCGAGACGAGGCCTGACTCCCCTGGGGAGACTCAGAAGCACCCCAAGATCCATGGCAACACTGGAGAGGAATCCTCAGGTTCCGGCCCCGACTCCACACAAGGACTGAGGCCCCGGCATGGACGGGAGAGGAATCCCGAGAGGTCCCCTAGCAACTCGCATGGGGACTGGCCTTTTCTGAGGCCACCAGTACGGGTCCCTGAGGTCCCCGTCGTAACTCGAGAAGACCTGCCGCAACTCGAGAAAATCCAGGAGGTTCTCCCCTCCAGGCGAGATGAGGCCCATTTCCGCTGAGGCGTCTCGAGGCTGATCATACCTCCCCTCTGGAACTTCGAAAGGGTCCTTCACACCCTTGGTGCAAATCAAGAAGTTCCCCGACATACCTGTCTCCACTCGAGAGGAATCACGAGGGTCCCGCCCACATCCAGAGGAGCCCCGTTTCCGCCTCGTAGCTCGAGATGAGGGATCCTTTCCCTGCTTCGTCGGGAAAGAGTTCCCGGCATTCCCGTCGCATCTCAAGAGGAGGCCCTCTCAACAGGAACGGCGAGAGGAACTCCAGGGTCGTGCCACCATTCCAAGAGTCCCCCAGATGTCTCAGTCCATTCCAGAGGAACCTCTTTTCCCTTCACCGGCTCGTCTTTCACGCCGAGGATCGACTCATACCAAGGTGGAACGTGGCACAGCCCTGTGGGAAAGCCTCGTGGGAAAGCCTCGAGGGACAGCCTCGAGGGAAAGCCACAGATCCCTTGATCCACGTGACAGGAAGCGTGACACTGCTGCTGCAGCTCGGGAGGAAAGCGCACGTGCATTACCCACTCGAGACGAGGCCTGACTCCCCTGGGGAGACTCAGAAGCACCCCAAGATGCATGGCAACACTGGAGAGCAATCCTCAGGTTCCGGCCCCGACTCCACACAAGGACTGAGGCCCCGGCATGGACGGGAAAGGAATCCCGAGAGGTCCCCTAGCAACTCGCATGGGGACTGGCCTTTCCTGAGGCCACCAGAGCGGGTCCCTGAGGTCCCCATCGTAACTCGAGAAGACCTGCCGCAACTCGAGAAAATCCAGGAGGTTCTCCCCTCCAGGGGAGATGAGGCCCATTTCCGCTGAGGCGTCTCGAGGCTGATCACACCTCCCCTCTGGAACTTCGAAAGGGTCCTTCACACCCTTGGTGCAAATCAAGAAGTTCCCCGACATACCCGTCTCCACTCGAGAGGAATCACGAGGGTCCCGCCCACATCCAGAGGAGCCCCGTTTCCGCCTCGTAGCTCGAGATGAGGGATCCTTTCCCTGCTTCGTCGGGAAAGAGTTCCCGGCGTTCCCGTCGCATCTCAAGAGGAGGCCCTCTCAACAGGAACGGCGAGAGGAACTCCAGGGTCGTGTCACCATTCCAAGAGTCCCCCAGATGTCTCAGTCCATTCCAGAGGAACCTCTTTTCCCTTCACCGGCTCGTCTTTCACGCCGAGGATCGACTCAAACCAAGGTGGCACGTGGCACAGCCCTGTGGGAAAGCCTCGTGGGAAAGCCTCGAGGGAAAGCCACAGATCCCTTGATCCACGTGACAGGAAGCGTGACACTACTGCTGCAGCTCGGGAGGAAAGCGCACGTGCATGCCCCCACTCGAGACGAGGCCTGACACCCCTGGGGAGACTGAGAAGCACCCCAAGATCCATGGCAACACTGGAGAGGAATCCTCAGGTTCCGGCCCCGACTCCACACAAGGACTGATGCCCCGGCATGGACGGGAGAGGAATCCGGAGAGGTCCCCTAGCAACTCGCATGGGGACTGGCCTTTCCTGAGGCCACCAGAGCGGGTCCCTGAGGTCCCCGTTGTAACTCGAGAAGACCTGCCGCAACTCGAGAAAATCCAGGAGGTTCTCCCCTGCAGGCGAGATGAGGCCCATTTCCGCTGAGGCGTCTCGAGGCTGATCACACCTCACCTCTGGAACTTCGAAAGGGTCCTTCACACCCTTGGTGCAAATCAAGAAGTTCCCCGACATACCCGTCTCCACTCGAGAGGAATCACGAGGGTCCCGCCCACATCCAGAGGAGCCCCGTTTCCGCCTCGTAGCTCGAGATGAGGGATCCTTTCCCTGCTTCGTCGGGAAAGAGTTCCCGGCGTTCCCGTCGCATCTCAAGAGGAGGCCCTCTCAACAGGAACGGCGAGAGGAACTCCAGGGTCGTGCCACCATTCCAAGAGTCCCCCAGATGTCTCAGTCCATTCCAGAGGAACCTCTTTTCCCCTCACCGGCTCGTCTTTCACGCCGAGGATCGACTCACACCAAGGTGGCACGTGGCACAGCCCTGTGGGAAAGCCTCGTGGGAAAGCCTCGAGGGACAGCCTCGAGGGAAAGCCACAGATCCCTTGATCCACGTGACAGGAAGCGTGACACTACTGCTGCAGCTCGGGAGGAAAGCGCACGTGCATGCCCCCACTCGAGACGAGGCCTGACTCCCCTGGGGAGACTCAGAAGCACCCCAAGATCCATGGCAACACTGGAGAGGAATCCTCAGGTTCCGGCCCCGACTCCACACAAGGACTGAGGCCCCGGCATGGACGGGAGAGGAATCCCGAGAGGTCCCCTAGCAACTCGCATGGGGACTGGCCATTCCTGAGGCCACCAGAGCGGGTCCCTGAGGTCCCCGTCGTAACTCGAGAAGACCTGCCGCAACTCGAGAAAATCCAGGAGGTTCTCCCCTCCAGGCGAGATGAAGCCCATTTCCGCTGAGGCGTCTCGAGGCTGATCACACCTCACCTCTGTAACTTCGAAAGGGTCCTTCTCACCCTTGGTGCAAATCAAGAAGTTCCCCGACCTAGCCGTCTCCACTCGAGAGGAATCACGTGGGTCCCGCCCACATCCAGAGGAGTCCCGTTTCCGGCTCGTAGCTCGAGATGAGGGATCCTTTCCCTGCTTCGTCGGGAAAGAGTTCCCGGCATTCCCGTCGCACCTCAAGATGAGGCCTTCTCAACAGGAATGGCGAGAGGAACTCCAGGGTCGTGCCACCATTCCAAGAGTCCCCCAGATGTCTCAGTCCATTCCAGAGGAACCTCTTTTCCCTTCACCGGCTCGTCTTTCACGCCGAGGATCGACTCACACCAAGGTGGCACGTGGCAGAGCCCTGTGGGAAAGCCTCGTGGGAAAGCCTCGAGGGAAAGCCACAGATCCCTTGATCCACGTGACAGGAAGCGTGACACTACTGCTGCAGCTCGGGAGGAAAGCTCACGTGCATGCTCCAACTCGAGACGAGGCCTGACTCCCCTGGGGAGACTCAGAAGCACCCCAAGATCCATGGCAACACTGGGGAGGAATCCTCAGTTTCCGGCCCCGACTCCAGACAAGGACTGAGGCCCCGGCATGGACGGGAGAGGAATCCCGAGAGGTCCCCTAGCAACTCGCATGGGGACTGGCCTTTCCTGAGGCCACCAGAGCGGGTCCCTGAGGTCCCCGTTGTACGCGTGAAGACCTGCCGCAACTCGAGAAAATCCAGGAGGTTCTCCCCTCCAGGCGAGATGAGGCCCATTTCCGCTGAGGCGTCTCGAGGCTGATCACACCTCCCCTCTGGAACTTCGAAAGGGTCCTTCACACCCTTGGTGCAAATCAAGAAGTTCCCCGACATACCCGTCTCCACTCGAGAGGAATCACGAGGGTCCCGCCCACATCCAGAGGAGCCCCGTTTCCGCCTCGTAGCTCGAGATGAGGGATCCTTTCCCTGCTTCGTCGGGAAAGAGTTCCCGGCGTTCCCGTCGCATCTCAAGAGGAGGCCCTCTCAACAGGAACGGCGAGAGGAACTCCAGGGTCGTGCCACCATTCCAAGAGTCCCCCAGATGTCTCAGTCCATTCCAGAGGAACCTCTTTTCCCCTCACCGGCTCGTCTTTCACGCCGAGGATCGACTCACACCAAGGTGGCACGTGGCACAGCCCTGTGGGAAAGCCTCGTGGGAAAGCCTCGAGGGACAGCCTCGAGGGAAAGCCACAGATCCCTTGATCCACGTGACAGGAAGCGTGACACTACTGCTGCAGCTCGGGAGGAAAGCGCACGTGCATGCCCCCACTCGAGACGAGGCCTGACTCCCCTGGGGAGACTCAGAAGCACCCCAAGATCCATGGCAACACTGGAGAGGAATCCTCAGGTTCTGGCCCCGACTCCACACAAGGACTGAGGCCCCGGCATGGACGGGAGAGGAATCCCGAGAGGTCCCCTAGCAACTCGCATGGGGACTGGCCTTTCCTGAGGCCACCAGAGCGGGTCCCTGAGGTCCCCGTCGTAACTCGAGAACACCTGCCGCAACTCGAGAAAATCCAGGAGGTTGTCCCCTCCAGGCGATATGAGGCCCATTTCCGCTGAGGCGTCTCGAGGCTGATCACACCTCACCTCTGGAACTTCGAAAGGGTCCTTCACACCCTTGGTGCAAATCAAGAAGTTCCCCGACATACCCGTCTCCACTCGAGAGAAATCACGAGGGTCCCGCCCACATCCAGAGGAGCCCCGTTTCCGCCTCGTAGCTCGAGATGAGGGATCCTTTCCCTGCTTCGTCGGGAAAGAGTTCCCGGCGTTCCCGTCGCATCTCAAGAGGAGGCCCTCTCAACAGGAAAGGCGAGAGGAACTCCAGGGTCGTGCCACCATTCCAAGAGTCCCCCAGATGTCTCAGTCCATTCCAGAGGAACCTCTTTTCCCTTCACCGGCTCGTCTTTCACGCCGAGGATCGACTCACACCAAGGTGGCACGTGGCACAGCCCTGTGGGAAAGCCTCGTGGGAAAGCCTCAAGGGACAGCCTCGAGGGAAAGCCACAGATCCCTTGATCCACGTGACAGGAAGCGTGACACTACTGCTGCAGCTCGGGAGGAAAGAGCACGTGCATGCCCCAACTCGAGACGAGGCCTGACTCCCCTGGGGAGACTCAGAAGCACCCCAAGATCCATGGCAACACTGGAGAGGAATCCTCAGGTTCCGGCCCCGACTCCACACAAGGACTGAGGCCCCGGCATGGACGGGAGAGGAATCCCGATAGGTCCCCTAGCAACTCGCATGGGGACTGGCCTTTCCTGAGGCCACCAGAGCGGGTCCCTGAGGTCCCCGTCGTAACTCGAGAAGACCTGCCGCAACTCGAGAAAATCCAGGAGGTTCTCCCCTCCAGGGGAGATGAGGCCCATTTCCGCTGAGGCGTCTCGAGGCTGATCACACCTCCCCTCTGGAACTTCGAAAGGGTCCTTCACACCCTTGGTGCAAATCAAGAAGTTCTCCGACCTAGCTGTCTCCACTCGAGAGGAATCACGAGGGTCCCGCCCACATCCAGAGGAGCCCCGTTTCCGCCTCGTAGCTCGAGATGAGGGATCCTTTCCCTGCTTCGTCGGGAAAGAGTTCCCGGCGTTCCCGTCAACAGGAACGGCGAGAGGAACTCCAGGGTCGTGCCACCATTCCAAGAGTCCCCCAGATGTCTCAGTCCATTCCAGAGGAACCTCTTTTCCCTTCACCGGCTCGTCTTTCACGCCGAGGATCGACTCACACCAAGGTGGCACGTGGCACAGCCCTGTGGGAAAGCCTCGTGGGAAAGCCTCGAGGGACAGCCTCGAGGGAAAGCCACAGATCCCTTGATCCACATGACAGGAAGCGTGACACTACTGCTGCAGCTCGGGAGGAAAGCGCACGTGCATGCCCCCACTCGACACGAGGCCTGACTCCCCTGGGGAGACTCAGAAGCACCCCAAGATCCATGGCAACACTGGAGAGGAATCCTCAGGTTCCGGCCCCGACTCCACCCAAGGACTGGGGCCACGGCATGGACGGGAGAGGAATCCCGAGAGGTCCCCTAGCAACTCGCATGGGGACTGGCCTTTCCTGAGGCCACCAGAGCGGGTCCCTGAGGTCCCCGTCGTAACTCGAGAAGACCTGCCGCAACTCGAGAAAATCCAGGAGGTTCTCCCCTCCAGGCGAGATGAGGCCCATTTCCGCTGAGGCGTCTCGAGTCTGATCACACCTCACATCTGGCACTTCGAAAGGGTCCTTCACACCCTTGGTGCAAATCAAGAAGTTCCCCGACCTAGCCGTCTCCACTCGTGTGGAATCACGTGGGTCCCGCCCACATCCAGAGGAGCCCCGTTTCCGCCTCGTAGCTCGAGATGAGGGATCCTTTCCCTGCTTCGTCGGGAAAGAGTTCCCGGCGTTCCCGTCGCATCTCAAGAGGAGGCCCTCTCAGCAGGAACGGCGAGAGGAACTCCAGGGTCGTGCCACCATTCCAAGAGTCCCCCAGATGTCTCAGTCCATTCCAGAGGAACCTCTTTTCCCCTCACCGGCTCGTCTTTCACGCCGAGGATCGACTCACACCAAGGTGGCACGTGGCACAGCCCTGTGGGAAAGCCTCGTGGGAAAGCCTCGAGGGACAGCCTCGAGGGAAAGCCACAGATCCCTTGATCCACGTGACAGGAAGCGTGACACTACTGCTGCAGCTCGGGAGGAAAGCTCACGTGCATGCCCCCACTCGAGACGAGGCCTGACTCCCCTGGGGAGACTCAGAAGCACCCCAAGATCCATGGCAACACTGGAGAGGAATCCTCAGGTTCTGGCCCCGACTCCACACAAGGACTGAGGCCCCGGCATGGACGGGAGAGGAATCCCGAGAGGTCCCCTAGCAACTCGCATGGGGACTGGCCTTTCCTGAGGCCACCAGAGCGGGTCCCTGAGGTCCCCGTCGTAACTCGAGAACACCTGCCGCAACTCGAGAAAATCCAGGAGGTTGTCCCCTCCAGGCGATATGAGGCCCATTTCCGCTGAGGCGTCTCGAGGCTGATCACACCTCACGTCTGGAACTTCGAAAGGGTCCTTCACACCCTTGGTGCAAATCAAGAAGTTCCCCGACATACCCGTCTCCACTCGAGAGAAATCACGAGGGTCCCGCCCACATCCAGAGGAGCCCCGTTTCCGCCTCGTAGCTCGAGATGAGGGATCCTTTCCCTGCTTCGTCGGGAAAGAGTTCCCGGCGTTCCCGTCGCATCTCAAGAGGAGGCCCTCTCAACAGGAAAGGCGAGAGGAACTCCAGGGTCGTGCCACCATTCCAAGAGTCCCCCAGATGTCTCAGTCCATTCCAGAGGAACCTCTTTTCCCTTCACCGGCTCGTCTTTCACGCCGAGGATCGACTCACACCAAGGTGGCACGTGGCACAGCCCTGTGGGAAAGCCTCGTGGGAAAGCCTCAAGGGACAGCCTCGAGGGAAAGCCACAGATCCCTTGATCCACGTGACAGGAAGCGTGACACTACTGCTGCAGCTCGGGAGGAAAGAGCACGTGCATGCCCCAACTCGAGACGAGGCCTGACTCCCCTGGGGAGACTCAGAAGCACCCCAAGATCCATGGCAACACTGGAGAGGAATCCTCAGGTTCCGGCCCCGACTCCACACAAGGACTGAGGCCCCGGCATGGACGGGAGAGGAATCCCGATAGGTCCCCTAGCAACTCGCATGGGGACTGGCCTTTCCTGAGGCCACCAGAGCGGGTCCCTGAGGTCCCCGTCGTAACTCGAGAAGACCTGCCGCAACTCGAGAAAATCCAGGAGGTTCTCCCCTCCAGGGGAGATGAGGCCCATTTCCGCTGAGGCGTCTCGAGGCTGATCACACCTCCCCTCTGGAACTTCGAAAGGGTCCTTCACACCCTTGGTGCAAATCAAGAAGTTCTCCGACCTAGCTGTCTCCACTCGAGAGGAATCACGAGGGTCCCGCCCACATCCAGAGGAGCCCCGTTTCCGCCTCGTAGCTCGAGATGAGGGATCCTTTCCCTGCTTCGTCGGGAAAGAGTTCCCGGCGTTCCCGTCAACAGGAACGGCGAGAGGAACTCCAGGGTCGTGCCACCATTCCAAGAGTCCCCCAGATGTCTCAGTCCATTCCAGAGGAACCTCTTTTCCCTTCACCGGCTCGTCTTTCACGCCGAGGATCGACTCACACCAAGGTGGCACGTGGCACAGCCCTGTGGGAAAGCCTCGTGGGAAAGCCTCGAGGGACAGCCTCGAGGGAAAGCCACAGATCCCTTGATCCACATGACAGGAAGCGTGACACTACTGCTGCAGCTCGGGAGGAAAGCGCACGTGCATGCCCCCACTCGACACGAGGCCTGACTCCCCTGGGGAGACTCAGAAGCACCCCAAGATCCATGGCAACACTGGAGAGGAATCCTCAGGTTCCGGCCCCGACTCCACCCAAGGACTGGGGCCACGGCATGGACGGGAGAGGAATCCCGAGAGGTCCCCTAGCAACTCGCATGGGGACTGGCCTTTCCTGAGGCCACCAGAGCGGGTCCCTGAGGTCCCCGTTGTAACTCGTGAAGACCTGCCGCAACTCGAGAAAATCCAGGAGGTTCTCCCCTCCAGGCGAGATGAGGCCCATTTCCACTGAGGCGTCTCGAGGCTGATCACACCTCACCTCTGGAACTTCGAAAGGGTCCTTCACACCCTTGGTGCAAATCAAGAAGTTCCCCGACCTAGCCGTCTCCACTCGAGAGGAATCACGAGGGTCCCGCCCACATCCAGAGGAGCCCCGTTTCCGCCTCGTAGCTCGAGATGAGGGATCCTTTCCCTGCTTCGTCGGGAAAGAGTTCCCGGCGTTCCCGTCGCATCTCAAGAGGAGGCCCTCTCAACAGGAACGGCGAGAGGAACTCCAGGGTCGTGCCACCATTCCAAGAGTCCCCCAGATGTCTCAGTCCATTCCAGAGGAACCTCTTTTCCCTTCACCGGCTCGTCTTTCACGCCGAGGATCGACTCACACCAAGGTGGCACGTGGCACAGCCCTGTGGGAAAGCCTCGTGGGAAATCCTCGAGGGACAGCCTGGAGGGAAAGCCACAGATCCCTTGATCCACGTGACAGGAAGCGTGACACTACTGCTGCAGCTCGGGAGGAAAGCGCACGTGCATGCCCCCACTCGAGACGAGGCCTGACTCCCCTGGGGAGACTCAGAAGCACCCCAAGATCCATGGCAACACTGGAGAGGAATCCTCAGCTTCCGGCCCCGACTCCACACAAGGACTGAGGCCCCGGCATGGACGGGAGAGGAATCCCGAGAGGTCCCCTAGCAACTCGCATGGGGACTGGCCTTTTCTGAGGCCACCAGTACGGGTCCCTGAGGTCCCCGTCGTAACTCGAGAAGACCTGCCGCAACTCGAGAAAATCCAGGAGGTTCTCCCCTCCAGGCGAGATGAGGCCCATTTCCGCTGAGGCGTCTCGAGGCTGATCATACCTCCCCTCTGGAACTTCGAAAGGGTCCTTCACACCCTTGGTGCAAATCAAGAAGTTCCCCGACATACCTGTCTCCACTCGAGAGGAATCACGAGGGTCCCGCCCACATCCAGAGGAGCCCCGTTTCCGCCTCGTAGCTCGAGATGAGGGATCCTTTCCCTGCTTCGTCGGGAAAGAGTTCCCGGCATTCCCGTCGCATCTCAAGAGGAGGCCCTCTCAACAGGAACGGCGAGAGGAACTCCAGGGTCGTGCCACCATTCCAAGAGTCCCCCAGATGTCTCAGTCCATTCCAGAGGAACCTCTTTTCCCTTCACCGGCTCGTCTTTCACGCCGAGGATCGACTCATACCAAGGTGGAACGTGGCACAGCCCTGTGGGAAAGCCTCGTGGGAAAGCCTCGAGGGACAGCCTCGAGGGAAAGCCACAGATCCCTTGATCCACGTGACAGGAAGCGTGACACTGCTGCTGCAGCTCGGGAGGAAAGCGCACGTGCATTACCCACTCGAGACGAGGCCTGACTCCCCTGGGGAGACTCAGAAGCACCCCAAGATGCATGGCAACACTGGAGAGCAATCCTCAGGTTCCGGCCCCGACTCCACACAAGGACTGAGGCCCCGGCATGGACGGGAAAGGAATCCCGAGAGGTCCCCTAGCAACTCGCATGGGGACTGGCCTTTCCTGAGGCCACCAGAGCGGGTCCCTGAGGTCCCCATCGTAACTCGAGAAGACCTGCCGCAACTCGAGAAAATCCAGGAGGTTCTCCCCTCCAGGGGAGATGAGGCCCATTTCCGCTGAGGCGTCTCGAGGCTGATCACACCTCCCCTCTGGAACTTCGAAAGGGTCCTTCACACCCTTGGTGCAAATCAAGAAGTTCCCCGACATACCCGTCTCCACTCGAGAGGAATCACGAGGGTCCCGCCCACATCCAGAGGAGCCCCGTTTCCGCCTCGTAGCTCGAGATGAGGGATCCTTTCCCTGCTTCGTCGGGAAAGAGTTCCCGGCGTTCCCGTCGCATCTCAAGAGGAGGCCCTCTCAACAGGAACGGCGAGAGGAACTCCAGGGTCGTGTCACCATTCCAAGAGTCCCCCAGATGTCTCAGTCCATTCCAGAGGAACCTCTTTTCCCTTCACCGGCTCGTCTTTCACGCCGAGGATCGACTCAAACCAAGGTGGCACGTGGCACAGCCCTGTGGGAAAGCCTCGTGGGAAAGCCTCGAGGGAAAGCCACAGATCCCTTGATCCACGTGACAGGAAGCGTGACACTACTGCTGCAGCTCGGGAGGAAAGCGCACGTGCATGCCCCCACTCGAGACGAGGCCTGACACCCCTGGGGAGACTGAGAAGCACCCCAAGATCCATGGCAACACTGGAGAGGAATCCTCAGGTTCCGGCCCCGACTCCACACAAGGACTGATGCCCCGGCATGGACGGGAGAGGAATCCGGAGAGGTCCCCTAGCAACTCGCATGGGGACTGGCCTTTCCTGAGGCCACCAGAGCGGGTCCCTGAGGTCCCCGTTGTAACTCGAGAAGACCTGCCGCAACTCGAGAAAATCCAGGAGGTTCTCCCCTGCAGGCGAGATGAGGCCCATTTCCGCTGAGGCGTCTCGAGGCTGATCACACCTCACCTCTGGAACTTCGAAAGGGTCCTTCACACCCTTGGTGCAAATCAAGAAGTTCCCCGACATACCCGTCTCCACTCGAGAGGAATCACGAGGGTCCCGCCCACATCCAGAGGAGCCCCGTTTCCGCCTCGTAGCTCGAGATGAGGGATCCTTTCCCTGCTTCGTCGGGAAAGAGTTCCCGGCGTTCCCGTCGCATCTCAAGAGGAGGCCCTCTCAACAGGAACGGCGAGAGGAACTCCAGGGTCGTGCCACCATTCCAAGAGTCCCCCAGATGTCTCAGTCCATTCCAGAGGAACCTCTTTTCCCCTCACCGGCTCGTCTTTCACGCCGAGGATCGACTCACACCAAGGTGGCACGTGGCACAGCCCTGTGGGAAAGCCTCGTGGGAAAGCCTCGAGGGACAGCCTCGAGGGAAAGCCACAGATCCCTTGATCCACGTGACAGGAAGCGTGACACTACTGCTGCAGCTCGGGAGGAAAGCGCACGTGCATGCCCCCACTCGAGACGAGGCCTGACTCCCCTGGGGAGACTCAGAAGCACCCCAAGATCCATGGCAACACTGGAGAGGAATCCTCAGGTTCCGGCCCCGACTCCACACAAGGACTGAGGCCCCGGCATGGACGGGAGAGGAATCCCGAGAGGTCCCCTAGCAACTCGCATGGGGACTGGCCATTCCTGAGGCCACCAGAGCGGGTCCCTGAGGTCCCCGTCGTAACTCGAGAAGACCTGCCGCAACTCGAGAAAATCCAGGAGGTTCTCCCCTCCAGGCGAGATGAAGCCCATTTCCGCTGAGGCGTCTCGAGGCTGATCACACCTCACCTCTGTAACTTCGAAAGGGTCCTTCTCACCCTTGGTGCAAATCAAGAAGTTCCCCGACCTAGCCGTCTCCACTCGAGAGGAATCACGTGGGTCCCGCCCACATCCAGAGGAGTCCCGTTTCCGGCTCGTAGCTCGAGATGAGGGATCCTTTCCCTGCTTCGTCGGGAAAGAGTTCCCGGCATTCCCGTCGCACCTCAAGATGAGGCCTTCTCAACAGGAACGGCGAGAGGAACTCCAGGGTCGTGCCACCATTCCAAGAGTCCCCCAGATGTCTCAGTCCATTCCAGAGGAACCTCTTTTCCCTTCACCGGCTCGTCTTTCACGCCGAGGATCGACTCACACCAAGGTGGCACGTGGCAGAGCCCTGTGGGAAAGCCTCGTGGGAAAGCCTCGAGGGAAAGCCACAGATCCCTTGATCCACGTGACAGGAAGCGTGACACTACTGCTGCAGCTCGGGAGGAAAGCTCACGTGCATGCCCCAACTCGAGACGAGGCCTGACTCCCCTGGGGAGACTCAGAAGCACCCCAAGATCCATGGCAACACTGGGGAGGAATCCTCAGTTTCCGGCCCCGACTCCAGACAAGGACTGAGGCCCCGGCATGGACGGGAGAGGAATCCCGAGAGGTCCCCTAGCAACTCGCATGGGGACTGGCCTTTCCTGAGGCCACCAGAGCGGGTCCCTGAGGTCCCCGTTGTACGCGTGAAGACCTGCCGCAACTCGAGAAAATCCAGGAGGTTCTCCCCTCCAGGCGAGATGAGGCCCATTTCCGCTGAGGCGTCTCGAGGCTGATCACACCTCCCCTCTGGAACTTCGAAAGGGTCCTTCACACCCTTGGTGCAAATCAAGAAGTTCCCCGACATACCCGTCTCCACTCGAGAGGAATCACGAGGGTCCCGCCCACATCCAGAGGAGCCCCGTTTCCGCCTCGTAGCTCGAGATGAGGGATCCTTTCCCTGCTTCGTCGGGAAAGAGTTCCCGGCGTTCCCGTCGCATCTCAAGAGGAGGCCCTCTCAACAGGAACGGCGAGAGGAACTCCAGGGTCGTGCCACCATTCCAAGAGTCCCCCAGATGTCTCAGTCCATTCCAGAGGAACCTCTTTTCCCCTCACCGGCTCGTCTTTCACGCCGAGGATCGACTCACACCAAGGTGGCACGTGGCACAGCCCTGTGGGAAAGCCTCGTGGGAAAGCCTCGAGGGACAGCCTCGAGGGAAAGCCACAGATCCCTTGATCCACGTGACAGGAAGCGTGACACTACTGCTGCAGCTCGGGAGGAAAGCGCACGTGCATGCCCCCACTCGAGACGAGGCCTGACTCCCCTGGGGAGACTCAGAAGCACCCCAAGATCCATGGCAACACTGGAGAGGAATCCTCAGGTTCTGGCCCCGACTCCACACAAGGACTGAGGCCCCGGCATGGACGGGAGAGGAATCCCGAGAGGTCCCCTAGCAACTCGCATGGGGACTGGCCTTTCCTGAGGCCACCAGAGCGGGTCCCTGAGGTCCCCGTCGTAACTCGAGAACACCTGCCGCAACTCGAGAAAATCCAGGAGGTTGTCCCCTCCAGGCGATATGAGGCCCATTTCCGCTGAGGCGTCTCGAGGCTGATCACACCTCACCTCTGGAACTTCGAAAGGGTCCTTCACACCCTTGGTGCAAATCAAGAAGTTCCCCGACATACCCGTCTCCACTCGAGAGAAATCACGAGGGTCCCGCCCACATCCAGAGGAGCCCCGTTTCCGCCTCGTAGCTCGAGATGAGGGATCCTTTCCCTGCTTCGTCGGGAAAGAGTTCCCGGCGTTCCCGTCGCATCTCAAGAGGAGGCCCTCTCAACAGGAAAGGCGAGAGGAACTCCAGGGTCGTGCCACCATTCCAAGAGTCCCCCAGATGTCTCAGTCCATTCCAGAGGAACCTCTTTTCCCTTCACCGGCTCGTCTTTCACGCCGAGGATCGACTCACACCAAGGTGGCACGTGGCACAGCCCTGTGGGAAAGCCTCGTGGGAAAGCCTCAAGGGACAGCCTCGAGGGAAAGCCACAGATCCCTTGATCCACGTGACAGGAAGCGTGACACTACTGCTGCAGCTCGGGAGGAAAGAGCACGTGCATGCCCCAACTCGAGACGAGGCCTGACTCCCCTGGGGAGACTCAGAAGCACCCCAAGATCCATGGCAACACTGGAGAGGAATCCTCAGGTTCCGGCCCCGACTCCACACAAGGACTGAGGCCCCGGCATGGACGGGAGAGGAATCCCGATAGGTCCCCTAGCAACTCGCATGGGGACTGGCCTTTCCTGAGGCCACCAGAGCGGGTCCCTGAGGTCCCCGTCGTAACTCGAGAAGACCTGCCGCAACTCGAGAAAATCCAGGAGGTTCTCCCCTCCAGGGGAGATGAGGCCCATTTCCGCTGAGGCGTCTCGAGGCTGATCACACCTCCCCTCTGGAACTTCGAAAGGGTCCTTCACACCCTTGGTGCAAATCAAGAAGTTCTCCGACCTAGCTGTCTCCACTCGAGAGGAATCACGAGGGTCCCGCCCACATCCAGAGGAGCCCCGTTTCCGCCTCGTAGCTCGAGATGAGGGATCCTTTCCCTGCTTCGTCGGGAAAGAGTTCCCGGCGTTCCCGTCAACAGGAACGGCGAGAGGAACTCCAGGGTCGTGCCACCATTCCAAGAGTCCCCCAGATGTCTCAGTCCATTCCAGAGGAACCTCTTTTCCCTTCACCGGCTCGTCTTTCACGCCGAGGATCGACTCACACCAAGGTGGCACGTGGCACAGCCCTGTGGGAAAGCCTCGTGGGAAAGCCTCGAGGGACAGCCTCGAGGGAAAGCCACAGATCCCTTGATCCACATGACAGGAAGCGTGACACTACTGCTGCAGCTCGGGAGGAAAGCGCACGTGCATGCCCCCACTCGACACGAGGCCTGACTCCCCTGGGGAGACTCAGAAGCACCCCAAGATCCATGGCAACACTGGAGAGGAATCCTCAGGTTCCGGCCCCGACTCCACCCAAGGACTGGGGCCACGGCATGGACGGGAGAGGAATCCCGAGAGGTCCCCTAGCAACTCGCATGGGGACTGGCCTTTCCTGAGGCCACCAGAGCGGGTCCCTGAGGTCCCCGTCGTAACTCGAGAAGACCTGCCGCAACTCGAGAAAATCCAGGAGGTTCTCCCCTCCAGGCGAGATGAGGCCCATTTCCGCTGAGGCGTCTCGAGTCTGATCACACCTCACATCTGGCACTTCGAAAGGGTCCTTCACACCCTTGGTGCAAATCAAGAAGTTCCCCGACCTAGCCGTCTCCACTCGTGTGGAATCACGTGGGTCCCGCCCACATCCAGAGGAGCCCCGTTTCCGCCTCGTAGCTCGAGATGAGGGATCCTTTCCCTGCTTCGTCGGGAAAGAGTTCCCGGCGTTCCCGTCGCATCTCAAGAGGAGGCCCTCTCAGCAGGAACGGCGAGAGGAACTCCAGGGTCGTGCCACCATTCCAAGAGTCCCCCAGATGTCTCAGTCCATTCCAGAGGAACCTCTTTTCCCTTCACCGGCTCGTCTTTCACGCCGAGGATCGACTCACACCAAGGTGGCACGTGGCACAGCCCTGTGGGAAAGCCTCGTGGGAAAGCCTCGAGGGAAGCCTCGAGGGAAAGCCACAGATCCCTTGATCCACGTGACAGGAAGCGTGACACTACTGCTGCAGCTCGGGAGGAAAGCGAACGTGCATGCCCCCACTCGAGACGAGGCCTGACTCCCCTGGGGAGACTCAGAAGCACCCCAAGATCCATGGCAACGCTGGAGAGGAATCCTCAGGTTCCGGCCCCGATTCCACACAAGGACTGAGGCCTCGGCATGGACGGGAGAGGAATCCAGAGAGGTCCCCTAGCAACTCGCATGGGGACTGGCCTTTCCTGAGGCCACCAGAGCGGGTCCCTGAGGTCCCCGTCGTAACTCGAGAAGACCTGCCGCAACTGGAGAAAATCCAGGAGGTTCTCCCCTCCAGGCGAGATGAGGCCCGTTTCCGCTGAGGCGTCTCGAGGCTGATCACACCTCCCCTCTGGAACTTCGAAAGGGTCCTTCACACCCTTGGTGCAAATCCAGAAGTTCCCCGACATACCCGTCTCCACTCGAGAGGAATCACGAGGGTCCCGCCCACATCCAGAGGAGCCTCGTTTCCGCCTCGTAGCTCGAGATGAGGGATCCTTTCCCTGCTTCGTCGGGAAAGAGTTCCCGGCGTTCCCGTCGCATCTCAGGAGGAGGCCCTCTCAACAGGAACGGCGAGAGGAACTCCAGGGTCGTGCCACCATTCCAAGAGTCCCCCAGATATCTCAGTCCATTCCAGAGGAACCTCTTTTCCCTTCACCGGCTCGTCTTTCACGCCGAGGATCGACTCACACCAAGGTGGCACGTGGCACAGCCCTGTGGGAAAGCCTCGTGGGAAAGCCTCGAGGGACAGCCTCGAGGGAAAGCCACAGATCCCTTGATCCACGTGACAGGAAGCGTGACACTACTGCTGCAGCTCGGGAGGAAAGCGCACGTGCATGCCCCCACTCGAGACGAGGCCTGACTCCCCTGGGGAGACTCAGAAGCACCCCAAGATCCATGGCAACACTGGAGAGCAATCCTCAGGTTCCGGCCCCGACTCCACACAAGGACTGAGGCCCCGGCATGGACGGGAGAGGAATCCCGAGAGGTCCCCTAGCAACTCGCATGGGGACTGGCCTTTCCTGAGGCCACCAGAGCGGGTCCCTGAGGTCCCCGTCGTAACTCGAGAAGACCTGCCGCAACTCGAGAAAATCCAGGAGGTTCTCCCCTCCAGGTGAGATGAGGCCCATTTCCGCTGAGGCGTCTCGAGGCTGATCACACCTCCCATCTGGAACTTCGAAAGGGTCCTTCACACCCTTGGTGCAAATCAAGAAGTTCCCCGACATACCCGTCTCCACTCGAGAGGAATCACGAGGGTCCCGCCCACATCCAGAGGATCCCCGTTTCCGCCTCGTAGCTCGAGATGAGGGATCCTTTCCCTGCTTCGTCGGGAAAGAGTTCCCGGCGTTCCCGTCGCATCTCAAGAGGAGGCCCTCTCTACAGGAACGGCGAGAGGAACTCCAGGGTCGTGCCACCATTCCAAGAGTCCCCCAGATGTCTCAGTCCATTCCAGAGGAACCTCTTTTCCCTTCACCGGCTCGTCTTTCACGCCGAGGATCGACTCACACCAAGGTGGCACGTGGCACAGCCCTGTGGGAAAGCCTCGTGGGAAAGCCTCGAGGGACAGCCTCGAGGGAACGCCACAGATCCCTTGATCCACGTGACAGGAAGCGTGACACTACTGCTGCAGCTCGGGAGGAAAGTGCACGTGCATGCCCCCACTCGAGACGAGGCCTGACTCCCCTGGGGAGACTCAGAAGCACCCCAAGATCCATGGCAACACTGGAGAGGAATCCTCAGGTTCCGGCCCCGACTCCACACAAGGACTGAGGCCCCGGCATGGACGGGAGAGGAATCCAGAGAGGTCCCCTAGCAACTCGCATGGGGACTGGCCTTTCCTGAGGCCACCAGAGCGGGTCCCTGAGGTCCCCGTCGTAACTCGAGAAGACCTGCCGCAACTCGAGAAAATCCAGGAGGTTCTCCCCTCCAGGCGAGATGAGGCCCATTTCTGCTGAGGCGTCTCGAGGCTGATCACACCTCACCTCTGGAACTTCGTAAGGCTCTTTCACACCCTTGGTGCAAATCAAGAAGTTCCCCGACATACCCGTCTCCACTAGAGAGGAATCACGAGGGTCCCGCCCACATCCAGAGGAGCCCCGTTTCCGCCTCGTAGCTCGAGATGAGGGATCCTTTCCCTGCTTCCTCGGGAAAGAGTTCCCGGCGTTCCCGTCGCATCTCAAGAGGAGGCCCTCTCAACAGGAACGGCGAGAGGAACTCCAGGGTCGTGCCACCATTCCAAGAGTCCCCCAGATGTCTCAGTCCATTCCAGAGGAACCTCTTTTCCCTTCACCGGCTCGTCTTTCACGTCGAGGATCGACTCACACCAAGGTGGCACGTGGCACAGCCCTGTGGGAAAGCCTCGTGGGAAAGCCTCGAGGGACAGCCTCGAGGGAAAGCCACAGATCCCTTGATCCACGTGACAGGAAGCGTGACACTACTGCTGCAGCTCGGGAGGAAAGCGCACGTGCATGCCCCCACTCGAGACGAGGCCTGACTCCCCCGGGGAGACTCAGAAGCACCCCAAGATCCATGGCAACACTGGAGAGGAATCCTCAGGTTCCGGCCCCGACTCCACACAAGGACTGAGGCCCCGGCATGGACGGGAGAGGAATCCCGAGAGGTCCCCTAGCAACTCGCATGGGGACTGGCCATTCCTGAGGCCACGAGAGCGGGTCCCTGAGGTCCCCGTCGTAACTCGAGAAGACCTGCCGCAACTCGAGAAAATCCAGGAGGTTCTCCCCTCCAGGCGAGATGAGGCCCGTTTCCGCTGAGGCGTCTCGAGGCTGATCACACCTCCCCTCTGGAACTTCGAAAGGGTCCTTCACACCCTTGGTGCAAATCAAGAAGTTCCCCGACCTAGCTGTCTCCACTCGAGAGGATTCACGTGGGTCCCGCCCACATCCAGAGGAGCCCCGTTTCCGCCTCGTAGCTCGAGATGAGGGATCCTTTCCCTGCTTCGTCGGGAAAGAGTTCCCGGCGTTCCCGTCGCATCTCAAGAGGAGGCCCTCTCAGCAGGAACGGCGAGAGGAACTCCAGGGTCGTGCCACCATTCCAAGAGTCCCCCAGATGTCTCAGTCCATTCCAGAGGAACCTCTTTTCCCTTCACCGGCTCGTCTTTCACGCCGAGGATCGACTCACACCAAGGTGGCACGTGGCACAGCCCTGTGGGAAAGCCTCGTGGGAAAGCCTCGAGGGACAGCCTCGAGGGAAAGCCACAGATCCCTTGATCCACGTGACAGGAAGCGTGACACTACTGCTGCAGCTCGGGAGGAAAGCGCACGTGCATGCCCCCACTCGAGACGAGGCCTGACTCCCCTGGGGAGACTCAGAAGCACCCCAAGATCCATGGCAACACTGGAGAGGAATCCTCAGGTTCCGGCCCCGACTCCACACAAGGACTGAGGCCCCGGCATGGACGGGAGAGGAATCCCGAGAGGTCCCCTAGCAACTCGCATGGGGACTGGCCATTCCTGAGGCCACCAGAGCGGGTCCCTGAGGTCCCCGTCGTAACTCGAGAAGACCTGCCGCAACTCGAGAAAATCCAGGAGGTTCTCCCCTCCAGGCGAGATGAGGCCCGTTTCCGCTGAGGCGTCTCGAGGCTGATCACACCTCCCCTCTGGAACTTCGAAAGGGTCCTTCACACCCTTGGTGCAAATCAAGAAGTTCCCCGACCTAGCTGTCTCCACTCGAGAGGATTCACGTGGGTCCCGCCCACATCCAGAGGAGCCCCGTTTCCGCCTCGTAGCTCGAGATGAGGGATCCTTTCCCTGCTTCGTCGGGAAAGAGTTCCCGGCGTTCCCGTCGCATCTCAAGAGGAGGCCCTCTCAGCAGGAACGGCGAGAGGAACTCCAGGGTCGTGCCACCATTCCAAGAGTCCCCCAGATGTCTCAGTCCATTCCAGAGGAACCTCTTTTCCCTTCACCGGCTCGTCTTTCACGCCGAGGATCGACTCACACCAAGGTGGCACGTGGCACAGCCCTGTGGGAAAGCCTCGTGGGAAAGCCTCGAGGGACAGCCTCGAGGGAAAGCCACAGATCCCTTGATCCACGTGACAGGAAGCGTGACACTACTGCTGCAGCTCGGGAGGAAAGCGCACGTGCATGCCCCCACTCGAGACGAGGCCTGACTCCCCTGGGGAGACTCAGAAGCACCCCAAGATCCATGGCAACACTGGAGAGGAATCCTCAGGTTCCGGCCCCGACTCCACACAAGGACTGAGGCCCCGGCATGGACGGGAGAGGAATCCCGAGAGGTCCTCTAGCAACTCGCATGGGGACTGGCCTTTCCTGAGGCCACCAGAGCGGGTCCCTGAGGTCCCCGTCGTAACTCGAGAAGACCTGCCGCAACTCGAGAAAATCCAGGAGGTTCTCCCCTCCAGGCGAGATGAGGCCCATTTCCGCTGAGGCGTCTCGAGGCTGATCACACCTCCCCTCTGGAACTTCGAAAGTGTCCTTCACACCCTTGGTGCAAATCAAGAAGTTCCCCGACATACCCGTCTCCACTCGAGAGGAATCACGAGGGTCCCGCCCACATCCAGAGGAGCCCCTTTTCCGCCTCGTAGCTCGAGATGAGGGATCCTTTCCCTGGTTCTTCGGGAAAGAGTTCCCGGCGTTCCCGTCGCATCTCAAGAGGAGGCCCTCTCAACAGGAACGGCGAGAGGAACTCCAGGGTCGTGCCACCATTCCAAGAGTCCCCCAGATGTCTCAGTCCATTCCAGAGGAACCTCTTTTCCCTTCACCGGCTCGTCTTTCACGCCGAGGATCGACTCACACCAAGGTGGCACGTGTCAGAGCCCTGTGGGAAAGCCTCGTGGGAAAGCCTCGAGGGAAAGCCACAGATCCCTTGATCCACGTGACAGGAAGCGTGACACTACTGCTGCAGCTCGGGAGGAAAGCGCACGTCCATGCCCCAACTCGAGACGAGGCCTGACTCCCTTGGGGAGACTCAGAAGCACCCCAAGATCCATGGCAACACTGGAGAGGAATCCTCAGGTTCCGGCCCCGACTCCACACAAGGACTGAGGCCCCGGCATGGACGGGAGAGGAATCCTGAGAGGTCTCCTAGCAACTCGCATGGGGAATGGCCTTTTCTGAGGCCACCAGAACGGGTCCCTGAGGTCCCCGTCTTAACACGAGAAGACCTGCCGCAACTCGAGAAAATCCAGGAGGTTCTCCCCTCCAGGCGAGATGAGGCCCATTTCCGCTGAGGCGTCTCGAGGCTGATGACACCTCACCTCTGGAACTTCGAAAGGGTCCTTCACACCCTTGGTGCAAATCAAGAAGTTCCCCGACATACCCGTCTCCACTCGAGAGGAATCACGAGGGTCCCGCCCACATCCAGAGGAGCCCCGTTTCCGCCTCGTAGCTCGAGATGAGGGATCCTTTCCCTGCTTCGTCGGGAAAGAGTTCCCGGCGTTCCCGTCGCACCTCAAGAGGAGGCCTTCTCAACAGGAACGGCGAGAGGAACTCCAGGGTCGTGCCACCATTCCAAGAGTCCCCCAGATGTCTCAGTCCATTCCAGAGGAACCTCTTTTCCCTTCACCGGCTCGTCTTTCACGCCGAGGATCGACTCACACCAAGGTGGCACGTGTCAGAGCCCTGTGGGAAAGCCTCGTGGGAAAGCCTCGAGGGAAAGCCACAGATCCCTTGATCCACGTGACAGGAAGCGTGACACTACTGCTGCAGCTCGGGAGGAAAGCGCACGTCCATACCCCAACTCGAGACGAGGCCTGACTCCCCTGGGGAGACTCAGAAGCACCCCAAGATCCATGGCAACACTGGAGAGGAATCCTCAGGTTCCGGCCCCGACTCCACACAAGGACTGAGGCCCCGGCATGGACGGGAGAGGAATCCCGAGAGGTCCCCTAGCAACTCGCATGGGGACTGGCCTTTCCTGAGGCCACCAGAGCGGGTCCCTGAGGTCCCCGTCGTAACTCGAGAAGACCTGCCGCAACTCGAGAAAATCCAGGAGGTTCTCCCCTCCAGGCGAGATGAGGCCCATTTCCGCTGAGGCGTCTCGAGGCTGATCACACCTCACCTCTGGAACTTCGAAAGGCTCCTTCACACCCTTGGTGCAAATCAAGAAGTTCCCCGACCTAGCCGTCTCCACTCGAGAGGAATCACGAGGGTCCCGCCCACATCCAGAGGAGCCCCGTTTCCGCCTCGTAGCTCGAGATGAGGGATCCTTTCCCTGCTTCGTCGGGAAAGAGTTCCCGGCGTTCCCGTCGCATCTCAAGAGGAGGCCCTCTCAACAGGAACGGCGAGAGGAACTCCAGGGTCGTGCCACCATTCCAAGAGTCCCCCAGATGTCTCAGTCCATTCCAGAGGAACCTCTTTTCCCTTCACCGGCTCGTCTTTCATGCCGAGGATCGACTCACACCAAGGTGGCACGTGGCACAGCCCTGTGGGAAAGCCTCGTGGGAAAGCCTCGAGGGACAGCCTCGAGGGAAAGCCACAGATCCCTTGATCCACGTGACAGGAAGCGTGACACTACTGCTGCAGCTCGGGAGGAAAGCGCACGTCCATGTCCCAACTCGAGACGAGGCCTGACTCCCCTGGGGAGACTCAGAAGCACCCCAAGATCCATGGCAACACTGGAGAGGAATCCTCAGGTTCCGGCCCCGACTCCACACAAGGACTGAGGCCCCGGCATGGACGGGAGAGGAATCCTGAGAGGTCCCCTAGCAACTCGCATGGGGACTGGCCTTTTCTGAGGCCACCAGAACGGGTCCCTGAGGTCCCCGTCTTAACACGAGAAGACCTGCCGCAACTCGAGAAAATCCAGGAGGTTCTCCCCTCCAGGCGAGATGAGGCCCATTTCCGCTGAGGCGTCTCGAGGCTGATGACACCTCACCTCTGGAACTTCGAAAGGGTCCTTCACACCCTTGGTGCAAATCAAGAAGTTCCCCGACATACCCGTCTCCACTCGAGAGGAATCACGATGGTCCCGCCCACATCCAGAGGAGCCCCGTTTCCGCCTCGTAGCTCGAGATGAGGGATCCTTTCCCTGCTTCGTCGGGAAAGAGTTCCCGGCGTTCCCGTCGCATCTCAAGAGGAGGCCCTCTCAACAGGAACGGCGAGAGGAACTCCAGGGTCGTGCCACCATTCCAAGAGTCCCCCAGATGTCTCAGTCCATTCCAGAGGAACCTCTTTTCCCTTCACCGGCTCGTCTTTCATGCCGAGGATCGACTCACACCAAGGTGGCACGTGGCACAGCCCTGTGGGAAAGCCTCGTGGGAAAGCCTCGAGGGACAGCCTCGAGGGAAAGCCACAGATCCCTTGATCCACGTGACAGGAAGCGTGACACTACTGCTGCAGCTCGGGAGGAAAGCGCACGTGCATGCCCCCACTCGAGACGAGGCCTGACTCCCCTGGGGAGACTCAGAAGCACCCCAAGATCCATGGCAACACTGGAGAGGAATCCTCAGGTTCCGGCCCCGACTCCACACAAGGACTGAGGCCCCGGCATGGACGGGAGAGGAATCCCGAGAGGTCCCCTAGCAACTCGCATGTGGACTGGCCATTCCTGAGGCCACCAGAGCGGGTCCCTGAGGTCCCCGTCGTAACTCGAGAAGACCTGCCGCAACTCGAGAAAATCCAGGAGGTTCTCCCCTCCAGGCGAGATGAGGCCCGTTTCCCCTGAGGCGTCTCGAGGCTGATCACACCTCACCTCTGTAACTTCGAAAGGGTCCTTCTCACCCTTGGTGCAAATCAAGAAGTTCCCCGACCTAGCCGTCTCCACTCGAGAGGAATCACGTGGGTCCCGCCCACATCCAGAGGAGTCCCGTTTCCGCCTCGTAGCTCGAGATGAGGGATCCTTTCCCTGCTTCATCGGGAAAGAGTTCCCGGCGTTCCCGTCGCACCTCAAGAGGAGGCCTTCTCAACAGGAACGGCGAGAGGAACTCCAGGGTCGTGCCACCATTCCAAGAGTCCCCCAGATGTCTCAGTCCATTCCAGAGGAACCTCTTTTCCCTTCACCGGCTCGTCTTTCACGCCGAGGATCGACTCACACCAAGGTGGCACGTGTCAGAGCCCTGTGGGAAAGCCTCGTGGGAAAGCCTCGAGGGAAAGCCACAGATCCCTTGATCCACGTGACAGGAAGCGTGACACTAATGTTGCAGCTCGGGAGGAAAGCGCACGTCCATGCCCCAACTCGAGACGAGGCCTGACTCCCTTGGGGAGACTCAGAAGCACCCCAAGATCCATGGCAACACTGGAGAGGAATCCTCAGGTTCCGGCCCCGACTCCACACAAGGACTGAGGCCCCGGCATGGACGGGAGAGGAATCCTGAGAGGTCCCCTAGCAACTCGCATGGGGACTGGCCTTTTCTGAGGCCACCAGAACGGGTCCCTGAGGTCCCCGTCTTAACACGAGAAGACCTGCCGCAACTCGAGAAAATCCAGGAGGTTCTCCCCTCCAGGCGAGATGAGGCCCATTTCCGCTGAGGCGTCTCGAGGCTGATGACACCTCACCTCTGGAACTTCGAAAGGGTCCTTCACATCCTTGGTGCAAATCAAGAAGTTCCCCGACATACCCGTCTCCACTCGAGAGGAATCACGAGGGTCCCGCCCACATCCAGAGGAGCCCCGTTTCCGCCTGGTAGCTCGAGATGAGGGATCCTTTCCCTGCTTCGTCGGGAAAGAGTTCCCGGCGTTCCCGTCGCACCTCAAGAGGAGGCCTTCTCAACAGGAACGGCGAGAGGAACTCCAGGGTCGTGCCACCATTCCAAGAGTCCCCCAGATGTCTCAGTCCATTCCAGAGGAACCTCTTTTCCCTTCACCGGCTCGTCTTTCACGCCGAGGATCGACTCACACCAAGGTGGCACGTGGCACAGCCCTGTGGGAAAGCCTCGTGGGAAAGCCTCGATGGACAGGCTCGAGGGAAAGCCACAGATCCCTTGATCCACGTGACAGGAAGCGTGACACTACTGCTGCAGCTCGGGAGGAAAGCGCACGTGCATGCCCCAACTCGAGACGAGGCCTGACTCCCCTGGGGAGACTCAGAAGCACCCCAAGATCCATGGCAACACTGGAGAGGAATCCTCAGGTTCCGGCCCCGACTCCACACAAGGACTGAGGCCCCGGCATGGACGGGAGAGGAATCCCGAGAGGTCCCCTAGCAACTCGCATGGGGACTGGCCTTTCCTGAGGCCACCAGAGCGGGTCCCTGAGGTCCCCGTCGTAACTCGAGAAGACCTGCCGCAACTCGAGAAAATCCAGGAAGTTCTCCCCTCCAGGCGAGATGAGGCCCATTTCCGCTGAGGCGTCTCGAGGCTGATCACACCTCCCCTCTGGAACTTCGAAAGGCTCCTTCACACCCTTGGTGCAAATCAAGAAGTTCCCCGACATACCCGTCTCCACTCGAGAGGAATCACGAGGGTCCCGCCCACATCCAGAGGAGCCCCGTTTCCGCCTCGTAGCTCGAGATGAGGGATCCTTTCCCTGCTTCGTCGGGAAAGAGTTCCCGGCGTTCCCGTCGCATCTCAAGAGGAGGCCCTCTCAACAGGAACGGCGAGAGGAACTCCAGGGTCGTGCCACCATTCCAAGAGTCCCCCAGATGTCTCAGTCCATTCCAGAGGAACCTCTTTTCCCTTCACCGGCTCGTCTTTCACGCCGAGGATCGACTCACACCAAAGTGGCACGTGGCACAGCCCTGTGGGAAAGCCTCGTGGGAAAGCCTCGAGGGACAGCCACAGATCCCTTGATCCACGTGACAGGAAGCGTGACACTACTGCTGCAGCACGGGAGGAAAGCGCACGTGCATGCCCCCACTCGAGACGAGGCCTGACTCCCCTGGGGAGACTCAGAAGCACCCCAAGATCCATGGCAACACTGGAGAGGAATCCTCAGGTTCCGGCCCCGACTCCACACAAGGACTGAGGCCCCGGCATGGACGGGAGAGGAATCCCGAGAGGTCCCCTACCAACTCGCATGGGGACTGGCCTTTCCTGAGGCCACCAGAGCGGGTCCCTGAGGTCCCCGTCGTAACTCGAGAAGACCTGCCGCAACTCGAGAAAATCCAGGAGGTTCTCCCCTCCAGGGGAGATGAGGCCCATTTCCGCTGAGGCGTCTCGAGGCTGATCACACCTCCCCTCTGGAACTTCGAAAGGGTCCTTCACACCCTTGGTGCAAATCAAGAAGTTCCCCGACATACCCGTCTCCACTCGAGAGGAATCACGAGGGTCCCGCCCACATCCAGAGGAGCCCCGTTTCCGCCTCGTAGCTCGAGATGAGGGATCCTTTCCCTGCTTCGTCGGGAAAGAGTTCCCGGCCTTCCCGTCGCATCTCAAGAGGAGGCCCTCTCAACAGGAACGGCGAGAGGAACTCCAGGGTCGTGCCACCATTCCAAGAGTCCCCCAGATGTCTCAGTCCATTCCAGAGGAACCTCTTTTCCCTTCACCGGCTCGTCTTTCACGCCGAGGATCGACTCACACCAAGGTGGCACGTGGCACAGCCCTGTGGGAAAGCCTCGTGGGAAAGCCTCGAGGGACAGCCTCGAGGGAAAGCCACAGATCCCTTGATCCACGTGACAGGAAGCGTGACACTACTGCTGCAGCTCGGGATGAAAGCGCACGTGCATGCCCCCACTCGAGACGAGGCCTGACTCCCCTGGGGAGACTCAGAAGCACCCCAAGATCCATGGCAACACTGGAGAGGAATCCTCAGGTTCCGGCCCCGACTCCACACAAGGACTGAGGCCCCGGCATGGACGGGAGAGGAATCCCGATAGGTCCCCTAGCAACTCGCATGGGGACTGGCCTTTCCTGAGGCCACCAGAGCGGGTCCCTGAGGTCCCCGTCGTAACTCGAGAAGACCTGCCACAACTCGAGAAAATCCAGGAGGTTCTCCCCTCCAGGCGAGATGAGGCCCATTTCCGCTGAGGCGTCTCGAGGCTGATCACACCTCACCTCTGGCACTTCGAAAGGGTCCTTCACACCCTTGGTGCAAATCAAGAAGTTCCCCGACCTAGCCGTCTCCACTCGAGTGGAATCACGTGGGTCCCGCCCACATCCAGAGGAGCCCCGTTTCCGCCTCGTAGCTCGAGATGAGGGATCCTTTCCCTGCTTCGTCGGGAAAGAGTTCCCGGCGTTCCCGTCAACAGGAAAGGCGAGAGGAACTCCAGGGTCGTGCCACCATTCCAAGAGTCCCCCAGATGTCTCAGTCCATTCCAGAGGAACCTCTTTTCCCTTCACCGGCTCGTCTTTCACGCCGAGGATCGACTCACACCAAGGTGGCACGTGGCACAGCCCTGTGGGAAAGCCTCGTGGGAAAGCCTCGAGGGACAGCCTCGAGGGAAAGCCACAGATCCCTTGATCCACGTGACAGGAAGCGTGACACTACTGCTGCAGCTCGAGAGGAAAGCGCACGTGCATGCCCCCACTCGAGACGAGGCCTGACTCCCCTGGGGAGACTCAGAAGCACCCCAAGATCCATGGCAACACTGGAGAGGAATCCTCAGGTTCCGGCCCCGACTCCACACAAGGACTGAGGCCCCGGCATGGACGGGAGAGGAATCCCGAGAGGTCCCCTAGCAACTCGCATGGGGACTGGCCTTTCCTGAGGCCACCAGAGCGGGTCCCTGAGGTCCCCGTCGTAACTCGAGAAGACCTGCCACAACTCGAGAAAATCCAGGAGGTTCTCCCCTCCAGGCGAGATGAGGCCCATTTCCGCTGAGGCGTCTCGAGGCTGATCACACCTCACCTCTGGCACTTCGAAAGGGTCCTTCACACCCTTGGTGCAAATCAAGAAGTTCCCCGACCTAGCCGTCTCCACTCGAGTGGAATCACGTGGGTCCCGCCCACATCCAGAGGAGCCCCGTTTCCGCCTCGTAGCTCGAGATGAGGGATCCTTTCACTGCTTCGTCGGGAAAGAGTTCCCGGCGTTCCCGTCGCATCTCAAGAGGAGGCCCTCTCAACAGGAACGGCGAGAGGAACTCCAGGGTCGTGCCACCATTCCAAGAGTCCCCCAGATGTCTCAGTCCATTCCAGAGGAACCTCTTTTCCCTTCACCGGCTCGTCTTTCACGCCGAGGATCGACTCACACCAAGGTGGCATGTGGCACAGCCCTGTGGGAAAGCATCGTGGGAAAGCCTCGAGGGACAGCCTCGAGGGAAAGCCACAGATCCCTTGATCCACGTGACAGGAAGCGTGACACTACTGCAGCTCGGGAGGAAAGCGCACGTGCATGCCCCCACTCGAGACGAGGCCTGACTCCCCTGGGGAGACTCAGAAGCACCCCAAGATCCATGGCAACACTGGAGAGGAATCCTCAGGTTCTGGCCCCGACTCCACACAAGGACTGAGGCCCCGGCATGGACGGGAGAGGAATCCCGAGAGGTCCCCTAGCAACTCGCATGGGGACTGGCCTTTCCTGAGGCCACCAGAGCGGGTCCCTGAGGTCCCCGTCGTAACTCGAGAAGACCTGCCGCAACTCGAGAAAATCCAGGAGGTTCTCCCCTCCAGGCGAGATGAGGCCCATTTCCGCTGAGGCGTCTCGAGGCTGATCACACCTCCCCTCTGGAACTTCGAAAGGGTCCTTCACACCCTTGGTGCAAATCAAGAAGTTCCCCGACATACCCGTCTCCACTCGAGAGGAATCACGAGGGTCCCGCCCACATCCAGAGGATCCCCGTTTCCGCCTCGTAGCTCGAGATGAGGGATCCTTTCCCTGCTTCGTCGGGAAAGAGTTCCCGGCCTTCCCGTCGCATCTCAAGAGGAGGCCCTCTCAACAGGAACGGCGAGAGGAACTCCAGGGTCGTGCCACCATTCCAAGAGTCCCCCAGATGTCTTAGTCCATTCCAGAGGAACCTCTTTTCCCTTCACCGGCTCGTCTTTCACGCCGAGGATCGACTCACACCAAGGTGGCACGTGGCACAGCCCTGTGGGAAAGCCTCGTGGGAAAGCCTCGAGGGACAGCCTCGAGGGAAAGCCACAGATCCCTTGATCCACGTGACAGGAAGCGTGACACTACTGCTGCAGCTCGGGAGGAAAGCGCACGTGCATGCCCCCACTCGAGACGAGGCCTGACTCCCCTGGGGAGACTCAGAAGCACCCCAAGATCCATGGCAACACTGGAGAGCAATCCTCAGTTTCCGGCCCCGACTCCACACAAGGACTGAGGCCCCGGCATGGACGGGAGAGGAATCCCGAGAGGTCCCCTAGCAACTCGCATGGGGACTGGCCTTTCCTGAGGCCACCAGAGCGGGTCCCTGAGGTCCCCGTCGTAACTCGAGAAGACCTGCCGCAACTCGAGAAAATCCAGGAGGTTCTCCCCTCCAGGCGAGATGAGGCCCATTTCCGCTGAGGCGTCTCGAGGCTGATCACACCTCACCTCTGGAACTTCGAAAGGCTCCTTCACACCCTTGGTGCAAATCAAGAAGTTCCCCGACCTAGCCGTCTCCACTCGTGTGGAATCACGTGGGTCCCGCCCACATCCAGAGGAGCCCCGTTTCCGCCTCGTAGCTCGAGATGAGGGATCCTTTCCCTGCTTCGTCGGGAAAGAGTTCCCGGCGTTCCCGTCGCATCTCAAGAGGAGGCCCTCTCAGCAGGAACGGCGAGAGGAACTCCAGGGTCGTGCCACCATTCCAAGAGTCCCCCAGATGTCTCAGTCCATTCCAGAGGAACCTCTTTTCCCTTCACCGGCTCGTCTTTCACGCCGAGGATCGACTCACACCAAGGTGGCACGTGGCACAGCCCTGTGGGAAAGCCTCGTGGGAAAGCCTCGAGGGACAGCCTCGAGGGAAAGCCACAGATCCCTTGATCCACGTGACAGGAAGCGTGACACTACTGCTGCAGCTCGGGAGGAAAGTGCACGTGCATGCCCCCACTCGAGACGAGGCCTGACTCCCCTGGGGAGACTCAGAAGCACCCCAAGATCCATGGCAACACTGGAGAGGAATCCTCAGGTTCCGGCCCCGATTCCACACAAGGACTGAGGCCCCGGCATGGACGGGAGAGGAATCCCGAGAGGTCCCCTAGCAACTCGCATGGGGACTGGCCTTTCCTGAGGCCACCAGAGCGGGTCCCTGAGGTCCCCGTCGTAACTCGAGAAGACCTGCCGCAACTGGAGAAAATCCAGGAGGTTCTCCCCTCCAGGCGAGATGAGGCCCATTTCCGCTGAGGCGTCTCGCGGCTGATCACACCTCCCCTCTGGAACTTCGAAAGGGTCCTTCACACCCTTGCTGCAAATCCAGAAGTTCCCCGACATACCCGTCTCCACTCGAGAGGAATCACGAGGGTCCCGCCCACATCCAGAGGAGCCCCGTTTCCGCCTCGTAGCTCGAGATGAGGGATCCTTTCCCTGCTTCGTCGGGAAAGAGTTCCCGGCGTTCCCGTCGCATCTCAAGAGGAGGCCCTCTCAACAGGAACGGCGAGAGGAACTCCAGGGTCGTGCCACCATTCCAAGAGTCCCCCAGATGTCTCAGTCCATTCCAGAGGAACCTCTTTTCCCTTCACCGGCTCGTCTTTCACGCCGAGGATCGACTCACACCAAGGTGGCACGTGGCACAGCCCTGTGGGAAAGCCTCGTGGGAAAGCCTCGAGGGACAGCCTCGAGGGAAAGCCACAGATCCCTTGATCCACGTGACAGGAAGCGTGACACTACTGCTGCAGCTCGGGAGGAAAGCGAACGTGCATGCCCCCACTCGAGACGAGGCCTGACTCCCCTGGGGAGACTCAGAAGCACCCCAAGATCCATGGCAACACTGGAGAGGAATCCTCAGGTTCCGGCCCCGACTCCACCCAAGGACTGGGGCCCCGGCATGGACGGGAGAGGAATCCCGAGAGGTCCCCTAGCAAGTCGCATGGGGACTGGCCTTTCCTGAGGCCACCAGAGCGGGTCCCTGAGGTCCCCGTCGTAACTCGAGAAGACCTGCCGCAACTCGAGAAAATCCAGGAGGTTCTCCCCTCCCGGCGAGATGAGGCCCATTTCCGCTGAGGCGTCTCGAGGCTGATCACACCTCCCCTCTGGAACGTCGAAAGGGTCCTTCACACCTTTGGTGCAAATCAAGAAGTTCCCCGACCTAGCTGTCTCCACTCGAGAGGAATCACGAGGGTCCCGCCCACATCCAGAGGAGCCCCGTTTCCGCCTCGTAGCTGGAGATGAGGGATCCTTTCCCTGCTTCGTCGGGAAAGAGTTCCCGGCGTTCCCGTCAACAGGAAAGGCGAGAGGAACTCCAGGGTCGTGCCACCATTCCAAGAGTCCCCCAGATGTCTCAGTCCATTCCAGAGGAACCTCTTTTCCCTTCACCGGCTCGTCTTTCACGCCGAGGATCGACTCACACCAAGGTGGCACGTGGCACAGCCCTGTGGGAAAGCCTCGTGGGAAAGCCTCGAGGGACAGCCTCGAGGGAAAGCCACAGATCCCTTGATCCACGTGACAGGAAGCGTGACACTACTGCTGCAGCTCGGGATGAAAGCGCACGTGCATGCCCCCACTCGAGACGAGGCCTGACTCCCCTGGGGAGACTCAGAAGCACCCCAAGATCCATGGCAACACTGGAGAGGAATCCTCAGGTTCCGGCCCCGACTCCACACAAGGACTGAGGCCCCGGCATGGACGGGAGAGGAATCCCGATAGGTCCCCTAGCAACTCGCATGGGGACTGGCCTTTCCTGAGGCCACCAGAGCGGGTCCCTGAGGTCCCCGTCGTAACTCGAGAAGACCTGCCACAACTCGAGAAAATCCAGGAGGTTCTCCCCTCCAGGCGAGATGAGGCCCATTTCCGCTGAGGCGTCTCGAGGCTGATCACACCTCACCTCTGGCACTTCGAAAGGGTCCTTCACACCCTTGGTGCAAATCAAGAAGTTCCCCGACCTAGCCGTCTCCACTCGAGTGGAATCACGTGGGTCCCGCCCACATCCAGAGGAGCCCCGTTTCCGCCTCGTAGCTCGAGATGAGGGATCCTTTCCCTGCTTCGTCGGGAAAGAGTTCCCGGCGTTCCCGTCAACAGGAAAGGCGAGAGGAACTCCAGGGTCGTGCCACCATTCCAAGAGTCCCCCAGATGTCTCAGTCCATTCCAGAGGAACCTCTTTTCCCTTCACCGGCTCGTCTTTCACGCCGAGGATCGACTCACACCAAGGTGGCACGTGGCACAGCCCTGTGGGAAAGCCTCGTGGGAAAGCCTCGAGGGACAGCCTCGAGGGAAAGCCACAGATCCCTTGATCCACGTGACAGGAAGCGTGACACTACTGCTGCAGCTCGGGAGGAAAGCGCACGTGCATGCCCCCACTCGAGACGAGGCCTGACTCCCCTGGGGAGACTCAGAAGCTCCCCAAGATCCATGGCAACACTGGAGAGGAATCCTCAGGTTCCGGCCCCGACTCCACACAAGGACTGAGGCCCCGGCATGGACGGGAGAGGAATCCCGAGAGGTCCCCTAGCAACTCGCATGGGGACTGGCCTTTCCTGAGGCCACCAGAGCGGGTCCCTGAGGTCCCCGTCGTAACTCGAGAAGACCTGCCACAACTCGAGAAAATCCAGGAGGTTCTCCCCTCCAGGCGAGATGAGGCCCATTTCCGCTGAGGCGTCTCGAGGCTGATCACACCTCACCTCTGGCACTTCGAAAGGGTCCTTCACACCCTTGGTGCAAATCAAGAAGTTCCCCGACCTAGCCGTCTCCACTCGAGTGGAATCACGTGGGTCCCGCCCACATCCAGAGGAGCCCCGTTTCCGCCTCGTAGCTCGAGATGAGGGATCCTTTCCCTGCTTCGTCGGGAAAGAGTTCCCGGCGTTCCCGTCGCATCTCAAGAGGAGGCCCTCTCAACAGGAACGGCGAGAGGAACTCCAGGGTCGTGCCACCATTCCAAGAGTCCCCCAGATGTCTCAGTCCATTCCAGAGGAACCTCTTTTCCCTTCACCGGCTCGTCTTTCACGCCGAGGATCGACTCACACCAAGGTGGCATGTGGCACAGCCCTGTGGGAAAGCATCGTGGGAAAGCCTCGAGGGACAGCCTCGAGGGAAAGCCACAGATCCCTTGATCCACGTGACAGGAAGCGTGACACTACTGCAGCTTGGGAGGAAAGCGCACGTGCATGCCCCCACTCGAGACGAGGCCTGACTCCCCTGGGGAGACTCAGAAGCACCCCAAGATCCATGGCAACACTGGAGAGGAATCCTCAGGTTCCGGCCCCGACTCCACACAAGGACTGAGGCCCCGGCATGGACGGGAGAGGAATCCCGAGAGGTCCCCTAGCAACTCGCATGGGGACTGGCCTTTCCTGAGGCCACCAGAGCGGGTCCCTGAGGTCCCCGTCGTAACTCGAGAAGACCTGCCGCAACTCGAGAAAATCCAGGAGGTTCTCCCCTCCAGGCGAGATGAGGCCCATTTCCGCTGAGGCGTCTCGAGGCTGATCACACCTCCCCTCTGGAACTTCGAAAGGGTCCTTCACACCCTTGGTGCAAATCAAGAAGTTCCCCGACATACCCGTCTCCACTCGAGAGGAATCACGAGGGTCCCGCCCACATCCAGAGGATCCCCGTTTCCGCCTCGTAGCTCGAGATGAGGGATCCTTTCCCTGCTTCGTCGGGAAAGAGTTCCCGGCCTTCCCGTCGCATCTCAAGAGGAGGCCCTCTCAACAGGAACGGCGAGAGGAACTCCAGGGTCGTGCCACCATTCCAAGAGTCCCCCAGATGTCTTAGTCCATTCCAGAGGAACCTCTTTTCCCTTCACCGGCTCGTCTTTCACGCCGAGGATCGACTCACACCAAGGTGGCACGTGGCACAGCCCTGTGGGAAAGCCTCGTGGGAAAGCCTCGAGGGACAGCCTCGAGGGAAAGCCACAGATCCCTTGATCCACGTGACAGGAAGCGTGACACTACTGCTGCAGCTCGGGAGGAAAGCGCACGTGCATGCCCCCACTCGAGACGAGGCCTGACTCCCCTGGGGAGACTCAGAAGCACCCCAAGATCCATGGCAACACTGGAGAGCAATCCTCAGTTTCCGGCCCCGACTCCACACAAGGACTGAGGCCCCGGCATGGACGGGAGAGGAATCCCGAGAGGTCCCCTAGCAACTCGCATGGGGACTGGCCTTTCCTGAGGCCACCAGAGCGGGTCCCTGAGGTCCCCGTCGTAACTCGAGAAGACCTGCCGCAACTCGAGAAAATCCAGGAGGTTCTCCCCTCCAGGCGAGATGAGGCCCATTTCCGCTGAGGCGTCTCGAGGCTGATCACACCTCACCTCTGGAACTTCGAAAGGCTCCTTCACACCCTTGGTGCAAATCAAGAAGTTCCCCGACCTAGCCGTCTCCACTCGTGTGGAATCACGTGGGTCCCGCCCACATCCAGAGGAGCCCCGTTTCCGCCTCGTAGCTCGAGATGAGGGATCCTTTCCCTGCTTCGTCGGGAAAGAGTTCCCGGCGTTCCCGTCGCATCTCAAGAGGAGGCCCTCTCAGCAGGAACGGCGAGAGGAACTCCAGGGTCGTGCCACCATTCCAAGAGTCCCCCAGATGTCTCAGTCCATTCCAGAGGAACCTCTTTTCCCTTCACCGGCTCCTCTTTCACGCCGAGGATCGACTCACACCAAGGTGGCACGTGGCACAGCCCTGTGGGAAAGCCTCGTGGGAAAGCCTCGAGGGACAGCCTCGAGGGAAAGCCACAGATCCCTTGATCCACGTGACAGGAAGCGTGACACTACTGCTGCAGCTCGGGAGGAAAGCGCACGTGCATGCCCCCACTCGAGACGAGGCCTGACTCCCCTGGGGAGACTCAGAAGCACCCCAAGATCCATGGCAACACTGGAGAGGAATCCTCAGGTTCCGGCCCCGATTCCACACAAGGACTGAGGCCCCGGCATGGACGGGAGAGGAATCCCGAGAGGTCCCCTAGCAACTCGCATGGGGACTGGCCTTTCCTGAGGCCACCAGAGCGGGTCCCTGAGGTCCCCGTCGTAACTCGAGAAGACCTGCCGCAACTGGAGAAAATCCAGGAGGTTCTCCCCTCCAGGCGAGATGAGGCCCATTTCCGCTGAGGCGTCTCGCGGCTGATCACACCTCCCCTCTGGAACTTCGAAAGGGTCCTTCACACCCTTGCTGCAAATCCAGAAGTTCCCCGACATACCCGTCTCCACTCGAGAGGAATCACGAGGGTCCCGCCCACATCCAGAGGAGCCCCGTTTCCGCCTCGTAGCTCGAGATGAGGGATCCTTTCCCTGCTTCGTCGGGAAAGAGTTCCCGGCGTTCCCGTCGCATCTCAAGAGGAGGCCCTCTCAACAGGAACGGCGAGAGGAACTCCAGGGTCGTGCCACCATTCCAAGAGTCCCCCAGATGTCTCAGTCCATTCCAGAGGAACCTCTTTTCCCTTCACCGGCTCGTCTTTCACGCCGAGGATCGACTCACACCAAGGTGGCACGTGGCACAGCCCTGTGGGAAAGCCTCGTGGGAAAGCCTCGAGGGACAGCCTCGAGGGAAAGCCACAGATCCCTTGATCCACGTGACAGGAAGCGTGACACTACTGCTGCAGCTCGGGAGGAAAGCGCACGTGCATGCCCCCACTCGAGACGAGGCCTGACTCCCCTGGGGAGACTCAGAAGCACCCCAAGATCCATGGCAACACTGGAGAGCAATCCTCAGGTTCCGGCCCCGACTCCACACAAGGACTGAGGCCCCGGCATGGACGGGAGAGGAATCCCGAGAGGTCCCCTAGCAACTCGCATGGGGACTGGCCTTTCCTGAGGCCACCAGAGCGGGTCCCTGAGGTCCCCGTCGTAACTCGAGAAGACCTGCCGCAACTCGAGAAAATCCAGGAGGTTCTCCCCTCCAGGCGAGATGAGGCCCATTTCCGCTGAGGCGTCTCGAGGCTGATCACACCTCCCATCTGGAACTTCGAAAGGGTCCTTCACACCCTTGGTGCAAATCAAGAAGTTCCCCGACATACCCGTCTCCACTCGAGAGGAATCACGCGGGTCCCGCCCACATCCAGAGGATCCCCGTTTCCGCCTCGTAGCTCGAGATGAGGGATCCTTTCCCTGCTTCGTCGGGAAAGAGTTCCCGGCCTTCCCGTCGCATCTCAAGAGGAGGCCCTCTCAACAGGAACGGCGAGAGGAACTCCAGGGTCGTGCCACCATTCCAAGAGTCCCCCAGATGTCTTAGTCCATTCCAGAGGAACCTCTTTTCCCTTCACCGGCTCGTCTTTCACGCCGAGGATCGACTCACACCAAGGTGGCACGTGGCACAGCCCTGTGGGAAAGCCTCGTGGGAAAGCCTCGAGGGACAGCCTCGAGGGAAAGCCACAGATCCCTTGATCCACGTGACAGGAAGCGTGACACTACTGCTGCAGCTCGGGAGGAAAGCGCACGTGCATGCCCCCACTCGAGACGAGGCCTGACTCCCCTGGGGAGACTCAGAAGCACCCCAAGATCCATGGCAACACTGGAGAGCAATCCTCAGGTTCCGGCCCCGACTCCACACAAGGACTGAGGCCCCGGCATGGACGGGAGAGGAATCCCGAGAGGTCCCCTAGCAACTCGCATGGGGACTGGCCTTTCCTGAGGCCACCAGAGCGGGTCCCTGAGGTCCCCGTCGTAACTCGAGAAGACCTGCCGCAACTCGAGAAAATCCAGGAGGTTCTCCCCTCCAGGCGAGATGAGGCCCATTTCCGCTGAGGCGTCTCGAGGCTGATCACACCTCACCTCTGGAACTTCGAAAGGCTCCTTCACACCCTTGGTGCAAATCAAGAAGTTCCCCGACCTAGCCGTCTCCACTCGAGAGGAATCACGAGGGTCCGGCCCACATCCAGAGGAGCCCCGTTTCCGCCTCGTAGCTCGAGATGAGGGATCCTTTCCCTGCTTCGTCGGGAAAGAGTTCCCGGCGTTCCCGTCGCATCTCAAGAGGAGGCCCTCTCAACAGGAACGGCGAGAGGAACTCCAGGGTCGTGCCATCATTCCAAGAGTCCCCCAGATGTCTCAGTCCATTCCAGAGGAATCTCTTTTCCCTTCACCGGCTCGTCTTTCACGCCGAGGATCGACTCACACCAAGGTGGCACGTGGCACAGCCCTGTGGGAAAGCCTCGTGGGAAAGCCTCGAGGGACAGCCTGGAGGGAAAGCCACAGATGCCTTGATCCACGTGACAGGAAGCGTGACACTACTGCTGCAGCTCGGGAGGAAAGCGCACGTGCATGCCCCCACTCGAGACGAGGCCTGACTCCCCTGGGGAGACTCAGAAGCACCCCAAGATCCATGGCAACACTGGAGAGGAATCCTCAGGTTCCGGCCCCGACTCCACACAAGGACTGAGGCCCCGGCATGGACGGGAGAGGAATCCCGAGAGGTCCCCTAGCAACTCGCATGGGGACTGGCCTTTCCTGAGGCCACCAGAGCGGGTCCCTGAGGTCCCCGTCGTAACTCGAGAAGACCTGCCGCAACTCGAGAAAATCCAGGAGGTTCTCCCCTCCAGGCGAGATGAGGCCCATTTCCGCTGAGGCGTCTCGAGGCTGATCACACCTCCCATCTGGAACTTCGAAAGGGTCCTTCACACCCTTGGTGCAAATCAAGAAGTTCCCCGACATACCCGTCTCCACTCGAGAGGAATCACGAGGGTCCCGCCCACATCCAGAGG
The DNA here is from genome assembly GCF_023091745.1 of Budorcas taxicolor. Classification (NCBI taxonomy): domain Eukaryota; kingdom Metazoa; phylum Chordata; class Mammalia; order Artiodactyla; family Bovidae; genus Budorcas; species Budorcas taxicolor. The sequence goes on along the minus strand of NC_068927.1, from coordinate 129,812 downwards.
AGCCCCGTTTCCGCCTCGTAGCTCGAGATGAGGGATCCTTTCCCTGCTTCGTCGGGAAAGAGTTCCCGGCCTTCCCGTCGCATCTCAAGAGGAGGCCCTCTCTACAGGAACGGCGAGAGGAACTCCAGGGTCGTGCCACCATTCCAAGAGTCCCCCAGATGTCTCAGTCCATTCCAGAGGAACCTCTTTTCCCTTCACCGGCTCGTCTTTCACGCCGAGGATCAACTCACACCAAGGTGGCACGTGGCACAGCCCTGTGGGAAAGCCTCGTGGGAAAGCCTCGAGGGACAGCCTCGAGGGAAAGCCACAGATCCCTTGATCCACGTGACAGGAAGCGTGACACTACTGCTGCAGCTCGGGAGGAAAGCGCACGTGCATGCCCCCACTCGAGACGAGGCCTGACTCCCCTGGGGAGACTCAGAAGCACCCCAAGATCCATGGCAACACTGGAGAGGAATCCTCAGGTTCCGGCCCCGACTCCACACAAGGACTGAGGCCCCGGCATGGACGGGAGAGGAATCCCGATAGGTCCCCTAGCAACTCGCATGGGGACTGGCCTTTCCTGAGGCCACCAGAGCGGGTCCCTGAGGTCCCCGTCGTAACTCGAGAAGACCTGCCACAACTCGAGAAAATCCAGGAGGTTCTCCCCTCCAGGCGAGATGAGGCCCATTTCCGCTGAGGCGTCTCGAGGCTGATCACACCTCACCTCTGGCACTTCGAAAGGGTCCTTCACACCCTTGGTGCAAATCAAGAAGTTCCCCGACCTAGCCGTCTCCACTCGAGTGGAATCACGTGGGTCCCGCCCACATCCAGAGGAGCCCCGTTTCCGCCTCGTAGCTCAAGATGAGGGATCCTTTCCCTGCTTCGTCGGGAAAGAGTTCCCGGCGTTCCCGTCAACAGGAAAGGCGAGAGGAACTCCAGGGTCGTGCCACCATTCCAAGAGTCCCCCAAATGTCTCAGTCCATTCCAGAGGAACCTCTTTTCCCTTCACCGGCTCGTCTTTCACGCCGAGGATCGACTCACACCAAGGTGGCACGTGGCACAGCCCTGTGGGAAAGCCTCGTGGGAAAGCCTCGAGGGACAGCCTCGAGGGAAAGCCACAGATCCCTTGATCCACGTGACAGGAAGCGTGACACTACTGCTGCAGCTCGGGAGGAAAGCGCACGTGCATGCCCCCACTCGAGACGAGGCCTGACTCCCCTGGGGAGACTCAGAAGCACCCCAAGATCCATGGCAACACTGGAGAGCAATCCTCAGGTTCCGGCCCCGACTCCACACAAGGACTGAGGCCCCGGCATGGACGGGAGAGGAATCCCGAGAGGTCCCCTAGCAACTCGCATGGGGACTGGCCTTTCCTGAGGCCACCAGAGCGGGTCCCTGAGGTCCCCGTCGTAACTCGAGAAGACCTGCCGCAACTCGAGAAAATCCAGGAGGTTCTCCCCTCCAGGCGAGATGAGGCCCATTTCCGCTGAGGCGTCTCGAGGCTGATCACACCTCCCATCTGGAACTTCGAAAGGGTCCTTCACACCCTTGGTGCAAATCAAGAAGTTCCCCGACATACCCGTCTCCACTCGAGAGGAATCACGAGGGTCCCGCCCACATCCAGAGGATCCCCGTTTCCGCCTCGTAGCTCGAGATGAGGGATCCTTTCCCTGCTTCGTCGGGAAAGAGTTCCCGGCCTTCCCGTCGCATCTCAAGAGGAGGCCCTCTCTACAGGAACGGCGAGAGGAACTCCAGGGTCGTGCCACCATTCCAAGAGTCCCCCAGATGTCTCAGTCCATTCCAGAGGAACCTCTTTTCCCTTCACCGGCTCGTCTTTCACGCCGAGGATCGACTCACACCAAGGTGGCACGTGGCACAGCCCTGTGGGAAAGCCTCGTGGGAAAGCCTCGAGGGACAGCCTCGAGGGAAAGCCACAGATCCCTTGATCCACGTGACAGGAAGCGTGACACTACTGCTGCAGCTCGGGAGGAAAGCGCACGTGCATGCCCCCACTCGAGACGAGGCCTGACTCCCCTGGGGAGACTCAGAAGCACCCCAAGATCCATGGCAACACTGGAGAGCAATCCTCAGGTTCCGGCCCCGACTCCACACAAGGACTGAGGCCCCGGCATGGACGGGAGAGGAATCCCGAGAGGTCCCCTAGCAACTCGCATGGGGACTGGCCTTTCCTGAGGCCACCAGAGCGGGTCCCTGAGGTCCCCGTCGTAACTCGAGAAGACCTGCCGCAACTCGAGAAAATCCAGGAGGTTCTCCCCTCCAGGCGAGATGAGGCCCATTTCCGCTGAGGCGTCTCGAGGCTGATCACACCTCCCCTCTGGAACTTCGAAAGGCTCCTTCACACCCTTGGTGCAAATCAAGAAGTTCCCCGACCTAGCCGTCTCCACTCGAGAGGAATCACGAGGGTCCGGCCCACATCCAGAGGAGCCCCGTTTCTGCCTCGTAGCTCGAGATGAGGGATCCTTTCCCTGCTTCGTCGGGAAAGAGTTCCCGGCGTTCCCGTCGCATCTCAAGAGGAGGCCCTCTCAACAGGAACGGCGAGAGGAACTCCAGGGTCGTGCCACCATTCCAAGAGTCCCCCAGATGTCTCAGTCCATTCCAGAGGAACCTCTTTTCCCTTCACCGGCTCGTCTTTCACGCCGAGGATCGACTCACACCAAGGTGGCACGTGGCACAGCCCTGTGGGAAAGCCTCGTGGGAAAGCCTCGAGGGACAGCCTCGAGGGAAAGCCACAGATCCCTTGATCCACGTGACAGGAAGCGTGACACTACTGCTGCAGCTCGGGAGGAAAGCGCACGTGCATGCCCCCACTCGAGACGAGGCCTGACTCCCCTGGGGAGACTCAGAAGCACCCCAAGATCCATGGCAACACTGGAGAGCAATCCTCAGGTTCCGGCCCCGACTCCACACAAGGACTGAGGCCCCGGCATGGACGGGAGAGGAATCCCGAGAGGTCCCCTAGCAACTCGCATGGGGACTGGCCTTTCCTGAGGCCACCAGAGCGGGTCCCTGAGGTCCCCGTCGTAACTCGAGAAGACCTGCCGCAACTCGAGAAAATCCAGGAGGTTCTCCCCTCCAGGCGAGATGAGGCCCATTTCCGCTGAGGCGTCTCGAGGCTGATCACACCTCCCATCTGGAACTTCGAAAGGGTCCTTCACACCCTTGGTGCAAATCAAGAAGTTCCCCGACATACCCGTCTCCACTCGAGAGGAATCACGAGGGTCCCGCCCACATCCAGAGGAGCCCCGTTTCCGCCTCGTAGCTCGAGATGAGGGATCCTTTCCCTGCTTCGTCGGGAAAGAGTTCCCGGCCTTCCCGTCGCATCTCAAGAGGAGGCCCTCTCTACAGGAACGGCGAGAGGAACTCCAGGGTCGTGCCACCATTCCAAGAGTCCCCCAGATGTCTCAGTCCATTCCAGAGGAACCTCTTTTCCCTTCACCGGCTCGTCTTTCACGCCGAGGATCGACTCACACCAAGGTGGCACGTGGCACAGCCCTGTGGGAAAGCCTCGTGGGAAAGCCTCGAGGGACAGCCTCGAGGGAAAGCCACAGATCCCTTGATCCACGTGACAGGAAGCGTGACACTACTGCTGCAGCTCGGGAGGAAAGCGCACGTGCATGCCCCCACTCGAGATGAGGCCTGACTCCCCTGGGGAGACTCAGAAGCACCCCAAGATCCATGGCAACACTGGAGAGCAATCCTCAGGTTCCGGCCCCGACTCCACACAAGGACTGAGGCCCCGGCATGGACGGGAGAGGAATCCCGAGAGGTCCCCTAGCAACTCGCATGGGGACTGGCCTTTCCTGAGGCCACCAGAGCGGGTCCCTGAGGTCCCCGTCGTAACTCGAGAAGACCTGCCGCAACTCGAGAAAATCCAGGAGGTTCTCCCCTCCAGGCGAGATGAGGCCCATTTCCGCTGAGGCGTCTCGAGGCTGATCACACCTCACCTCTGGAACTTCGAAAGGCTCCTTCACACCCTTGGTGCAAATCAAGAAGTTCCCCGACCTAGCCGTCTCCACTCGAGAGGAATCACGAGGGTCCGGCCCACATCCAGAGGAGCCCCGTTTCCGCCTCGTAGCTCGAGATGAGGGATCCTTTCCCTGCTTCGTCGGGAAAGAGTTCCCGGCGTTCCCGTCGCATCTCAAGAGGAGGCCCTCTCAACAGGAACGGCGAGAGGAACTCCAGGGTCGTGCCACCATTCCAAGAGTCCCCCAGATGTCTCAGTCCATTCCAGAGGAACCTCTTTTCCCTTCACCGGCTCGTCTTTCACGCCAAGGATCGACTCACACCAAGGTGGCACGTGGCACAGCACTGTGGGAAAGCCTCGTGGGAAAGCCTCGAGGGACAGCCTCGAGGGAAAGCCACAGATCCCTTGATCCACGTGACAGGAAGCGTGACACTACTGCTGCAGCTCGGGATGAAAGCGCACGTGCATGCCCCCACTCGAGACGAGGCCTGACTCCCCTCGGGAGACTCAGAAGCACCCCAAGATCCATGGCAACACTGGAGAGCAATCCTCAGGTTCCGGCCCCGACTCCACACAAGGACTGAGGCCCCGGCATGGACGGGAGAGGAATCCCGAGAGGTCCCCTAGCAACTCGCATGGGGACTGGCCTTTCCTGAGGCCACCAGAGCGGGTCCCTGAGGTCCCCGTCGTAACTCGAGAAGACCTGCCGCAACTCGAGAAAATCCAGGAGGTTCTCCCCTCCAGGCGAGATGAGGCCCATTTCCGCTGAGGCGTCTCGAGGCTGATCACACCTCCCATCTGGAACTTCGAAAGGGTCCTTCACACCCTTGGTGCAAATCAAGAAGTTCCCCGACATACCCGTCTCCACTCGAGAGGAATCACGAGGGTCCCGCCCACATCCAGAGGATCCCCGTTTCCGCCTCGTAGCTCGAGATGAGGGATCCTTTCCCTGCTTCGTCGGGAAAGAGTTCCCGGCCTTCCCGTCGCATCTCAAGAGGAGGCCCTCTCTACAGGAACGGCGAGAGGAACTCCAGGGTCGTGCCACCATTCCAAGAGTCCCCCAGATGTCTCAGTCCATTCCAGAGGAACCTCTTTTCCCTTCACCGGCTCGTCTTTCACGCCGAGGATCGACTCACACCAAGGTGGCACGTGGCACAGCCCTGTGGGAAAGCCTCGTGGGAAAGCCTCGAGGGACAGCCTCGAGGGAAAGCCACAGATCCCTTGATCCACGTGACAGGAAGCGTGACACTACTGCTGCAGCTCGGGAGGAAAGCGCACGTTCATGCCCCCACTCGAGACGAGGCCTGACTCCCCTGGGGAGACTCAGAAGCACCCCAAGATCCATGGCAACACTGGAGAGGAATCCTCAGGTTCCGGCCCCGACTCCACACAAGGACTGAGGCCCCGGCATGGACGGGAGAGGAATCTCGAGAGGTCCCCTAGCAACTCGCATGGGGACTGGCCTTTTCTGAGGCCACCAGAGCGGGTCCCTGAGGTCCCCGTCGTAACTCGAGAAGACCTGCCGCAACTCGAGAAAATCCAGGAGGTTCTCCCCTCCAGGCGAGATGAGGCCCATTTCCGCTGAGGCGTCTCGAGGCTGATCACACCTCACCTCTGGAACTTCGAAAGGCTCCTTCACACCCTTGGTGCAAATCAAGAAGTTCCCCGACCTAGCCGTCTCCACTCAAGAGGAATCACGAGGGTCCGGCCCACATCCAGAGGAGACCCGTTTCCGCCTCATAGCTCGAGATGAGGGATCCTTTCCCTGCTTCGTCGGGAAAGAGTTCCCGGCTTTCCCGTCGCATCTCAAGAGGAGGCCCTCTCAACAGGAACGGCGAGAGGAACTCCAGGGTCGTGCCACCATTCCAAGAGTCCCCCAGATGTCTCAGTCCATTCCAGAGGAACCTCTTTTCCCTTCACCGGCTCGTCTTTCACGCCGAGGATCGACTCACACCAAGGTGGCACGTGGCACAGCCCTGTGGGAAAGCCTCGTGGGAAAGCCTCGAGGGACAGCCTCGAGGGAAAGCCACAGATCCCTTGATCCACGTGACAGGAAGCGTGACACTACTGCTGCAGCTCGGGAGGAAAGCGCACGTGCATGCCCCCACTCGAGACGAGGCCTGACTCCCCTGGGGAGACTCAGAAGCACCCCAAGATCCATGGCAACACTGGAGAGCAATCCTCAGGTTCCGGCCCCGACTCCACACAAGGACTGAGGCCCCGGCATGGACGGGAGAGGAATCCCGAGAGGTCCCCTAGCAACTCGCATGGGGACTGGCCTTTCCTGAGGCCACCAGAGCGGGTCCCTGAGGTCCCCGTCGTAACTCGAGAAGACCTGCCGCAACTCGAGAAAATCCAGGAGGTTCTCCCCTCCAGGCGAGATGAGGCCCATTTCCGCTGAGGCGTCTCGAGGCTGATCACACCTCACCTCTGGAACTTCGAAAGGGTCCTTCACACCCTTGGTGCAAATCAAGAAGTTCCCCGACCTAGCCGTCTCCACTCGAGAGGAATCACGAGGGTCCGGCCCACATCCAGAGGAGCCCCGTTTCCGCCTCATAGCTCGAGATGAGGGATCCTTTCCCTGCTTCGTCGGGAAAGAGTTCCCGGCGTTCCCGTCGCATCTCAAGAGGAGGCCCTCTCAACAGGAACGGCGAGAGGAACTCCAGGGTCGTGCCACCATTCCAAGAGTCCCCCAGATGTCTCAGTCCATTCCAGAGGAACCTCTTTTCCCTTCACCGGCTCGTCTTTCACGCCGAGGATCGACTCACACCAAGGTGGCACGTGGCACATCCCTGTGGGAAAGCCTCGTGGGAAAGCCTCGAGGGACAGCCTCGAGGGAAAGCCACAGATCCCTTGATCCACGTGACAGGAAGCGTGACACTACTGCTGCAGCTCGGGAGGAAAGCGCACGGGCATGCCCCCACTCGAGACGAGGCCTGACTCCCCTGGGGAGACTCAGAAGCACCCCAAGATCCATGGCAACACTGGAGAGCAATCCTCAGGTTCCGGCCCCGACTCCACACAAGGACTGAGGCCCCGGCATGGACGGGAGAGGAATCCCGAGAGGTCCCCTAGCAACTCGCATGGGGACTGGCCTTTCCTGAGGCCACCAGAGCGGGTCCCTGAGGTCCCCGTCGTAACTCGAGAAGACCTGCCGCAACTCGAGAAAATCCAGGAGGTTCTCCCCTCCAGGCGAGATGAGGCCCATTTCCGCTGAGGCGTCTTGAGGCTGATCACACCTCCCATCTGGAACTTCGAAAGGGTCCTTCACACCCTTGGTGCAAATCAAGAAGTTCCCCGACATACCCGTCTCCACTCGAGAGGAATCACGAGGGTCCCGCCCACATCCAGAGGATCCCCGTTTCCGCCTCGTAGCTCGAGATGAGGGATCCTTTATCTCAAGAGGAGGCCCTCTCTACAGGAACGGCGAGAGGAACTCCAGGGTCGTGCCACCATTCCAAGAGTCCCCCAGATGTCTCAGTCCATTCCAGAGGAACCTCTTTTCCCTTCACCGGCTCGTCTTTCACGCCGAGGATCGACTCACACCAAGGTGGCACGTGGCACAGCCCTGTGGGAAAGCCTCGTGGGAAAGCCTCGAGGGACAGCCTCGAGGGAAAGCCACAGATCCCTTGATCCACGTGACAGGAAGCGTGACACTACTGCTGCAGCTCGGGAGGAAAGCGCACGTGCATGCCCCCACTCGAGACGAGGCCTGACTCCCCTGGGGAGACTCAGAAGCACCCCAAGATCCATGGCAACACTGGAGAGGAATCCTCAGGTTCCGGCCCCGACTCCACACAAGGACTGAGGCCCCGGCATGGACGGGAGAGGAATCCAGAGAGGTCCCCTAGCAACTCGCATGGGGACTGGCCTTTCCTGAGGCCACCAGAGCGGGTCCCTGAGGTCCCCGTCGTAACTCGAGAAGACCTGCTGCAACTCGAGAAAATCCAGGAGGTTCTCCCCTCCAGGCGAGATGAGGCCCATTTCCGCAGAGGCTTCTCGGGGCTAATCACACCTCACCTCTGGAATGTCGAAAGGGTCCTTCACACCCTTGGTGCAACTCAAGAAGTTGCCCGACATACCCGTCTCCACTCGAGAGGAAACACGAGGGTCCCGCCCACATCCAGAGGAGCCCCGTTTCGGCCTCGTAGCTCGAGGTGAGGGATCCTTTCCCTGCTTCGTCGGGAAAGAATTCCCGGCTTTCCCGTCACATCTCAAGAGGAGGCCCTCTCAACAGGAACGGCGAGAGGAACTCCAGGGTCGTGCCACCATTCCAAGGGTCCCCCAGATGTCTAAGTCCATTCCAGAGGAACCTCTTTTCCCTTCACCGGCTCGTCTTTCACGCCAAGGATCGACTCACACCAAGGTGCCACTTGGCACAGCCCTGTGGGAAAGCCTCGTGGGAAAGCCTAGAGGGAATGCCTCGAGGGAAAGCCTCAGATCCCTTGATCCACGTGACAGGAAGCGTGACCCTACTGCTGCAGATCGGGAGGGAAGCCCACGTGCATGCCCCCACTCGAGACGGAGCCTGACTCCCCTGGGGAGACTCAGAGGCACCCCAAGATCCATGTCAACACTGGAGAGGAATGCTCAGGTTCCAGCCCCGACTCCACACAAGGTCTTAGGTCCCGGCATCGACGGGAGAGGAATCCCGAGATGGCCCCTAGCAACTCGCATGGGGACTGGCCCTTCCTGAGGCCACCAGAGCGGGTCCCTGAGGTCCCGGTCGTAACTCGAGAAGACATGCCGCAACTCGAGAATATCCAGGAGGTTTTCCCCTGCAGGCGAGATGAGGCCCATTTCCGCAGAGGCTTCTCGGGGCTAATCACACCTCACCTCTGGAATGTCGAAACGGTCCTTCACACCCTTGGTGCAATACTGAAGAAGTTCCCCGACATACCCGTCTCCACTCGAGAGGAAATACGAGGGTCCGCCCACATCCAGAGGAGCCCCGTTTCCGCCTAGTAGCTCAAGATGAGGGATTCTTTCCCTGCTTCGTCGGGAAAGAGTTCCCGGCATTCCCGTCGCATCTCAAGAGGAGGCCCTCTCAACAGGAACAGAGAGAGGAACTCCAGGGTCGTGCCACCATTCCAAGAGTCCCCCAGATGTCTCAGTCCATTCCAGAGGAACCTGTTTTCCCTTCACCGGCTCGTCTTTCACGCCGAGGATCGACTCCCAAAAAGGTGGCACGTGGCACAGCCCTGTGGGTTAGCCTCGTGGGAAAGCCTCGCGGGACAGCCTCGAGGGAAAGCCTCAGATCCCTTGATCCACGTGACAGGAAGCGTGACACTACTGCTGCAGCTCGGGAGGAAAATCGCACGTGCATGCCCCCACTCGAGACGAGGCCTGACTCCCCTGGGGAGACTCAGAAGCACCCCAAGATCCATGGCAACACTGGAGAGGAATCCTCAGGTTCCGGCCCCGACTTCACACAAGGACTGAGGCCCCGGCATGGACGGGAGAGAAATCCCGAGAGGTCCCCTAGCAACTCGCATGGGGACTGGCCTTTCCTGAGGCCACCAGAGCGGGTCCCTGAGGTCCCCGTCGTAACTCGAGAAGACCTGCCACAACTCGAGAAAATCCAGGAGGTTCTCCCCTCCAGGCGAGATGAGGCCCATTTCCGCTGAGGCGTCTCGAGACTGATCACACCTCACCTCTGGAACTTCGAAAGGGTCCTTCACACCCTTGGTGCAAATCAAGAAGTTCCCCGACATACCCGTCTACACTCGAGAGGAAACACGAGGGTCCCGCCCACATCCAGAGGAGCCCCGTTTCGGCCTCGTAGCTCGAGATGAGGGATCCTTTCCCTGCTTCGTCGGGAAAGAGTTCCCGGCGTTCCCGTCGCATCTCAAGAGGAGGCCCTCTCAACAGGAACGGCGAGAGGAACTCCAGGGTCGTGCCACCATTCCAAGAGTCCCCCAGATGTCTCATTCCATTCCAGAGGAACCTCTTTTCCCTTCACCGGCTCGTCTTTCACGCCGAGGATCGACTCCCACCAAGGTGGCACGTGGTACAGCCCCGTGGGAAAGCCTCGTGGGAAATCCTCGAGGGACAGCCTCAAGGGAAAGCCACAGATGCCTTGATCCACGTGACAGGAAGCGTGACACTACTGCTGCAGCTCGGGAGGAAAGCGCACGTGCATGCCCCCACTCGAGACGAAGCCTGACTCCCCTGGGGAGACTCAGAAGCACCCCAAGATCCATGGCAACACTGGAGAGGAATCCTCAGGTTCCGGCCCCGACTCCACACAAGGACTGAGGCCCCGGCATGGACTGGAGAGAAATCCTGAGAGGTCCCCTAGCAGCTCGCATGGGACTGGCCTTTCCTGAGGCCACCAGAGCGGGTCCCTGAGGTCCCCGTCGTAACTCGAGAAGACCTGCCGCAACTCGAGAAAATCCAGGAGGTTCTCCCCTCCAGGCGAGATGAGGCCCATTTCCGCTGAGGCGTCTCGAGGCTGATCACACCTCACCTCTGGAACTTCGAAAGGGTCCTTCACACCCTTGGTGCAAATCAAGAAGTTCCCCGACATACCCGTCTCCACTCGAGAGGAAACACGAGGGTCCCGCCCACATCCAGAGGAGCCCCGTTTCCGCCTCGTGGCTCGAGATGAGGGATCCTTTCCCTGCTGCGTCGGGAAAGAGTTCCCGGCGTTCCCGTCGCATCTCAAGAGGAGGCCCTCTCAACAGGAACGGCGAGAGGAACTCCAGGGTCGTGCCACCATTCCAAGAGTCCCCCAAATGTCTCAGTGCATTCCAGAGGAAACTCTTTTCCCTTCACCGGCTCGTCTTTCACGCCGAGGATCGACTCCCAAAAAGGTGGCACGTGGCACAGCCCTGTGGGTTAGCCTCGTGGGAAAGCCTCGAGGGACAGCCTCGAGGCAAAGCCTCAGATCCCTTGATCCACGTGACAGGAAGCGTGACACTACTGCTGCAGCTCGGGAGGAAAATCGCACGTGCATGCCCCCACTCGAGACGAGGCCTGACTCCCCTGGGGAGACTCAGAAGCACCCCAAGATCCATGGCAACACTGGAGAGGAATCCTCAGGTTCCGGCCCCGACTCCACACAAGGACTGAGGCCCCGGCATGGACGGGAGAGAAATCCCGAGAAGTCCCCTAGCAACTCGCATGGGGACTGGCCTTTCCTGAGGCTACCAGAGTGGGTCCCTGAGGTCCCCGTCATAACTCGAGAAGACCTGCCGCAACTCGAGAAAATCCAGGAGGTTCTCCCCTCCAGGCGAGATGAGGCCCATTTCCGCTGAGGCGTCTCGAGGCTGATCACACCTCACCTCTGGAACTTCGAAAGGGTCCTTCACACCCTTGGTGCAAATCAAGAAGTTCCCCGACATACCCGTCTCCACTCGAGAGGAAACACGAGGGTCCCGCCCACATCCAGAGGATCCCCGTTTCGGCCTCGTAGCTCGAGATGAGGGATCCTTTCCCTGCTTCGTCGGGAAAGAGTTCCCGGCGTTCCCGTCGCATCTCAAGAGGAGGCCCTCTCAACAGGAACGGCGAGAGGAACTCCAGGGTCGTGCCACCATTCCAGGAGTCCCCCAGATGTCTCAGTCCATTCCAGAGGAAACTCTTTTCCCTTCACCGGCTCGTCTTTCACGCCGAGGATCGACTCCCACCAAGGTGGCACGTGGCACAGCCTTGTGGGAAAGCTTCGTGGGAAAGTCTCGAGGGACAGCCTCGAGGGAAAGCCACAGATGCCTTGATCCACGTGACAGGAAGCGTGACACTACTGCTGCAGCTCGGGAGGAAAGCGCACGTGCATGCCCCCACTCGAGACGATGCCTGACTCCCCAGGGGAGACTGAGAAGCACCCCAAGATCAATGGCAACACTGGAGAGGAATCCTCAGGTTCCGGCCCCGACTCCACACAAGGTCTTAAGCCCCGGCATGGACGGGAGAGGGATCCCAAGATGGCCCCTAGCAACTCGCATGGGGACTGGCCTTTCCTGAGGCCACCAGAGCGGGTCCCTGAGGTCCCCGTTGTAACTCGAGAAGACCTGCTGCAACTCGAGAAAATCCAGGAGGTTCTCCCCTCCAGGCGAGATGAGGCCCATTTCCGCTGAGGCGTCTCGAGGCTGATCACACCTCACCTCTGGATCTTCGAAAGGGTCCTTCACACCCTTGGTGCAAATCAAGAAGTTCCCCGACATACCCGTCTCCACTCGAGAGGAATCACGAGGGTCCCGCCCACATCCAGAGGAGCCCCGTTTCGGCCTCGTAGCTCGAGATGAGGGATCCTTTCCCTGCTTCGTCGGGAAAGAGTTCCCGGCGTTCCCGTCGCATCTCAAGAGGAGGCCCTCTCAACAGGAACGGCGAGAGGAACTCCAGGGTCGTGCCACCATTCCAAGAGTCCCCCAGATGTCTCAGTCCATTCCAGAGGAAACTCTTTTCCCTTCACCAGCTCGTCTTTCACGCCGAGGATCGACTCCCAAAAAGGTGGGACGTGGCACAGCCCTGTGGGTTAGCCTCGTGGGAAAGCCTCGAGGGACAGCCTCGAGGCAAAGCCTCAGATCCCTTGATCCACGTGACAGGAAGCGTGACACTACTGCTGCAGCTCGGGAGGAAAGCGCACGTGCATGCCCCCACTCGAGACGAGGCCTGACTCCCCTGGGGAGACTCAGAAGCACCCCAAGATCCATGGCAAGACTGGAGAGGAATCCTCAGGTTCTGGCCCCGACTCCACACAAGGTCTTAAGCCCCGGCATGGACGTGAGCGGGATCCCGAGATGGCCCCTAGCAACTCGCATGGGGACTGGCCCTTCCTGAGGCCACCAGAGCGGGTCCCTGAGGTCCCCGTCGAAACTCGAGAAGACCTGCCGCAACTCGAGAATATCCAGCAGGTTCTCCCCTGCAGGCGAGATGAGGCCCATTTCCGCAGAGGCTTCTCGGGGCTAATCACACCTCACCTCTGGAACGTCGAAAGGGTCCGTCACACCCTTGGTGCAACTCAAGAAGTTCCCCGACATACCCGTCTCCACTCGAGAGGAAACACGAGGGTCCCGCCCACATCCAGAGGAGCCCCGTTTCCGCCTCGTAGCTCGAGGTGAAGGATCCTTTCCCTGCTTCGTCGGGATAGAGTTCCCGGCGTTCCCGTCGCATCTCAAGAGGAGGCCCTCTCAACAGGAACGGCGAGAGGAACTCCAGGGTCGTGCCACTATTCCAAGAGTCCCCCAGATGTCTCAGTCCATTCCAGAGGAACCTGTTTTCCCTTCACCGGCTCGTCTTTCACGCCGAGGATCGACTCCCACCAAGGTGGCACGTGGCATAGCCCCGAGGGAAAACCTCGTGGGAAATCCTCGAGGGACAGCCTCGAGGGAAAGCCACAGATCCCTTGATCCACATGACAGGAAGCGTGACACTACTGCTGCAGCTCGGGAGGAAAGCGCACGTGCATGCCCCCACTCGAGACGATGCCTGACTCCCCAGGGGAGACTGAGAAGCACCCCAAGATCCATGGCAACACTGGAGAGGAATCCTCAGGTTCCGGCCCCGACTCCACACAAGGTCTTAAGCCCTGGCATGGACGGGAGAGGGATCCCGAGATGGCCCCTAGCAACTCGCATGGGGACTGGCCTTTCCTGAGGCCACCAGAGCGGGTCCCTGAGGTCCCCGTAGTAACTCGAGAAGACCTGCTGCAACTCGAGAAAATCCAGGAGGTTCTCCCCTCCAGGCGAGATGAGGCCCATTTCCGCTGAGGCGTCTCGAGGCTGATCACACCTCACCTATGGAACTTCGAAAGGGTCCTTCACACCCTTGGTGCAAATCAGGAAGTTCCCCGACATACCCGTCTCCACTCGAGAGGAATCACGAGGGTCCCGCCCACATCCAGAGGAGCCCCGTTTCAGCCTCGTAGCTCGAGATGAGGGATCCTTTCCCTGCTTCCTCGGGAAAGAGTTCCCGGCGTTCCCGTCGCATCTCAAGAGGAGGCCCTCTCAACAGGAACGGCGAGAGGAACTCCAGGGTCGTGCCACCATTCCAAGAGTCCCCCAGATGTCTCAGTCCATTCCAGAGGAAACTCTTTTCCCTTCACCGGCTCGTCTTTCACCCCGAGCATCGACTCACACCAATGGTGGCACGTGGCACATCCCTGTGGGAAAGCCTCGTGGGAAAGCCTCGAGGGAAAGCCTCGAGGGAAAGCCACAGATCCCTTGATCCACGTGACAGGAAGCGTGACCCTACTGCTGCAGCTCGGGAGGGACGCGCACGTGCATGCCCCCACTCGAGACGAGGCCTGACTCCCCTGGGGAGACTCAGAGGCTACCCAAGATCCATGTCAACACTGGAGAGGAATCCTCAAGTTCCGGCCCCGACTCCACACAAGGTCTTAGGCCCCGGCATCGATGGAAGAGGAATCACGAGATGGCCCCTAGCAACTCGCATGGGGACTGGCCCTTCCTGAGGCCACCAGAGCGGGTCCCTGAGGTCCCCGTCGAAACTCGAGAAGACCTGCCGCAACTCGAGAATATCCAGGAGGTTCTCCCCTGCAGGCGAGATGAGGCCCATTTCCGCAGAGGCTTCTCGGGGCTAATCACACCTCACCTCTGGAACGTCGAAAGGGTCCTTCACACCCTTGGTGCAAATCAAGAAGTTCCCCGACATACCCGTCTCCACTCGAGAGGAAACACGAGGGTCCCGCCCACATCCAGAGGAGCCCCGTTTCCGCCTCGTAGCTCGAGGTGAGGGATCCTTTCCCTGCTTCGTCCGGAAAGAATTCACGGCGTTCCCGACGCATCTCAAGAGGAGGCCCTCTCAACAGGAACGGCGAGAGGAACTCCAGGGTCGTGCCACCATTCCAAGAGTCCCCCAGATGTCTCAGTCCATTCCAGAGGAACCTCTTTTCCCTTCACCGGCTCGTCTTTCACGCCGAGGATCGACTCCCACCAAGGTGGCACGTGGCACAGCCTTGTGGGAAAGCTTCGTGGGAAAGCCTCGAGGGACAGCCTCGAGGGAAAGCCACAGATTCCTTGATCCACGTGACAGGAAGCGTGACACTACTGCTGCAGCTCGGGAGGAAAGCGCACGTGCATGCCCCCACACGAGACGATGCCTGACTCCCCAGGGGAGACTGAGAAGCACCCCAAGGTCCATGGCAACACTGGAGAGGAATCCTCAGGTTCCGGCCCCGACTCCACACAAGATCTTAAGCCCCGGCATGGACGGGAGAGGGATCCCAAGATGGCCCCTAGCAACTCGCATGGGGACTGGCCTTTCCTGAGGCCACCAGAGCGGGTCCCTGAGGTCCCCGTCGTAACTCGAGAAGACCAGCTGCAACTCGAGAAAATCCAGGAGGTTCTCCCTTCCAGGCGAGATGAGGCCCATTTCCGCTGAGGCGTCTCGAGGCTGATCACACCTCACCTCTGGATCTTCGAAAGGGTCATTCACACCCTTGGTGCAAATCAAGAAGTTCCCCGACATACCCGTCTCCACTCGAGAGGAATCACGAGGGTCCCGCCCACATCCAGAGGAGCCCCGTTTCCACCTCGTAGCTCGAGATGAGGGATCCTTTCCCTGCTTCGTCGGGAAAGAGTTCCCGGCGTTCCCGTCGCATCTAAAGAGGAGGCCCTCTCAACAGGAACTTCGATAGGAACTCCAGGGTAGTGCCACCATTCCAGGAGTCCCCCAGATGTCTCATTCCATTCCAGAGGAACCTCTTTTCCCTTCACCGGCTCGTCTTTCACGCCGAGGATCGACTCCCACCAAGGTGGCACGTGGGCACAGCCCTGTGGGTTAGCCTCGTGGGAAACCCTCGAGGGACAGCCTCGAGGCAAAGCCACAGATCCCTTGATCCACGTGACAGGAAGCGTGACACTACTGCTGCAGCTCGGGAGGAAAGCGCACGTGCATGCCCCCACTCGAGACGAGGCCTGACTCCCCTGGGGAGACTCAGAAGCACCCCAAGATCCATGGCAACACTGGAGAGGAATCCTCAGGTTCCGGCCCCTACTCCACTCAAGGAGTGAGGCCCTGGCATGGACTGGAGAGAAATCCCGAGAGGTCCCCAGCAACTCGCATGGGACTGGCCTTTCCTGAGGCCACCAGAGCGGGTCCCTGAGGTCCCCGTCGTAACTCGAGAAGACCTGCCGCAACTCGAGAAAATCCAGGAGGTTCTCCCCTCCAGGCGAGATGAGGCCCATTTCCGCTGAGGCGTCTTGAGGCTGATCACACCTCACCTCTGGAACTTCGAAAGGGTCCTTCACACCCTTGGTGCAAATCAAGAAGTTCCCCGACATACCCGTCTCCACTTGAGAGGAATCACGAGGGTCCCGCCCACATCCAGAGGAGCCCCGTTTCCGCCTCGTAGCTCGAGATGAGGGATCCTTTCCCTGCTTCGTCGGGAAAGAGTTCCCGGCGTTCCCGTCGCATCTCAAGAGGAGGCCCTCTCAACAGGAACTTCGATAGGAACCCCAGGGTCGTGCCACCATTCCAGGAGTCCCCCAGATGTCTCATTCCATTCCAGAGGAACCTCTATTCCCTTCACCGGCTCGTCTTTCACGCCGAGCATCGACTCCCAAAAAGGTGGCACGTGGCACAGCCCTGTGGGTTAGCCTCGTGGGAAAGCCTCGAGGGACAGCCTCGAGGCAAAGCCTCAGATCCCTTGATCCACGTGACAGGAAGCGTGACACTACTGCTGCAGCTCGGGAGGAAAGCGCACGTGCATGCCCCCACTCGAGACGAGGCCTGACTCCCCTGGGGAGACTCAGAAGCACCCCAAGATCCATGGCAACCCTGGAGAGGAATCCTCAGGTTCCGGCCCCGACTCCACTCAAGGACTGAGGCCCCGGCATGGACGGGAGAGAAATCCCGAGAGGTCCCCTAGCAACTCGCATAGGGACTGGCCTTTCCTGAGGCTACCAGAGCGGGTCCCTGAGGTCCCCGTCGTAACTCGAGAAGACCTGCCGCAACTCGAGAAAATCCAGGAGGTTCTCCCCTCCAGGCGAGATGAGGCCCATTTCCGCTGAGGCGTCTCGAGACTGATCACACCTCACCTCTGGAACTTCGAAAGGGTCCTTCACACCCTTGGTGCAAATCAAGAAGTTCCCCGACATACCCGTCTCCACTCGAGAGGAAACACGAGGGTCCCGCCCACATCCAGAGGAGCCCCGTTTCCGCCTCGTAGCTCGAGGTGAGGGATCCTTTCCCTGCTTCGTCCGGAAAGAATTCACGGCGTTCCCGACGCATCTCAAGTGGAGGCCCTCTCAACAAAAACGGCGAGAGGAACTCCAGGGTCCTGCCACCGTTCCAAGAGTCCCCCAGATGCCTCAGTCCATTCCAGAGGAACCTCTTTTCCCTTCAACGGCTCGTCTTTCACGCCGAGGATCGACTCACACCAAGGTGCCACTTGGCACAGCCCTGTGGGAAAGCCTCGTGGGAAAGCCTCGAGGGACAGCCTCGAGGGAAAGCCACAGATCCCTTGATCCACGTGACAGGAGGCGTGACACTACTGCTGCAGCTCGGGAGGAAAGCGCACGTGCATGCCCCCACTGGAGATGATGCCTGACTCCCCAGGGGAGACTGAGAAGCACCCCAAGATAAATGGCAACACTGGAGAGGAATCCTCAGGTTCTGGCCCCGACTCCACACAAGGTCTTAGGCCCCAGCATCGACGGGAGAGGAATCCCGAGATGGCCCCTAGAACTCGCATGGGGACTGGCCCTTCCTGAGGCCAACATAGCGGGTCCCTGTGTTCCCCGTCGTAACTCGAGAAGACCTGCCGCAACTCGAGAATATCCAGGAGGTTCTCCCCTCCAGGCGAGATGAGGCCCATTTCCGCAGAGGCTTCTCGGGGCTAATCACACCTCACCTCTGGAATGTCGAAAGGGTCCTTCACACCCTTGGTGCAACTCAAGAAGTTGCCCGACATACCCGTCTCCACTCGAGAGGAAACACGAGGGTCCCGCCCACATCCAGAGGAGCCCCGTTTCGGCCTCGTAGCTCGAGGTGAGGGATCCTTTCCCTGCTTCGTCGGGAAAGAATTCCCGGCTTTCCCGTCACATCTCAAGAGGAGGCCCTCTCAACAGGAACGGCGAGAGGAACTCCAGGGTCGTGCCACCATTCCAAGGGTCCCCCAGATGTCTAAGTCCATTCCAGAGGAACCTCTTTTCCCTTCACCGGCTCGTCTTTCACGCCAAGGATCGACTCACACCAAGGTGCCACTTGGCACAGCCCTGTGGGAAAGCCTCGTGGGAAAGCCTAGAGGGAATGCCTCGAGGGAAAGCCTCAGATCCCTTGATCCACGTGACAGGAAGCGTGACCCTACTGCTGCAGATCGGGAGGGAAGCCCACGTGCATGCCCCCACTCGAGACGGAGCCTGACTCCCCTGGGGAGACTCAGAGGCACCCCAAGATCCATGTCAACACTGGAGAGGAATGCTCAGGTTCCGGCCCTGACTCCACACAAGGTCTTAGGTCCCGGCATCGACGGGAGAGGAATCCCGAGATGGCCCCTAGCAACTCGCATGGGGACTGGCCCTTCCTGAGGCCACCAGAGCGGGTCCCTGAGGTCCCCGTCGTAACTCGAGAAGACATGCCGCAACTCGAGAATATCCAGGAGGTTTTCCCCTGCAGGCGAGATGAGGCCCATTTCCGCAGAGGCTTCTCGGGGCTAATCACACCTCACCTCTGGAATGTCGAAACGGTCCTTCACACCCTTGGTGCAACTCAAGAAGTTCCCCGACATACCCGTCTCCACTCGAGAGGAAACACGAGGGTCCGCCCACATCCAGAGGAGCCCCGTTTCCGCCTCGTAGCTCCAGATGAGGGATTCTTTCCCTGCTTCGTCGGGAAAGAGTTCCCGGCGTTCCCGTCGCATCTCAAGAGGAGGCCCTCTCAACAGGAACGGCGAGAGGAACTCCAGGGTCGTGCCACCATTCCAAGAGTCCCCCAGATGTCTCAGTCCATTCCAGAGGAACCTCTTTTCCCTTCACCGGCTCGTCTTTCACGCCGAGGATCGACTCCCAAAAAGGTGGCACGTGGCACAGCCCTGTGGGTTAGCCTCGTGGGAAAGCCTCGAGGGACAGCCTCGAGGGAAAGCCTCAGATCCCTTGATCCACGTGACAGGAAGCGTGACACTACTGCTGCAGCTCGGGAGGAAAATCGCACGTGCATGCCCCCACTCGAGACGAGGCCTGACTCCCCTGGGGAGACTCAGAAGCACCCCAAGATCCATGGCAACACTGGAGAGGAATCCTCAGGTTCCGGCCCCGACTCCACACAAGGACTGAGGCCCCGGCATGGACGGGAGAGAAATCCCGAGAGGTCCCCTAGCAACTCGCATGGGGACTGGCCTTTCCTGAGGCCACCAGAGCGGGTCCCTGAGGTCCCCGTCGTAACTCGAGAAGACCTGCCACAACTCGAGAAAATCCAGGAGGTTCTCCCCTCCAGGCGAGATGAGGCCCATTTCCGCTGAGGCGTCTCGAGACTGATCACACCTCACCTCTGGAACTTCGAAAGGGTCCTTCACACCCTTGGTGCAAATCAAGAAGTTCCCCGACATACCCGTCTCCACTCGAGAGGAAACACGAGGGTCCCGCCCACATCCAGAGGAGCCCCGTTTCGGCCTCGTAGCTCGAGATGAGGGATCCTTACCCTGCTTCGTCGGGAAAGAGTTCCCGGCGTTCCCGTCGCATCTCAAGAGGAGGCCCTCTCAACAGGAACGGCGAGAGGAACTCCAGGGTCGTGCCAAAATTCCAAGAGTCCCCCAGATGTCTCAGTCCATTCCAGAGGAACCTCTTTTCCCTTCACCGGCTCGTCTTTCACGCCGAGGATCGACTCCCACCAAGGTGGCACGTGGTACAGCCCCGTGGGAAAGCCTCGTGGGAAATCCTGAAGGGACAGCCTCAAGGGAAAGCCACAGATGCCTTGATCCACGTGACAGGAAGCGTGACACTACTGCTGCAGCTCGGGAGGAAAGCGCACGTGCATGCCCCCACTCGAGACGAAGCCTGACTCCCCTGGGGAGACTCAGAAGCACCCCAAGATCCATGGCAACACTGGAGAGGAATCCTCAGGTTCCGGCCCCGACTCCACACAAGGACTGAGGCCCCGGCATGGACTGGAGAGAAATCCCGAGAGGTCCCCTAGCAACTCGCATGGGACTGGCCTTTCCTGAGGCCACCAGAGCGGGTCCCTGAGGTCCCCGTCGTAACTCGAGAAGACCTGCCGCAACTCGAGAAAATCCAGGAGGTTCTCCCCTCCAGGCGAGATGAGGCCCATTTCCGCTGAGGCGTCTCGAGGCTGATCACACCTCACCTCTGGAACTTCGAAAGGGTCCTTCACACCCTTGGTGCAAATCAAGAAGTTCCCCGACATACCCGTCTCCACTCGAGAGGAAACACGAGGGTCCCGCCCACATCCAGAGGAGCCCCGTTTCCGCCTCGTAGCTCGAGGTGAGGGATCCTTTCCCTGCTTCGTCGGGAAAGAATTCCCGGCTTTCCCGTCACATCTCAAGAGGAGGCCCTCTCAACAGGAACGGCGAGAGGAACTCCAGGGTCGTGCCACCATTCCAAGGGTCCCCCAGATGTCTAAGTCCATTCCAGAGGAACCTCTTTTCCCTTCACCGGCTCGTCTTTCACGCCAAGGATCGACTCACACCAAGGTGCCACTTGGCACAGCCCTGTGGGAAAGCCTCGTGGGAAAGCCTAGAGGGAATGCCTCGAGGGAAAGCCTCAGATCCCTTGATCCACGTGACAGGAAGCGTGACCCTACTGCTGCAGATCGGGAGGGAAGCCCACGTGCATGCCCCCACTCGAGACGGAGCCTGACTCCCCTGGGGAGACTCAGAGGCACCCCAAGATCCATGTCAACACTGGAGAGGAATGCTCAGGTTCCGGCCCCGACTCCACACAAGGACTGAGGCCCCGGCATGGACTGGAGAGGAATCCCGAGATGGCCCCTAGCAACTCGCATGAGGACTGGCCCTTCCTGAGGCCACCAGAGCGGGTCCCTGAGGTCCCCGTCGTAACTCGAGAAGACATGCCGCAACTCGAGAATATCCAGGAGGTTTTCCCCTGCAGGCGAGATGAGGCCCATTTCCGCAGAGGCTTCTCGGGGCTAATCACACCTCACCTCTGGAATGTCGAAACGGTCCTTCACACCCTTGGTGCAACTCAAGAAGTTCCCCGACATACCCGTCTCCACTCGAGAGGAAACACGAGGGTCCGCCCACATCCAGAGGAGCCCCGTTTCCGCCTCGTAGCTCCAGATGAGGGATTCTTTCCCTGCTTCGTCGGGAAAGAGTTCCCGGCGTTCCCGTCGCATCTCAAGAGGAGGCCCTCTCAACAGGAACGGCGAGAGGAACTCCAGGGTCGTGCCACCATTCCAAGAGTCCCCCAGATGTCTCAGTCCATTCCAGAGGAACCTCTTTTCCCTTCACCGGCTCGTCTTTCACGCCGAGGATCGACTCCCAAAAAGGTGGCACGTGGCACAGCCCTGTGGGTTAGCCTCGTGGGAAAGCCTCGAGGGACAGCCTCGAGGGAAAGCCTCAGATCCCTTGATCCACGTGACAGGAAGCGTGACACTACTGCTGCAGCTCGGGAGGAAAATCGCACGTGCATGCCCCCACTCGAGACGAGGCCTGACTCCCCTGGGGAGACTCAGAAGCACCCCAAGATCCATGGCAACACTGGAGAGGAATCCTCAGGTTCCGGCCCCGACTCCACACAAGGACTGAGGCCCCGGCATGGACGGGAGAGAAATCCCGAGAGGTCCCCTAGCAACTCGCATGGGGACTGGCCTTTCCTGAGGCCACCAGAGCGGGTCCCTGAGGTCCCCGTCGTAACTCGAGAAGACCTGCCACAACTCGAGAAAATCCAGGAGGTTCTCCCCTCCAGGCGAGATGAGGCCCATTTCCGCTGAGGCGTCTCGAGACTGATCACACCTCACCTCTGGAACTTCGAAAGGGTCCTTCACACCCTTGGTGCAAATCAAGAAGTTCCCCGACATACCCGTCTCCACTCGAGAGGAAACACGAGGGTCCCGCCCACATCCAGAGGAGCCCCGTTTCGGCCTCGTAGCTCGAGATGAGGGATCCTTACCCTGCTTCGTCGGGAAAGAGTTCCCGGCTTTCCCGTCGCATCTCAAGAGGAGGCCCTCTCAACAGGAACGGCGAGAGGAACTCCAGGGTCGTGCCAAAATTCCAAGAGTCCCCCAGATGTCTCAGTCCATTCCAGAGGAACCTCTTTTCCCTTCACCGGCTCGTCTTTCACGCCGAGGATCGACTCCCACCAAGGTGGCACGTGGTACAGCCCCGTGGGAAAGCCTCGTGGGAAATCCTGAAGGGACAGCCTCAAGGGAAAGCCACAGATGCCTTGATCCACGTGACAGGAAGCGTGACACTACTGCTGCAGCTCGGGAGGAAAGCGCACGTGCATGCCCCCACTCGAGACGAAGCCTGACTCCCCTGGGGAGACTCAGAAGCACCCCAAGATCCATGGCAACACTGGAGAGGAATCCTCAGGTTCCGGCCCCGACTCCACACAAGGACTGAGGCCCCGGCATGGACTGGAGAGAAATCCCGAGAGGTCCCCTAGCAACTCGCATGGGACTGGCCTTTCCTGAGGCCACCAGAGCGGGTCCCTGAGGTCCCCGTCGTAACTCGAGAAGACCTGCCGCAACTCGAGAAAATCCAGGAGGTTCTCCCCTCCAGGCGAGATGAGGCCCATTTCCGCTGAGGCGTCTCGAGGCTGATCACACCTCACCTCTGGAACTTCGAAAGGGTCCTTCACACCCTTGGTGCAAATCAAGAAGTTCCCCGACATACCCGTCTCCACTCGAGAGGAAACACGAGGGTCCCGCCCACATCCAGAGGAGCCCCGTTTCCGCCTCGTAGCTCGAGGTGAGGGATCCTTTCCCTGCTTCGTCGGGAAAGAATTCCCGGCTTTCCCGTCACATCTCAAGAGGAGGCCCTCTCAACAGGAACGGCGAGAGGAACTCCAGGGTCGTGCCACCATTCCAAGGGTCCCCCAGATGTCTAAGTCCATTCCAGAGGAACCTCTTTTCCCTTCACCGGCTCGTCTTTCACGCCAAGGATCGACTCACACCAAGGTGCCACTTGGCACAGCCCTGTGGGAAAGCCTCGTGGGAAAGCCTAGAGGGAATGCCTCGAGGGAAAGCCTCAGATCCCTTGATCCACGTGACAGGAAGCGTGACCCTACTGCTGCAGATCGGGAGGGAAGCCCACGTGCATGCCCCCACTCGAGACGGAGCCTGACTCCCCTGGGGAGACTCAGAGGCACCCCAAGATCCATGTCAACACTGGAGAGGAATGCTCAGGTTCCGGCCCCGACTCCACACAAGGTCTTAGGTCCCGGCATCGACGGGAGAGGAATCCCGAGATGGCCCCTAGCAACTCGCATGGGGACTGGCCCTTCCTGAGGCCACCAGAGCGGGTCCCTGAGGTCCCCGTCGTAACTCGAGAAGACATACCGCAACTCGAGAATATCCAGGAGGTTTTCCCCTGCAGGCGAGATGAGGCCCATTTCCGCAGAGGCTTCTCGGGGCTAATCACACCTCACCTCTGGAATGTCGAAACGGTCCTTCACACCCTTGGTGCAACTCAACAAGTTCCCCGACATACCCGTCTCCACTCGAGAGGAAACACGAGGGTCCGCCCACATCCAGAGGAGCCCCGTTTCCGCCTCGTAGCTCCAGATGAGGGATTCTTTCCCTGCTTCGTCGGGAAAGAGTTCCCGGCGTTCCCGTCGCATCTCAAGAGGAGGCCCTCTCAACAGGAACGGCGAGAGGAACTCCAGGGTCGTGCCACCATTCCAAGAGTCCCCCAGATGTCTCAGTCCATTCCAGAGGAACCTCTTTTCCCTTCACCGGCTCGTCTTTCACGCCGAGGATCGACTCACACCAAGGTGGCACGTGGCACAGCCCTGTGGGTTAGCCTCGTGGGAAAGCCTCGAGGGACAGCCTCGAGGGAAAGCCTCAGATCCCTTGATCCACGTGACAGGAAGCGTGACACTACTGCTGCAGCTCGGGAGGAAAATCGCACGTGCATGCCCCCACTCGAGACGAGGCCTGACTCCCCTGGGGAGACTCAGAAGCACCCCAAGATCCATGGCAACACTGGAGAGGAATCCTCAGGTTCCGGCCCCGACTCCACACAAGGACTGAGGCCCCGGCATGGACGGGAGAGAAATCCCGAGAGGTCCCCTAGCAACTCGCATGGGGACTGGCCTTTCCTGAGGCCACCAGAGCGGGTCCCTGAGGTCCCCGTCGTAACTCGAGAAGACCTGCCACAACTCGAGAAAATCCAGGAGGTTCTCCCCTCCAGGCGAGATGAGGCCCATTTCCGCTGAGGCGTCTCGAGACTGATCACACCTCACCTCTGGAACTTCGAAAGGGTCCTTCACACCCTTGGTGCAAATCAAGAAGTTCCCCGACATACCCGTCTCCACTCGAGAGGAAACACGAGGGTCCCGCCCACATCCAGAGGAGCCCCGTTTCGGCCTCGTAGCTCGAGATGAGGGATCCTTACCCTGCTTCGTCGGGAAAGAGTTCCCGGCGTTCCCGTCGCATCTCAAGAGGAGGCCCTCTCAACAGGAACGGCGAGAGGAACTCCAGGGTCGTGCCAAAATTCCAAGAGTCCCCCAGATGTCTCAGTCCATTCCAGAGGAACCTCTTTTCCCTTCACCGGCTCGTCTTTCACGCCGAGGATCGACTCCCACCAAGGTGGCACGTGGTACAGCCCCGTGGGAAAGCCTCGTGGGAAATCCTGAAGGGACAGCCTCAAGGGAAAGCCACAGATGCCTTGATCCACGTGACAGGAAGCGTGACACTACTGCTGCAGCTCGGGAGGAAAGCGCACGTGCATGCCCCCACTCGAGACGAAGCCTGACTCCCCTGGGGAGACTCAGAAGCACCCCAAGATCCATGGCAACACTGGAGAGGAATCCTCAGGTTCCGGCCCCGACTCCACACAAGGACTGAGGCCCCGGCATGGACTGGAGAGAAATCCCGAGAGGTCCCCTAGCAACTCGCATGGGACTGGCCTTTCCTGAGGCCACCAGAGCGGGTCCCTGAGGTCCCCGTCGTAACTCGAGAAGACCTGCCGCAACTCGAGAAAATCCAGGAGGTTCTCCCCTCCAGGCGAGATGAGGCCCATTTCCGCTGAGGCGTCTCGAGGCTGATCACACCTCACCTCTGGAACTTCGAAAGGGTCCTTCACACCCTTGGTGCAAATCAAGAAGTTCCCCGACATACCCGTCTCCACTCGAGAGGAAACACGAGGGTCCCGCCCACATCCAGAGGAGCCCCGTTTCCGCCTCGTAGCTCGAGGTGAGGGATCCTTTCCCTGCTTCGTCGGGAAAGAATTCCCGGCTTTCCCGTCACATCTCAAGAGGAGGCCCTCTCAACAGGAACGGCGAGAGGAACTCCAGGGTCGTGCCACCATTCCAAGGGTCCCCCAGATGTCTAAGTCCATTCCAGAGGAACCTCTTTTCCCTTCACCGGCTCGTCTTTCACGCCAAGGATCGACTCACACCAAGGTGCCACTTGGCACAGCCCTGTGGGAAAGCCTCGTGGGAAAGCCTAGAGGGAATGCCTCGAGGGAAAGCCTCAGATCCCTTGATCCACGTGACAGGAAGCGTGACCCTACTGCTGCAGATCGGGAGGGAAGCCCACGTGCATGCCCCCACTCGAGACGGAGCCTGACTCCCCTGGGGAGACTCAGAGGCACCCCAAGATCCATGTCAACACTGGAGAGGAATGCTCAGGTTCCGGCCCCGACTCCACACAAGGTCTTAGGTCCCGGCATCGACGGGAGAGGAATCCCGAGATGGCCCCTAGCAACTCGCATGGGGACTGGCCCTTCCTGAGGCCACCAGAGCGGGTCCCTGAGGTCCCCGTCGTAACTCGAGAAGACATGCCGCAACTCGAGAATATCCAGGAGGTTTTCCCCTGCAGGCGAGATGAGGCCCATTTCCGCAGAGGCTTCTCGGGGCTAATCACACCTCACCTCTGGAATGTCGAAACGGTCCTTCACACCCTTGGTGCAACTCAAGAAGTTCCCCGACATACCCGTCTCCACTCGAGAGGAAACACGAGGGTCCGCCCACATCCAGAGGAGCCCCGTTTCCGCCTCGTAGCTCCAGATGAGGGATTCTTTCCCTGCTTCGTCGGGAAAGAGTTCCCGGCGTTCCCGTCGCATCTCAAGAGGAGGCCCTCTCAACAGGAACGGCGAGAGGAACTCCAGGGTCGTGCCACCATTCCAAGAGTCCCCCAGATGTCTCAGTCCATTCCAGAGGAACCTCTTTTCCCTTCACCGGCTCGTCTTTCACGCCGAGGATCGACTCACACCAAGGTGGCACGTGGCACAGCCCTGTGGGTTAGCCTCGTGGGAAAGCCTCGAGGGACAGCCTCGAGGGAAAGCCTCAGATCCCTTGATCCACGTGACAGGAAGCGTGACACTACTGCTGCAGCTCGGGAGGAAAATCGCACGTGCATGCCCCCACTCGAGACGAGGCCTGACTCCCCTGGGGAGACTCAGAAGCACCCCAAGATCCATGGCAACACGAGAGGAATCCTCAGGTTCCGGCCCCGACTCCACACAAGGACTGAGGCCCCGGCATGGACGGGAGAGAAATCCCGAGAGGTCCCCTAGCAACTCGCATGGGGACTGGCCTTTCCTGAGGCCACCAGAGCGGGTCCCTGAGGTCCCCGTCGTAACTCGAGAAGACCTGCCACAACTCGAGAAAATCCAGGAGGTTCTCCCCTCCAGGCGAGATGAGGCCCATTTCCGCTGAGGCGTCTCGAGACTGATCACACCTCACCTCTGGAACTTCGAAAGGGTCCTTCACACCCTTGGTGCAAATCAAGAAGTTCCCCGACATACCCGTCTCCACTCGAGAGGAAACACGAGGGTCCCGCCCACATCCAGAGGAGCCCCGTTTCGGCCTCGTAGCTCGAGATGAGGGATCCTTACCCTGCTTCGTCGGGAAAGAGTTCCCGGCGTTCCCGTCGCATCTCAAGAGGAGGCCCTCTCAACAGGAACGGCGAGAGGAACTCCAGGGTCGTGCCACCGTTCCAAGAGTCCCCCAGATGTCTCAGTCCATTCCAGAGGAACCTCTTTTCCCTTCACCGGCTCGTCTTTCACGCCGAGGATCGACTCCCACCAAGGTGGCACGTGGTACAGCCCCGTGGGAAAGCCTCGTGGGAAATCCTGAAGGGACAGCCTCAAGGGAAAGCCACAGATGCCTTGATCCACGTGACAGGAAGCGTGACACTACTGCTGCAGCTCGGGAGGAAAGCGCACGTGCATGCCCCCACTCGAGACGAAGCCTGACTCCCCTGGGGAGACTCAGAAGCACCCCAAGATCCATGGCAACACTGGAGAGGAATCCTCAGGTTCCGGCCCCGAATCCACACAAGGACTGAGGCCCCGGCATGGACTGGAGAGAAATCCCGAGAGGTCCCCTAGCAACTCGCATGGGACTGGCCTTTCCTGAGGCCACCAGAGCGGGTCCCTGAGGTCCCCGTCGTAACTCGAGAAGACCTGCCGCAACTCGAGAAAATCCAGGAGGTTCTCCCCTCCAGGCGAGATGAGGCCCATTTCCGCTGAGGCGTCTCGAGGCTGATCACACCTCACCTCTGGAACTTCGAAAGGGTCCTTCACACCCTTGGTGCAAATCAAGAAGTTCCCCGACATACCCGTCTCCACTCGAGAGGAAACACGAGGGTCCCGCCCACATCCAGAGGAGCCCCGTTTCCGCCTCGTAGCTCGAGGTGAGGGATCCTTTCCCTGCTTCGTCGGGAAAGAATTCCCGGCTTTCCCGTCACATCTCAAGAGGAGGCCCTCTCAACAGGAACGGCGAGAGGAACTCCAGGGTCGTGCCACCATTCCAAGGGTCCCCCAGATGTCTAAGTCCATTCCAGAGGAACCTCTTTTCCCTTCACCGGCTCGTCTTTCACGCCAAGGATCGACTCACACCAAGGTGCCACTTGGCACAGCCCTGTGGGAAAGCCTCGTGGGAAAGCCTAGAGGGAATGCCTCGAGGGAAAGCCTCAGATCCCTTGATCCACGTGACAGGAAGCGTGACCCTACTGCTGCAGATCGGGAGGGAAGCCCACGTGCATGCCCCCACTCGAGACGGAGCCTGACTCCCCTGGGGAGACTCAGAGGCACCCCAAGATCCATGTCAACACTGGAGAGGAATGCTCAGGTTCCGGCCCCGACTCCACACAAGGTCTTAGGTCCCGGCATCGACGGGAGAGGAATCCCGAGATGGCCCCTAGCAACTCGCATGGGGACTGGCCCTTCCTGAGGCCACCAGAGCGGGTCCCTGAGGTCCCCGTCGTAACTCGAGAAGACATGCCGCAACTCGAGAATATCCAGGAGGTTTTCCCCTGCAGGCGAGATGAGGCCCATTTCCGCAGAGGCTTCTCGGGGCTAATCACACCTCACCTCTGGAATGTCGAAACGGTCCTTCACACCCTTGGTGCAACTCAAGAAGTTCCCCGACATACCCGTCTCCACTCGAGAGGAAACACGAGGGTCCGCCCACATCCAGAGGAGCCCCGTTTCCGCCTCGTAGCTCCAGATGAGGGATTCTTTCCCTGCTTCGTCGGGAAAGAGTTCCCGGCGTTCCCGTCGCATCTCAAGAGGAGGCCCTCTCAACAGGAACGGCGAGAGGAACTCCAGGGTCGTGCCACCATTCCAAGAGTCCCCCAGATGTCTCAGTCCATTCCAGAGGAACCTCTTTTCCCTTCACCGGCTCGTCTTTCACGCCGAGGATCGACTCACACCAAGGTGGCACGTGGCACAGCCCTGTGGGTTAGCCTCGTGGGAAAGCCTCGAGGGACAGCCTCGAGGGAAAGCCTCAGATCCCTTGATCCACGTGACAGGAAGCGTGACACTACTGCTGCAGCTCGGGAGGAAAATCGCACGTGCATGCCCCCACTCGAGACGAGGCCTGACTCCCCTGGGGAGACTCAGAAGCACCCCAAGATCCATGGCAACACTGGAGAGGAATCCTCAGGTTCCGGCCCCGACTCCACACAAGGACTGAGGCCCCGGCATGGACGGGAGAGAAATCCCGAGAGGTCCCCTAGCAACTCGCATGGGGACTGGCCTTTCCTGAGGCCACCAGAGCGGGTCCCTGAGGTCCCCGTCGTAACTCGAGAAGACCTGCCACAACTCGAGAAAATCCAGGAGGTTCTCCCCTCCAGGCGAGATGAGGCCCATTTCCGCTGAGGCGTCTCCAGACTGATCACACCTCACCTCTGGAACTTCGAAAGGGTCCTTCACACCCTTGGTGCAAATCAAGAAGTTCCCCGACATACCCGTCTCCACTCGAGAGGAAACACGAGGGTCCCGCCCACATCCAGAGGAGCCCCGTTTCGGCCTCGTAGCTCGAGATGAGGGATCCTTTCCCTGCTTCGTCGGGAAAGAGTTCCCGGCGTTCCCGTCGCATCTCAAGAGGAGGCCCTCTCAACAGGAACGGCGAGAGGAACTCCAGGGTCGTGCCACCATTCCAAGAGTCCCCCAGATGTCTCAGTCCATTCCAGAGGAACCTCTTTTCCCTTCACCGGCTCGTCTTTCACGCCGAGGATCGACTCCCACCAAGGTGCCACGTGGTACAGCCCCGTGGGAAAGCCTCGTGGGAAATCCTGAAGGGACAGCCTCAAGGGAAAGCCACAGATGCCTTGATCCACGTGACAGGAAGCGTGACACTACAGCTGCAGCTCGGGAGGAAAGCGCACGTGCATGCCCCCACTCGAGACGAAGCATGACTCCCCTGGGGAGACTCAGAGGCACCCCAAGACCCATGTCAACACTGGAGAGGAATCCTCAGGTTCCGGCCCCGACTCCACACAATGTCTTAGGCACCGGCATCGACGGGAGAGGAATCCCGAGATGGCCCCTAGAACTCGCATGGGGACTGGCCCTTCCTGAGGCCACCAGAGCGGGTCCCTGAGGTCCCCGTCGTAACTCGAGAAGACCTGCCGCAACTCGAGAAAATCCAGGAGGTTCTCCCCTCCAGGCGAGATGAGGCCCATTTCCGCTGAGGCGTCTCCAGACTGATCACACCGCACCTCTGGAACTTCGAAAGGGTCCTTCACACCCTTGGTGCAAATCAAGAAGTTCCCCGACATACCCGTCTCCACTCGAGAGGAAACACGAGGGTCCCGCCCACATCCAGAGGAGCCCCGTTTCAGCCTCGTAGCTCGAGATGAGGGATCCTTTCCCTGCTTCGTCGGGAAAGAGTTCCCGGCGTTCCCGTCGCATCTCAAGAGGAGGCCCTCTCAACAGGAACGGGGAGAGGAACTCCAGGGTCGTGCCACCATTCCAGGAGTCCCCCAGATGTCTCAGTCCATTCCAGAGGAAACTCTTTTCCCTTCACCGGCTCGTCTTTCACGCCGAGGATCGACTCCCAAAAAGGTGGCACGTGGCACAGCCCTGTGGGTTAGCCTCGTGGGAACGCCTCGAGGGACAGCCTCGAGGCAAAGCCTCAGATCCCTTGATCCACGTGACAGGAAGCGTGACACTACTGCTGCAGCTCGGGAGGAAAGTGCACGTGCATGCCCCCAATCGAGACGAGGCCTGACTCCCCTGGGGAGACTCAGAAGCACCCCAAGATCCATGGCAACACTGGAGAGGAATCCTCAGTTTCCGGCCCCGACTCCACTCAATGACTGAGGCCCCGGCATGGACGGGAGAGAAATCCCGAGAGGTCCCCTAGCAACTCGCATGGGGACTGGCCTTTACTGAGGCTACCAGAGCGGGTCCCTGAGGTCCACGTCGTAACTCGAGAAGACCTGCCGCAACTCGAGAAAATCCAGGAGGTTCTCCCCTCCAGGCGAGATGAGGCCCATTTCCGCTGAGGCGTCTCCAGACTGATCACACCGCACCTCTGGAACTTCGAAAGGGTCCTTCACACCCTTGGTGCAAATCAAGAAGTTCCCCGACATACCCGTCTCCACTCGAGAGGAAACACGAGGGTCCCGCCCACATCCAGAGGAGCC
The DNA here is from genome assembly GCF_023091745.1 of Budorcas taxicolor. Lineage (NCBI taxonomy): Eukaryota > Metazoa > Chordata > Mammalia > Artiodactyla > Bovidae > Budorcas > Budorcas taxicolor. The sequence continues at coordinate 98,869 of NC_068927.1, read as the reverse complement.
CCGTTTCCGCCTCGTAGCTCGAGATGAGGGATCCTTTCCCTGCTTCGTCGGGAAAGAGTTCCCGGCGTTCCCGTCGCATCTCAAGAGGAGGCCCTCTCAACAGGAACGGCGAGAGGAACTCCAGGGTCGTGCCACCATTCCAAGAGTCCCCCAGATGTCTCAGTCCATTCCAGAGGAACCTCTTTTCCCTTCACCGGCTCGTCTTTCATGCCGACGATCGACTCCCACCAAGGTGGCACGTGGCACAGCCCCGTGGGAAAGCCTCGTGGGAAATCCTCGAGGGACAGCCTCAAGGGAAAGCCACAGATCCCTTGATCCACGTGACAGGAAGCGTAACACTACTGCTGCAGCTCGGGAGGAAAGCGCACGTGCATGCCCCCACTCGAGACGAGGCCTGACTCCCCTGGGGAGACTCAGAAGCACCCCAAGATCCATGGCAACACTGGAGAGGAATCCTCAGGTTCCGGCCCCGACTCCACACAAGGACTGAGGCCCCGGCATGGACGGGAGAGGAATCCTGAGAAGTCCCCTAGCAACTCGCATGGGGACTGGCCTTTCCTGAGGCTACCAGAGTGGGTCCCTGAGGTCCCCGTCATAACTCGAGAAGACCTGCCGCAACTCGAGAAAATCCAGGAGGTTCTCCCCTCCAGGCGAGATGAGGCCCATTTCCGCTGAGGCGTCTCGAGGCTGATCACACCTCACCTCTGGAACTTCGAAAGGGTCCTTCACACCCTTGGTGCAAATCAAGAAGTTCCCCGACATACCCGTCTCCACTCGAGAGGAAACACGAGGGTCCCGCCCACATCCAGAGGAGCCCCGTTTCCGCCTCGTAGCTCGAGGTGAGGGATCCTTTCCCTGCTTCGTCCGGAAAGAATTCACGGCGTTCCCGACGCATCTCAAGAGGAGGCCCTCTCAACAAAAACGGCGAGAGGAACTCCAGGGTCCTGCCACCGTTCCAAGAGTCCCCCAGATGCCTCAGTCCATTCCAGAGGAACCTCTTTTCCCTTCAACGGCTCGTCTTTCACGCCGAGGATCGACTCACACCAAGGTGCCACTTGGCACAGCCCTGTGGGAAAGCCTCGTGGGAAAGCCTCGAGTGAAAGCCTCGAGGGAAAGCCTCAGATCCCTTGATCCACGTGACAGGAAGCGTGACCCTACTGCTGCAGCTCGGGAGGGAAGCGCACGTGCATGCCCCCACTCGAGACGAGGCCTGAGTCCCCTGGGGAGACTCAGAGGCACCCCATGATCCATGTCAACACTGGAGAGGAATCCTCAGGTTCCGGCCCCGACTCCACACAAGGTCTTAGGCCCCAGCATCGACGGGAGAGGAATCCCGAGATGGCCCCTAGAACTCGCATGGGGACTGGCCCTTCCTGAGGCCAACAGAGCGGGTCCCTGTGTTCCCCGTCGTAACTCGAGAAGACCTGCCGCAACTCGAGAATATCCAGGAGGTTCTCCCCTCCAGGCGAGATGAGGCCCATTTCCGCAGAGGCTTCTCGGGGCTAATCACACCTCACCTCTGGAATGTCGAAAGGGTCCTTCACACCCTTGGTGCAAATCAAGAAGTTGCCCGACATACCCGTCTCCACTCGAGAGGAAACACGAGGGTCCCGCCCACATCCAGAGGAGCCCCGTTTCGGCCTCGTAGCTCGAGGTGGTGGATCCTTTCCCTGCTTCGTCGGGAAAGAATTCCCGGCTTTCCCGTCACATCTCAAGAGGAGGCCCTCTCAACAGGAACGGCGAGAGGAACTCCAGGGTCGTGCCACCATTCCAAGGGTCCCCCAGATGTCTAAGTCCATTCCAGAGGAACCTCTTTTCCCTTCACCGGCTCGTCTTTCACGCCAAGGATCGACTCACACCAAGGTGCCACTTGGCACAGCCCTGTGGGAAAGCCTCGTGGGAAAGCCTAGAGGGAATGCCTCGAGGGAAAGCCTCAGATCCCTTGATCCACGTGACAGGAAGCGTGACCCTACTGCTGCAGATCGGGAGGGAAGCCCACGTGCATGCCCCAACTCGAGACGGAGCCTGACTCCCCTGGGGAGACTCAGAGGCACCCCAAGATCCATGTCAACACTGGAGAGGAATGCTCAGGTTCCGGCCCCGACTCCACACAAGGTCTTAGGTCCCGGCATCGACGGGAGAGGAATCCCGAGATGGCCCCTAGCAACTCGCATGGGGACTGGCCCTTCCTGAGGCCACCAGAGCGGGTCCCTGAGGTCCCCGTCGTAACTCGAGAAGACATGCCGCAACTCGAGAATATCCAGGAGGTTTTCCCCTGCAGGCGAGATGAGGCCCATTTCCGCAGAGGCTTCTCGGGGCTAATCACACCTCACCTCTGGAATGTCGAAACGGTCCTTCACACCCTTGGTGCAACTCAAGAAGTTCCCCGACATACCCGTCTCCACTCGAGAGGAAACACGAGGGTCCGCCCACATCCAGAGGAGCCCCGTTTCCGCCTCGTAGCTCCAGATGAGGGATTCTTTCCCTGCTTCGTCGGGAAAGAGTTCCCGGCGTTCCCGTCGCATCTCAAGAGGAGGCCCTCTCAACAGGAACGGCGAGAGGAACTCCAGGGTCGTGCCACCATTCCAAGAGTCCCCCAGATGTCTCAGTCCATTCCAGAGGAACCTCTTTTCCCTTCACCGGCTCGTCTTTCACGCCGAGGATCGACTCACACCAAGGTGGCACGTGGCACAGCCCTGTGGGTTAGCCTCGTGGGAAAGCCTCGAGGGACAGCCTCGAGGGAAAGCCACAGATCCCTTGATCCACGTGACAGGAAGCGTGACACTACTGCTGCAGCTCGGGAGGAAAGCGCACGTGCATGCCCCCACTCGAGACGAGGCCTGACTCCCCTGGGGAGACTCAGAAGCACCCCAAGATCCATGGCAACACTGGAGAGGAATCCTCAGGTTCCGGCCCCGACTCCACACAAGGACTGAGGCCCCGGCATGGACTGGAGAGAAATCCCGAGAGGTCCCCTAGCAACTCGCATGGGACTGGCCTTTCCTGAGGCCACCAGAGCGGGTCCCTGAGGTCCCCGTCGTAACTCGAGAAGACCTGCCGCAACTCGAGAAAATCCAGGAGGTTCTCCTCTCCAGGCGAGATGAGGCCCATTTCCGCTGAGGCGTCTCGAGGCTGATCACACCTCACCTCTGGAACTTCGAAAGGGTCCTTCACACCCTTGGTGCAAATCAAGAAGTTCCCCGACATACCCGTCTCCACTCGAGAGGAAACACGAGGGTCCCGCCCACATCCAGAGGAGCCCCGTTTCCGCCTCGTAGCTCGAGATGAGGGATCCTTTCCCTGCTTCGTCGGGAAAGAGTTCCCGGCGTTCCCGTCGCATCTCAAGAGGAGGCCCTCTCAACAGGAACGGCGAGAGGAACTCCAGGGTCGTGCCACCATTCCAAGAGTCCCCCAGATGTCTCAGTCCATTCCAGAGGAACCTCTTTTCCCTTCACCGGCTCGTCTTTCACGCCGAGGATCGACTCCCACCAAGGTGGCACGTGGCACAGCCCCGTGGGAAAGCCTCGTGGGAAATCCTCGAGGGACAGCCTCGAGGGAAAGCCACAGATCCCTTGATCCACGTGACAGGAGGCGTGACACTACTGCTGCAGCTCGGGAGGAAAGCGCACGTGCATGCCCCCACTGGAGATGATGCCTGACTCCCCAGGGGAGACTGAGAAGCACCCCAAGATAAATGGCAACACTGGAGAGGAATCCTCAGGTTCTGGCCCCGACTCCACACAAGGTCTTAAGCCCCGGCATGGACGTGAGCGGGATCCCGAGATGGCCCCTAGCAACTCGCATGGGGACTGGCCCTTCCTGAGGCCACCAGAGCGGGTCCCTGAGGTCCCCGTCGAAACTCGAGAAGACCTGCCGCAACTCCAGAATATCCAGCAGGTTCTCCCCTGCAGGCGAGATGAGGCCCATTTCCGCAGAGGCTTCTCGGGGCTAATCACACCTCACCTCTGGAACGTCGAAAGGGTCCTTCACACCCTTGGTGCAACTCAAGAAGTTCCCCGACATACCCGTCTCCACTCGAGAGGAAACACGAGGGTCCCGCCCACATCCAGAGGAGCCCCGTTTCCGCCTCGTAGCTCGAGATGAGGGATCCTTTCCCTGCTTCGTCGGGAAAGAGTTCCCGGCGTTCCCGTCGCATCTCAAGAGGAGGCCCTCTCAACAAGAACGGGGAGAGGAACTCCAGGGTCGTGCCACCATTCCAGGAGTCCCCCAGATGTCTCAGTCCATTCCAGAGGAAACTCTTTTCCCTTCACCGGCTCGTCTTTCACGCCGAGGATCGACTCCCAAAAAGGTGGCACGTGGCACAGCCCTGTGGGTTAGCCTCGTGGGAACGCCTCGAGGGACAGCCTCGAGGCAAAGCCTCAGATCCCTTGATCCACGTGACAGGAAGCGTGACACTACTGCTGCAGCTCGGGAGGAAAGTGCACGTGCATGCCCCCAATCGAGACGAGGCCTGACTCCCCTGGGGAGACTCAGAAGCACCCCAAGATCCATGGCAACACTGGAGAGGAATCCTCAGTTTCCGGCCCCGACTCCACTCAATGACTGAGGCCCCGGCATGGACGGGAGAGAAATCCCGAGAGGTCCCCTAGCAACTCGCATGGGGACTGGCCTTTCCTGAGGCTACCAGAGCGGGTCCCTGAGGTCCCCGTCGTAACTCGAGAAGACCTGCCGCAACTCGAGAAAATCCAGGAGGTTCTCCCCTCCAGGCGAGATGAGGCCCATTTCCGCTGAGGTGTCTCGAGACTGATCACACCTCACCTCTGGAACTTCGAAAGGGTCCTTCACACCCTTGGTGCAAATCAAGAAGTTCCCCGACATACCCGTCTCCACTCGAGAGGAAACACGAGGGTCCCGCCCACATCCAGAGGAGCACCGTTTCCGCCTCGTAGCTCGAAATGAGGGATCCTTTCCCTGCTTCGTCGGGAAAGAGTTCCCGGCGTTCCCGTCGCATCTCAGGAGGAGGCCCTCTCAACAGGAACGGCGAGAGGAACTCCAGGGTCGTGCCACCATTCCAAGAGTCCCCCAGATGTCTCAGTCCATTCCAGAGGAACCTCTTTTCCCTTCACCGGCTCGTCTTTCACGCCGAGGATCGACTCCCACCAAGGTGGCACGTGGCACAGCCCCGTGGGAAAGCCTCGTGGGAAATCCTCGAGGGACAGCCTCGAGGGAAAGCCACAGATCCCTTGATCCACGTGACAGGAGGCGTGACACTACTGCTGCAGCTCGGGAGGAAAGCGCACGTGCATGCCCCCACTGGAGATGATGCCTGACTCCCCAGGGGAGACTGAGAAGCACCCCAAGATAAATGGCAACACTGGAGAGGAATCCTCAGGTTCTGGCCCCGACTCCACACAAGGTCTTAAGCCCCGGCATGGACGTGAGCGGGATCCCGAGATGGCCCCTAGCAACTCGCATGGGGACTGGCCCTTCCTGAGGCCACCAGAGCGGGTCCCTGAGGTCCCCGTCGAAACTCGAGAAGACCTGCCGCAACTCCAGAATATCCAGCAGGTTCTCCCCTGCAGGCGAGATGAGGCCCATTTCCGCAGAGGCTTCTCGGGGCTAATCACACCTCACCTCTGGAACGTCGAAAGGGTCCTTCACACCCTTGGTGCAACTCAAGAAGTTCCCCGACATACCCGTCTCCACTCGAGAGGAAACACGAGGGTCCCGCCCACATCCAGAGGAGCCCCGTTTCCGCCTCGTAGCTCGAGATGAGGGATCCTTTCCCTGCTTCGTCGGGAAAGAGTTCCCGGCGTTCCCGTCGCATCTCAAGAGGAGGCCCTCTCAACAAGAACGGGGAGAGGAACTCCAGGGTCGTGCCACCATTCCAGGAGTCCCCCAGATGTCTCAGTCCATTCCAGAGGAAACTCTTTTCCCTTCACCGGCTCGTCTTTCACGCCGAGGATCGACTCCCAAAAAGGTGGCACGTGGCACAGCCCTGTGGGTTAGCCTCGTGGGAACGCCTCGAGGGACAGCCTCGAGGCAAAGCCTCAGATCCCTTGATCCACGTGACAGGAAGCGTGACACTACTGCTGCAGCTCGGGAGGAAAGTGCACGTGCATGCCCCCAATCGAGACGAGGCCTGACTCCCCTGGGGAGACTCAGAAGCACCCCAAGATCCATGGCAACACTGGAGAGGAATCCTCAGTTTCCGGCCCCGACTCCACTCAATGACTGAGGCCCCGGCATGGACGGGAGAGAAATCCCGAGAGGTCCCCTAGCAACTCGCATGGGGACTGGCCTTTCCTGAGGCTACCAGAGCGGGTCCCTGAGGTCCCCGTCGTAACTCGAGAAGACCTGCCGCAACTCGAGAAAATCCAGGAGGTTCTCCCCTCCAGGCGAGATGAGGCCCATTTCCGCTGAGGTGTCTCGAGACTGATCACACCTCACCTCTGGAACTTCGAAAGGGTCCTTCACACCCTTGGTGCAAATCAAGAAGTTCCCCGACATACCCGTCTCCACTCGAGAGGAAACACGAGGGTCCCGCCCACATCCAGAGGAGCACCGTTTCCGCCTCGTAGCTCGAAATGAGGGATCCTTTCCCTGCTTCGTCGGGAAAGAGTTCCCGGCGTTCCCGTCGCATCTCAGGAGGAGGCCCTCTCAACAGGAACGGCGAGAGGAACTCCAGGGTCGTGCCACCATTCCAAGAGTCCCCCAGATGTCTCAGGCCATTCCAGAGGAACCTCTTTTCCCTTCACCGGCTCGTCTTTCACCCCGAGGATCGACTCACACCAAGGTGGCACGTGGCACAGCCTTGTGGGAAAGCCTCGTGGGAAAGTCTCGAGGCACAGCCTCGAGGGAAAGCCACAGATGCCTTGATCCACGTGACAGGAAGCGTGACACTACTGCTGCAGCTCGGGAGGAAAGCGCACGTGCATGCCCCCACTCGAGACGAGGCCTGACTCCCCTGGGGAGACTCAGAAGCACCCCAAGATCCATGGCAACACTGGAGAGGAATCCTCAGGTTCCGGCCCCGACTCCACACAAGGACTGAGGCCCCGGCATGGACGGGAGAGAAATCCCGAGAGGTCCCCTAGCAACTCGCATGGGGACTGGCCTTTCCTGAGGCCACCAGAGCGGGTCCCTGAGGTCCCCGTCGTAACTCGAGAAGACCTGCCGCAACTCGAGAAAATCCAGGAGGTTCTCCCCTCCAGGCGAGATGAGGCCCATTTCCGCTGAGGCGTCTCCAGACTGATCACACCGCACCTCTGGAACTTCGAAAGGGTCCTTCACACCCTTGGTGCAAATCAAGAAGTTCCCCGACATACCCGTCTCCACTCGAGAGGAAACACGAGGGTCCCGCCCACATCCAGAGGAGCCCCGTTTCCGCCTCGTAGCTCGAGATGAGGGATCCTTTCCCTGCTTCGTCGGGAAAGAGTTCCCGGCGTTCCCGTCGCATCTCAAGAGGAGGCCCTCTCAACAGGAATGGCGAGAGGAACTCCAGGGTCGTGCCACCATTCCAAGAGTCCCCCAGATGTCTCAGTCCATTCCAGAGGAACCTCTTTTCCCTTCACCGGCTCGTCTTTCACGCCGAGGATCGACTCCCAAAAAGGTGGCACGTGGCACAGCCCTGTGGGTTAGCCTCGTGGGAAAGCCTCGAGGGACAGCCTCGAGGCAAAGCCTCAGATCCCTTGATCCACGTGACAGGAAGCGTGACACTACTGCTGCAGCTCGGGAGGAAAGCGCACGTGCATGCCCCCAATCGAGACGAGGCCTGACTCCCCTGGGGAACTCAGAAGCACCCCAAGATCCATGGCAACACTGGAGAGGAATCCTCAGTTTCCGGCCCCGACTCCACTCAATGACTGAGGCCCCGGCATGGACGGGAGAGAAATCCCGAGAGGTCCCCTAGCAACTCGCATGGGGACTGGCCTTTCCTGCGGCTACCAGAGCGGGTCCCTGAGGTCCCCGTCGTAACTCGAGAAGACCTGCCGCAACTCGAGAAAATCCAGGAGGTTCTCCCCTCCAGGCGAGATGAGGCCCATTTCCGCTGAGGCGTCTCGAGACTGATCACACCTCACCTCTGGAACTTCGAAAGGGTCCTTCACACCCTTGGTGCAAATCAAGAAGTTCCCCGACATACCCGTCTCCACTCGAGAGGAAACACGAGGGTCCCGCCCACATCCAGAGGAGCCCCGTTTCCGCCTCGTAGCTCGAGGTCAGGGATCCTTTCCCTGCTTCGTCCGGAAAGAATTCACGGCGTTCCCGACGCATCTCAAGAGGAGGCCCTCTCAACAAAAACGGCGAGAGGAACTCCAGGGTCCTGCCACCGTTCCAAGAGTCCCCCAGATGCCTCAGTCCATTCCAGAGGAACCTCTTTTCCCTTCAACGGCTCGTCTTTCACGCCGAGGATCGACTCACACCAAGGTGCCACTTGGCACAGCCCTGTGGGAAAGCCTCGTGGGAAAGCCTCGAGTGAAAGCCTCGAGGGAAAGCCTCAGATCCCTTGATCCACGTGACAGGAAGCGTGACCCTACTGCTGCAGCTCGGGAGGGAAGCGCACGTGCATGCCCCCACTCGAGACGAGGCCTGAGTCCCCTGGGGAGACTCAGAGGCACCCCAAGATCCATGTCAACACTGGAGAGGAATCCTCAGGTTCCGGCCCCCGACTCCACACAAGGTCTTAGGCCCCAGCATCGACGGGAGAGGAATCCCGAGATGGCCCCTAGAACTCGCATGGGGACTGGCCCTTCCTGAGGCCAACAGAGCGGGTCCTGTGTTCCCCGTCGTAACTCGAGAAGACCTGCCGCAACTCGAGAATATCCAGGAGATTCTCCCCTCCAGGCGAGATGAGGCCCATTTCCGCAGAGGCTTCTCGGGGCTAATCACACCTCACCTCTGGAATGTCGAAAGGGTCCTTCACACCCTTGGTGCAACTCAAGAAGTTGCCCGACATACCCGTCTCCACTCGAGAGGAAACACGAGGGTCCCGCCCACATCCAGAGGAGCCCCGTTTCGGCCTCGTAGCTCGAGGTGAGGGATCCTTTCCCTGCTTCGTCGGAAAGAATTCCCGGCTTTCCCGTCACATCTCAAGAGGAGGCCCTCTCAACAGGAACGGCGAGAGGAACTCCAGGGTCGTGCCACCATTCCAAGGGTCCCCCAGATGTCTAAGTCCATTCCAGAGGAACCTCTTTTCCCTTCACCGGCTCGTCTTTCACCGCCAAGGATCGACTCACACCAAGGTGCCACTTGGCACAGCCCCTGTGGGAAAGCCTCGTGGGAAAGCCTAGAGGGAATGCCTCGAGGGAAAGCCTCAGATCCCTTGATCCACGTGACAGGAAGCGTGACCCTACTGCTGCAGATCGGGAGGGAAGCCCACGTGCATGCCCCCACTCGAGACGGAGCCTGACTCCCCTGGGGAGACTCAGAGGCAACCCCAAGATCCATGTCAACACTGGAGAGGAATGCTCAGGTTCCGGCCCCCGACTCCACACAAGGTCTTAGGTCCCGGCATCGACGGGAGAGGAATCCCGAAGATGGCCCCTAGCAACTCGCATGGGGACTGGCCCTTCCTGAGGCCACCAGAGCGGGTCCCTGAGGTCCCCGTCGTAACTCGAGAAGACATGCCGCAACTCGAGAATATCAGGAGGTTTTCCCCTGCAGGCGAGATGAGGCCCATTTCCGCAGAGGCTTCTCGGGGCTAATCACACCTCACCTCTGGAATGTCGAAACGGTCCTTCACACCCTTGGTGCAACTCAAGAAGTTCCCCGACATACCCGTCTCCACTCGAGAGGAAACACGAGGGTCCGCCCACATCCAGAGGAGCCCCGTTTCCCGCCTCGTAGCTCCAGATGAGGGATTCTTTCCCTGCTTCGTCGGGAAAGAGTTCCCGGCGTTCCCGTCGCATCTCAAGAGGAGGCCCCTCTCAACAGGAACGGCGAGAGGAACTCCAGGGTCGTGCCACCATTCCAAGAGTCCCCCAGATGTCTCAGTCCATTCCAGAGGAACCCTCTTTTCCCTTCACCCGCTCGTCTTTCACGCCGAGGATCGACTCCCAAAAAGGTGGCTCGTGGCACAGCCCCTGTGGGTTAGCCTCGTGGGAAAGCCTCGAGGGACAGCCCCGAGGGAAAGCCTCAGATCCCTTGATCCACGTGACAGGAAGCGTGACACTACTGCTGCAGCTCGGGAGGAAAATCGCACGTGCATGCCCCCATTCGAGACGAGGCCTGACTCCCCTGGGGAGACTCAGAAGCACCCCAAGATCCATGGCAACACTGGAGAGGAATTCCTCAGGTTCCGGCCCCGACTCCACACAAGGTCTGAGGCCCCGGCATGGACGGGAGAGAAATCCCGAGAGGTCCCCTAGCAACTCGCATGGGGGACTGGCCTTTCCTGAGGCCGCCAGAGCGGGTCCCTGAGGTCCCCGTCGTACTCGAGAAGACCTGCCACAACTCGAGAAAATCCAGGAGGTTCTCCCCTCCAGGCGAGATGAGGCCCATTTCCGCTGAGGCGTCTCGAGACTGATCACACCTCACCTCTGGAACTTCGAAAGGGTCCTTCACACCCTTGGTGCAAATCAAGAAGTTTCCCGACATACCCGTCTACACTCGAGAGGAAACACGAGGGTCCCCGCCCACATCCAGAGGAGCCCCGTTTCGGCCTCGTAGCTCGAGATGAGGGATCCTTTCCCTGCTTCGTCGGGATAAGAGTTCCCGGCGTTCCCGTCGCATCTCAAGAGGAGGCCCTCTCAACAGGAACGGCGAGAGGAACTCCAGGGTCGTGCCACCATTCCAAGAGTCCCCCAGATGTCTCAGTCCATTCCAGAGGAACCTCTTTTCCCTTCACCGGCTCGTCTTTCACGCCGAGGATCGAATCCCACCAAGGTGGCACGTGGTACAGCCCCGTGGGAAAGCCTCGTGGGAAATCCTGAAGGGACAGCCTCAAGGGAAAGCCACAGATGCCTTGATCCACGTGACAGGAAGCGTGACACTACTGCTACAGCTCGGGAGGAAAGCGCACGTGCATGCCCCCACTCGAGACGAAGCCTGACTCCCCTGGGGAGACTCAGAAGCACCCCAAGATCCATGGCAACACTGGAGAGGAATCCTCAGGTTCCGGCCCCGACTCCACACAAGGACTGAGGCCCCCGGCATGGACTGGAGAGAAATCCCGAGAGGTCCCCTAGCAACTCGCATGGGACTGGCCTTTCCTGAGGCCACCAGAGCGGGTCCCTGAGGTCCCCGTCGTAACTCGAGAAGACCTGCCGCAACTCGAGAAAATCCAGGAGGTTCTCACCTCCAGGCGAGATGAGGCCCATTTCCGCTGAGGCGTCTCGAGGCTGATCACACCTCACCTCTGGAACTTCGAAAGGGTCCTTCACACCCTTGTGCAAATCAAGAAGTTCCCCGACATACCCGTCTCCACTCGAGAGGAAACACGAGGGTCCCGCCCACATCCAGAGGAGCCCCGTTTCCCGCCTCGTAGCTCGAGATGAGGGATCCTTTCCCTGCTTCGTCGGGAAAGAGTTCCCCGGCGTTCCCCGTCGCATCTCAAGAGGAGGCCCTCTCAACAAGAACGGGGAGAGGAACTCCAGGGTCGTGCCACCATTCCAGGAGTCCCCCAGATGTCTCAGTCCATTCCAGAGGAAACTCTTTTCCCTTCACCGGCTCGTCTTTCACGCCGAGGATCGACTCCCAAAAAGGTGGCACGTGGCACAGCCCTGTGGGTTAGCCTCGTGGGAACGCCTCGATGGACAGCCTCGAGGCAAAGCCTCAGATCACTTGATACACGTGACAGGAAGCGTGACACTACTGCTGCAGCTCGGGAGGAAAGCGAACGTGCATGCCCCCAATCGAGACGAGGCCTGACTCCCCTGGGGAGACTCAGAAGCACCACAAGATCCATGGCAACACTGGAGAGGAATCCTCAGTTTCCGGCCCCGACTCCACTCAATGACTGAGGCCCCGGCATGGACGGGAGAGAAATCCCGAGAGGTCCCCTAGCAACTCGCATGGGGACTGGCCTTTCCTGAGGCTACCAGAGCGGGTCCCTGAGGTCCCCGTCGTAACTCGAGAAGACCTGCCGCAACTCGAGAAAATCCAGGAGGTTCTCCCCTCCAGGCGAGATGAGGCCCATTTCCGCTGAGGCGTCTCGAGACTGATCACACCTCACCTCTGGAACTTCGAAAGGGTCCTTCACACCCTCGGTGCAAATCAAGAAGTTCCCGATATACCCGTCTCCACTCGAGAGGAAAACACGAGGGTCCCGCCCACATCCAGAGGAGCACCGTTTCCCGCCTCGTAGCTCGAAATGAGGGATCCTTTCCCTGCTTCGTCGGGAAAGAGTTCCCAGGCGTTCCCGTCGCATCTCAAGAGGAGGCCCTCTCAACAGGAACGGCGAGAGGAACTCCAGGGTCGTGCCACCATTCCAAGAGTCCCGCCAGATGTCTCAGTCCATTCCAGAGGAACCTCTTTTCCCTTCACCGGCTCGTCTTTCACCCCGAGGATCGACTCCACACCAAGGTGGCACGTGGCACAGCCTTGTGGGAAAGCCTCGTGGGAAAGTCTCGAGGGACAGCCTCGAGGGAAAGCCACAGATGCCTTGATCCACGTGACAGGAAGCGTGACACTACTGCTGCAGCTCGGGAGGAAGCGCACGTGCATGCCCCCACTCGAGACGAGGCCTGACTCCCCTGGGGAGACTCAGAAGCACCCCAAGATCCATGGCAACACTGGAGAGGAATCCTCAGGTTCCGGCCCCGACTCCACACAAGGACTGAGGCCCCCGGCATGGACGGGAGAGACATCCCGGAGAGGTCCCCTAGAAACTCGCATGGGGGACTGGCCTTTCCTGAGGCCACCAGAGCGGGTCCCTGAGGTCCCCGTCGTAACTCGAGAAGACCTGCCGCAACTCGAGTAAATCCAGGAGGTTCTCCCCTCCAGGCGAGATGAGGCCCATTTCCGCTGAGGCGTCTCCAGACTGATCACACCGCACCTCTGGAACTTCGAAAGGGTCCTTCACACCCTTGGTGCAAATCAAGAAGTTCCCCGACATACCCGTCTCCACTCGAGAGGAAACACGAGGGTCCCGCCCACATCCAGAGGAGCCCCGTTTCCGCCTCGTAGCTCGAGATGAGGGATCCTTTCCCTGCTTCGTCGGGAAAGAGTTCCCGGCGTTCCCGTCGCATCTCAAGAGGAGGCCCTCTCAACAGGAACAGCGAGAGGATACTCCAGGGTCGTGCCACCACATTCCAAGAGTCCCCCAGATGTCTCAGTCCATTCCAGAGGAACCTCTTTTCCCTTCACCGGCTCGTCTTTCACGCCGAGGATCGACTCCCACCAAGGTGGCACGTGGCACAGCCCCGTGGGAAAGCCTCGTGGGAAATCCCTCGAGGGACAGCCTCAAGGGAAAGCCACAGATCCCTTGATCCACGTGACAGGAAGCGTAACACTACTGCTGCAGCTCGGGAGGAAAGCGCACGTGCATGCCCCCACTCGAGACGAGGCCTGACTCCCCTGGGGAGACTCAGAAGCACCCCAAGATCCATGGCAACACTGGAGAGGAATCCTCAGGTTCCGGCCCCGACTCCACACAAGGACTGAGGCCCCGGCATGGACGGGAGAGAAATCCCGAGAAGTCCCCTAGCAACTCGCATGGGGACTGGCCTTTCCTGAGGCTACCAGAGTGGGTCCCTGAGGTCCCCGTCATAACTCGAGAAGACCTGCCGCAACTCGAGAAAATCCAGGAGGTTCTCCTCTCCAGGCGAGATGAGGCCCATTTCCGCTGAGGCGTCTCGAGGCTGATCACACCTCACCTCTGGAACTTCGAAAGGGTCCTTCACACCCTTGGTGCAAATCAAGAAGTTCCCTGACATACCCGTCTCCACTCGAGAGGAAACACGAGGGTCCCGCCCACATCCAGAGGAGCCCCGTTTCCGCCTCGTAGCTCGAGGTGAGGGATCCTTTCCCTGCTTCGTCGGGAAAGAGTTCCCGGCGTTCCCGTTGCATCTCAAGAGGAGGCCCTCTCAACAAGAACGGGGAGAGGAACTCCAGGGTCGTGCCACCATTCCAGGAGTCCCCCAGATGTCTCAGTCCATTCCAGAGGAAACTCTTTTCCCTTCACCGGCTCGTCTTTCACGCCGAGGATCGACTCCCAAAAAGGTGGCACGTGGCACAGCCCTGTGGGTTAGCCTCGTGGGAACGCCTCGAGGGACAGCCTCGAGGCAAAGCCTCAGATCCCTTGATCCACGTGACAGGAAGCGTGACACTACTGCTGCAGCTCGGGAGGAAAGCGCACGTGCATGCCCCCAATCGAGACGAGGCCTGACTCCCCTGGGGAGACTCAGAAGCACCCCAAGATCCATGGCAACACTGGAGAGGAATCCTCAGTTTCCGGCCCCGACTCCACTCAATGACTGAGGCCCCGGCATGGACGGGAGAGAAATCCCGAGAGGTCCCCTAGCAACTCGCATGGGGACTGGCCTTTCCTGAGGCTACCAGAGCGGGTCCCTGAGGTCCCCGTCGTAACTCGAGAAGACCTGCCGCAACTCGAGAAAATCCAGGAGGTTCTCCCCTCCAGGCGAGATGAGGCCCATTTCCGCTGAGGCGTCTCGAGACTGATCACACCTCACCTCTGGAACTTCGAAAGGGTCCTTCACACCCTTGGTGCAAATCAAGAAGTTCCCCGACATACCCGTCTCCACTCGAGAGGAAACACGAGGGTCCCGCCCACATCCAGAGGAGCACCGTTTCCGCCTCGTAGCTCGAAATGAGGGATCCTTTCCCTGCTTCGTCGGGAAAGACTTCCCGGCGTTCCCGTCGCATCTCAAGAGGAGGCCCTCTCAACAGGAACGGCGAGAGGAACTCCAGGGTCGTGCCACCATTCCAAGAGTCCCCCAGATGTCTCAGTCCATTCCAGAGGAACCTCTTTTCCCTTCACCGGCTCGTCTTTCACCCCGAGGATCGACTCACACCAAGGTGGCACGTGGCACAGCCTTGTGGGAAAGCCTCGTGGGAAAGTCTCGAGGGACAGCCTCGAGGGAAAGCCACAGATGCCTTGATCCACGTGACAGGAAGCGTGACACTACTGCTGCAGCTCGGGAGGAAAGCGCACGTGCATGTCCCCACTCGAGACGAGGCCTGACTCCCCTGGGGAGACTCAGAAGCACCCCAAGATCCATGGCAACACTGGAGAGGAATCCTCAGGTTCCGGCCCCGACTCCACACAAGGACTGAGGCCCCGGCATGGACGGGAGAGAAATCCCGAGAGGTCCCCTAGCAACTCGCATGGGGACTGGCCTTTCCTGAGGCCACCAGAGCGGGTCCCTGAGGTCCCCGTCGTAACTCGAGAAGACCTGCCGCAACTCGAGTAAATCCAGGAGGTTCTCCCCTCCAGGCGAGATGAGGCCCATTTCCGCTGAGGCGTCTCCAGACTGATCACACCGCACCTCTGGAACTTCGAAAGGGTCCTTCACACCCTTGGTGCAAATCAAGAAGTTCCCCGACATACCCGTCTCCACTCGAGAGGAAACACGAGGGTCCCGCCCACATCCAGAGGAGCCCCGTTTCCGCCTCGTAGCTCGAGATGAGGGATCCTTTCCCTGCTTCGTCGGGAAAGAGTTCCCGGCGTTCCCGTCACATCTCAAGAGGAGGCCCTCTCAACAGGAACGGCGAGAGGAACTCCAGGGTCGTGCCACCATTCCAAGAGTCCCCCAGATATCTCAGTCCATTCCAGAGGAACCTCTTTTCCCTTCACCGGCTCGTCTTTCACGCCGAGGATCGACTCCCACCAAGGTGGCACGTGGCACAGCCCCGTGGGAAAGCCTCGTGGGAAATCCTCGAGGGACAGCCTCAAGGGAAAGCCACAGATCCCTTGATCCACGTGTCAGGAAGCGTAACACTACTGCTGCAGCTCGGGAGGAAAGCGCACGTGCATGCCCCCACTCGAGACGAGGCCTGACTCCCCTGGGGAGACTCAGAAGCACCCCAAGATCCATGGCAACACTGGAGAGGAATCCTCAGGTTCCGGCCCCGACTCCACACAAGGACTGAGGCCCCGGCATGGACGGGAGAGAAATCCCGAGAGGTCCCCTAGCAACTCGCATGGGGACTGGCCTTTCCTGAGGCCACCAGAGTGGGTCCCTGAGGTCCCCGTCATAACTCGAGAAGACCTGCCGCAACTCGAGTAAATCCAGGAGGTTCTCCCCTCCAGGCGAGATGAGGCCCATTTCCGCTGAGGCGTCTCCAGACTGATCACACCGCACCTCTGGAACTTCGAAAGGGTCCTTCACACCCTTGGTGCAAATCAAGAAGTTCCCCGACATACCCGTCTCCACTCGAGAGGAAACACGAGGGTCCCGCCCACATCCAGAGGAGCCCCGTTTCCGCCTCGTAGCTCGAGATGAGGGATCCTTTCCCTGCTTCGTCGGGAAAGAGTTCCCGGCGTTCCCGTCGCATCTCAAGAGGAGGCCCTCTCAACAGGAACGGCGAGAGGAACTCCAGGGTCGTGCCACCATTCCAAGAGTCCCCCAGATATCTCAGTCCATTCCAGAGGAACCTCTTTTCCCTTCACCGGCTCGTCTTTCACGCCGAGGATCGACTCCCACCAAGGTGGCACGTGGCACAGCCCCGTGGGAAAGCCTCGTGGGAAATCCTCGAGGGACAGCCTCAAGGGAAAGCCACAGATCCCTTGATCCACGTGTCAGGAAGCGTAACACTACTGCTGCAGCTCGGGAGGAAAGCGCACGTGCATGCCCCCACTCGAGACGAGGCCTGACTCCCCTGGGGAGACTCAGAAGCACCCCAAGATCCATGGCAACACTGGAGAGGAATCCTCAGGTTCCGGCCCCGACTCCACACAAGGACTGAGGCCCCGGCATGGACGGGAGAGAAATCCCGAGAAGTCCCCTAGCAACTCGCATGGGGACTGGCCTTTCCTGAGGCTACCAGAGTGGGTCCCTGAGGTCCCCGTCATAACTCGAGAAGACCTGCCGCAACTCGAGAAAATCCAGGAGGTTCTCCCCTCCAGGCGAGATGAGGCCCATTTCCGCTGAGGCGTCTCCAGATTGATCACACCGCACCTCTGGAACTTCGAAAGGGTCCTTCACACCCTTGGTGCAAATCAAGAAGTTCCCCGACATACCCGTCTCCACTCGAGAGGAAACACGAGGGTCCCGCCCACATCCAGAGGAGCCCCGTTTCCGCCTCGTAGCTCGAGGTGAGGGATTCTTTCCCTGCTTCGTCGGGAAAGAGTTCCCGGCGTTCCCGTCGCATCTCAAGAGGAGGCCCTCTCAACAGGAACGGCGAGAGGAACTCCAGGGTCGTGCCACCATTCCAAGAGTCCCCCAGATGTCTCAGTCCATTCCAGAGGAACCTCTTTTCCCTTCACCGGCTCGTCTTTCACGCCGAGGATCGACTCCCACCAAGGTGGCACGTGGCACAGCCCCGTGGGAAAGCCTCGTGGGAAATCCTCGAGGGACAGCCTCAAGGGAAAACCACAGATCCCTTGATCCACGTGACAGGAAGCGTAACACTACTGCTGCAGCTCGGGAGGAAAGCGCACGTGCATGCCCCCACTCGAGACGAGGCCTGACTCCCCTGGGGAGACTCAGAGGCACCCCAAGATCCATGTCAACACTGGAGAGGAATGCTCAGGTTCCGGCCCCGACTCCACACAAGGTCTTAGGCCCCAGCATCGACGGGAGAGGAATCCCGAGATGGCCCCTAGAACTTGCATGGGGACTGGCCCTTCCTGAGGCCACCAGAGCGGGTCCCTGTGTTCCCCGTCGTAACTCGAGAAGACCTGCCGCAACTCGGGAATATCCAGGAGGTTCTCCCCTCCAGTCGAGATGAGGCCCATTTCCGCAGGGGCTTCTCGGGGCTAATCACACCTCACCTCTGGAATGTCGAAAGGGTCCTTCACACCCTTGGTGCAACTCAAGAAGTTGCCCGACATACCCGTCTCCACTCGAGAGGAAACACGAGGGTCCCGCCCACATCCAGAGGAGCCCCGTTTCGGCCTCGTAGCTCGAGGTGAGGGATCCTTTCCCTGCTTCGTCGGGAAAGAATTCCCGGCGTTCCCGTCACATCTCAAGAGGAGGCCCTCTCAACAGGAACGGCGAGAGGAACTCCAGGGTCGTGCCACCATTCCAAGGGTCCCCCAGATGTCTAAGTCCATTCCAGAGGAACCTCTTTTCCCTTCACCGGCTCGTCTTTCACGCCAAGGATCGACTCACACCAAGGTGCCACTTGGCACAGCCCTGTGGGAAAGCCTCGTGGGAAAGCCCAGAGGGAATGCCTCGAGGAAAAGCCTCAGATCCCTTGATCCACGTGACAGGAAGCGTGACGCTACTGCTGCAGATCGGGAGGGAAGCCCACGTGCCTGCCCCCACTCGAGACGGAGCCTGACTCCCCTGGGGAGACTCAGAGGCACCCCAAGATCCATGTCAACACTGGAGAGGAATGCTCAGGTTCCGGCCCCGACTCCACACAAGGTCTTAGGTCCCGGCATCGACGGGAGAGGAATCCCGAGATGGCCCCTAGCAACTCGCATGGGGACTGGCCCTTCCTGAGGCCACCAGAGCGGGTCCCTGAGGTCCCCGTCGTAACTCGAGAAGACATGCCGCAACTCGAGAATATCCAGGAGGTTTTCCCCTGCAGGCGAGATGAGGCCCATTTCCGCTGAGGCTTCTCGGGGCTAATCACACCTCACCTCTGGAATGTCGAAACGGTCCTTCACACCCTTGGTGCAACTGAAGAAGTTCCCCGACATACCCGTTTCCACTCGAGAGGAAACACGAGGGTCCGCCCACATCCAGAGGAGCCCCGTTTCCGCCTCGTAGCTCGAGATGAGGGATTCTTTCCCTGCTTCGTCGGGAAAGAGTTCCCGGCGTTCCCGTCGCATCTCAAGAGGAGGCCCTCTCAACAGGAACGGCGAGAGGAACTCCAGGGTCGTGCCACCATTCCAAGAGTCCCCCAGATGTCTCAGTCCATTCCAGAGGAACCTGTTTTCCCTTCACCGGCTCGTCTTTCACGCCGAGGATCGACTCCCACCAAGGTGGCACGTGGCATAGCCCCGAGGGAAAACCTCGTGGGAAATCCTCGAGGGACAGCCTCGAGGGAAAGCCACAGATCCCTTGATCCACATGACAGGAAGCGTGACACTACTGCTTCAGCTCGGGAGGAAAGCGCACGTGCATGCCCCCACTCGAGACGATGCCTGACTCCCCAGGGGAGACGGAGAAGCACCCCAAGATCCATGGCAACACTGGAGAGGAATCCTCAGGTTCTGGCCCCGACTCCACACAAGGTCTTAAGCCCTGGCATGGACGGGAGAGGGATCCCGAGATGGCCCCTAGCAACTCGCATGGGGACTGGCCTTTCCTGAGGCCACCAGAGCGGGTCCCTGAGGTCCCCGTCGTAACTCGAGAAGACATGCTGCAACTCGAGAAAATCCAGGAGGTTCTCCCCTCCAGGCGAGATGAGGCCCATTTCCGCTGAGGCGTCTCGAGGCTGATCACACCTCACCTATGGAACTTCGAAAGGGTCCTTCACACCCTTGGTGCAAATCAGGAAGTTCCCCGACATACCCGTCTCCACTCGAGAGGAATCACGAGGGTCCCGCCCACATCCAGAGGAGCCCCGTTTCAGCCTCGTAGCTCGAGATGAGGGATCCTTTCCCTGCTTCCTCGGGAAAGAGTTCCCGGCGTTCCCGACGCATCTCAAGAGGAGGCCCTCTCAAGAAAAACGGCGAGAGGAA
Organism: Budorcas taxicolor; assembly: GCF_023091745.1. Lineage (NCBI taxonomy): Eukaryota > Metazoa > Chordata > Mammalia > Artiodactyla > Bovidae > Budorcas > Budorcas taxicolor. The sequence continues at coordinate 79,152 of NC_068927.1, read as the reverse complement.
CTCCAGGGTCCTGCCACCGTTCCAAGAGTCCCCCAGATGCCTCAGTCCATTCCAGAGGAACCTCTTTTCCCTTCAACGGCTCGTCTTTCACGCCGAGGATCGACTCACACCAAGGTGGCACTTGGCACAGCCCTGTGGGAAAGCGTCGTGGGAAAGCCTCGATGGAAAGACTCGAGGGAAAGCCACACATCCCTTGATCTTCGTGACAGGAAGCGTGACACTACTGCTGCAGCTCGGGAGGGAAGCTCACGTGCATGTCCCCACTCGAGACGAGGCCTGACTCCCCTGGGGAGACTCAGAGGCACCCCAAGACCCATGTCAACACTGGAGAGGAATCCTCAGGTTCCGGCCTCGACTCCACACAATGTCTTAGGCCCCGGCATCGACGGGAGAGGAATCCCGAGATGGCCCCTAGAACTCGCATGGGGACTGGCCCTTCCTGAGGCCACCAGAGCGGGTCCCTGAGGTCCCCGTCGTAACTCGAGAAGACCTGCCGCAACTCGAGAAAATCCAGGAGGTTCTCCCCTCCAGGCGAGATGAGGCCCATTTCCGCTGAGGCGTCTCCAGACTGATCACACCGCACCTCTGGAACTTCGAAAGGGTCCTTCACACCCTTGGTGCAAATCAAGAAGTTCCCCGACATACCCGTCTCCACTCGAGAGGAAACACGAGGGTCCCGCCCACATCCAGAGGAGCCCCGTTTCCGCCTCGTAGCTCGAGATGAGGGATCCTTTCCCTGCTTCGTCGGGAAAGAGTTCCCGGCGTTCCCGTCGCATCTCAAGAGGAGGCCCTCTCAACAGGAACGGCGAGAGGAACTCCAGGGTCGTGCCACCATTCCAAGAGTCCCCCAGATGTCTCAGTCCATTCCAGAGGAACCTGTTTTCCCTTCACCGGCTCGTCTTTCACGCCGAGGATCGACTCCCACCAAGGTGGCACGTGGCACAGCCCCGTGGGAAAGCCTCGTGGGAAATCCTCGAGGGACAGCCTCGAGGGAAAGCCACAGATCCCTTGATCCCCGTGACAGGAGGCGTGACACTACTGCTGCAGCTCGGGAGGAAAGCGCACGTGCATGCCCCCACTGGAGATGATGCCTGACTCCCCAGGGGAGACTGAGAAGCACCCCAAGATAAATGGCAACACTGGAGAGGAATCCTCAGGTTCTGGCCCCGACTCCACACAAGGTCTTAAGCCCCGGCATGGACGTGAGCGGGATCCCGATATGGCGCCTAGCAACTCGCATGGGGACTGGCCCTTCCTGAGGCCACCAGAGCGGGTCCCTGAGGTCCCCGTCGAAACTCGAGAAGACCTGCCGCAACTCGAGAATATCCAGCAGGTTCTCCCCTGCAGGCGAGATGAGGCCCATTTCCGCAGAGGCTTCTCGGGGCTAATCACACCTCACCTCTGGAACGTCGAAAGGGTCCTTCACACCCTTGGTGCAACTCAAGAAGTTCCCCGACATACCCGTCTCCACTCGACAGGAAACACGAGGGTCCCGCCCACATCCAGAGGAGCCCCGTTTCCGCCTCGTAGCTCGAGGTGAGGGATCCTTTCCCTGCTTCGTCGGGAAAGAGTTCCCGGCGTTCCCGTCGCATCTCAAGAGGAGGCCCTCTCAACAGGAACGGCGAGAGGAACTCCAGGGTCGTGCCACCATTCCAAGAGTCCCCCAGATGTCTCAGTCCATTCCAGAGGAACCTGTTTTCCCTTCACCGGCTCGTCTTTCACGCCGAGGATCGACTCCCACCAAGGTGGCACGTGGCATAGCCCCGAGGGAAAACCTCGTGGGAAATCCTCGAGGGACAGCCTCGAGGGAAAGCCACAGATCCCTTGATTCACATGACAGGAAGCGTGACACTACTGCTGCAGCTCGGGAGGAAAGCGCACGTGCATGCCCCCACTCGAGACGATGCCTGACTCCCCAGGGGAGACTGAGAAGCACCCCAAGATCCATGGCAACACTGGAGAGGAATCCTCAGGTTCCGGCCCCGACTCCACACAAGGTCTTAAGCCCTGGCATGGACGGGAGAGGGATCCCGAGAGGCCCCCTAGCAACTCGCATGGGGACTGGCCTTTCCTGAGGCCAGCAGAGCGGGTCCCTGAGGTCCCCGTCGTAACTCGAGAAGACCTGCCGCAACTCGAGAAAATCCAGGAGGTTCTCCCCTCCAGGCGAGATGAGGCCCATTTCCGCTGAGGCGTCTCGAGGCTGATCACACCTCACCTCTGGAACTTCGAAAGGGTCCTTCACACCCTTGGTGCAAATCAAGAAGTTCCCCGACATAGCCGTCTCCACTCGAGAGGAATCACGAGTGTCCCGCCCACCTCCAGAGGAGCCCCGTTTCCGCCTCATAGCTCGAGATGAGGGATCCTTTCTCTGCTTCGTCGGGAAAGAGTTCCCGGCGTTCCCGTCGCATCTCAAGAGGAGGCCCTCTCAACAGGAACGGCGAGAGGAACTCCAGGGTCGTGCCACCATTCCAAGAGTCCCCCAGATGTCTCAGTCCATTCCAGAGGAAACTCTTTTCCCTTCACCGGCTCGTCTTTCACCCCGAGCATCGACTCACACCAATGGTGGCACGTGGCACATCCCTGTGGGAAAGCCTCGAGGGAAAGCCACAGATCCCTTGATCCACGTGACAGGAAGCGTGACCCTACTGCTGCAGCTCGGGAGGGAAGCACACGTGCATGTCCCCACTCGAGACGTGGCCTGACTCCCCTGGGGAGACTCAGAGGCACCCCAAGACCCATGTCAACACTGGAGAGGAATCCTCAGGTTCCGGCCCCGACTCCACACAATGTCTTAGGCCCCGGCATCGACGGGAGAGGAATCCCGAGATGGCCCCTAGAACTCGCATGGGGACTGGCCCTTCCTGAGGCCTCCAGAGCGGGTCCCTGAGGTCCCCGTCGTAACTCGAGAAGACCTGCCGCAACTCGAGAAAATCCAGGAGGTTCTCCCCTCCAGGCGAGATGAGGCCCATTTCCGCTGAGGCGTCTCCAGACTGATCACACCGCACCTCTGGAACTTCGAAAGGGTCCTTCACACCCTTGGTGCAAATCAAGAAGTTCCCCGACATACCCGTCTCCACTCGAGAGGAAACACGAGGGTCCCGCCCACATCCAGAGGAGCCCCGTTTCCGCCTCGTAGCTCGAGATGAGGGATCCTTTCCCTGCTTCGTCGGGAAAGAGTTCCCGGCGTTCCCGTCGCATCTCAAGAGGAGGCCCTCTCAACAGGAACGGCGAGAGGAACTCCAGGGTCGTGCCACCATTCCAAGAGTCCCCCAGATGTCTCAGTCCATTCCAGAGGAACCTCTTTTCCCTTCACCGGCTCGTCTTTCACGCCGAGGATCGACTCCCACCAAGGTGGCACGTGGCACAGCCCCGTGGGAAAGCCTCGTGGGAAATCCTCGAGGGACAGCCTCGAGGGAAAGCCACAGATCCCTTGATCCCCGTGACAGGAGGCGTGACACTACTGCTGCAGCTCGGGAGGAAAGCGCACGTGCATGCCCCCACTGGAGATGATGCCTGACTCCCCAGGGGAGACTGAGAAGCACCCCAAGATAAATGGCAACACTGGAGAGGAATCCTCAGGTTCTGGCCCCGACTCCACACAAGGTCTTAAGCCCCGGCATGGACGTGAGCGGGATCCCGATATGGCGCCTAGCAACTCGCATGGGGACTGGCCCTTCCTGAGGCCACCAGAGCGGGTCCCTGAGGTCCCCGTCGAAACTCGAGAAGACCTGCCGCAACTCGAGAATATCCAGCAGGTTCTCCCCTGCAGGCGAGATGAGGCCCATTTCCGCAGAGGCTTCTCGGGGCTAATCACACCTCACCTCTGGAACGTCGAAAGGGTCCTTCACACCCTTGGTGCAACTCAAGAAGTTCCCCGACATACCCGTCTCCACTCGACAGGAAACACGAGGGTCCCGCCCACATCCAGAGTAGCCCCGTTTCCGCCTCGTAGCTCGAGGTGAGGGATCCTTTCCCTGCTTCGTCGGGAAAGAGTTCCCGGCGTTCCCGTCGCATCTCAAGAGGAGGCCCTCTCAACAGGAACGGCGAGAGGAACTCCAGGGTCGTGCCACCATTCCAAGAGTCCCCCAGATGTCTCAGTCCATTCCAGAGGAACCTGTTTTCCCTTCACCGGCTCGTCTTTCACGCCGAGGATCGACTCCCACCAAGGTGGCACGTGGCATAGCCCCGAGGGAAAACCTCGTGGGAAATCCTCGAGGGACAGCCTCGAGGGAAAGCCACAGATCCCTTGATTCACATGACAGGAAGCGTGACACTACTGCTGCAGCTCGGGAGGAAAGCGCACGTGCATGCCCCCACTCGAGACGATGCCTGAATCCCCAGGGGAGACTGAGAAGCACCCCAAGATCCATGGCAACACTGGAGAGGAATCCTCAGGTTCCGGCCCCGACTCCACACAAGGTCTTAAGCCCTGGCATGGACGGGAGAGGGATCCCGAGAGGCCCCCTAGCAACTCGCATGGGGACTGGCCTTTCCTGAGGCCAGCAGAGCGGGTCCCTGAGGTCCCCGTCGTAACTCGAGAAGACCTGCCGCAACTCGAGAAAATCCAGGAGGTTCTCCCCTCCAGGCGAGATGAGGCCCATTTCCGCTGAGGCGTCTCGAGGCTGATCACACCTCACCTCTGGAACTTCGAAAGGGTCCTTCACACCCTTGGTGCAAATCAAGAAGTTCCCCGACATAGCCGTCTCCACTCGAGAGGAATCACGAGTGTCCCGCCCACCTCCAGAGGAGCCCCGTTTCCGCCTCATAGCTCGAGATGAGGGATCCTTTCTCTGCTTCGTCGGGAAAGAGTTCCCGGCGTTCCCGTCGCATCTCAAGAGGAGGCCCTCTCAACAGGAACGGCGAGAGGAACTCCAGGGTCGTGCCACCATTCCAAGAGTCCCCCAGATGTCTCAGTCCATTCCAGAGGAAACTCTTTTCCCTTCACCGGCTCGTCTTTCACCCCGAGCATCGACTCACACCAATGGTGGCACGTGGCACATCCCTGTGGGAAAGCCTCGAGGGAAAGCCACAGATCCCTTGATCCACGTGACAGGAAGCGTGACCCTACTGCTGCAGCTCGGGAGGGAAGCACACGTGCATGTCCCCACTCGAGACGAGGCCTGACTCCCCTGGGGAGACTCAGAGGCACCCCAAGACCCATGTCAACACTGGAGAGGAATCCTCAGGTTCCGGCCCCGACTCCACACAATGTCTTAGGCCCCGGCATCGACGGGAGAGGAATCCCAAGATGGCCCCTAGAACTCGCATGGGGACTGGCCCTTCCTGAGGCCACCAGAGCGGGTCCCTGAGGTCCCCGTCGTAACTCGAGAAGACCTGCCGCAACTCGAGAAAATCCAGGAGGTTCTCCCCTCCAGGCGAGATGAGGCCCATTTCCGCTGAGGCTTCTCCAGACTGATCACACCGCACCTCTGGAACTTCGAAAGGGTCCTTCACACCCTTGGTGCAAATCAAGAAGTTCCCCGACATACCCGTCTCCACTCGAGAGGAAACACGAGGGTCCCGCCCACATCCAGAGGAGCCCCGTTTCCGCCTCGTAGCTCGAAATGAGGGATCCTTTCCCTGCTTCGTCGGGAAAGAGTTCCCGGCGTTCCCGTCGCATCTCAAGAGGAGGCCCTCTCAACAGGAACGGCGAGAGGAACTCCAGGGTCGTGCCACCATTCCAAGAGTCCCCCAGATGTCTCAGTCCATTCCAGAGGAACCTCTTTTCCCTTCACCGGCTCGTCTTTCACGCCGAGGATCGACTCCCACCAAGGTGGCACGTGGCACAGCCCCGTGGGAAAGCCTCGTGGGAAATCCTCGAGGGACAGCCTCGAGGGAAAGCCACAGATTCCTTGATCCACGTGACAGGAGGCGTGACACTACTGCTGCAGCTCGGGAGGAAAGCGCACGTGCATGCCCCCACTGGAGATGATGCCTGACTCCCCAGGGGAGACTGAGAAGCACCCCAAGATAAATGGCAACACTGGAGAGGAATCCTCAGGTTCTGGCCCCGACTCCACACAAGGTCTTAAGCCCCGGCATGGACGTGAGCGGGATCCCGAGATGGCCCCTAGCAACTCGCATGGGGACTGGCCCTTCCTGAGGCCACCAGAGCGGGTCCCTGAGGTCCCCGTCGAAACTCGAGAAGACCTGCCGCAACTCGAGAATATCCAGCAGGTTCTCCCCTGCAGGCGAGATGAGGCCCATTTCCGCAGAGGCTTCTCGGGGCTAATCACACCTCACCTCTGGAACGTCGAAAGGGTCCTTCACACCCTTGGTGCAACTCAAGAAGTTCCCCGACATACCCGTCTCCACTCGACAGGAAACACGAGGGTCCCGCCCACATCGAGAGGAGCCCCGTTTCCGCCTCGTAGCTCGAGGTGAGGGATCCTTTCCCTGCTTCGTCCGGAAAGAATTCACGGCGTTCCCGACGCATCTCAAGAGGAGGCCCTCTCAACAAAAACGGCGAGAGGAACTCCAGGGTCCTGCCACCGTTCCAAGAGTCCCCCACATGCCTCAGTCCATTCCAGAGGAACCTCTTTTCCCTTCAACGGCTCGTCTTTCACGCCGAGGATCGACTCACACCAAGGTGCCCCTTGGCACAGCCCTGTGGGAAAGCCTCGTGGGAAAGCCTCGAGTGAAAGCCTCGAGGGAAAGCCTCAGATCCCTTGATCCACGTGACAGGAAGCGTGACCCTACTGGTGCAGCTCGGGAGGGAAGCGCACGTGCATGCCCCCACTCGAGACGAGGCCTGACTCCCCTGGGGAGACTCAGAGGCACCCCAAGATCCATGTCAACACTGGAGAGGAATCCTCAGGTTCCGGCCCCGACTCCACACAAGGTCTTAGGCCCCAGCATCGACGGGAGAGGAATCCCGAGATGGCCCCTAGAACTCGCATGGGGACTGGCCCTTCCTGAGGCCAACAGAGCGGGTCCCTGTGTTCCCCGTCGTAACTCGAGAAGACCTGCCGCAACTCGGGAATATCCAGGAGGTTCTCCCCTCCAGGCGAGATGAGGCCCATTTCCGCAGAGGCTTCTCGGGGCTAATCACACCTCACCTCTGGAATGTCGAAAGGGTCCTTCACACCCTTGGTGCAACTCAAGAAGTTGCCCGACATACCCGTCTCCACTCGAGAGGAAACACGAGGGTCCCGCCCACATCCAGAGGAGCCCCGTTTCGGCCTCGTAGCTCGAGGTGAGGGATCCTTTCCCTGCTTCGTCGGGAAAGAATTCCCGGCTTTCCCGTCACATCTCAAGAGGAGGCCCTCTCAACAGGAACGGCGAGAGGAACTCCAGGGTCGTGCCACCATTCCAAGGGTCCCCCAGATGTCTAAGTCCATTCCAAAGGAACCTCTTTTCCCTTCACCGGCTCGTCTTTCACGCCGAGGATCGGCTCCCACCAAGGTGGCACGTGGCACAGCCCTGTGGGAAAGCCTCGTGGGAAAGCCTCGAGGGACAGCGTCGAGGGAATGCCACAGATCCCTTGATCCACGTGACAGGAAGCGTGACACTACTGCTGCAGCTCGGGAGGAAAGCGCACGTGCATACCCCCACTCGACACGGAGCCTGACTCCCCTGGGGAGACTCAGAGGCACCCCAAGATCCATGTCAACACTGGAGAGGAATCCTCAGGTTCCGGCCCCGACTCCACACAAGGTCTTAGGCCCCGCATCGACGGGATAGGAATCCCGAGATGGCCCCTAGCAACTTGCAGGGGACTGGCCCTTCCTGAGGCCACCAGAGCGGGTCACTGAGGTCCCCGTCGTAACACGAGAAGACCTGCCGCAACTCGAGAATATCCAGGAGGTTTTCCCCTGCAGGCGAGATGAGGCCCATTTCCGCAGAGGCTTCTCGGGGCTAATCACACCTCACAGCTGGAACGTTGAAACGGTGCTTAACACCCTTGGTGCAACTGAAGAAGTTCCCCGACATACCCTTCTCCACTCGAGAGGAAACGCGAGGGCCCGGCCCACATCCAGAGGAGCCCCGTTTCCGCCTCGTAGCTTGAGGTGAGGGATCCTTTCCCTGCTTCGTCGGGAAAGAATTCCAGGCGTTCCCGTCGCATCTGAAGAGGAGGCCCTCTCAACAGGAACGGCGAGAGGAACTCCAGGGTCGTGCCACCATTGCAAGAGTCCTCCAGATGTCTCAGTCCATTCCAGAGGAACCTCTTTTCCCTTCAACGGCTCGTCTTTCACGCCGAGGATGGACTCACACCAAGGTGGCACTTGGCACAGCCCTGTGGGAAAGCCTCAAGGGAAAGCCTCGAGGGAAAGCCACAGATCCCTTGATTCACGTGACAGGAAGCGTGACCCTACTGCTGCAGCTCGGGAGGAAAGCGCACGTGCATGCCCCCACTCGAGACGAAACCTGACTCCCCTGGGGAGACTCAGAGGCACCCCAAGATCCATGTCAACAATGGAGAGGAATGGTCAGGTTCCGGCCCCGACTCCACAGAAGGTCTTAGGCCCCGGCATCGACGGGAGAGGAATCCCGAGATGGCCCCTAGCAACTCGCATGGGGACTGGCCCTTCCTGAGGCCACAAGAGCGGGTCCCTGAGGTCCCCGTCGTAACTCGAGAAGACCTGCCGCAACTCGAGAATATCCAGGAGGTTTTCCCCTGCAGGCGAGAGGAGGCCCATTTCCGCAGAGGCTTCTCGGGGCTAATCACACCTCACCTCTGGATCTTCGAAAGGGTCCTTCACTCCCTTGGTGCAACTCAAGAAGTTCCCCGACATACCCGTCTCCACTCGAGAGGAAACACGAGGGTACCGCCCACATCCAGAAGAGCCCCGTTTCCGCCTCATAGCTCGAGGTGACGGATCCTTTCCCTGCTTCGTCGGGAAAGAATTCCCGGCGTTCCCGTGGCATCTCAAGAGGAGGCCCTCTCAACAGGAACGGCGAGAGGAACTCCAGGGTCGTGCCACCATTCCAAGAGTCCCCCAGATGTCTCTGTCCATTCCAGATAAACCTCTTTTCCCTTCACCGGCTCGTCTTTCACGCCGAGGATCGACTCCCACCAAGGTGGCACGTGGCACAGCCTCGTGGGAAAGCCTCGAGGGAAAGCCTCGAGGAAAAGCCACAGATCCCTTGATCCACGTGACAGGAAGCGTGACCCTACTGCTGCAGATCGGGAGGGAAGCGCACGTGCATGCCCCAACTCGTGAAGAGGCTTGACTCCCCTGGGGAGACACAGAGGCATCCCAAGATTCATGTCAACACTGGAGAGGAATCCTCAGGTTCCGGCCCCGACTCCACACAAGGTCTTAGGCCCCGGCATCGACGGGAGAGGAATGCCGAGATGGCCCCTAGCAACTCGCATGGGGACTGGCCCTTCCTGAGGCCACGAGAGCGGGTCCCTGAGCTCCCCGTCGTAACTCGAGAAGACCTGCCACAACTGGAGAATATCCAGGAGGTTCTCCCCTGCGGTGAGAGGAGGCCCATTTCCGCAGAGGTTTCTCGGGGCTAATCACACCTCACCTCTGGAACGTCGAAAGGGTCCTTCACACCCTTGGTCAACTCAAGAAGTTCCCCGAGATACCCATCTCCACTCGAGAGGAAACACGTGGGTCCCGCCCACATCCAGAGGATCCCCGTTTCCACCTCGTAGCTCGAGGTGAGGAATCCTCTCCCTGCTTCGTCGGGAAAGAATTCCCGGCGTTCCCGTCGCATCTCAAGAGGTGGCCCTCTCAACCGGAACGGCGAGAGGAACTCCGGGGTCGTGCCACCATTCCAAGAGTTCCCCAGATGTCTCAGTCCATTCCAGAGGAACCTCTTTTCCCTTCACCGGCTCGTCTTTCACGCCGAGGATCGACTCACACCAAGGTGGCACTTGGCACAGCCCTGTGGGAAAGCCTCGTCGGAAAGCCTCGAGGAAAAGCCTCGAGGCAAAGCCACAGATCCCTTGATCCACGTGACAGGAAGCGTGACCCTACTGCTGCAGCTCTGGAGGGAAGCGCACGTGCATGCCCCCATTCGAGACGAGGCCTGACTCCCCTGCGGAGACTCAGAGGCACCCCAAGATCCATGTCAACACTGGAGAGGAATCCTCAGGTACTGGCCCCCACTCCACACTAGGTCTTAGGCCCCGGCATCGACGGGAGACGAATCCCGAGTTGGCCACCAGCAACTCGCATGTTGCCTGGCCCTTCCTGAGGCCACCAGAGCGGGTCCCTGAGGTCCCCGTCGTAACTCGAGAAGACCTGCCGCAACTCGAGAATATCCAGGAGGTTCTCCCCTGCAGGCGAGATGAGGCCCATTTCCGCAGAGGCTTCTCGTTGCTAATCTCACCTCAACTCTGGAACGTTGAAAGGGAGCTTCACACCCTGGGTGCAACTCAAGAAATTCCCCGACATACCCGTCTCCACTCGAGAGGAAACACGAGGGTCCCGCCCACATCCAGAGGAGCCCCGTTTCCGCCTCGTAGCTCGAGGTGAGGGATACTTTCCCTGCTTCGTCGGGAAAGAATTCCCGGCGTTCCCGTCGCATCCCAAGAGGAGGCCCTCTCATCAGGAACGGCGAGAGGAACTCCAGGGTCGTGCCACCATTCCAAGAGTCCCCCAGATGTCTCAGTCCATTACAGAGGATCCTCTTTTCCCTTCACCGGCTCGTCTTTCACGCCGAGGATCGACTCACACCAAGGTGGCACTTGGCACAGCCCTGTGGGAAAGCCTCGTGGGAAAGCCTCAAGGGAAAGCCTCGAGGGAAAGCCACAGGTCCCTTGATCCACGTGACAGGAAGCGTGACCCTACTGCTGCAGCTCCGAAGGGAAGCGCACCTGCATGCCCCCACTCGAGATGTGGCCTGACTCCTCTGGGGAGACTCAGAGGCACCCCAAGATCCATGTCAACACTGGAGAGGAATCCTCAGGTTCCAGCCCCGACTCCACACAAGGTCTTAGGCCCTGGCATCGACGGGAGAGGAATCCCGAGATGGCCCCTAGCAACTCACATGGGGACTGGCCCTTCCTGAGGCCACCAGAGCGGGTCCCTGAGGTCCCCGTCGTAACTCGAGAAGACCTGCCGCAACTCGAGAAAATCCAGGAGGTTCTCCCCTGCAGGCGAGAAGAGGCCCATTTCCGCAGAGGCTTCTCGGGGCTAATCACACCTCACCTCTGGAACGTCGAAAGGGTCCTTCACACCCTTGGTGCAAATCAAGAAGTTCCCCGACATACCCGTCTCCACTCGAGAGGAAACACGAGGGTCCCGCCCACATCCAGAGGAGCCCCGTTTCCGCCTCGTAGCTCGAGGTGAGGGATCCTTTCCCTGCTTCGTCCGGAAAGAATTCACGGCGTTCCCGAGGCATCTCAAGAGGAGGCCCTCTCAACAAAAACGGCGAGAGGAACTCCAGGGTCCTGCCACCGTTCCAAGAGTCCCCCAGATGCCTCAGTCCATTCCAGAGGAACCTCTTTTCCCTTCAACGGCTCGTCTTTCACGCCGAGGATCGACTCACACCAAGGTGGCACTTGGCACAGCCCTGTGGGAAAGCGTCGTGGGAAAGCCTCGATGGAAAGACTCGAGGGAAAGCCACACATCCCTTGATCTACGTGACAGGAAGCGTGACACTACTGCTGCAACTCGGGAGGGAAGCGCACGTGCATGTCCCCACTCGAGACGAGGCCTGACTCCCCTGGGGAGACTCAGAGGCACCCCAAGACCCATGTCAACACTGGAGAGGAATCCTCAGGTTCCGGCCCCGACTCCACACAATGTCTTAGGCCCCGGCATCGACGGGAGAGGAATCCCGAGATGGCCCCTAGAACTCGCATGGGGACTGGCCCTTCCTGAGGCCACCAGATCGGGTCCCTGAGGTCCCCGTCATAACTCGAGAAGACCTGCCGCAACTCGAGAAAATCCAGGAGGTTCTCCCCTCCAGGCGAGATGAGGCCCATTTCCGCTGAGGCGTCTCCAGACTGATCACACCTCACCTCTGGAACTCCGAAAGGGTCCTTCACACCCTTGGTGCAAATCAAGAAGTTCCCCGACATACCCGTCTCCACTCGAGAGGAAACACGAGGGTCCCGCCCACATCCAGAGGAGCCCCGTTTCCGCCTCGTAGCTCGAGATGAGGGATCCTTTCCCTGCTTCGTCGGGAAAGAGTTCCCGGCGTTCCCGTCGCATCTCAAGAGGAGGCCCTCTCAACAGGAACGGCGAGAGGAACTCCAGGGTCGTGCCACCATTCCAAGAGTCCCCCAGATGTCTCAGTCCATTCCAGAGGAACCTCTTTTCCCTTCACCGGCTCGTCTTTCACGCCGAGGATCGACTCCCACCAAGGTGGCACGTGGCACAGCCCCGTGGGAAAGCCTCGTGGGAAATCCTCGAGGGACAGCCTCGAGGGAAAGCCACAGATCCCTTGATCCACGTGACAGGAGGCGTGACACTACTGCTGCAGCTCGGGAGGAAAGCGCACGTGCATGCCCCCACTGGAGATGATGCCTGACTCCCCAGGGGAGACTGAGAAGCACCCCAAGATAAATGGCAACACTGGAGAGGAATCCTGAGGTTCTGGCCCCGACTCCACACAAGGTCTTAAGCCCCGGCATGGACGTGAGAGGGATCCCGAGATGGCCCCTAGCAACTCGCATGGGGACTGGCCCTTCCTGAGGCCACCAGAGCGGGTCCCTGAGGTCCCCGTCGAAACTCGAGAAGACCTGCCGCAACTCGAGAATATCCAGCAGGTTCTCCCCTGCAGGCGAGATGAGGCCCATTTCCGCAGAGGCTTCTCGGGGCTAATCACACCTCACCTCTGGAACGTCGAAAGGGTCCTTCACACCCTTGGTGCAACTCAAGAAGTTCCCCGACATACCCGTCTCCACTCGACAGGAAACACGAGGGTCCCGCCCACATCCAGAGGAGCCCCGTTTCCGCCTCGTAGCTCGAGGTGAGGGATCCTTTCCCTGCTTCGTCCGGAAAGAATTCACGGCGTTCCCGACGCATCTCAAGAGGAGGCCCTCTCAACAAAAACGGCGAGAGGAACTCCAGGGTCCTGCCACCGTTCCAAGAGTCCCCCAGATGCCTCAGTCCATTCCAGAGGAACCACTTTTCCCTTCAACGGCTCGTCTTTCACGCCGAGGATCGACTCACACCAAGGTGCCACTTGGCACAGCCCTGTGGGAAAGCCTCGTGGGAAAGCCTCGAGTGAAAGCCTCGAGGGAAAGCCTCAGATCGCTTGATCCACGTGACAGGAAGCGTGACCCTACTGGTGCAGCTCGGGAGGGAAGCGCACGTGCATGCCCCCACTCGAGACGAGGCCTGACTCCCCTGGGGAGACTCAGAGGCACCCCAAGATCCATGTCAACACTGGAGAGGAATCCTCAGGTTCCGGCCCCGACTCCACACAAGGTCTTAGGCCCCAGCATCGACGGGAGAGGAATCCCGAGATGGCCCCTAGAACTCGCATGGGGACTGGCCCTTCCTGAGGCCAACAGAGCGAGTCCCTGTGTTCCCCGTCGTAACTCGAGAAGACCTGCCGCAACTCGGGAATATCCAGGAAGTTCTCCCCTCCAGGCGAGATGAGGCCCATTTCCGCAGAGGCTTCTCGGGGCTAATCACACCTCACCTCTGGAATGTCGAAACGGTCCTTCACACCCTTGGTGCAACTGAAGAAGTTCCCCGACATACCCGTCTCCACTCGAGAGGAAACACGAGGGTCCGCCCACATCCAGAGGAGCCCCGTTTCCGCCTCGTAGCTCGAGGTGAGGGATCCTTTCCCTGCTTCGTCGGGAAAGAGTTCCCGGCGTTCCCGTCGCATCTCAAGAGGAGGCCCTCTCAACAGGAACGGCGAGAGGAACTCCAGGGTCGTGCCACCATTCCAAGAGTCCCCCAGATGTCTAAGTCCATTCCAGAGGAACCTCTTTTCCATTCACCGGCTCGTCTTTCACGCCAAGGATCGACTCACACCAAGGTGCCACTTGGCACAGCCCTGTGGGAAAGCCTCGTGGGAAAGCCTAGAGGGAATGCCTCGAGGGAAAGCCTCAGATCCCTTGATCCACGTGACAGGAAGCGTGACCCTACTGCTGCAGATCGGGAGGGAAGCCCACGTGCATGCCCCCACTCGAGACGATGCCTGACTCCCCAGGGGAGACTGAGAAGCACCCCAAGATCCATGGCAACACTGGAGAGGAATCCTCAGGTTCCGGCCCCGACTCCACACAAGGTCTTAAGCCCTGGCATGGACGGGAGAGGGATCCCGAGATGGTCCCTAGCAACTCGCATGGGGACTGGCCTTTCCTGAGGCCACCAGAGCGGGTCCCTGAGGTCCCCGTCGTAACTCGAGAATACCTGCCGCAACTCGAGAAAATCCAGGAGGTTCTCCCCTCCAGGCGAGATGAGGCCCATTTCCGCTGAGGCGTCTCGAGGCTGATCACACCTCACCTCTGGAACTTCGAAAGGGTCCTTCACACCCTTGGTGCAAATCAGGAAGTTCCCCGACATACCCGTCTCCACTCGAGAGGAATCACGAGGGTCCCGCCCACATCCAGAGGAGCCCCGTTTCCGCCTCGTAGCTCGAGATGAGGGATCCTTTCCCTGCTTCGTCGGGAAAGAGTTCCCGGCGTTCCCGTCGCATCTCAAGAGGAGGCCCTCTCATCAGGAACGGCAAGAGGAACTCCAGGCTCGTGCCACCATTCCAAGAGTCCCCCAGATGTCTCAGTCCATTCCAGAGGAACCTCTTTTCCCTTCACCGGCTCGTCTTTCACGCCGAGGATCGACTCCCACCAAGGTGGCACGTGGCACAGCCCTGTGGGAAAGCCTCGTGGGAAAGCCTCGAGGGACAGCCTCGAGGGAATGCCACAGATCCCTTGATCCACGTGACAGGAAGCGTGACACTACTGCTGCAGCTCGGGAGGAAAGCGCACGTGCATACCCCCACTCGACACGGAGCCTGACTCCCCTGGGGAGACTCAGAGGCACCCCAAGATCCATGTCAACACTGGAGAGGAATGCTCAGGTTCCGGCCCCGACTCCACACAAGGTCTTAGGCCCCGGCATCGACGGGATAGGAATCCCGAGATGGCCCCTAGCAACTTGCATGGGGACTGGCCCTTCCTGAGGCCACTAGAGCGGGTCACTGAGGTCCCCGTCGTAACACGAGAAGACCTGCCGCAACTCGAGAATATCCAGGAGGTTTTCCCCTGCAGGCGAGATGAGGCCCATTTCCGTAGAGGCTTCTCGGGGCTAATCACACCTCACCTCTGGAACGTCGAAACGGTCCTTAACACCCTTGGTGCAACTGAAGAAGTTCCCCGACATACCCGTCTCCACTCGAGAGGAAACACGAGGGTCCGGCCCACATCCAGAGGAGCCCCGTTTCCGCCTCGTAGCTCGAGGTGAGGGATCCTTTCCCTGCTTCGTCGGGAAAGAATTCCAGGCGTTCCCGGCGCATCTCAAGAGGAGGCCCTCTAAACAGGAACGGCGAGAGGAACTCCAGGGTCGTGCCACCATTGCAAGAGTCCTCCGGATGTCTCAGTCCATTCCAGATAAACCTCTTTTCCCTTCACCGGCTCGTCTTTCACGCCGAGGATCGACTCACACCAAGGTGGCACTTGGCAGAGCCCTGTGGGAAAGCCTCGTGGGAAAGCCTCGTAGGAAAGCCTCGAGGGAAAGCCTCGAGGAAAAGCCACAGATCCCTTGATCCACGTGACAGGAATCGTGACCCTACTGCTGCAGATCGGGAGGGAAGCGCATGTGCATGCCCCCACTCGAGACGAGGCTTGACTCCCCTGGGTAGACTCAGAGGCACCCCAAGATCCATGTCAACACTGGAGAGGAATCCTCAGGTTTCGGCCCCGACTCCACACAAGGTCTTAGGCCCTGGCATCGACGGGAGAGGAATCCCGAGATGGCCCCTAGCAACTCACATGGGGACTGGCCCTTCCTGAGGCCACCAGAGCGGGTCCCTGAGGTAACCGTCGTAACTCGAGAAAACCTGCCACAACTCGAGAAAATCCAGGAGGTTCTCCCCTCCATGCGAGAGGAGGCCCATTTCCACAGAGGCTTCTCGGGGCTAATCACACCTCACCTCTGGAACTTCGAAAGGGTCCTTCACACCCTGGGTGCAACTCAAGAAGTTCCCCGACATACCCGTCTCCACTCAAGAGGAAACACGAGGGTCACCCCCACATCCAGAGGAGCCCCGTTTCCGCCTCATAGCTCGAGGTGAGGGATCCTTTCCCTGCTTCATCGGGAAAGAATTCCCAAAATTCCCGTCGCAACTGAAGAGGAGGCCCTCTGAACAGGAATGGCGAGAGGAACTCCAGGGTCGTGCCACCATTCCAAGAGTCCCCCACATGTCTCAGTCCACTCCAGAGGAACCTCTTTTCCCTTCACCGGCTCGTCTTTCACGCCGAGGATCGACTCACACCAAGGTGGCGCTTGGGACATCCCTGTGGGAAAGCCTCGTGGGAAAGCCTCGAAGGAAAGCCTCGAGGGAAAGCCACAGATCCCTTGATTCACGTGACAGGAAGCCTGACCCTACTGCTGTAGCTCGGGAGGGAAGCGCACGTGCATGCCCCCACTCGAGACAGAGCCTGACTCCCCTGGGGAGACTCAGAGGCACCCCAAAATCCATGTCAACACTGGAGAGGAATGCTCAGGTTTCGGCCCCGACTCCACACAATGTCTTAGGCCCCGGCATCGATGGGAGAGGAATCCCGAGATGGCCCCTAGCAACTCGCATGGGGACTGGCCCTTCCTGAGGCCACCAGAGCGGGTCCCTGAGGTCCCCGTCGTAACTCGAGAAGACCTGCCACAACTCGAGAATATCCAGGAGGTTCTCCACTGCAGGCGAGATGAGGCCCATTTCCGCAGAGGCTTCTCGGGTCTAATCACACCTTACCTCTGGAACGTCGAAAGGATCCTTCACACCCTTGGTGCAACTCAAGAATTTCCCCGACATACCCGTCTCCACTCGAGAGGAAACACGAGGGTCCCGCCCACATCCAGAGGAGCCCCGTTTCTGCCTCGTAGCTCGAGGTGAGGGATCCTTTCCCTGCTTCGTAGGTAAAGAATTCCCGGCGTTCCCGTCGCATCTCAAGCGGAGGCCCTCTCATCAGGAACGGCGAGAGGAACTCCAGGGTCGTGCCACCATTCCAAGAGACCCCAGATGTCTCAGTCCATTCCAGAGGAAACTCTTTTCCCTTCACCGGCTTTTCTTTCACGCCGAGGATCGACTCACACCAAGGTGGCACTTGGCACAGCCCTGTGGGAAAGCCTCGTGGGAAAGCCTCGAGGGAAAGCCACGAGGGAAAGCCACAGATCCCTTGATCCACGTGACAGGAAGCGTGACCCTACTACTGCAGTTCGGGAGAGAAGCGCACGTGCATGCCCCAACTCGAGAAGAGGCTTGACTCCCCTGGGGAGACACAGAGGCACCCCAAGATTCATGTCAACACTGGAGAGGAATCCTCAGGTTCCGGCCCCGACTCCACACAAGGTCTTAGGCCCCGGCATCGACGGGAGAGGAATGCCGAGATGGCCCCTAGCACCTCGCATGGGGACTGGCCCTTCCTGAGGCCACCAGAGCGGGTCCCTGAGCTCCCCGTCGTAACTCGAGAAGACCTGCCACAACTTGAGAATATCCAGGAGGTTCTCCCCTGCGGTGAGAGGAGGCCCATTTCCGCAGAGGCTTCTTGGGGCTAATCACACCTCACCTGTGGAAAGTTGAAAGGGTCCTTCACACCCTTGGTCAACTCAAGAAGTTCCCTGACATACCCATCTCCACTCGAGAGGAAACACGAGGGTCCCGCCCACATCCAGAGGAGCCCCGTTTCCACCTCGTAGCTCGAGGTGAGGAATCCTCTCCCTGCTTCGTCGGGAAAGAATTCCCGGCGTTCCCGTCGCATCTCAAGAGGTGGCCCTCTCAACCGGAACGGCGAGAGGAACTCCGCGGTCGTGCCACCATTCCAAGAGTTCCCCAGATGTCTCAGTCCATTCCAGAGGAACCTCTTTTCCCTTCACCGTCTCGTCTTTCACGCCGAGGATCGACTCACACCAAGGTGGCACTTGGCACAGCCCTGTGGGAAAGCCTCGTCGGAAAGCCTCGAGGAAAAGCCTCGAGGCAAAGCCACAGATCCCTTGATCCACGTGACAGGAAGCGTGACACTACTACTGCAGCTCGGGAGGGAAGCGCACGTGCATGCCCCCATTCGAGACGAGGCCTGACTCCCCTGGGGAGACTCAGAGGCACCCCAAGATCCATGTCAACACTGGAGAGGAATCCTCAGGTACTGGCCCCCACTCCACACTAGGTCTTAGGCCCCGGCATCGACGGGAGACGAATCCCGAGATGGCCACCAGCAACTCGCATGTTGCCTGGCCCTTCCTGAGGCCACCAGAGCGGGTCCCTGAGGTCCCCGTCGTAACTCGAGAAGACCTGCCGCAACTCGAGAATATCCAGGAGGTTCTCCCCTGCAGGCGAGATGAGGCCCATTTCCGCAGAGGCTTCTCGGGGCTAATCACACCTCAACTCTGGAACGTTGAAAGGGTGCTTCACACCCTGGGTGCAACTCAAGAAGTTCCCCGACATACCCGTCTCCACTCGAGAGGAAACACGAGGGTCCCGCACACATCCAGAGGAGCCCCGTTTCCGCCTCGTAGCTCGAGGTGAGGGATACTTTCCCTGCTTCGTCGGGAAAGAATTCCCGGCGTTCCCGTCGCATCCCAAGAGGAAGCCCTCTCATCAGGAACGGCGAGAGGAACTCCAGGGTCGTGCCACCATTCCAAGAGTCCCCCAGATGTCTCAGTCCATTACAGAGGATCCTCTTTTCCCTGCACCGGCTCGTCTTTCACGCCGAGGATCGACTCACACCAAGGTGGCACTTGGCACAGCCCTGTGGGAAAGCCTCGTGGGAAAGCCTCAAGGGAAAGCCTCGAGGGAAAGCCACAGGTCCCTTGATCCACGTGACAGGAAGCGTGACCCTACTGCTGCAGCTCCGAAGGGAAGCGCACGTGCATGCCCCCACTCGAGATGAGGCCTGACTCCTCTGGGGAGACTCAGAGGCACCCCAAGATCCATGTCAACACTGGAGAGGAATCCTCAGGTTCCGGCCCCGACTCCACACAAGGTCTTAGGCCCTGGCATCGACGGGAGAGGAATCCCGAGATGGCCCCTAGTAACTCACATGGGGACTGGCCCTTCCTAAGGCCACCAGAACGGGTCCCTGAGGTCCCCGTCGTAACTCGAGAAGACCTGCCGCAACTCGAGAAAATCCAGGAGGTTCTCCCCTGCAGGCGAGAAGAGGCCCATTTCCGCAGAGGGTTCTCGCTGCTAATCACACCTCAACTCTGGAACGTCGACAGGGTCCTTCACACCTTGGCTGCAACTCATGAAGTTTCCCGACATACCCGTCTCCACTCGAGAGGAAACACGAGGGTCCCGCCCACATCCAGAGGAGCCCTGTTTCCACCTCGTAGCTCGAGGTGAGGAATCCTCAACCTGCTTCGTTGGGAAAGAATTCCCGGCGTTCCCGTCGCATCTCAAGAGGAGGCCCTCTAAACAGGCACGGCGAGAGGAACTCCGGAGTCGTGCCACCATTCCAAGAGTCCCCCAGATGTCTCAGTCCATTCCAGAGGACCCTCTTTTCCATTCCCCGGCTCGTCTTTCACGCCAAGGATCGACTCACACCAAGGTGGCACTTGGCACAGCCCTGTGGGAAAGCCTCGAGGAAAAGCCTCGAGGGAAAGCCACAGATACCTTGATCCACGTGACAGGAAGCGTGACCCTACTGCTGCAGCTCGGGAGGGAAGCGCACGTGCATGCGCCCACTCGAGATGAGGCTTGACTCCCCTGGGGAGACTCAGAGGCACCCCAAGGTCCATGTCAACACTGGAGAGGAATCCTCAGGTACCGGCCCGGACTCCACACAAGGTCTTAGACCCTGGCATCGACGGGAGAGGAATCCCGAGATGGCCCCTAGCAACTCGCATGGTGCCTGGCCCTTCCTGAGGCCACCAGAGCGGGTCCCTGAGGTCCCCGTCGTAACTCGAGAAGACCTGCCGCAACTCGAGAATATCCAGGAGGTTCTCCCCTGCAGGCGAGATGAGGCCCATTTCCGCAGAGGCTTCTCGGGGCTAATCACACCTCACCTCTGGAACTTCGAAAGGTTCCTTCACACCCTTGGTGCAACTCAAGAAGTTCTCCGACATACCCGTCTCCACTCGAGAGGAAACACGATGGTCCCGCCCACATCCAGAGGAGCCCCGTTTCCGCCTCGTAGCTCGAGGTGACGGATCCTTTCCCTACTTCTTCGGGAAAGAATTCCCGGCGTTCCCGTCGCATCTCAAAAGGAGGCCCTCTCAACAGGAACGGCTAGAGTAACTCCAGGGTCGTGCTACCATACCAAGAGTCCCCCAGATGTCTCAGTCCATTCCAGAGGAACCTCTTTTCCCTTCACCGGCTTCTCTTTCACGCCGAGGATCGACTCACACCAAGGTGGTACTTGGCACAGCCCTGTTGGAAAGCCTCGTGGGAAAGCCTCGAGGGAAAGCCACAGATCCCTTGATCCACGTGACAGGAAGCGTGACCCTACTGCTGCAGCTCGGGAGGGAAGCGCACGTGCATGCCCCCACTCGAGACGAGGCCTGACTCCCCTGGGGAGACTCAGAGGCACCCCAAGATCCATGTCAACACTGGAGAGCAATCCTCAGGTTCCGGCCCCGACTCCACACAAGGTCTTAGGCCCCGGCATCGACAGGAGAGGAATCCTGAGATGGCCCCTAGCAACTCACATGGGGACTGGCCCTTCCTGAGGCCACCAGAGCGGGTCCCTGAGGTCCCCGTCGTAACTCGAGAAGACCTGCCGAAACTCGAGAAAATCCAGGAGGTTCTCCCCTCCATGCGAGAGGAGGCCCATTTCCGCAGAGACTTCTCGTGGCTAATCACAACTCACCACTGGAACTTCGAAAGGGTCCTTCACACCCTGGGTGCACCTCAAGAAGTTCCCCGACATACCCATCTCCACTCGAGAGGAAACACGAGGGTCTCGCCCTCATCCAGAGGAGCCCCGTTTCAGCCTCTTAGCTCGAGGTAAGGGATCCTTTCCCTGCTTCGTCGGGAAAGAATTCCCGATATTCCCGTCGCAACTGAAGAGGAGGCCCTCTGAACAGCAACGGCGAGAGGAACTCCAGGGTCGTGCCACCATTCCAAGAGTCCCCCAGATGTCTCAGTCCATTCCAGAGGAACCTCTTTCCCGTCAACGGCTCGTCTTTCACGCCGAGGAACGACTCACACCAAGGTGGCACTTGGCACAGCCCTGAGGGGAAAGCCTCGTGGGAAAGCCTCGAGGGAAAGCCTCGAGGGAAAGCCACAGATCCCTTGATCCACGTGACAGGAAGCGTGACCCTACTGCTGCAGCTCGGGAGGAAAGCGCACGTGCATGCCCCCACTCGAGACGAGGCCTGACTCCCCTGGGGAGACTCAGAGGCACCCCAAGATCTATGTCAACACTGGAGACGAATCCTCAGGTACCGGAACCGACTCCACACAAGGTCTTAGGCCCCGGCATCGACAGGAGAGGAATCCCGAGATGGCCCCTAGCAACTCGCATGGTGCCTGGCCCTTCCTGAGGCCACCAGAGCGTGTCCCTGAGGTCCCCGTCGTAACTCGAGAAGACCTGCCGCAACTCGAGAAAATCCAGGAGGTTCTCCCCTCCATGGAGAGGAGGCCATTTCCAATGAGGCTTCTCGGGGCTAATCACAGCTCACCTCTGTAACGTCGAAAGGGTCCTTCACACCCTTGGTGCAACTCACGAAGTTCCCCGACATACCCGTCTCCACTCCAGAGGAAACACGAGGGTCCCGCCCACATCCAGAGGAGCCCCTTTTCCACCTCGTAGCTCGAGGTGAGGGATCCTTTCCCTGCTTCGTCGGGAAAGAATTCCCGGCGTTCCCGTCGCATCTCAAGAGGAGGCCCTCTCATCAGGAACGGCGAGAGTAACGCCAGGGTAGTGCCACCATTCCAAGAGTCCCCCAGATGTCTCAGTTTTTTCCAGAGGAACCTCTTTTCCCTTCACCGGCTCGTCTTTCACGCCGAGGATCGACTCACACCAAGGTGGCACTTGGCACAGCCCTGTGGGAAAGCCTCGTCAGAAAGCCTCGAGGGAAAGCCTCAAGGGAAAGCCTCGAGGGAAAGACACAGATCCCTTGATCCACGTGACAGGAAGCGTGAACCTACTGCTGCAGCTCGGGAGGGAAGTGTACGTGCATGCCCCCACTCGAGACGAGGCCTAACTCCCCTGGGGAGACTGAGAGGCACCCCAAGACCCATGTCAACACTGGAGAGGAATCCTCAGGTTTCGGCCCCGACTCCACACAAGGTCTTAGGCCCCGGCATCGACGGGAGAGGAATCCCGAGATGGCCCCTAGCAACTCACATGGGGACTGGCCCTTCCTGAGGCCACCAGAGCGGGTCCCTGAGGTCACCGTCGTAACTCGAGAAGACCTGCCGCAACTCGAGAAAATCCAGGAGGTTCTCCCCTCCATGCGAGAGGAGGCCCATTTCCGCAGAGGCTTCTCGGGGCTAATCACACCTCACCTCTGGAACTTCGAAAGGGTCCTTCACACCCTGGGTGCAACTCAAGAAGTTCCCCGACATACCCGTCTCCACTCGAGAGGAAACACGAGGGTCCCCCCCACATCCAGGGGAGCCCCGTTTCCGCCTCATAGCTCGAGGTGAGGGATCCTTTCCCTGCTTCATCTGGAAAGATTTCCCAGCATTCCCGTCGCAACTGCAGAGGAGGCCCTCTGAACAGGAACGGTGAGAGGAACTCCAGGGTCGTGCCACCATTCCAAGAGTACCCCAGATGTCTCAGTCCACTCCAGAGGAACCTCTTTTCCCTTCACCGGCTTGTCTTTCACGCCGAGGATCGACTCACACCAAGGTGGCGCTTGGCACATCCCTGTGGGAAAGCCTCGTGGGAAAGCCTCGAAGGAAAGGCTCGAGGGAAAGCCACAGATCCCTGATTCACGTGACAGAAAGCCTGACCCTACTGCTGTAGCTTGGGAGGGAAGCGCACGTGCATGCCCCCACTGGAGACGAGGCCTGACTCCCCTGGGGAGACTCAGAGGCACCCCAAGATCCATGTCAACACTGGAGAGCAATCCTCAGGTTCCGGCCCCGACTCCACACAAGGTCTTAGGCCCCGGCATCGACAGGAGAGGAATCCTGAGATGGCCCCTAGCAACTCACATGGGGACTGGCCCTTCCTGAGGCCACCAGAGCGGGTCCCTGAGGTCCCCGTCGTAACTCGAGAAGACCTGCCGAAACTCGAGAAAATCCAGGAGGTTCTCCCCTCCATGCGAGAGGAGGCCCATTTCCGCAGAGACTTCTCGTGGCTAATCACAACTCACCACTGGAACTTCGAAAGGGTCCTTCACACCCTGGGTGCACCTCAAGAAGTTCCCCGACATACCCATCTCCACTCGAGAGGAAACACGAGGGTCTCGCCCTCATCCAGAGGAGCCCCGTTTCAGCCTCTTAGCTCGAGGTAAGGGATCCTTTCCCTGCTTCGTCGGGAAAGAATTCCCGATATTCCCGTCGCAACTGAAGAGGAGGCCCTCTGAACAGCAACGGCGAGAGGAACTCCAGGGTCGTGCCACCATTCCAAGAGTCCCCCAGATGTCTCAGTCCATTCCAGAGGAACCTCTTTCCCGTCAACGGCTCGTCTTTCACGCCGAGGAACGACTCACACCAAGGTGGCACTTGGCACAGCCCTGAGGGGAAAGCCTCGTGGGAAAGCCTCGAGGGAAAGCCTCGAGGGAAAGCCACAGATCCCTTGATCCACGTGACAGGAAGCGTGACCCTACTGCTGCAGCTCGGGAGGAAAGCGCACGTGCATGCCCCCACTCGAGACGAGGCCTGACTCCCCTGGGGAGACTCAGAGGCACCCCAAGATCTATGTCAACACTGGAGACGAATCCTCAGGTACCGGAACCGACTCCACACAAGGTCTTAGGCCCCGGCATCGACAGGAGAGGAATCCCGAGATGGCCCCTAGCAACTCGCATGGTGCCTGGCCCTTCCTGAGGCCACCAGAGCGTGTCCCTGAGGTCCCCGTCGTAACTCGAGAAGACCTGCCGCAACTCGAGAAAATCCAGGAGGTTCTCCCCTCCATGGAGAGGAGGCCATTTCCAATGAGGCTTCTCGGGGCTAATCACAGCTCACCTCTGTAACGTCGAAAGGGTCCTTCACACCCTTGGTGCAACTCACGAAGTTCCCCGACATACCCGTCTCCACTCCAGAGGAAACACGAGGGTCCCGCCCACATCCAGAGGAGCCCCTTTTCCACCTCGTAGCTCGAGGTGAGGGATCCTTTCCCTGCTTCGTCGGGAAAGAATTCCCGGCGTTCCCGTCGCATCTCAAGAGGAGGCCCTCTCATCAGGAACGGCGAGAGTAACGCCAGGGTAGTGCCACCATTCCAAGAGTCCCCCAGATGTCTCAGTTTTTTCCAGAGGAACCTCTTTTCCCTTCACCGGCTCGTCTTTCACGCCGAGGATCGACTCACACCAAGGTGGCACTTGGCACAGCCCTGTGGGAAAGCCTCGTCAGAAAGCCTCGAGGGAAAGCCTCGAGGGAAAACCTCGAGGGAAAGACACAGATCCCTTGATCCACGTGACAGGAAGCGTGAACCTACTGCTGCAGCTCGGGAGGGAAGTGTACGTGCATGCCCCCACTCGAGACGAGGCCTAACTCCCCTGGGGAGACTGAGAGGCACCCCAAGACCCATGTCAACACTGGAGAGGAATCCTCAGGTTTCGGCCCCGACTCCACACAAGGTCTTAGGCCCCGGCATCGACGGGAGAGGAATCCCGAGATGGCCCCTAGCAACTCACATGGGGACTGGCCCTTCCTGAGGCCACCAGAGCGGGTCCCTGAGGTCACCGTCGTAACTCGAGAAGACCTGCCGCAACTCGAGAAAATCCAGGAGGTTCTCCCCTCCATGCGAGAGGAGGCCCATTTCCGCAGAGGCTTCTCGGGGCTAATCACACCTCACCTCTGGAACTTCGAAAGGGTCCTTCACACCCTTGGTGCAACTCAAGAAGTTCCCCGACATACCCAACTCCACTCGAGAGGAAACACGAGGGTCCCGCCCACATCCAGAGGAGCCCCGTTTCCACCTCGTAGCTCGAGGTGAGGAATCCGCTCCCTGCTTCGTCGGGAAAGAATTCCCAGCATTCCCGTCGCAACTGCAGAGGAGGCCCTCTGAACAGGAACGGTGAGAGGAACTCCAGGGTCGTGCCACCATTCCAAGAGTACCCCAGATGTCTCAGTCCACTCCAGAGGAACCTCTTTTCCCTTCACCGGCTCGTCTTTCACGCCGAGGATCGACTCACACCAAGGTGGCGCTTGGCACATCCCTGTGGGAAAGCCTCGTGGGAAAGCCTCGAAGGAAAGGCTCGAGGGAAAGCCACAGATCCCTGATTCACGTGACAGGAAGCCTGACCCTACTGCTGTAGCTTGGGAGGGAAGCGCACGTGCATGCCCCCACTCGAGACGAGGCCTGACTCCCCTGGGGAGACTCAGAGGCACCCCAAAATCCATGTCAACACTGGAGAGGAATGCTCAGGTTCCGGCCTCGACTCCACACAATATCTTAGGCCCCGGCATCGACGGGAGAGGAATCCCGAGATGGCCCCTAGCAACTCGCATGGGGACTGGCCCTTCCTGAGGCCACCAGAGCGGGTCCCTGAGGTCCCCGTCGTAACTCGAGAAGACCTGCCACAACTCGAGAATATCCAGGAGGTTCTCCACTGCAGGCGAGATGAGGCCCATTTCCGCAGAGGCTTCTCGGGTCTAATCACACCTCACCTCTGGAACGTCGAAAGGATCCTTCACACCCTTGGTGCAACTCAAGAATTTCCCCGACTTACCCGTCTCCATTCGAGAGGAAACACGACGGTCCCGCCCACATCCAGAGGAGCCCCGTTTCTGCCTCGTAGCTCGAGGTGAGGGATCCTTTCCCTGCTTCGTAGGTAAAGAATTC
This sequence comes from Budorcas taxicolor, assembly GCF_023091745.1. Classification (NCBI taxonomy): domain Eukaryota; kingdom Metazoa; phylum Chordata; class Mammalia; order Artiodactyla; family Bovidae; genus Budorcas; species Budorcas taxicolor. The sequence goes on along the minus strand of NC_068927.1, from coordinate 53,180 downwards.
CCGGCGTTCCCGTCGCATCTCAAGAGGAGGCCCTCTCATCAGGAAAGGCGAGAGGAACTCCAGGGTCGTGCCACCATTCCAAGAGTCCCCCAGATGTCTCAGTCCATTCCAGAGGAACCTCTTTTCCCTTCACCGGCTCGTCTTTCACGCCGAGAATCTACTCACACCAAGGTGGCACTTGGCACAGCCCTGTGGGAAGCCTCGTGGGAAAGCCTCAAGGGAAAGCCTCGAGGGAAAGCCACAGATCCCTTGATCCACGTGACAGGAAGCGTGACCCTACTGCTGCAGATCGGGAGGGAAGCGCACGTGCATGCCCCCACTCGAGACGAGGCTTGACTCCCCTGGGTAGACTCAGAGGCACCCCAAGATCCATGTCAACACTGGAGAGGAATCCTCAGGTTTCGGCCCCGACACCACACGAGGACTTAGGCCCAGGCATCGACGGGAGAGGAATCCCGAGATAGCCCCTAGCAACTCACATGGGGACTGGCCCTTCCTGAGGCCACCAGAGCGGGTCCCTGAGGTCACCGTCGTAACTCGAGAAGACCTGCCGCAACTCGAGAAAAGCCAGGAGGTTCTCCCCTCCATGCGAGAGGAGGCCCTTTTCCGCAGAGGCTTCTCGGGGCTTATCACACCTCACCTGTGGAACTTTGAAAGGGTCCTTCACACCCTTGGTGCAACTCAAGAAGTTCCCCGACATACCCATCTCCACTCGAGAGGAAACACGAGGGTCCCGCCCACATCCAGAGGAGCCCCGTTTCCACCTCGTAGCTCGAGGTGAGGAATCCGCTCCCTGCTTCGTCGGGAAAGAATTCCCGGCGTTCCCGTCGCATTTCAAGAGGTGGCCCTCTCAACCGGAACGGCGAGAGGAACTCCGGGGTGGTGCCACCATTCCAAGAGTTCCCCAGATGTCTCAGTCCATTCCAGAGGAACCTCTTTTCCCTTCACCGGCTCGTCTTTCACGCCGAGGATCGACTCACACCAAGGTGGCACTTGGCACAGCCCTGTGGGAAAGCCTCGTCGGAAAGCCTCGAGGAAAAGCCTCGAGGCAAAGCCACAGATCCTTTGATCCACGTGACAGGAAGCGTGACCCTACTGCTGCAGGTCGGGAGGGAAGCGCACGTGCATGCCCCCACTCGAGACGAGGCCTGACTCCCCTGGGTCGACTCAGAGGCACCCCAAGATCCATGTCAACACTGGAGAGGAATCCTCAGGTACTGGCCCCCACTCCACACTAGGTCTTAGGCCCCGGCATCGACGGGAGACGAATCCCGAGATGGCCACCAGCAACTCGCATGTTGCCTGGCCCTTCCTGAGGCCACCAGAGCGGGTCCCTGAGGTCCCCGGCGTAACTCGAGAAGACCTGCCGCAACTCGAGAATATCCAGGAGGTTCTCCCCTGCAGGCGAGATGAGGCCCATTTCCGCAGAGGCTTCTCGGGGCTAATCACACCTCACGTCTGTAACGTCAAAAGGGTACTTCACACCCTTGGTGCAACTCAAGAAGTCCCCCGACATACCCGTCTCCACTCGAGAGGAAACACGAGGGGCCGGCCCACATCTTGAGGAGCCCCGTTTCTGCCTCGTAGCTCGAGGTGAGGGATCCTTTCCCTGATTCGTCGGGAAAGAATTCCCGGCGTTCCCGTCGCATCTCAAGAGGAGGCCCTAACATCAGGAACGGCGAGAGGAACTCCAGGGTCGTGCCACCATTCCAAGAGTCCCCCAGATGTCTCAGTCCATTCCAGAGGAACCTCTTTTCCCTTCACCGGCTCGTCTTTCACGCCGAGGATCGAATCACACCAAGGTGGCACTTGGCACAGCCCTGTGGGAAGCCTCGTGGGAAAGCCTCAAGGGAAAGCCTCGAGGGAAAGCCACAGATCCCTTGATCCACGTGACAGGAAGCGTGACCCTACTGCAGCAGCTCGAGAGGGATGCGCACGTGCATGCCCCCACTCGAGACGAAGCCTGACTCCCCTGGGAAGACTCAGAGGCACCCCAAAATCCATGTCAACACTGGAGAGGAATCCTCAGGTTCCGGCCCCGACTCCAAAGAAGGTCTTAGGCCCCGGCATCGACGGGAGAGGAATCCCGAGATGGTCCCTGGCAACTCGCATGGGGACTGGCCCTTCCTGAGGCCACCAGAGCGGGTCCCTGAGGTCCCCGTCGTAACTCGAGAAGACCTGCCGCAACTCGAGAATATCCAGGAGGTTTTTCCCTGCTGGCTAGAGGAGGCCCATTTCCGCAGAGGCTTCTCGGGGCTAATCACACCTCACCTCTGGAACGTCGAAAGGGTCCTTCACACCCTTGGTGCAACTCAAGAAGTTCCCCGACATACCCGTCTCCACTCGAGAGGAAACACGAGGGTCCCGCCCACATCCAGAGGAGCCCCGTTTCTGCCTCGTAGCTCGAGGTGAGGGATCCTTTCCCTGCTTCGTAGGGAAAGAATTCCCGGCATTCCCGTCGCATCTCAAGAGGAGGCCCTCTCATCAGGAACGGCGAGAGGAACTCCAGGGTCGTGCCACCATTCCAAGAGACCCCAGATGTCTCAGTCCATTCCAGAGGAAACTCTTTTCCCTTCACCGGCTTTTCTTTCACGCCGAGGATCGACTCACACCAAGGTGGCACTTGGCACAGCCCTGTGGGAAAGCCTCGTGGGAAAGCCTCGAGGGAAAGCCACGAGGGAAAGCCACAGATCCCTTGATCCACGTTACAGGAAGCGTGACCCTACTGCTGCAGTTCGGGAGAGAAGCGCACGTGCATGCCCCAACTCGAGAAGAGGCTTGACTCCCCTGGGTAGACTCAGAGGCACCCCAAGATCCATGTCAACACTGGAGAGGAATCCTCAGGTTCCGGCCCCGACTCCACACAAGGTCTTAGGCCCCGGCATCGACGGGAGAGGAATGCCGAGATGGCCCCTAGCAACACGCATGGGGACTGGCCCTTCCTGAGGCCACCAGAGCAGGTCCCTGAGGTCCCCGTCGTAACTCGAGAAGACCTGCCACAACTCGAGAATATCCAGGAGGTTCTCCCCTGCGGTGAGAGGAGGCCCATTTCCGCAGAGGCTTCTCGGGGCTAATCACACCTCACCTCTGGAACGTCGAAAGGGTCCTTCACACCCTTGGTGCAACTCAAGAAGTTCCCCGACATACCGTCTCCACTCGAGAGGAAACACGAGGGTCCCGCCCACATCCAGATGAGCCCCCATTCTGCCTCGTAGCTCGAGGTGACGGATCCTTTCCCTGCTTCATCGGGAAAGAATTCCCGGCGTTCCCGTCGCATCTCAAGAGGAGGCCCTCTCAACAGGAACGGCGAGAGGAACTCCAGGGTCGTGCCACCATTCCAAGAGTCCCCCAGATATCTCTGTCCATTCCAGAGGAACCTCTTTTCCCTTCACCGGCTTCTCTTTCACGCCGAGGATCGACTCACACCATGGTGGCACTTGGCACAGCCCTGTGGGAAAGCCTCGTCAGAAAGCCTCGAGGGACAGCCTCGAGGGAAAGCCACAGATCCCTTGATCCACGTGACAGGAAGCGTGACACTACTGCTGCAGCTCGGGAGGAAAGCGCACGTGCATGCCCCCACTCGAGACGAGGCCTGACTCCCCTGGGTCGACTCAGAGGCACCCCAAGGTCCATGTCAACACTGGAGAGGAATCCTCAGGTACTGGCCCCCACTCCACACTAGGTCTTAGGCCCCGGCATCGACGGGAGACAAATCCCGAGATGGCCACCAGCAACTCGCATGTTGCCTGGCCCTTCCTGAGGCCACCAGAGCGGGTCCCTGAGGTCCCCGGCGTAACTCGAGAAGACCTGCCGCAACTCGAGAATATCCAGGAGGTTCTCCCCTGCAGGCGAGATGAGGCCCATTTCCGCAGAGGCTTCTCGGGGCTAATCACACCTCACGTCTGGAACGTCAAAAGGGTCCTTCACACCCTTGGTGCAACTCAAGAAGTCCCCCGACATACCCGTCTCCACTCGAGAGGAAACACGAGGGGCCGGCCCACATCTTGAGGAGCCCCGTTTCTGCCTCGTAGCTCGAGGTGAGGGATCCTTTCCCTGATTCGTCGGGAAAGAATTCCCGGCGTTCCCGTCGCATCTCAAGAGGAGGCCCTAACATCAGGAACGGCGAGAGGAACTCCAGGGTCGTGCCACCATTCCAAGAGTCCCCCAGATGTCTCAGTCCATTCCAGAGGAACCTCTTTTCCCTTCACCGGCTCGTCTTTCACGCCGAGGATCGAATCACACCAAGGTGGCACTTGGCACAGCCCTGTGGGAAAGCCTCATCGGAAAGCCTCGAGGGAAAGCCTCGATGGAAAGACACAGATCCCTTGATCCACGTGACAGGAAGCGTGACCCTACTGCTGCAGCTCGGGAGGGAAGCGCACGTGCATGCCCCCACTCGAGACGAGGCCTGACTCCCCTGGGTAGACTCAGAGGCACCCCAAGATCCATGTCAACACTGGAGAGGAATCCTCAGATTTCGGCCCCGACACCACACAAGGACTTAGGCCCAGGCATCGACGGGAGAGGAATCCCGAGATGGCCCCTAGCAACTCACATGGGGACTGGTCCTTCCTGAGGCCACCAGAGCGGGTCCCTGAGGTCACCGTCGTAACTCGAGAAGACCTGCCGCAACTCGAGAAAAGCCAGGAGGTTCTCCCCTCCATGCGAGAGGAGGCCCTTTTCCGCAGAGGCTTCTCGGGGCTAATCACACCTCACCTGTGGAACTTTGAAAGGGTCCTTCACACCCTTGGTGCAACTCAAGAAGTTCCCCGACATACCCATCTCCACTCGAGAGGAAACACGAGGGTCCCGCCCACATCCAGAGGAGCCCCGTTTCCACCTCGTAGCTCGAGGTGAGGAATCCGCTCCCTGCTTCGTCGGGAAAGAATTCCCGGCGTTCCCGTCGCATTTCAAGAGGTGGCCCTCTCAACCGGAACGGCGAGAGGAACTCCGGGGTGGTGCCACCATTCCAAGAGTTCCCCAGATGTCTCAGTCCATTCCAGAGGAACCTCTTTTCCCTTCACCGGCTCGTCTTTCACGCCGAGGATCGACTCACACCAAGGTGGCACTTGGCACAGCCCTGTGGGAAAGCCTCGTGGGAAAGCCTCGAGGGACAGCCTCGAGGGAAAGCCACAGATCCCTTGATCCACGTGACAGGAAGCGTGACACTACTGCTGCAGCTCGGGAGGAAAGCGCACGTGCATGCCCCCACTCGAGACGAGGCCTGACTCCCCTGGGTCGACTCAGAGGCACCCCAAGATCCATGTCAACACTGGAGAGGAATCCTCAGGTACTGGCCCCCACTCCACACTAGGTCTTAGGCCCCGGCATCGACGGGAGACGAATCCCGAGATGGCCACCAGCAACTCGCATGTTGCCTGGCCCTTCCTGAGGCCACCAGAGCGGGTCCCTGAGGTCCCCGGCGTAACTCGAGAAGACCTGCCGCAACTCGAGAAAATCCAGGAGGTTCTCCCCTCCATGGAGAGGAGGCCATTTCCAATGAGGCTTCTCGGGGCTAATCACAGCTCACCTCTGTAACGTCGAAAGGGTCCTACACCCCCTGGGTGCAACTCACGAAGTTCCCCGACATACCCGTCTCCACTCCAGAGGAAACACGAGGGTCCCGCCCACATCCAGAGGAGCCCCTTTTCCACCTCGTAGCTCGAGGTGAGGGATCCTTTCCCTGCTTCGTCGGGAAAGAATTCCCGGCGTTCCCGTCGCATCTCAAGAGGAGGCCCTCTCATTAGGAACGGCGAGAGTAACGCCAGGGTAGTGCCACCATTCCAAGAGTCCCCCAGATGTCTCAGTTTTTTCCAGAGGAACCTCTTTTCCCTTCACCGGCTCGTCTTTCACGCCGAGGATCGACTCACACCAAGGTGGCACTTGGCACAGCCCTGTGGGAAAGCCTCGTCAGAAAGCCTCGAGGGAAAGCCTCGAGGGAAAGCCTCGAGGGAAAGACACAGATCCCTTGATCCACGTGACAGGAAGCGTGAACCTACTGCTGCAGCTCGGGAGGGAAGTGTACGTGCATGCCCCCACTCGAGACGAGGCCTAACTCCCCTGGGGAGACTGAGAGGCACCCCAAGACCCATGTCAACACTGGAGAGGAATCCTCAGGTTTCGGCCCCGACTCCACACAAGGTCTTAGGCCCCGGCATCGACGGGAGAGGAATCCCGAGATGGCCCCTAGCAACTCACATGGGGACTGGCCCTTCCTGAGGCCACCAGAGCGGGTCCCTGAGGTCACCGTCGTAACTCGAGAAGACCTGCCGCAACTCGAGAAAATCCAGGAGGTTCTCCCCTCCATGCGAGAGGAGGCCCATTTCCGCAGAGGCTTCTCGGGGCTAATCACACCTCACCTCTGGAACTTCGAAAGGGTCCTTCACACCCTGGGTGCAACTCAAGAAGTTCCCCGACATACCCGTCTCCACTCGAGAGGAAACACGAGGGTCCCCCCCACATCCAGGGGAGCCCCGTTTCCGCCTCAAAGCTCGAGGTGAGGGATCCTTTCCCTGCTTCATCGGGAAAGAATTCCCGGCGTTCCCGTCGCATCCCAAGAGGAGGCCCTCTCATCAGGAACGGCGAGAGGAACTCCAGGGTCGTGCCACCATTCCAAGAGTCCCCCAGATGTCTCAGTCCATTACAGAGGATCCTCTTTTCCCAGCACCGGCTCGTCTTTAACGCCGAGGATCGTCTCACACCAAGGTGGCACTTTGCACAGCCCTGTGGGAAAGCCTCGTGGGAAAGCCTCGAGGGAAAGCCACAGATCCCTTGATCCACGTGACAGGAAGCGTGACCCTACTGCAGCAGCTCGGGAGGGAAGCGCACGTGCATGCCCCCACGCGAGACGAGGCCTGACTCCCCTGGGGAGACTGAGAGGCACCCCAAGACACATGTCAACACTGGAGAGGAATCCTCAGGTTCCGGCCCCGACTCCCCACAAGGTCTTAGGCCCCGGCATCGAAGGGAGAGGAATCACGAGATGGCCCCTAGAAACTCGCATGGTGCCTGGCCCTTCCTGAGGCCACCAGAGCGGGTCCCTGTGGTCCCCGTCGTAACTCGAGAAGACCTGCCCCAACTCGAGCCTATCCAGGAGGTTCTCCCCTGCAGGCGAGATGAGGCCCATTTCCGCAGAGGCTTCTCGGGGCTAATCACACCTCACCTCTGGAACGTCGAAAGGGTCCTACACCCCCTGGGTGCAACTCAAGAAGTTCCCCAACATACCCGTCTCCACTCGAGAGGAAACACGAGGGTCCCGCCCACATCCAGAGGAGCCCCGTTTCTGCCTCGTAGCTCGAGGTGATGGATCCTTTCCCTGATTCGTCGGGAAAGGATTCCTGGCGTTCCCGTCGCATCTCAAGAGAAGGCCCTAACATCAGGAACGGCGAGAGGAACTCCAGTGTCGTGCCACCATTCCAAGAGTCCCCCAGATGTCTCAGTCCATTCCAGAGGAACCTCTTTTCCCTTCACCGGCTCGTCTTTCACGCCGAGGATCGACTCACACCAAGGTGGCACTTGGCACAGCCCTGTGGGAAAGCCTCATCGGAAAGCCTCGAGGGAAAGCCTCGAGGGAAAGACACAGATCCCTTGATCCACGTGACAGGAAGCGTGACCCTACTGCTGCAGCTCGGGAGGGAAGCGCACGTGCATGCCCCCACTCGAGACGAGGCCTGACTCCCCTGGGGAGACTGAGAGGCACCCCAAGACCCGTGTCAACATTGGAGAGGAATCCTCAGGTTCCGGTCCCGACTCCACACAAGGTCTTAGGCCCCGGCATCGACAGGAGAGGAATCCCGAGATGGCACCTAGCAACTCGCATGGTGCTTGGCCCTTCCTGAGGCCACCAGAGCGTGTCCCTGAGGTCCCCGCCGTAACTCGAGAAGACCTGCCGCAACTCGAGAAAATCCAGGAGGTTCTCCCCTCCATGTGAGAGGAGGCCATTTCCAATGAGGCTTCTCGGGGCTAATCACACCTCACGTCTGGAACGTCGAAAGGGTCCTTCACACCCTTGGTGCAACTCAAGAAGTTCCCCGACATACCCGTCTCCACTCGAGAGGAAACACGAGGGTCCCGCCCACATCCAGAGGAGCCCCTTTTCCACCTCGTAGCTCGAGGTGAGGGATCCTTTCCCTGCTTCGTCGGGAAAGAATTCCCGGCGTTCCCGTCGCATCTCAAGAGGAGGCCCTCTCATCAGGAACGGCGAGAGTAACGCCAGGGTAGTGCCACCATTCCAAGAGTCCCCCAGATGTCTCAGTTTTTTCCAGAGGAACCTCTTTTCCCTTCACCGGCTCGTCTTTCACGCCGAGGATCGACTCACACCAAGGTGGCACTTGGCACAGCCCTGTGGGAAAGCCTCGTCAGAAAGCCTCGAGGGAAAGCCTCGAGGGAAAGACACAGATCCCTTGATTCACGTGACAGGAAGCGTGAACCTACTGCTGCAGCTCGGGAGGGAAGTGTACGTGCATGCCCCCACTCGAGACGAGGCCTGACTCCCCGGGGGAGACTGAGAGGCACCCCAAGACCCATGTCAACACTGGAGAGGAATCCTCAGGTACTGGCCCCCACTCCACACTAGGTCTTAGGCCCCGGCATCGACGGGAGACGAATCCCGAGATGGCCACCAGCAACTCGCATGTTGCCTGGCCCTTCCTGAGGCCACCAGAGCGGGTCCCTGAGGTCCCCGGCGTAACTCGAGAAGACCTGCCGCAACTCGAGAATATCCAGGAGGTTCTCCCCTGCAGGCGAGATGAGGCCCATTTCCGCAGAGGCTTTTCGGGGCTAATCACACCTCACGTCTGGAACGTCAAAAGGGTCCTTCACACCCTTGGTGCAACTCAAGAAGTCCCCCGACATACCCGTCTCCACTCGAGAGGAAACACGAGGGGCCGGCCCACATCTTGAGGAGCCCCGTTTCTGCCTCGTAGCTCGAGGTGAGGGATCCTTTCCCTGATTCGTCGGGAAAGAATTCCCGGCGTTCCCGTCGCATCTCAAGAGGAGGCCCTAACATCAGGAACGGCGAGAGGAACTCCAGGGTCGTGCCACCATTCCAAGAGTCCCCCAGATGTCTCAGTCCATTCCAGAGGAACCTCTTTTCCCTTCACCGGCTCGTCTTTCACGCCGAGGATCGAATCACACCAAGGTGGCACTTGGCACAGCCCTGTGGGAAGCCTCGTGGGAAAGCCTCAAGGGAAAGCCTCGAGGGAAAGCCACAGATCCCTTGATCCACGTGACAGGAAGCGTGACCCTACTGCAGCAGCTCGAGAGGGATGCGCACGTGCATGCCCCCACTCGAGACGAAGCCTGACTCCCCTGGGAAGACTCAGAGGCACCCCAAAATCCATGTCAACACTGGAGAGGAATCCTCAGGTTCCGGCCCCGACTCCAAAGAAGGTCTTAGGCCCCGGCATCGACGGGAGAGGAATCCCGAGATGGTCCCTGGCAACTCGCATGGGGACTGGCCCTTCCTGAGGCCACCAGAGCGGGTCCCTGAGGTCCCCGTCGTAACTCGAGAAGACCTGCCGCAACTCGAGAATATCCAGGAGGTTTTTCCCTGCTGGCTAGAGGAGGCCCATTTCCGCAGAGGCTTCTCGGGGCTAATCACACCTCACCTCTGGAACGTCGAAAGGGTCCTTCACACCCTTGGTGCAACTCAAGAAGTTCCCCGACATACCCGTCTCCACTCGAGAGGAAACACGAGGGTCCCGCCCACATCCAGAGGAGCCCCGTTTCTGCCTCGTAGCTCGAGGTAAGGGATCCTTTCCCTGCTTCGTAGGGAAAGAATTCCCGGCATTCCCGTCGCATCTCAAGAGGAGGCCCTCTCATCAGGAACGGCGAGAGGAACTCCAGGGTCGTGCCACCATTCCAAGAGACCCCAGATGTCTCAGTCCATTCCAGAGGAAACTCTTTTCCCTTCACCGGCTTTTCTTTCACGCCGAGGATCGACTCACACCAAGGTGGCACTTGGCACAGCCCTGTGGGAAAGCCTCGTGGGAAAGCCTCGAGGGAAAGCCACGAGGGAAAGCCACAGATCCCTTGATCCACGTTACAGGAAGCGTGACCCTACTGCTGCAGTTCGGGAGAGAAGCGCACGTGCATGCCCCAACTCGAGAAGAGGCTTGACTCCCCTGGGGAGACTCAGAGGCACCCCAAGATCCATGTCAACACTGGAGAGGAATCCTCAGGTTCCGGCCCCGACTCCACACAAGGTCTTAGGCCCCGGCATCGACGGGAGAGGAATGCCGAGATGGCCCCTAGCAACTCGCATGGGGACTGGCCCTTCCTGAGGCCACCAGAGCAGGTCCCTGAGGTCCCCGTCGTAACTCGAGAAGACCTGCCACAACTCGAGAATATCCAGGAGGTTCTCCCCTGCGGTGAGAGGAGGCCCATTTCCGCAGAGGCTTCTCGGGGCTAATCACACCTCACCTCTGGAACGTCGAAAGGGTCCTTCACACCCTTGGTGCAACTCAAGAAGTTCCCCGACATACCGTCTCCACTCGAGAGGAAACACGAGGGTCCCGCCCACATCCAGATGAGCCCCCATTCCGCCTCGTAGCTCGAGGTGACGGATCCTTTCCCTGCTTCATCGGGAAAGAATTCCCGGCGTTCCCGTCGCATCTCAAGAGGAGGCCCTCTCAACAGGAACGGCGAGAGGAACTCCAGGGTCGTGCCACCATTCCAAGAGTCCCCCAGATATCTCTGTCCATTCCAGAGGAACCTCTTTTCCCTTCACCGGCTTGTCTTTCACGCCGAGGATCGACTCACACCATGGTGGCACTTGGCACAGCCCTGTGGGAAAGCCTCGTGGGAAAGCCTCGAGGGACAGCCTCGAGGGAAAGCCACAGATCCCTTGATCCACGTGACAGGAAGCGTGACACTACTGCTGCAGCTCGGGAGGAAAGCGCACGTGCATGCCCCCACTCGAGACGAGGCCTGACTCCCCTGGGTCGACTCAGAGGCACCCCAAGATCCATGTCAACACTGGAGAGGAATCCTCAGGTACTGGCCCCCACTCCACACTAGGTCTTAGGCCCCGGCATCGACGGGAGACGAATCCCGAGATGGCCACCAGCAACTCGCATGTTGCCTGGCCCTTCCTGAGGCCACCAGAGCGGGTCCCTGAGGTCCCCGGCGTAACTCGAGAAGACCTGCCGCAACTCGAGAATATCCAGGAGGTTCTCCCCTGCAGGCGAGATGAGGCCCATTTCCGCAGAGGCTTCTCGGGGCTAATCACACCTCACGTCTGGAACGTCAAAAGGGTCCTTCACACCCTTGGTGCAACTCAAGAAGTCCCCCGACATACCCGTCTCCACTCGAGAGGAAACACGAGGGGCCGGCCCACATCTTGAGGAGCCCCGTTTCTGCCTCGTAGCTCGAGGTGAGGGATCCTTTCCCTGATTCGTCGGGAAAGAATTCCCGGCGTTCCCGTCGCATCTCAAGAGGAGGCCCTAACATCAGGAACGGCGAGAGGAACTCCAGGGTCGTGCCACCATTCCAAGAGTCCCCCAGATGTCTCAGTCCATTCCAGAGGAACCTCTTTTCCCTTCACCGGCTCGTCTTTCACGCCGAGGATCGAATCACACCAAGGTGGCACTTGGCACAGCCCTGTGGGAAAGCCTCATCGGAAAGCCTCGAGGGAAAGCCTCGATGGAAAGACACAGATCCCTTGATCCACGTGACAGGAAGCATGACCCTACTGCTGCAGCTCGGGAGGGAAGCGCACGTGCATGCCCCCACTCGAGACGAGGCCTGACTCCCCTGGGTAGACTCAGAGGCACCCTAAGATCCATGTCAACACTGGAGAGGAATCCTCAGATTTCGGCCCCGACACCACACAAGGACTTAGGCCCAGGCATCGACGGGAGAGGAATCCCGAGATGGCCCCTAGCAACTCACATGGGGACTGGTCCTTCCTGAGGCCACCAGAGCGGGTCCCTGAGGTCACCGTCGTAACTCGAGAAGACCTGCCGCAACTCGAGAAAAGCCAGGAGGTTCTCCCCTCCATGCGAGAGGAGGCCCTTTTCCGCAGAGGCTTCTCGGGGCTAATCACACCTCACCTGTGGAACTTTGAAAGGGTCCTTCACACCCTTGGTGCAACTCAAGAAGTTCCCCGACATACCCAACTCCACTCGAGAGGAAACACGAGGGTCCCGCCCACATCCAGAGGAGCCCCGTTTCCACCTCGTAGCTCGAGGTGAGGAATCCGCTCCCTGCTTCGTCGGGAAAGAATTCCCGGCGTTCCCGTCGCATTTCAAGAGGTGGCCCTCTCAACCGGAACGGCGAGAGGAACTCCGGGGTGGTGCCACCATTCCAAGAGTTCCCCAGATGTCTCAGTCCATTCCAGAGGAACCTCTTTTCCCTTCACCGGCTCGTCTTTCACGCCGAGGATCGACTCACACCAAGGTGGCACTTGGCACAGCCCTGTGGGAAAGCCTCGTGGGAAAGCCTCGAGGGACAGCCTCGAGGGAAAGCCACAGATCCCTTGATCCACGTGACAGGAAGCGTGACACTACTGCTGCAGCTCGGGAGGAAAGCGCACGTGCATGCCCCCACTCGAGACGAGGCCTGACTCCCCTGGGTCGACTCAGAGGCACCCCAAGATCCATGTCAACACTGGAGAGGAATCCTCAGGTACTGGCCCCCACTCCACACTAGGTCTTAGGCCCCGGCATCGACGGGAGACGAATCCCGAGATGGCCACCAGCAACTCGCATGTTGCCTGGCCCTTCCTGAGGCCACCAGAGCGGGTCCCTGAGGTCCCCGGCGTAACTCGAGAAGACCTGCCGCAACTCGAGAAAATCCAGGAGGTTCTCCCCTCCATGGAGAGGAGGCCATTTCCAATGAGGCTTCTCGGGGCTAATCACAGCTCACCTCTGTAACGTCGAAAGGGTCCTACACCCCCTGGGTGCAACTCACGAAGTTCCCCGACATACCCGTCTCCACTCCAGAGGAAACACGAGGGTCCCGCCCACATCCAGAGGAGCCCCTTTTCCACCTCGTAGCTCGAGGTGAGGGATCCTTTCCCTGCTTCGTCGGGAAAGAATTCCCGGCGTTCCCGTCGCATCTCAAGAGGAGGCCCTCTCATTAGGAACGGCGAGAGTAACGCCAGGGTAGTGCCACCATTCCAAGAGTCCCCCAGATGTCTCAGTTTTTTCCAGAGGAACCTCTTTTCCCTTCACCGGCTCGTCTTTCACGCCGAGGATCGACTCACACCAAGGTGGCACTTGGCACAGCCCTGTGGGAAAGCCTCATCGGAAAGCCTCGAGGGAAAGCCTCGAGGGAAAGACACAGATCCCTTGATCCACGTGACAGGAAGCGTGACCCTACTGCTGCAGCTCGGGAGGGAAGCGCACGTGCATGCCCCCACTCGAGACGAGGCCTGACTCCCCTGGGGAGACTGAGAGGCACCCCAAGACCCGTGTCAACATTGGAGAGGAATCCTCAGGTTCCGGTCCCGACTCCACACAAGGTCTTAGGCCCCGGCATCGACAGGAGAGGAATCCCGAGATGGCACCTAGCAACTCGCATGGTGCTTGGCCCTTCCTGAGGCCACCAGAGCGTGTCCCTGAGGTCCCCGCCGTAACTCGAGAAGACCTGCCGCAACTCGAGAAAATCCAGGAGGTTCTCCCCTCCATGTGAGAGGAGGCCATTTCCAATGAGGCTTCTCGGGGCTAATCACACCTCACGTCTGGAACGTCGAAAGGGTCCTTCACACCCTTGGTGCAACTCAAGAAGTTCCCCGACATACCCGTCTCCACTCGAGAGGAAACACGAGGGTCCCGCCCACATCCAGAGGAGCCCCTTTTCCACCTCGTAGCTCGAGGTGAGGGATCCTTTCCCTGCTTCGTCGGGAAAGAATTCCCGGCGTTCCCGTCGCATCTCAAGAGGAGGCCCTCTCATCAGGAACGGCGAGAGTAACGCCAGGGTAGTGCCACCATTCCAAGAGTCCCCCAGATGTCTCAGTTTTTTCCAGAGGAACCTCTTTTCCCTTCACCGGCTCGTCTTTCACGCCGAGGATCGACTCACACCAAGGTGGCACTTGGCACAGCCCTGTGGGAAAGCCTCGTCAGAAAGCCTCGAGGGAAAGCCTCGAGGGAAAGCCTCGAGGGAAAGACACAGATCCCTTGATTCACGTGACAGGAAGCGTGAACCTACTGCTGCAGCTCGGGAGGGAAGTGTACGTGCATGCCCCCACTGGAGACGAGGCCTGACTCCCCGGGGGAGACTGAGAGGCACCCCAAGACCCATGTCAACACTGGAGAGGAATCCTCAGGTTCCGGCCCTGACCCCACACAAGGTCTTAGGTCCCGGCATCGACAGGAGAGGAATCCCGAGATGGCCCGTAGCAAATCGCATGGTGCCTGGCCCTTCCTGAGGCCACCAGAGCGGGTCCCTGTGGTCCCCGTCGTAACTCGAGAAGACCTGCCGCAACTCGAGAATATCCAGGAGGTTCTCCACTCCAGGCGAGAGGAGGCCCATTTCCGCAGAGGCTTCTCGGGGCTAATCACACCTCACGTCTGGAACGTCGAAAGGGTCCTTCACACCCTTGGTGCAACTCAAGAAGTTCCCCGACATACCCGTCTTCACTCGAGAGGAAACACGAGTGTCTCGGCCACATCCAGAGGAGCCCCGTTTCCGCCTCGTAGCTCGAGGTGAGGGATCCTTTCCCTGCTTCTTCCGGAAAGAATTCCCGGCCGTCCCGTCGAATCTCAAGAGGAGGCCCTCTCAACAGGAACGGCGAGATGAACTCCAGGGTCGTGCAACCTTTCCAAGAGTCCGGTAGATGTCTCAGTCCATTCCAGAGGAACCTCTTTTCCCTTCACCGGCTTGTGTTTCACGCCGAGGATCGACTCACACCAAGGTGGCACTTGGCACAGCCCTGTGGGAAAGCCTCGTGGGAAAGCCTCGAGGGAAAGCCTCTAGGGAAAGGCCCAGATCCCTTGATCCACGTGACAGGAAGCGTGACCCTACTGCAGCAGCTCGGGAGGGAAACGCACGTGCATGCCCCCACTCGAGTCGAGGCCTGACTTCCCTGGGGAGACTGAGAGGCACCCCAAGACACATGTCAACACTGGAGAGGAATCCTGAGGTTCCGGCCCCGACTCCACACAAGGTCTTAGGCCCCGGCATCGAAGGGAGAGGAATCACGAGATGGCCCCTAGAAACTCGCATGGTGCCTGGCCCTTCCTGAGGCCACAAGAGCGGGTCCCTGAGGTCCCCGTCGTAACTCGAGAAGACCTGCCCCAACTCGAGAATATACAGGAGGTTCTCCCCTGCAGGCGAGATGAGGCCCATTTCGGCAGAGGCTTCTCCGGGCTAATCACACCTCACCTCTGGTACGTCGAAAGGGTCCTTCACGCCCTGGGTGCAACTCAAGAAGTTCCCCGACATACCCGTCTCCACTCGAGAGGAAACACGAGGGTCCCGCCCACATCCAGAGGAGCCCCGTTTCCGCCTCGTAGCTCGAAGTGAGGGATCCTTTCCCTGCTTCGTCGGGAAAGAATTCCCGGCATTCCCGTCGCATCTCAAGAGGAGGCCCTCTCCACAGGAACGGCGAGACGAACTCCAGGGTCGTGTCACCATTCCAAGAGTCCCCCAGAAGTCTCAGTCCATTCCAGAGGAAACTCTTTTCCCTTCACCGGCTCGTCTTTCACGCCGAGGATCGACTCACACCAAGGTGGCACTTGGCACAGCTCTGTGGGAAAGCCTCGTGGGAAAGCCTCGAGGGAAAGCCTCGAGGGAAAGCCACAGATCCCTTGATCCACGTGACAGGAAGCGTGACCCTACTGCTGCAGATCGGGAGGGAAGCGCACGTGCATGCCCCCACTCGAGACAAGGCCTGACTCCCCTGGGGAGACTCACAGGCACCCCAAGGTCCATGTCAACACTGGAGGGGAATCCTCAGGTTCCGACCCCGACTCCAAACAAGGTCTTAGGACCCGGCATCGACGGGAGAGGAATCCCGAGATGGCCCCTAGCAACTCGCATGGGGACTGGCCCTTCCTGAGGCCACCATAGCGGGTCCCTGTGGTCCCCGTCGTAATTCGAGAAGACCTGCCGCACCTCGAGAAAATCCAGGAGGTTCTCCCCTCGATGCGAGAGGAGGCCCATTTCCGATGAGGCTTCTCGGGGCTAATCACACCTCACCTCTGGAACGTCGAAAGGGTCCTTCACACCCTTGGTGCAACTCAAGAAGTTCCCCGACATACCCGTCTCCACTCGAGAGGAAACACGAGGGTCCCGCCCACATCCAGAGGAACCCCGTTTCCGCCTCGTAGCTCGAGATGAGGGATCCTTTCCCTGAGTCGTCGGGAAAGAATTCCCGGAGTTCCCGTCGCATCTCAAGAGGAGGCCCTCTCATCAGGAACGGCGAGAGGAACTCCAGGGTCGTGCCACCATTCCAAGAGTCCCCCAGAAGTCTCAGTCCATTCCAGAGGAACCTCCTTTCCCTTCACCGGCTCGTCTTTCACGCCGAGGATCGACTCACACCAAGGTGGCACTTCGCACAGCCCTGTGGGAAAGCCTCGTTGGAAAGCCTCGAGGGAATGCCTCGAGGGAAAGACACAGATCCCTTGATCCACGTGACAGGAAGCGTGACCCTACTGCTGCAGCTCGGGAGGGAAGCGCACGTGCATGCCCCAACTCGAGACGAGGCCTGACTCCCCTGGGGAGACTCAGAGGCACCCCAAGATCCATGTCAACACTGGAGAGGAATCCTCAGGTTCCGGGCCCGAATCCACACAAGGTCTTAGGCCCCGGCATCGACGGGAGAGGAATCCTGAGATGGCCCCTAGAAACTCGCATGGTGCCTGGCCCTTCCTGAGGCCACAAGAGCGGGTCCCTGAGGTCCCCGTCGTAACTCGAGAAGACCTGCCCCAACTCGAGAATATACAGGAGGTTCTCCCCTGCAGGCGAGATGAGGCCCATTTCCGCAGAGGCTTCTCCGGGCTAATCACACCTCACCTCTGGAACGTCGAAAGGGTCCTTCACACCCTGGGTGCAACTCAAGAAGTTCCCCGACATACCCGTCTCCACTCGAGAGAAAACACTAGGGTCCCGCCCACATCCAGAGGAGCCCCGTTTCCGCCTCGTAGCTCGAGGTGAAGGATCCTTTCCCTGCTTCTTCGGTGAAGAATTCCCGGCGTTCCCATCGCATCTCAAGTGGAGGCCCTCTCAACAGGAAGGGCGAGAGGAACTCCAGGGTCGTTCCACCATTCCAAGTGTCCCCCAGATGTCTCAGTCCATTCCAGAGGAACCTCTTTTCCCTTCACCGGCTCGTCTTTCACGCCGAGGATCGACTCCCACCAAGTTGGCACTTGGCACAGCCCTGTGGGAAAGCTCGTGGGAAAGCCTCGAGGGAAAGCCTCGAGGGAAAGCCACAGATCCCTTGATCCCCCTGACAGGAAGCCTGACCCTACAGCTGCAGCTCGGGAGGGAAGCGCACGTGCATGCCCCCATGCGAGACGAGGCCTGACTCCCCTGGGGAGACTCAGAGGCACCCCAAAATCCATGTCAACACTGGAAAGAAATCCTCAGGTTCCGGCCCCGACTGCACACAAGGTCTCAGGCCCCGGCATCGATGGGAGAAGAATCCCGAGATGTCACCTAGCAACTCGCATGGGGATTGGCCCTTCCTGAGGCCACCAGAGCGGGTCCCGGAGGTCCCCGGCGAAAAACGAGAAGACCTGCCGCACCTCGAGAAAATCCAGGAGGTTCTCCCCTCCAGGCGAGAGGAGGCCCATTTCCGCAGAGGCTTCTCGGGGCTAATCACACCTCACCTCTGGAACGTCGAAAGGGTCCTTCACACCCTTGGTGCAACTCAAGAAGTTCCCTGACATACCCGTCTCCACTCGAGAGGAAACACGAGGGTCCCGCCCACATCCAGAGGAGCCCCGTTTCCGCCTCGTAGCTCGAGGTGAGGGATCCTTTCCCTGCTTCGTCGGGAAAAAATTCCCGGCATTCCCGTCGCATCTCAAGAGGAGGCCCTCTCAACAGAAACGGCGAGAGGAACTCCAGGGTCGTGCCACCATTCCAAGAGTCCCCCAGATGTCTCAGTCCATTCCAGTGGAACCTCTTTTCCCTTCACCGGCTCGTCTTTCACTCCGAGGATCGACTCACACCAACGTGGCACTTGGCACAGCCCTGTGGGAAAGCCTCGTGGGAAAGCCTCGAGGGAAAGCCTCGAGGGAAAGCCACAGATCCCTTGATCCACGTGACAGGAAGCGTGACCCTAGTGCAGCAGCTCGGGAGGGAAGTGCACGTGCATGCCCCCACTCGAGACGAGGACTGACTCCCCTGGGGAGACTCAGAGGCACCCCAAGATCCATGTCAACACTGGAGAGGAATCCTCAGGTTCCGGCCCCGACTCCACACAAGGTCTTAGGCCCCGGCATCGACAGGAGAGGAATCCCGAGATGGCCCCTAGCAACTCGCCTGGGGACTGGCCCTTCCTGAGGCCACCAGAGCGGGTCCCTGAGGTCCCCGTCGTAACTCGAGAAAACCTGCCGCATCTCGAGAATATCCAGGAGGTTCTGCCCTGCAGGCGAGATGAGGCCCATTTCCGCAGAGGCTTCTCGGGGCTAATCACACCTAACCTCTGGAACGTCGAAAGGTTCCTTCACACCCTGGGTGCAACTCAAGAAGTTCCCCGACATACCCGTCTCCTCTCGAGAGGAAACACGAGGGTCCCGCCCACATCCAGAAGAGCCCCGTTTCTGCCTCGTAGCTCGAGGTGAGGGATCCTTTCCCTGCTTCGTCGGGAAAGAGTTCCCGGCGTTCCTGTCGCACCTCAAGAGGAGGCCCTCTCAACAGGAACGGCGAGAGGAACTCCAGGGTCGTGCCACCATTCCAAGAGTCCCCCAGATGTCTCAGTCCAATCCAGAGGAACCTCTTTTCCCTTCACCGGCTCGTCTTTCACGCCGAGGATCGACTCCCACCAAGGTGGCACGTGGCACAGCCCTGTGGGAAAGCCTCGTGGGAAAGCCTCGAGGGACAGCCTCGAGGGAAAGCCACAGATCCCTTGATCCACGTGACAGGAAGCGTGACCCTACTGCTGCAGCTCGGGAGGAAAGCGCACGTGCATGCCCCCACTCGAGACGATGCCTGACTCCCCAGGTGAGACTGAGAAGCACCCCAGATCCATGGCAACACTGGAGAGGAATCCTCAGGTTCAGGCCCCGACTCCACACAAGGTTTTAAGTCCCGGCATGGACGGGAGAGGGATCCTGAGATGGCCCCTAGCCACTCGCATGGGGACTGGCCTTTCCTGAAGCCACCAGAGCGGGTCCCTGAGGTCCCCGTCGTAACACGAGAAGACCTGCTGCAACTCGAGAAAATCCAGGAGGTTCTCCCCTCCAGGCGAGATGAGGCCCATTTCCGCTGAGGCGTCTCGAGACTGATCACACCTCACCTCTGGAACTTCGAAAGGGTCCTTCACACCCTTGGTGCAAATCAAGAAGTTCCCCGACAAACCCGTCTCCACTCGAGAGGAATCACGAGGGTCCCGCCCACATCCAGATGAGCCCCTTTTCCGCCTCGTAGCTCGAGATGAGGGATCCTTTCCCTGCTTCGTCGGGAAAGAGTTCCCGGCGTTCCCGTCGCATCTCAAGAGGAGGCCCTCTCAACAGGAACGGCGAGAGGAACTCCAGGGTCGTGCCACCATTCCAAGAGTCCCCCAGATGTCTCAGTCCATTCCAGAGGAACCTCTTTTCCCTTCACCGGCTCGTCTTTCACGCCGAGGATCGACTCACACCAAAGTGGCACGTGGCACAGTCCTGTGGGAAAGCCTCGTGGGAAAGCCTCAAGGGACAGCCTCGAGGGAAAGCCACAGATCCCTTGATCCACGTGACAGGAAGCGTGACCCTACTGCTGCAGCTCGGGAGGGAAGCGCACGTGCATGCCCCCACTCGAGACGAGGCCTGACTCCCCTGGGGAGACTCAGAGGAACCCCATGATCCATGTCAACACTGGAGAGGAATCCTCAGGTTCCGGCCCCGACTCCACACAAGGTCTTAGGCCCCAGCATGGACAGGAGAGGAATCCCGAGATGGCCCCTAGAAACTCGCATGGTGCCTGGCCCTTCCTGAGGCCAACAGAGCGGGTCCCTGAGGTCCCCGTCGTAACTCGTGAAGACCAGCCCCAACTCGAGAATATCCAGGAGGTTCTCCCCTGCAGGCGAGATGAGGCCCATTTCCGCAGAGGCTTCTCGGGGCTAATCACACCTCACCTCTGGAACTTCGAAGGGGTCCTTCACCCCCTGGGTGCAACTCAAGAAGTTCCCCGACATACGCTTTTCCACGCGAGAGGAAACACGAGGGTCCCGCCCACATCCAGAGGAGCCCCGTTTCCGCCTCGTAGCTCGAGGTGACGGATCCTTTCTCTGCTTCATCGGGAAAGAATTCCCGGCGTTCCCCTCTTATCTCAAGAGGAGGCCCTCTCAACAGGAACAGCGAGAGGAACTCCAGGATCCTGCCACCATTCCAAGAGTCCCCCAGATGTCTCTGTCCATTCCAGAGGAACCTCTTTTCCCTTCATCGGCTCGTCTCTCACGCCGAGGATCGACTCACACCAAGGTGGCACTTGGCACAGCCCTGTGGGAAAGCCTCGTGGGAAATTTTCGAGGGACAGCCTCGAGGGAAAGCCACAGATCCCTTGATTGATGTGACAGGAACCGTGACCCTACTGCTGCAGCTCGGGAGGAAAGCGCACGTGCATGCTCCCACTTGAGACGAGGCCTGACTCCCCTGGGGAGACTCAGAGGCACCCCAAGATCCATGTCAACACAGGAGAGGAATGCTCAGGTTCCGGCCCCGACTCCACACAAGGTCTTAGGCCCCGGCATCGATAGGAGAGGAATCCCGAGATGGCCCCTAGCAACTCGCATGGGGACTGACCCTTCCTGAGGCCACCAGAGCCGGTCCCTGAGGTCCCCGTCGTAACTCGAGAAGACCTGCCGCAACTCGAGAATATCCAGGAGTTTCTCCCCTGCAGGCGAGATGAGGCCCATTTCCGCAGAGGCTTCTCGGGGCTACTCTCACCTCACCTCTGGAACGTCGAAAGGGTCCTTCACACCCTTGGTGCAACTTAAGAAGTTCCCCGACATACCCGTCTCCACTCGAGAGGAAACACGAGGGTCCCGCCCACATCCAGAGGAGCCCCGTTTCTGCCTCGTAGCTCGATGTGAGGGATCCTTTCCCTGCTTCGTCGGGAAAGAATTCCCAGCGTTCCCGTCGCATCTCAAGAGGAGGCCGTCTCATCAGGAACGGCGAGAGGAACTCCAGGGTCGTGCAACAATTCCAAGAATCCGCCAGATGTCTCAGTCCATTGCAGAGGAACCTCTTTTCCCTTCACCGGCTCGTCTTTCACGCCGAGGATCGACTCACACCAAGGTGGCACTTGGCACAGCCCTGTGGGAAAGCCTCGTCGGAAAGCCTCGAGGGAAAGCCTCCAGGGAAAGACACAGATCCCTTGATCCACGTGACAGGAAGCGTGACCCTACTGCTGCAGCTCGGGAGGGAAGCACACGTGCATGCCCCCACTCGAGACGAGGCCTGACTCCCCTGGGGACACTCAGAGGCACCCCAAGATCCATGTCAACACTGGGGAGGAAACCTCAGGTGCCGGCCCCGACTCCACTCATGGTCTTAGGCCCCGGCATCGACGGGAGAGGAATCCCGAGATGGCCCCTAGCAACTCGCATGGGGACTGGCCCTTCCTGAGGCCACCAGAGCGGGTCCCTGAGGTCCGCGTCGTATCTCGAGAAGACCTGCCGCAACTCGAGAAAATCCAGGAGGTTCTCCCCTCCAGGCGAGAGGAGGCCCATTTCCGCAGAGGCTTCTCGGGGCTAATCACACCTCACCTCTGGAACGTCGAAAGGGTCCTTCACACCCTTGGTGCAACTCTAGAAGTTCCCTGACATACCCGTCTCCACTCGAGAGGAAACACGAGGGTCCCGCCCACATCCAGAGGAGCCCCGTTTCCACCTCGTAGCTCGAGGTGAGGGATCCTTTCCCTGTTTCGTCGGGAAAGAATTCCCGGCGTTCCCGTCGCATCTCAAGAGGAGGCCCTCTCAACAGGAACGGCGAGAGGAACTCCGGGGTCGTGCCACCATTCCAAGAGTCCCCCAGATGTTTCTGTCCATTCCAGAGAAACCTCTTTTCCCTTCACCGGCTCGTCTTTCACGCCGAGGATCGACTCACACCAAGGTGGCACTTGGCATGGCCCTGTGGGAAAGCCTCGTGGGAAAGCCTCGAGGGAAAGTCTTCAGGGAAAGCCACAGATCCCTTGATCCACGTGACAGGAAGCCTGACCCTACTACTGCAGTTCGGGAGGGAAGCGCACGTGCATGCCCCAATTCGAGACGAGGCCTGACACCCATGGGGAGACTCAGAGGCACCCCGAGATCCATGTCAACACTGGAGAGGAATCCTCAGGTTCCGGCCCAGACTCCACACAAAGTCTTAGGCCCCGGCATCGACAGGAGAGGAATCCCGAGAAGGACCCTAGCAACTCGCATGGTGCCTGGCCCTTCCTGAGGCCACCAGAGCGGGTCCCTGAGGTCCCCGTCGTAACTCGAGAAAACCTGCCGCAACTCGAGAATATCCAGGACGTTCTCCCCTGCAGCCGAGATGAGGCCCATTTCCGCAGAGGCTTCTCGGGGCTAATCAAACCTCACCTCTGGAACTTTGAAAGGGTCCTTCACACCCTGGGTGCAACTCAAGAAGTTCCCCGACATACCCATCTCCACTCGAGAGGAAACACAAGGGTCCCGCCCACATCCACAGGAGCCCCGTTTCCGCCTGGTAGCTCGAGGTGAGGGACCCTTTCCCTGCTTGGTCAGGAAAAAATTCCCGGCATTCCCGTCGCATCTCAAGAGGAGGCCCTCTCAACAGGAACGGCGAGAGGAACTCCAGGGTCGTGCCACCATTCCAAGAATCCCCCAGATGTCTCAGTCCATTCCAGAGGAAACTCTTTTCCCTTCACCGGCTCGTCTTTCACGCCGAGGATCGACTCACACCAAGATGGCACTTGGCATGGCCCTGTGGGAAAGCCTCGTGGGAAAGCCTCGAGGGAAAGCCTCGAGGGAAAGCCACAGATCCCTTGATCCACGTGACAGGAAGCGTGACCCTACTGCAGCAGCTCGGGAGGGAAGCGCACGTGCATGCCCCAACTCGAGACGAGGCCTGACTCCCCTGGGGAGACTCAGAGGCACCCCAAGATCCATGTCAACACAGGAGAGGAATGCTCAGGTTCCAGCCCCGACTCCACACAAGGTCTTAGGGCCGGCATCAATGGGAGAGGAATCCCGAGATGGCCCCTACCAACTCGCATGGGGACTGGCCCTTCCTGAGGCCACCAGAGCGGGTCCCTGAGGTCCCCGTCGTAACTCGAGAAGACCTGCCGCAACTCGAGAATATCCAGGAGTTTCTCCCCTGCAGGCGAGATGAGGCCCATTTCCAATGAGGCTTCTCGGGGCTACTCTCACCTCACCTCTGGAACGTCGAAAGGGTCCTTCACACCCTTGGTGCAACTTAAGAAGTTCCCCGACATACCCGTCTCCACTCGAGACGAAACACGAGGAACCCGCCCACATCCAGAGGCGCCCCGTTTCCGCCTCGTAGCTCGAGGTGAGGGATCCTTTCCCTGCTTCGTCGGGAAAGAATTCCCGGCTTTCCCGTCGCATCTCAAGAGGAGGCCCTCTCAACAGGAACGGCGAGAGGAACTCCGGGGTCGTGCCACCATTCCAAGAGTCCCCCAGATGTCTCAGTCCATTCCAGAGGAACCTCTTTTCCCTTCACCGGCTCGTCTTTCACGCCGAGGATCGACTCACACCAAGGTGGCACTTGGCACAGCCCTGTGGGAAAGACTCGTGGGAAAGGCTCGAGGGAAAGCCTCGAGGGAAAGCCACAGATCCCTTGATCCACGTGACAGGAAGCGTGACCCTACTGCTGCAGCTCGGGAGGGAAGCGCACGTGCATGCCCCCACTCGAGACGAGGCCTGACTCCCCTGGGGACACTCAGAGGCACCCCAAGATCCATGTCAACACTGGAGGGGAATCCTGAGCTTCCGACCCCGACTCCACACAAGGTCTTAGGCCCCTGCATCGACGGGAGAGGAATCCCGAGATGGCCCCTAGAAACTCGCATGGGGACTGGCCCTTCCTGAGGCCACCAGAGCGGGTCCCTGAGGTCCCCGTCGTAATTCGAGAAGACCTGCCGCAACTCGAGAAAATCCAGGAGGTTCTCCCCTCGATGCGAGAGGAGGCCCATTTCCGATGAGGCTTCTCGGGGCTAATCACACCTCACCTCTGGAACGTCGAAAGGGTCCTTCACACCCTGGGTGCAACTCAAGAAGTTCCCCGACATACCCGTCTCCTCTCGAGAGGAAACACGAGGGTCCCGCCCACATCCAGAGGAGCCCCGTTTCTGCCTCGTAGCTCGAGGTGAGGGATCCTTTCCCTGCTTCGTCGGGAAAGAGTTCCCGGCGTTCCCGTCGCACCTCAAGAGGAGGCCCTCTCAACAGGAACGGCGAGAGGAACTCCAGGGTCGTGCCACCATTCCAAGAGTCCCCCAGATGTCTCATTCCAATCCAGAGGAACCTCTTTTCCCTTCACCGGCTCGTCTTTCACGCCGAGGATGGACTCCCAACAAGGTGGCACGTGGCACAGCCCTGTGGGAAAGCCTCGTGGGAAAGCCTCGAGGGACAGCCTCGAGGGAAAGCCACAGATCCCTTGATCCACGTGAAAGGAAGCGTGACCCTACTGCTGCAGCTCGGGAGGGAAGCGCACGTGCATGCCCCCACTCGAGACGATGCCTGACTCCCCAGGTGAGACTGAGAAGCACCCCAGATCCATGGCAACACTGGAGAGGAATCCTCAGGTTCAGGCCCCGACTCCACACAAGGTCTTAAGTCCCGGCATGGACGGGAGAGGGATCCTGAGATGGCCCCTAGCCACTCGCATGGGGACTGGCCTTTCCTGAAGCCACCAGAGCGGGTCCCTGAGGTCCCCGTCATAACTCGAGAAGACCTGCTGCAACTCGAGAAAATCCAGGAGGTTCTCCCCTCCAGGCGAGATGAGGCCCATTTCCGCTGAGGCGTCTCGAGACTGATCACACCTCACCTCTGGAACTTCGAAAGGGTCCTTCACACCCTTGGTGCAAATCAAGAAGTTCCCCGACATACCCGTCTCCACTCGAGAGGAATCACGAGGGTCCCGCCCACATCCAGAGGAGCCCCTTTTCCGCCTCGTAGCTCGAGATGAGGGATCCTTTCCCTGCTTCGTCGGGAAAAAGTTCCCGGCGTTCCCGTCGCACCTCAAGAGGAGGCCCTCTCAACAGGAACGGCGAGAGGAACTCCAGGGTCGTGCCACCATTCCAAGAGTCCCCCAGATGTCTCAGTCCATTCCAGTGGAACCTCTTTTCCCTTCACCGGCTCGTCTTTCACTCCGAGGATCGACTCACACCAACGTGGCACTTGGCACAGCCCTGTGGGAAAGCCTCGTGGGAAAGCCTCGAGGGAAAGCCTCGAGGGAAAGCCACAGATCCCTTGATCCACGTGACAGGAAGCGTGACCCTAGTGCAGCAGCTCGGGAGGGAAGTGCACGTGCATGCCCCCACTCGAGACGAGGACTGACTCCCCTGGGGAGACTCAGAGGCACCCCAAGATCCATGTCAACACTGGAGAGGAATCCTCAGGTTCCGGCCCCGACTCCACACAAGGTCTTAGGCACCGGCATCGACAGGAGAGGAATCCCGAGATGGCCCCTAGCAACTCGCCTGGGGACTGGCCCTTCCTGAGGCCACCAGAGCGGGTCCCTGAGGTCCCCGTCGTAACTCGAGAAAACCTGCCGCATCTCGAGAATATCCAGGAGGTTCTGCCCTGCAGGCGAGATGAGGCCCATTTCCCCAGAGGCTTCTCGGGGCTAATCACACCTAACCTCTGGAACGTCGAAAGGGTCCTTCACACCCTGGGTGCAACTCAAGAAGTTCCCCGACATACCCGTCTCCTCTCGAGAGGAAACACGAGGGTCCCGCCCACATCCAGAAGAGCCCCGTTTCTGCCTCGTAGCTCGAGGTGAGGGATCCTTTCCCTGCTTCGTCGGGAAAGAGTTCCCGGCGGTCCTGTCGCACCTCAAGAGGAGGCCCTCTCAACAGGAACGGCGAGAGGAACTCCAGGGTCGTGCCACCATTCCAAGAGTCCCCCAGATGTCTCAGTCCAATCCAGAGGAACCTCTTTTCCCTTCACCGGCTCGTCTTTCACGCCGAGGATGGACTCCCACCAAGGTGGCACGTGGCACAGCCCTGTGGGAAAGCCTCGTGGGAAAGCCTCGAGGGACAGCCTCGAGGGAAAGCCACAGATCCCTTGATCCACGTGACAGGAAGCGTGACCCTACTGCTGCAGCTCGGGAGGAAAGCGCACGTGCATGCCCCCACTCGAGACGATGCCTGACTCCCCAGGTGAGACTGAGAAGCACCCCAGATCCATGGCAACACTGGAGAGGAATCCTCAGGTTCAGGCCCCGACTCCACACAAGGTTTTAAGTCCCGGCATGGACGGGAGAGGGATCCTGAGATGGCCCCTTGCCACTCGCATGGGGACTGGCCTTTCCTGAAGCCACCAGAGCGGGTCCCTGAGGTCCCCGTCGTAACTCGAGAAGACCTGCTGCAACTCGAGAAAATCCAGGAGGTTCTCCCCTCCAGGCGAGATGAGGCCCATTTCCGCTGAGGCGTCTCGAGACTGATCACACCTCACCTCTGGAACTTCGAAAGGGTCCTTCACACCCTTGGTGCAAATCAAGAAGTTCCCCGACAAACCCGTCTCCACTCGAGAGGAATCACGAGGGTCCCGCACACATCCAGATGAGCCCCTTTTCCGCCTCGTAGCTCGAGATGAGGGATCCTTTCCCTGCTTCGTCGGGAAAGAGTTCCCGGCGTTCCCGTCGCATCTCAAGAGGAGGCCCTCTCAACAGGAACGGCGAGAGGAACTCCAGGGTCGTGCCACCATTCCAAGAGTCCCCCAGATGTCTCAGTCCATTCCAGAGGAACCTCTTTTCCCTTCACCGGCTCGTCTTTCACGCCGAGGATCGACTCACACCAAAGTGGCACGTGGCACAGTCCTGTGGGAAAGCCTCGTGGGAAAGCCTCAAGGGACAGCCTCGAGGGAAAGCCACAGATCCCTTGATCCACGTGACAGGAAGCGTGACCCTACTGCTGCAGCTCGGGAGGGAAGCGCACGTGCATGCCCCCACTCGAGACGAGGCCTGACTCCCCTGGGGAGACTCAGAGGAACCCCATGATCCATGTCAACACTGGAGAGGAATCCTCAGGTTCCGGCCCCGACTCCACACAAGGTCTTAGGCCCCGGCATGGACAGGAGAGGAATCCCGAGATGGCCCCTAGAAACTCGCATGGTGCCTGGCCCTTCCTGAGGCCAACAGAGCGGGTCCCTGAGGTCCCCGTCGTAACTCGTGAAGACCTGCCCCAACTCGAGAATATCCAGGAGGTTCTCCCCTGCAGGCGAGATGAGGCCCATTTCCGCAGAGGCTTCTCAGGGCTAATCACACCTCACCTCTGGAACTTCGAAGGGGTCCTTCACCCCCTGGGTGCAACTCAAGAAGTTCCCCGACATACCCGTCTCCGCTCGAGAGGAAACACGAGGGTCCCGCCCACATCCAGAGGAGCCCCGTTTCCGCCTAGTAGCTCGAGGTGAGGGTACCTTTCCCTGCTTTGTCGGGAAAGAATTCCCGGCCTTCCCGTCGCAACTCAAGAGGAGGCCCTCTCAACAGGTACGGCGAGAGTAACTCCAGGGTCGTGCCACCATTCCAAGAGTCCCCCAGATGTCTCAGACCATTCCAGAGGAACCTCTTTTCCCTTCACCGGCTCGTCTTTCACGCCGAGGATCGACTCACACAAAGGTGGCACTTGGCACAGCCCTGTGGGAAAGCTCGTGGGAAAGCCTCGAGGGAAAGCCTCGAGGGAAAGCCACAGATCCCTTGATCCCCCTGACAGGAAGCCTGACCCTACAGCTGCAGCTCGGGAGGGAAGCGCACGTGCATGCCCCCATGCGAGACGAGGCCTGACTCCCCTGGGGAGACTCAGAGGCACCCCAAAATCCATGTCAACACTGGAAAGGAATCCTCAGGTTCCGGCCCCGACTGCACACAAGGTCTCAGGCCCCAGCATCGATGGGAGAGGAATCCCGAGATGTCACCTAGCAACTCGCATGGGGACTGGCCCTTCCTGAGGCCACCAGAGCGGGTCCCGGAGGTCCCCGGCGAAAAACGAGAAGACCTGGCCCAACTCGAGAATATCCAGGAGGTTCTCCCCTGCAGGCGAGATGAGGCCCATTTCCGCAGAGGCTTCCGGGGCTAATCACACCTCACCTCTGGAACGTCGAAAGGGTCCTTCACACCCTTTGTGCAACTCAAGAAGTTCCCCGACATACGCTTTTCAACTCGAGAGGAAACACGAGGGTCCCGCCCACATCCAGAGGAGCCCCGTTTCCGCCTCGTAGCTCGAGGTGACGGATCCTTTCTCTGCTTCATCGGGAAAGAATTCCCGGCGTTCCCCTCTTATCTCAAGAGGAGGCCCTCTCAACAGGAACAGCGAGAGGAACTCCAGGATCCTGCCACCATTCCAAGAGTCCCCCAGATGTCTCTGTCCATTCCAGAGGAACCTCTTTTCCCTTCATCGGCTCGTCTCTCACGCCGAGGATCGACTCACACCAAGGTGGCACTTGGCACAGCCCTGTGGGAAAGCCTCGTGGGAAATTTTCGAGGGACAGCCTCGAGGGAAAGCCACAGATCCCTTGATCGATGTGACAGGAACCGTGACCCTACTGCTGCAGCTCGGGAGGAAAGCGCATGTGCATGCTCCCACTTGAGACGAGGCCTGACTCCCCTGGGGAGACTCAGAGGCACCCCAAGATCCATGTCAACACAGGAGAGGAATGCTCAGGTTCCGGCCCCGACTCCACACAAGGTCTTAGGCCCCGGCATCGATAGGAGAGGAATCCCGAGATGGCCCCTAGCAACTCGCATGGGGACTGACCCTTCCTGAGGCCACCAGAGCCGGTCCCTGAGGTCCCCGTCGTAACTCGAGAAGACCTGCCGCAACTCGAGAATATCCAGGAGTTTCTCCCCTGCAGGCGAGATGAGGCCCATTTCCGCAGAGGCTTCTCGGGGCTACTCTCACCTCACCTCTGGAACGTCGAAAGGGTCCTTCACACCCTTGGTGCAACTTAAGAAGTTCCCCGACATACCCGTCTCCACTCGAGAGGAAACACGAGGGTCCCGCCCACATCCAGAGGAGCCCCGTTTCTGCCTCGTAGCTCGATGTGAGGGATCCTTTCCCTGCTTCGTCGGGAAAGAATTCCCAGCGTTCCCGTCGCATCTCAAGAGGAGGCCGTCTCATCAGGAACGGCGAGAGGAACTCCAGGGTCGTGCAACAATTCCAAGAATCCGCCAGATGTCTCAGTCCATTGCAGAGGAACCTCTTTTCCCTTCACCGGCTCGTCTTTCACGCCGAGGATCGACTCACACCAAGGTGGCACTTGGCACAGCCCTGTGGGAAAGCCTCGTCGGAAAGCCTCGAGGGAAAGCCTCCAGGGAAAGACACAGATCCCTTGATCCACGTGACAGGAAGCGTGACCCTACTGCTGCAGCTCGGGAGGGAAGCACACGTGCATGCCCCCACTCGAGACGAGGCCTGACTCCCCTGGGGACACTCAGAGGTACCCCAAGATCCATGTCAACACTGGGGAGGAAACCTCAGGTGCCGGCCCCGACTCCACTCATGGTCTTAGGCCCCGGCATCGACGGGAGAGGAATCCCGAGATGGCCCCTAGCAACTCGCATGGGGACTGGCCCTTCCTGAGGCCACCAGAGCGGGTCCCTGAGGTCCGCGTCGTATCTCGAGAAGACCTGCCGCAACTCGAGAAAATCCAGGAGGTTCTCCCCTCCAGGCGAGAGGAGGCCCATTTCCGCAGAGGCTTCTCGGGGCTAATCACACCTCACCTCTGGAACGTCGAAAGGGTCCTTCACACCCTTGGTGCAACTCTAGAAGTTCCCTGACATACCCGTCTCCAATCGAGAGGAAACACGAGGGTCCCGCCCACATCCAGAGGAGCCCCGTTTCCACCTCGTAGCTCGAGGTGAGGGATCCTTTCCCTGTTTCGTCGGGAAAGAATTCCCGGCGTTCCCGTCGCATCTCAAGAGGAGGCCCTCTCAACAGGAACGGCGAGAGGAACTCCGGGGTCGTGCCACCATTCCAAGAGTCCCCCAGATGTTTCTGTCCATTCCAGAGAAACCTCTTTTCCCTTCACCGGCTCGTCTTTCACGCCGAGGATCGACTCACACCAAGGTGGCACTTGGCATGGCCCTGTGGGAAAGCCTCGTGGGAAAGCCTCGAGGGAAAGTCTTCAGGGAAAGCCACAGATCCCTTGATCCACGTGACAGGAAGCCTGACCCAACTGCTGCAGTTCGGGAGGGAAGTGCACGTGCATGCCCCAATTCGAGACGAGGCCTGACACCCATGGGGAGACTCAGAGGCACCCCGAGATCCATGTCAACACTGGAGAGGAATCCTCAGGTTCCGGCCCAGACTCCACACAAAGTCTTAGGCCCCGGCATCGACAGGAGAGGAATCCCGAGAAGGACCCTAGCAACTCGCATGGTGCCTGGCCCTTCCTGAGGCCACCAGAGCGGGTCCCTGAGGTCCCCGTCGTAACTCGAGAAAACCTGCCGCAACTCG
This sequence comes from Budorcas taxicolor, assembly GCF_023091745.1. Taxonomy (NCBI): domain Eukaryota; kingdom Metazoa; phylum Chordata; class Mammalia; order Artiodactyla; family Bovidae; genus Budorcas; species Budorcas taxicolor. The sequence continues at coordinate 22,436 of NC_068927.1, read as the reverse complement.
AGAATATCCAGGACGTTCTCCCCTGCAGCCGAGATGAGGCCCATTTCCGCAGAGGCTTCTCGGGGCTAATCAAACCTCACCTCTGGAATTTTGAAAGGGTCCTTCACACCCTGGGTGCAACTCAAGAAGTTCCCCGACATACCCATCTCCACTCGAGAGGAAACACAAGGGTCCCGCCCACATCCACAGGAGCCCCGTTTCCGCCTGGTAGCTCGAGGTGAGGGACCCTTTCCCTGCTTGGTCAGGAAAAAATTCCCGGCATTCCCGTCGCATCTCAAGAGGAGGCCCTCTCAACAGGAACGGCGAGAGGAACTCCAGGGTCGTGCCACCATTCCAAGAATCCCCCAGATGTCTCAGTCCATTCCAGAGGAAACTCTTTTCCCTTCACCGGCTCGTCTTTCACGCCGAGGATCGACTCACACCAAGATGGCACTTGGCATGGCCCTGTGGGAAAGCCTCGTGGGAAAGCCTCGAGGGAAAGCCTCGAGGGAAAGCCACAGATCCCTTGATCCACGTGACAGGAAGCGTGACCCTACTGCAGCAGCTCGGGAGGGAAGCGCACGTGCATGCCCCAACTCGAGACGAGGCCTGACTCCCCTGGGGAGACTCAGAGGCACCCCAAGATCCATGTCAACACAGGAGAGGAATGCTCAGGTTCCAGCCCCGACTCCACACAAGGTCTTAGGGCCGGCATCAATGGGAGAGGAATCCCGAGATGGCCCCTACCAAATCGCATGGGGACTGGCCCTTCCTGAGGCCACCAGAGCGGGTCCCTGAGGTCCCCGTCGTAACTCGAGAAGACCTGCCGCAACTCGAGAATATCCAGGAGTTTCTCCCCTGCAGGCGAGATGAGGCCCATTTCCAATGAGGCTTCTCGGGGCTACTCTCACCTCACCTCTGGAACGTCGAAAGGGTCCTTCACACCCTTGGTGCAACTTAAGAAGTTCCCCGACATACCCGTCTCCACTCGAGACGAAACACGAGGAACCCGCCCACATCCAGAGGCGCCCCGTTTTCGCCTCGTAGCTCGAGGTGAGGGATCCTTTCCCTGCTTCGTCGGGAAAGAATTCCCGGCTTTCCCGTCGCATCTCAAGAGGAGGCCCTCTCAACAGGAACGGCGAGAGGAACTCCGGGGTCGTGCCACCATTCCAAGAGTCCCCCAGATGTCTCAGTCCATTCCAGAGGAACCTCTTTTCCCTTCACCGGCTCGTCTTTCACGCCGAGGATCGACTCACACCAAGGTGGCACTTGGCACAGCCCTGAGGGAAAGACTCGTGGGAAAGGCTCGAGGGAAAGCCTCGAGGGAAAGCCACAGATCCCTTGATCCACGTGACAGGAAGCGTGACCCTACTGCTGCAGCTCGGGAGGGAAGCGCACGTGCATGCCCCCACTCGAGACGAGGCCTGACTCCCCTGGGGAGACTCAGAGGCACCCCAAGATCCATGTCAACACTGGAGGGGAATCCTGAGCTTCCGACCCCGACTCCACACAAGGTCTTAGGCCCCTGCATCGACGGGAGAGGAATCCCGAGATGGCCCCTAGAAACTCGCATGGGGACTGGCCCTTCCTGAGGCCACCAGAGCGGGTCCCTGAGGTCCCCGTCGTAATTCGAGAAGACCTGCCGCAACTCGAGAAAATCCAGGAGGTTCTCCCCTCGATGCGAGAGGAGGCCCATTTCCGATGAGGCTTCTCGGGGCTAATCACACCTCACCTCTGGAACGTCGAAAGGGTCCTTCACACCCTGGGTGCAACTCAAGAAGTTCCCCGACATACCCGTCTCCTCTCGAGAGGAAACACGAGGGTCCCGCCCACATCCAGAGGAGCCCCGTTTCTGCCTCGTAGCTCGAGGTGAGGGATCCTTTCCCTGCTTCGTCGGGAAAGAGTTCCCGGCGTTCCCGTCGCACCTCAAGAGGAGGCCCTCTCAACAGGAACGGCGAGAGGAACTCCAGGGTCGTGCCACCATTCCAAGAGTCCCCCAGATGTCTCATTCCAATCCAGAGGAACCTCTTTTCCCTTCACCGGCTCGTCTTTCACGCCGAGGATGGACTCCCACCAAGGTGGCACGTGGCACAGCCCTGTGGGAAAGCCTCGTGGGAAAGCCTCGAGGGACAGCCTCGAGGGAAAGCCACAGATCCCTTGATCCACGTGAAAGGAAGCGTGACCCTACTGCTGCAGCTCAGGAGGGAAGCGCACGTGCATGCCCCCACTCGAGACGATGCCTGACTCCCCAGGTGAGACTGAGAAGCACCCCAGATCCATGGCAACACTGGAGAGGAATCCTCAGGTTCAGGCCCCGACTCCACACAAGGTCTTAAGTCCCGGCATGGACGGGAGAGGGATCCTGAGATGGCCCCTAGCCACTCGCATGGGGACTGGCCTTTCCTGAAGCCACCAGAGCGGGTCCCTGAGGTCCCCGTCATAACTCGAGAAGACCTGCTGCAACTCGAGAAAATCCAGGAGGTTCTCCCCTCCAGGCGAGATGAGGCCCATTTCCGCTGAGGCGTCTCGAGACTGATCACACCTCACCTCTGGAACTTCGAAAGGGTCCTTCACACCCTTGGTGCAAATCAAGAAGTTCCCCGACATACCCGTCTCCACTCGAGAGGAATCACGAGGGTCCCGCCCACATCCAGAGGAGCCCCTTTTCCGCCTCGTAGCTCGAGATGAGGGATCCTTTCCCTGCTTCGTCGGGAAAAAGTTCCCGGCGTTCCCGTCGCACCTCAAGAGGAGGCCCTCTCAACAGGAACGGCGAGAGGAACTCCAGGGTCGTGCCACCATTCCAAGAGTCCCCCAGATGTCTCAGTCCAATCCAGAGGAACCTCTTTTCCTTTCACCGGCTCGTCTTTCACGCCGAGGATGGACTCCCACCAAGGTGGCACGTGGCACAGCCCTGTGGGAAAGCCTCGTGGGAAAGCCTCGAGGGACAGCCTTGAGGGAAAGCCACAGATCCCTTGATCCACGTGACAGGAAGCGTGACCCTACTGCTGCAGCTCGGGAGGAAAGCGCACGTGCATGCCCCCACTCGAGACGATGCCTGACTCCCCAGGTGAGACTGAGAAGCACCCCAGATCCATGGCAACACTGGAGAGGAATCCTCAGGTTCAGGCCCCGACTCCACACAAGGTCTTAAGTCCCGGCATGGACGGGAGAGGGATCCTGAGATGGCCCCTAGCCACTCGCATGGGGACTGGCCTTTCCTGAAGCCACCAGAGCGGGTCCCTGAGGTCCCCGTCGTAACTCGAGAAGACCTGCTGCAACTCGAGAAAATCCAGGAGGTTCTCCCCTCCAGGCGAGATGAGGCCCATTTCCGCTGAGGCGTCTCGAGACTGATCACACCTCACCTCTGGAACTTCGAAAGGGTCCTTCACACCCTTGGTGCAAATCAAGAAGTTCCCCGACATACCCGTCTCCACTCGAGAGGAATCACGAGGGTCCCGCCCACATCCAGAGGAGCCCCTTTTCCGCCTCGTAGCTCGAGATGAGGGATCCTTTCCCTGCTTCGTCGGGAAAGAGTTCCCGGCGTTCCCGTCGCATCTCAAGAGGAGGCCCTCTCAACAGGAACGGCGAGAGGAACTCCAGGGTCGTGCCACCATTCCAAGAGTCCCCCAGATGTCTCAGTCCATTCCAGAGGAACCTCTTTTCCCTTCACCGGCTCGTCTTTCACGCCGAGGATCGACTCACACCAAGGTGGCACGTGGCACAGTCCTGTGGGAAAGCCTCGTGGGAAAGCCTCGAGGGACAGCCTCGAGGGAAAGCCACAGATCCCTTGATCCACGTGACAGGAAGCGTAACACTACTGCTGCAGCTTGGGAGGGAAGCGCACGTGCATGCCCCCACGCGAGACGAGGCCTGACTCCCCTGGGGAGACTCAGAGGCACCCCAAGATCCATGTCAACACTGGAGGGGAATCCTCAGGTTCCGACCCCGACTCCACACAAGGTCTTAGGCCTCGGCATCGACGGGAGAGGAATCCCGAGATGGCCCCTAGCAACTCGCATGGGGACTGGCCCTTCCTGAGGCCACCAGAGCGGGTCCCGGAGGTCCCCGTCGTAGTTCGAGAAGACCTGCCGCAACTCGAGAAAATCCGGGAGGTTCTCCCCTCCAGGCGAGAGGAGGCCCATTTCCGCAGAGGCTTCTCGGGGCTAATCACACCTCACCTCTGGAACGTCGAAAGGGTCCTTCACACCCTGGGTGCAACTCAAGAAGTTCCCCGACATACCCGTCTCCACTCGAGAGGAAACACTAGGGTCCCGCCCACATCCAGAGGAGCCCCGTTTCCGCCTCGTAGCTCGAGGTGAAGGATCCTTTCCCTGCTTCTTCGGTGAAGAAATCCCGGCGTTCCCATCGCATCTCAAGTGGAGGCCCTCTCAACAGGAACGGCGAGAGGAACTCCAGGGTCGTTCCACCATTCCAAGTGTCCCCCAGATGTCTCAGTCCATTCCAGAGGAACCTCTTTTCCCTTCACCGGCTCGTCTTTCACGCCGAGGATCGACTCCCACCAAGTGGCACTTGGCACAGCCCTGTGGGAAAGCCTCGTGGAAAGCCTCGAGGGAAAGCCACAGATCCCTTGATCCACATGACAGGAAGCGTGACCCTACTGCTGCAGCTCGGGAGGGAAGCGCACGTGCATGCCCCCACTCGAGACGAGGCCTGACCCCCCTGGGGAGACTCAGAGGAACCCCATGATCCATGTCAACACTGGAGAGGAATCCTCAGGTTCCGGCCCCGACTCCACACAAGGTCTTAGGCCCCGGCATGGACAGGAGAGGAATCCCGAGATGGCCCCTAGAAACTCGCATGGTGCCTGGCCCTTCCTGAGGCCAACAGAGCGGGTCCCTGAGGTCTCCGTCGTAACTCGTGAAGACCTGCCCCAACTCGAGAATATCCAGGAGGTTCTCCCCTGCAGGCGAGATGAGGCCCATTTCCGCAGAGGCTTCTCGGGGCTAATCACACCTCACCTCTGGAACTTCGAAGGGGTCCTTCACCCCCTGGGTGCAACTCAAGTAGTTCCCCGACATACCCGTCTCCGCTCGAGAGGAAACACGAGGGTCCCGCCCACATCCAGAGGAGCCCCGTTTCCGCCTAGTAGCTCGAGGTGAGGGTACCTTTCCCTGCTTTGTCGGGAAAGAATTCCCGGCCTTCCCGTCGCAACTCAAGAGGAGGCCCTCTCAACAGGAACGGCGAGAGTAACTCCAGGGTCGTGCCACCATTCCAAGAGTCCCCCAGATGTCTCAGTCCATTCCAGAGGAACCTCTTTTCCCTTCACCGGCTCGTCTTTCACGCCGAGGATCGACTCACACAAAGGTGGCACTTGGCACAGCCCTGTGGGAAAGCTCGTGGGAAAGCCTCGAGGGAAAGCCTCGAGGGAAAGCCACAGATCCCTTGATCCCCCTGACAGGAAGCCTGACCCTACAGCTGCAGCTCGGGAGGGAAGCGCACGTGCATGCCCCCATGCGAGACGAGGCCTGACTCCCCTGGGGAGACTCAGAGGCACCCCAAAATCCATGTCAACACTGGAAAGGAATCCTCAGCTTCCGGCCCCGACTGCACACAAGGTCTCAGGCCCCAGCATCGATGGGAGAGGAATCCCGAGATGTCACCTAGCAACTCGCATGGGGACTGGCCCTTCCTGAGGCCACCAGAGCGGGTCCCGGAGGTCCCCGGCGAAAAACGAGAAGACCTGGCCCAACTCGAGAATATCCAAGAGGTTCTCCCCTGCAGGCGAGATGAGGCCCATTTCCGCAGAGGCTTCCGGGGCTAATCACACCTCACCTCTGGAACGTCGAAAGGGTCCTTCACACCCTTTGTGCAACTCAAGAAGTTCCCCGACATACGCTTTTCCACTCGAGAGGAAACACGAGGGTCCCGCCCACATCCAGAGGAGCCCCGTTTCCGCCTCGTAGCTCGAGGTGACGGATCCTTTCTCTGCTTCATCGGGAAAGAATTCCCGGCGTTCCCCTCTTATCTCAAGAGGAGGCCCTCTCAACAGGAACAGCGAGAGGAACTCCAGGATCCTGCCACCATTCCAAGAGTCCCCAGATGTCTCTGTCCATTCCAGAGGAACCTCTTTTCCCTTCATCGGCTCGTCTCTCACGCCGAGGATCGACTCACACCAAGGTGGCACTTGGCACAGCCCTGTGGGAAAGCCTCGTGGGAAATTTTCGAGGGACAGCCTCGAGGGAAAGCCACAGATCCCTTGATCGATGTGACAGGAACCGTGACCCTACTGCTGCAGCTCGGGAGGAAAGCGCACGTGCATGCTCCCACTTGAGACGAGGCCTGACTCCCCTGGGGAGACTCAGAGGCACCCCAAGATCCATGTCAACACAGGAGAGGAAACCTCAGGTGCCGGCCCCGACTCCACTCATGGTCTTAGGCCCCGGCATCGACGGGAGAGGAATCCCGAGATGGCCCCTAGCAACTCGCATGGGGACTGGCCCTTCCTGAGGCCACCAGAGCGGGTCCCTGAGGTCCGCGTCGTATCTCGAGAAGACCTGCCGCAACTCGAGAAAATCCAGGAGGTTCTCCCCTCCAGGCGAGAGGAGGCCCATTTCCGCAGAGGCTTCTCGGGGCTAATCACACCTCACCTCTGGAACGTCGAAAGGGTCCTTCACACCCTTGGTGCAACTCTAGAAGTTCCCTGACATACCCGTCTCCACTCGAGAGGAAACACGAGGGTCCCGCCCACATCCAGAGGAGCCCCGTTTCCACCTCGTAGCTCGAGGTGAGGGATCCTTTCCCTGTTTCGTCGGGAAAGAATTCCCGGCGTTCCCGTCGCATCTCAAGAGGAGGCCCTCTCAACAGGAACGGCGAGAGGAACTCCGGGGTCGTGCCACCATTCCAAGAGTCCCCCAGATGTTTCTGTCCATTCCAGAGAAACCTCTTTTCCTTTCACCGGCTCGTCTTTCACGCCGAGGATCGACTCACACCAAGGTGGCACTTGGCATGGCCCTGTGGGAAAGCCTCGTGGGAAAGCCTCGAGGGACAGCCTTGAGGGAAAGCCACAGATCCCTTGATCCACGTGACAGGAAGCGTGACCCTACTGCTGCAGCTCGGGAGGAAAGTGCACGTGCATGCCCCCACTCGAGACGATGCCTAACTCCCCAGGTGAGACTGAGAAGCACCCCAGATCCATGGCAACACTGGAGAGGAATCCTCAGGTTCAGGCCCGACTCCACACAAGGTCTTAAGTCCCGGCATGGACGGGAGAGGGATCCTGAGATGGCCCCTAGCCACTCGCATGGGGACTGGCCTTTCCTGAAGCCACCAGAGCGGGTCCTGAGGTCCCCGTCGTAACTCGAGGACCTGCTGCAACTCGAGAAAATCCAGGAGGTTCTCCCCTCCAGGCGAGATGAGGCCCATTTCCGCTGAGGCGTCTCGAGACTGATCACACCTCACCTCTGGAACTTCGAAAGGGTCCTTCACACCCTTGGTGCAAATCAAGAAGTTCCCCGACATACCCGTCTCCACTCGAGAGGAATCACGAGGGTCCCGCCCACATCCAGAGGAGTCCCTTTTCCGCCTCGTAGCTCGAGATGAGGGATCCTTTCCCTTCTTCGTCGGGAAAGAGTTCCCGGCATTCCCGTCGCATCTCAAGAGGAGGCCCTCTCAACAGGAACGGCGAGAGGAACTCCAGGGTCGTGCCACCATTCCAAGAGTCCCCCAGATGTCTCAGTCCATTCCAGAGGAACCTCTTTTCCCTTCACCGGCTCGTCTTTCACGCCGAGGATCGACTCACACCAAGGTGGCACGTGGCACAGTCCTGTGGGAAAGCCTCGTGGGAAAGCCTCGAGGGACAGCCTCGAGGGAAAGCCACAGATCCCTTGATCCACGTGACAGGAAGCGTGACACTACTGCTGCAGCTCGGGAGGGAAGCGCACGTGCATGCCCCCACTCGAGACGAGGCCTGACTCCCCTGGGGAGACTCAGAGGCACCCCAAGATCCATGTCAACACTGGAGGGGAATCCTCAGGTTCCGACCCCGACTCCACACAAGGTCTTAGGCCTCGGCATCGACGGGAGAGGAATCCCGAGATGGCCCCTAGCAACTCGCATGGGGACTGGCCCTTCCTGAGGCCACCAGAGCGGGTCCCGGAGGTCCCCGTCGTAATTCGAGAAGACCTGCCGCAACTCGAGAAAATCCGGGAGGTTCTCCCCTCCAGGCGAGAGGAGGCCCATTTCCGCAGAGGCTTCTCGGGGCTAATCACACCTCACCTCTGGAACGTCGAAAGGGTCCTTCACACCCTGGGTGCAACTCAAGAAGTTCCCCGACATACCCGTCTCCACTCGAGAGGAAACACTAGGGTCCCGCCCACATCCAGAGGAGCCCCGTTTCCGCCTCGTAGCTCGAGGTGAAGGATCCTTTCCCTGCTTCTTCGGTGAAGAAATCCCGGCGTTCCCATCGCATCTCAAGTGGAGGCCCTCTCAACAGGAACGGCGAGAGGAACTCCAGGGTCGTGCCACCATTCCAAGTGTCCCCCAGATGTCTCAGTCCATTCCAGAGGAACCTCTTTTCCCTTCACCGGCTCGTCTTTCACGCCGAGGATCGACTCCCACCAAGGTGGCACTTGGCACAGCCCTGTGGGAAAGCCTCGTGGGAAAGCTTCGAGGGACAGCCTCGAGGGAAAGCCACAGATCCCTTGATCCACGTGACAGGAAGCGTGACACTACTGCTGCAGCTCGGGAGGAAAGCGCACGTGCATGCCCCCACTCGAGACGAGGCCTGACTCCCCTGGGGAGACTCAGAAGCACCCCAAGATCCATGGCAACACTGGAGAGGAATCCTCAGGTTCCGGCCCCGACTCCACACAAGGACTGAGGCCCCGGCATGGACGGGAGAGGAATCCCGAGAGGTCCCCTAGCAACTCGCATGGGGACTGGCCTTTCCTGAGGCCACCAGAGCGGGTCCCTGAGGTCCCCGTCGTAACTCGAGAAGACCTGCCGCAACTCGAGAAAATCCAGGAGGTTCTCCCCTCCAGGCGAGATGAGGCCCATTTCCGCTGAGGCGTCTCGAGGCTGAACACACCTCACCTCTGGAACTTTGAAAGGCTCCTTCACACCCTTGGTGCAAATCAAGAAGTTCCCCGACATACCCGTCTCCACTCGAGAGGAATCACGAGGGTCCCGCCCACATCCAGAGGAGCCCCGTTTCCGCCTCGTAGCTCGAGATGAGGGATCCTTTCCCTGCTTCGTCGGGAAAGAGTTCCCCGCATTCCCGTCGCATCTCAAGAGGAGGCCCTCTCAACAGGAACGGCGAGAGGAACTCCAGGGTCGTGCCACCATTCCAAGAGTCCCCCAGGTGTCTCAGTCCATTCCAGAGGAACCTCTTTTCCCTTCACCGGCTCGTCTTTCACGCCGAGGATCGACTCACACCAAGGTGGCACGTGGCACAGCCCTGTGGGAAAGCCTCGTGGGAAAGCCTCGAGGGACAGCCTCGAGGGAAAGCCACAGATCCCTTGATCCACGTGACAGGAAGTGTGACACTACTGCTGCAGCTCGGGAGGAAAGCGCACGTGCATGCCCCCACTCGAGACGAGGCCTGACTCCCCTGGGGAGACTCAGAAGCACCCCAAGATCCATGGCAACACTGGAGAGGAATCCTCAGGTTCCGGCCCCGACTCCACACAAGGACTGAGGCCCCGGCATGGACGGGAGAGGAATCCCGAGAGGTCCCCTAGCAACTCGCATGGGGACTGGCCTTTCCTGAGGCCACCAGAGCGGGTCCCTGAGGTCCCCGTCGTAACTCGAGAAGACCTGCCGCAACTCGAGAAAATCCAGGAGGTTCTCCCCTCCAGGCGAGATGAGGCCCATTTCCGCTGAGGCGTCTCGAGGCTGATCACACCTCACCTCTGGAACTTTGAAAGGCTCCTTCACACCCTTGCTGCAAATCAAGAAGTTCCCCGACATACCCGTCTCCACTCGAAAGGAATCACGAGGGTCCCGCCCACATCCAGAGGAGCCCCGTTTCCGCCTCGTAGCTCGAGATGAGGGATCCTTTCCCTGCTTCGTCGGGAAAGAGTTCCCGGCGTTCCCGTCGCATCTCAAGAGGAGGCCCTCTCAGCAGGAACGGCGAGAGGAACTCCAGGGTTGTGCCACCTTTCCAAGAGTCGCCCAGATGTCTCAGTCCATTCCAGAGGAACCTCTTTTCCCTTCACCGGCTCGTCTTTCACGCCGAGGATCGACTCACACCAAGGTGGCACGTGGCACAGCCCTGTGGGAAAGCCTCGTGGGAAAGCCTCGAAGGACAGCCTCGAGGGAAAGCCACAGATCCCTTGATCCACGTGACAGGAAGTGTGACACTACTGCTGCAGCTCGGGAGGAAAGCGCACGTGCATGCCCCCACTCGAGACGAGGCCTGACTCCCCTGGGGAGACTCAGAAGCACCCCAAGATCCATGGCAACACTGGAGAGGAATCCTCAGGTTCCGGCCCCGACTCCACACAAGGACTGAGGCCCCGGCATGGACGGGAGAGGAATCCCGAGAGGTCCCCTAGCAACTCGCATGGGGACTGGCCTTTCCTGAGGCCACCAGAGCGGGTCCCTGAGGTCCCCGTCGTAACTCGAGAAGACCTGCCGCAACTCGAGAAAATCCAGGAGGTTCTCCCCTCCAGGCGAGATGAGGCCCATTTCCGCTGAGGCGTCTCGAGGCTGAACACACCTCACCTCTGGAACTTTGAAAGGCTCCTTCACACCCTTGGTGCAAATCAAGAAGTTCCCCGACATACCCGTCTCCACTCGAAAGGAATCACGAGGGTCCCGCCCACATCCAGAGGAGCTCCGTTTCCGCCTCGTAGCTCGAGATGAGGGATCCTTTCCCTGCTTCGTCGGGAAAGAGTTCCCCGCGTTCCCGTCGCATCTCAAGAGGAGGCCCTCTCAACAGGAACGGCGAGAGGAACTCCAGGGTCGTGCCACCATTCCAAGAGTCCCCCAGATGTCTCAGTCCATTCCAGAGGAACCTCTTTTCCCTTCACCGGCTCGTCTTTCACGCCGAGGATCGACTCACACCAAGGTGGCACGTGGCACAGCCCTGTGGGAAAGCCTCGTGGGAAAGCCTCGAGGGACAGCCTGGAGGGAAAGCCACAGATGCCTTGATCCAGGTGACAGGAAGCGTGACACTACTGCTGCAGCTCGGGAGGAAAGCGCACGTGCATGCCCCCACTCGAGACGAGGCCTGACTCCCCTGGGGAGACTCAGAAGCACCCCAAGATCCATGGCAACACTGGAGAGGAATCCTCAGGTTCCGGCCCCGACTCCACACAAGGACTGAGGCCCCGGCATGGACGGGAGAGGAATCCCGAGAGGTCCCCTAGCAACTCGCATGGGGACTGGCCTTTCCTGAGGCCACCAGAGCAGGTCCCTGAGGTCCCCGTCGTAACTCGAGAAGACCTGCCGCAACTCGAGAAAATCCAGGAGGTTCTCCCCTCCAGGCGAGATGAGGCCCATTTCCGCTGAGGCGTCTCGAGGCTGATCACACCTCACCTCTGGAACTTGGAAAGGCTCCTTCACACCCTTGCTGCAAATCAAGAAGTTCCCCGACATACCCGTCTCCACTCCAGAGGAATCACGAGGGTCCCGCCCACCTCCAGAGGAGCCCCGTTTCCGCCTCGTAGCTCGAGATGAGGGATCCTTTCCCTGCTTCGTCGGGAAAGAGTTCCCGGCGTTCCCGTCGCATCTCAAGAGGAAGCCCTCTCAACAGGAACGGCGAGAGGAACTCCAGGGTCGTGCCACCATTCCAAGAGTCCCCCAGATGTCTCAGTCCATTCCAGAGGAAACTCTTTTCCCTTCACCGGCTCGTCTTTCACGCCGAGGATCGACTCACACCAAGGTGGCATGTGGCACAGCCCTGTGGGAAAGCCTCGTGGGAAAGCCTCGAGGGACAGCCTCGAGGGAAAGCCACAGATCCCTTGATCCACGTGACAGGAAGCGTGTCACTACTGCTGCAGCTCGGGAGGAAAGCGCACGTGCTGGCCCCCACTCGAGACGAGGCTTGATTCCCCTGGGGAGACTCAGAAGCACCCCAAGATCCATGGCAACACTGGAGAGGAATCCTCAGGTTCCGGCCCCGACTCCACACAAGGCCTGAGGCCCCGGCATGGACGGGAGAGGAATCCCGAGAGGTCCCCTAGCAACTCGCATGGGTACTGGCCTTTCCTGAGGCCACCAGAGCGGGTCCCTGAGGTCCCCGTCATAACTCGAGAAGACCTGCCGCAACTCGAGAAAATCCAGGAGGTTCTCCCCTCCAGGCGAGATGAGGCCCATTTCCGCTGAGGCGTCTCGAGGCTGAACACACCTCACCTCTGGAACTTTGAAAGGCTCCTTCACACCCTTGGTGCAAATCAAGAAGTTCCCCGACATACCCGTCTCCACTCGAAAGGAATCACGAGGGTCCCGCCCACATCCAGAGGAGCTCCGTTTCCGCCTCGTAGCTCGAGATGAGGGATCCTTTCCCTGCTTCGTCGGGAAAGAGTTTCCCGCGTTCCCGTCGCATCTCAAGAGGAGGCCCTCTCAACAGGAACGGCGAGAGGAACTCCAGGGTCGTGCCACCATTCCAAGAGTCCCCCAGATGTCTCAGTCCATTCCAGAGGAACCTCTTTTCCCTTCACCGGCTCGTCTTTCACGCCGAGGATCGACTCACACCAAGGTGGCACTTGGCACAGCCCTGTGGGAAAGCCTCGTGGGAAAGCCTCCAGGGACAGCCTGGAGGGAAAGCCACAGATGCCTTGATCCAGGTGACAGGAAGCGTGACACTACTGCTGCAGCTCGGGAGGAAAGCGCACGTGCATGCCCCCACTCGAGACGAGGCCTGACTCCCCTGGGGAGACTCAGAAGCACCCCAAGATCCATGGCAACACTGGAGAGGAATCCTCAGGTTCCGGCCCCGACTCCACACAAGGACTGAGGCCCCGGCATGGACGGGAGAGGAATCCCGAGAGGTCCCCTAGCAACTCGCATGGGGACTGGCCTTTCCTGAGGCCACCAGAGCAGGTCCCTGAGGTCCCCGTCGTAACTCGAGAAGACCTGCCGCAACTCGAGAAAATCCAGGAGGTTCTCCCCTCCAGGCGAGATGAGGCCCATTTCCGCTGAGGCGTCTCGAGGCTGATCACACCTCACCTCTGGAACTTTGAAAGGCTCCTTCACACCCTTGCTGCAAATCAAGAAGTTCCCCGACATACCCGTCTCCACTCGAGAGGAATCACGAGGGTCCCGCCCACATCCAGAGGAGCCCCGTTTCCGCCTCGTAACTCGAGATGAGGGATCCTTTCCCTGCTTCGTCGGGAAAGAGTTCCCGGCGTTCCCGTCGCATCTCAAGAGGAGGCCCTCTCAACAGGAACGGCGAGAGGAACTCCAGGGTCGTGCCACCATTCCAAGAGTCCCCCAGATGTCTCAGTCCATTCCAGAGGATCCTCTTTTCCCTTCACCGGCTCGTCTTTCACGCCGAGGATCCACTCACACCAAGGTGGCACGTGGCACAGCCCTGTGGGAAAGCCTCGTGGGAAAGCCTCGAGGGACAGCCTCGAGGGAAAGCCAATTATCCCTTGATCCACGTGACAGGAAGCGTGACACTACTGGTGCAGCTCGGGAGGAAAGCGCACGTGCATGCCCGCACTCGAGACGAGGCCTGACTCCCCTGGGGAGACTCAGAAGCACCCCAAGATCCATGGCAACACTGGAGAGGAATCCTCAGGTTCCGTCCCGTCTCCACACAAGGACTGAGGCCCCGGCATGGTCGGGAGAGGAATCCCGAGAGGTCCCCTAGCATCTCGCATGGGGACTGGCCTTTCCTGAGGCCACCAGAGCGGGTCCCTGAGGTCCCCGTCGTAACTCGAGAAGACCTGCCGCAACTCGAGAAAATCCAGGAGGTTCTCCCCTCCAGGCGAGATGAGGCCCATTTCCGCTGAGGCGTCTCGAGGCTGATCACACCTCACCTCTGGAACTTCGAAAGTTTCCTTCACACCCTTGGTGCAAATCAAGAAGTTCCCCGACATACCCGTCTCCACTCGAGAGGAAAGACGAGGGGCCCGCCCACATCCAGAGGAGCCCCGTTTCCGCCTCGTAGCTCGAGATGAGGGATCCTTTCCCTGGTTCTTCGGGAAAGAGTTCCCGGCGTTCCCGTCGCATCTCAAGAGAAGACCCTCTCAACAGGAACTGTGAGAGGAACTCCAGGGTCGTGCCACCATTCCAAGAGTCCCCCAGATGTCTCAGTCCGTTCCAGAGGAACCTCTTTTCCCGTCACCGGCTCGACTTTCACGCCGAGGATCGACTCACACCAAGGTGGCACGTGGCACATCCCTGTGGGAAAGACTCGTGTGAAAGCCTCGAGGGAAAGCCTCGAGGGAAAGCCACAGATCCCTTGATCCACGTGACAGGAAGCGTGACACTACTGCTGCAGCACGGGAGGAAAGCGCACGTGCATGCCCCCACTCGAGACGAGGCCTGACTCCCCTGGGGAGACTCAGAAGCACCCCAAGATCCATGACAACACGGGAGAGTAAACCTCAGGTTCCGGCCCCGACTCCACACAAGGTCTTAGGCCCCGGCCTGGACGGGAGAGGAATCCCGAGAGGTCCCCTAGCAACTCGCATGGGGACTGGCCTTTCATGAGGCCACCAGAGCGGGTCCCTGAGGTCCCCGTCGTAACTCGAGAAGACCTGCCGCAACTCGAGAAAATCCAGGAGGTTCTCCTTTCAAGGCGAGATGACGCCCAATTCCGCTGAGGCGTCTCGAGTCTGATCACACCTCACCTGTGGAACTTAGAAAGGGTCCTTCACACCCTTGGTGCAAATGAAGTTCCCCGACACAACCGTCTCCACTAGAGAGGAAACACGAGGGTCCCGCCCACATCCAGAGGAGCACCGTTTCCGCCTCGTAGCTCGAGATGAGGGATCCTATCCCCGCTTCGTCGGGAAAGAGTTCCCGGCGTTCCCGTCGCATCTCAAAAGGAGGCCCTCTCAACAGGAAAGGCGAGAGGAACTCCAGGGTCGTCCCACCATTCCAAGAGTCCCCCGGATGTCTCAGTCCATACCAGAGGAACCTCTTTTCCCTTCACGGGCTCGTCTTTCACGCCGAGGATCGACTCACACCAAGGTGGCACGTGGCACAGCCCTGTGGGAAAGCCTCGTGGGAAAGCCTCGAGGGACAGCCTCGAGGGAAAGCCACAGATCCCTTGATCCACGTGACAGGAAACGTGACACTACTGCTGCAGCTCGGGAGGAAAGCGCACGTGCATGCCCCCACTCGAGACGAGGCCTGACTCCCCTGGGGAGACTCAGAAGCACCCCAAGATCCATGGCAACACTGGAGAGGAATCCTCAGGTTCCGGCCCCGACTCCACACAAGGACTGAGGCCCCGGCATGGACGGGAGAGGAATCCCGAGAGGTCCCCTAGCAACTCGCATGGGGACTGGCCTTTCCTGAGGCCACCAGAGCAGGTCCCTGAGGTCCCCGTCGTAACTCGAGAAGACCTGCCGCAACTCGAGAAAATCCAGGAGGTTCTCCCCTCCAGGCGAGATGAGGCCCATTTCCGCTGAGGCGTCTCGAGGCTGATCACACCTCACCTCTGGAACTTTGAAAGGCTCCTTCACACCCTTGCTGCAAATCAAGAAGTTCCCCGACATACCCGTCTCCACTCGAGAGGAATCACGAGGGTCCCGCCCACATCCAGAGGAGCCCCGTTTCCGCCTCGTAGCTCGAGATGAGGGATCCTTTCCCTGCTTCGTCGGGAAAGAGTTCCCGGCGTTCCCGTCGCATCTCAAGAGGAGGCCCTCTCAACAGGAACGGCGAGAGGAACTCCAGGGTCGTGCCACCATTCCAAGAGTCCCCCAGATGTCTCAGTCCATTCCAGAGGATCCTCTTTTCCCTTCACCGGCTCGTCTTTCACGCCGAGGATCCACTCACACCAAGGTGGCACGTGGCACAGCCCTGTGGGAAAGCCTCGTGGGAAAGCCTCGAGGGACAGCCTCGAGGGAAAGCCAATTATCCCTTGATCCACGTGACAGGAAGCGTGACACTACTGGTGCAGCTCGGGAGGAAAGCGCACGTGCATGCCCGCACTCGAGACGAGGCCTGACTCCCCTGGGGAGACTCAGAAGCACCCCAAGATCCATGGCAACACTGGAGAGGAATCCTCAGGTTCCGTCCCGTCTCCACACAAGGACTGAGGCCCCGGCATGGTCGGGAGAGGAATCCCGAGAGGTCCCCTAGCATCTCGCATGGGGACTGGCCTTTCCTGAGGCCACCAGAGCGGGTCCCTGAGGTCCCCGTCGTAACTCGAGAAGACCTGCCGCAACTCGAGAAAATCCAGGAGGTTCTCCCCTCCAGGCGAGATGAGGCCCATTTCCGCTGAGGCGTCTCGAGGCTGATCACACCTCACCTCTGGAACTTCGAAAGTTTCCTTCACACCCTTGGTGCAAATCAAGAAGTTCCCCGACATACCCGTCTCCACTCGAGAGGAAAGACGAGGGGCCCGCCCACATCCAGAGGAGCCCCGTTTCCGCCTCGTAGCTCGAGATGAGGGATCCTTTCCCTGGTTCTTCGGGAAAGAGTTCCCGGCGTTCCCGTCGCATCTCAAGAGAAGACCCTCTCAACAGGAACTGTGAGAGGAACTCCAGGGTCGTGCCACCATTCCAAGAGTCCCCCAGATGTCTCAGTCCGTTCCAGAGGAACCTCTTTTCCCGTCACCGGCTCGACTTTCACGCCGAGGATCGACTCACACCAAGGTGGCACGTGGCACATCCCTGTGGGAAAGACTCGTGTGAAAGCCTCGAGGGAAAGCCTCGAGGGAAAGCCACAGATCCCTTGATCCACGTGACAGGAAGCGTGACACTACTGCTGCAGCACGGGAGGAAAGCGCACGTGCATGCCCCCACTCGAGACGAGGCCTGACTCCCCTGGGGAGACTCAGAAGCACCCCAAGATCCATGACAACACGGGAGAGTAAACCTCAGGTTCCGGCCCCGACTCCACACAAGGTCTTAGGCCCCGGCCTGGACGGGAGAGGAATCCCGAGAGGTCCCCTAGCAACTCGCATGGGGACTGGCCTTTCATGAGGCCACCAGAGCGGGTCCCTGAGGTCCCCGTCGTAACTCGAGAAGACCTGCCGCAACTCGAGAAAATCCAGGAGGTTCTCCTTTCAAGGCGAGATGACGCCCAATTCCGCTGAGGCGTCTCGAGTCTGATCACACCTCACCTGTGGAACTTAGAAAGGGTCCTTCACACCCTTGGTGCAAATGAAGTTCCCCGACACAACCGTCTCCACTAGAGAGGAAACACGAGGGTCCCGCCCACATCCAGAGGAGCACCGTTTCCGCCTCGTAGCTCGAGATGAGGGATCCTATCCCCGCTTCGTCGGGAAAGAGTTCCCGGCGTTCCCGTCGCATCTCAAAAGGAGGCCCTCTCAACAGGAAAGGCGAGAGGAACTCCAGGGTCGTCCCACCATTCCAAGAGTCCCCCGGATGTCTCAGTCCATACCAGAGGAACCTCTTTTCCCTTCACGGGCTCGTCTTTCACGCCGAGGATCGACTCACACCAAGGTGGCACGTGGCACAGCCCTGTGGGAAAGCCTCGTGGGAAAGCCTCGAGGGACAGCCTCGAGGGAAAGCCACAGATCCCTTGATCCACGTGACAGGAAACGACACTACTGCTGCAGCTCGGGAGGAAAGCGCACGTGCATGCCCCCACTCGAGACGAGGCCTGACTCCCCTGGGGAGACTCAGAAGCACCCCAAGATCCATGGCAACACTGGAGAGGAATCCTCAGGTTCCGGCTCCGACTCCACACAAGAATGAGGCCCCGGCATGGCCGGGAGAGGAATCCCGAGAGGTCCCCTAGCAACTCGCATGGGGACTGGCCTTTCCTGAGGCCACCAGAGCGGGTCCCTGAGGTCCCCGTCGTAACTCGAGAAGACTTGCCGCAACTCGAGAAAATCCAGGATGTTCTCCCCTTCTGAGGAGATGAGGCCCATTTCCGCTGAGGCGTCTCGAGGCTGATCACACCTCACCTCTGGAACTTCGAAAGGGTCCTTCACACCCTTGGTGCAAATCAAGAAGTTCCCCGACATACCCGTCTCCACTCGAGAGGAAACACGAGGGTCCCGCCCACATCCAGAGGAGCCCCGTTTCCGCCTCGTAGCTCGAGATGAGGGATCCTTTCCCTGCTTCTTCAGGAAAGAGTTCCCGGCGTTCCCGTCGCATCTCAAGAGGAGGCCATCTCAACAAGAACGGCGATTGGCACTCCAGGGTCGTGCCACCATTTCAAGAGTCCCCCAGATGTCTCAGTCCATTCCAGAGGAACCTCTTAACCCTTCACCGGCTCGTCTTTCACGCCGAGGATCGACTCACACCAAGGTGGCACGTGGCACATCCCTGTGGGAAAGACTCGTGTGAAAGCCTCGAGGGAAAGCCTCGAGGGAAAGCCACAGATCCCTTGATCCACGTGACAGGAAGCGTGACAATACTGCTGCAGCTCGGGAGGAAAGCGCACGTGCATGCCCCCACTCGAGACGAGGCCTGACTCCCCTGGGGAGACTCAGAAGCACCCAAGAGCCATGGCAACACTGGAGAGGAATCCTCAGGTTCCGGCCCCGACTCCACACAAGGACTGTGGCCCCGGCATGGACGGGAGAGGAATCCCGATCGGTTCCCTAGCAACTCGCATGGGGACTGGCCTTTCCTGAGGCCACCAGAGCGGGTTCCTGAGGTCCCCGTCGTTACTCGAGAAGACCTGCCGCAACTCGAGAAAATCCAGGAGGTTCTCCCCTCCAGGCGAGATGAGGCCCATTTCCGCTGAGGCGTCTCGAAGCTGATCACACCTCACCTCTGGAACTTCGAAAGGGTCCTTCACACCCTTGGTGCAAATCAAGAAGTTCCCCGACCTAGCCGTCTCCACTCGAGAGGAATCACGAGGGTCCCGCCCACATCCAGAGGAGCCCCGTTTCCGCCTCGTAGCTCGAGATGAGGGATCCTTTCCCTGCTTCGACGGGAAAGAGTTCCCGGCGTTCCCGTCGAATCTCAAGAGGAGGCCCTCTCAACAGGAACGGCGAGAGTAACTCCAGGGTTGTGCCACCATTCCAAGAGTCCCCCAGATGTCTCAGTCCATTCCAGAGGAAGCTCTTTTCCCTTCACCGGCTGGTCTTTCACGCCGAGGATCGACTCACACCAAGGTGGCACGTGGCAAAGCCCTGTGGGAGAGCCTCGTGGGAAAGGCTCGAGGGACAGCCTCGAGGGAAAGCCACAGATCCCTTGATCCACGTGACAGGAAGCGTGACACTACTGCTGCAGCTCGGGAGGAAAGCGCACGTGCATGCCCCCACTCGAGACGAGGCCTGACTCCCCTGGGGAGACTCAGAAGCACCCCAAGATCCATGGCAACACTGGAGAGCAATCCTCAGGTTCCGGCCCCGACTCCACACAAGGACTGAGGCCCCGGCATGGACGGGAGAGGAATCCCGAGAGGTCCCCTAGCAACTCGCATGGGGACTGGCCTTTCCTGAGGCCACCAGAGCGGGTCCCTGAGGTCCCCGTCGTAACTCGAGAAGACCTGCCGCAACTCGAGAAAATCCAGGAGGTTCTCCCCTCCAGGCGAGATGAGGCCCATTTCCGCTGAGGCGTCTCGAGGCTGATCACACTTCACCTCTGGAACTTCGAAAGGGTCCTTCACACCCTTGGTGCAAATCAAGAAGTTCCCCGACTTAGCCGTCTCCACTCGAGAGGAATCACGAGGGTCCCGCCCACATCCAGAGGAGCCCCGTTTCCGCCTCGTAGCTCTAGATGAGGCATATTTTCCCTGCTTCGTCGGGAAAGAGTTCCCGGCGTTCCCGTCGCATCTCAAGAGGAGGCCCTCTCAACAGGAACGGCGAGAGGAACTCCAGGGTCGTGCCACCATTCCAAGAGTCCCCCAGATGTCTCAGTCCATTCCAGAGGAACCTCTTTTCCCTTCACCGGCTCGTCTTTCACGCCGAGGATCGACTCACACCAAGGTGGCACGTGGCACAGCCCTGTGGGAAAGCCTCGTGGGAAAGCCTCGAGGGACAGCCTCGAGGGAAAGCCACAGATCCCTTGATCCACGTGACAGGAAGCGTGACACTACTGCTGCAGCTCGGGAGGAAAGCGCACGTGCATGCCCCCACTCGAGACGAGGCCTGACTCCCCTGGGGAGACTCAGAAGCACCCCAAGATCCATGGCAACACTGGAGAGCAATCCTCAGGTTCCGGCCCCGACTCCACACAAGGACTGAGGCCCCGGCATGGACGGGAGAGGAATCCCGAGAGGTCCCCTAGCAACTCGCATGGGGACTGGCCTTTCATGAGGCCACCAGAGCGGGTCCCTGAGGTCCCCGTCGTAACTCGAGAAGACCTGCCGCAACTCGAGAAAATCCAGGAGGTTCTCCTTTCAAGGCGAGATGACGCCCAATTCCGCTGAGGCGTCTCGAGGCTGATCACACCTCACCTGTGGAACTTAGAAAGGGTCCTTCACACCCTTGGTGCAAATGAAGTTCCCCGACACAACCGTCTCCACTAGAGAGGAAACACGAGGGTCCCGCCCACATCCAGAGGAGCACCGTTTTCGCCTCGTAGCTCGAGATGAGGGATCATTTCCCTGCTTGTTCGGGCAAGAGTTCCCGACGTTCCCGTTGCATCTAAAGAGGAGGCCCTCTCAACAGGAAAGGCGAGAGGAACTCCAGGGTCATGCCACCAATCCAAGAAACCCCCAGATGTCTCAGTCCATTCCAGAGGAACCTCTTTTCCCTTCACCGGCTCGCCTTTCACGCCGAGGAACGTCTCACACCAAGGTGGCACGTGGCACAGCCCTGTGGGAAAGCCTCGTGGGAAAACCTCGAGGGAAAGATTCGAGGGAAAGCCACAGATCCCTTGATCCACGTGACAGGAAGCGTGACACTAGTGCTGCAGCTCCGGAGGAAACGCACGTGCATGCCCCCACTCGAGACGAGGCCTGACTCCCCTGGGGAGACTCAGAAGCACCCCAAGATCCATGGCAACACTGGAGAGGAATCCTCAGGTTCCGGCTCCGACTCCACACAAGAATGAGGCCCCGGCATGGCCGGGAGAGGAATCCCGAGAGGTCCCCTAGCAACTCGCATGGGGACTGGCCTTTCCTGAGGCCACCAGAGCGGGTCCCTGAGGTCCCCGTCGTAACTCGAGAAGACTTGCCGCAACTCGAGAAAATCCAGGATGTTCTCCCCTTCTGAGGAGATGAGGCCCATTTCCGCTGAGGCGTCTCGAGGCTGATCACACCTCACCTCTGGAACTTCGAAAGGGTCCTTCACACCCTTGGTGCAAATCAAGAAGTTCCCCGACATACCCGTCTCCACTCGAGAGGAAACACGAGGGTCCCGCCCACATCCAGAGGAGCCCCGTTTCCGCCTCGTAGCTCGAGATGAGGGATCCTTTCCCTGCTTCTTCAGGAAAGAGTTCCCGGCGTTCCCGTCGCATCTCAAGAGGAGGCCATCTCAACAAGAACGGCGATTGGCACTCCAGGGTCGTGCCACCATTTCAAGAGTCCCCCAGATGTCTCAGTCCATTCCAGAGGAACCTCTTAACCCTTCACCGGCTCGTCTTTCACGCCGAGGATCGACTCACACCAAGGTGGCACGTGGCACATCCCTGTGGGAAAGACTCGTGTGAAAGCCTCGAGGGAAAGCCTCGAGGGAAAGCCACAGATCCCTTGATCCACGTGACAGGAAGCGTGACAATACTGCTGCAGCTCGGGAGGAAAGCGCACGTGCATGCCCCCACTCGAGACGAGGCCTGACTCCCCTGGGGAGACTCAGAAGCACCCAAGAGCCATGGCAACACTGGAGAGGAATCCTCAGGTTCCGGCCCCGACTCCACACAAGGACTGAGGCCCCGGCATGGACGGGAGAGGAATCCCGATCGGTTCCCTAGCAACTCACATGGGGACTGGCCTTTCCTGAGGCCACCAGAGCGGGTTCCTGAGGTCCCCGTCGTTACTCGAGAAGACCTGCCGCAACTCGAGAAAATCCAGGAGGTTCTCCCCTCCAGGCGAGATGAGGCCCATTTCCGCTGAGGCGTCTCGAAGCTGATCACACCTCACCTCTGGAACTTCGAAAGGGTCCTTCACACCCTTGGTGCAAATCAAGAAGTTCCCCGACCTAGCCGTCTCCACTCGAGAGGAATCACGAGGGTCCCGCCCACATCCAGAGGAGCCCCGTTTCCGCCTCGTAGCTCGAGATGAGGGATCCTTTCCCTGCTTCGACGGGAAAGAGTTCCCGGCGTTCCCGTCGAATCTCAAGAGGAGGCCCTCTCAACAGGAACGGCGAGAGTAACTCCAGGGTTGTGCCACCATTCCAAGAGTCCCCCAGATGTCTCAGTCCATTCCAGAGGAAGCTCTTTTCCCTTCACCGGCTCGTCTTTCACGCCGAGGATCGACTCACACCAAGGTGGCACGTGGCAAAGCCCTGT